>NC_133126.1:140761947-142011947 GCF_048418815.1 Hemitrygon akajei
CGATTTTGTAAAATATTGGATGAACGTCTGAACAGCTCCAAGTTCAGTAGTAGCCCTGGACAAGACCCAGTAAAAAGGTGAATCTATGAAGTTCATTGCCACAGACAGCAATGTAAGCTAAGTCATTAAATTGTCATTAAGGTGTGGTTAAAGTGCAGGTTGATAGATGCTCTACCTGTTGTTGGCCAAAAGAAAATACAGTTTACAGTTAGTGGATTTGATGAATCAAGGACTGGCAAAGCAGACAAACCAATTGTCTTTGTTCCCTAAACCACCCCCCTTGCCCTTTTGTGGATTCTGAACTGATTCTTCCCTGGGATAATCTAATCAGAACAATAAAAATTGACCCAAGGAGCTTCAGGCCACGTCCACACTAGACCAGATAATTTTGAAAATGCCGGTTTTGCATAAAAACAATGGGCATCCACACCAGGCATTTTTGAAACTACCTCCGTCCACATTAAAATGGGTATTTGGGCAAATCTCCTCCTACGGGGCATGCGCAGGACACATCTACAGAAAACAAGCGATATGTTTGGTTTCGAATCCCACCATGAAAGACTTGGTGCACGTTTGTTCAGTTACAGAGTAGAAAAACTCTGGACAGCTGTTGGCTCTCACGCAGGAAGACTTAAAACTAAAAAAATACTGAAGCATATGGAGGCAACCGACAGGGAGTTCACAGACAATATTGGAAACATTCCCTACAGCCATAGTCTCTTCACCGATGAAAGGGACAACAGCTACAACTAAATGCAATAAGGCTTGTTACTGGGCAAAGTGAAATTTGCTGTTACCTCATTTGTTTGCCTTTACTTTTGCCATGTCTTTCTGTACTATTTTGCTATATTTAACGTGCAATAAAACGAGTTACTGGACAAAAGCCATTTTATTTTTACCTGAGTAAAAGTGAAACTTACAATTTTCCTTTTTTGGCTTTAACATTTTCACTTCTATGCCAACTATAAACTACTACTTAAAAATGACCTTTTGGAAGTAGTGACAATTGCATCTATTGAATGTTTGCACAAGCAATACATTAATAAAGCACCTTGTAAAATGTACAAAACATGTCTGCATCAGTGTTATCTTGTATTTCCATACAATGTTACATTAGGCTGTTACACATCTATTGTCAGAGAAGTACTTGCATAAATAGGTAAACCACCTTCAGACAAGCAAGGACAGAAAACAGGGCAAAGTGAGTATACTTATTTATTCACAAACATGAGGAAATCTGCAGATGCTGGAAATTCAAGCAACACACACAAAATGCTGGTGGAACGCAGCAGGCCAGGCAGCATCTATAGGAAAAAGCACAGTCGAAGTTTCAGGCCGAGACCCTTTGTCAGGACTAACTGAAAGAAAAGATAGTAAGAGATTTGAAAGTAGGAGGAGGTGGGGAAATTTGAAATGATAGGAGAAGACAGGAGGGGGAGGGCTGAAGCTAAGAGCTGGAAAGGTGATTTGCAAAAGGGACACAGAGCTGGAGAAGGGAAAGGATCATGGGATGGGAGGCCTAGGGAGAAATAAAGGGGGAGGGGAGCACCAGAGGGAGATGGAGAACAGGCAAAGAGTGATTGTGAGAGGGGCAGAGAGAGAAGAAAGGAGGGGGAAATAAGTAAATAAATAAGAGATGGGGTAAGAAGGGGAGGAGGGGCATTAACAGAAGTTAGAGAAATCAGTGTTCATGACATCAGGTTGGAGGCTACCCAAACAGAATATAAGATGTTGTTCCTCCAGCCTGAGTGTGGCTTCATCTTGACAGTAGAGGAGGCCATGGATAGACGTATCAGAATGGGAATGGGACGTGGAATTAAAATGTGTGGCCACTGGGAGATCCCCTGCTTTCTCTGGCAGGTCAAAGTATTTGGTGAGTACATTTCTAATCCTTCTGGCTTCAGTCTCATTGCCATCTGTTCTGAAATTATTAGGTGGTGTGGTGGGTTGAAATTCTCTGTCATACTGCAAAGCTGCAGTAACATTCTGCTCAGGGACAGTCTCCTGAAGCCGTCCGCCATTGTTGTTGTGGTGTTCGAGGTTGCGTTCAAGAAAACAATGAAATGCTGCGCTGCCGCTACCATCTGTCCCGGCACGTCATGACAACGTTTTTAAAAAGCTCCAGTTACCCGTACACATTACACCGCTCAATCGGCATTTTCAGATTCACACACTCTGGAGAGCATTTTAGAAAAGCTCCATTTTCGTAGAAGGAAGACACCATTTCAGTGTGGACAGAGGGTCAAAAGGAAGAGCAAAGGCTCCAGTTACAGATTTTTCCGGTCTAGTGTGGACGTAGCCTCAGGTAATGACCGGCGAAACCCGAGACCATTCTCAGACAAGTTATCTAAAGTGTGTGGACTGTGAACTGATTTTTGTTCTGGGATAATCTGATCAGAACAATTAAATGTGGACAGAAATGACCTGCTAAAACTGAGACCATTTTCAGATGAGTATCTTCTTATTATGTAAAATGCCTGACCTACCAAAGAAACAATCTGTAATCTCATTAGACTCGCTCTGGGTTACCCCATTTAACTGGTTTGGACCAGTCAAGAGTTGAAAGACACAAATACTCATGGAACAATGGTGGCTGTAGCCCTGGTCTAGAACCAGTAAGAAAGTGACCCAAGTAGGACAGGTGACCTTAAGCCAGTGGGATGGAGATCCACCAGTTCAACTGATAAGGGACACGAGAAGATTAGGAGTTCCAATTACGTAAGGGCAATAATTCTCCAGCAACCAGAGACCAACTGATGCAGATAAGGAGGATCCCACAGACACATGGAAATCGGAACCACGAGAAACATCTGGTCAGCGTAGATTCCTTTCCTAGGTAACATCTTTCCTCTTCATTGACTGTTCATGGAGGGTCAGGGATTCCAGGGGAGTGCCCACAATTAGTTAGTTTGTGAACCCATGTGCTTTTTAGTTGAGACAATAAAAGTTACTTGTCAGTAAATATAAATTGTCTGTGCCTCACTGATCATTGTTACACAGGGTGATTCTTGTAACACTATCAACCTTCGCAAAACATGGTAGATCCTTCACCTATTCCCACATGACCCTGTGATTTCAGTCTTTGAGTCTAATGCAAGAGTATCCTTTAGGATGGTGAGCCCATGGGAAGCATTTGGCCCAGATGGAATATCTGATCAAGTACTAAAGACCTGTGCTGATCAACTGGCTGGAGTATTCACCAGTATCTGTAAACTCACGCTTTGGCAGTCCAAGGTACTGATCTGCTTTAAGCAGGTTTCGATTATATTGCTGCCTAAGAAGAATGAAGGAACTTGCCTCAACGACTATCATCCAGTAGCACTTATATCCACTGTGATGACGTGCTCTGAGACATTGGTGATGAAACATAACAACTCCTGCCTGAGAAGCAACTTGAATCCACTCCAATCTGCCTACTGCCACAACAGGCCCACAGCAGATGCCATGATGCTCTTTAGCAACTACAGCTTAGCATTCAATATCATCATCCCCTCTAAGCTAAATCAAGAAACCTCAAGACCTTAGCCTCAATACCTTGTTGTATAATTGTGTCCTTGATTTCCTCAATTGCAGACCACAGTCACTTCGGATTACACAGAACATAGAAATCTACAGCACATTACACCCCCGTCGGACCACCCTGTTACAACCATGTAACCTACTCTAGAAAATGCCGAGAATTACCCTACCGGTTAGCCCTCTATTTTTCTAAGCTCCATATACCTATCTAAAAGTCTTTTAAAAGACTCTACTATATCTGCCTTCACCACAGTTGCCAGCAGTGCATTCCACGCACCTGCCACCCTCTGTGTGGAAAAACTTACCCCTGACATCCCCTCTGTACCTAATTCCAAGCACCTTAAAACTATGCCCCCTCAAGTTAGCCATTTCAGCCCTGGGGAAAAGCCTCTGGCTATTCACACGATCAACGACATTGGCAACAAAACCTCCTCCAAAATCTCCATCGGCACAAGTGCAGCACAAAGCTGTGTGCTTAGTTTTCTGCTCTACTTGCTTTGTACTTATGACTGTGAGGCTAAGCACAGCTCCAATGCCATATTTAAGTTTGCTGGCGACACCACTGTCATTGGTTGAATCAAAGTTGGCGATGAATCAGCATTTCAGAGGGAGATTAAACATTAGATGAGTGGTACCACGACAACAACCTCTCACTCAATGCCAGCAAGAAGCAGTGCATGGTGCTTGCTTGAATTTTGAGAAGGCCTTTCAGAAGGTGCCACACATGAGGCTGCTTAACAAGGTAAGAGCCCAGGAATTACAGGAAAGATACTAACATGGATAGAAGATTGGCTTATTGGCAGGAGGCACAGAGTAGAAATAAAGGGGGTCTTTACTGGCTGGCTGCCAGTGGCAAGTGGTGTTCTGCAGAGGTCAATGTTGTTGCTGCTTCTTTTCATATTATACGTCAATGATTTGGATGATGGAATTGATGGCTTTATGGCCAAGTTTGCAGATGATATGAAGGCAGGTGTTGAGAAAGCAGGGAGTCTGCAGAAGGACTTAGATTAGGAGAAATAACAAAGTGGCAGCTGGAATATAGTGTTGGGAAGTGTATAGTCATGCAGTTCTGGAAAAGGAAGAAAAGCATAGACTATTTTCTAAATGGTGGAGAGAGAGAAAAACAGGCTTCAATCGGTCAGGTTCGACCATGGATGTTGTGTCCTGGTTATCTAGATACGCAAGCCTGGGCTGATATAGAGAACAAACAGTTGCCCATGTAGCAAGCTCTAGCTCTCCATACATCTGATGAACCTAAAGGAATGGCAGAAGCTGATACAGTTTGGTACCAGCAGCATCACAAGGGTTACCAGTTAGCATTGAACTTAACGTAGGGCTGCCTGAAGGTACTCCAGCTCCAGATTTTTCTCACAGGTTTTACTCTCGAAGCCTTCCCCATGAGTGGGTACAGCCACAAGGAAGCAGAGGTTTGAGATCAGAGTTTTCCTTCTCCTAGATAAGCTGCCAGACACAGCTGATGGGCCCCATCTGCTCAAAGCAACTGGTTTTCAGGTGCCGGTAACCCACTTTTGCCCTTTCTCCTGTCAGTAGAATCAGTTCCATTGGACTTTGTAGCTGAGCCACACATGAAGGCCAGGAGCTGTACTTGGTTGTCAGAGGCCATTTGAGGCGCACACCACTGGGAGCTAAGTGGCAGTGGAAGCTTGTCCCCAATACCACCCCCGGCTATAACAACCTTAAGGATCCTAAATGGGAAGACAGCTCAGATATCAGAGGTGCAGAGGAACTTTGGAGTCGTTGTACAGGATTCCCTAAAGGTTCACTTGGAGGTTGAGTCTGTGGTGAGGAAGGCAAATGCAATATTAGCATTCATTTCAAAAGAACTGGATATTAAAAGCAAGGATTAATGCAGGGGCTTTATAAGGTATTGGTCAGAATGTACTTGAAGCTTTGTGAGCAATTTTTGACCCCTTATCTAAGAAAAGATGTGCTGACGTTGGAGAGGGTCCAAAGGAGGTTGACAACAATAATTCATGGAATAAAAGGATTAACACATTAGGAGTATTTGATGACTCTGGGCTTGTACTTGCTGGAGTTTAGAAGAATGAAAGGGATCCCATTGAAACATATCAAATATTGAAAGGCCTAGATAGAGTGAATGTATAGTGTATATTTCTTATACTGGGGGAGTCTAGGACCAGAGGATACAACCTCAGAATAGAGGGGCATCCACTGTGAACTGAAACAGGGAGGAATGTCTTTTGCCAGAGGATGGTGAATACAGTATCTGGAATTCATTGCCACAGACAGGTGTGGAAGCCAATTCATTGAGTATATGTAAAGAGAAGGTTGATAGGTATCAGAGGTTACGGGGAGGAGGTAGAAGAATGAGGTTGAGATGGATAGTATATCAGCCATGATGGAATGTTGGAGCAGACTCGATGGGCAGAATGGCCTAATTCTGCTCCTGTGCCTTTAGTCTTTTAGTCTAAAGTACCTACTAAGTTCATCCATCATTTCTTTGACTCAATTACTACCTCACCAGCATCATTTTTTCAGCTGTCCAGTATGGACTCTCACCTCTTTTTTATTATTCATATATCTGAGAAAATTTTTGGTATTCTCTTTTATGTTATTGGCAAGCTTACATTCATGTTTCATCTTTTCATTCCCTATTACTGTTTAGTCATCTTCTGTTGGTATTTAAAAGCTTCCCAGTCCTCTCACTTCCACTAAGTTTTGCTATGTTACGTGCCCTACCCCTTTGCTTTTATGCTGTCTTTGACTTCCCTTGTCAGCCACAGTTGCATCATCCTCCCTTTAGAATACTTCTTTGGGATATAGAAGCCAGGGTTGTAAGTATCCTGCACTTTCTGAATTGCACTGTGTAACTCCACTGTTCTGCCGTCATCTCTGCTGTGTCCCTTCCAATTAACTTTAGCCAGCATCTCTCTCATGCCTCTTTAGTTCCCTTTGCTCCTCTGTATTACTGATACATCAGACTTTAGCTACTCCCTCTTAAATTGCATGGTGAATTCTATCATGTTAGGATCATTGGCTCCCAACAGTTCGTTTACCTTAAATTCCCTAATCAAATCTGGTTCATTACACAACATCCAATCAAAATTACCTTTACCCTCATGAGCTCAACTACAAGCTGCTCTAAAAAAAGCCATCTCATAGGTATTCTACAAATTCCTGCCCTTGGAATCTAGCACCAACCTGATTTCCCCAATCTACCTACATACTGAAAACTACTGTAACATTACTTTTTTACATGCCCTTTCTATCTGCCATTGTAATCTGTAGCCCACATCCTGGCTACTGTTCAGAGGCCTGTATATAAATAACTCACATCAGGGTCTTTTTAACTTTGCAGTTTCTAAACTTTACCCACAATGCTTCTACATCTTCCGATCCTCTGTCACCTCTTTCCAAAGATCTGATTTGATATTTACCAACAGTTATCCCACCCCTCTGCCAATCTGCCTGTGCTTTCAGTGCAATGCGTATCCTTGGATGTTAAAATTCCTAACTATGATCTTCTTTCAGCCACGACTCAGTGATGCCCACGATATCATACCTGCCAATCTCTAACTGCACGACAAGATCATCAGCCTTATTCCATATACTGCCTGCATTCAAATATAACACCTTCAGTCCTGTTCTCATCACCATTTTCAATGCTGCCCCCATGTTGCTCTTCAACTCTTCCCACTAACTGCAATCTTGCCCTTCCATCTGCCTGTCCTTCCTCACAGTTTTACTACAGCTACATCTACTTGCATAACAATTGCCACATCTTCAGCCCTATCACTCCGGTTCCATCTCACGGCCAAATTAGTGTAAAAATCCTCACCTACGGCTTTAGGAAACTCTCCCTGTTTGAGAGTATTTTCACAGGTAAAAAAAATGTGGCAAATTGTTTGAAATAGCAAGTCTGCCATCTACTGGTCATCTAGTTTTAAGGAAAGCTGGGAACTCAGTAAAAATGCTGGAGGAACTCAGCATCTATGGAGAGAGCTTTCATCAGGATAGGAAAGGAAGGGGCAGAAGGCAGAATAAGAAGGTGGGGAGGCGGTGTTATGTTTTCACGTATATTTTGACCCTTCTGGATTGCTGCCAAGCTTCCTTGTGTGTTACATACTGAATGTAATGTGAAAGGGCATTATGGGTAGATGACTAACAAACAAAATAAACAGCAGCATGTTTGGTCCTCACCTCTCCATCTCTCGTGTGTGATATTCACAGCCAACTAGCTTCCCAGTACCACAAACATAACAACTGGCGACGAGGAGACAAATCCTTACACGACATATAATGTATTTCTCCCTTCAGCAAGAAGAGTCCATGTGCATGTGGTGTGGGTGAGCAAAAAGAAAATGTATGCAGGAAGCGTGGTGTCTGAAGCATCTGAAGGGAGACAATGAGAAAGGGAGGGTTAAGTAAAGCAAATAAGAGAGGGAGGGAAACAGAAAGATGGATAAGGCTAGTCAACTTTTCTGGAATATGATTGTATTTGAAAATGGTAACAATGTTTGGAAGAATGGGACTGCATAATGAAACAACAGAGCAATGGAGTTCATATATTGAAAGATTTAAATATTTTGCATGGGCAAAGCAAATTTTAGATGATTTCCCTGTCCTAAGTTTTCTGATGGGTGCAAGAACATTTAATGTATTATGCAGTCTAGTGCAACCAGCTAAGCCTGGTAATAAGCCTTATAAGGATATAATTAAAGTTTGAAGGACTACTATTCACCTAAACTTTTGATTATTGCTGAGAGGTTTAGATTTCATAAAAGGAATCAAGAGGAAGAGGAAGAAGAGATTGAGCACGAAGCATTCGTAATTGTCTTTGGAGTTACGAAATTCCATCAGTTCCTCTTTGGTCAATGATTTACACTACTGACAGATTATTGCCCCTTGACACTAATTTTTGGTCCCGGACTGCTAGTCAAATGCAACATTAGGCTCTGTACTATATGCACATCTGTACGATATAAAGTACAGGAGGTCCAAGCACCATTCGAATGCTGATGGCCTATCCAGACTTCCCTTAGTTGTAACAGTTCCAGAGCCATCCCCAAAAGATATCTTTTACTTTAAGGAAGTACCTACAGCTCTGGTAACTGTGGAGCAATTCCAGTAGCATACACGTAATGACCCTGTTTTATCTAAAGTGATGGACATGGTAACTCACAAATAGAAGGGAGAACCAACCATAGGATTGAAACCTTACCAGGCTCGATGGAAGGAGCTCACAGTCCAAGCAAGATGTTTATTTTGGTGCTATCATGTTGTCATTCCTCTATTATTAAGAAAGTACTTGCTTGCTGAGCTAGAAATCGCATGCAGCTACTTCTGGTGGCCAGGACTGGATATAACCTTTGAAAATAAGAGCAAAGCGTGCTCATACTGTTGGAGTGAGAAATGTCACACAGCTTGTTACTTTACGTCTGTGGGAATGGCCTGAAGAACCATGGCAGAAGATTCATGTACATTTTGCAGGGCCTAGTGAAGAACACATGTCCTTGGTCGTAGTGGACATGCAGAGCAAATAGCCCACGGTCAGCAACACGAAGAGCGTTACAACTGAAAATGCTCTGAGGAGCCACGTTCCATCTTTAGCTGTTTTGGGCCTTCTCAAGAGCTTGTAAGTGACAGTGGCCCACAACTCCTGTCGGAAGAGTTCAAGGCATATATGGAAGCAAACAGTAGTCAGCACCATATCATCCAGCTACTAGTGACTCTGCTGAGTGATTCATATAAGCAATGAAACAATCCCTCAAGACTTTAGTGGGAAGTGGATTCCACAAACAACATCTTAGCCCTTTCTTGCTGACATACCTCCTGCCACCAACAAAATGACTTCAGTCATCTCACTGACGAAAAGATGGCTTTGCACCTGGCTTGACCTGCTTATATCCCCAACACAAAACATACAACCATATGACAATTACAGCACAGAAACAGGCCATCTCGGCCCTTCTAGTCCGTGCCGAACGCTTACTCTCACCTAGTCCAAAATAGATTGTGTTAAATGAACAGAAAACCCAAGCAGAGAGATGTGCTAAAGCAAAGTACTGAAGTTTCACAGCAAGAGAGAGAGTACTTGCCCAGAACTACAACTCTGGAACAAGGTGGATACCTGCGATGGTGGTGGCACAAACTGGTCCTGTGTTGTACACAGTGGAAACTAGTAACCACAACATCTGGAGAAGGCAAGTTGATCAGTTCTTGTCTGCTTCTGAAACTACGGGAAACCAGCACAAACTAACCAATCCAGGTCCAGTTGTAGAAACGAAAGAAGATTCTGAGCTGATTGCGGAACCTCTGTTAAGATCAAATGGCACTGCCAGTAATCCCCCATCATCTGTGCTCTCTGAGGTGCCCCCTACTGACAGTGCAGTACCCAAGACAAGATCTATACATACACCACCCAGAAACAAAAAGACTTTGCCATTATTCCTAGGCCATCGGTACCTCACAGGGACAGGCAGTCTCCTCACTGATTGAATCTCTAGTTTAGTGACTAACCCTCAAAACATGGGACAGATTAGCCCCCAGGGTTATACCTGGGAATAAAGGAAGTCTACCATCTTTCCCTAGGTTATAAAAAATGTGTTTTTGTTGTTGGTTGAATTTGAGAATTACTCTATTGAATGTTAATGATTCAGCAGTTAGTCTGTGTAGGGGAAGGGGGAGAAACCTTCAAAATAAGGGGGGAGGGATATGTTATGTATTCATATATATTTTATTCCTTAAGGGATGCTGTCAAGCTTGCCTGTGTGTTATGTACCAAACAATGTGAGAGGGCATTCTGGGTAGATGACTTGCAAGCTAAATAAACAGCTGCACATTTGTTCCTCACCTCAGTCTCCAGTGCATGTTATTCATAGCCACCCAGCTTCCCAGTACCACAACCGTAACAGAGGGAAAGGAATACAAGCTGGCATGTGATGGATGAGTCCAGGTGAAAGGGAAAGGTGGGTGGGGGGGAATGAAGTAAAAAGCTAGGAGATGATAGGTAGAAGAGATAAAAGACTGAAGAAGAATGAATCTAATTGGAGTGGACAATCGACCATGGAAGGAAGAGGGTTACCAGAAGAAGGCAATAGGCAGCTGAGGAAAACAGGAGGTGTAAGAAGGGAACCAGATTGGGGAATGGAGATAGAGAGAATGGGGAAAGGGAAATAATTGCTAGAAGTTAGAGAAATCAATGTTCATGCCATCAAGTTGGAGGCTACCCAGATGGAATACTCCCCCTTCCCCCCATTCTCTCTTTTTCCATTTCTCCAATCTGAGTTTGGCTCATCATGGCAATAAAGGAGGCCATGGGCAGACGTTGTCAGATTTGGAGTGGGAAGTCAAATTGAAATGGATAGTCACTGGATGATCCTGCTTTTTGCAGTGGAAGGTGCTCAACAAAATGGTTTCGCCAAATTGGTCTCACTGTTGTAGAGGAGGTTCACCAGGAGCACCAGAAATGATAAATGACTCCAACAGACCCAATGCAGAAGTGTCACCTCAGCAAGAAAGACTGGGGCCCTGAATGGTGCTGATGGAAGAAGTTTTAAGGCAGGTACAGAACTTGTCATGCTTGCAGTTGTAAGTGCCAGGAGGGAGATAAGTGAGGAAGGTCATGTGGACAAGAGAGTCACATGTAGAACAATTCCTATAGAAAGCAGAGGGTAGGAGGGCGTGGAGTGAAAGATATGATTGGTGGCAGGATCTTGAGGATGGAGGTTATGAGGAATAACGAGCTGGATATGGAGACTCATGAGGTCATAGGTAAGGACAAGGGGAACCCTATTCCTGTTAGGATACCAAGAGGATGGAGAGAGGGCAGATGTGTAGGGAATGGAGAAGCTGTGGGTGAGGGCAGCATCGACAATGGCAGAAGGGAAACCCATTCTTTGATAAAACAGGACATCTCTGATGTTCTAGAATGGAAAGCTTGAGAACAGATGCAGCGGGGCAGAGGAACTGAGATAAGGAATTGCAGGGTGGCAAGCAGCATGGCCAAGATAACTACGAAGGTTGGTAGATTTGTAAAGGATGTCCGTAGTTCTGTCCAGAGATGGAGACAGAGAGATTGATTAAGGGCAGACAGGTCTCAGATATGGACCAAATAAATACGTAGGCAGGGTAGAAGTTGGAGGAAAAGTTGATGAAATTGATGAGCACAACAAGGGTGCAGGAAGCAACACTATTGCAATCATCACAGTAGCACAGAAAATTTTGGGGAGAGTTGCCATGCACTGTAGCTGACAAAAAGGCAGGCATAACTAAGGCCCATACATGTGCCCATGGATCATTATTCCGTGAATATGGAAGATAACTTTATGACCATTTATGAAGCAATTGTGGTCACCACTAACCTAGACAAAAATTCCCCTTAAAGGTTTACAGATCTCTGTCAAAAACTTGTCCTTTTCCAATGTTTACTGTAGGCAGGCACTAGTTCAATGGGATCTATGGGGCCCAGAAGCTATGAGCTGTCTAAGAAACCTATCATGTTAAATTATTCTCACAGCATAAAGAGAAGCAAAAAACACTGTTTTTTAATTAACTTTGTAAAAATTATAATAAATTTTAAACAAAAATATGAACATCTGCCTTTCATCAGAATAGAAATTGATATATTAGAGAAACATAGAATATCTACTGCATAGCAACAGGTCCTCTGACCCACCATGTCCTTGCAGACAATCGAGTACCAACACTTAGCTCATAGCCTACTATGTCCTGGCAATTCAAGTACTTTTTAAATGTTGTGTAAAAACCTGGCCCCTCTACTTTATCCAACAGAATGTTCCAGATTGCAACCATCCTCTGGATGATTTTTTTGTTTCCTCAGGCCCCCTCCAAACCTTTTATTTCTCACCATAAAACCTATGGCTTCTGGTTTCGGACATCTCCATTACGGGAAAGGATTCTCTCTATCTAGTTTATCTGTGCCCCTCATGATATTGTATACCACTATCAATCTCCTCTCAGCCTTCTCTGCTCCAAAGTAAACAAATCCGGTCAGTCCAGTCTCTTTTCACGCCTGAAATACTCCATCTCAAGCAATATCCTGGTAAATGGCTCTCTCCAATGCATTCACATCTCATAGTGCAGCAAGCAGAACTGCACATAAGCATCTAGTGTACTACAGCGCTCGTCTGTCCAAAGTCATGCCATACCATCTTATATCTTATATCTGTGTAACCAGCTCATAAAGGCAAACGCCCTGCGTGTCTTCTTTACCATTTTTTCTACCATTTCATTGTGATCACCATACTTTTATACAACCAAAATTGTAATTAGCAAGATTAAATTCCATCCCTCCATTTACCAGCTAATGAATTTTATTATCAATTATTTGGTGTTTAATATTTGTAATTAATTTAGATCACTTTGTAGAGGTCTGTTTTACTTCGACACAGAAGAGTCCTTTTCTGTTGATCAGTGTTAAAAAAAAGAGCCAAATCAAATCCACAGTGATTCAATGTTGTAAGATAAAAAAACATGAAAACTTCTGGGGGGGAGGGGGAATACATTTTAAAGGCAGTGTACACCTGCCTTTTTGTTGGTTGTGTGGAACAGTCTATGTTCCAAGCCTACACTGGCATCACTCCTCAAATTTTCTTACGCTGCATCAATGACTGCTTTGGTGCTCCTTCCTGCACCCATGAAGTTCATTGACTTCATCAACTCTGCCTCCAACTTCCACCCTGCCGTCAAGTTTACCTGGTCCACTTCTGACACCTCCCTCCCCGTTCTCAACCTCTCTGTCTCGATCTCTGGTGACAGCTTATCTACTGATATCGTTTAAAAACCCACTGGATTCTCACAGCTACTTGGACTATACCTCTTCCTACCCTGTTACTTGTAAAAATGCCATCCCCTTCTCTCAGTTCCTCCATCTCCACTGCATCTTCTCTTAGGATGAGGCTTTTCATTCCAGGACTAAGGAGATGTCCTCCTTCTTCAAAGAAAGGGGTTCCCTTCCTCCCCCATCAATGCTGCTCTCATCCCATCCTCCCCCCACCCCACCAGGGTTAGGGTTCCTCTTGTCCTCACCTACCACCCCAACAGCCTCCAAGATCAGCACATAATTCTCCATAATTTCCGTCATATCCAACAGGATCCCACCACCAAGCACATCCTTCCCTCCCTCCCCACCCACTTTCTGCTTTACATAGGGATTGTCCCTATGGAATTCCCTTGTCCATTCATCCCTCTGCACTGATCCTTGCAAGCAGAACAAATGCTACATCTACACCTACACCTCCTCCCTCACTACCATTCAGGGGCCCAAACAATCCTTCCAGGTGAAGCCTCACTTCATCTGTCAGTCTGTTGGGGTCATCTACTGTATCCAGTGCTCCCATTGTGGCCTCCTGTATATCTGTGAGGGCCGACATAGATTGGGAGATCACTTCACTGAGCACCTATGC
Organism: Hemitrygon akajei; assembly: GCF_048418815.1. Classification (NCBI taxonomy): domain Eukaryota; kingdom Metazoa; phylum Chordata; class Chondrichthyes; order Myliobatiformes; family Dasyatidae; genus Hemitrygon; species Hemitrygon akajei. The sequence continues at coordinate 140,775,876 of NC_133126.1, forward strand.
TCCGTCTGCCAGAAAAAGTGGGACCTCCCAGTGGCCGCCTATTTTAATTCTACTTTCCATTCCCATTCCAACATGTTAATCCATGGCCTCCTCTACTGCTGCATGAACATCAATTTCTCAAACTTCCAGTAATGCACTTCCCTCTCTCACCTCATCTCCTTACTTGCCCATCACCTCCCTCTGGTACTCCTCCCACTTCCCTTTCTTCCACGGCCTTCTGCACTCTCCTATCAAATTCCCCCTTCTCCAGTCCTGTATCTCTTTCACCAATCGGCTTCCCAGCTCTTTACTTCACCCCTCTCCCTCTCCCAGCTTCACCTATTACCTACCACCATGAATCTCTTCCTCCCCTCTGCCCCACCTTTCTACTCTGACTTTTCATATTTTTTTCTCCAGTCCTGATGAAGGGTCTCGGCCCGAAGCTTTGACTGTTTACTCCTTTCCATAGATGCTGCCTGACCTGCTGAATTCCTGCAACATTGTGTGTGTGTGTTGCTCGAATTTCCAGTATTTGCGTATTTTCTCTTGTTTGTGATATTCCACTGAGAAAAGGTTCTTGCAACAAGTGCAATGCAACCCAAAAGCAAGCCAATGGACGTGATACATTTAGACTTCCAGAAGGTTTCCGGTAAGATCTTATATTATAGATTAGCATGCAAAACTAAAGCACATGAGATAGTGGATGATATTCTGGGACTGTCTGAGAATTGGTTAGTTAGGAAACTGAAAGTCGGACTATCATGATGTTTCTCCAAGAAGTAGTCTTTAATTAGCAGAGTGATGCAGGGATCAATGCTTGACCCCAACTATTCACAATATCCAGTACATTAAATTTTGGATATAGGTTTCATGATATTATATCTTTGAGTTTGCAAAGCTGGCAGGGATGGATGGAGAAAGAGAAAGGCTAATGACAGATGTGTGAAGAATAGCAGAGGCTCCAATGTGATTTGGAAAAGATAGGTAAGAGAATACAGCTTAACATGAATAAATGTAAGGTTACCCGATTTGTTACTAAAAGACTGATTATCAAATTGGGGGTGATAAATTGGGAAAGGGAAGGTGCAACAAGATTTTGTGTCTTTGTACACCAGTCAAGCAATAAGATGCAAGAAACACTTATAAAGGCAAACAGCGTGTCATACTATTGTAAGAGAATTTAATTACAGTTGCAAGGATGTCTCACTGCAGCTGTACAGAACATCAGAGGGACATCATCAAGAGTTTTTTGTGCAGCTTTGGAAGGATGTTCTTGCTATGGAGTGTCATGAAGATTTGCTGGACTGGTTCTTGAGATGGCAGTACTGATATATGAGGAGAGGTTGAGTCAGATCGGCCTATATTCATTAGAGAAGAGAAGAATGGGAAAGGAACTCAGAGAAGCCTGTAAGTTCTAACCAGACTATACAGACAGGATACATCAGGAGAGACCAGAACCTGGTATTAAATCATAAAACAGAATATACTATTTGGAATGAAATTCAGGTAAAACTTTTACATCTATATGAATTCAGTTCTGCAGTAGCTGTGTTGATCAATCTGGAAACACCAACCTGAAATCATTGGCATTATCTGACCTGTCAACTATATGTGATTATACATCAACTGCAGATTGATGGAGTGGATGCACTTGGATTTCATGAATATTCCAAGCATTCCTGTGAGCGAGGGGTTGCAGAATACCTACCATTATTGACTACTGAATTCAAGAAGCGAGTCAGAGATGCAAGCACAAGCGTTTTCTGAGTCACTGAAGTCAATAGAAATGGGGAGGCAGGAATTATAAGAGGCTGAAAATTTTGCACCCTTTCAGTGTGAGCAATCTGTGATGAATTTCTGCCCCAATTTGAAGCTTTGATTTGGGAAAAATCCTGAATACACTGGCTAATTTAGAGTAGAAAGACAGCCAACCTTTATCTAAACATTATGACTAAAGGATGGAAATGAGAGCTGTGTCTTTCTCACTTTTACAAAGGTGTCAGATGTCAGCAACAGGGGGGAAGGAAGTGATTGATGTAAAGTAACATATGAACACATTATACACTGTGAGAGAGACTGTGAAGGTATGTTCTAAGGTGCTGAAAAAGGAACAACCCTAATGATTCAGAATCAGAATCAGGTTTATTAGCACCGGCATGTGTCATGAAATTTGTTAACTTAGCAACAGCAGCAGTTCAATACCTAATATAGAAGAAGGGAATGAATAAATAAATAAATAAATAAACAAACAAACAAATAAATAACTAGATAGATAGATAGATAAATAGATAAATAAATAAATAGATTACAGTATACATATAATGAATAGATTAAAAATCATGCAAAAACAGCAATAACATATATTTAAAAAGTGAGCTAGTGTTCAAGGGATCAATGTCCATTTAGGAATTGAATGGCAGAGGGGAAAAAGCTGTTTCTGAATCATTGAGTGTGTGCCTTCAGGCTTCTGTATCTCCTACCTGATGGTAACAGTGAGAAAAGGGCATGCCCTGGGTGCTGGGGGTCCTTAATAATGGACACTGCCTTTCTGAAACACCACTCCTTGAAGATGTTCTGGGTATTTTGTAGGCTAGTACCCAAGATGGAGCTGACTAGATTTACAACCCTCTGCAGCTTCTTTCGGTCCTGTGTAGTAGCCCCCCTCCCCCACATACCAGACAGTGATGCAGCCTGTCAAAATGCTCTTCACAGTATATCAATAAAAGTTCTTGAGTGTTTTTGTTGACATACCAAATCTCTTCTAACTCCTAATGAAGTATAGACTCTGTCTTGCCTCTTCGATATGTTGGGACCAGGTTAGGTTCTCAGAGATCCTGACACCCATGAACTTGAAACTGCTCACTCTTTCCACTTCTGATCCCTCAATGATGATTGTTATGTGTTCCTTCATCTTACCCTTTCTGAAGTCCACAATCAGCTCTTTCATCTTACTGACGTCGAGTGCCAGGTTGTTGCTGTGACACCACTCCACGAGTTGTCATATCTCACTCCTGTATGCCCTCTCATCTCCATCTGAGATTCTACCACCAATGTTTGTATCATCAGCAAATGTATAGATGGTATTTGAGCTATGCCTTGCCACTCAGTCACGGGTATTGAGGTGATCATCTCCAAATATGTGGAGGACAAATAAGATCATGTTTTAATATTTTTACCAACTGATTTAACAAGGGGATTACTTGATTAGTCTATTGAATGCAGGTTTTTAAAATCTATAAGCTTTGCAGTAACTGTATATGCTTGATTGTACATCTTGAAAATCTCCACATACATTATTTGGAGATTGAGATTCAAATGGATGCAAATAAAACACATATTTGTAATTTTATTTTCTTCACTCTGAAATATTAGAAGTAAAAATTGACTGGCAATATCTAGTTAATACTACTTCCATTTCTCAGTTAATTATAGGATATCATTTGATGGTTATTGTACTTTTAGTACACAAATTCTTTTAAATTAACTTAGAATTTGTTGGAATAGGACTTTTTGTTCTTTTTAAAGGATGCTCTGTCCCATAGGGAATATTATATTAGATCTGATGAATATTTTAAATGTATCAAATAAATTAATTTTCAAATTGAATTGTAAGACATGTAGCTTGTTGTAATATTTTACTGCCCTCTGGTGAACAAACCCAAAATAACATTTCACAACACAGTTGTGTTGTTCCATGGTCAGCATGATTTGTTGGATTGCTTAACAGATATATCCCTAACAAATTAATTCTTATGACATATTTTATGAAAATACAAAACAATAATTACATTTTCTGTCACTGTTAGTTCCTACCAATGAAATGTAATACTTCTTTCCAGATGTTCTGCTAAATTTTAAAATGATAGAAAAAATTACCCTACTCTATTTTAACTGTAATATGATATTTAAATAAATAGGATTTTAGTTCTTGAACTTTATTTACCAGAATTTATGTTTTGTTGGAATTTTTGTGATAGGAGTTCGATGGTGGCTTTGAAAAAAGTACATAAGAAGATGAGGGATTATTTAACATAAATGTTTGCTCTAACAGGATTAGTAGAAAGGCATTTCCGTTTCTCTCACTTTTCTATTCTTGGTAAGTAATTCCTACAACAGGACTCAAGTTTGTTCACACAATCACAAATTTAATAGATTTCTCTAAATATGAAGCAACAATTCAATAAATCAGAATCATTATCATATGTATGTCATGAAATTTGTTGTTTCATGGCAGCAGTACATTGCAATAGGTAATAATAAAAAAACTATAAATTAAAATAAGTATATGTATTAATTAAATAAGTAGTACAAGAAGAGGAAAAAAATTGTGTGGTGACATTCATGGATTCATTGCCCTTCAGAAATCTGATGGCAGAGGGGAAGTAGCTGTTTCATTAAGTGTGTGTCTTCAAGCTCCCGTACCTCCTTTTTGATGGTAGCAATAAGAAGAGGACTTATCTTGGATGACGGGGGTCCTTAATCTTGGATACCACCTTTCTGAGGCATCACATTTCAAAGGCGTTCTTGATGCTTGGGGTGTTAGTACCCATGGTGGATCTGGGAAACTTTACAACTTTCTGCAGCTTTTTCCGATCCCATGCAATGGCCCCTCCATACCAAATGGTGTTACAACCAGTTAGATTGTTCTCCACAATTCACCTGTAGAAATTTGTGAGTGGCTGTGGTGACATACCAAGTCCCTTCAAATTTCATTTGAAATATAGCCACTGTCATGCCTTCTTAATAGTTGCATCAATATGTTGGGCCCAGAATAGATCTTCAGAGATGTTTGCCTACTTGAAACTGGCCACCCTTTCCGTAATGTACAGACCTATTTCTTTTAGAGCAATGATCTCCCCTTAGCACTACGTATTGATCTATCGTTGGCACATGCGCATGGTTCTCTCTCTTTCTTCCTCTTGCTGTAATGTGAATACACCAGTTAAACCATCTCCCATGTGCATGCCTTTATTTAATCGGTATGTATTTGTGCACAGACACAACAAGATGGCAATCAGTATGAACCTGAATGTCAGAGAAAATCACGAACTGCATGGACAGTTATGGGACGAAGCTGCGAGAGTTAAACTTCATGAGAAAGCCAGAGGATGCATGAATAATAGATAGATAGATAGATAGATAGATACTTTATTCATCCCCATGGGGAAATTCAACTTTTTTCCAATGTCCCATACACTTGTTGTAGCATAACTAATTACATACAATACTTAACTCAGTAAAAAAAAATATTATATGCATCTAAATCACTATCTCAAAAAGCATTAATAATAGCTTTTAAAAAGTTCTTAAGTCCTGGCGGTAGAATTGTAAAGCCTAATGGCATTGGGGAGTATTGACCTCTTCATCCTGTCGGAGGAGCATTGCATCGATAGTAACCTGTCGCTGAAACTGCTTCTCTGTCTCTGGATGGTGCTATGTAGAGGATGTTCAGAGTTATCCATAATTGACCGTAGCCTACTCAGCGCCCTTCGCTCAGCTACCGATGTTAAACTCTCCAGTACTTTGCCCACGACAGAGACCGCCTTCCTTACCAGCTTATTAAGACTTATTAAGCTTAATAATGAAAAAAGCGATGAATTTAAAGTGAAAATAACGTAACGATGGCTTCAGTCGGGAAAGTTGATGAATTTGATAATGCTGTATTGTAATATGAACATGGAGGAGCAAAAGAAAGCATCGCTACTTCTTCACTTAATGGGTGCAAGGATATACAGTCTCTTATGCACTGTAGTAACCTTTGAAAAGCCAGCAAGCAAGCAGATCAATGAAATTATTGCAATGTTGCAAAATCACTTGAGCCGAAACTACTGGTAATAGCTGAGAGATTTAGATTTTACAAAAGGAACCAGTTAAAAGATGAAAGCATTTCTGAATACATTGCAGAACTTTACAAACTTGCCCATTACTATAACTTTAGAGATGGACTTTCTGATGTATTAATGGACAAGCTTGCATGTGGCATGCATAGTCAAAGCACTCGAAAGAGGCCACTGTCAGAGAGATCTAACCTTGCAATGGGCATTGACCATTGCAATATCATCAGAGATTGCAGCAAAGGATGAAGCAGATCTACAGAAAAGGCAGTTAGAATGTGAAAGGCACAAAATGTCTCTGAAAGGTACAAAAAGCCAAGTACATTATCAATGTAGCAAATTCTCCCATGATGCAAATGACTATTTGTGGTGAACTAGATATACCTGTCTGACTGCTCCTGTGGCTCCTCCCACAGACCCTGCTGACTGCTCCTGTGGCTCCTCCCACAGACCCCTGTATAAAGGTGACTGTGGGCTGCTGCTCTCCCTCATTCTCCCCAGGATGTAGTGTTGTTTATTCTTCCAGTCAATAAAAGCCGATATCTCGCTTCCTAAGTCTCAGCGTGAGTTATTGATGGTGCATCAATTTTATTGACTGGAAGTTAAAACATGGAAACCGTTTTACGCCCAGAACGTTTAGATTTGGACCCCCAAGACCCTGAAGCAGCTCTTGCCTTTGAACACTGGCTTGTATGCTTCCAATCATACTTGGAGGAGGTTCGTGCCACCGACCCAGCTGTTAGGCACAGACTTCTCCTCTCGAGGGTCACCCCAAAAGTTTATTCATTCATCAGGGACCTCTCGACCTATGAGGGGGCGCTTGACGCCCTCAAAAGACAGTACCTGCGGCCGGTGAATGCAGTTTATGCCCAGCATCATTTGGCTACCAGGAAACAGCGGCCTACGGAGTCGACTGCTGAATTTCTCCGAGCTCTACAGGCACTCGTGCGGACTTGTGACTGCAAAACGCTCACAGCGGAACAGCATGCGGAACTCTTGGTCCGAGACGCCTTTGTGACCGGAGTCAAGTCAGTGTATTTGCGCCAGCGGCTGCTGGAAAAAGCTGATCTGACCTTACGCTCAGCGATAGAGACGGCTGATACGTTGGAGGCTGCACAGCTGTACGCCAAGGCGGTCCAGCCGCGCGATTCCCCGGTTCCGAGCGAATTCGCCAATGCCGCTGCCAGTCGCGGTATCACGAACTCCTCGAACTCGCCAGGCATAAAACTTTGTTACTTTTGTGGGCTTCGGAAACATTCCAGAATCAGCTGTCCGGCTCGCGAAGCGACTTGTTCCAGCTGCGGGAGAGGACCGCCCCTACTCCGCCTTCGAGGTGGGTGGCAGGCTCTATCACTTCCTGCGCGTCCCATTTGGTGTCACAAATGGGGTCTCAGTCTTCCAGAGGGAGATGGACCGGATGGTGGACCAGTACAAACTGAAGGCCACATTTCCCTATCTAGATAACATCACCATCTGTGGTCGCGACTGGTCGGATCACGACGACAACCTCCAACGATTTTTCCAAGTGGCTGAAGCTTTGAACCTCACTTATAACAAGGACAAGTGTGTGTTCAGAACCACACAACTCGCTATCCTTGGGTATGTCGTGGAGAACAGGGTCATTGGCCCTGACCCCGACCGTATGCGCCCCCTGTTAGAACTCCCTCTTCTCACCACTCTCAAGGCCCTCCGGCGGTGCCTGGGTTTTTTTTCCTATTATGCCCAATGGGTCCCCCATTACGCAGACAAGGCCCGCCCCCTGGTCAGGTCTACCACTTTCCCCTCTCTGCCGAGGCCCGCGCGGCCTTCAGCTGCATTAAAGGGGACATTATCAAAGCAACGATGCATGCGGTGGACGAGACCATTCCCTTCCAAGTAGAGAGTGACGCCTCTGACGTCGCGCTGGCTGCTACCCTCAATCAGGAAGGCAGACCAGTGGCGTTTTTTTTCTCGTACCCTTCAAGGCTCTGAACTTCGGCACTCCACGGTGGAGAAAGAAGCCCAGGCCATAGTGGAAGCTATTAGGCACTGGAGGCACTATCTCGCCGACAAAAGGTTCACCTTGCTGACCGACCAGCGCTCGGTTGCATTCATGTTCAGCAACCAAAAGCGGGGCAAAATCAAAAATGATAAAATTTTGCGATGGAGAATAGAACTCTCCACCTACAATTATGATATCCTGAACCGGCCTGGCAGACTCAATGAACCCTCTGATGCCCTATCCCGGGGAACGTGTGCTAGCGCACAGCTCGACCAGCTGTATGCCCTTCATGCCCATCTTTGCCATCCGGGGGTCACCCGATTTTACCATTTCATTAAAGCCCGGAACCTGCCGTACTCCCTGGAGGACATCAAGGCGATGACCAGGGACTGCCAGATCTGCGCTGAGTGCAAACCGCACTTCTACCGTCCTGACACTGCGCAGCTTGTCAAGGCCACCCGCCCTTTTGAGCGACTGAGTGTTGACTTTAAGGGCCCCCTTCCCTCCACCGACCGCAATGTCTATTTTCTCAGTATTATTGACGAGTACTCGCGATTCCCCTTTGCCATTCCCTGCCCCGACACTACTACCACATCGGTCATAAAAGCCCTACGCCAGCTCTTCACTCTGTTCGGATATCCCTGCTATGTCCACAGTGATAGAGGGTCCTCCTTTATGAGTGACGAGTTGCGCCGGTTCCTGCTAGCTAGGGGCATTGCTACTAGTCGAACCACGAGTTATAATCCCCGGGGGAATGGCCAGGTGGAGAGGGAGAATGCCACAGTGTGGAAGGCCACACTTTTAGCCCTTAAGTCAAAAGGGTTGCTGGTCTCCCGATGGCAGGAGGTCCTCCCTGAGGCACTCCACTCTATCCGCTCCCTGTTGTGTACGTCCACTAATGCCACCCCTCACGAACGCCTATTCTCTTTTCCCAGGAAGTCTGTCACTGGGACCACCCTACCAGTTTGGCTGACGTCCCCGGGGCCAGTGCTGCTACGTAAACATGCGAGGAGTAATAAGTACTCCCCGCTGGTCGAGAGGGTTCACCTCCTGCATGCTAATCCCCAGTATGCCTACGTGGTCTTGCTTGATGGGCGGGAGGACACGGTCTCTGTCCGCGACCTGGCGCCCGCCGGAGCAGCAGACCACTACCCCGAACATTCCACGGTAACTATGCACCCTGTACCCGAGGTGACACCGCACACACCGTGCCACACCCAGACTCCTCACGACGCTCATGTACCAGGCATCTCGTACGCATCTATTCCGGGGACCTCGCACACACGCAAGGGATCCCTGACACCTCCAGTTGGGACAGAACCAACCCCCTCTCCGCCTCCGGTGCAAACACCACCTCCGGCACCTGTGCCATCACCACCTCCGGCACCTGTGCAATTGCAGCCGGAGCTACGTAGATCGCAGCGAACGATTCGACCGCCTGATAGACTTAACCTGTAAATATACTTGGGGACTCTTTTAAAACAAAGGGGGGGTGAATGTGGTGAACTAGATATACCTGTCTGACTGCTCCTGTGGCTCCTCCCATAGACCCTGCTGACTGCTCCTGTGGCTCCTCCCGCAGACCCCTGTATAAAGGCGACTGTGGGCTGCTGCTCTCCCTCATTCTCCCCAGGATGTAGTGTTGTTTATTCTTCCAGTCAATAAAAGCCGATATCTCACTTCCTAAGTCTCAGCATGAGTTATTGATGGTGCATCACTATTGGTTCAAGGTAAAAGTCTGCAGAAAGTGTCACAGACAAGTTCACGAAGAGAGAATGTGAAATGAAGACAAAAAGCACAACTGAGTGTAAAGTCTCAAACACAAATAAGCAAATCATAAGGTTACCAAATGTAAAACAGAATCAGACAACATAGAGTCTGACAAAGATGAACTGTCATGCTTAGAATTGCATAGTATTACTAAAGGAGATCACAAAATCATCTGGATCACAATAGATGTGTCTGGTGTAAAACTGAAAATGGAGCTGGATACAGGGTCAGCTTTGTCCATAATTCCAGAGGCTAACAGACATTTTTAGACCATTAGAGAGGACTTCAGTGATGCTAAATACCTACAAAGGCGAAGAAGTGTCTCCCAAAGGCAAAATGAAGGTGAATGTGATATGTTGAGGCCAGACACAGCATTAGAACTTTACGTATTGAAAAGTGGAGGGCCAACATTTTTCAGATGTGAATTGTTGAGAAAAATCCAGCTAGAATGGCACTCCGTCAAAGCTCTCAGTGTGACAACAACAGGCAGCGATAGCCCAGATGGTAGCACCAACCAGAGACTGGCACAGCTGCTTAATGCTAATGAGAAGGTTTTTCAAAAAGGGATTGGTAAAAGCATGAAGGCCAGAATTGAACTGGATGAAACAGCAACACCAAGCTTTATGCACTATGTCTTTAAGTGGATGCTGAACTGCACAGCTTGGAGGTGTCTGGAATTCTCTGGAAAGTTGAGTAGAACAATTGGGCCACAACCATTGTCTCAGCGGTCAAGAAAGGGAAGGCCGGAGCCATTGGGGATTTCAAGGTGAGCATCGACCCGGGGTTGTGTGCTGTGCAGTGTCCCCTACCACGAATAGAAGACATTTTTGCATCTTTGGCAGGTGGGGAGAGGTTTTCAAAGATTGACTTGTCACAAGCCTATCTGCAAATGGAGATCAAGGAGTTAAGCAGGAAGTTCCTCACAATCAACACTCACAAGGGACTGTTCCAGTATAATCATCTCATTTTTGGTGTCCCAACAGCTCCAGCAATTTGGAAAAGAGCAATGGACCAAGCGCTCCTAGATATCCCAGGAACACAATGTTACCTTGATGACTTCAGTGTAACTAGCAAAAATGATGAAGAGCACCTCCTGAACCTTTGTAAAGAGCTTACCAGGCTGAGTGAGTAGGGTCTGCATGCAAAGAGAGAGCAATGTGAGTTTTTCAAGAATGAATCTCACATTTTGGACATGTCATTGACAAGCAAGGCTGAATTAAGTCACAAGAGAAGACTGAAGCAGTGCTGCAGGCACCCAAACTGGAAAATGTGTCACAACTCAGGTCATACTTGGGCCTTCTAAACTACTACCACCAGTTTCTTCCAAACATTGCTGCAATGCTGCATCCATTGCTACAGACGGGAGCAAAGAGTGGATGGTCAGAAAGATGTGAAAAAACATTCAAGGAAACAAAGAGATTAATAACATCCAATGAAATGCTCACCTATTATGACCCATCCTGCCCGTCAGACTGGTGTGCAATGAGTCCCCTCGTGAAGCCGTTTTTTCACACATTATGAAAAATGGATCTGAACGTCCGATTGTGTTTGCTTCAAGATCACTGAAGAGTGTAATTATCGCCATCCCCTTGTGTCCATTTTCAATGTCAGGAAGGGAATTCCAGTGATGACTGCTATCCAGTTACAACATTGGGCACATTTCCTAACAGCCGACTTTGATGACATAGAGTTCAAGGTTACCAAAGAATGCAGCAACACTGATGGCTAACCACATCTTCCATTATTGACAACTGAAGAAGAGACGTCTTCATACTGTGAACCAGCAGAAGTGTTCCACACTACATTTGTTGCCAGTAGCAAATTCTGAAAAAACAAAGGGAAGCAAGGAATGAAGTGACGTTATCAGAAGTCTATGAAATCACCACACAAGGATGGTCAGCTCATGGTAACCCTGTATTTCCAGAGTTCTCAGCGAGATGAGACCAACTGTTGGGACGTCCAAACTTACTGATATGTGGATCTTGTGTTGTGGTTCCCTCTAAACTGCCCAACATGAAGGATACCTGGGTACAGTCAAGGTGAAAAGTCTCACCCAGAGTTATGTGTAGAGGCTGAGTATAGATAAGCAGATTGAAAACTTGGCCAAAAGCTGTTTAGGATGCCAAAAAGTTCAAAATGCATCCCCACAGGCACCGTTCTAACCATGGGAGTGGCTGTCATCATCGTGGCAAAGAGTACATATTGACTTTCCTGGGCCATTGATGGACCCCATGTTTCTGATTGCTGTGGGTGTTCATTCAAAGTGGCCGGAGGTTATACCAATGAAATCAACCACCTCAGCAAAGACTGTTTCCCCTCTGAGGATTATCTTTGCCAGAAATGGCTTACCCAAAGCAAATGTGTGTGACAACGGACCACAATACATGGCAGAAGAATTCTGACTGTTCATGAAGAAAAATGGCATCAGAGATTTCAAGTCAGCTCCTCACCACCCAGCAATGAATGGATTAGCTGAAAGGTTTATCCAAACCTTCAAGAAGTCCATTAAAGCAATGGACAAGGAGGACATTTCTCTGCAGCACAAGGTGGACAACTTCCTTTTTGTGTATTGGAACTCTGTATGACGACAAATCAAACACCTGCAATGCTGTTCATGAACATGAACCTGAGATCTCACGCAGACCCCCTGAAGCCAGATCTACAGAGGGAAGTGCAGAATAAAAAGTTCAGCAAGTTGTGAGGTGAAACAGCAAGGAGCTTTGAGATTGGACAGGAAGTCCTAGCGTGTGATTATCGAGAAGACAAGTGGACACCCGGTAGGATAGCTACAAGAACTGGACCACTGATGTACACAGTGGCTGTTGAAAATCAAACATGGAGATGTCATGTGGACCAGATACTGGATGCGCAACCAAATTACACATCTGAGTCGACCTCATCCAGCAAGAATGACACATTACAGTCACCAGACTTGCCTCTCAGTGATGGTCATGTCACTGATAGCAATGTGACATTGGAAACTGAGAATGTTGCCTTAGACAAGCCACCTACCAAACCTGATGCCACTCCACAGGCCCAGAGGACTATCCTGAAAGAAACAGAGTACAACCCAAAAGAATGAATCTTTAGAACTATGAAGTTAGTTATGGATTGTTATTGTGAAAGTATGTTAATTTGGAATGTGGGTTATGAAAGGGAAATTGAATGTTTTGTACATATACAGTTTTATGTTGCATTACTCTAAAGGGGGGGAGGGAGTGTAAAGCATGGATCTATTTCTTTTAGCACTATATATTGATCTGTTGTCTGTGCATGTGCTGTTGTCTATGCATGCGCATTGTTCTTTCTCGCTCTCTCTCACTGTAATGTGAATACACCAGTTAAAGCCATCTCCCATGTGTGAACTTTTATTTAGTATATATGTAGTTGTGCAAGACTTAACACTTTCCACTTCTGATCCCTTGATGAGGTCTGGGTGTCTGTTCCTTCAACTTCCCCTTCCTGAAGTCCACAATCAATTCCTCAGTCTTACTGACACTGAGTAAAATGCTGTTGTTGCGATACCACTCAAATGGCTGATCTATTTTGCTCCTACACACCTCCTCGTCACCAACTGAAATTCAATAACAACAATAGTTTTATCATTAGCAAATTTGTAGATGGTGTTTGAGCTGTGCCTAGCCAATCACGGGTGCAGAGAGAGTAGAGCAGTGATATGAAGTTCCACAAGTGAGCATGTTCAAACTGTCTGACCAGGCTATTCTATAAAAAATAACCGAAGATCAACAACATTTGTATAGTACAATAAATATTTAGTTCAATATGTATCCCCACCAATAACTAGCCTTTCTAGAATCAATAGTATTCCAATTTTTTTTTTGTCCTTTTTCCCAAATGGCATAGTTTTTCAATCTTTGTCCCATTCAGCTGGCATAAATTATTAAACAAACTAATTAGCTAATGCCCAGTGCTGGATTAATAAGGAAAACAACTTCTTTCACTTTGTATGTAGACTGGAATGCACATCTCATGCTATGATTAATGGTATGGTATTGAACTTAACAAACCAAAGCTTTGGTTGTGGCATGTTATTTGATTAAGGAATGGACTTTAATTAGACATTTACCCTCTATGCATTAATTCTGTGGAGGGATTATCCGATGTTATTGCTCTTGAATATCACTTAGTACCACTTGCTTGCAATGGTGTGAATCCATGGCAAGAAACCAACCAACAATTTTAGCTCCAGTATGAAGACTATTGAGTCGCCTGAGATTTTGGGAAGTTGTAAACATCTGTATTGTCTAGAGAAGAGGAAATATTTTCACCAGAAAGAAGAGGAAGATATTTGTAAGTTGCTGAATTTGAATGATTTAGCTTCCCTTTCAACTAATTTTCTCTTGGATTACATTAAAGGAAGTAATGATTTCTTTCAGCCTGAAAGCCTGCTATAATTGTTTGTACCCAGACAGAATATAAGATGTTGCTCCTCCTCCCTGAGGGTGACTTCATCTTAGCACAAGAGGAGGCCAAGGACTGACATGTCAGAATGGGAAAGGGAAATGGAATTAAAATGTTTGGCCTTTAGGAAGCACTGCTTTAGGTGAATGAAGCAGAGGTGCTTTACAAAGATGTCCCTCAATTTACACCACATCTCACCAATGTAGAGGAAGCCATATTGGGAGAACCGAACACAAAAGACAACACCCGCTGATTCACAAGCGAAGTGTTGCCTCATCTGGAAGGACTGTTTGAGGCCCTCAGTGGAGGCGAGGATGAAGGTGAATGGGCAGATGTAGCACATTAGTGCCAGAGGGAAGATTCAGGAAGTACAGGAGCCTTTGGATACACACTCAACATTTTAGGAATGGTTTCTTTCCCTCCAGCAGCAGATTTCAGAATGGACAATGAACCAACCCATAAACACTACTTCACTATTTAGGCTCTCTCTTTTGCACTAATTTCAAAATTAAATTTAATACACACACACACACACACACACACACACACACACACACACACACACACACACACACACACACACACACACACACACACACACACACATATATATATATATACATATATAATTTCTTCAAAGTTCAAAGTAAATTTTACTATCAAAGTACACACATACCACTATATACAACCCTGAGATTTATTTTCTGCGGATATACTCAACAAATCTATAGAATAGTAACTATGTGGCAAATGTTCAGGGGATGTTTGTGTGGAGTTCTGCATAGGTACGTTCCAATGAGACAGGGAAGTTATGGTAGGGTACAGGAACTGTGGTGTACAAAGGCTGTAGTAAATCTAGTCAAGAAGAAAAGAAAAGCTTATGAAAGGTACAGAGAGCTAGGTTATGTTAGAAATCTAGAAGATTATAAAGCTAACAGGAAGGAGCTTAAGAATGAAATTAGGAGAGCCAGAAGGGGCCATGAGAAGGCCTTGGCGGACAGGATTAAGGAAAACCCCAAGGCATTCTACAAGTATGTGAAGAGCAAGAGGATAAGACATGAAAGAATAGGACCAATCAAGTATGGCAGTGGGAAAGTGTGTATGGAACTGGAGGAAATAGCTGAGGTACCTAATGAATACTTTACTTCAGTATTCACTATGGAAAAGGATCTTAGTGATTGTAGTGATGACTTGCAGCAGACTGAAAAGCTTGAACATGTAGATATTAAGAAAGAGGATGTGCTGGAGCTTTTGGAAAGCATCGATGGATAAGTTGTCAGGACCAGATGAAATGTACCCCAGGCTACTGTGGGAGGTGAGGGAGGAGATTGCTGAGCCTCTGTTGATGATCTTTGCATCATCAATGGGGACGGGAGAGGTTACCGAGGATTGGAGGGTTGCGGATGTTGTTCCCTTATTCAAGAAAGGGAGTGGAGATAGCCCAGGAAATCATAGACCAGTGAGTCTTAATTCAGTGATTGGTAAATTGATGGAGAAGATCCTGAGAGGCAGGATTTATGAACATTTGGAGAGGTATAATATGATTAGGAATAGTCAGCATAGCTTTGTCAAAAGCAGATCGTGCCTTATGAACCTGATTGAATTTTTTGAGGATGTGACTAAACACATTGATGAAAGAAGAGCAGTAAATGTAGTGTATATGGATTTCAGCAAGGCATTTGATAAGGTACCCCATGCAAGGCTTTTTGAGAAAGTAAGAAGGCATGGAATCCAAGGGGACATTGCTTTGTGGATCCAGAATTGGTTTGCCCACAGAAGGCAAAGAGTGGTTGTAGATTGGTCATATTCTGCATGGAGGTCAGTGACCAGTGGTGTGCCTCAGGGATCTGTTCTGCAACCCTTACTCTTTGTGATTTTTATAAATTACCTGGATGAGGAAGTGGAGGGATGTAAGTTTGCTGATGACACAAAGGTTGGAGGTGTTTTGGATAGTGTAGAGGGTTGTCAGAGGTTGCAGCGGAACATTGATAGGATGCAAAACTGGGCTGAGAAGTGGCAGATGGAGTTCAACCCAGATAAGTGTGAAGTGGTTCATTTTGGTAGGTCAAATATGATGGCAGAATATAGTATTAATGGTAAGACTCTTGACAGTATGCAGATCAGAGGGATCTTGGAGTCCAAGTCCATAAGACGTTCAAAGCAGCTGCACAGATTGACTCTGTGGTTAAGAAGGCATATGGTGTATTGGCCTTCATTAATCGTGGAATTGAATTAAGGAGCCAAGAGGTAATGTTGCAGCTATGTAGGACCCAGATAAGACTCCACTTGGGGTACTGTGCTCAGTTCTGGTCGTCTCACTACAGGAAGGATGTGGAGGCCATAGAAAAGGTGCAGAGGAGATTTACAAGGATGTTGCCTGGATTGGGGAGCATGCCTTATGAGTATAGGTTGAGTGAACTCGGCCTTTTCTCCCTGGAGCGACAGAGAATGAGAGGTGACCTGATAGAGGTGTATAAGATGACGAGAGGCATTGATCATGTGGATAGTCAGAGGCTTTTTCCCAGGGCTGAAATGGTTGCCACAAGAGGACACAGGTTTAAGGTGCTGGGGAGTAGGTACAGAGGAGTTGTCAGGGGTAAGCTTTTTTACGCAGGGAGTGGTGAGTGCATGGAATGGGCTGCCGGCAATGATGGTGGAGGCCTGCATTGTGCTGTAGGTTTTCTATGTTTCTATGTTTCTATAACAGAATCAATAAACGACTGCCAGAAAAATATCTTATTGTAATTTATACCATTTTTGCTGCTACAAAACAACAAATTTCGTGACATATGTCAGTGATATTAAACCTGATTCTAATTGATTCCATTAGTTCTTTGATTGCTCATCATTGGATATGGTAAGATTGCTGTATCATGATGACCACTTATCTTGAAAAAGTTATTTCCACTTAGCCTTGACACAACCATCAAAGATAAAAGGACACGGAATCACTTATCTTTGACAGTTGTTTGTTCCTTTGTTGGCTTAGATTGCATGCAATTTTAAAGTTTAACAGGTTGGCACTTCTAGGTATGGCTGATACTAATCCTGTCTTTTTCAATGCTCATCACTGAAGCAGGGTTGGTGATAATTATAAAGCACGGAATTTGAAGGAATATATTTCTATCGATATCCCACAGTGCCTCCTTCATCATTTGAATATTTGAAGCTATTTCAGAGCTAACCCGCTTAACACAACTTTATGTCACATAAAAATATCCTCGTGTGAAATTGGTCTGTCTTCTCATAAGGGACAGTGCAATGTACATTTCTATTAGTTTGGCGGGAGACAGGACTAGAGCACCGGGTCAGAAAGTGAAAGGATGAAAAGGAAGTTAGATGTCAGGGCCTGTAAAAACAGATAGAAGCAAGGTACTGGATATGAAGGGACAGATACTTCGAAGAGTGTGTATTTTAATACTTGGAGTATTATGGGTCAACGAGGTGTACTTAGAGCATGGATCAGTACACGGAACTACGATGTCGTGGCCATTATGGTGACTTGGTTGAGAGAGGGGCAGGAATGGGTGCTTAATTTTCCAGTTATGATGCTTTAGAAAATATAGAAAGGGAGGTAAGGGGTGGGGGGGGGGTGGAGTTGAACTACTAATCAGGGACAATATCACAACTGCACACAGAAGAGACATAATGGAGAGTACGTCTACTGAGTCTATATGGGCAGAACCCAAAAATAAAAAGGTGCAATTACTCTGATGGGATTATAATTTCAACATTCAGATCACCCCCGGCACACTGAGGAAAAAATATGCAAGCAGAGGAAGGAAAGGCGTGAAAACAATAGAGTTATTGTTATGGGGGACTTCAATTTCCCTAATATACACTGGGGCCTTCATAGTGCAATGGGTTTAGTTGGGGCAGAATTTGTTAGGTGCATCCAGGAGGGTTTCTTAAATCAATATGTAAGTAGTCCTACAAGAGGAGGGGCCGTACTGGAACTGGTGTTGGGGAATGATCCTGCCCAGGTGACTGACCTTTCTATGGGTGAGCAGTTAGGGAACAATGACCACAACTGCTTAAATTTTAAGGTAGGTATAGATAAGGATATGCAGGGCCTTGTTGAAGTGCATTACATTGGAGCAGGACAAATTACAAGAGCATTTGGCAGGAACTTGGGAGAATTAATCATAAACAGCTGTTTTGGGCTTCCACATCTGACATGAGGAAGATATTTAAAGACCAATGGCACAGAGTACATGACAGGTATGTTCCAGTCAGGAAAAAGAATAAGGATGACAAGGTAAGAGAACTTCGGATGTCAAGAGAGGAGATTAATTTAGTCAAGAAGAAAAAGGAAAAGTATGTAAATTTTAGGAAGCTGGAATCAAACAGAGCCCTTGAGGATTCTAAAGAAGTCAGAAAAGAACTCAGGAAGGGAATTAGGAAAGACAGGATAGGTCATGAAAAGTCTTTGGCAAGTAGGACTAAAGAGAGTCCAAGATATCAAGAGCAAGAGGATAACTAAGGAGAGGTTGGACTACTCGAGGATAAAGGGGGGAGGGAACATTTGCTTGGATGCAGAGGAAGTGGGTGAGGTCCTGTTACGCCTGTGCCCAACTCTGAGGGGCCGAGGGGTGCAGAGTAGCCCCCTCCTTTTTGAGAATCGCAAGATCGCTATTAATTCAGGTCAGGAGACCCAGGAAATGAGAGAGAGACGTTTGGAATGTCTTGGCCCCTCGGCGATACAAAGCTACGGGAAACGGCCATTGTCTCTTGGAGACGGAATTGTGTATTGAGTACTGTGCTTCGTGGAGGCCCTCAGGCAATGTGGGCTGGTTGGGGGATGGCATCATTCCACCCTGATTGACATCTGAGACCTCGTGAGTGGGGATAAAAGAGGGTCTGTGGGAACAGCCCCTCAGACGCACCAGAAGAAACACTAGAAATCCTGTAACAGCGTAATAGCGAAAGCCGGTGGAAAGCCACGTGCGTCCTTTTCCATTTGCCTCGGTATTGGTGGGCCTTGCCACAGAAGAACGGCTTTAGCTAACAACAAAGGAGAAATCAGCCCCAACAACTCTCAAAGGATTGACATCATAAAAGGAATGGGCAAGTTTTAATCCGTCTCTCTCTCCAACCAAAAGTTGCAGCTTGAATGAACTTGAGTGACTTTTATATTTCCATCGGACAATACATTATCCCCTAGACAACGATAGAGTTATTTCTTATTGATTATTATTATACCCGCGCTTTTAGATTTAGTATTGACGACGTATATTATCTGTATGGTTGCATTGATATTATTTTTGTGTATTTTTACCAATAAATACTGTTAAAAATAGTACCATCAGACTTCAATGGACCTCTCTATCTTTGCTGGTAAGTGACCCAGTTACGGGGTACGTAACAGTCCTTAATGAGTACACCAGCATTGACCAAGGAGAAGGATGTGGAGGATAGAGAGATCAGTGCCAAGAGTATTGAAATGCCAGGCCCTATTCACCTTATCCACTTTAATGCTCTTTAAGAAACCCAACACTACTGCCTTCTTTACTTTGAAATGTCCTTACAGCTAGGGCATTTTGAAGGAGGAGGTTGTATTGGATCTCTAAAGCGCATTAAGGTGGATAAGTCCCCAAGGCCTGATGGGATATATCCCAGATTATTAAGAGAATCAAGTGAAGAGATGACCTCTTTGTGACCTCTTCAGCCACAGGTGGGGTCCTGGAGAAATGGCAAGTAGCTAAAGTTGTTCCTTTGTTCAAGAAGGGAACCAGGGATTATTCTGGAAACTATAGACCAGTGTGCCTCACATCAGTGTAGGAAAGTTATTGTGGAGAATTCTTAGGGATAGTATTGATGACCATTTGGAAAACTACAGCCTAATTATGGAGAGCCAGCATGGTTTTTATTGAAGGGACATATTCTAGCTGGAGGTCTGTGATTAGTGGTGCTCCACGAGGATCTGTGTTGGGACCTTTGCAGTTTGCCATGTATATAAATGACCTGGATGAGAATGTAGACGGGTGGATTAATAAATTTTCAGATAATATAAAGTTTGTTGGTGTTGTGGATAGCATAGATTACTGGCAAAGAATACAGTGGGACATAAATCAGTTGCAGGTATGGGTGGAGAAAAGGCAGATGGAGTTTAACCCGGCCAAATATGAAGTGTTGCACCTTCCAAGTTCAAGTGCAAAGAGACAGTATACAATTCGGAGCAAGATCCTTAACAGTGTTTATTAGCAGAGGGGTCTTGTGGTCCTAGGTCATAGCTCCTGAAAGTTTTTACACAGGCTGATAGGGTGGTTAAGAAGGAATATGGTTTGCTTACCTTTATTAATCAAGGCATTAAGTCCAAAGCCAGAAATTTACTTTGCAGCTTTATAAAACCCTAGTTACACAGCATCTGGAGTATCACATACAGTTCTGCTCACCCCACTATAGGGAGGATGTGGAAGCTTTGGAGATGGTGCAGAGGAGGTTTACCAGGGTGCTGCCTGGGTTAGAAGGCAGCTGCTATAATGAGAGGCTGGACAAACTTGGGCTGTGTTCTCTGGCCTGGCGGAGGCCAAATGGAAATCTGAGAGAGGTTTATAAGATTATGAGAGGTACTGGTAGGGTGGACAGTATCTTTTTCCCAGGGGTTGAAATGTCTAAAACACAGATGCCGTGCATTTAAGGTGAGAGATGATCATTTCAAAGGAGTTTTGAGTGGCAAGTTTTTTTTCCCCAAAGAGTGGTGTGTGCCTGGAATGCACTTCCTGGAGTGCTGATATAAGAAGATACATTAGAGACTTTTAGAAGATAGACATTTAGATGGGAACTTGAATGTGAGGAAAATTGAAGGATATGGACATTGTGTAGGCAGAGGGGATTAGTTTAATTGGCCATTTGGTTACTAATTTATTTGTTTTGGCACAATATTGTGGGCTGAAGGGCCTGTTCATGTACTGTACTGTTCTATGTTCTAGAACTTTTCAGCACAAACAGCAATTTCAACATGTATATCGGTGAAGAGGAGATCAAGAAAGTTTAATCCATTGTTGATTTCCTTGCTACCTGCTGCAGACTGGGACTGAGAGCCAAGTTATTCACAAGTTTGTTAGCTCAATTAGCGGTGATGCTCCAAGCCATTGAAGTTGCTGATTAAAATATATTTCAAATATATTGCGACTCTCAATGTTTGCTCCAAATGGTTTTCAGTATGGAAGAATACTGGTTTGTCACCTGGGCAGAGCTATCAACAATAATCAGCAACTGGTTTCTTTGTCAACTATTGTTGACAGAATTTCAGATAGTGACAAGGAGGTGTATAGGAGAGAGATAGATCAGCTGAGCGTGTCACAACAACCTTGCACACAATGCCAGTAAGACCAAGGAACTGATTATGGACTTCAGGAAGAGTAAGTTGAGGGTACACACAGCAGTCCTCTTTGAGGAATCAGCAGTGGAAAGGGTGTTAACTTCAAGTTCCTGGGTGTTAACATCGCTGAAGATCTATCCCGGGCCCAACATGTTATTGCAATTATGAAGAGGCACACCTCTTCATTTGAAGGGATCCTCAAAGACCTGCAAAGTGTACCGTGAAGGGCATTCTGACTGGCTGTATCACCATTTGGTGTGGAGGCACCAATACACAGGATTGGAAAAAGCTGTAAAAAGTTGTAAACTCTGCTAGCTCCATCATGAGCAAGAGTCTCCCCACCATCAAGGACATCCTCAAAAGATGGCTTCCCAAGAATTCAGCATCTATCATTAAGGACTCTCACTATCCAGGACATGCCCTCTTCTTAGTATTACCATCAGGAAGGAGATATGGGAGACTGACAAAACACACTCAATATTTTAAGGACAGCTTTTGTCCCTCTGCCATCAGATTCCTGAACATGACCTCCCTATCTTTCACTCTCTTTTTGCACAGCTTATTTAATTATTTTTAAAATTTATTTTCTGGTTATTGTAATTTATAAGTTTTTTATTATTTTGTATTGCAATGTACTGCTGCCGCAAAATGATAAATTTCATGACATAAGCCAGTGATATTAAACTTGATTCTGATTCAGTTTGTGTTTGATCAGAGGCTCTGGTAACTGTCCTGTTTGTGGGCTCCCAGGACCAATCCCTCCTGATTGCTACCATTGTGCTGCCATGCCTGCTCTGCCCTGTTTCTAAACCAATGGTACATAGGGATCATGGTGAATCTGGACCTCAAATATTAGGCTGCAGCTCACTCCATAGAAGCTACCAGGCATGTCGAGCACTTCTACCAGTTTCTGTTATAAATTTTTGATGGAGGAAACTGAAAAGATGGCTACAAGGTACGGTACTATGGCTACAACTTTAGGTACAACTACCCAGATCTTCTTAAACAAATATTACTGAATAGAACTTAAGACATCGAACAGCGCAACACAAGAACAAGCCTGACAGTGCAGAATGTTATGCCAATCTAACTAAATTAATAATCAAATGCTCACCTAAACTAATCTGTTCTTCCTACACAATGTCCATATCCTTCCATTTCTTTGACATTCATGTGCTTTTCTAAGAACATCTTGAACATCTCTATCATATTTGCTTCATCACCACCCCAGGCAAAGCATTCCAGGCATCTGTCATTCTCTGTACAAAAAAACATTGCTCTGCCCATCTCTTTTGAACTTGGCTCCTTTCACCTTAAATCCACGCCTTCTGGTATTTATCATTACAATCCAGGAGCAAAGATACTAGCTGTCTGCTCTATCAATGCCTCTCATAATCTTATAAACCTCTATAAGATCTCCCCTTAGCCTCCGCCACTCCGGAATAAACAACCAAAGTTTGTACAACCTCTCATTATGGTACATGGCCCCTAATCCAGGCAGCATCCTGATAAACCTTTCTGCACTCTCTCCAAAGCCTCAACATCCTTCCTATAATAGAATGACCAGAACTGAATGCAGTTCTCCAGATGTGAACTAATTAGTTTTATAAAGCTGCAACATTACTTTGCAACTCTTGAACTCATTTCCTTGACTAATCAAGGCAAGCATGCCAGACACCTTCTTTACCAATCTATCAACCTGTGAAGCCACTTTCAGGAAGCTGTGGACTTGGATTCCAAGATCACTCTGCACATCAACACTGTTAAGGATCTTGCCATTAACAGTGTGCTGGTCTTTACACCTGATCCCCCAAAGTGCACATTTGGCCAGATTAAACTCCAATTGCTAATTCTCCGACAATATATGTAACTCATTAATATCCTGCTGTTTCCTTTGTTCATCTTCTATGTGATCCACAGCACCACAAACCTTCATTATCTGCAAACTTACTAACCAACCCATCTTCATTTTCACCCATGTCATTTATATATATCACAAAGAGCAGAGGACCCAGTACAGACACCTGTGGAACACCACCAGTCACAGACCTCCACCCACAATAAGTCCCATCGACCAACACCCTCTGTCTTGTGCAGGCAAGCTAATTCTGAATCCAAATGGCAGCATCTTAATCTACTGGCTGAGCCTCCCACGAGGGACCATGTTAAATACCTTACCAGTATTGGTTTGTTTGTTTTATTTTATTATTTCAGCTTTAATTCTCGATGCTATTTTATATTTTATAATTGTATTTTTAACAGGGGTATGGGCAATACTTGAATGGGGCAGCCACTGTTTCTTTGAATTTTAGAGTTGTTTGTTTATTCATTGCAATTTGGATGTCAATCACTTAGCTTTCATTCTTTAGGATATGTCCCCTCTCCACTAACACTTTTCATCTCTATTGCATTCCACCTCAACTCCATGTGGGATCTCCATTTCTCATAATTTGCTTTTCTCTAAGCCACCCATCAGTGTGCTAGGATCTTTGATTTTTCCACCTCCGTACCATGTCCTTTCAACCATCCATCACAAACCACTAGCCCAATTCATGTCACTGTCTCCTACTATTTGCCATCAACGTGCACTGTATTCATGATTGACCTATGTCTCCATTATTCCAGTCTTGCTTCAGTGAAGAGTCTCCTGATACAATCTCCCATCCACCCACCCCACTCTTAACTTCCAGCCAGCTAGCTGGCAACCCAGACTTCCTTCCTTGTTCCCATGGTTACAAATAGTTAAATCAGCTCACATCCTCCGAGCCCCATATGCATGAAAACATTAGACTAAGCATTAGGCTAAGGTGTAGTTGATGCTCACACGAGGAATCTTAAAAAAAAGAAATCCCATCCAAAACAAAGTACCATCATTAATATAGGGACCATGGGAGTTAAATCTTATCCAGGATTTTCGAAACATTATATGGACACTGCAGAAAGAAACAAAGCAAAGAGAACTCCATCTGCACACAAGGGGTGGCTGTGTGACTTCTCTGCCCCATTGTGCCAATGAAAGCAGCTTGGCATGGAATACACCGCAGATTCAGCTGACTGAATCAGTCGGGATCACTGATAATTCATTACTGCTACAAGTGGCAGCTGGACACTGGATGCTGACTTCTATTTCCGGGTTATTTTACAGTGGTGATAGTTGGTAAATATTTTAAGTTTTCATCCGTCCAACTGATTTCCATTGATTCTGGAGATGTAAATTACAAACAACACTGCTTAAGTTGAAGGCTGAATCACTTCCTGTGGGATTTCCATATTAATGTGGCACATTTGCCTGTAACCTGGAGTTGCCATCAGTTTTGCAATGTAATAAACATCAATGGTTTTACTGTTAATGCCACCACAAAATCCTGACATGATAAAATGCAAATAGTTCAATCAGTTTGTCCGACTGCAGACTCATTAAGTAATATGCTGTGCTGGAGCAATAATGGTTTGCAGGATTTCGGAGTGTCACAGTGACAGAGACCTGGGCTCAATCCTGATGAGTTGAGTCTGCACACTTGTGGCTCTTTGGGTTTCCTCCAGCCCTCAAATTTTCTCCCACAGACCAAGACATGTAGGTTGGTAGGTTAATTAATAGCTGTTAATCTGCCCTTGGTGCATATGAGAGTGGTGGAATCTGACAGGTATTGGTGAAATGAGAATCAGACGTATTATCACTAATATATAATAGAAAGGTGTAGTTTTGCTGCAGCAGTACAGTGCAAAAGCATACAAATCTATAAATTATAAAAATAAAAAAGGTTAAAAAAGAATGTCAATGTTATTTTCATGGGTTCATTCGCTGTTCAGAATTCCGATGGCAGATGGGAAGAAGCTGTTCCTAAATCCTAGGATGGGTCTTCAGGCTCCTTTATCTCCTCCTTGATGGTAATCTGAGGAAGTGGGCATGTCTTAGATGGTGAAAATCCTGAACGATGGATGTCACCTACTTGGGGATTTACCTCTTGAAGATGTTCTCAGTGGTGGGGATGGTTGTGCCCTATACCTGTGGTAAACCATGTATACCTGTCTGGACATGCCCCTTTGCTGACTGCTCCTGTGGCTCCTCCCACAAACCCCTGTATAAATGGTTTCAGGAGGGGTGTGATTGGCAACTAAATATTCCTGGATTTCGTTGCTTTAGGTGTGATAGAATCAGAGGGGCAAGAGGAGGAGGTGTTGCATTGCTTGTCCGAGAAAATAGTACAGCAGTGCTTTGGCAGGATAGATTAGAGGACTCATCTAGGGAGCCTATCTGGGTGGAATTGAGGAATGGGAAAGGTGTAGGAACACTTATAGGGGTGTATTATAGACCGCCTAATGGGGAGAGAGAATTGAAGGAGCAAATTTTTAAGGAGATAGCAGATATTTGTAGTAAGCACAAGGTTGTAATTGTGGGAGATTTTAATTTTCCACACATAGACTGGGAAGCCCATTCTGTAAAACGGCTGGATGGTTTGGAGTTTGTAAAATGTGTGCAGGATAGTTTTTTGCAGCAATACATAGAGGTACCGACTAGAGAAGGGGCAGTGTTGGATCTCCTGTTAGGGAATGAGATAGGTCAGGTGATGGACGTATGTGTTGGGGAGCACTTCGGGTCCAGTGATCACAATACCATTAGTTTCAATATAATTATGGAGAAGGATAGGACTGGACCCAGGATTGAGATTTTTGATTGGAGAAAGGCTAACTTTGAGGAGATGCAAAAGGATTTAGAAGGAGTGGATTGGGACAATTTGTTTTATGGGAAGGATGTAATAGAGAAATGGAGGTCATTTAAAGGTGAAATTTTGAGGATACAGAATCTTTATGTTCCTGTTAGGTGAAAGGAAAGGTTAAAAGTTTGAGAGTGCCATGGTTTTCAAGGGATATTGGAAACTTGGTTTGGAAAAAGAGGGATATCTATAATAAATATGGGCAGCATGGAGTAAATGAGGTGCTCGAGGAATATAAAGAATGTAAAAAGAATCTTAAAGAAATTAGAAAAGCTAAAAGAAGATACGAGGTTGCTTTGGCAAGTCAGGTGAAAATAAATCCAAAGGGTTTCTACAGTTATATTAATAGCAAAAGGATAGTGAGGGATAAAATTGGTCCCTTAGAGGATCAGAGTGGACAGCTATGTGTGGAGCCGAAAGAGATGGGGAAGATTTTGAACAATTTCTTTTCTTCGGTATTCACTAAGGAGAAGGATATTGAATTGTGTAAGGTAAGGGAAACAAATAGGGAAGTTATGGAAACTATGACGATTAAAGAGGAGGAAGTACTGGCACTTTTAAGGAATATAAAAGTGGATAAATCTTCGGGTCCTGACAGGATATTCCCTATGACCTTGAGGGAAGTTGGTGTAGAAATAGCAGGGGCTCTGACAGAAATATTTCAAATGTCATTAGAAACGGGGATGGTGCCGGAGGATTGGTGTATTGCTCATGTGGTTCCATTGTTTAAAAAGGGTTCTAAGAGTAAACCTAGCAATTATAGGCCTGTCAGTTTGACGTCAGTGGTGGGTAAATTAATGGAAAGTATTCTTGGAGATGGTATATATAATTATCTGGATAGACAGGGTCTGATAAGGAACAGTCAGCATGGATTTGTGTGTGGAAGGTCATGTTTGACAAATCATTAAACCTTTTGAAGAGGTTACGAGGAAAGTTTACAAGGGTAAAGCAGTGGATGTTGTCTATATGGACTTCAGTAAGGCCTTTGACAAGGTTCCACACGGAAGGTTAGTTAGGAAGATTCAATCATTAGGTATTAATATTGAAGTAGTAAAATGGATTCAACAGTGGCTAGATGGGAGATGCCAGAGAGTAGTGGTGGATAACTGTTTGTCAGGCTGGAGGCCGGTGACTAGTGGTGTACCTCAGGGATCTGTATTGGGTCCAATGTTGTTTGTCATATACATTAATGATCTGGATGATGGGGTGGTAAATTGGATTAGTAATTATGCAGATGATACTAAGGTAGGTGGCGTTGTGGATAATGAAGTAGGTTTTCAAAGCTTGCAGAGAGATTTAGGCCAGTTAGAAGAGTGGGCTGAATGATGGTAGATGGAATTTAATGCTGATAAGTGTGAGGTGCTACATTTTGGTAGGAATAATCCAATTAGGGCATACATCGTAAATGGTAGGGCATTGAGGAATGCAGTAGAACAGAGCGATCTAGGAATAATGGTGCATAGCTCCCTGAAGGTGGAATCTCATGTGGATAGGGTGGTGAAGAAAGCTTTTGGTATGCTGGCCTTTATAAATCAGAGTATTGAGTATAGGAGTTGGGATGTAATGTTAAAATTGTACAAGGTATTGGTAAGGCCGAATTTGGAGTATTGTGTACAGTTCTGGTCGCTGAACCATAGGAAAGATATCAACAAAATAGAGAGAGTACAGAGAAGATTTATTAGAATGTTACCTGGGTTTCAGCACCTAAGTTACAGAGAAAGGCTGAACAAGTTAGGTCTTTATTCTTTGGAGCTTAGAAGGTTGAGGGGGGACTTGATAGAGGTATTTAAAATAATGAGGGGGATAGATCAAGTTGATGTGGATAGGCTTTTTCCATTGAGAGTAGGGGAGATTCAAACTAGAGGACATGATTTAAGAGCTGGGGGCAAAAGTTTAAGGCTAACACGAGGGGAAATTTCTTTACTCAGAGAGTGGTAGCTGTGTGGAATAAGCTTCCAGTAGAAGTGGTAGAGGCAGGTTCGGTATTGTCATTTAAAGTAAAATTGGATAGGTATATGGATAGGAAAGGAATGGAGGGTTATGGGCTGAGTGCGGGTCAGTGGGACTAGATGAGTGTAAGCATCAGCATGGACTAGAAGGGCCGAGATGGCCTGTTTCCGTGCTGTAATTGTTATATGGTTATATATGATTTGGGCACTGCTCCTCCCACAGTCTTCAATATGGTTGTGCTCCGTTTTCGCTGTTAGTAAAACTGATGCACTATCAATAACTCTAGGAGACTGGAAGTGAACGATACACTTGTATTAACAGTGAAAACAGAGCATGACCATGTTGAAGACTGAGGGAGGAGCAGTGCCCCAATCACCTTTATACAGGGGTCTGCGATTTTAAAAAATGGAATGCATTTTAAGACCGGACAAATTGGATATTGACCCTCGATCCCAGGAGGCCGGCAACGCTTTCGAACTCCAGCTTCCCTGCTTTGAATCATACCTGGAGGAGATTCAAGTGACCGAGCCTGCCACGATGCGCAGAGTTCTCCTCTCCAGGGTCAGTCCACAGGTCTACTCGATGATCAGGGACCAGCTGAGCTACCAGGGTGCGATGGATGCCCTCAAAAGACAATACCTGCGGCCGGTAAGCACCATCTACGCAAGACATCGCTTAGCAACATGGCAGCAGCGGGCCGGAGAGTCGAGCGCTGAGTTTGTCCGGGTCCTACAGACACTCGTGCAGGCTTGCGATTGCCGGGGGCTGTGGAGCATGCGGAGCTCCTGGTAAGAGATGCCTTCGTCACAGGGATCAGGTTAGTGTATGTGTTCCAGCAGCTGCTGGAACATGCCGATCTTACCTTACGTTTGGCGATTGAGCTGGCTGACATGTTGGAGGCCGCTCCGCACAATTCTGATGCTCTCCAGGCACGCAAACTCCCACCAGCCTCGTGGACACCGCAGACCCCGCAACCCGCCGGTGAATTGACCACGGCTGCGGCCACTCACGAGTCCACAAAGTGTTACTTCTGCGGACTCGAGAAGCACCCCCGAAAACGCTGCCCGGCCTGAGGAGCTACCTGCTCCAGCTGCGGAAAGAAGGGCCACTTCGCCAAGGCCTGTAAGTCCAAACCGCGAGCGGGGTTGAGCAGTGCCACATGCGAGGCATGAGGGTCGCCATCTTGGTTGCCGCCATCTTGCCTGCCCGCCGCGTGTGAGGCATGGGGGCGGCCATCTTGGTCAGCACCACTTTGCACTGCCTACGACCCACGGGTGCTTACCAGGCACCCCACTGCACCGGACCAAGATGGCGATTCAACTCTGGCCTCTGTGACCCTCGACCAAAGCGCTCCACACCAGCTCGCAAGGTCAATAATGGACGTCCTGGTGGAGGGGTGCAGGACTAGCTGCCTGTTTGACATGGGCAGCACAGAGAGTTTTATCCACCCAGACACGATGCAACGCTGCGGACTTGTGACATGGCTGGTAAGCCAGAGGCTTCTGGGTCGCATACAACAGACATCCAGGGGGGTTATGTAACGACACTAGTGGTGCAGGGCACAGAATATCGAGACTTCACATCACTGGTCATGCCTCAACTGTGCGCCCCTGTGCTATTGGGGCTCGACTTCCAGAGCCACCTGAAAAGCGTGACAATGGAATATGACTGGCCCCTCCCACCAATCACTGTCAGAAATCCCCAGTTCTGTAGGACTTCATCGTATACCCCGCTACTGACCACCCCCACACACCAACCCGCACATCCCACCCAACACCATGCCAACAGCCGCGCTACGGACACCACTTGCGGCCTCTCCACCCTCAAGATCCCTTCCCCACTGCTGTTCGCCAACCTGACCCCTGACTGTAAACCTGTGGCAACTAAAAGCAGGAGGTACAGCGCGGGGGACAGGGCCTTCATTCAGTCAGAGGTGCAGCGGCTGCTCAGGGAGGGGATCATTGAGCCAAGCACAAGTCCTTGGAGGGCCCAGGTGGTCGTTGTTCGGAAAAATAGGATGGTCGTGGACTATAGCCAGACCATCAATAGGTTCACGCAGCTTGACACGTACCCCCTACCCCGCATCACGGATATGGTCAATCAGATAGCTCAGCACAAGGTGTACTCGATCATAGACCTAAAATCCGCTTACAATCAGCTCCCCATCCGCCTGGAGGACCGCCCCTACACTGACTTCGAGGTGGACAGCAGGCTTTATCACTTCCTGCACGTCCCCTTCAGTGTCACAAATGGTGTCTCTGTCTTCCAGAGGGAAATGAACCGGATGGTGGACCAGTGCCAACTGAAGGCCACGTTCCCATATCTGGATAACATCACCATCTGCGGTCACGACTGACAGGATCATGACACCAACCTCCAACGATTTTTCCAAGCGGCCAAAGCTTTTAACCTTACCTATAACAGGGACAAATGTGTGTTCGGAACCACCCGACTTGCTATCCTTGGGTACATCATGGAGAACGGAGTTATTGGCCCTGACCTCGACTGTATGTGCCCCTTGTTGGAACTCCCTCTTCCCAACACCCTCGGAGCCCTCAAAATGTGCCTGGGCTTCTTTTCCTATTACTCCCAATGGGTCCCTTACTACGCAGACAAGGCCCGCCCCCTGGTCAAGTCCACCACATTTCCTCTCTCAGCCGAGGCCCGCGCAGCCTTCAGCCGCACTAAAGGGGACATTGCCAAAGCAGCAATGCATGCGGTGGACGAGACCATTCCCTTCCAAGTAGAGAGTGACGCCTCCGATTTTGCGCTGGTTGTTACCCTCAATCAGACCCTGCTGACCGACCAGTGTTCAGTTGCGTTCATGTTCAGCAACCAACAGCGGGGCAAAATCAAAAATGATAAAATTTTGAGGTGGAGAATCGAACTCTCCACCTACAACAATGACATCCTGTACCAGCCTGGAAGGCTCAATGAGCCCCCTGATGCCCTATCCTGGGGAACATGTGCCAGCGCACTGATCGACTGGCTATACACCCTCCATGCAGATCTTTGCCACCCGGGGGTCACCCTGCTTTTCCACTTCGTGAAAGCCCGAAACCTGCATTACTCCCTTGAGGAGATCAGGACGATGACCAGGGACTGCCAAGTCTGCACTGAGTGCAAACCGCACTTCTACCGTCCTGAAAAGGCACAACTTATCAAGGCCACCCACCCCTTTGAGCGACTGAGTGTCGGCTTTAAGGGCCCCCTTCACTCCACTGACTGCAATGTCTACTTTCTCAACATAATCGACGAGTACTCGCGGTTCCCCTTTGCCATCTCCTGCCCCGATACCACTGCCACATCCGTCATAAAGGCCCTGCGCAAGCTCTTCACTCTGTTCAGATATCCCTGCTATATCCACAGTGACAGAGGGTCCTCATTTATGAGTGATGAGCTGTACCAATACCTGCTGGCTAGGGGTATTGCTACTAGTAGGACCACAAGCTATAATCCCTGGGGGAATGGACAGGTAGAGAAGGAGAATGCCACTGTGTAGAAGGCCACACTCTTAGTCCTTAGGTTAAGGGGACTGCCGGTCTCTCATTGGCAGGAGGTCCTTCCTGAGGCACTCCACTCCATCCGCTCCCTGTTGTGCACGTCCACCAATGCCACCCCTCATGAGCGACTTTTCTTTTCCCAGGAAGTCAACCACCGGGACCACCCTACCGGCTTGGCTGGCGTCCCCAGGGCCAGTGCTGCTCCGTAAACATGCGAGGAGCAATAAATACCCCCTGCTGGTCGAGAGAGTTCACCTACTCCATGCGAACCCCCAGTATGCCTACGTGGTCTTACCTGATGGGTGGGAGGACACAGTCTCCATCCGCGACCTGGCACGAGGTCCACGCAGGAGCACCAGACCCCTACCCTGAACACTCAACGGTGACTATGAACCCCGTTCTGACCAATGTGTATACCCACGAGACACCGCGCACTCCAAGTCCTACACAGACACCTCACGACACTCCCATACCGGGCGCCATGCACACGCATGAGAGATTACTGACGCCTAACGGGCTGGCACCTCAAGTCAGGCCGGAGCCAGCACAACCACCATCACCGGTACAATCACCACCGGTGCTACGTAGATCACAGCGACAGTCTCGACCGCCTCTTAGACTTGACCTGTAAATATACTTGTCAGAAACTTCGCCCCATGGGGACTCTCTTTTAAAACAAAGGGGGGTGAATGTGGTAAACCATGTATACCTGTCTGGACACGCCCCTCTGCTGACTGCTCCTGTAGCTTCTCCCACAGACCCCTGTATAAAGGCGATTGGGGCACTGCTCCTCCCTCAGTCTTCAACATGGTTGTGCTCCGTTTTCGCTGTTAATGAAAGCCTATCGTTCACTTCCAGTCTTCTAGAGTTATTGATAGTGCATCAATACCCTATACCCCTCTGCAGCCTCTTGCATTGCTGTGCATGGAGCCTCCATACCAGGCTGTAATGCAACCAGGTAGAATGGTAGGGCTCTGGTCTATCCTGGGGTTGGTCATCAGGGACACACATCGTTCCCCTATGGTTTTTGCAGAACTGATTGGACACTCTTGTTATGCATCATTGACTGCACATGTTGCCAATTAATGTTTGTGTATTTAAACCCTGCTTCCTGTACCTTACTTTGCTCAGTCTTAAAATGTGATCTTGTAAATAGCAAGAGTCTCTGGTGTGTTGTTCTTTGAGTCTTTTCAT
This sequence comes from Hemitrygon akajei, assembly GCF_048418815.1. Classification (NCBI taxonomy): domain Eukaryota; kingdom Metazoa; phylum Chordata; class Chondrichthyes; order Myliobatiformes; family Dasyatidae; genus Hemitrygon; species Hemitrygon akajei. The sequence continues at coordinate 140,808,548 of NC_133126.1, forward strand.
GATGTCTGCTTGCTGCCTGCCATTTCTGGATCTTATTTGTGCATCAAGGTCTTGGATTGCTTGATTTGTGTTTGAATTACTGCAGTTTTGAGTTGGACTGGTTGCTTGTTTTTTTCCCCGCCAACTTGGCTAAAGAAAGTAAAACTTGCTTTTGAACCTACATATCAACTCCTGTCTGCATCATGGTTTTTGCAATTGTGTTCACTCATAGTCCTCAGACTTTCAACTGAGTGATTGAGTTTGACTCTTGATTAAGCCGCTTCCCTTGCACTATAGAAATTTGTAAGACTCTTTGGTGGTCTGAAATGTGTTTATTTTCATGTTAGGAGTATTGTGGATAAGGAGGATGAACTTGGAGCCTCAGAGTACAAAGTTCATGTACTTTGGAGTAAAGGGAATTGTGATGTTGCAATTACACAGACCTAATTGTGATGGACAGGACTGGCAGCTAAAGGCTCCTGGCTTTTGTTTTATATGGGATAGAGATGGGGTAAAAGTGTAGTGTTTACACTACTTATAAAGGACAATATCACAACAGTACTCAAAGTGGACACATTGAAAGGCTCATCCGCAGAAGGGATTTTGGTGCTCTGAAATGAGAAAGTTATCTAACTGATATTATATTATATATTATAGGCCCTCGAGGATAATTAAGGAGAGGGCAGGTCCACTTGAAGTGGGGGGGGGGGGGGGAGAAGGAGATAATTTGTTCTTTAAGTCAGAGCAATAGGCTGAGGTACTAAATGTGCCGGTGTGTCAATATTTACAGAGAAGCATTTGAAGTATAGTGAAGACAGAGTGAGTTGTACTAATGTGCTGAGGCATTAGAAGCAGGCAGCTTGGTGGAGTCTAAAAGAGTTTAAAAGAAGCTTTTAGATAGATGCACAAACATGATGGGAATGGCAGGAAATGGATGATAGTCATGAGCAGGACAATTAGTATAAATTTGCAACCAGATTGCCACAACATCATGGCTAAATGGCCTGTCCAGTCCTGTTCCATTCTCTGTCCTAAAATGTGGGGAGAATAAAAAATGGGATTCATATAAAAATAGTGTAAATAGGTTCTTGATGATTGGCATAGTGAATATTCTGATGGTCCTGGTTTGGTGCCAAATCACTTAATGACTTAACAACACAATAGGTGCACTGGCATCTGCAGTTAAGCCAAAAGCCACACTTCAGCCATTTATGTATAAGGATCACAGAACACTAATTGAGAGCCCCTGTTAAAGATAGTAGAGAAAAAATATTATGTCCTCAGATTAATGAACTGCGACTAAATACTTAGAAATGGCAAAGTAGCAACATCTATGTTAATCATCTTCATATTTCAGTAGAAATGTTACTGATAATGTCAATTGCTTGATACTCACTGGGAATGAAATTTAAAAGCATGTACGGTATTTCCCAAAAATTCACGAGTAATTGCAATTCAGTTAGAATCTCCTCCCAAGAACCATGTTACATACCCGTGGGTATCTTGTACCCGTCACGTGACCATGATGTAATTGAAGCTATACTGGAGATGAGGTAATGGTCTTGTGATGGAGGAATGACATTATTTTCCCGCCAGTGACAGGTCATGTGATAGTTTTTTCAACCGGGTATAAAAGGAGAACCCCACCTGGTGATGTGGGCAGTCCGTGGTTGAATTTGGCAGAGACTCCATGCTGCTGCATATTCCGATGTTATGACACAGTTTCATTTAAAAGTGGAGTTTTACTTTCTGCCTTAAGTCAAAGGTTATTGCCGGCAGTTTTGCCATAATACTGCCAGTAGTCATTGGAGAGTGAAGATTTGGAGTTCGGGAAGTTAATGATCAAGGAAAGTTGATTTCAATGGTAAAGCAGGTTCGACCTTGTTTGATTCTCACTCAGAAGGAATTCGTCAGCTATGCCCATGAAAACCCCTGTTCTGCCAGAAGAATAGAGGGTTGGGTAAAGTTTCGCCAAAGAAAGGTCAGTGCCTTTAAGCCGTTTCATTTTCTTCATCATGAATCCTTTGATCAAAGCATACTTCGTCTGGGAACAGCAGTAACACGACGTGAAAGGGAATTTAAATTGTTTCAAGAAGTCTCTCCTAAGCGACTGGGTAAAATTTTGGACTTCTGTATTACTACTTCTGAGAACTGTTTTTGCATTATCGCTTTAAGAACAGTTCAAGCTGCTGTATCGCAGCTGACTTCCGGTTGTTAGTCGTTTGTTTACTTTTTGGGGTTTTTTTTGCAGTGTTTAATAAATGTTTTATTTGTTATAAAAACCCTGTTTTAATCATATATTCATTGTTGCTGGATTGTAATGCCATAAATGCTCTGTACTGGTAAGACCATAAAATCTTGGTCTGTACAGTTTAAGCTGCATCCAGAAAGCAACATAAATATAGTGCTGTTGAATTCAGATTCAGTTTATTGTCATTTAGAAACCACAAATGCAATGCAGTTAAAAAATGAGACAATGTTCCTCCAGAATGATATCACAAAAGCATATGACAAAACAGACTACACCAGAAAATCCACATAACATTTGGCAATCCCCAATCCAGAGTCCGGAGAGGCTGCTGCGTATTAATATCGCGCCACCGTCTAACGCGTTCCCCGGAAAGGAGCTCCAAATCCACCAGACAAACAAGACCAAAAAGTAAAGCTACAAGACCTACACAAAACCACATAATTACAACATATAGTTACAACAGTGCAAACAATAGCATAATTGATTAAAAAAAAAACAGACTATGGGCACAGTAAAAATAGTCCAAGATGTTAAAGGACTATAAGTTCAAAAGAAATCACCGCAGTTTCCACAAGTCCCCAGGGTCCCGACAGACTTGCCATCCCACTCCAGCGGCAGAAGGGAGTACCCCCGCTATGGACTTCCAAGGCGCCGCCCGATTCAGCCTCGCAGACGCAGCACACAATGAAATCTCCGTCGAAACCAGCCTCGTAGACGCAGCACACACCGAGAGCGACCTGAGTCTGTTGAACCTCCAAGCCATCGACCATCCCCTCCGGCACAGCTGCTCCGAGCACCATCCTCTGCTGAGCGTATTAAGACGGCCCCGCCAACGGCCATCGGCAACGCAACCCTGAGGACTGGGGGCCTGTTCTTCCCAGCAGAGTCCCGGACCTCACAGCAGCAGCAGCAACGAAGAAGATCTTCCTGGAATTTCTCAATGTTCCTCCGTGTTCCCATGTCCATTTTCAATAAATTATGATTGCGAATGGCACCCCACTTCACAAATAACAGATAACATAAATTATAAATAAATAAATAACAAAAAACATAAATAACAGATAATCAGTTGAAGTCAAAGTTGAGTTAATATCATATTCACAGGTGCAATGAGAAACAAGTACAACAGCATCACATGCACATAGCATTGTATAAGCATAAATTATGCACAATTTTTTCAAGAATACAATTGGAATAAAAAGCCAAGCCTTTTTTTGTACAATGTGACCTAAGTGGTCATAGTTTTGCTAAACTGTAATGTTAGGATTTTACCGGTTGATTCAAGAACCCTGTGATTGAAGAAAAGTAATTGTTCTTGAACTTGGTGGTGTGGGACTTCAAGCTTCTCTACCTCCTATAGATTCAGCCATTTTGAAAAATAATTATTATAATGTTTTAGTGCCAAAGGAGAAATTCCAAGAAATGTCCCTTAAATGTTTGGAGAGATTTCTTTTCACCCAGTTCATGATTGGGGGGGGGGGGTGGAGGAAATGGATAAGGCACTATAATTCTCTTCATACAAAAGCATTTTAAGTTGCTGAAGTAGGAAAATAGTACTGAATAAAAGAGTACATCAGCCATGGTCGTATGGAAATAATGGAGCAAGATCAAGGTAGCATGTAAACTTTTTCTCCTACTCTTGCTTACATGATTTTCTTACAATTCTTCAAGCTTTGGCCAATTTTTCTACTGTTGGTACAGCAAAGAAATCTTTGTTCATGAGAATAAAGGAAATGTATATGGATTTTGCCTGATCAGGTTTATAACATCCCTCCATAACGCAACCACTTGTACTTCCTCACTTTTCAATGTAGGATCTTCATAATGTAAGCAAACCCATTCAGCATATTAACTTTGCGTATTGAAATCTTCTCAAAATCCTCAGACAAAATACTGAAAAATACTTTTGTATTAAACTTGGTGTCTACTAGTAGTGTCAGTAATTAATTTAATAAAGAACAGTTGTTAGATGCCTCCTCAAAATTTGCCATGGGGAAGAGTTAACAAGAAATGGTCAAAAAATTGAAACAGTCAGCAGCAGGAAACAATTTGAAATGCATGTCTTAAAACCACACAGGCAGTTTATATTTTGTGTCTAAGGAATGCAAACCAAAGCCAAGTAAATCAAGGATAATTCCAATAGTGAAATATTCATGTGTGCTTGGATTGATTCAGGTGGGTGTTCGAATAAATCACTCTATTGATCTTAAACACAAGAGATTTTGCAGATGCTGGAAATCCACTACAACACATGCAAAATGCTGGAGAAATTCAGCAGGTCAGGCAGCATCTATGAAAATGATTAAACATTCGACATTTTAGGCTGAGCCCCTTCATCGGGACTGGAAAGCAATGGGGAAAGCACTAGAATGAAAAGTGGGGTAGGAGAAAGAGGACAAGCTAGGAAATCTATTGATATGAATTTTCCTGAGAAATCCTGGCAGTTCTTTATTTCTTCCATAACTGTCAGGAAGCTTAGGACTCCAAAACTTCTTGATGTTTTCATCAACACTGCCCCAGCTGTTGTCTGACACTGACATGAAAAATCAACCTTTGAACATTTGCTGGGTTGGCCCTGAGCCCCTGACAACTCCATTATCTGCAATGCAAAGGAATGGTTGTGAGAAAGTTTTGGTAATTATTGTTACTATGAATTGATTGTTTTAAATTAACATGCATTTAAATGTTTTCTAATATTTATTTTTGTCTATTTTTTTAAATTAACAAGTGGTAAAGTCAGTCACTGCTTAAAGGCATTCACACAGATAGTAAAATAAGAAAGGAATAAGGGAATGTAGGCCTAATGTGGGAAAATGGGATTAGAGTGGATGAGATTCACAGCTGGCATAGATGATTTGGACCAAACGACATGCTGCCTGATGTGCTGAGCTCCTCCTGGTTTGTGTGTGTTTGGTCTCTTGTGTCCACAATATGTAAACTCACTCAATGAGGGTGACTAGTTACTTTCAGAAAATTGAGTCAATATTACTGATTTTGCTTCCAAGTCAAAAGATTGTAGGTTCATGCCTCCTTCCTTGCCCTCACAACAATAACATGAGCAGACAGGGATGACAACCAATGGGGTCTGAAGCCTTGGGTTTTTGTCCTTGATAAGAATCAGTCAAAGTGAGTTTACTTGGTGCCTGGATTTGATATAGGTAATATTACTTTTAAACATTTAAGATGTTAAAGTTGATTATTACACAAGTTAAAGAATGCCATTAACTGACAACTGTTCATTGCAATGTAGGCATCATAATTTTCACTGGTGATCTATTGGATATCACCATGCCACCCATTCAGTTTATTGGCTGCATACAGCAGCATCACTTAAAGCAGACATACATCTTGTCTGCCTCACTGAGCATGGAAGAAGTGGTAGAAGTTAATTAAAAACTAAGTTTCATTTTGATACTTGGTAAAGTGGATGAAGATGTGTGTTATTTTGCCAAAAAGGGAAGATTTCTGATTGAATCTCTGCATGCCTTTTCTAGGGTTAGAATTGGCAGATGGAGCTTGTGGGAAGTGTGTGGGTTTGGTAGAAGTGTAATCAACAACATTTTCACTGAATATTTATGATGTCACAAACCTCAAACGTTAGCTGGACCAATTTCAGAATGATAATGATGATTCATGAACACATCTTCAATCTGAGAAATATCTCACTTTTTCTCCATTTCTGACTGAGAGTTGGAGGAGTGTGAAAGGCAGAATTCAATATGTCTATAAGTGCCAGATCTCTCTTTATCTGTATTCTGACACTCTCAGTATAATACAGAAAATGTGCTATTTAATAAATAATGCATTTATTCACTGGTTTTAAAAGTATAATTCATATTAAATAATAAAACATCTGAATGTCAGTTGTTATGGAAAAAGAATTTCAAGAAGGAAGAAATACATTTCATTCACAATCTTGAGACATCTATAGAGCTTTCATTATGAAAATGAGAACTCATTTGTTATCTATTTCAATTTTATCGGTAGTTTTTAATATACTGAGTAAAGTCTATATCAAGTCATTATCCATTTACCATAAGACTCATTTGTCACTATTGAGGATAACTGCCTTTCATAGGTTTACTTCCATATAAAAACAATTTTCTCAAGATGTAAGTATTGTCATGAAGTTCAATGTTAACTGTCCCTTCCTTTTTAGAACTCTGGGAAGGCAATCATGAATCCTGAATCTACTTGCAAAGTCATCACAGTACACATGGTGCTGGTTTCTCCAGAATGATGTTGTGTAACAATTTTGAGGATGTTAACTTGGTAACTATGAAGAGTGAACAATCTCAGTCAGGATATTGTGTGAATTGGGGAGCCTAAGTACTTATTGCCCTTTTCCTTCTGAGTATTAGAGACTGTGGTATATGGAAAAATCCCTTCAAAGGAGCCTCGGTGAGTTGCTTTTCATTATGTAGATATTATATGAAGGCAGAAGTAATACAGAAAAGTGATATCTTACAAATTGGAGGCTGAGTCAGGTGCTGAGCCACCAGGATTTCTGTATAGTCAAATATTTAATTATTGGGGTCTTGCTGTATTATATTGTGCTTAAAGCCACCTGAAATGTTTACATTTTATATAGCTACATAATATCTTGGGCCAAATACTCCTAATTGACTGATAGGTTTAATCACAATACTTAAATGTTTTTTATCTGTCTACAAATATTGAGATATGAGAGTAGAGTTCATTAAAGACCTAATGTTAGAACATGAATTTCCACACAGTTAACTTGGAATCACAGTCACAATGAAAATGACTTGTACTTGTAAGTGACACCAAGCAGAAGAGATTCTGGGCTCTGGGAAGCATCTGAAATGTCACAAAGAAATATTCCTAGTAAATGAAACTTCACGTGGAAAAATGCATCATGCTGCATTTTGGAAATGGAAAACTTGGGAACATCAGATATCCAGTGACATTTTTGCCTTATTGATCATAGTAATTGTACAGAAGACAGACATAATGAATTTGCTGAAGTTGAATCCCAGAAGGTTATGACAAAGCTGTTGAGTGTCCTGGGCTATTTACAATGGTGAGCTTTGTTCCTGTCAGTTTGGCTAGGAAAGTAAAGGAGCTATGTAAAGCATAAATGTAATACAGAAGAAAGAATAGGATGAGCTTTGGGATATGATTTGCAAGTTTGGATTTCTTCACCTTGAAAACAGACATATCAAAGAATAGCTTTACTCAAGTGTTTAAAATACTAAATGGGGTAGAGAATAAGATCCCTTTCTTCTATAAATTGTGGTTGAGGCAAATTTAAAACTGATTTAACGATATTGTCAATTTTACAGCTGTCTTAAGAAATTTAATCAAAACAAATGTAGAAAAACACTTAGCAAGTCCAACAGCTTTCACAGAGAAAGAAACAGTTAATATTTCAGGTTGATGATCTTCTATCGACCTGAACCTTGGCCCCAAACTTCTGCATGAAGGTCCTCTCAAGAGGACATGAACATTGATACTTCAGAAGGAACTTACGGTCAAGGTGGCACCTGCGTACAACACTCCTTCGGTCGACATTTTCAGGATAGATCATGGAACCATATTTCACTTTTATATCTTATACTTTTATTTTTCATCTTGAATGTGATTCTGGAACTGTTGGAGCTAGTTTGGAGATTGTTTGGGTGCTTCAGTGCTCTGCAGTCTGAGAAGATTCTGAGGCAGAGGTAGCATGTAAGAAGGCTGCCGGAATGGGGAGGGGGCTGTGAGTCCATGTTTAACAACATTATGCTGATCAAAGTGATGAGGGAGATTGAAACATCAAGGCAAATATGGAAGGAGAGGGAGGAGGAATTTGGCAGTTGATGGTCATGCTGCTATTTTCTCTCTTGCTTGTGGCTATCTAGAGAAGTAGAATGTCAGGGTTGTATACTTTGATAATAATTTAAACTTTAAACTGAAGGAAATTTTTTTCTTTTTAAAAGAAAAACTTCACAAGACTTTGCTAATGCTTGCACACCATTTAGTAGTGGTAGTGAAAATTATTGTTCAATTTTTGTGCACTGTGGCCTTGTTTACCAAGATCCTTCCAGACTCAGTGGGATCCTGTTTCCAGCATTCTTTCAACTCCCTGAGATTCTATTTCGATCTCTCTTTAACTCACCTAGTATATTGGAAGATTTATTTTACCATTACCTAATGTCTAATTTAAAAAAATTAGAAGTTTGTTGGTTAATTGAACCCAAAGATGTAATGCTAGAAAGATCCACCTGTGGAGGGATGAAACAGAATTATTTATTTTAAGAGAATTGGGGAGGAGGGGTGGGGAAGGCTATGTGAGAATGAGGCATGGCTGACACAGGCATGGACAAGTGAGAAAAATGCAGGTAATGAGAAACTAACGATAGAAGCTGTTAAAAGCAGAATTAGTAATGAGTATCCCTACCCTACTTAAGTCTCAGGGTAAAACCCCTGGAGGAGAGATAACAACAAGATTTATTACAGCCATGGCTATGACAAGCTATATGAGACAATATCAGTAGAGATCAGTGTCCAAGATCTTTACTGTGTAACCAGGAATTAGTTCTGTTAACAAGTACTGAAGGATTCGGTCAGTGTTTTTTTTGTGTAAGTATTGTGAATTGACTTTCTGTGGATGACCCATCAATTCATCCAATGAACCAAGAAACAAGATGGGGAGCCACCCAATATCGAAAAACCAGCGCAGGAGCGAAATTTTCATTTGAAGGATCAGAATTTGATTTTCTGAAAGAATTGGTTATTTTTGCAAAGACTTTAAGTTATTGAGTGAGATTTATTTTGTTTAAAAGTTGTGATGGAGAATTGTCATGAAAGGAGTTGAGCTGTGTATATAATATATTTGAAGTAGTAGACCTGCTGACTGGAAATGAAACTGAAGTTGACCATAATACTTTGAAAATTAATTGAATTCACATTCTTAACTAACTAGTGATAAATAGAAAGGAAATTGTTAGTCTTTAAACCTTAAATAGGGAATAACACTAGTTCTAATTAGTTAGAGAAGTTGGACTAACAAAGATTATTCTAATGAATTGCACTGATAGCAACTACCAAGGAATTTAGTTTAGTTTGATAATGGGGGTGAGGGGTGAACTAAAGAGCTGGGAAGTTTATTGGGGAAAGAGATACAGGGCTGGAAAAGGAAGAATCAGATGGGAGAAGACAGAAGGCCATGGAAAAAGAAGAGGGTGGAGCACCTAAGGGAGGGAGATGATAGACAGGTAGGAAGATGAGGTGGGAGGGAAATGAAAATTGGGAATGGTGAAGGAGGGGAGGGAGGATTACCAGAAGTTCAAGAAATCAAAGTTCATGCCATCAGGTTGGAAGCTACCCAGACAGAATATAAGGTGTTGCTCCTCCAACCTGAGTGTGGCTTCATCATGACAGTAGACACCTATCACCTTATGGTTCTTCCTCCCTTCCCCAACTTCCTACTCTGACTCCTTTTTCCAGTCCTGATGAAGAGTCTCTGCCTGAAACATCAACTATACTCTTTTCCATAGATGCTGCTTGGCCTGCTGAGTTCCTCTGGTATTTTGTGTGTATTTCTTAAGATAATTAGCTGCCTGTCAGCACATAACTCTGTTAATGGCTGTACATAGCCAGTTAGCAGTAAACGTTTTACTGGTTATCAGTGGTTTGTGCCTGGCCCAGTTTAGTGAGAGGCTATCAATGCCTTGTGCAAACTAATGTAGATCAAAGCCAACCTGCTACTCATAAAGGGTAGCACTAGAAGCTGTGGTGGAAATCATTCTAGTGGTCATTACAGCTTTGCAGGAAGAAACTGAAGCACACAGGCAAAAAAATATATATATTTTCAAACAAAGCTTTGGAGACCCTGCTGGACAAGATGGGGAACTCTCACCAGAAAGGCTGAGAGGCCCTCCTGGTGCACACTAAAACTGGAGAGAAAGAGAGAGAGAAGTTAGTGCAAGGAAGCAACTCCATGGATACAAATTCAAAGATTCAATGGAAAAGGGCAGTGAATGCAACTTCATGCCATTTCCTACTAAGTGCCCTGCTAGATTAACATACTTCTCTATTCCAAATAATTATTACAGCAACCATATCACCCACCTGCCAATAATCTGCCAAGACAAAGCACTAACCTTCAAATACTGTAAATTCCTTCACATACGCACCTCACAATCCTGTCAGCTACTCAGTTCAGACTGAACTGAGAGGAGATCTCTTCACTAAGAGGACAGTGAATATTTGGAATTCTCTACTCTAGACAGCTGAAGAGACTTGGCCATTGTTTGTATTTGAAATGGAGGTTGGAAGATTTCCATACATTAAAGTATTCAAGGGACATGTGGACAGTGCAATTTGAGACAGAAGATCAGCCATAATCTTGCTGAATTCGTAAGCAAGCTCAAGCGGCAGAGGAATTTTGAATTGTTCTTACTCGTGAATATTTTGTATATATTGCTATTTTTATAAAAAACCATTCCTCCAGAAGTGTGTGTTTTCTATTCACTGCTTCTTTGAGTCCTAGAGCTGCTGATGGCCTACTAGCACCTAATTTGATTTTCTCAAAGAGTGCGGTGACCAGTCACACATGGTAAAACCAGAGCCACACAGGTGTTACACAAAATCTGGCAAGCCAGCCAGGATATAGTGTATTGGATCACATCATTAGTATACAAAGCACTAAAAGGATCTTATTGTTTAAACTTGCTTGTCAGTTAAACCTACAGTGAAAGAAAATGAATGACATAGACAAAAAGGGTGTCACAATCCCAAATGCATAACAGGAACAGAAAAAGATGAATAAATAGAACATAGAATAGTACAGCACATTACAGGCCCTTCAGCCCACAATGTTGTGCTGACCCTCAAACCCTCCCTCCCATATAACGCCCCACCTTAAATTCCTCCATATACCTGTCTAGTAGTCTCTCTTTTTTTTTAATATAAATTTTTTAAATTGAATTTTCAAATAGGTTACAGAAGGGAAAAAAAAATCAACCCTTCCCCCCTCCCCTTAACCCCTCCCTCCTAACATATCCCTGTAGAAAGAGAAAAAAAAGAGAGAAGAAAAAAGAAAGAAAGAAAGAAAGAATGCCTGGATATCAGAAGATCTCCACATGCTCCACGGAGTTCATAATAGCTTTAGTATATATATTTCCTTTCCCCAAATAACCAATAATTTTATCTTCGGAGCACCTATATATTTAATCCTATCTTTTGTAAGTAAGGGCGCCAAATTTTCTGAAATATTTCATATTTATCTCTTAAATTGTAAGTAATTTTTTCAAGTGGAATGCAGCTGAAAATTTCATTCTTCCAACGAACTATACTTAAGTATGAATCCGATTTCCAAGTAACTGCAATAGCCTTTTTGGCTACTGCCAATGCATTTTTTATGAATTCTTTCTGATATTTATTCATTTTGGATTTCAGTTTTATCCCTTCAATATCGCCTAGTAAAAATAATGTTGGATTATGTGGAAGTTGTGTTCCAATAATTTGTTCCAATAAAACTCTTAAATTTGTCCAAAAAGGTTGAATTTTAAAACAAGACCAAGTAGAGTGTAAAAAAGTACCAATTTCTTGATTACATTGGAAACATTGATCAGATAAATTTGGGTTTAATTTATTTATTTTTTGTGGTGTAATATATAATTGATGTAAAAAATTATATTGCATTAATCTTAACCGGACATTTGTTGTATTTGTCATACTGTCAACACATAGTCTTGACCAACTTGTTTCTTCAATTTTAATATTCAAATCAGTTTCCCATTTTTGTCATGACTTATGAATTCCTTGTTTAATTGCCTGTTTTTGAATCAAACTATACATACAAGAAATAATTTTTTTAATTTTTCCTTTTTGAATTAAAGTTTCTATTTCATTAGGTTTCGGCAATAACATTGTTTGACCCAATTTATCTCTTAAATAAACCCTTAATTGGAAATAACGAAGAAGTGTTGTTTGATATTTTGTATTTATTCTTTAATTGATCAAATGACATTAATATACCTCCTTCAAAACAATCTCCTATATATCTAATCCCTTTTTGAAACCAGTTGTATAAAAGTTGGTTATCCGTTGTAAAAGGAATAAGTTTATTTTGAATTAAATGTCTCTTTGCTAATAAAGATTTCTTTATCTCATCAACATTTATCTTATTCCATAAATCAATCAAATGTTTTAATATAGGAGATTTTTTCTTTTCCCGTATCCATTTAGATTCCCACTTATATATAAAATCTTCTGGTATATTTTCTCCTATTTTATCTAATTCTATTCTAATCCATGCCGGTTTATCTTCATCAAAAAAGATGCAATAAATCTAAGTTGATTTGCTTTATAATAATTCTTAAAGTTTGGAAGTTGTAACCCTCCTAGGTCAAATTTCCACGTCAATTTTTCCAACGATATTCTTGACATCTTACCTTTCCAAAGGAACTTCCTCATACATTTATTTAACTCTTGAAAAAACTTCTGCGGTAATTGTATTGGTAGTGTTTGGAATAAATATTCTAATCTAGGGAATATATTCATTTTTGCAGCATTTACTCTGCCTACTAATGTTATTGGTAACGTCATCCATTTATCAAGATCTTCTTGAATTTTTTTCAATAATGGTAAATAATTTAATTTATATAAATTCTTTATATCATTATCAACTCTTATACCCAAATATTTTATACCATTTATCGGCCATCTAAACTGAGTCATTAGCCGACATTGACTATAATCTCCTTTAGTAAGGGGTAGAATTTCACTTTTATCCCAATTTATTTTGTAGCCTGATATTTTCCCATATTCTTCCAATCTAGAAGATAATTTACACAGCGAATACAATGGGTTTGTTAAATAAAGCAAAACATCGTCAGCAAATAAATTAATTTTATATTCCTCCTGATTAATTCTAAAACCCATAATATCTGGGTCCATTCTAATTAATTCTGCTAATGGTTCTATCGCCAACACAAATAAAGCAGGTGATAATGGACAACCTTGTCTAGTTGACCTTGTTAACTGAAATTATGTTGAAATTTGACCATTTGTCACTACTTTAGCTTTGAGATTAGTATTTAAGGTTTTAATCCATTTTATAAAAGATACTCCTAATCCATATTTTTCCAATACCTTAAATAAAAAATCCCATTCCAATCTATCAAATGCTTTTTCTGCATCTAAAGCAACTGCCACACTCATTTCCTCCCTCTTTTGTGCCAAATGAATTATGCTAAGTAACCGAGTTACATTATCTGCCGATTGCCTATTTTTGATAAATCCTGTTTGATCCATATGTATTAATTTTGGTAAGTATTTAGATAATCTATTAGATAAAATTTTTGCTATTATTTTATAGTCAGTATTCAATAAAGAAATAGGTCTATATGATGTTGGCTTTAAAAGATCTCTATCTTTTTTTGGCAATACTATTAAAATAGCCGTCGAAAAAGATTCTGGAAATTTATGCGTTCTTTCCGCTTGGTATATTAACTCCATAAAAGAAGGAATTAGTAAATCTTTAAACTTTTTATAAAGGTGGAAAACCATCTTCTCCTGGGGATTTATTACTCTGAAGTGATCCTAGAGCTTCTTCGACCTCTTTCAATGTAAAAGGCAAATCTAATCCCTTCTGTTCTTCTGAATTCAATTTTGGAAGAGTTATTTGTGATAAAAACCTTTCTATCTCAACATTATCATTTTGTGATTCTGATTGATACAGTTCAGAATAAAAATTCTTAGAAGTTTCATTAATTTCTAAAGGTTTATAAATAATTTTATTTACACTTGTTCTAATTGCATTTATCATTTTGGAAATCTGGTCTGTTTTTAACTGGCAAGCAAGAATCTTGTGTGATCTTTCACCTAGTTCGTAATATCTCTGTTTAGTTCTCATAATTGCTTTTTCTGTTCGGTATATCTGAAGTGTATTATATTGTAACTTCTTGTTAACAGCTTGTCTTCATTTTTCATCTGTCATATATCTTTAAGATTCTTTTTCTAATTTTGTAATCTCTTTTTCCAATTGATCTATTTCTACCATATATTCCTTCTTAATTTTAGAAGTATAACTTATTATCTGGCCTCTCAAATATGCCTTCATTGCTTCCCATACTATAAATTTATCATCAACTGAATGTAAATTTGTATCTAAAAAAACTGAATCTGCTTTTTCTTGAAATCACAAAAATCTTGATGTTTTAATAATATTGAATTAAATCTCCATCTGTAAATCGATTCCATCATTATCATTGTCATTGTCAAGGGGGAATGATCTGACAATATTCTTGCTTTATATTCCATATTTTTCACTCTATCTTGAATATTCATTGATAATAGGAAAAAATCTGTCCTTGAATAAGTTTTATGTCTATTTGAATAAAATGAGTAATCTCTTTCTTTTGGATTAATTCTTCTCCATATATCAATCAAATTTAAATCTTTCATCAATGATAAAGTTAATTTTGCTACTTTTGATTTTGTAACAACCTTTGTTGATCTATCTAAAACTGGGTCTACACAAAAATTAAAATCTCCACCTATTAATATTTTGTCATGTGCGTCAGTCAAATTCAAAAAGGCCTCCTGTATAAATTTTACATCATTTTCATTTGGTGCATAAATATTCATAAGTCCATAGTTCTGAAAAAATTTGACAATGTATAATTACATATCTCCCCGCAGAATCAATTAATACATTTTGTATTTTAATTGGTAAAGTTTTATTAACCAAAATTGCAACTCCCCTCGCCTTTGAATTAAATGAAGCTGCAATAACATTTCTGACCCAATCTCTCTTTAATTTCTGATGTTCTATCTCTGTTAAGTGTTTCTTGTAAAAAAGCTATATCTATTTATATTTTCTTAATGTATGTTAAAATTCTTTTTCTTTTCACGGGTCCATTAAGCCCATTAACATTAAAACTTAAAAATTTCAGTAAATTAGTCATTATTTTTAACAGGGTTACTCCAGTCTATAGTAATACCTAACCTTTCAATTTTCGTAGTACCTTGGGGAATCTTTTTAAAATTCTCCGTGTTGCTATGTGTCTCCCCACCCCACCCCCCCAATTGTCCAGGCAAAGAAAGAAAAATTGATTATAAAGTAAAAAATAACAAAATACCCCCTACTAATATTGTGAATAAAAAAAAGCACAACATTACCCACCTCCGTTGTACGGGTCATGGCAATCGCCATGATTACACATGTGAATCCCGTAGCAATTGATCTGAAGTTCCCCCAGCTCCCCCGTAACATAAAAATGTATATATAAGAAAAGAAAAAACAATATCACTACTCTCTATTAATATTTCTCAAATTTTTACCTTTCTCCCCCGTATCATATAATTAAGAATATATTTAAATATTCTTCTGTCCTTAAACATCCATCAACTCCATTCACTGTCCCTGTCTTCATCTTTAATCCACTTCACTTTTAAATCTTTGGCTGTGGTTAGCGAGTATTTGGGAGTTCTTGTGCAAATTCTTCCGCATCCCAATAATCAGTAAAAAATCTTCTTTTTCCATCATCCAAAAAAATTATCAGGGTTGCCGGGTGGTGCAATATAAATTTATAACCCTTTTCCCATAAAACTTTTTTCGCTGGGTTAAATTCCTTCTTTCTCTTCAAAAGGTCATAACTTATATCAGGATAGAAAAGAACTGTTTTCCCTTCTATCATCAATGGCCCGTTTCTCTTTCTGGCACGTTGGGCAGCCGCCTTCAGGACCTTTTCTTTATCTTGATAACTTAAGCATTTTATCAAGATTGATCGTGGGTTTTGATCAACTTGAGGTCTTGATCTTAAGGCTCTGTGAGCCCTTTCAATTTCAATTAACTGGGTTCATTCTTCCATTTCCAAAATTTCCGGAATCCATTTTTGAAAACAATTTATTGGATCCTCTCCCTCTTTAAGTCCAACAATCTTAATATTATTTCGTCTGCTAAAATTTTCAAGTACATCCACTTTTTCCAACAACCATTTTCTTTCTGATGTCCAGGCAGAAATATTATCTTCCATTTTATTCATTCTATCAATGGTGTCTCCCGTTATTTCTTCCAAGTTTTTAATTTTCTTGTCCATTTTGTCCTGTCTTTTCATCATTTTATCAAACATAATCTTCATATTTTAATATCTTTTTAATTACTTTTAATGCTTTTAATTCATGTATTATTTGCACCAAAGTTATTTTTATGTCTCCAATATCACCTCCAACCTCTTCCTGTTGCTCTTCTTTGTTTGTCTCTTCATCTTCGTCTGATTTATCCAGGGAATCTGATTCCACCTCACATTCACTTTCACTTTCAGTTCCAATCATAGCTGTGATTTGTAGTTTGGGTTGCTCATGTTTGCGCATGCCCCCTGTCTAGTAGTCTCTTACACTTCACTAGTGTATCTGCCTCCACCACTGACTCAGGCAGTGCATTCCACACACCAACCACTCTGAGTAAAAAAAACCTTCCTCTAATATCCGCCTTAAACTTCCCTCCACTTATCTTAAAGCCATGTCCTCTTGTACTGAGCAGTGGTGCCCTGGGGAAGAGGTGCTGGCTATCCACTCTATCTATTCCTCTTAATAGCTTGTACACCTCTATCATGTCTCTTCTCATCCTCCTTCTCTCCAAAGAGTAAAGCCCTAGCTCCTTTAATCTCTGATCATAATCCATACTCTCTAAACTCTCTGGCAAATCTCCTCTGTACTAGACTTCCTAAAAGAATATGGTTCAGTTTCCAGTGCAGAATCACCCAAGTCCCTCATGCTACCTTACACTCAACAGGCAAGAGGTGACCAAGAGGTTTCCTACCATGTTGTTACTTTAGCCAGTGTTTACACTGAAAGTTTGAAAAGACACCACTCAGTCTTACCTAGGTGAGTTGAAAACCTTAGTGGAGCCCAGTGGGAAAGATTATGACAAAATCCTGAGAGAGCTCTACCCAGATCAGTGAAACCCTTACTATTGAGAGTAGGGAAACAGTCACTATTGAAACTGCTGAAGATGTACCACTATTCTTCAATTCATAGCAGACTCCTCTGATACTAACCAGCCAGAAACAGCTCTAGCTGCAATGCAGAATAATTCAATTCATGTAATACTAACTTATGGAGTTGCAGTGAACCTATTCCTCTGTGTGCAATAATGACATACTGGCTCATGGAATACTCCGGCATTTTCTGGTCGAGCCTCCTCTTCCACCTAATGAGACGGATTTTGAGACTTGCCGATCTCGCGTTGAACTGCACTTGCAAGACCCAAGTGTGTCTGATCTTCATAAAACACGGAAAATAAGTGAAGGTATTCTGCTGCCAGCTTCTGACATCATAATATCAATAAGCCCTGGAGCTTCACCCGCCATTTATATACAACTCCTAGATTCAGCTATTGCCACTATGGAAGACGGTGATGAATTTGTTGCCAAATTCATGAATACAGTACAGAACAGGTGAAAAACCATTTGCCTACCTGTGGCAGCTATGTTTAGTGTTGACATTGATTGTCAAACGACGCAGAGTTGCCAAAGCTGAGGCTAGTGAGCATCTTCTAAAGCAGTCTTGTAGGGAATGTTGGGATCACTCCCCATTCTTAGAGCTGCAATGGGAACAGAAAAAACAAAACCTGCCATTGTTTACCAAGTTATTGACACTTCTACGCACCGAGGGAAACAAGCATGCTTCCAGAACCACACGCATGAAGCAGCATTTCGGAACAGTCAAACAATGTGCCGTTATACAGTCTCAGAACGTAGGTGGCTGTAAAGAAGATGATGTAGCACAGCTGATTCCAGTTACTTCTCCACTGACTAAACGAATTGCTGAGCTTCAAAGCCAACTAGCTGCTCTGCAAACTACAAAACAGAAGGTAAAAACAAGATCTAAGATAGCAAGTGATCAGTCACTAAAAGGAAAGGCAGACACAAAAGATAATCATGAGTCCAGAACCACTGAGAAATGGCCAAATGTAAAACTAAAACCTTGGTACTGTTTTAAATGTGGCAAAGATGGGCACATAGCCAGCACTTGCTGTTATGAACCCAATCGGGCATTAGTAGTGAAAAAGAGAAGACAGCTTGAAAAAAGACGAGTGAGTGGGAGTCACATCAAGGTGTTTCTAGGCCTCATTTAAACTAGAAGCAATTCTTGTTATGGGACATACAGGGACTGATGGTGGCGAAACATGTCCCAAAAGCTCCAAGATCTTGCTTTGTGAAACAAAGTCTCAGAAAGAGCAGGAACACTTCTTGAAATTTACCAGAAGTCGTTTGGTAAACTCAGGTGGTGTGGTTGAAATTAGTGCTGACATTGTGCAAGCTGTATGTGAGCGTAGTTTATCCAAAAGACAGATTCTGCCAAAGATGTTGCCATTGCATTTGTTGGATCCTTAACGATGCATTCAAGTGCTATACAGTACTAGATGGTTTATGCACAAGATAATCAGTGTGGGGGATTACCAGTCATTTCTCATCTCTCTGATGCTCAGATTGCAGACTCAATTAGCTGATTCTTGTACTAGGGAAGTCATCAAGCGTATGGAAACTGAAGAGAAACCATCCCCTTCAGTGAGAAACACAATCCTCAGACTATCCTACCTTCTCAGAGAATGGGATCATATAGAGTTAAAAATGGAATTCTCTACAGGAAAAATTAACTGGAGATAAAACAACTTACCAGCTTGTTTTACTTGAAGTTTCCATCTGAAGTACTTAAGAGTCTTCACAATGACTTTGGTCACTTGGGTATTGATCATACCGGACTAGAGTAGAGTAGAGTAGAGTAGAGAACCCATCTACATCGGTGGTGCACAGGTGGAACAGGTCAAAAGCTTTAAGTTCCTCGGGGTGAATATCACAAATGACCTGACTTGATCTAACCAAGCAGAGTCCACTGCCAAGAAGGCCCACCAGCACCTTTACTTCCTGAGAAAGCTGAAGAAATTTGGTCTGTTCCCTATAAGCCCTCACTAATTTTTATAGGTGCATCGTAGAAAGCATTCTTCTAGGGTGCATCACAACCTGGTATGGAAGTTGTCCTGTCCAAGACCGGAAGAAGCTGCAGAAGATCGTGAACCTAGCCCAGCACATCACACAAACCAATCTTCCATCCTTGGACTCACTTTACACTGCACGCTGTTGGAGCAGTGCTGCCAGGATAATCAAGGATAAGTCCCATCCAGCCAACACACTTTTTGTCCCACTTCCCTCCAGGAGAAGGTTCAGGAGCATGAAGATGCGTACAGCCAGATTTGGGAACCGCTTCTTTCCAACTGTGATAAGACTGCTGAACAGATCCTTTAAATCAGGTAAACTCCCTCAATCATTTTATGATGCTTTTATTTCTCTTATTCTTAAAAAAAAATCCAGCTGAATGTTCTTCATACAGACAGATTTCTTAATTAAATGTTGATGCAAAAATTTTATCCAAAATCTTAGCTCGAAGACTTGAAAATATTTTACCATCTATTATATCACATGACCAGACAGGATTTATTAAAAATCATTACTCACATTTTAATATATGTCGGTTATTGAATGTGATATATTCACCATCCAAAAAAATATCAGCGTGTATATTATCCTTAGATGCAGAAAAAGCCTTCGATAGGATTGAGTGGAATTATCTTTTTAAGACCTTAGAAGAGTTTAATTTTGGGCCTAATTTTATTCGTTGGGTTAAATTAATTTACTTGTCTCCTACCGCTCAGGTTATTACTAACTCTCAAATTTCTAAGCCCTTTAAATTACACGGGGAACTAGACAAGGTTACCCTCTTAGTCCTTTACTTTTTGCTTTAGCTATAGAACCCTTAGCAATAGCATTTTGAGAATCTAAGGACATTTCTGGTATACTAAGGGAAGGTATGACTCATAAAATTTCATTATACGCTGATGATATTTTACTTTTTATCTCTAACACTGAAACTTCTTTACCTTCGGTTCTTTCTTTAATTTCCCAGTTTAGTTTTTTTTTTCAGGATATAAGCTGAATTTACATAAAAGTGAGCTATTTCCTTTAAATGACCTAATGTCATCAAATGCCAAATTTCCATTCCAAGTTGTTACAATTCAATTTACATATCTAGGTATAACAATTACTAAAAACTTCAAGAATTTATTTAAAGAAAACTTAAACCCCTTATTGAATTATGCGAAAAAGACATTTTCTAAATGATCTCTTTTTTTATTCCTAATTGGCCGTATTAATTAAATTAAAATGAAGATTCTTCCTAAATTTTTACATCTTTTTCAGGCTTTACCTATTTTTATTCCTAAGACCTACTTTGATTCTTTAGATTCAATTTTAACATCTTATATTTGGAATAATAAACAAGCTCGTTTAAGTTTACCTACAAAGAAATAAAGAGATGGGTGGATTAGCCTTATCCAATTTTAGGTTTCACTATTGGGCTGCCAATATAAGGAATATTATTTTTTGGTCCTATTATATTTATCGTAAAGATTGCCCATCATGGGTCTCCTTAGAAGTTAATTCTAAAAATAATTCCTCTATTGTCTCTCTTCTTGGATCATACTCTTTATCAGCAAATAAAACAACAGATAACATAATTGTTAAGCAAAGTTTAAGGATCTGGTCTCAATTTAGAAAGTTTTTTGGTTTAGCAAATTTTTCAATATCATCTCCCATTCTCCTTAATTTTTTTTTATCCCTTCCATGACTGAAAAAGTCTTTAAGGATTGGGATGAACTAGGTATAAAGTGTTTTTGGGACCTGTTTATCTCGGGATCTCTTGCTTCATTTGACCAATTGTCAACTAAATTTGCACTGCCAAAAACACATTTTTACAGATACCTTCAAATTAGAGATTTCTTACGTTCCCAATTAACTACGTTTCCTATAGGTCCTGATAAAAATTTACTGGTTTAAATTTAAATTTAAATTTAAATTTAAAACCTTTTGTTAATGGTTCTATTACCGGTATCTATAACTTGTTGATTGAATCTAGACAAGACTTTTTTAGATAAAATAAAAAAAGCTTGGGAGAATGACCTAAATTGTCAGATTTCTGATGAAAGATGGAATAAAATTCTTAAACGGGTTAATAAATCATCTTTCTGTGCCCGTCATTCTCTTCTACAATTTAAAGTGGTTCATAGAGCTTACATTTCTAAACAGAAGCTGTCCAGTTTTTATCCAAACGTTTCTCCACTTTGTAATAAATGGAACTCTGCTGATGCCTCTTTAATTCATATGTTTTGGTTTTGCCCTAAAATTGAAAAGTTTTGGCGGGAAGTATTCCATACCTTCTCACAACTTTTTAGGGTCCAATTTGACCCAATTTCCCTTACTGCCTTGTTTGGTATTATTGCAAATGAAGATATAACTTTAAATACTCCTAACCTACAGGTTTTAGTTTTTACCTCTCTTTTAGCAAGGAGAGCAAACTTGCTTAAATGGAAGGCGTCTACCCCTCCTACACATCTTCAACGGCTACGTGATATTATATCTTATTTAAATTTAGACAGTCTTAAATTTGAAACAATCTTTTTATGATATCTGGGGACCTTTCCTAAATTACTTTTCCAATTTATAAAGTTTAACAGTGCACAGACTTTCGTGTATATTTTTGTCTTCTCTTCTTAAGTGAATATGTTTTTTTGGATGGATGATCCATTATCATCCATCAGCTTTTTTCGTTGGTAGGGGGTTGACTTTTTTATGTAAAAATTTTCTTTTATTATGTATGACGTATCTTTAAATTTTTGATTATAGAGTGGTATACCTTTCTGTGATAAGCTATAACATTTTGATCAATTTTATTACAATATATGAATGTACACACTTTATGTTGAGATGTATCTATATGTTGCACTCTGTAAATCTTGTTTTTACTTCTGAATAAAAATATTGTAAAAAAAAAAGAACAGATCCTGACCCAGATCTGGGCCGTACCTTCCAAATATCTGGACCTGACTTGCACCGCTGTACTTTCCCTTTTCTATTTTCTAATTATGATTTATAATTTAAATTTTTATTATATTTACTTCGATTTGTACTCCAGGGAGCGTGAAGTGCAGAAACAAATATCACTGTGATGATCGTATACTGTAGTATCAATTGTTTGGTGACAATAAAGTATTTGTATTTGTATTGTACCCTGGATTTGGTCAGAAGAAGTTCTATTGGCCCAAGATGACTGCTGATGTGGAACACTATATTAAATCATGTGGTTGATGTGTAAGAAGAAAGACCTTACTTGCGAAAGCTGCTCCACTAGTGAATATTGTGACTACTCAACCTTTGCAGCTGGTCTGCAAGGACTTTCTTGAATTCGAACCTGATTAAAGTAGCACAAAAGATGTGTTAGTAATAATTGATCTCTTTAGTAAGTATGCTTTGACTATTTCTGCACCTAACTAAAAAGCCAAGATGGTTGCAAAGTACCTATGGGAGCATTTAATTTCTCATTATGGTTATCCTGACTGCCAACACAGTGAAAGAGGGCCCGATTTTGAATCCCACATGATTAAAGAACTGTGTGAGTTAGTCAGAATTGGAAGTAGTCAGAATGATGCCGTATCATCCCAGAGGAAGCCCTGTCGAGAGGTTTAACAGGACCCTCTCAAGTATGCTGGGAACCCTGGTTTCAGACAATATGAATTGATGTTCGGACAACAACCCAGACTCCTAGTTGACTTAGCTTTCAGACTACTTTGAAAGTCAAACCTGGTACATGGCACTCTCATGTACAAAATTAAAAATTTTAGACCGAAAATGGCAGACTGAAACAAGACCAGATGTGACAAACATGTGACAACCATGTGACAACTTCAGATTTGAAAGTGTCCTAAGGGGGGGCATTGAACGCGGACCCAAATGCAAGACACAGACACTGAAGTACTCGGATCAGGACAAGGACTAGAGTTAGGGATTGGACTGGACACAGACTAGAAGCTGGGACAGGAACACAGACTTGGGCTAGGAAAGCAGGACTAGGACAAGGAACTGGGAACTCCGAGCCAGAGACTGGACAAGGACCCGGAAAATAGGTCTTGACTCGGGCTCAGATCCTGGAACTAGGCAAGGACATGACGTGGCTACAGGACTGGACATGGCTTGGGTTCTTTGAGGCTTGGCTACAGGACTAGGCAAAGCCTGAGTTCTTCAAGGCTTGGGTATGGACTCCGAGCCTGAAACCAGGCAAGGACTCAGAACCTGGGTATTGACTCGGGCTTGGACTCCAGAACTAGGCAAAGACATGACATGGCTACAGGACTAAATGAGGCTTGGATTCTTCGAGGCTTTCCTGGGTACTCCTTCTTGGAATGCAGGGCCAGGCCCCTTCCTAGGACGCCAAGCCAGGATGCTTATTAGGATGCGGGACCTGGATGACTGCCAAGGTAAACCACCAAGGAAACTGTCAAGGATTCAGATGGAGAGGGAAAGGGAACAGACCAGCCTCAGGGTAACAGCAAGCACAGCCTGAATTACCCCATGGAGGAAAGGACAGGTAGGTAGCTCAATCCAGAGTGGCTCCAAGTCCTTGGCTGGCTACAGATACAGCCAAATCCATATCTAGCTCAGACTGGCAGACAACCACCCAGCTGACTCCAGAAACAGCCAAATCCATACCCCAATGACTACTCTAACTGCAGACAACAAGTTTCCGTGAAGTAGTGGTCTTCCAACCAGGCCTAGAGATCACAAAGGGCTGCTCTAGCCAGCCACCAGCAGGTTGCTCCAAGGGGATACTGACAAGACAAACCAGCAACCACACTCAACCCCAGGGCCACTTATATTCCCAGCCCCAAGACAAGAATCAGGTGCCCATGATTAAGCCCAACTGAAACAAGGGGCAGCCAGAAGACCCGGAGTCTGGTGTCCACGGACCGGACCATGACCCAGAATGTGGAGTTCACGGACCCGACCATGACAGAAAGAAGGAGATAGTGCTAGTAAAGAATGTGTGCCTATGAGGTAAAAACAACCTTGCCAATAAATGGCAAGTCTATGTAGTGGTAAACCAAGCTGGCGATCTACCTGTTTACAAGGTACACCCTGAGAACCAGTCTGGGCCCATATGAATATTACATAGGGATCTATTGTTCCCTTAAGGATTTCTTCCTTCTGAAGACTATGAACAACTCTCTTCTGTTCCTGTTAACAAGTGCACAACTCGCAGGAGTACTAAGAATAAACAGTCAGTTGAAGAGGAAGAAAATCCAATTGACTCTGAAGAGGACTAGGGTGAGTTTTATTACCTCTGCCCAAGACTTGACATTGCAGATGAACCTTCTAAGAGGCGAGAAACTTGTGAACAGTTGCATGGAAGAATTGTGGGCTCCACTCCAACTCAAGCCTAAATCAGCCACTTACAACCACTCCAGCTGCAGACCCAGTGCTGAACTCCCCAAGAAATGGAAGTTACTTACCTAATATAGAGGAATCTAAGGTAGAAACTAACTTAACCTGTAGGTCCTGAAGAAAACCCAGTAGAAGAAACAACAAATGAGAAAATGCATAATCAGTCTATCCTACCTGATGAAAAAGGTCTGAAAATCTCATCAATCCCAGATGAGTCTGACATTAGAGGAGAGACACGTGATGAAGTGTTGACAAGAAAAGACACAGCAAAATTCTCTCAAAGAAGATTCTGAGCTCAAAAGGTCTTCTAGACAGAAAAACCTATAATTCTTTACATATACGGAGTTAGGAAATCCTTTAGGGACAATAATTCAGCCCCTTTTCCGAAGTCTGAGTTCAGCTATTGTAGTGTCTCTTCCAGATTTCACATATGGTAAACACCCAAACCTGTGCAATCTGTACTTGTATGCAACGGAACTTGCAACATTTCAAAGGGAGGGTGTAACCCAGGTTAATTAAACTGAAAGATGTAAAGCTAGTAAGTTCTACCTGTGGAGGGATGAAACCGAATTTTTTAAAAATTAAGAACTTGAGAGAGGGGAAGCTATGTGAGACCAAGGCTCGGTTGACACAGGCGCAGACAAGCCAGAGCAATGCAGCTTCTGGAGGAGAGATGATAGCAATAATAGATATTGTTATGGCCATAACAAGCAGCAGCTATAATGAGACAATATTGGCTGAGACGAGTGTCCAAGATTTCTTCTGTGTAACCAGGAATTAGTCTGTTAAATCACACTAAAGGATTTGCTCAGTTTTTTTTGTGTAAGTATTGTGAATCAACTTTCTGTGGATGACACACCAATTCATGTAATGAACCAAGAAACAAGATGGTGAGTCACCCAAGATCAAAGAACCAGCGCAGGAACAAAATGTTTAATGATAGAGAGGATTTAACACAGTTGGATGTACAAGTTTTTTTTTCATTTGAAGATCTGAATTTGATTTTTCTGAAAGAACTGATTATTTTTACAAAGACTTTAAGTTATTGTACAAGATTGATTTTGTTTAAAAGTTGTGATGCTGGAGAATTGTTGTGAAAGGAATTAAGATATATAAAAAATTTTGAACTTCTAGACGTACTGAATGGAAATGAAACAGAAGTTAACTATAATTCTTAAGAATGGGAATTCAATTAATTTCTCAACTAACTAGGGATAAATAGCAAGGAAACTGTTAGTCTGTAAAGCTGGAAATAGGAAATGACAGTAGATCTAATTAGTTAATTTGAGTAACAAAGGTTATACTAATAATTCTAATTAACAAGGAATTTGGTTTTCATTTGATATCTTAGATTTGGAACCTAAACAGAATGTTGGAATCTTGAATTGTTCTTACTCATTTTTGTTTATATTAGTATTTTTATAAACAAACTTATCTCCAGAAGTGTATGTTTCCTATATACTGCCTCCTTTCAATACCTAGAGCTTCTGATGGCCCACTAGCACCTAGTAAAGTACTATGTAGTTTGATTTTCTCATAAAGAGTGTGGTGAACAGTCACATGAGATAAGACAAGTGCTACACAGATGTTACAGAATCATATCCAAGATTAGTGGATCAAGATTAGTGTGTCCAGGTTTGCTGATGATACAAAGTCATGGAGGAGTATGGACTGTGATGATGACAAATAGCGCTTTCGGTGGATACACAGTCTAAAGAAATGAGCAAGAACATGTCAGTTAGATCATGAAAGGCTAATTTTAATATTCAGTTCAATTCAGATCAGTAGCTATCCAGAGCAAAACAAAAGAAAGGGAAATAGTAAATAAATACTATGCAGAAATTAGCTGTAAGATATTCCCGAATATGGGAATACAAATTACATAAATATTCCTGACACTTTTATATTTGCTGATTATATCACATAACAGAGAACCAATCACAGGGACTTTACAAAAATTTCTGTGACAAAAAATGGTTTTCCAGTTTAAGGTAATGTTCTGTTATTAATTACACATTATTAGATAATCAACAATAAAAGCAAAGTTTTCCAGAGGCAAAGATTTATTACATTATGTATCAAATTAAATACAATTCACACTACATAATGAAGCAAGTTTATGTTTTGAAGAGATTAATTTTAAGCCAATTATCACAATCATATTTATGGCAGTTTGAAACGGTAAGGATAATTTTACATAATAGATCCATATCCATTGGGAACTAATACATGAACATCTGTCCAGACCACCCCCTATTAGGTAGGTGACATGCTTTCATGGCATTTTTTTTTTCAATTAATACATTTGCCTTCAATTTTCTACTTGCTTTCTCATTCTAAGGGTAGAAATCTGTTCCTGTAAGACTGAAGAAAAATATTACCAAAACATCTGGCTACAACAATATTTGGATGCATAATATGCTGAAGAGCCCATGTCTAATCCTGACCAGTTAAGCCCAAGTAGTCAATAGCCTCTTTACCATGGAGGGGAAAAAACTAAACAGAGCCACCTTTCTAGGTTTCTTTTGATTGCAACAAACTTGAAAATGTCAGTATTTCTAATTATTAATTCAATTTCTAGTTTCTTCATTTCCTTTACCATAACAATATTTTTCTCCTTTGAAATAGTTCCCGACAATGATGATGATAACTCTTCATACAGATTCAGTTTCATTATTTATCACATGTACCTTGAAACATACAATGAAAAGCATATTTTCCCTTACATCAACACACCTTCAGAATATACTGCCTCTCCACTCCACCTGCAAGTACCACCAAATATTGCTGCACCAATAGCATGCCTACAATGTTCAGCAGGACATTATCCATAATAATAACAAAACAACAGTAAAAACAAACACATTTCCCATCCACACGCAGACAGACCTCCAATCCCAAGATGGGTAATCTCTAGAGTCATTAGCCCTAGGCTCTCAGACAGGAAGGTAAATGTCAGGAAAAGCAAAAATGAAAAAACAGGTATGGTGGAACAGATAATTTGAAGTGTGTGTACTTTAATGCTAGGAATACTATGGGTAAAGGTGCTGAACTTAGGGCATGGATCAATACATGGAGCTACAATGTTGAGCCCATTACAGAGACTTGGTTGAGAGAGGGGCAGGAATGGGTGATTAATATGCAGATTTACAAAGTTTTATAAAAGTAGAGAAGGAGGTAAAAGAGGAGGAGTGGGGGGAGTTGCATTACTAATCGGAGACAATATCACAGCTGCGTTCGGGGAGAGATATTGAAGGGTGCAGCGATTTGGGTAGAACTCAAGAATAGGAAGGGTGCAGTCACACTCACGGCATTGTGCTGCAGACCCTTCAGTGGCAACGAGGAACAGATATGTTAATCAGATTAAGGAAATCTGTAAAAATAATAGGATCGTTGTCATGGGATATTTAACATTCCTAATACAAACTGTGACCACCTTAGTGCAAGGGATTTAGATAGGGCAGAGTTTATTAAGTGTATCCAGGAGAGTTTCTTAAATCAATACGTAGAAAGTCCAACGAGAGGATCTCGTATTGCATCTGGTATTGGGTAATGAGCCTGGCCAGGTGACTAACCTTCCAGTAGGTGAGCAGTTAGGGAACAGTGACCACAACTCCTTAACTTTCAGGATAGCTATAGATAAGGATAGGTTCAGTCCTTGTGGGAGAGTCTTAAATTGGAGTAGGGCAAATTATGAGGGCATTAGGCAGGAACTAAGGAGAGTGAAGTGGGAGCACCTTTTTCTGGTAGTTCCACATCAATCATGTGGAGGGTGTTTAAAGATCAATTACACAGAGTACAGGAAAGGTATGTTCCTGTTAGAAAGAAGGACAGGGATAGAAAGTTAAGAGAACCTTGGATGTACTGAGAGGTTTTGAATTTTTTCAAGAAGAAAAAGGAATAGTATGCAAAGCTTCAAAAGTTAGGATCAAACAGAGCATGTGAGAATTATAAGCAAGCCAGAAAGTACTGAAGAATGAAATAAGACAAGCAAAGTCGGGCCACGAAAAGTCCTTGGCACGTAGGAGTACGGTGAATCCCAAGGTATTCTATGCATCGATCAAGAGTAGAAGGATAAGCCCATAACACAAAGGAGCAGAATTAGGCCATTTGGCCCAATGAGTCTGCTCCAACATTCAATCATAGCTGATTCTTCTTTTTCTCTTCCTCAATGCCATTTCCCGGGCTTCTCCATGTAACCTTCAATACCACGTCCAATCAAGAAACCTATCAATCTCTGCCTTATATACACCCAACGACCTGGCCTCCACAGCTGCACATGGCAACAAATTCCACAAATTTACCACCATCTGGCTAAAGAAATTTCCCTGCGTCTCTGTTTTGAATGGACACCCCTCTATGCTGAGACTGTGCCCTCTTGTCCTAGATTCTTCGACCATGGGAAACATCTTATTCATATCTACTCTGTTTCAGCCTTTCAACATTCGAAAGATTTCAATAAGATCACACCCCCCATCCTTCTGAATTCCAGTGAGTACAGACCCAGAGCCATCAAGCATTCCTTGTACAATAACCCTTTCATTCCTGGAATCATCCTTGTGAACCTCCTCTGGACCCTCTCCAATGCCAGCACTTCTCTTCTAAGATGAGGAGCCCAAAACTGTTCACAATACTCAATCATCAATGACTTATAAGACCTCAGCATCACATCCTTGCAATTGTATTCTAGACCTCTTGAAATGAATGCTAACATTGCATTTGCCTTCCTCACTACCGACTCAACCTGAAAGTTAACCTTTAGTGTGTTCTGCACAAGGACTCCCAAGCCCCTTTGCATCTCAGGTTTTTGGATCTTATCCCCCATTTAGAAAATAGTCTGCACATTTATTTCTTCTACCAAAGTGCATGACCATGCATTTTCCAACATTATATTTTATTTCCTACTTTCTTGTCCATTATCCTAATCTGTCTAAGTCCTTCTGCATCCTACCTGTTTCCTCACCACTCCCTGCCCCTCCACCAATCTTCATATCATCTGCAAACATGGCAACAAAGCCATCTATTCCATCATTATATACAGCATAAAAAGAAAGCGTCCCAACACCGACCCCTGCGGAACACCACTAGTCATTGGCAGCCAACCAGAGTAGGATCCTTTTATTCCCACTCACTGTCTTCTTCCAATCAGCCAATGCTCTAACCATGTTAGTAACTTTCCTGTAATGCCATGGGCTCTTAACTTGGTAAGCAGCCTCATGAGTGGCACCTTGTCAAATGCCTTCTGAAAGTCCAAATACACAACATCCACTGCATCCCCTTTATTTATCCTACTTGTAATCTCCTCAAAGAATTCCAACAGGTTCGTCAGGTAGGATTTTCACTGAAAAAAGCCATGCTGACATTGTCCTATCTTGTCCTGTGTCAACAAGCATTCTATCCTCTCATCCTTAACAATTGACTCTAATATCTTCCCAACCACTGAGGTTAGGCTAACTGGTCTATCATTTCCTTTCTGCTGCCTTCCTCCTTTCTTAAAGAGTGGAGTGACATTTGCAATTTCCCAGTCCTCCTCAGGCTTTGAAAGATCATTGCTAATGCCGTCACATTCTCTAATGCTACTTCTTTCAGAACCCTAGAGTGCAGTTCATCTGGTCTGGGCGACTTTTATACTTCTGGGTCTTTCAGTTTTTTGAGCATCTTCTCCCTTCTGATAGTAACTGCATCTGCTTCTCTTCCTTCACACACTACAACATCTGGCACACTGCTAGTGTCTTCCACAGTGAAGACCGATGCAAAATACTCATTTAGTTCATCAGCCATCTCCTTGTCCTTCATTATTTTTAATACTCCCTCATTTTCTAGGGATAACTAGGGACAGGGTTGGACAACTCAAGGGTAAAGAAGGGGACATTTGCTTGGACGCAGAATATGTGAGTGAGGTCCTTAATGAAAATTTTACTTCAGTATTTATCAAAGAAATGACATAGAGATCAGAGCAGAGTGTATAAATATGTTAGAGCATTTTGAGGTCAAGGAGGAGGAACTGTTGGGTCTCCTAATGAGTATTAAGGTGGATAAGTTCCCTGGACCTGATGGGGTTAACCCAGGTTATTGAGGGAGGCAAGAGATGAGGTTGCTGGGTCCTTGACCAGTATCTCCATGTCCTCTCTAGGCATAAGCAAGGTCCCAGAGGACTGGTGAGTGGCTAATGTTGTATTGTATTTAAGAAGGGAACAAGGGAAAATCCTGGAACTATAGACTCACATTATTTGTAGGAAAATTGCAGGAGAAAATTCTTAGGGATAGGATATGTGAGCATTTGGAAACCCATGGCCTAATTAGGGAGAGCCAGCAATGGCTTTGTGCACAGCAAGTCGTGTCTTACCAACTTGATTGAATTTTTTGACAAGGTGACAAGAGAGATTGATAAAGGTAGAGTAGTGGGTATTGTCTATATGGATCTTAGTAAGACATTTGACAAAGTCCCTCATGGCAGGCTAATCGAGAAGATTAGGATGCATGGAGTCCGCAGCAAATTGTCTGTACGGAGTCAGAACTGGCTTGAGCATAGAAGACAGAGGGTAGTGTTCAAAGGGACTTATTTGAGTTGGAGGTCTGTCATTAGTGATGCTCTGTGCTGGGACCTCGGCTGTTTTGTGATCTATATAAATGACCTGGATGAAAATGGAAATGGGTGGGTCAGTAAATTTGTGGATGATATCAAGATTGGTGGAATTGTGGATAGTGTAGAAGGCTGGCAAAGAATACAGCATGATATAGATCAGTTGCAGATATGGGCTGAGAAGTGGCAGATAGAGTTGATCCCAGAAAATGTGAGGTGTAGCACTTTGGTTGGGCAAATGCAGGGAGACAGTACATTGCTAAGGCCAAGACTCTTAGCAGTGTTGCTGAGCAGAGATATTTTGGGGTCCAAGTTCATCACTCCTTGAAAGTGGCTGCACAGATCAATAGGATGGTTAAGAAAGCTTATTGGATGCTTGTTTTTATTAGTCGAGGTATTGAGCCCAAAAGTCCAGAGGTTATATTACAACTTTATAAAACTCTGGTTAGGCCACATCTGGAGTATCGCATACAGTCTGGTCACCCCACTATAGAAAGGATTTTGAGGCTTTGGAGAAGGTGCAGAAGAGGTTTACCAGGATGTTGCCTGGTTTGGAGGGCATGTGCTATAACAACAGATTGGACAAACGTGGGTTGTTTTCTCTGGAGTCTCAGAGGCTGAGGGAAGATCTGAAAGAGGTTTATAAGATTATGAGAGGCATAGATGGAGTAGACAGTGAGTATCTTTTTCCCAGATTAGAAATCTCTAATACTAGAGAGTGTGCATTGAGGGTGAGAGGAGATAGGTTTAAAGGAATGTGAAGGGTAATTTTTTACTCAGAGTAGTGGATGTCTGGAATATACTCCCTGGTGTGGTGATGAAGGCGAATACATTAGAGGCTTTTAAGAGACATTCAGATAGGCACATGCATATGAGGAAGGTTGAGGTTATTGACATTTTGTAGGAAAGAGGGAATAGTGTTTGGGTTTTTTAAGAATATACTTTTTAGCTGGATCGGCACAACATTGTGGGCCAAAGTGCCTGTTCCTGTGCTGTACTGTTCTATGTTTGAGTTTGCTGACACCATTGTCATAGACCAAATCAAACATGGTGACCAAATCAGAATATGCTGTAGGAGGGAGATTGAAAATCAGGCGGAATTGAATCTCTTACTCAAGGTCAGCAAGACCAAAGAACTGATTATTGACTTCAGGAGGAGGAAATCAAAGGTCCATGAGCCAGTCCTCATCAGGGGATCAGAGGTGGAGAGGGTCAGCAACTTTAAATTCTTCAGTGTTACCATTTCAGAAGACCTGCCTGGTTTCAGCAACTAAGTGCAATTCTGAAGAAAGCATGTCAGTGCCTCTTCTTCCTTAGGAGTTTGTAAAGATTCAGCATGAGGTCTAAAACTTTGATGAACTTCTATGAATGTGTGGTGGAGAATACATTGACTGGCTGCATCATGGTCTGGTAAGGAAACACCAATGCCCTTGATGAAAAATGCTACAAAAAGTAAATGATACATCCTTGTCCATCACGGGTAAAGCCTTCCCCACCACTGAGCACGTCTCCTTGGAACATTGTCGCAGCAAAGCAGCATTCATCATGGGGAGCCCACCATCCAGGTCCTGTTCTATTCTCACTGCTGCCATAAGGAAGAAGGTACAGGAGCCTCAAGGCTCACAGCACCAGGTTCAGCAACAATAATTACAGCCCAACCATCCGGCTCTTGAACTAGAGGGGATAATTTTGCTCAACTTCACTTGCCCCGCCACTAAACTGTTATCACAACCTATGGAGTCACTTTCAAGGACTCTACATTTCATGTTCCTGATATTTAATATTTATTACTATTATTATTACAACTACTATTATTGTTCATTTTTTTCTCAACTGAAGCTAGTAAAACCTAAGATACAGGTATAGCCAAGCACACACATTTCTCAATTGCTGTGAATTATTGGACTATTCTTGTGGAGTTTCATATTGTGACTTTCTGAAGATTTACATAGATATTACTGTGTAGGCTAATTGTCTAATGCTATTGTGCAGTGCCTCTGGGATGATACAAGTTGTAGCTCTTACTATCGGGACAATGTTTATCTTGTTCATGTTCCAAAGTCTTTCAATTTCCTTTTAATACAGCGTATTTCTGGTGTTTCTAACAGTGATTTCTGTAAGTTATGTGTGTTTGGAATGGCTGTATCTATTAAATAAGCTGTTCTTGCTTGTTTATCCTGTGTTACTATATCCAGATAGTTATCATGGATTGTCCTAGCTGTAATAACTGATCAGTCATAATCTAATTTGTGGTATTCTGATTCTAAACCTGGATCAGGCTTGTACTTATAGTCAGGTGCAATTTCATTTATGACTTTGTAGTTTATAGAAAGCTTTTAATGAATGTTTGCCACTTGCTTGTGCCTGTGTAAGTTGTCGGATTGTGTTAAACTACTACAGGGTCCTGCAATGTGATAGTTCCTGGTTTTTCTCAACATTTTCTGTGTTTACCATCTTGAATTTATTGATCTTTTATTATGTATTTTTATATTTTTTTGTTTTAACCATCTATATTGCCACAAGGAACCATTTTGTTTCTGGGAAGAGTTCTCCAACCCTGAGCCAGTCGTTCGTTTCCTTGTCGACATTTAGTCTGCTCAGGTTGTGGTGATGTCTTCCATGGAAGTTCACACTCTTCCATTGGTTAACTTTTTCTTCAATAGAGATGATGTTTTCATTTTTCTGGGTTGCGGTCTCAATTTGAGTGCTGTATACTTAGCGGAATTGCATATGCTTGCCTGGAGTGCTGATTCCTGGTTTCATTGGTGTTTATTAATATAATTATTATTATTCCTTTTTTTTTCTTTTGTTTTGCATCTACAGATTGGTGGCCTGTGCACGCTGGTTGTCCACCCAGCTGGTGCAGTCTTTTGTTAATTCTGTTACGGTTTTGATTTGCTGAGTATGCCCGCAAGAAAATGAATCTCAGGGTTGTATGTGGTGACATATGTATCTTGATAATAAATTTACTTTGAACTTTGAATGTTACAATGAAAATGAAGATTTGTAGGATGGCGTTGTTTGAAGGTAGTCCATTGTCTGCACCAATTTTGCTCATTTACAATTAATCAAAAAAAAACTTGAGCATACACTGGATGAATTCTTCCATCTGTAAGTATCAGGAACTGCAGTTTTTATAGTACTGTAGTAGCATTGTTAATGTTCCAATTTGTTCTGTGTTTCATTTCAATACGTAATTGGTTACTACTCAGTTAAACAGTAATTTGGGTTTTTTGTATGATTTTAATTATTTTTCTTGAAACTTTATCTAATTGGGACAAAAATACATTGCTTCCAGGGTGTTCCAATTAACCAGAGTCCACTGTATCTTTAAAAGATGAGTGATCAGTAAATATTAGTATTCATTGGGAGTTAAGTACTCTTTGAGTTGAATCACAGAGAAATGACAGGCAGATATAACATCAGAAAGAGAAAGAGAAAAGATGTATATCAAAAAGTATTTTTATTCAATCACATAGGAACAAAGTCCGAACTTAAACAAACAGATGAGGTGCTTTATTTGTATAAGAGACTGTGTGATAGAATCATAGAACATTACAGAACAGAAACAGGCCTTTTGGCCCTTCTTGGCTGTGCCGAACCATTTTTCTGCCTAGTCCCATTGACCTGCACCTGGCCCATATCCCTCCATACACCTCTCATCCACGTACCTGTCCAAGTTTTTCTTAAATATTAAAAGTGAGCATTTACAACTTCATCTGGCAGCTCATTCCACACTCCCACCACTCTCTATGTGAAGAAGCCCCCCCCATGTTCCCTTTAAACTTTTCCCCCTTCACCCTTAACCCACGTCCTCTGATTTTTTTTTTGTCCCCTAGCCTCAGTGGAAAAAGCCTGCTTGCATTCACTCTATCTACATCCATTATAATTTTATAAACATCTATCAAGTCTCCTCTCATTCTTCTATGCTCCAGGGAACAAAGTCCTAACCTATTCAACCTTTCTCTGTAACTCAGTTTCTCAAGTCCTGGCAACATCCTTGTAAACCTTCTCTGCATTCTTTCAACCT
Source organism: Hemitrygon akajei (assembly GCF_048418815.1). NCBI lineage: Eukaryota > Metazoa > Chordata > Chondrichthyes > Myliobatiformes > Dasyatidae > Hemitrygon > Hemitrygon akajei. Next base: position 140,843,677 of record NC_133126.1, read on the forward strand.
TATTAATATCCTTCCTGTAATTCGGTGAGCAAAACTGCACACAATACTCCAAATTCGGCCTCACCAATGCCTTATACAACCTCACCATAACATTCCATCTCTTATACTCAATACTTTGATTTATAAAGACCAATGTACCAAAAGTTCTCTTTACTACCCTATCTACCTGTGACACCACTTTTAGGGAATTTTGTTTCTGTATTCCAAGATCCCTCTGTTCTACTGCACTCCTCAGTGCAGTACCTCACACTTGTCTGTATTAAACTCCATAGAAACGTAGAACCATAGAACATTACAGCACAGAAACAGGCCTTTTGACTCTTCTTGGCTGTGCCGAACCATTTTTCTGCCTAGTTCCACTGACCTGCACCTGGGCCATATCCCTCCAAACCCCTCTCATCCATATACCTGTCCAAGTTTTTCTTAAATGTCAAAAGTGAGCCCGCATCCACCACTTCATCTGGCAGCTCATTCCATTCTCCCACCACTCTCTGTGTGAAGAAGCCCCCCCAATGTTCGCTTTAAACTTTTCCCCCTTCACCCTCAACCCATGACCTCCATTTTTTTTCTCCCCTGGCCTCAGTGGAAAAAACCTGCTTGCATTCACTCTATCTATACCCATCATAATTGTATACACCTCTATCAAATCACCCCTCATTCTCCATCTGCCATTTTTCAGCCCATTTTTCCAGCTGGTCCAGATCCTTCTGCAAGCTTTGAAAACCTTCCCAACTGTCCACTACACCTCCAATCTTTGTATCATCAGCAAATTTGCTGATCCAATTTACCACATTATCATCCAGATCATTGATATAGATGACAAATAACAATGGACCCTGCACTGATCCCTGTGGTACACCACTAGTCACAGGCCTCCTCTCAGAGTAGCAATCCTCCACTACCACTCTCTGACTTCTCCCATTGAGCCAATGTCAAATTCAATTTACTACCTCACCATGTATACCTAGCGACTGAATCTTCCTTACTAACCTCCCATGTGGGACCTTGTCAAAGACCTTACTGAAGTCCATGTAGACAACATCCACTGCCTTCCTTCCATCCACTTTCCTTGAAATCTCCTCGAAAAACTCTAAAGCTGTGTTGACTCTCCCTAATAAGTCCATGTCTATCTAAATACTTGTAGATCCTATCTCTTAGTACTCCTTCCAATAATTTACCTACCACCAACGTCAAACTTACTGGCCTATAATTTCCCGGATTACTTTTAGAGCCTTTTTTAAACAATGGAACAACATGAGCTATCCTCCAATCCTCCGGCACCTTACCCGTAGATACCGACATTTTAAATATATCTGCCACGGCCCCTGCAATTTCATCACTAGTCTCCTTCAATGTCCAAGGGAAAACCCTGTCAGGTCCTGGGGATTTATCTACTCTGATTTGCCTCGAGATAGCAAGCACCTCCTCCTCTTCAATCTGTGTAGGTTCCATGACCTCACTACTTGTTTGCCTTATTTCCATTGACTCCATGCCAGTTTCCTTAGTAAATACAGACAGAAAAAAAACCATTTAAGATCTCCCCCATTTCTTTTTGTTCCAACATAGCCGACCACTCTGATCTTCAAGAGGACCAATTTTATCCCTTACTATCCTTGTGCTCTTCATATACCTGTAGAAGCTCTATGGATTATCCTTCACCTTGACTGCCAAAGCTAACTCATGTCTTCTTTTAGCCCTCCTGATTTCTTTCTTAAGTATTTTTTTGCACTTTGTTTGGCAACAATTGCATTCTGTACAACCACTACTCCAGATCTAACACTGTCCCTGTTCCTCCATGGTTCCCCTCAGTTACTCCAATGACTTTTGATGTCCTCTTCATGCTGTCTGTATAAGTGATTTTTCGTTCCACATGTCCTGCACTCTTTTCAAATGCAGTCTATTTCACTTTCAGTTGTTCATGCAAGTGGCAGAATAAGAGACTGTAGATGTTTGAATCTAGAGCAAAAAAAACTAGCCGCTCATCTTTTGTCCTAAAAGGTCACATATGGCTGTCATTTGACCACATATTATCTAGGAGGGAACTCGGATTGGAATTCTGATTTAGACATAACATCTGAATTCCATATCTTCATTAATCATACTTCTGACATCTTTTCTCCGTAGCTTCTCTCATTCACGAAAGAGCTGTTGGTTAAATGCTACAATTCTTAGAGGTACCAACTAAGGCTGCATATTTTACAGTCAGCTAACTTTTGTAGCAAGATGTGACGTGTTAGAAGATGGAAGTTTTGCTACAATGTATAGAACATGGAGTTCTACATGATTTTGATCTCATTATTTTAGAGAGAGTTGATTAAAGGACATTAAATTGATGCATGGGATTAGGGCATTGTTCTTTCAAAACAGGAAAAAAATGAGGTTAATAGTAATTTTTAAGGTGTGGAAAAATGAGAGTATTTTTATTGAAAATATATGAAGGCCTGATAGGGTAGATTCTATAATGTTTCTCTAGTTTAATGATTGAGTTAAGGAAAATATATTCCCTCAGAAGATTGTGAATTTTTTTGGAAATTTTTATCCCGGAGTTTGCTGAAAGTTCGGCCATTCAATATTTAAGTCTTTCTGCTTGAGATCAACATACTCTTGAACACCAAACTTGAGGAACTTTAGGGTAGGGCATAAAGTTAAGGTGAGTTAGGGAAAACCATATCCTTGTTACATGGCAGAGCATTCTCAGGAGTTCATTTGGTCTACACTTTCTTGTGTTTTTGTATGATTCGCAACAGAGTTACATAAGAGGTGTCTGCTTCAGAAATGAATGCAATGTCTCCATCAAATAACCTGATAACATTAATTGTTACAGTAAGTAGTAGGAGAGCACTCACTCAGAAAAATTCCTAATGTGTGCTCACTGCTCGCAGAACTGCACTCTAGCAAGGAATCAGTGCCTTCAAAACAGAAGAGAAGTTAAACAGCAAAGAACTGATTCCATAAAGCTGCAGGCAATTCATAGTTTATTAGTGTAAAATTCAGTTTTATCCATACTGCCCTATCAAGCACAACTAAGCTTAAAATTTTATGGTTCTCATTTTATAAGGCATGCCATGTACATAAATCTGTCTTTTATAATGCTGCTGATTTAGGAATATAGATGCCGTTCTTTATTTTGTTTAATGCACATTTCAGAAATATGATATACTGGCCTGAGCATGAAGCAGACAAGATGTTTTAACTGAAGGCCCACAGTCACTAGAAGCATTCTAGATAACAATCTTCCATTGAAGTGTTTGAAGATTCACTAATTCTCAATTTTCTGTGATGTATGCCAAGGACCCAGGACAAGAGCATTTACGATTTTACTCTTTCTTCCCTTGGGGAATTTCATGGCCTCCTCTGTCAAACTCCTAACTATTTGTATCCAAGTATTCTTTTTGAAAAAAAAAACAGATTTCCATGGTGAAATTATTCCTCTATGGCAAGGGTTTGCATAATCAGGTCCACATTCCTATGTGCTCATGAGAAAGAGCCTTAAGCAAGATATTGTTGAAAATGCGATTTGCCAAAGAGCATTATGGGTCACCTTGTCCTTTGGGACAGCTTCTATTATGAAAGGCCATATCCTGCAAGTCACACAGCCAGAATCTATTGCATTTTGATCATTGATCTCATAAACTGGCTCAGTAGTGTTTTACGTCTTGTAAAATCTTCACTCATCTTAAATAAAGGAAAACAAAAATTAGAATTTCAGGTAAAATGAAAAGAAATATGTGTAGTGGAAAATGTGTAAGTACTTCTAAGCCAAATGTTCTTCTTTAAAAGTCCAATACTTTTTTTTTGCCTTTTTGAAAATTAGTGCTGAAATGGCAAAGGTCAAACAGAAAAAGTTCTGCTTGATGATAATCATAGCTGAAGCTTGGGGTTGTAGCAGTGCTGAATTTTGTTTTTGAGAGAGATAATAAAGTTGATTCCAAGTCAACATTTCAGATGAATAACATTTCATGCATACTGCTTTTTAAAAGTTAGTTATTCATCCTATTTCCCCATCTCCACAGGTCTTTCCCAGTATCTGCTCCATAGTTTATCAGAGTACTATTTGAAATATAGCACAGAAAATGAAAAGTGTTTTATGTTTCTGTACAATGTAGTAAAATTTGCCAACTTTAAGCCTAGATGAAAACGTTTACATGTCGATGCAAGAAGCACCTACATTACATTCATAGCTGTTGTGGGAATGAATGTAGTTATTTTATGCCTGAAGAAACACTTCCAGTGAAGGACTGGAAGTGTCAGTGGCAAATTATTAAAGCCTTTGCTAATGTTTTCTTGTGAGGTGTACAAGGTTCCTATTACTCTTTCAACTGGCTGTTCAAGACCATATTAAAATTGGCGCATTCTGCCTTGACCATCACTTAGTCGTGCTTCATTGTTTGGTGCTGAGCAGTAGCTGTTATGCTGACTTCACTTCAGTATTTCTACTGCCCCTTCAGAGAACTTGAGGGTCCTCTGCTATTCTGCAGACCTGGAATTGATTCTGAAATTGCTAACCTACTTATCCTGCACATGAAGAATAACGGCAGCCTCTTTAAGCACATGTGAATCCTTAAGTCCTGGAGTACATTTATTTTTTTTCCCTGAAAACAGGCAAGGTCCCAATCAGATAATTTTTACACATGGAGTTGACCAATAAAGTAATGAGCTTGGCCCCAGAAGCTACAGGAGCGACAGTGCTCATTATGTCTGACAGGTGTCAATTCCCCTCAGTCTAATCAGGAAATTCAGGCTTCAGGGTGAATTATACGTGAGTGTCAGGATTTGCACCCATGATCTGTCCATAACTAATAGGGTTAAACCCACTTATATTATCTTCATGTGCTCCAGGCATAAATTATGCCTGTCATTTGAAAGTTTGATTGATTGTTTGGTCATGGGATGAATGGCAATTGTGCAACATTTTAAAAGTCTGCATCTGATTTATGGATTTTACAATTTATTTACATCATCCAGATCAAGAGTTGATTTAAATCTACTGTATAGACAAAAAGTCAAACTTCTGTAATGTTTTCATTATGGAGTATTAGACATTGAGAGTCCACTGACACAATTTACTTACAACTTCAAACTTTGTGGCTAGCTGACTAATATAAAAGTATGAAAGGACAATACAATGGAACTAGCAAAAAAAAGATAATAAGCTTGAGAATGAACATAAGTTTTAACATGTTATCATGGCCAAAACTGTGAAGAGAGTGTGTTTATTAAAAAATATATATTATTCATCTGGAAGGATTGGAAAGAGGAAGTATTTGGTAGCTTCAGGAAAGAATTAGAATCTATCTCAAGGAATTATAATGATCAACATTTTGCATAATTCACTATTAATGCCACATATAGAATATAGTTTTGCATTGTTCTTGAGAACAATATTTATGGTGCAATTGTGATCATTTAAAAATTTTATTTGAATGATTGTGATATTAAATATTTCAAATAGTGAATGTGAAAGGTAAGTGTTGACATCAAGAAAGGAAACAATTTGAGAGAGGGTGGAACTCGAGTGTTCAAACATTGAATTTCCCTTAAAATAGTTTTGTTGTCATACATTTTGACATCATATTTTAGAACTTTTATCTCTTTGAATGTATTTCTAATTTCGTAATGTAGTATCTGATTATATACTTTTGTGCTGTAAACACTAATAGTGGTAACAGGTGTATTAGTTGGTGAATGAGAGAGAACCATATATAATCTGAAACAAACAATTAATTCAATATCTAAAGTGTATTTTCTGGAGTTTGATTTTCTTCAGAAATAGTTACAATAAACACGCTGTCTTCTATTGAGAATATAAGGAACCCATTTCCAAATTTTTTGTGAAAACTTTATACAAAGCATATGTTTTGACCATATCAAACATGCTCACTTGCTGCACTTTTTCCTTATGGTAACTTTTGACATTCAATTCGGCAGATGTTACTGTTTTACTTTGTTGACTTGAATTTTCTTTAATGTTATGCTGGTCAAATATCAAAATAATGTCTCCTTGTACAAGCAATGGTATTATAATAGAGCATTAGTTTGTGACAGGGAGCTAGGTATTGTATCAAGCATACAAATGCTTCTTAACTTGACACTGCACAGGTAACTAGTGACAGTTTCATCCAGGATCATAGGTGACCAGTATTCAAGCAGGCCCAATGGGTAAGGTGATGAATGCATATCTATCATGGTTCTCAGACTTTGAGCTATATATAATGATGGCGCATAATTCCAGCTGTAAATAAATCACAAAATTACCTGTGTAAGAGGTTACAATTCTCACCTGGAGCTGCCACTGGAAAGTAGGAGTAGGTTCACAGAAACATGTACTATGCTTATCTAATACATGATCAGATAAGGTGGGGCAGACAGGCAGGGATCAAAGTGGTCAAGCACCCTACTAACACCAATGCACATATCCCCTTTCCTCTCCTGGTGCACACGTTCATTCATAGATGTTGTGATTGCTTTGTACAATGTATGTTGACCAGTCACTGACATCATGGTAATGTGTCCAAAGACCTTCCTGCATGGTTGTCTCCCATTCACAGAAACACACAATTCACTATCCCGTTCTGTGCAATGTACATTGGAAAGTGCCATTTACACATAATACATCAATTTGATTCTGCAGCACTTAAAAACACATCTGCTATATATTTGAATTTCTAGGCCACAAGTTTTTTTCAATGAGAGACCAACTTTTTAGGCCACAAGGTTTTTTGAGAGAAAGGACAAATGTTTATCAAATAATGTTTATTAAAATATGTATTTAATACTTAAGTTAAACAAAACGTGCCTTTGGAAAGGTTTTTGCAATCTTAATATTGTGCTGGCTTAACCCTCAAAATTACATTCAGAAGCATTTTGCTGAACTACATTTCAGTAGAAAATATACAAGAGAAGCACAGGAGTAAGTTTGTTACTTGACTGAATTATGAAGGTTATCCTTTTTAATGAAATAAAGAGCGATTTTACCTGACTTCAATGTGAAATTACATTTATTCAACAGGTCAAAAATGGAGAAAAATAAAAAATAAATGTTGTCTGGTCTGTTTACTAAACTGCCAATCAAATTCTCTTTTTATATGACATTTAGCCTCTTGAAAATTCTATGAGCAAGCATCAAAGAAGTACATTACTGGAAAGGTCAAGAGTTGTTTCAATGCAAAAACACTGCTGCTTTGCTACGCAACCTAAATGCTTCCGAAACCCTTGTGGAGTCACTTAAGCACTTCACCCACGGGCTCAATCATCAAACAGTTGAACTGATGAACAGTGATCCTTTTTATTTCTGAAGCTGATCTGAACCAGTCATTTTGTAATTTGTTCCTGGCAGACCTATTATAGGCCGGTATTTTCACTGTTTCACAGATGGCATAGTGAAACAGGAAAATTATATCTACTGGCGTCAGTCACTACTACTGCTACAGCTATTACACCTAAAGCTTATGCTCTTGGTATTATTACTACATCAACGTTACTAATGCCACCCTCATTCCCACTGTTACTGGTGCTATTTTCCCTGCTCCCTTTTGTCTTAACTGTTGTATGGCTATAATTTCTTCAAAAATGCTGATGATTCTGTTTGGAACTTCTGTCACTTACTTCTGTAACTGAGAAAATTTAAGATGCAAACAACTGCACAAATGAAGAAACCACAAACACCAGCTGATCAGTACTTTTGAGCTGACGGTGCCCTGCAAAAGACGAGCCATTTCAAAGTCTCCCAGAAGCTACGTCTGAGATCTGCCCACTGAACAAGCACCAGGTCAGATTCAATTATTTCAATCCATTCTTTTAACGGAGAAGGATAGCTGTAAGAGCAAGAGATACATTTTAAATAACGTACACTGTTAGAGAGTTAATGAGTTAATTTATGTGTATTTAATTGTATTAAGTATCCTCTGTTGTTTTAAGTGGTTTGTATAACCTTTAATAGGTTTGTAGTTTAGTTATGATGTTAGTTGCCTTTCAGATGAAGGTGATCTTTTCAGTTTCTATCCTAAGATTTAATGAGATAGTGAAGATCAAACATGTTAATTATTTGACTACTCCTGTATTCCGTGTAAAGATTTTTGTCAGTTAGTTGATTCATAACTATTGTCTTTTTTGGGTCAATGAAATGATCAGAACCATGAAAAAAATGATTCATGAGACCTTGCAGTCCTCCTCCTGAATACCAGACAATTGCCACATCACTTATAAAGAGAATTTCATGGACAAGACCTCTTGGACCATTTTCTTTTACTTTGGGATGAGCAAGATTCACAAGTTGCCTTCAGAAAGGTGAGTGGCATGGAAGCATAGTGGTTAGCATAATGCTGTTACAGTGCCAACGATCGGGGTTCAATTCCGCAGCTGTCTATAAGGAGTTTGTCTGTTACAAGGATTATCCTCAATGATAATGATCAGTTAGGTACAGAGAGAATCTGCATTTACTGACAAGCACCTTTATACAATTGAATATCTGTGTGCACATCTACTAGGTTTCCCTGACCCTCAATGAACAGTCAAAGATGAGAAAAGGTAATACCTAGGAAAAAGTGTGTACGCTAGGCATACGTTCCTCATGATACCAATGTGGCCTCCACGTTTCCAATGTGGGGTATTCCACATCCACAATGGTTGGTTTCCAGAGAGTTGTCACTGCCCATGCCCCCAAAATCCTCCATTCCTGTTCTTTCCCTTATCAAATCATCAATGATGTTTCAGTTTCATTGGCTCAAGGTCAGTTCTCCTTGGATGTACCCCAGGGCTACAAGCAGTATTGCATTATGGCTGTTTTCTTCAGTCTTGTGCCTCGGGTGATTTCCTTTGTTCCGTCCCATCCTGACTGGTTAAAATCACTCTAACCACGTCACCCAAACACTGGCTGCAGATGACCAGATCACAGGCTGCTCCTTTTGCAAACCTGCCATTTTACATAATAAACAGCTTCTTATCTGAAATAAGTCTCAGGTTTAGCAGATCATTAGCAGAAACTCCTTATGTCCATGTTCTACTGCTCTGACTAAGTGATTCCAGATCAGGAAACAACTTATCAAATAGGTCACCAAATGGTGACTACAAAGACAGGCTCACCAAACGACCACCTTTATTGTTGCCGCCACGTAGCAAGAACAAAGACCTTTGCTTTGCCTATTTCCACAGCCCTTGCCTCATTCCTGTTCAATGATTTGTAGATTGCCATTCTTTCTGGTCAACAGTACATTCACCCTGTGACTACTTGGGCTTCCTCCGGGTGCTCTGGTTTCCTCCCGCATTCCAAAGACATATGGGATAATAGATTAATTGGTCACATGGGTGTAATTGGGCAACGTGGGCTGATTTGCCTGGAATTGCCTGTTACCATGTTGTATCTCCAGGGTAAAATAAAATAAACAGATATGATCCAAATTTAAATTCCTGTGTGAAGCATACCTATCTTGGACAGTAAGAAAGTTCAAAACTGTATAGGAGCTGGGCCACCATTCTTGGTCTCACATCTTCCAAATTATACCATTCCATCGTTACAACATGAAAGAACTTGTGGACCCTGAGGAGTTGCATGAAATGGTCCGTTTGGACAAAATGCAAAGCAAAGTTTTACACTGTACCTCAAAACATGTGACAGTGAAAAAAACACAAGGTGGTCAATTTAGATCTGAAAACAGAGCAAAGACTTTGACATCCACAAATGTTGTGTTTGAGATTTCCTTTTCTCATAGCTGCCCCAGAAGTATAATCCTGCTTTTCAAATTGCCTGGTGTATCTGAAGTCACAATGAGACTCTACCAACAAGGATCTGAAGCAGAGCAGTTATCCATCACTGCGAAGTAAAGATACACCGATGTAGATTGGGAGAGCACTTTGCCGAGTATCTACAGTCCATCCGCCAGAACAAGCAGCATCTCCCATTTTAATCCCACTTCCCATTCCCATTCCGATATGCCTATCCATGGCCTCCCCTGAGGTCGTGATAAGGCCAGACTTAGGTTGGAGGAACAACACCTTGTATACCGCTTGGGTAGCCTCCAACCTGATGGCATAAACATCAATTTCTCAAACTGCCAGTAATACCTGCACCCCACCCCACCACCCTTCATCATTTCCCATCCCCTTTTCCCTCTCTCATGTTATCTCCTTGCCTGCCCATCACCTCCCTCTGGTGCTCTTCCCTCTCCCCCCCCCCCCCATTTCTTTCTTCCATGGCCTTCTGTCTCTTTTACCAATCAACTTTCTAGCTCTTTGATTCATCCCTCCCCCTCCAAATTTCACCTATCGCCTAGTGTTTCTCTCTACCCTCCCGTCACCATTCAAATCTACTCCTCAGCTTTTATTCTGCAGTCCTGCTGAAGAGTTTCGGCCCGAAACATTGACTGTGCTTTTTTCCTTAGATGTTGCCTGGCCTGCTGAGTTCCTCCAGCATTTTGTGTGTGTTTGCCTAGTTATTGTATTGTATTTTAATACTGAATTTTTTGTCTTGTAGAATTTTACCTCATCGATAATATAAGCATATTAAGTTGTGCCAATGGAGGAGGAAAACAGCTCTCATTTAAACTTCAGCTGCTTTGCCATCCCACACCTAGCTGTTTACAGCTTGATCTTTTTCTTTATTTTCTCCATGGTAGGCTCATGACCAAATTTTATGTGGATTGCAATGTCCTCAAACACATTGTAAGAATATTCACATAGTTTATGAAAGTTCTGAGTAGTATTTCATCCAGCATTTGAACTTTTTATGAACCTTCATTTGTCTGTCAAATAACGAAGGATTTTAAAAGAGGTTCTTTCCTTGGAATAGACCAAAAGGTTTTTTTTTTGATTGCCCTCTGCTTTTCTTGCATGGAGACACAATAAGCAACTTCTCCAACAATCTTACGCACTTAACCAGTCACCACTTTCACACCTTGTGGTTTGTTTGATATTTTGCCTATTTTGTTTTAAACATCTGCAGTTTGGTGTGATGAAGGTTGTTCTTGCATTAAAAGATTCTGTGAGTTTCTAGTAAGAACAGTTCTCAATGAACAAGCTGCATGAGCTACATTGGGAGGTACCAGAAGAGCTCAAGGCTATGTGATAATTGACTCACCACACTGAACCCATTTCTCCTCAGCTGTCTTTCATAGCTTGAGAAATCATGGAGGCCCTGAGAGTTTTGATGAAGTGAGATGACACATCTTCAGATTTCAATTGAGCGAAATGTATTCATGGTAAGAGGAGATTCTTGCCTGTGTATAATTTCCTGCGCTACAATTTGATTTAAGTACATTGCAGTAAATGATCAGTATCACAGTCAGAGCTGCAATAAAGTTGTCCAATTGTTACTTCATGGATTTCTATAATATGGTAATAATCAGGTCTTGTTTCCAGATTGTTGGTTGTTCCAATTTACATTCAAATGTTTCAAAGGTACATTTAATGTCAGAGAAATGTATACAATATACATTCTGAAATGCTTTTTCTTCACAACCATCCACGAAAACAGAGGAGAGCACCAAAAAATGTACAACAGTCAAATGTTAGAACTCCAAACTCCTCCCCAGCTCACCCCTCCCGTGCATAAGTGGCAGCAAACAACAATCCCCCCCTCCACTAGCAAAAAAAAAGCATCGGCACCCACCACCAAGCACTCAAGCATGAGCAAAGCAACAGAAAAGACACAGACTTGCAGTTACCCCAAAGACTTCGTGTTGCACCCAGTATTCAACATACCGCAGGCTCTCTCTTCCTAACCTTTCTCCTTACAGAGAAAGAGATGTTTCCGTTTTCACAGCGAACAGGAAGACATAACAAACAACTCAATGGTTTATGATATTAAGTGTCCACCATGTCACTTTTATCGAGCTCTGTGCCCAAAGATCACGAGTCTCTGGGCACACAACCATAGATATTCCGATTCCCCCGATGACACATGGATCTCCTGTCGTGGCACCGACCCTCAATCCGCCCACCTCTAGAGCCCCGAGATCTTAGGCTTCCAAAGCCAAGCCAAAGACTTAGGCCGGGCCCTTGGCGTGCCAAACAACGGCCAGTCATGAAACCCCAAGAGCAGGTCCCATTCCTGCAAAGAACCGTAGTCAGCGTGTAACTCCAGATCAGGGTCTTCAAAAGAACCCCAGAAGGGAAAAATAAAGATATCAAAGATGGAAATAGAGTTGTTGTAGAGATTTCATTTTTCCCCAATACATACAGTTAATTACATGAACAAAACTTGAGCAAAAATCAACAATTTTCATTCAATTTGCTGTCACTATTTGGCTCAAATTGAGAGCACAGCCGTAAGTCTGTGAATAGTGGTCTATTTTCATGGGTTGAAATATTATTGACCATGTCACTGAGCTCATTGCAGAAAGACAGACAGACAGACATACTTTATTGATCCCGAGGGAAATTGGGTTTTGTTATAGCCACGCCAACCAAGAATAGTGTAGAAATATAGCAATGTAAAATAAAATGAAATAATAATAAGCTAATCATGCCAAGTGGAAATAAGTCCAGGACCAGCCTATTGGCTCAGGGTGTCTGACACTCCAAGGGAGGAGTTGTAAAGTTTGATGGCCACAGGCAGGAATGACTTCCTATGATGCTCAGTGTTACACCTCGGTGGAATGCTCTGGCTGAATGTACTCCTGTGCCTAACCAGTAGATTATGGAGTGGATGGGAGTCATTGTCCAAGATGGCATGCAACTTGGACAGCATCCTCTTTTCAGACACCACCGTCAGAGAGTCCAGTTCCACCCCCACAACATCACTGGCCTTACAAATGAGTTTGTTCATTCTATTGGTGTCTGCTACCCTCAGCCTGCTGCCCCAGCACACAACAGCACTGCTGCCCCAGCAAACATGATAGCACTGGCCACCACAGCCTCATAGAACATCCTCAGCATCGTCCGGCAGATGTTAAAGGACCTCAGTCTCCTCAGGAAATAGAGACGGGTCTGGCCCTTCTTGTAGACAGCTTCAGTGTTCTTTGACCGATAGAAATTTCTTTCTAAGTGCGGTGCTCATCCGGAGTGGATCATTCATCCAAATGTGGGCCTTCATAATGTTAGTAATACTGCTCATCCTTAGGCCACAACATCCTCACTTTCTACTGTGATACTCATCCAACACGATGGCATATAATATGCCTTGAATTCCAATCCAAATGTGAACCCACAGTCCCCAAATTTATGCTTGAATGTCTCAGTTCCACCATTCTCTACTGTCACCCAACCACACCTTAGTATGTCTCTCCCCTGTGACACCCTTTTCTCAGACATTGGATGTTTGACGGGCTTTGTAGTGTTTTATTTGGGGGGAGTCCTATTGTGTTTCTTGGTTTTTGTGGCTGCCTGCAGGAAGATGAATCACAAGGTTGTATATGGTCTACATACTCCGCTCAAAGTCTGAAGTACATTTATGAATAATGTTATTTTCTTATTTTGCACTGACAATAGATTAGCTTTTTGCTGTACTTGATGTGTTGTGATTGTTTTATATGGCATAATGCTGAGGCATCATAGAATCATAAAGGTAACATGCTAACAGGTCCCCCAGCCCACCGAGTCCACACCAACCATCAAGAGTCTAGTTTAACATTAATCCCACCCCGATCCATTTTATTTTCCCAGATTCCCATCAACTCTCTTCCCCAACCCTTCTCCCATTCATCCATCTAACCTCCAGCAGTGAATTTTTAGTGGACAATTAACCGACCAACCCACATATTTTTTTAGGACATAGAAGGAAATTGGACCTGTAGGAGGTAATGTTGTGATGAGAGAATATGCAAACTCTACACGTCTGCATTAGGGTTAAGGATCTGTATCAGTGAAGTAGGAGTTCTTCTAGCTGTGTCACTGCACCACCCTCCACCTCCATTAACCCTAGATTTTTGCAGGATTACATAGACCATCACGTTTGTTGCCTTGTCACATGCTGCCAAGTGTAGCACACCAACCAGGGACCAAAGAATATCTGCACAGTGTTTATCAGATGCTTGTAGATTCCATGTAAGACAATCAACAGTTTGCTTTAAATTCCCCTGACATTTCTCCATACAAATGCAGAATTATTTTCCTTTAGCTATTCAGGAATTTTATTTGCCATCTTATTTAAAGTAGGTATCTTGATCTTAACATGCCACACTATTCAAATAAGAATAGAAGTGTTGACTCCACTGTGAACAGTAGGTGGTGTAGTTGTTTAACTCACATTGATGGGGCAGTGTAGGGGGAAGGGTCGATGGGGAATTTTAATTCTCTCCACCTGGAAGAAAGCGGGCAGTACAGGAGTTAAAATCAAAGTGGGCTATTTACTTCTCTTTTTTCCACCCTGCAGCTATCTTAAAGACTAGTGGCTGAGGCGCCCCCTGATTCAAGTAGGAGCCTCATGAATTTATGCTAATCGATGACTATTACATGCACAGAACCCTAAAGCTACTTCTTGTGTCTAGCGTGAATGGATCAGAAACAGAGGCAAGTTTTTAAAACCTAATTTTATATGGCCAGGAGATAGCTAGAGTTTGAGCAACCTCTGCCCATGATAGTCAGTGCTTGCCTGTTTGCCTCCAGTCTCCCAGTCCTACATCCTGTCCCCAAGCCCAGCCAGAGTTCTTGTCCTAGATTGCATGAGGACCCATTCACCCAGCACCTCTGACCTACATTAGCTACCAGATAAGCTAAATTAAGGTTTTAATAGCTTTGTCTGTGTTTTATAGTCCTGACATGTCTTTACTCCTCATCTATCAGCAATATCCTCGAACATTCAAATCATTCAAAATAGCTACTTCCTCAGTTCTGGCCTTTTGATTATCACTGAAGTTAATGAATGACTTCACTAGTAGCATTGCCTTCAGCTTCTAATGCTCTAAATGCTTTATTTTCCTTTCTGAATTGCCTATCCATCTGTAATACTCTTCAACATCTATCTCTTCAACTTAGATCTTAGTCACCTGCCTTGATACTTGTTCATGTGTCAGATCATCAAGCATTTTTCTCATGCTCCTGCAGGGTGTTTTGGGATGCTTTACTGCATTCACGATGCTCTTGCAATTAAAGGAATCTTGTTGGTCAAATTGTCACCTGTTCCATCTTCATTGAATGAGGATTTTCAGCATATGAAGGACACTTTGATTCCAGAGGACAATGCAAAAATGAGTGTCATGCAAAAGATACTCTTGATGAACTGTTCTTGGTGATGTACGTTAATAGTTAAGCCCATTGTTTCTCCATGTCACAATCATAGAATTGCTGCAGCCCTTCAACCCATCATTTCCGAGTAGAACTATCCTATCAATCCCCTTTCTTAATAGTCCTATAAATTCTCTTTTCCCAAGAGTCAATCCTATTCCCTTTAGATGATACAGCTTAATTCTGTTTTCACCTTTCCTGGAAAGTGAATTCCAGATCATAACTACCGGTACTCCCTGACTGAAAAAAATGTTCTGTTGTTTGCCCCAAATTTTAAATCCTGTTCTCTGGTCTTACAGACATTTGCTGGAAGAAGATGGCACCACCAACATCGCTACTGAGGGCGATATCCTCCAGAAGGTTCACAAAACTCCTTCTTTCACTTCTTTTACATCTTCTTTTTCTTTCAAATGTACTTCTGCAACTGTTGGATCCTGTGATCTACATTTTGGTGGTGTTTTTCGACTCACTGAGCAACCTGGCGGTCTTCTGTCTCCGAGGGTATTCCATGAGGCTTCCAGTGAAGGGTGGAGCTTCAAGGCCAAGAAGCACAGAGATGGGGTGCAATTGGCTCCATTTCTTACCTATCGCACTGATTAGAGCGCCGCGGAAGATTGAAATCATCTAGGCAAATGTGGAGTGCATGTGGGTGTTCATCACCATCTACCAGCCTCTCATTTGTTGCTGCTGGAGGAAGGTGTCTGTGTGTGATGGTCTGTCTCTCTCTCTCTCACTCTCTCTCTCTCTCTCTCTCTCTCTCTCTCTCTCTCTCTCTCTCTCTCTCTCTCTCTCTCTCTCTCTCGATGCTGTTGGAGGATGGTGGTGGAGCTTGGGTCTTGGGCAAGGTTTAATCAAGGCAGCTTGTGGATTGGACCCTAGTTCACATTATGACATGCTTCTGGTTTCTGGTCGCTCTTTTCTTTGTTGTTATTTTGGGTGATTTTGAATCAGGGTGGACTACACATAACGAACAAGGAAATGAACTGAATATGCCTGGACTCTTTTGATTTTGTGTGTTTATTTTCTGTGTTTTTTGCTCATTTTTTGCCATCTTCAACGATGGCAAAAATGTATGATTTGTTCATCTTTTTTGTGTGTTGGAGATTTGATGTTTTTCTTCGAACGGGTTCCATAGATTTTCTTTGTTTCGTGACTGTCTGTGGGGAAGATGAGCCTCAGGGTTGTATACTGCACACATACTTTGATATTAAATGCACTTTGAATCTTGAAGCCACTGATTGAAACAGTTATCTCTGTTTAACACACAGAATGCTGGAGGAACTCAGCAGGTCAAGCTGGAAAGGAAGGGGGAAATTTCCAGTATAAAGGGGGTAGGGGGAAGGGAAGGAGGACAAGCTACAAGGTGATAGGTGAAGCTGGGTGGGTGGAAAAAGTAAAGGACTGGAGAAGAAGGAATCTGATATGAGAGGAGAGTGGTCCATGGTAGAAAGGGAAGGAGGAGGGCTACCAGGCAGATGTGATAAGAGGTGAGGAGAACAGGTACGAGGCCAGAGTGTGGAATAGAAGAAGAGGGAAGAGGACGGAGGGAAAATTACCAGGAGAAATTGATGTTCATGGCATCAGGATGGAAGCTACCTAAATGGAATATGAGTTGTTGCATCTCCTCCCTGAGAGTAGCCTCATTGTGGCAAAAGAGGAAGCCATGGACTGACATGACGGAACGGGAACGCAGATAGGAATCAATATGGTTAAGCACCGGTAAATTCCACTTTTTGCTGGTGGAGCAGAGGTGCTTGAGAAAAAGGTTCCCCAATTTGCGTCAGGTCTCATCAGTGTAGAGGAGGTCCATCAAGAGCATCGTGTACAATAGACAACTCCAACAGATTCGCAGTTGAAGTGTTGTCTCACGTGCAAGGACTGAAGACTGTTTTCAGCCTTACGTGGAGTTGAATGGGCTGGAGTAGCATTTCTGTCGTTTCCAGCAATATGTTCAGTAGTGGAAGGGGATGAAAGGACAAGTGAATCACGGTGGGAATGACCTGTTAAGACAGTGGGAAGATGGGGTCCAGGAAATGGAGGAGATGTTGGTGAGGGTAGCATCAATAGTGGAGGAAGAGAACACCCATTCTTTGAAGAAGGAGGACATCTCCCCTATCCTGGAAAGGAAAATTTCCAGGATAGCAGAGATGTATCCTTTCTGGGAACATGTCTTCACCGCCAGCTTATCAGGTTTCCAGGTTTGTTTTCAAGCCTCTCGATTTGGGCCCTCTGAGGACCCCAGGTACTCAGATTCAATTGACTGCTTCTCCCACCGCCTTCTACGTGCCACACAATGAGGAGGTACCTGGTGTCCCTATGCCAGCCACGTCCTCAACTCCAGGATTCTCTCTCCGCCACCTAGAATGAACCTATACGCTTCTTCATCCTCCACCGGATCCACAATTTCAATCGCCGGTTCTTTGACATTCTCACGTCCTGCAAGGATCGGAATATCGCCCGTCTACCTGCTGACTCTAACGCCGGCAGTCCTGGATGCCTCCAGACCATGATTCCTGTTGCTGATCTCAACACTTTTAACACTCCAGAGCGGACTCAAAACCAGAACTCCACCACATTAATGCAGTTTCCAACGACCTCAGACATCGCCAAAGTGTTGATTGTGCAACCTCCAACTGTGGTTCCGGCCTTGATCTCCAGACCAGGTCTTCACGCGCTGCCGCTGGAGCCCCTGAATCCCCTTCCCTTACCACCACTCCACAATCCTGTCTCTCTCAGGTCCCACTGCCAGTTCCTATGTCCTCAGAGACTCCATCTTCCTCTCACCCTACCATTCCTGAACACTCCAAACCTCCCTTCTCCTCAGACACCACCAATCCCCTCCCCCCCCCACACCCTCCGATCCCAGCTTTGATCAATGCATGGTTTTCACCATTTCCTCCAACCTTCTCTCTGAGACAGAACGTTCTGTCCACAGTAAAGGCCTTACTTTTGCTCTGCTGCGCCCACACCTCAGTGAGCCCTTCTCTCCTCTTCAACCCTCCTCTTCCTGGGCATCCCACCCTGGTCTTCTGCCTGCTCTGGTCCTTTTCATTGCCATTAACTGTCTAGACTTTAACATTTCTCTCTCCTATTCCAACCTCACTCCTTCCGAACGCTCGGCTCTCCACTCCCTCGGCACTAATCCTAACCTCATCATCAAACCCGCAGTTAAGGGAGGTGCTATAGTAGTCTGGCAAACTGACCTCTACCTTGCTGATGCCCAGTGCCAATTCTCAGACATCTCCTCTTACTTACCCCTGGAACAGAATACCACCAAAGAACCCAAGGCCATTGTCTTCCACACCATCACCAACCTTATTGATTCTGGGGATTTCTCACCCACCACCATCAACATCCTAGTTTCTGCGCCCCACACTTCCCATTTCTACCTCCTACCCAAAATCCACAACCTGCTTGTCCGGTTAGACCCATTGTTTCAGCTTGTTCCTGCCCCACTGAACTCCTACCTGCATACCTCAACTCTGTTTTATCCCCCCTGGTTCAGCCCCTTCCCACCCACATCCGTGACACCACACACGCTCTTGGTCTTTTAAAGGATTTTAGGTTCCCTGGTCCCTATAATCTTGTTTTTAATATGGATGTCCAGTCCCTAAAAACCTCCATCCCCCAGGAAGGCCTCAAAGCTCTCTATTTCTTTCAGAACACCAGACACAACCAGTTCCCCTCCACCACCACTCTCCTCTGCCTAATGGAACTTGTCCTCACTCTAAGTAATTTCTCCTTTGGGTCCTCCCACTTCCTTCAAACAAAAGGGGTAGCCCTGGGCGCTCGCATGGGTCCCAGCTACGGCTGCCTGTTTTTCAGCTACGTGGAACAGTCTATATTCCAAGCCTACACTGGCGACTGTCCCACACTTTTCCTACACTACATCGACAACTGCATAGGTGTTGCTTCCTGCACCCATGCTGAACTCGTCGATTTCATCCACTTTGACGCCAACTTCCCCCCACCCTCAAATTCACCTGGTCCATTTCTGACACTTCCCTTCCCTTTCTCAATCTCACTGTCTCTATCTCTGGAGACAGTTTATCCACCAATGTCTATTATAAACCAATGGACTCTCACAGCTACCTGGACTATATATCGTCCCACCCTGCTACTTGTAAAAACACCATCGCCTTTTCTCAATTCCTCCGACTCCGCTCTCAGGATGAGGCTTTTCATCTCACCACCAAACACATCTTTGCTTCCCTCCCCCCTGAAACTTTCTGCATTCCACTCCCTTAGCAACTCCCTTGTTCAATCATCCCTCCCCACTGATCTCCCTCTTGCTACTTATCCTTGCAAGCGGAACAAG
This sequence comes from Hemitrygon akajei, assembly GCF_048418815.1. Classification (NCBI taxonomy): domain Eukaryota; kingdom Metazoa; phylum Chordata; class Chondrichthyes; order Myliobatiformes; family Dasyatidae; genus Hemitrygon; species Hemitrygon akajei. The sequence goes on from NC_133126.1 coordinate 140,863,151, forward strand.
TGCTACACCTGCCCCTACACCTCCTCCCTCACTACCATTCAGGGCCCTAAACAGTTCTTCCAGGTGAGGTGACACTTCACCTGTGAGTCTGTTGGAGTCATAAGCTGTGTTTGGTACTTCCAGCGTGGCATCCTGTACATCGGTCAGACCCGAAGTAGATTGGGAGACCGCTTCGCCAAGCTTGTCCGCCAGGACAAGTGGGATCTCCCAGTGGCCACCCATTTTAATTCCACTTCCCATTCCGATATGTCCCTCCATGGCCTCCTCCATTGTCAGGAAAAGGCCACACTTAGGTTGGAGGAACAAAACCTTATATTCCATTTGGATAGCCTCCAACCTGATAGCATGAACATCAATTGCTCAAATCTCCAGTAATGCCTCCCCCACGCTTCACAACTTCCCACCCCCTGTCCCTCTATCATGTTATCGCCTTGCTCACCCATTGCCTCCCTCTAGTGCTCCTCATTCCCCCTTTTGTCTTCTGTCCCTTTCACCAATCAACTTCCTAGCTCTTTGCTTCATTCCCCCCCTCCAAGTTTTACCTATCGCCCGGTGTTTCTCTCTCCCCTCCCCAATTTTTCAAATCTACTCTTCAGCTTTTTTTCTCCAGTCTTGCCGAAGGGTCTCGACTGGAAACGTTGACTGTACTTTTTTCCATAGATGCTGCCTGGCCTGTTGAGTTCCTCCAGCATTTAGTGTGTGTAGCTGGAAAGGAAAATCTCATCCTGGGAACAGATGTGGTGGAGACAAAAGAACTGAGAAAAGAAAATAACATTTTTACTGGAGACATGGTATGAAGAGGTATAATCAAGATAACCATGGGAATCAGTAGGTTTATAAAAAATGTCAGTAGAAATTTTGTCTCCAGAGATGGAGACAAAGAGATTGAGAAAGGGCAGAGAGATTTCAAAAATGGACCAAATGAATTTAAGGGCCAGGCAGAAGTGAAGGCAAAGTTGATGAAATTGATGAGCTCACCATGGATGCATGGAGTAGCACCAACACAGTCATCAATGTAGTGCATGAAGAGTTGGGGAGCAATACCAGGGAAGGTTTGAAACATGGACTGTTCGATGTATCCAACAAAAAGCCAAGCAAAGCTGGGGTCCATGCGGTTGCCCGTGGCTACCCCTTAAGTTTTGGAGAAAGTGGGAAGAACTGAAGGAGAAATTGTTGAGGGTGAGGACCAGTTCTGCCAGATGGAGGGGAACTGGTTGGGTAATTTGTTGAGAAAGAAGCAGAGAGCTTTAAAACCTTCTTTATGTAAGATAGAAGTGTATAGAGACTGGATATCCATGGTGGAAATGAGGTGGTCAAGTCCAGGGATTTGAAAGTTGTTGAGAAGATCGAGAACGTATTAAGTGTTGCGGATGTAGGTGGGAAGGGACTGAAACAAGGGGAATCGAATGGAGTCAAGAACATGAGTTCAGTGGAGCAGGAGCAGACAGAGTCAATGGGCCTACCCGGACAGTCAGTTCTGTGGATACCTCTGTTTATGTGGTACACCACCTCTGTCAAAACTCCATTCAACCTTTCAAACATCATTTCACAATAAACTGCATTTGTCCAAAGGTCAAATTGCTCTGGCATTTAACCAGCATGTAATGACAACTAACATTTCATGATTGATAGAAATGGAATTCTGAACATAAAGATCTCAAAAATCACGTTGATTTTATAAAGATCTGTACAATTACCTTGACGTGTATCTCAGTCCAACTCTGAAAATATACCTTTCTTTGAAGATCACTGTGACTCAGTCAAGATCTCATGTGAATGGGCAAGTTTAGGCCTAGCATCTTTTTTCATTGTTTCCCTCATTCTAAGTAAGAAGACCAAATAGGAAAATAATCCTATCCACAAACACTTAACCTATGTTGCTCCAGTTCCATGCCACAGAAATGTGTCTAGGTTGGTAAATTTAATGAATTCAAGATCAGGAGTGCAAGATGGCGATGTAAGAGATTGCAGAAGTTGGAATCTGGAGCAAAGCACAATGTGCTGGAGGAACTCAGCAGGTCAAGCCCATCCCTTTATTTCTACAGATGCTGCTTGACCCACTGAGTCGCTTCAGCCATTTGATCAGGAATGCAAGTCTCCATATAATGCCTTAAATGTAACTTTTCACCATCTTTTGCCATTATTACTTAGGAACATTTATCTGAATTATCTTCATTGCATACTTGTTTAAAATACTAGGATGTAAATGCAGTTTGCCACCATCAATTTCAAGTATATGAAGATGGCCTGGCTATAATCAATACACAGGCTAACATACCCAAGCTTCTTGGTCATATCCCACACTGTTTTCTCCGGCTAGGATAAGAGCTAAAGGAGAACCAGCTCAAGAGGAATGAAATACATATTGCACTGCAGCCTGCAAGTTAAGAATGGTAGGATGTTGTCCTGTGACCTTTCATTCATTGTAAACCAGGTTAAAGCTTCTGAAGTAGTGATTAACTTATGGGTCACACAACATGTTGCTAGTGCAAGGGTTTTCTTAGGCTGGAAGATTACTGTGACTTGGCATTTTAAAACACTTACTAGGTATGTCATGTATTAAAACCAGTTGTGCTGACAAGATGTTAATTGTGCAGAAATATGTTCTGCCTGTCATCAGTTGTGACTGCTGTTGATGTAGAATAAGGAACATCTCCCCCACCCCAGATCAGAAATGTTTCTTTTATATCACAGGCAAAATAACTGCACATCTTGATCAGACTGTAATCTACTTCTTGTGATCCTTCTATCTTTGCATCTTCATATCACGCAGACAGATTCATTCTGTCTTTTTTTATACAGAGATATTACTCTTTTTAACTAAATATAATCTCAATGCAGTAAAGATTTAAGGAATTATGTTTTAACTACTTGTTTGTATCTTGTGTTTGGTCCCAGAATTGTTTGTTATAGTGATGATCCACAATTTAAGTACAGGAATACCTATCATAAATTCATTGATTGCAGAAGCTGAAGTGCATAGTGTTGTAATGTGAGTATTATTAAAAGTAAGTTAATACTAATCAGGAAGCTGTTGGTAACGAGAGGCGAGATCCGGGGTTGGCGGGATTTTTATTTCCGCTCTTTTTACTCCCAGTATGCATTGTATATAGTTCCTCCACCCATACCACACGAGGTACCTGGAAGCCTCTGCCGTCACCGATAAAGATGTTCTTTTGGTCATCAAATTGTCGAGTGGTCTCTTTGTAAAGTAGAAGTTACCACACATACCAATAGTATCCCTCCAAGAATGCCAGTGTAGTACCATCTAGTCCCCGTTCCTGACTTACAACAAAGCATCAACAGACTCCAAACATTAATGTTAAAAAAGAGTAACTATCTGGTTACTCTCCCTTCCAAAGCACAGCCAGATAATTGGCCCTGGTAGTCACAGTCAGATGCAGGCAGAAGAGATCTAAGTGCCTTTATAACCACTCCCTGCCAAAGTATGAATCAGCCTATCCCTGCCTTTTTGGGAGTAAGCTGAAGTGATCCTCAACTGTGGTCAAACGAAGCTGCAAACAAGACTTTTATCATTCCATAATTACAGTAAATGTCTCTGCATCAGCAATACTTCATTAACTCTTGATGCTGTGAGGTCTCTGCTCTAAATGGATTTACATCTCTCAAACTGATGAATTTTCTATCTCCTATAGCATGGCCACACAATTTGAATGGACATCATACTGGTTTCTTTAAGCAAACCTGTATCTGCACACACAGATCATTCCCCTTGACTTTTGTGCGTTCCTCAGCTCCATGTTTCCAATACATTGGAGGATAGATAGGAAAATTTTAGAGGGGACATGTTGAACTCTCTACAAAAAGTAATTGATACAGCCCAATCCATCAGGGGTAAAGCCCTCCCCATTATTGAGCATAACAACACAGAGCGCTGTCAGAGGAAAACCAGCCAAGGACAACCAGCCTCCAGGTCATGCTCTCTTCTCACTACTGCCATCAGGAAGAAGGTACAGGAGCCTCCGAACCCACTCAACCAGGTTCAGGAACAGTTATTACTCTTTCACTCATCTTCACATGCACCATTTTTGAACTGTTCCCACAACCCATTGACCCACCTTCAAGGACTCTTCATCTCATGTTCTCAAAATTTATACATTTTTTTTGTTTTTGCCCAGTTTATTGTCTTTTGCACACTGTTTGCTTGTCCATCCTTTTGGCTGCAGTCTTTCACTGATTCAATTGTGTTTCTTGTATTTACTGTGAAACTCTGTCAGAAATTAAATCTTGGCGTGTATATCATGATGTATGTACTTTGATAATAAGTTTACTTTGAAATTTAAACCACTTTACATAGCGCATGGCAAAATGATGTGCAGAATAACAGTTGTACCAAGTCTGACTCTAAAGTAATTTATTTCACTTTTGTGCATATGACCACAAATAAAGTTGTGCCATGCTCATACTTTGAATTAGTTTCTCTTGGACAATCTTTCCTCTGAAACTAAGCCACATATCTGAGCCAAAAAGTTTTCATATTACGTGGGGTCTGTCTGAAGTTCTGGCCTCCTTCACAGTAGAATTAGATAATTGTTTTTTCTTCCCAATAGATTAAGAAGTAATCCACTATGCTTTCTTTTCCAAGCATGTTATGCAGAATAAGAAAGTAAACCAGCTATATTTTTCCTGACATGTTTTTGCATTTTTGATGTGCTAAGTTGGCATTCTTTGTGACAGAATAGTGTCTTCATGCTACTATATAGATTGTTTTCCTTTCCAATGATAAGCAAGTGATGGTTCTCAATGACGTACTGTAATTAAGGGTGTCAAAATGGATGTTGTGATGCCTCTAGTCTGGTGGTGTAGTGTGTAGGTCATTCTCACTTTCAGCTTCCACTGCTGAAAACGAGAGCTAAATGTGTAAGTCTTTCCCTGCCAATACATAGCCTCCAAAAGCAAGCCTCATGCAAGCATGTAGTGCCTCCTCACTGGTGACACACGGAAACTGAACTTTTTTAGATTCAGGCTGAACTACAATAGACAGGGAGGAGGCATTGGTGTTCCCGTACCAGGCCATAATGCAGCCAGTCGGCACTTTCCACTGCCCATCTATAGAAGTTTGCCAAGGTTTTCAATGACATGCTGAACCTCCGCAGACTCTTGAGGAAGTAAAGGTGCTGTCATACTTTCTTCACAAAAATATTCATATGATGGGTACAGGACAGGTCCTTTTAGATAGTGACACCCAAGAATTTAAAGGTATTGACCCTATTGAACTCGGATTCTCTGATGATTACTGGCTCATGAACCTCTGGTTTCCCTCTCCTGAAAACTCCTATCAATACCTTGGTCTTATTGACATTGAGTGAGAGGTTGGTATTATCACCATCTTTGATAAAGCCCACAACAGTGGTGTTGTCAGCAAACTTGTATATGGTGTTGGAAGTGTACTTAATGACACATTCAAAGGTGTAAAGCGAGTAGAGCAGAGGGTAAGTACACATCCCTGTGGTGCTCCTGTGCTGATGGAGATTGTGGAGAGATGTGTTTGCCTTCAAGTGAGGAATTCCAGGAACCAACTGCACAAGGGGGTATTGGAGTTAACTGATGAGTTTTGAGGGAATGATGGTGTTAGGTGCTGAGCTGTAATTGATAATGAGCATCCTGATACATGCATTTTTGCTATCCAGATGTTCCAGGGTTGTGTGAAGAGCCAATGAGATAACATCTGCTGTGGAGACCTGTTGCTTTGGTAGGTTAATTGGAGTGGATCCAAGTCATCATTCAGACATGAGCTGATAAGCTTCAGCACCAGCCTCTCAAAACCTTTCATTAGGATGGATGTAAGTGCAATGGGATGGCAGATCAGACTTCTGCATTGATGTAGCTGAAATCAAAATGACACTGTTTCTCCATCTTGGATGCATCTTGAAATTTATTTAAAAAAGTAGAAAAAAATTAAGATTTTGTTGGCAATTACATGATATATGAGATTTGGTTAAAGTACAGGCAGCCCTCCATTTGATCATTATGTCCTGCAGATCATAACTTTAGTAATATCAATGGAAAATCGGGGTAGAACATGAAAATGTGTTAGTTCACGGAGACTCTGTGTGGCTATCAATGTAGAACTGCCAAATGAACATTAGGATTACTTTTTTTTCCTCCCTTTTTCCTCTCAACAGTCATCAAATCTATTTCATGACCAATTTCTGGTGGGTAAATCAGCCATAGGAGGATCAAAAACAGAAATCAATAGAGACAGCAGACCATAAATCAGAGAAATTAGTACAGGAGGTAGGATGTTATGTTGAAGTTGTGTAAGACCAAATTTGATGTGAAGCCAAATTTGGGATACTCTGTGATGTTCTGATCATCTACCTACATGAAAGAAATCAATAAGCTTGAAAGAGTACAGAGAAAATTTACACGGATGTTAAGGAACTTAAGAAAGTCCGTTATAGGGAAAAGATAAATAGGTTATGACTTTTTTCCTTACAGTGTAGGAGAATGAGGGGAGATCAATATGTTCAAAATTATGAGGGGTGTTGTTAGAGTAAATAAATGCAGGTTTTTTCCACTGAAACTGGGTGAGACTAGGACTAGAAGGTATAGGCTCAGAATGAAAGGTGAAGTATTTAAGGGGAACCTGAAGGGGACCTTGTTAATTCAGAGGGTGGTGAGAGCATGGAGTGAGCTGCCAACAGAAGTGGTAGATGCAAATTCAATTGTAATGTTTAAGAGATGTTCGGATATGTATATGGCTGAGAGAAGTATGGAGGGCTACAGTCTCGAAGCGGATAGATGGGACTAGCCAGAGACATAGGTTGGCATAGTTGGCTCTAGTGGTCTCCAATTCTATGATGCTGTTGTTTCCCCCTCAATTAAAAACATGGTTTCCAGTTTTGATGGTAAATCATTGACCTGAAATGTTCATTCTGTTTTTCTCTCTGTACAGTCACTGTATGACCCGCTGACTATTTTTTGCCAATTTCTATAGCACTTTGCTAGGGAGGCTTGGTGATGGGAAATTGCAGGGGTATTCCAAATAGAGTAGAGGGATTATTTATTCTCTGCTCCAAAAGCAGATCTGTGCTCCACAGATCAAATGGAAAATATTGGAAATACAACCACTGCAATTTAAGAGAGCAAATTCATTTTACAAATCAAGGGAAATTGTGGACTGTATAAAATGCAAAAGGAAGTCAATGACAGGAATAGGGACGAATGATGAACAGATTGATCAAGAGTGTAAATAATATGTAGAGATGCTTAAAAGGGAAATTAAGGCAAACGGATGTCACAAAAATCACTGGCACACAGAATTAAGATAAATCTAAAGATATTTTATGAATGTATTAAAGTCAAAAGGATAACTAAAGAAAAAATAGGACCCATGAGGGATAACAGAGCAATCTGTGCTTGGAGCCAAAAGGGATAGGTAGGGTCCTAAGTGAATACAAAAGAAACAGATTTCATCATTGAAGATTTCCATGAAGGTGTAGGTAAAAGTCCAGTGTAGGTTTTCATAAAGTAACAGGGGGTACTTGATGTCTTGACAGGCTGAAAGATAAATGAATCTGTGGACTAGATGCTGTGGGAATCAAGGAAAGAGGTCAATGGCACTATTGTTGTGCTTCTTAAATCTTTGCTGGATACAAGTGAGGTACCTTTGACTGGAGGACAGCAAAAATAGTCATCCTCTTCAAAAAAATAAAAGAAGTAGCAAGTAAAAGCCTAGTAACTATAGATCTGTGAGCCAAACATTAATGATAGGGAAAATACTGGAAATAATTCTGATAAAGATCACTTGGAAAGGCAGGGACTAATCAGAGACTGCAATGTGGCTTTTTTAAAGGCAGATCCTTCCTGAACAGTTTGACTAAATTCTGTGAAGAGATAATGAAGTTTATCAATGAGGGGAGGACAGTAGATTTGATTTCCACAGACTTTAGTGCAGCTTTTGACAAGGTCCCCCATGAGAAGCTGGTTAAGAACGTTACCAGAATCAGGCTTATTATTACTGACTTATTACTGACAACTAATTTGTTGTTTTATAGCAGCAGTACAGTGCAATAAATAAAATATATACTATAAATTATCAAAATTATAGAAATATATTAAAAATAAATAAGTATGCAAAAAAGAGCAATAATTGTGAGGTGGTGTTCATGGATTCATTGTCCATTCAGAAAGCTGATGATGACAGGGAAGAAACTGTTCATAACACACTCTGTGTGGATCTTCAGGCTCCTGTACCTCTGCTCTGATAGTGGTAATGAAAAGACAGCATGCTCTGGGTGGTGGGGTCTTTAAATGATGGATGCTGCCTTTTTGAGGCATCAATTTTTGAAGATGTCCCTGATGGTGGGGAGGCTAGTGCCCATGATGAAGCTGGCTGAGTTTATAACCCTCTGCAACTTCTCCTGATTCTATACCAGACAGTGACACAACCAGTTAGAATGTTCTCCATGGTACATCTGTGTAGATTTGTTAGAATCTTAGGTGCCATACCAAATCTCCTCAAACTCCAAACGAAATATAGCTGTCGGTGTATCATCTTCATAATTGCATCAATATGTTGGGACTAGGTCTTCAGAGATGTTGACACCCAGGAACTTGAACCCAGTCACCTTTCCATTACTATCTGCTCAATGAGGACTGGTGTGTGTTTCCTCGATTTATCCTTCCAGAAGTCTACAATCAAATACTAGGTCTTACTAATGTTGGGAGCAAGATTGTTGTTGGGACCACTCAGTCAGTTGTCTTTGTGATATGGTGCAACTCAAACTACCTGCGTCTCAATATCACCAAGACCAAGGAGATGGTGGTGGACTTTAGGAGATCTAGGCCTCATATGGAGCCAGTGATCATTAATGGAGAATGTGTGGAGCAGGTTAAGACCTACAAGTATCTGGGAGTACAGTTAGACGAGAAGCTAGACTGGACTGCCAACACAGATGCCTTGTGCAGGAAGGCACAGAGTCGACTGTACTTCCTTAGAAGGTTGGCGTCATTCAATGTCTGTAGTGAGATGCTGAAGATGTTCTATAGGTCAGTTGTGGAGAGCGCCCTCTTCTTTGTGGTGGCGTGTTGGGGAGGAAGCATTAAGAAGAGGGACGCCTCACGTCTTAATAAGCTGGTAAGGAAGGCGGGCTCTGTCGTGGGCAAAGTACTGGAGAGTTTAACATCGGTAGCTGAGCGAAGGGCACTGAGTAGGCTACGGTCAATTATGGAAAACTCTGAACATCCTCTACATAGCACCATCCAGAGACAGAGAAGCAGTTTCAGCGACAGGTTACTATTGATGCAATGCTCCTCAGACAGGATGAAGAGGTCAATACTCCCCAATGCCATTAGGCTTTACAATTCTACCGCCAGGACTTAAGAACTTTTTAAAAGCTATTATTAATGCTTTTTGAGATAGTGATTTAGATGCATATCATATTTTTTACTGAGTTAAGTATTGTATGTAATTAGTTTTGCTACAACAAGTGTATGGGACATTGGAAAAAAAGTTGAATTTCCCCATGGGGATGAATAAAGTATCTATCTATCTATCTATCTATCTATCTATCTATCTATCCTCACCTCTGTACATCTTCTTGTCACCATCTGAGATTCTACCAACAACAGTTGTGTCACTGGCAAATTTATAGATGGAATCTGCACTGTGACTAGCCACACAGTCATGGGTGTAGAAAGAGTAGAGCATCTGGCTAAGCTCACATCCTTGAAGTGCATCGGTGTTGATTATCAGTGAGGACGAGATATAATTTCCAATCCGCACTGACTGTGGTCTCCCAAGGACCTATTATGATGGTAGGCAAATTGAAGTCCTTGGTTAGGCAGGAGTTAATTCTGGCCATGATCAAAGCACCTCATCACAGTAGATGTGAATGCATCTGAGCAATAGGCAATGAGGTAGTTCACCCTATTCTTCTTGGGTACCAGTATGATTTATGCCCTTTTGAAGCAGTTAGGTGCTTTGGGGATCCAGGGCAAGTTGATCTACTGGATCCAAAACTAGGTTGTCAATAGGAAACAGAGGGTTGATTTTGTGACTGAACTGCCTGTGATTAGTGGTGTCCTACAAGGATCGGTGCTGAGATTCTTGCTGTTTGTAATGTACATGAATGACTTGGATATAGATGTGGAATGCATAATCATTTGCAGATGACTCAAATATTGGCAGAGTTAATACAGTCTTGAGCTGCAATGGGATATCAATGTTTTAGTGAAATGGGATGAAAAATTGCAGATGTATTTTAATCTAGACAAATAGGAAATTGGACATTTTGGAAATGCTTATGAGGCCAGGACATATACAATGAATTGTAGCGTCTTCAGGGTTATTGAGGAACAGAGAGATGTCAAAGTACAAATACATAGATCCTTGATAATGGATGGGTAAACAACATGATTCAGAAAGCATACAGGATACTGACCTTCACTGTTTGGGGCAGAAATAGGGAGGTTGTTCTAAAGTTTATCAAACCTTGGTCACAGCTCAAGTGGAGTACTGTTTCAGTTCTGTTCAGCAAGGAAGGATGTGATAAAACTGGAGAGGGTGTGGGGGAGATTCACTAGCATGTTCCCTGGGCTGGAGCTATTCAATTATGAGGAGAGAATGGAGAAGCTGGGTTTTCTCCTCCCTGGAGAGGAGGAGGTTAAAAGGAGATCTGATTAAATGTATATAAAATTGAAGGATATAGACAGAAGAGACTGCCAGATTTTTTCCCTATGTCAAAGGTCTATACAATAGAGAACATAGATCGAAGGTAAGGGGAAAGAGATTCAGAGTGAATGTGGGGAGGACCTTCTTTACCCAGTGGTAAGCAGCTGGAATGCATTGCCTGAGAGGGTGATTGAAACTGGTTTGCTGACAGTATTGAAGAGATTACTGTGTGATGGGGTTAATATGGAAGGATGACCACTACCACATGTGGATGAATTGTGTTGAATGGTACAGTAAAATCCTATAATTCTGTGATTCCATGCTCCAACATATATGCAAAGTTCTTGTGTAAAATTATTGCTGTCAATCTGGCTCAAATGATAAAATTCAAGATTAAATGTAAGGTAAGGCATGACTTTACTTCATGGCGGAACAGATTTACCTTACTTTACTTTATTGTCACCAAACAATTGATACTAGAGAGTACAATCATCACAGTGATATTTGATTCTGCACTTCGCACTCCCTGAAGTACAAATCAAAGTAAATATAATAAAAATTTAAATTATAAATCATAATTAGAAAATAGAAAAGGGAAAATAAGGTAGTGCAAGTCAGGTCCGGGTATTTGGAAGGTACGGCCCAGATCCGGGTCAGGATCTGTTCAGCAGTCTTATCATAGTTGGAAAGAAGCTGTTCCCAAATCTGGCCGTACGAATCTTCAAGCTCCTGAACCTTCTCCCGGAGGGAAGAGGGACAAAAAATGTGTTGGCTGGGTGGGTCGTGTCCTTCATTATCCTGGCAGCACTGCTCAAACAGCGTGCGGTGTAAAGTGAGTCCAAGGATGGAAGATTGGTTTGTGTGATGTGCTGGGCTATGCTCACAATCTTCTGCAGCTTCTTCCGGTCTTAGACAGGACAACTTCCATACCAGGTTGTGATGCACCCTAGAAGACTTGAGAGGCTAGATGGCCTTCACCCATTTCTATTTCTTTCTCTCGTCACTACAAACAGGTTTTCCAGCAGATCTTTCAATTCACTGTGCATTTTTATCACATATGCCCGTGAGTCTTCTTTAGTAGGATGCCCAAAAAAGTCCACATCTGAGTTATCCACAACAGAATTTACCTTTGACCTTATCCTCTATCCAGTATTGACTTCACAGCCTTTCTTCCTACTCCATCTGCATGTCCCTAAGAGGCAGGGGTTGGTTTAAAATGCAAATTAACATTAACTACTGCTAACCTTTTGGGAAATTAGATCTCCTGTAGAGACAATAAGCCAAAGATAGATAGATAGATAGATAGATACTTTATTCATCCCCATGGGGAAATTCAACTTTTTTTCCAATGTCCCATACACTTGTTGTAGCAAAACTAATTACATACAATACTTAACTCAGTAAAAAATATGATATGCATCTAAATCACTATCTCAAAAAGCATTAATAATAGCTTTTAAAAAGTTCTTAAGTCCTGGCGGTAGAATTGTAAAGCCTAATGGCATTGGGGAGTATTGACCTCTTCATCCTGTCTGAGGAGCATTGCATCGATAGTAATCTGTCGCTGAAACTGCTTCTCTGTCTCTGGATGGTGCTATGTAGAGGATGTTCAGAGTTATCCATATTTGACCATAGCCTACTCAGCGCCCTTCACTCAGCTACCGATGTTAAACTCTCCAGTACTTTGCCCACGACAGAGCCCGCCTTCCTTACCAGCTTATTAAGACGTGAGGCGTCCCTCTTCTTAATGCTTCCTCCCCAACATGCCACCACAAAGAAGAGGGCGCTCTCCACAACTGACCTATAGAACATCTTCACCATCTCACTGCAGACATTGAATGACGCCAACCTTCTTAGGAAGTACAGTCGACTCTGTGCCTTCCTGCACAAGGCATCTATGTTGGCAGTCCAGTCTAGCTTCTCGTCTAACTGTACTCCCAGATACTTGTAGGTCTTAACCTGCTCCACACATTCTCCATTAATGATCACTGGCTCCATATGAGGCCTAGATCTCCTAAAGTCCACCACCATCTCCTTGGTCTTGGTGATATTGAGACACAGGTAGTTTGAGTTGCACCATATCACAAAGTCCTGTATCAGTTTCCTATACTCCTCCTCCTGTCCATTCCTGACACACCCCACTATGGCCGTGTCATCAGCGAACTTCTGCACATGGCAGGACTCCGAGTTATATTGGAAGTCTGATGTGTACAGGGTGAACAGGACCGGAGAGAGTACGGTTCCCTGCGGCGCCCCTGTGCTGCTGACCACCGTGTCAGACCTACAGTCTCCCAACCGCACATACTGAGGTCTATCTGTCAAGTAGTCCACTATCCAATCCACCATGTGAGAGTCTACTCCCATCTCCGTTAGTTTGTGCCTTAAGATCTTGGGCTGGATGGTGTTAAAGGCACTAGAGAAGTCAAGGAATGTAATCCTCACAGCACAACTGACCCCCTCTAGGTGAGAGTGATTTGTGCAGCAAATACGTGATAGCATCCTCCACTCCCACCTTCTCCTTATACGCAAACTGAAGAGGATCCTGGGCGTGCCTGGTTTGTGGCCTCAGATTCTGTATTATCAGCCGCTCCATGGTCTTCATCACGTGCGACGTCAAGGCAACAGGTCTGAAGTCATTCAACTCCTTTGGTTGTGGTTTCTTTGGTACCGGGACAATACAGGATGTTTTCCACTGTCTGGGTACTCTTCTCTGCTCCAGGCTCATGCTGAAGATGCGCTGTAGTGGTTCTCCCAGCTCAGTCGCACAGGCCCTCAGTAATCATGGGGAAACTCCATCCGGTCCAGCCGCCTTGCTGGTACAGATCTTCCTCAGTTGACCTTCCACCTTTGCAGCCGTAATCCTGGGCGTGGGCAAGGTCTCCTGTGAGTGGCTATTTTCCTGTGAGGGAAGTAAGCCTGGTGTGGATTTCTGCGGTGAGGATGAGATTGAGCTGTCGAACCTGTTGAAGAAGTTGTTCAGCTGGTTCGCTTTCTCCACATCTCCACTTATGTTCGCCCCCCGCTTTGCACCGCATCCGGTGATGATCTTCACCTCATCCCACACCTCCTTCATGCTTTTTTTCTGCAGCTTTTGTTCTAGCTTCCTCCTATACTGCTCCTTTGCCCCCCTTATCTGTACTCTGAGTTCCTTCTGAACTCTTTTAAGCTCCAACCGATCACCATCTTTAAAGGCCCTCTTCTTCTGGTTTAGGAGGCCTTTGATGTGACTAGTGATCCAGGGCTTATTATTGGGATAGCAGCGAACAGTTCTAACAGGGACAACTGCATCCACACAAAAGTTAATATAGTCCATTGTGCATTCAGTGACCTCCTCAATGCCCCCACAGAGCCCCCCTTGCAGTACATCCCAGTTAGTAGTACCGAAGCAGTCTCTCAGGGCCTGTTCAGCTTAGTTATCATTGGCTGCATGTAAGTGTTGTACACGTGAGAAAGGACACGTTATTAGTGTGCTGCCAGAATTAGAAGCTATGGACCTAGAGTAATCCTACATTACAATTTCCATCCCTGTTTCACAAAGCAACCCAATTTAGTTCTCTATATTTCCATTGAATCGGAATACGGAATTTTGTTAGAAGATCTAAATTAAATATTTAACACTTTGAAATTACATTTGACCCCCCCTCTGACCAACATGCAACATTCAGACATTGGGAAAAAGTAGATTCCAGATAGGTCAAATATTTGAAATATTAGTCACGTATTTTTCATGGGGTTATGGAGAATGTGACTGATGTCGGAAATGTTACATTTGCTCTCTTTTGCTTCAGTTCAGAACTTCCTTTCCCCCTCTTTCGTTAAAATTGTTATTGCAATGTTACTCTTGCCATCTGAATCTCATTATTGTCATTTCTCAAATACTCTTTGTACACACATTGTTTGTTTTGTGTGGTGAATAAAAACTGCGTTAGTGCCAACTTATTTACATGTCTGTCAATGCAAATAATGTACTGTGAAATATTTCATTGAGTTGGCTTAGACACGTTGAATGTTACATTAAGTTAAATGGAAACATTTTAAATACTTCTACATAGTGGATTTAATGCTGAATTTAATCAGATTAGTTTATGTGTTTGCTGAATAAAATGCTTATTAATGATGATTGGTTTATTTGTGGAATTTCCTGAAACTCAAGATGGAAGACAGTTCATAGAAAGTTGAATAGTCTCATCCATGCCTCACTTAGTAATCTCACTTGCTTTTGAAACCATCGTTCGTTGGTTCCATTCCCAGTCTTAAGCTTTACTGCAAACCTGAGTGTATTCTGTCAGAGGCACTGTTACTTACATCAGATGTTAGAGTAAAGTAGGTGTTAAATATCCACAATTTTGAATAAATTATACCTGCTATGGAAAAATATTTATTCTATAACTAGTTTAACTAAAACAATATATCTGATCAGTTATGCATTATGTCCAAATAAGCTGCTATGTTTCCCACATTACAACAGTGATCATACTTCCAAAGAATTTTATTATTTGTTGTGCTTTAAGATGACCTAAGACTGAAGGCTGTTACAAAGAGCAAGTCTTTTATTTCTCTTTTCACACCAGATATTTTCAGAAATCTTACATTCATAATCCACGGTACAGGACTCTGGGAACACTAGTCTCACTCATGTTGGAAGTGTTGCTTTCTGATAAGACACATCAGCTGTATGTGAAATGTCCCATGACACTAGTTCAAAATAGAGCAGAGGAATTTTGCCAGTATTTAGCTAACACTTGTATCTCAACTACCATTACTATCACATTAGCTGATCATTTCTCTATTATGGACCTTCCATTCCTCAAGTTGGAAGCTACATTTATGGACAAAAAATAGTGACTTTATTCTTAAGGTTATTCTTTGGAGGGGAAAAAGAAACAAATCCATTAAACATGAATGCTTAACAGTGGCTGTTCATTTTACTCTGCTTCTGAAATTTAGTTCCATTGACCTAAATGGATCCGAATTTTGAAAACACACACAATGACTTTGAAATACAAACATTTAATGAACATGAATGAAAAATGTATTTCCATTAATGAATCTCAAGATATGAAAAGCAACTGTAAATATCTTATGAATCCTGTTTACATTTCTTCTATTTGTGAATAATAAGCAGTCTCTAAATATTGCAGTTGAAATCCACACACATGGTCTCACGAAAATAGCCAAAATTATTTTGTTGCATAATTTGATCGAGGGTGGAATTACAGCAGTAACAAATGTAATACTTAAATAAGTTACAGTCTCAGGAGATGAGTAGTTGTACTGCATGAAGTCTGCTGTGTTACAGAGTAGGTGTAGGAACACAACCTCTAAATGCTTTCAAGTACAATTTGAAAATTGCATTGTTGCTACAATTTATGACCAACTTAAAGACAGAATTCAGAAAGGACTGCTTGCTTCTATTGCATTCAAGGGTATACTTGCTACACTCCTTTTGGATTCATGGAAAAGATCTGTTTGGAATTCCCTCTTTCTTTTATCATATGCCTAGAAGGAAGGAAAACCTCAAAAGTTAAATTTGAAATGTTACTAAACCTTTCACCCTGTTTGCATCTGATTATATTTATCCCAAACCAAGCTGATCTGCAACTAATTCAGTCACACAGCACTTGGGCTTTTCTTTTCTCTGCCTGATTCAAATCACATTGCTTTCCAACAAGCTTTAATTCAACAATAGGAAGTTGAACCATTTATTCAAAACTTAATAATCGCAGTAAGGCTGCAGTGCTTTAAGACAGCAATTTTGCAGTGAATCAGGCACAAATCTTTAACATGTGTGAATTAAGCTTTAGTGCAAACAAGGGTTTTAAACTAAGTACTGGTTGGCCAAGGGGCCACTTGAAGATATTCAGAGCAAATGTGCAGTTAAATTGATCAGAAGCTGTAATTTTCTGCCTTTTCTTGGATTTTTTTTATTAAGATAAAATTGTAAGCCTACAGGCCTAGCTACAAACTGAAATCATTCTTTTGTTTTCAGTAGTTAGAATACAATAGCATATGGTGGTTTGAGAGGTAGCTCACTGCCATCTTCTTGGGGGCAATTAAAGATGGATCACAAATGATTTGGGACCTTGTTTAGGTTTGCAAAAATTATGGAGGTGAATTCCACTAGATGTTCAAGACATTAAGAATGCAAACAATAGAAATAAAAGCAGGAACAGGCAATCATAACATACCTTTCTTCACTAATGTCTTCCCATAGGTCGATCCCATATTCATGGAATCAAGCTAGTAAATTTAAATTGTAGTGCATCCTGAAGAAGTACATCTTTCCTTGGTACAGAAACCAAACAAGCACAGGCTCACTGAATCTATTTACCCTTGTGTCAGACTTTTTTTTCAGGTATTCCAAACTTTGCTGTAAAGACTAACATCTACCTTCATGCTGACTTTGTAAATTTTATAAACAAGCACATTCAATTTTTCTCAGAGACTGAATATGTAACAGATTTTCACTATTTAAAATAAAATACAGTGCTTTCTCATTCAGCTCATGGAAGTGAATAGCCTCAGAATTTCTGGCCCTTTCTGGATTTCTGGATCCAATTTCTAGATTTTTATTCCATCAATCATCTTCTTGCCCACTTGTTTCACCTGCCTTGCCTTCTAAGATTGCGTAACATGTCCTTAATATGGATTATCCAGTTTTCCTTCTATGTTGCTTGGTAATCTCTTTACATCCTCCTCACATATCACTTCCCTAACTAACCTGGACATGTTTCATTGTTTTCAAAATCTTGACTATAGATCTAAGGGATTAATATTGATCTATGTAGCATCCTATAAGTGGCAGTCTGGCCTGAAAATGATCCACACATTTCTACTTCTTGCTTTTGATCATTTAATTAATTTTCTATCCATGCTAACATATTGTTCCCAGTTCTGAAGACCCTTTATTATATGATGTTTTATTATTTTTGAAAATCCAAATATACTAATTCCTCCCCTGTCTATCTGGATAGATCAGCCATTAAATTTATGAAAATAAAATTTGCTTTTCATGAATTCATATTTGCCCTGCTTTGTTACAATGTGATTTTTACAATGTAGTTGTCTATCACCGTGTCCTTAACATAGAATACACCATTCTTCCTAAACTTTGTGCCTTGCTGGGGAGCTTATGGTTCTCTGTCTTCACTTTCACTACTTTATTGTTACATCTATTAACTCACCCCACCCCCTATCACCACTACAAGCACATCAACTAGCATCACTTTATGTACCATCAATCTATGTACATTAGAGTTAATTGTACATTGCTTTTGATAAGATTGCTTCTATATTTATATTTATTGTATTTAGTTTGTTTTGTTATTGTGTTTTTTATGCTTATTGTGTCTTTTTTATGCTGCATTGGATCCAGAGTGAAAATCTATTTCATTCTCCTTTACAACTCACGTACTGAAGAATGACAATAAACAGTCTTGAAATTTGACATTTGCTACATTAAACTCAGCTGAGATGATCCCAGAGTCTATGGAACATTGGAAGATACAGTCATGCACTCTTTACCTCTGCAGGGGCCTGTTGTCAAAGGCTGATACCGGCCATCCTATCAAGAGATTTGTTTGCCGATAATCCCATCCCATAAATTATCCGGATATTGTTTTAAGACCATCATTCTCTTTTACCCTTTACTTATGTCAGATTTTGGCATACATTTGCCTCTACGAAGAAGACCTGCAAAATATGTGTTTAATGTATTTGGCCACATTGATTGTACATTTTCCTTCACAAGTCAGGGTTTCCAACCAAAACATCAACTATCCCTTTGCCACGGCAGCTGTTGCTTGATTACTGACTTCCACCATAAAGTTTTTAATTATTATTTTGCTCCAGATTCCATCATCTGTAATCTCTTGTACCTCTCTGACCTGATTCTACATCCTGATGTTCTGAGCTGAGGTCGTTTCTCAATGCTGTCCCAATGTCATCATTGATTATCATGGCTACCACACCACACTCCTTCCACTGTCACATACCTCACTCATCTTAATTCTGCCTGTCTTTCCAGTGCATAAGCATTTGTGAGCATGAACATTCTGTTCCCTTACTTGTCCTTGGTCACGCTATACAGAATTTCTGTAAAAACAGTTAAATCCAATCCATTTACCTCTATATATGCCCCTCCACATTATTAATCCTTTATGTATTCAGATAGAAAGCCTTTCTGTTGGACTTTTTTCATATATTCTCTGTGACCTTTCTCCCCTTTCTGACTCATTATGTACTATTATTTAGTCCTTTCTCTTTAAGTGTTGTTACGTACCCGTGGGTATCTTGTGCCTGTCACATGACCATGATGTAATTGAGGCTATGCTGGGCATGATGTAATGGTCTTGTGATGGTGGAGTGATGTAATTTTCCTGCCAGTAGGAGGTCATGTGATAGTCTTTTTCAACAGGGTATAAAAGGAGAACCCCTCCCAGTGACAGGGGGCAGTTCGTGGCTGAACTCGCCAGTGACTTCGTGTTGCTGCACATTCGATGTTATGATGCCGTTATGTTTTAAAGTGGAGTTTTACTTTCTGCCTTAAGTCTCAAAGGTTATTGCCGGCAGTTTTGCTACAATATTGCCAGTTAAAGTCCAGTCGGAGAGTGAAGATTCATCGAAGTTCGGGAAGCTGAAAGTTTGAGGAAAGTTGGTGTCGGCGGTGAAACAGATTTGACCTTTATTTAATCTTCGTACGAAGAATTAGTAACTTGTGTCCGTGATAACTCCTGTTTTGCCAAAAGAGCAGAGAGTTGGATGCAGAGTTTCACCAAGGAAAGGTCAGTGCCTTTAAACTGTTTTATTTCCTTCAATCATAAATCTCTCGGCAAAGCATACTTCGGCTGGGATCAGCAGTAACTTCGCGAAAGAGGATTTAATTACTGCAAGAAAAGTTTCTCCCTTAACTGACTGTGTAAATCATTTTGGACTTTTTGGCGATACTACTTTAAAGAACAGAGTTTGAATTTCTCATTTTAAGAACTTTTTGAGCTGCCATATCACAGCTGACTTCCGGTTAAGTTAGTCGTTTGTTTACTTTTGGGGTTTTTTTTAGCAGTGTTTAATAAATGTTTTATTTGTTATAAAAAACCCGTCTCAATTATATATTCATTGTTGCTGAATCGTAACAGTGTCTACCTTTGCCAATTCACTCCCCTTATTTACATTATGATTTTGTTTCAATGCTCTAGTGTCAGGGCTACACATGCAGGCTCCTCCCGGTTTCCATCCAGCTAACAGGAGTCACCTGCCAGTCATTTCTAACTCATCACCGGCAGCCTGTTTAAACCCAGCACTCATCCACAGTCCTTGCTCACTAATATGAACCAGCTAGCCTCAATCAGTTCCTCCTGGCTCTCAACCACCTTGTTGTCTGTGGTGTTTAGTACCTGTTCTCTCTTTTTTTGTCACCATTTATGGCTTATAGTTTTGCAGTTTAATATTAAAGTGACCGCTCACTACTAAATTGTCTCTGCTGCTCTGGTTATGGGTCAAGCCTCCTCTACATTTCTGGACAGGATGAGTGAACCAGTGATTGGCCCAGCGGAGTTTACTTGTCAAAAGGAAATTGTCTGTCACCATGATCACATAATTCAGAAGTAGAAGGAAACCACTGACCATCTGCTTGCCACTCTCAACCAACTCTCCATCTCGATACAACAACCCTGCATCAGTCAGCCTCCTCCTTCAGAGATCAGGATTCCGGCACCTGAGTGCTTCGACGGATCTCCAACTTGATGTTGCAACTTCCTGTCCCAGTATGCCTTGCACTCTAGCTCCATCCATCTTGTATTTTACAGATCAAGCCAGGATTGCCTTCTTCATCTCTCTCTTGACTGGGTAAGCACTGACCTGTGCTGCCACTAACTGGGACAATAAACTCCCATTTGCAGCAGATATGAGGATTTCACAGCTGAGGTCTGCCAGGTTTTCAATCATCCAGGAAGTGATCAGGTGCTTCACCTTCATCAAGGCTCACACTCGAGGCTGGATTACACCGCGGATTTCACAACACTCACTGCAGAGTGCTGCTAGAATGTGGAAGCACTGCTGGCCCATTACCATCACGGCCTCATGGACCACTTGAACTGTCTACCCAGGAGATGCCCACCAACATCAAAAGCCTCATCACTCTGGTTCTCTGTATTGACAGGTGTCTTATGAAACATTCCTCCAGAGCATCAGCCAGACCCTCAGCTATGCTCCCAGAAACACTTCAAGCTGCGTGACTTTCCCCAGCAATGCCTCCAGAGCCCAAGCATCTAAGGAGAGCTCCCTTAATGGCCCAAAAGTGTGAGTATCAGTGACGGAAGAACCTGTGCAACTAATTTGGAGCAACTTGCCACTAACACACCAAATGCTCACTATGTCCAAGCAACAACACCAGATTTCTCATTACCAGAGATGAGAAGCCTTCTATCTGGTAAGTTCACCCTAGCCCCATGTTCCAGCACGATAGCCTGACTCACATTCTCCATCCTCCTCCACACCCCAATGTTTCCATGAGCACAGGAGGCTCTGGTAGATTCCAATGCAGCAGGCAGCTTTCTGGACCGGACTCTTTGTGTGCAGCTTGGACTTCCTACTGATCCTATCTCTCACCCCTTCTACATCACAGCAATTGGCAGATGTCCCTTGGGATCTAAGATTGTCAGAGTATGCACACAGTCTATGGACATGAGCATTGAAGAGCTCTGTGAATCCATTTAATTTCTCCTGACAGACTCACCCAACACTTCTCTCATCTTCGGTCACTTCTGGCTCTACAATGATAACTCTCACTTCGCCTGGTCATCCAGTTCGCTGCTGAGTTGGGCCCCACCTGCCTGCACACTCAGTTGAATAAGCCCCATAAATCCTTGGAGATGGAGGAAACTCTCAACCTTACCAAGCTCCCACAGGAATGCTATGACCTTTCCATCGCCTTCAGTGAGAGGAAAGCCAGCACACACTGCCACCTCACAGACCACACAACTGCGTGATTGTCCTCCTCTCAGACAACACCAAGTGCATAACATCAACCAATTCCCCTTTGTCTTTCCTACTTGTTATTTCTTCAAAGAATTCCAACAAATTTGTCAGGCAAGATTTTCGCTTGAGGAAACCATGCTGACTATGGCCTATTTTATCATGTTCCTCCAAGTACCCCGAAACCACATCCTTAACAATCGACTCCAACATCTTCCCAGCCACTGTGATCAAAATAACTGGCCTATAATTTCCTTTCTTTAGCCTCTCTCCCTTTTTGAAGGTGGAGTGTAATGTTCCAATCTTCTGGAACCATTCCAGAATCTAGTGATTCTTGAAAGGTGATTACAAATATCTCCACAATCTCTTCAGCCACCTTTTCGGAACCCTGGAGTATACACCACTTGGTCCAGGTGACTTAACTACCTTCAGGCCTTTTGGTTTCCCAAGAACCTTCTCCCTAGTAATGGTAACTACACACACTTCATGATCCTGGACACCTGGAACTTCCACCATGCTGCTAGTTTCCACCACAGTGAAGACTGATGCAAAATACTTATTCAGTTCGCCTGCCATTTCCTTTTCTCACATTACTACCTCTCCAGCATTGTTTTCCAGCAGTCCGATGTCCACTTTCGCCTCAAAATCAGAATCAGGTTTATTATCACCGTCATGTGACGTGAAATTTGTTAATTTAGCAGTAGCAGTTCAAAGCAATACATAATCTAGCAGAGAAAAAAATAATAAAAAATAAAATAATAATAAATAAATAAGTAAATCAATTATGTATATTGAATAGATTTTAAAAACATGCAAAACAGAAATAATGTATATTTTAAAAAAGGTGAGGTAGTGTCCAAAGATTCACTGTCCATTTAGGAATCAGATGGCAGAGGGGAAGAAGCTGTTCCTGAATCGCTGAGTGTGTGCCTTCAGGCTTCTGTACCTCCTACCTGATGGTAACAGTGAGAACAGGGCATGCCCTGAGTGCTGGAGGTCTTTAATAATGGACGCTGCCTTTCCGAGACACTACTTCCTAAAGATGTCCTGGGTACTTTGTAGGCTAGTATCCAAAATGGATTTGATTGGATTTACAACCTTCTGCAGTTTCTTTCGGTCCTGTAGATAGATAGATAGATACTTTATTCATCCCCATGGGGAAATTCAACTTTTTTTTTTCCAATGTCCCATACACTTGTTGTAGCAAAACTAATTACATACAATACTTAACTCAGTAAAAAAAATATGATATGCATCTAAATCACTATCTCAAAAAGCATTAATAATAGCTTTTAAAAAGTTCTTAAGTCCTGGCGGTTGAATTGTAAAGCCTAATGGCTACTGTACAGTAGCCCCTCCATACCAGACAGTGATGCAGCCTGTCAGAATGCTCTCCATGGTACAACTATCGAAGCTTTTGAGTGTATTTGTTGACATGCCAAATCTCTTCGATCTCTTAATAAATTATAGCCGCTGTTTTGCCTTCTTTATAATTACATTAATATGTTGGGAGTAGGTTAGATCCTCAGAGATCTTGACACCAAGGAATTTGAAGCTGCTCACACTCTCCACTTCAGATGCCTCTGTGAAGATTGGTATGTGTTCCTTCATCTTACCCTTCCTGAAGTCCACAATCAGCTCTTTTGTCTTACTGACATTGAGAGCCAGGTTGTTGCTGCAGCACCACTCCACTAGTCATCACCACCAGCGATTCTACCAACAATGGTTGTATCGTCAGAAAATTTATTGATGGTATTTGAGCTATGCCTAGCCACCCAGTCATGTATATATAGAGAGTAGAGCAGTGGGCTAAGCATACACCCCTGAGGTGTGCCAGTGTTGATTGTCAGTGAACAGCATCCTGATGTAGGTGTTTGTATTGTCCAGGTGGTCTAAAGCTAACTCTTTTGCACTTTATGCATCTGAAGAAGATTTTGATATCCTCTTGTTATTATTGGCTAGCTTACTTTGGGATTCCATCTTTACCTTCTTAATATCTTTTTAGTTGCCTTCTGTTGGTATTTAAAAGCTTCCTAATCCTCTAAATGCCCACTAATTTTTGTTCTATGATATGCCCTCTCTTTGGCTTCCCTTGTTAGCCATGGTTGTGACATCTTAGATCATAAGATCATAAAACATAGGAGCAAAATTAGGCCATCTGGCCCATTGAGTCTTCTCCACCATTCAATCATGGCTGATCCTTTTTTTTCTCCTCCTCAATCCCAGTTCCTGGCCTTCTCCCCATAACCTTTGATGCCATGTCCGATCAAGAACCTATCAATATCTGCCTCAAGTACATCCAACAACCTGGCTTCCACAGCTGCATGTAGCAACAAATTCCGCAAATTTATCACCCTTTGGCTAAAGAAATTTCTCCGCATCTCTGTTTTGAAAGGGCATCCCCTCTATACTGAGGCTGTACCCTCTTGTCCTAGATTCTCCCACCGTGGGAAACATCCTTTCCACATCTATTCTATCTAAGCCTTTCAACAGTTGAAAGGTTTCAATGAGATCCCCCCCTCATCCTTCTGAATTCCAGTGAGTACAGACCCAGAGCTATCAAATGTTCTTCATATGATAACCCCTTCATTCCTGGAATCATCCTCTTGAACCTCTTCTAGACCCTCTCCAATGCCAGCATATCTTTTCTAAGATGAGGGGCCCAAAACTATTCACAATACTCAAGGTGAAGCCTCACCAGTGCCTTATAAAGCCTCAGCATCACACCCTTGCTCTTGTATTCTAGACATCTTGAAATGAATGCTAACATGGCATTTGCCTTCCTCACCACCAACTCAACCTGCAAGTTAACCGGTTCATTACACAGCACCCAGTCCAGATACCCTAGTGAGCTCAACCACAAGCTGTTCTAAAAAGCTATCTCACAGGCTTTCTACAAAATCCCCCTTTTGAAATGTTGCACTAACCTGATTTTCCCAGTCTACCTACATATTGAATTCCCCTTGACTATTGTAACATTGCCCTTTCAGCATGCATTTTCTACCTCCCATTGTAACTTGTAGACTGCATCCTTAGTACTGTTTGCTGGTCTGTATATAACTCCCATCAGCGTCTTTATAGCCTTGCAATCCCTTTGCTGTACCCACAATGATTTAACACCTTCCAACCCTACGTCACCTCTTTCTAATGATTTGATTTTGTTTTTTACCAACAGAGCCACACCACCGCCTCTGCATTCCTGCCTTTCCTTTTGATATAATGTGTATCCTTAGATATTAAGCTCCCAGCTATAATCTTCCTTCAGCCATTTTTCAGTTATGCATACAACATCATATATGCCAATCTGTAACTGTGCTAATCTGTATATATTGTGCTTTCTAATATAACACCTTCAGTCCTGTGTTCACTCTTCTCAATTCTGTCTGTCTTTTACATTACAGCTCATCATTCTAACTACAAATTTGCCCTAACATTAGCCTCTCATTGTTAGAGGTCTCACTATACATCACCTCTGTAAACCAACTACCTCATCTTCAGCAATATCTGGTTCCCATCCCCCTGCCAAATTAGGAACCTTGGATGGTGGTAGGTAATCCAGTGTATATGATTTACCACTTGATAGATTCACATCACTGTGGATGGGGTGTGTTGTTCCCTGCCGACTGGCAAAGGTAGAGCTCAGAGGTCTTGGGCACTATCCAATTTCATCTCAGATCGATCATTCATCAAGGATTTCCACTGGACCGACCCAAATCATTCTGGGCCATTGAGGGCCAGCCATGGGGTATGGATCCTGGCATGCATTAACATACAAGCTCCTCCCAGTCTCCATCCAGCTAATAGGAGTCACCTGCCATTCATTTCTAACTCATCACCTGCAGCCAATTTAAACCCAGCTCCCATCCACAGTCCTGTTCACTCATCAAACCTGCCAGTGTTGACCATTTTCTCCCAGCCTTCAGTTACATAGATGCCTATAGTGTTTAGTACCTATTCTCTCTTGTTTCATTGCCCTTTCTGACTTATTTTGCAGCTTTTTTTTTATCACTCACTGCTAAATCATCTCTGCTCTTCTGCTTTTGGACCAAGCCTCCTCTGCATTTTTTTGTATCTAGTATTCATCTGTAGCTATGTCTCTTGAAGTTAACATAACTTTTTACCATATTGTAATCACTTTTCCCTTAATATGTGATTCTGATCCATAACATAAGTCAAGCTTTTGTATAACCTGTTGGCAACTTGATTCCAACAAATAGTTCTCCAGCAAAATGCCCTAGTGTAATAATTCATTGAAACAGCTGGAGAACTCCATGGTTTTATCAATAATATTGGCAAATAATTCTCCACTCCCATTTCAGTAAATTGAATACATATTACTTTTCTGTTGAGATCAACACATCTCAACCATTCTAATTTTGTCAACATAAGGGGATACTGTGTGTGTTTGGTATTTTAATTGATCCACCTGTAAATATGAATGAGATACGAAATCGGGTGGGATAAATACCCAATTTTCCACAACCCTGCCCAATCCCACAGCAGTAGTTTTATAACTGTGATTTTGTCAATCACATTTATTTGTAAAGTATTGCTGCAGTAATTGCATATTAATAGTCTGTGAATGCAAAAATATGCAACTACATATTTTACAGTATGCAAATTAGTTCAAAGGTTCATTTTATTTTCTGAGTACACAACTCTGAAAATCGTCAGTTCTCCGGGTATCCATGAAACCAAGTAAGAAAAGAAAAGCAGCATGATCATCAACCCCCAAATCCCATCTCCCCCCCAAAAAACAAAATCAAATGGAATATGATCATCAACCCCCAAATCCCATCTCCCCCCCAAAAAACAAAATCAAATGGAACATGCACATCAACCCTCAAATCCCTCCTCTCTTACGAAAAAACAAACAAGACGGATCAGGCACATTGATCCCCAAATCTCTCTTCCCACACCAAAAAGGACAAACAAAACAGATCAGGCACATTGACCCCCAAATCACCCTCCCTTCATTAAAAAAATGCAAACATTGGGCGAAAAAACACAGAGTATAAAAACTATAAGACTAAATTAACGATTTTGTAGTCCAAGTCCACATCTGAACACAGGAGAAAACCAGACCTGGGCAACAGTCTCCAGGTGCAGCAGCAGGCTGCCTCTCTCTGGGACAGAACAACTGATCAAAAGGCAGCACTTAACCCCACACTCGCTTTGATGCACTCGTAGCTTTAATTGGTGGACAATGAAGAAGCCAAACATTGGCTTGCACACCGTCTTAAAGCCTGCCTGGTATGAGATTCGTGCATCCTGCCTCTGCCTCCCAGAATCCTCTCGGAGACTGCAGAGCGCTGGAACACTCAAACGATCTCCAAACTTCCTCACTCCCCTTGATGTTTCAATCACCCATGTCCCATTAATCAGCAACCAATGGAAGCTAAAATCAGTGAAATGGTGTCAAACATTGGCTTGCATGCCATCCTGCAGCCTTCTTGCCACAAGGTACCAGAAATAATAACATTAATATATCAAAATTCAAAGTCTTCACTCTGTCGATACAAAAGCTGTTCCACAAAGTTTCTCCGAAAAAGGGCCAATAACTACAGAGCGCTCTGTCTGAGCTTGATAGTTGGATAAGTCCTGGAAATGGAGATCTGGGATGGAATTAGCAGTTACTTGAAAACATGGAGTGATGGTGTACATTTGCTAAAGTCAAACATTACAGTGAATTAACAGCAAAGTTTGATGAGGGAAATGTAGGTTATGTGCTATATAAAGGTAAAGTTACAGGTGAATCAAGTCAAAATCAAAGTAAATTTGACTTTCAGATTTACAAGGATGTTGCCTAGGTTGGGAAACATGCCTTATGAGAATAGGTTGAGTGAACTCGGCCTTTTTTCCTTGGAGTGACGGAGGATGAGAGGTGACCTGATAGAGGCGTATAAGAAGATGAGAAGCATTGAATATGTGGATAGTCAGAGGCTTTTTCCCAGGGCTGTAATGGCTAACATGAGAGGGCACAGTTTTAAGATGCTTGGAAGTAGATACAGAGGAGATGTCAGGGGTAAGGTTTTTACGCAGAGAGTGGTGAGTTCACGGAATGGGCTGCCGGTGACAGTGGTGGAGATGGACACAATAGGGTCTTTTAAGAGACTCCTGGACAGATACACGGAGCTTAGAAAAATAGAGGGCTATGGGTAACCTAGGTAATTTCTAAGGTAAGGACATGTTCGGCACAGTTTTGTGGGCCAAAGGGCCAGTATTGTGCTGTAGGTTTTCTATTATTTCATTACAGTTGTTACGAACCCCGTAACTGGGTGACTTACCAGCAAAGATAGAAGTATCCGTTGGAGTCTGGTGATACTATTTTCAACAGTATTTATTAGTAAAAATACACAAAAATAATATCAATGCAAATATACAGATAATATACGTCATCAATACTAAACCTAAAAGTGCGGGTATAATAATAATCAATAAGAACTAAACTCTATCGTTGCCTAGGGGATAATGAATTGTCAGATGGAAATATAAAGTTCAGTTCATGCAGGCTGCGGTAGTTGTTGGTCGCTGTGTTGCAATTGTTGGAGAGAGAGAGAGAGAGAGAACAGTAACAGCTATTGACTTGCCAACTTTCCTTTACGATTTTGATCCATCGATGCGTTGTTGTTGTGGCCATTCACGTATGACCCCTCCGTCCTTTAGCTATACCATTCTTCCATGGAGGACTCGTCACCCAGGCAAGGGTGGACACACACACAAGCCCCCACCGGTCTCGTAGCGTCTCTCCTGGTGCGTCTAAGGGGGCGTTGCCCCAGATCCTACTTTTATCCCCATTCACGGGGTCTCAGGTGTCAATCAGGTTGAGGTGATGCAACCCATCAAACCAGCCCACTCTGGTTGCCCCCTGAGGGGTTTCAATGAATAGAACAGTACCAAGTACACAAACCTTCTCCAAAAGACAATAGCAGTAATCAATGGTTCCGTTCCGCTTTTGTTAGCTGGAGACATTCCACCTTAGCTGTGCCTCTCTCTCATTAACTTACATGAGCTGCTTATCAATAACAACTACCCTGGCAGCTGTCCTGCGTCTCTCTGACTTCCTTGATAACAGCATCGGAATAGTAGCGAGTTGCGATTCTCCAAAAGGGGGGGGGGGGTGTGGCATTGGAGATTCTGTACCCTTCTGCCCATCAGAGTTGTTCATCATTCGTAACACTATATATGAAATTATTGAAAATTACATTTCTCTATTAACTACTTGTAAATTTTATTTCATGAACTTTTATTTTAAATAAAAGAGCAAGCTGCCAGTTCAATTTAAAATTAGAACATAGATTACATAACAGTCGAGGAACAGGCCTTTCGGCCCTTCACGTCTGCACTGGTCATGATGCCAATCTAATCCCATCTGCCAACACATGGTCCATATCCCTCTGTTCACTGCCTGTTCATGAGCTTGTCTACCCAAAGTACACTGCAGATGCTGTGGTCAAAGCAACACGTACAACATGCTGGAGGAACTCAGCAGGTCGGGCAGTGTCCTGACAAAGGGTCTCAGCCCGAAACGTTGACTGTTCGTTTCCACAGATGCTGCCCAACCTGCTGAGTTCCTCCAGCATCTTGTATGTGTTGCCATGAGCTTGTCTAAATGTCTGTGAAATATTGCTATTGCATCTAAATCAATGACCACCCCTGGGAACACATTCCAGCAACCTACTACACTTCATGTGTAAAGAAAAATGCCTTACAAATTTCAACTTCAAAAATACATTTTCAATTACTTTTTTGCACATCATGCAGTAGTCTATGTTAAACATCCCATCACTGTTTCTATTTAAATTGTCTTCTTGTTAGCTGTTGTCTTGACCCTCAGCTCTCCTTTACTGCGAGATCTTTATTTGCCTGATCAGAGCCTATTCATTGCAACGTTTTGTATCCCACCTTTATGCATTTGGCAATATTCTGCTCTACCTACAGGGCATTATCCTATATGGAGACAGTTTTACTGATTTCTCCCCTGGACTTTCTACTTTCAATTGCTTTTGAGTGCATGATACTTACCCTCAAGCATTTCCAAATCCCATTTCAATTTTTTCCCAGGCTTAGCATCTGACATAAAGAAATTAAGATACTTGCCATCATTATTGCAGATAACGTTGAGATTATCAACATTCATACTGTGGATAATAACCCTTAAATAAACTTTAAAAAGAAAAACTGGAAAGAAGAGTGATGCATTTCGATATTATTATCAGAGAGGACTATGACAGTTTAATCAATATAACTGGCTGTCAATATAAATTAATCTTACACTTGTGAGTTGAACTGTATTTTATACACAGTAAATAGAATTCATAATTTTATATTTCTTTGTATTTATTTAGCCTCACACAACAAGCAAAAGCTGCAAGAGAGAAAACACTGCCAGCTTCACTGCAACAGCTGCATTTCGGGGCCATGGGCAAATTACCTTTTCATCTTGCACTATGGTTTGCCCTGACATCTCTATTGTGTGAAAGTGAAATATTAGTCAAATCACTAGTGTGTCATGTATCTGGTGTTACACTATTTTAAACAGCATGTTTGCAGTATTAAACTGCCAACTCTTAATTTGATGTCCCTTAACTGCATTCAGCAGATCCATCTAAATAGTTTGGCTGTTCCTAAAATAACACCATCAACATCAATAAAACAATTGGAACTGCTTAATGATCTGATGGTTGAAACCATTTATGGAAGTAATCAGGCAAAACAGACAACAAAATATTATTTAAAGCTGGACAATTCTTCATCTCCATTCATTCTTTTGGACTTCAGTGTAGATCTGACAGTCAATCACTAAGATTTCCTTCAATATTTCCTCCCCAGCCAGTTGTTAGGAAAAGGCATTGACTTGAAATGTTAATTCTATTTAGAGCATAGAAGAGTCCAGCATGGGAACAAGTCCTTTGGCCCACAAAGTTGTGACAAACTCATTAAATTAGTAATTAAATGGACAACTAAACTAATACAAAAAGTCCATATCCTTCCATTTCCCTCAAATTCATTTGTCTACCTAAACATTCCTTAAAATTCCATCATGTATCTGCTGCTGCCACCACCCCAGACAGTGCATTCCAGACACCCACACTCTCTGTGTGAAAAAAGCTTGCACCTCACATCTCTTTTGAACTTATCCCCTCCCACTTTAAATGCATGTTGTCTGGTGTTATACATTTCAACCCTAGGAAAAATGTTTATTTATTTACTGGTACAGCACAGAATAGGTCTTTATGGCTCTTTGAGTCACACCACCCCAGCAACCCCTGAGAAACCCAATTAACCGAACCGAATCAAGGGATAATTTACAATGGCCTATAAACTTACCTGGTATGTCTTTGGACTGAGGGAGGAAACTGGACTATAAGGGAAAACCCATGTATTCCACTTGGAGGAGGTACAGACTCCTTACATATGGCACTGGAATTGAACTCCAAACTCCACAACGTCCTGTGCTGTAATACTGTCACGCTAACCTCTATGTAACTGTGACACCCGAGATACTCTCTGCCTATTATAGTAGGAGGGTAATAATAAAATACTTAAAGATAAACTGTTCACAATAAGTACTCCTGTTTGAGTACTGTTGGTGGGGGGGGGGGGGGAGCAGATCAACTGGGGGAAGCAACAGTGACCGCACCTCTGGCACAGTGTCTGGCCCTGTGGCTCAGAAGGGTAGGGAAAGGAGGAAGGCAGCAGTAATAGGGAACTCTGTAGTTGGGGGGGGGGCGGTCAGACAGGCCATTCTGTGGACACAGGAAAGAAACTCGGATGGTAGTTTGCCTCCCAGGTGCCAGGATCTGGGATGTTTCTGATCACGTCCACGATATCCTAAACAGGGAAGGTGAACAGCCAGAGGTTGTGGTATGTATTGGTACCAACGACATAGGTAGGAAAAGGGAGGAGGTCCTGAAAACAGACTACAGGGAGTTAGGAAAGAAGTTGAGAAGCAGGACCTCCAAGGTAGTAATCTCGGGATTACTGCCTGTGCCATGCGAATAGTAAAGGAATAGAGTGAGGTGGAGGATAAATGCATGGCTGAGAGATTGGAGCAGGGGGCAGGGATTCAGATTTCTGGATCATTGGGACCTCTTTTGGGGCAGGTGCGACCTGTACAAAAACAACGGGTTGCACCTGAATCCCAGGGGGACCAATATCCTGGTGGGAAGGTTTGCTAAGGCTATGGAGAGAGTTTAAACTAGAATTGCTGGGGGGTGGAAACCAAACTGAAGAGACGGAGGAAGGGCTGTTGGCTCACAAATAGAGAAAGCTTGGAGACAGTGTGAGAGGGAGGATAGGCAGGTGATAGAGAAGGGATGTGCTCAGACTGATGATTTGAGATGTGTCTATTTTAAAGCAAGAAGCATCATGAACAAAGCAGATGAGCTTAGAGCATGGACCAGTATTTGGAGCTATGATGTTGTGGCCATTACAGAGACTTGGATGGCTCAGGGCAGGAATGGTTACTTAGAGGCCCAGGCTTTAGATGTTTCAGAAAGGACAGGGAGGGAGGCAAAAGAGATGGGGGTGTGGCACTGCTGATCAGCGATAGTGTCACAGCTGCAGAAAAGGAGGAAGTCATGCAGGGATTGTCTACTGAGTCTCTGTGGGTGGAGGTTAGAAACAGGAAGGGGTCAATAACTCTTCTGGGTGTTTTTTTATAGACCACCCAATAGGAACAGGGACATCAAGGAACAGCCAAGGAGACAGATTCTGGAAAGGTATAATAATAACAGGGTTGTTGTGGTGGGAGATTTTAATTTCCCCAATATTGATTGGCATCTCCCTAGAGTGAGGGGTTCAGATGGGGTGAAGTTTGTTAGGTGTGTTCAGGAAGGTTTCTTGACATAACATGTAGATAAGCCTACAAGAGGAGAGGCTGTACTTGATCTGGTATTGGGAAATGAACCTGGTCAGGTGTCAGGTGTCTCAGTGGGAGAGCATTTTGGAGATAGTGATCATAATTCTATCTCCTTTACCATAGCATTGGAGAGGGATAGGAACAGATAAGTTAGGAAAGCGGTTAATTGGAGTAAGGAGAAATATGAAGTTATCAGGCAAGAACTTGGAAGCATAAATTGGGAACAGATGTTCTCAGGGAAATGTATGGCAGAAATGTGGCAAATATTCACGGGATATTTACGTGGTGTTTTGCATAGGTACATTCCAATGAGGCAGGGAAAGGATGGTAGGGTACAGGAACCATGGCATACAAAGACTGTAATAAATCTAGTCAAGAAGAAAAGAAGAGCTTAGGAAAGGTTCAAAAAACTAGGTAATAATAGAGATCTAGATGATTATAAGGCTAGCTGGAAGGAGCTTAAGAAGGAAATTAGGAGTGCAGAAGGGGCCATGAGAAGGCCTTGGCGAGCAGGATGAAGGAAAACCCCAAGGCATTCTACAAGTGTGTGGTGAGCAAGAGGATAAGACATGAGAGAATAGGACCAATCAAGTGTGGCAGTGAGAAAGTGTGTATGGAACCAGAGGAGATAGCAGAGATACTTAATGAATACCTTGCTTCAGTATTCACTATGGAAAAGGACCTTCACGATTGTAGTGATGACCTGCAGCAAATTGGAAAGCTTGAGCATGTAGATATTAAGAAAGAGGATGTGCTGGAGCTTTTGGAAAGCATCAAGTTGGATAAGTCTCCAGGGCCAGATGAGATGTACCCCAGGCTACTGTGGGAGGCGAGGGAGGAGATTGCTGAGCCTCTGGCAATGATCTTTGCATCATCAATGGGAATGGGAGAGGTTCCAGAGGGGATGGGATGGTGGCAGATGTTGTTCCCTTATTCAAGAAAGGGAGTAAAGATAGCTCAGGAAATTATAGACCAGTGAGTCTTACTTCAGTGGTTGGTAAGTTGATGGAGAAGATGGAGAGGCATAATATGATTATGAATAGTCAGCATGGCTTTATCAAAGGCAGGTCACGCATTATGAGCCAGATTTTTTCTTTTTTGAGAATGTGACTAAACACATTGATGAAGGTAGAGCCGTAGATATATTGTATATGGATTTCAACATGGCATTTGATAAGGTATCCCATTGAGAAAGTAAGGAGGCTTTGTAGATCCAGAATTGGCTTACTCACAGAAAGTAACAAGTGGTTGTAGATGTGTCATATTCTGCATGGACGGTGGTGACCAGTGGTGTGCCTCAGGGATCTGTTCTGGGACCCCTTCTCTTCATGATGTTTATAAATGACCAAGATGAGGATGTTGAGGGATGGGTTAGTAAATTTGCTGATGACACAAAGGTTGGGAGTATTGTGGATAGTGTGGAGGGCTGTCAGAGGTTACAGCGGGTCATCAATAGGATGCAAAACTGGGCTGTAAAGTGGCAGATGGAGTTCAACCCAGATAAGTGTGAGGTGATTCATTTTGGTAGGTCAAGTATGATGGCAGAATATAGCATTAATGGTAAGACTTGGCAGTGTGGCGGATCAGAGGGATCTTGGGGTCCGAGTCCATAGGATACTCAAAGCTGCTGCGCAGGTTGACTCTGTGGTTAAGAAGGCATATGGAGCATTGGACTTCCTCAATCGTGGGATTGAGTTCAAGAGCCAAGAGGTATATAGGACCCTGGTCAGACCCCACTTGGAGTACTGTGCTCAGTTCTGGTCACCTCACCACAGGAAGGATGTGGAAATTATAGAGAGGGTGCAGAGGAGATTTACAAGGATGTTGCCTGGATCGGGGAGCATGCCTTATGAGAGTGGGCTGAGTGAACTCAGCCTTTTCTCTTTGGAGTGTCGGAGGATGAGAGGTGACCTGATAGAGGTGTATAAGATGATGAGAGTCATTGATCACGTGGATAGTCAGAGGCTTTTTCCCAGGGCTGAAATGGCTAACACGAGAGGGCACAGTTTTAAGGTGCTTGGAAGTAGGTACAGAGGAGATGTCAGGGGTAAGTTTTTTTTATGCAGAGAGTGGTGAGTGCGTGGAATGGGCTGCAGGCAACGGTCGTGGAGGCGGATACAATAGGGTCTTTTAAGAGTCTCTTGGATAGGTACATGGAGCTTAGAAAAATAGAGGACTATGGGTAACTCTAGGTAATTTCTGAAGTATGTACATGTTCGGCACAGCTTTGTGAGCTGAAGGGCCTATATTGTGCTGCAGGCTTTCTGTGTTTCTATGTTTCTAACCAATTCTTCTTACTGTATCACCTGTACCTGTAGTAAACAAGGGCTTTCTTTTATAGTGCATTGCACAGAATAAAGTATTTTCCACAAATTCTAATGTTCCAGCAGCAGGCTAGGCAAAATTTACTTCACTGAGGCAAAGATTGGTAAAGTTAAATCTGCCAAACTTTTATCGTGTTTAATCACTTAAACATCTTCTTAAATATATAGATCTCCATTAAAAACTGTTGTGGAGAGAAAAGACACCATAAGAAGATTACAGCCTCACTGGTTTAGAAATCTAGTTGGGAAAGAGGAATGTACTTGCTTCATTGACTTGAGACATTACCATAGGTCCAGTTTTCGGCAATACCTTCTTCTGAAGGACCTGCAAATACAAAATCTAAGCAAGCACTGCATAATTTTAGTGAAACCATCCTCCAATTTGTCTTTAAGAAAATTGAGAGGCGCTAGGAAAATTATGAGTTTCCATAGCAGGAAACTACAAAGAAATGTAGTTTACAAAGGAAGGTGCTTCTGATATTTAGTTATAATTCTCTCACTCTGTGTAGTGGCACTATTTGCAAAAGCAGGTCATGTAATATTCTTGTCACTGTCCCTTTTCTTCCTAAGGAAGCAGGGTATACATTACCTCTGAAAATCAAAAGTTAGATCATGTATACTTCACTCAGCATTTTGGTTAAGGGGATACCAGTTCGAATCTTGCAATGTACATCACAGTTTTTCTTGGTAGCTGTTTCTCTCTCTCTCTCTCTCTCTCTCTCTCTCACACACACACACACACACACACACACACACACACACACACACACACACACACACACACACACACACACACACACACACACACACACACACACACACACACACACACACACACACACACACACACACACACACTTTCATGCCAGATCTCTTATTTTCATTTGCCTTCTTTTCTTCTGAAAATAACCTTAATTGTAACCTTGCCTTCCTTCACTCTTGTTTTAGAAGCCGGTTGAACATAATGCAAGCTTGAAGTGAAGAGAAAGGCGGGTGTTGTTATCTTAAATATGAAGTCACCATCTTTGAAGACCTCATCATGTTGGAGCAAAAATGATGAAACTAATTTGGGAGGTAATTTCATATTTAAGGTCTTTCTTCAGGAACTGGAATTTTAAAAAATTCAAAGTAGCCCTGATTTTGAACTGAAACCTCTCTTTAGCTGTAATGAAGCTCAGTTGGTGCATTCTACCCTCTTTTGAAAAACTGTACTTCAAGACCTGGCCAGACATTTCATCCTGGATAATGCATCACTGAGGGTGAAGCACTGGGTACAACTAAGTAGGAGACAGGTCAGGGAGTAAAGCTAATGTAGGAAACAGTGTACTGTACCAGAGTGAAGTAGCAAGCATGTTCAACGACAATGAGAAAGCCTACTAACGAATTCCACTGGCATGCATTGCAACGTTCTCGCCATATTTGTAGGCCTGATAAGAAGCCTGCAACCACTTCGTAGGTTTTTTAAATAACATAAAGCATATTTTTTCCAGGATGGTAGCCAGGTCCATTGGCACACTTACAGAATGTATTCTGCAATCTACTGGTTGTCATCATCATTGATGGTGAAATTTGTAACCGTATCTTCCAGGCCCTGAGGTTCTGAAGGTTGTCCTGCAAAACCATCAATATTTATCTCCACTGTGGAAGAATTACTGTCTACCAGGCATGTTCCAGCCTCAACAGTAGCAGGGCCAAATAAAGCCTCTTTGTGAAGAGAATATTGAACATTGATCAATTAATTGTGTGCAATAAAACATGATTTAGTCCAGAATGTTTATTATGAGGCATTTATATTTGTAGCCAAGCAAAGTGTGTGTTGGTGAGTCTTAGAGGGATATTACAATGCAAGTTGCTTTTTATTTACTTACTTAGGTTTTCATTCAATTAGGTTCATGCTAGCCTCCAAAAAAATGTTTCCTTTTCATTTTCATTTTCCTTACTTTCTTGTCCCTTTGTAATTTGTTCTCCTAAGCAAGTCCTTTTTTCCACATTTATTTTTAATGCCATTTATCTACCTACACCAAGAACTAACTTATTTAGTTCAACTCTCATGTTTCTCCCTTGCCAATTCAACCCACGCCCCAGCTGATCACTGAATAAATGGTGTCCTACCAGTGGCGCGTGGAGACCGACGGCTGCCACCACAGAGCAGCATTGTGCAACATGTACACCCAAACCTTTGCTCTTACTCTGTCCAATGGAGAGCTGCAGTTCTATTTGGACTGATGCAATCAGAAGAATTGATCGTGAGCAATCATGCAGATGTGACTAAATAGGTTGTATCTGGCTGACCCTATTCACTCACTCCTCTTTCTCTTCCTCATCCTTTTCCTGCTCACAGCTGCTGATGTTGGTGCTGGTGGAAAGAACAGAGCTGCCACCATCATACACCAAACTGCCAAAAATCCTGAGACACGTTCTGATAAAAACCCTCCAGGGCCATCAAATTAGCAACAGCTTTGTCAGAGCATGCAAATGTATTACGCAATTAAATTTTACATGTACTTGCATAATAATCACACCTATGTGGGTTGGGAGCTAAGTCAAATGTCATGTCATTGGCCCATAACCCTTGACATCCTATGGTTGTAACTAGTGGGATACCACAGGGAACAGCACCTGCCATCCAGCTATTCACAATCTATGCCAATAATCTATCTGAGGGAATGAAAGTCAAAGTTAAAGTTGAGATTATTGTCATGTGCACAAGCATATGTATTTCAGATCCTTTCTTAAACAGCAGAATAACATTGGTTATCCTCCAATCCTCTGTTACCTCACCTGTAATTGTCTGATTTAAATATCTCTGCTAGGGCCATAGCAATTTCTGCACTTGCCTCCCACAGGGTCCGATGGAACACCTTGTCGGTCACTGGGGATTTATCCACCCTAGTATGCCTTCAGATCGCAAACACCTCCTCCACTCTGATCTGTACAGGGTCCATGAAGTTGATTGTGCTTTGCCTCAGTTCTGTAGGCTCTGTGTCCACCTCCTGAGTCAATACAGATGCAAAGAATTCATTTCAGATCTCCCCCATTCTTTTAGCTCCACACATGGATTACCATTCTGACCTTCCAGACGATCAGTCTTTGTCCCTTGTAATCCTTTCGCTCTGTCTGCAGAACCCCTTAGAATTCTCCTCCACCTTATCTGCTAGGGCAACCTTATGCCTTCTTTTAGCCCTCCTGATTTATTTCTTAAGTGTTCTCTTACATTTCTTATACTTATAAGCAGCTCATTTGTTCCTACCTGCCTATACCTGCCACGCACCTCTTTTTTTTTATCTTAACCAGGGCCTAAATAACACTTGAAAACCAAGCTTTACTTTTATTCTGATAGGCACAAACAAGGTTTGTACTCTCAGAATTTCACTTTTGAAGGCCTCCCGCTTACCAAGAGCATCTTTACTAGAAAACAGCCTGTCCCAATCCACATTTGCCAGATCCTTTCTGATACCCTCAAGGTTGGTCTCCATTGTAGTGCAAGGTGGTTACCGTGGTCATTACACTGAGGTAGTGATCAGCGTTACGAGGTTGGCTCTAGAACTGAATGTTTGAAGGGAAGTCACTGTTCTTGAACAACATACACAAAAAAAGCTGAAGTAACTCAGCAAATCAGGCAGCATCTACAGAGGAGAATAAACAGTTAATGTTTTGGGCTGAGGTCCATCATAGGTACAGGGGAGATGTCAGGGGTAAGTTTTTTACGCAGAGAGTGGTGAGTGTGTGGAATGGGCTGCTGGCGACAGTGGTGGTGGCGTATATGATAGTGCCTTTTAAGAAACTCCTGAACCGGTACATGGAGCTTAGAAAAAGAGAGGGCTATGGGTACCCTAGGTAATTTCTAAAGTAAGTACATGTTCGGCACAGCTTTGTGAACCGAATGGCTTGACTTGCACTGTAGGTTTCCTATGTTCTCTATGTTCTATCAGGATTGTTCTTGAACCTGGTGGTGAGAGATGTCGTGTTTCTTTACTACTTGTCCAATGGTAGCTGAGAGATAATAGCATGGCCTGGACGGTGGGAGGCAGTGATGATAGATCAGAATCAGAAACAGGTTTAATATCGTTGACATATGTCGTGAAATTCATTGTCTAACTGAATCACTGCATTATGTAGAAACAGAAATCAATAAATAAATCTTTTGATAGTAAGGGAGATCAAACAGGGTTAATGAGGCAAATGACAACCAGGTAAAAGATCAACAGTAATGTCAAAGAATCATGGAACGGGCTTAAAGCACTGAATCCCCTCCTCCTGCTCCCAATTCTTATTACGTTATAGTTTGTCACAGGAAGCCGAACATGTAGGTGTCAATAACAGCCTGTGATCATCATAAGAACGCTAAACAATTATGAGATTCACTTACTCACACTAGCTGTAGAAGTGAAGTATCCCCACTGACTCCCGCAAACCTGTAACCCCTCCCCTGTCCCCCCTCCCCTTTGCCCCTCCCCTTTGCCCCTCCCCTTTTTTTCTCGCTCTGCCTATTACTCTGCCTGTTCTCCATC
Organism: Hemitrygon akajei; assembly: GCF_048418815.1. Taxonomy (NCBI): domain Eukaryota; kingdom Metazoa; phylum Chordata; class Chondrichthyes; order Myliobatiformes; family Dasyatidae; genus Hemitrygon; species Hemitrygon akajei. Next base: position 140,902,460 of record NC_133126.1, read on the forward strand.
TCCCTCTGGTGCTCCCCTCCCCCTTTCTTTCTCCCTAGGCCTCCCGTCCCATGATCCTCTCCCTTCTCCAGCTGTGTATCCCTTTTGCCAATCACCTTTCCAGCTCTTACCTTCACCCCACCCCCTCCAGTCTTCTCCTATCATTTCACATTTCCCCCTCCCCCTCCTACTTTCAACTCTCTTACTATCTTTTCTTTCAGTTAGTCCTGACGAAGAGTCTCTGCCCAAAATGTCGACAGTGCTTCTTTCTATAGATGCTGCCTGGCCTGCTGTGTTCCACCAGCATTTTGTGTGTGTGTAACCTGTAACCTGTGGTCACTTAAAGCAGAGAAGCAACATTCAAGATGGAACTGAGAAACTCAAGGCCAAACATCAGGAGCACACAAAAGCCTTGCCTACGTGACTGAAGAAATATACCACCTCACAATTGCCCACCCTGTCAACCATCTCCTCTCCATCCATAGAAAACTGTGAGGTTCACAATTCACCTCATCAGCCACTCCAAACCCGACACAACCAGATGGGAGGTAAGTCACCCTTGTTCCCAGGGAACTGTATAAGAAAAAGATAGCTACAGGCTGGAGATAAGTCATGGTTATTCCTCGCTTTGGCTTCTCCTTACCCTGCTCCGAGTATGCACTTGGAACTATCAGAATCAGAATCAGGTTTATTATCACCGGCATGTGACGTGAAATTTGTTAACTTAGCAGCAGCAGTTGAATGCAATACATAATCTAGCAGAGAAAAATAAATAATAATAATAATAATAAATAAACAAGTAAATCAATTACATATATTGAATAGATTTTTAAAAAGTACAAAAGCAGAAATGCTGTATATTAAAAAAAAGTGAGGTAGTGTCCAAAGATTCAATGTCCATTTAGGAATCGGATGGCAGAGGGGAAGAAGCTGTTCTTGAATTGCTGAGTGTGTACCTTCAGGCTTCTGTACCCCCTACTTGATGGTAGCAGTGAGAAACGGGCATGCCCTGGGTGCTGGAGGTCTTTAATATTGGATGCTGCCTTTCTGAGACACTGCTCCCTGAAGATGTCTTGGGTACTTTGTAGGCTAGTGCCCAAGTTGGAGCTGACTAGATTTACAACCTTCTGCAGCTTCTTTCGGTCCTGTGCAGTAGCCCCTCCATACCAAACAGTGATGCAGCCTGTCAGAATGCTCTCCACGGTACAACTATAGAAGTTTTTGAGTGTATTTGTTGGCATCCCAAATCTCTTCAAACTCCTAATGAAGTATAGCTGCTGTCTTGCCTTCTTTATAACTACATCGATATGTTGGGACTAGGTTAGATCCTCAGAGATCTTGACACCCAGGAACTTGAAGCTGCTCAATCTCTCCACTTCCAATCCTTCTATGAGGATTGGTATGTGTTCTTTCGTCTTATCCTTCCTGAAGTCCACAATCAGCTCTTTCGTCTTACTGACGTTGAGTGCCAGGTTGTTGCTGTGGCACCACTCCACTGGTTCGCATAATCTCACTCCTGTACGTTCTCTTGTCACCACCTGAGATTCAACCAACAATGGTTGTATCGTCAGCAAATTTAAAGATGGTATTTGAGTTATGCCTAGCCACACAGTCACATGTATACAGAGAGTAGAGAAGTGGGCGAAGCACACACCCCTGAGGTGCGCCAGTGTTGATTGTCAGCGAGAAGGAGATGTTACCACCAGTCTGCACAGATTGTGGTCTTCCAGTTAGGAAGTCGAGGATCCAATTGCAGAGGGAGGTACAGAAGCCCAGGTTCTGCAACTTCTCAGTCAGGATTGTGAGGATGATGGTATTAAATGCTAAGCTATAGTCAATGAACAGCATCCTAGCCTAAGTTTTTGTGTTGTGCAGGTGGTCTAAAGCCGTGTGGAGAGCCATTGAGATTGTGTCTGCCATTGACCTATTGTGGCAATAGGCAAATTGCAATGGGTCCAGGTCCTTGCTGAGGCAGGAGTTCAGTCCAGTCATGACCAGCCTCTCAAAGCATTCCATCACTGTCGATGTGAGTGCTACCGGGCAATAGTCATGAAGGCAGCTCACATTATTCTCCTTAGGCACTGATATAATTGTTGCCTTTTTGAAGCAAGTGGGAACTTCCACCCGTAGCAATGAGAGATTGAAAATGTCCTTGAATACTCACGCTAGTTAGTTGGCACAGGTTTTCAGAGCCTTACCAGGTACTCCATCAGGATGCCTTGCAAGGGTTCAGTCTCTTTAAAGACAGCCTAATATTCACCTCTGAGACAGAGATCACAGGGTCATCAGGTGTTGCAGGGATCTTCACAGCTGTAGTTGTGTTCTCCCTTTCAAAGCGTGCATAGAAGGCATTGAGTGTATTGCAGTAATGGGTGTCGTAGTAACAACCTTGCACTCAGTGTTAGTAAGAGCAAAAAACTGATTGTGAACTTCAGAAAAGGTAGATCAAGGAAATGCAAACTAATCCTCATAGAGGGATCAGAATTGGAGGGAGTGAGAAATTTCGAGTTCCTGGGTGTCAATATCTCTGAGGACCTAACCAAGTCACAACATATTGATGCAACTATAAAGAAGGCAAGACAGTGGCTATATTTCATTAGGAGTTTGAGGAGATTTGGTTTGTCAACTAAAACACTTGAAAACTTCTACAGATGTACCACGGAGAGCACTCTGACTGGCTGCATCACTGTCTGGTTATGGGGAGGGGGGTTCATTGCACAGCTCCTCTCCATCATGGGTACTAGCCACTGTAGTATCCAAGACATCTTCAAGGAGCGGTGCCTTGGGAAGGCAGCGTCCATCATTAAGTCCCTCACCACCCAGGGCTTGCCCTCTTCTCATTGTCAGGAAGGAGATACAGAAGCCTGAAGGCACACCCGCAGCGATTAAGGAACAGCTTCTTCCCCTCTGCCATCAGATTTCTTAATGGACATTGAACCCATGAGCACTACCTCACTGTTTCTTATCACTTATTTCAGTTTTTGCACTACTTGTTTTAACAACTATTTAATATACAGTACTCATATAGTTACTGTAATACAAGTTTTTTCTATTTTTATAATATATTGCATTGTGCTGCAAAGTTAACAAATTTCATGACATATGTTGGTGATTCTGATGCTGATTCAATGAGAGTGTGGTTACTAAAGAGCAGGCATCTCACATGTTCCTCACTGAAGCTCAGTCAGATAATTAATTCCTAAACAGCCTGAATAAAAATGCCCCCTGCTGAGAACTCCTCTTCCCCCTCCTCCCACTGTTCCCAGCTTTGCTTGTTCTTTGTTATCATTCTGCCACTCACACTACAGTCCATAGGTAATGAATAACCTGTTCTCCCTTGTCCAGTAACAGTCAGTTTAGGCAAACATCTTAAAGTCGGCAAATCAGTCAGTTAGTCCCGGAGAGGTGACTTTTGCAATTTTACACATCAAAGAAAACCATCAGACCTGTAGTCCAGTATCTATGATCTCTTGTGTCCAGACTTCTAGAATTGTATAATCAGAAAGATTAAATCAGTCAGCTGCTACCTTTTAAATCGTTGATATTCCTTTCCTGATACCTAACCTGCACTAATCACTAAAGCAAAAAGGCTACATAAGTGTTAAACTCAAAATTACAGTGCCAAATGTCAAGTTGCAGACTGGTTAGCATCATCTGTTTAAGTGCATTCTTCCAGAGGGTGTTAGTTACTGGTACTACCTTTACCAACCTGATGTATTTCAGAAATCCTGGTGAAAGTATTCACACAATACATTAGACTTCAAAGTTCAAAGTAAATTTATTATCAAAGTACTTATATGTCACCATATACAATCCTCAGACTCTTTTTTTTGCAGGCATACTCATTAGAATAATAACCATAATATAATCAATGAAAGACCACGCCAAATTGGATGTTCAATCAGTGTGCAAGAGACAACAAACTGTGCAAATACAAAAAGACAGAAAGAATAATGATAAATCAATAAATAATAAATATCAAAAACGTGAGATGAAGAGTCCTTAAAAGTGAGTCCATAGATTGTGGATATATTTCAATGATGGGCTGAGTGAAATTGTCCCCTTTGGTTCAAGAGCCTGATGGTTAAGGGGTAATAATTGTTTCTGAACCTGGTGGTGTGAGTCCTGAAGCTCCTGTACCTTGTTCCTGATGGCAGCAGGAAGAAGAGAGTATATCTTGGGTTTGGGGGTGCTTGATGATGGATACTGCTTTCCTGTGGCAACGTTCCATGTAGATGTGCTCAGTGGCGGGGAGGGCTTTACTTGTGATAGACTGGGCCATATCCACTTCTTGTGTAGGATTTTCCTTTCAAGGGCATTGGCGTATCCATACCAGGTTCTGATGCAGCCAGTCAATATAGTCCATATATAGAAGCTTGTTGAAGTTTTAGATGTCACACCAAATCTTCACAAACTCACAAACTCCTAAGGAAGTAAAGGCGCTGCCGTACTTCCTTCACAACTGCACATAAGTGCTGGGCCCAGGACAAGTCCTCCAAAATAATAACACCGAGGAATTTAAAGTTGATGATCCTCTCCACCTCTGATCCTCTGATGAGAACTGGCTCATGGACCTCTGGTTTCCTTCTCATGAAGTCAATAATCAGCTAATCGGTCTTGCTGACATTGAGTGAGAGGTTGTTGTTGCACTGCTCTTCCAGATTTTCAGTCTGCCTCCCATTTGCTGATTCATCACCACCTTTGATTCGGCCTATGACAGTGGTGTCATCAGCAAACTTGAACAGGGCATTGGAGCTGTACTTTGCCACAAAGTCATAATATAGTCACAGCTACCAAATAGAATCAGAAGCACCAAAATAACAAGCATTACTATTGCCAATTTCATGCCCTGTTTAGACTAATTGTGTTCTCGCATTTTAATTGTTAGAATGAAATTAAATTCTGACACAGCTAGAATGCAGCTTTTTGATTTATTTCAGAAAGCAAGTGTATCTTGAACATTACACTCAAAGTTTGAAATTGTTATTAAGTGACAATCATATCAATTTGTCAACTATACAGTTACATAACATACATGGTTGAATTTTTGAAGAATCTGATCTGAATTTATTGTGAAAATTATTTATTGGTAGAGTTTTCAGTAGATACATCAAGCTTCAATGTGTTGCTTTTTATTTTGCTGTTAGAATCCAGCCGGCATCCAATGGGGTAAGTGAGCAAGATGTGAGCAATCAACTGGGGTAGGGGTAGAAATATTGGAAAGAATTCCAGATTGAAGGCAACTGAGGCTGTAGGTCAAGGTGGTGAATGGTGGCAGCAATTCCAATGAAGGATGAGGAAGGTATAGATGGGGAACATGTTGGCAGAATACAGCTGAAGAATTGCTTGAGGGACCTTGAGCAGCATGCCCACAATTCATACAATATAAAGAACAAACCTGCCCATCCCAGCAGCTTCCACTTCCCATTAGCTGCTAGGATTCCCCGGACTTAGAAAAGGCTGTGGTCAATATTTAATTTAAATGTCGCTAAAGTATAAGGGGCATGTTAATATATTACAAATATAAAGCATAACGTTAACCACCCTTTCAGAGAGGCTTCCCTGACACATGAAATTTGCCACACTTAAAACAAAAGGAGGTACCTTTGTAGTTGCCACAAGATTCCGCTTTGAATCATCACCTCTCAAAAACTACCAGGTCCGGTCTATCAGGTGGAGAACTAGTTCTGAGAAAGAGGAAGGTACCAAAATTTTTTACTTTATTTTCTCCACCAATTATGAAATTGTTTTGATGGATAGTCCTTTCAATTTATTTAGGTGTGTCTCCCACTATGTATCAGCATATTTTCAAGAATGCTGCTTATAGATTACTTTTTCAGTGTTTCATGCATTCAAGATGCAACTTATTGATAGTAAAAGCTCTGTGCATGGCATACTTTACAAAACTAATAACAGCTGGAACAAAGGTTTAACATCTCACTTAACAACAAAATTGGAAAATGTTCGAATATTGAAAACCAACATTGTTGCTTAAATGTGAATAAGTAATATATTTCAACATAAAATTACAAATGTTATTAACTAATTACCAACTAAAATTCAAATTTAAATCTATAAACGAATTTAAAATTTAGTGAAGTTGATTTTTATATGCAAGTATCAAAATTTATAAATGCAAGCTGTCGAAATAATTATCAATAATGTTACATGGCAAAGCAAACTAGAAAGTAACAAATACACATTTAAAAAATTAACCAGATACTTAAATTTATTCAGATTCTTCTGAGAACACTGATTTCTTCAACATTATGTGTCATATGTTCTTCGATAGGCAAGTATCAAAATTTCTGCATGTTATTCTGCCCTTTCAGATCATCTAAACTTTTGCAACTGTAAAATAAATTTGTTAATTTATCACTTTATCATTTAAATTGTCTTAGTTAAATGGTAAAATAACTGTTTTTATATGTAACTTTTGGAAATATTCCTACTTCACGTTTTGTAGATCTTTATAAAATACTTTCTTCTTCAAAGTCAAACTTAAATGCAGATCCACTTTGGAAAGGCAATCCATTCTTGCTTTCTTTTCCATTCATAAATTCTTCGTAAGGATCCGTTTGGGATTTAATTTTCTTTGCTCGCAGATGCCCCAGAAATACAATAAGTGCCAGGAATGAGTAGAAAAACATCACAAAGAGGACAAAAAAGTAGGCATTTTCATCGGATTGCTCCACATTTCCCACAGAAGCAGTTGCATTCAGCTGTGATCCATCATTTTCGTCTAAAGATTCCTTTAAGAATTTTCCAAAGCATGAATTGAAGAGGGAAATTAAATTTGTTGTGTTCATCTTGGTGCCACTGAGAAAAAATTGTATGCACTCTCAAAGCAAGCATGTGGACTCATATCCAGAGATAACTGAATTCTAGATTTGGTAAGGAATGCTGCTCCTTCACTTACTGCAGAGGCCTAATAATAATGCAACATATTTTAGATAATGCCACTCTATGTTGGAGTGCAAACTTTTGGATATATCATTTTGAAACATTAACAGAAGCAGCATTTCCAAATATAGGATCAGTGCAAAACCCCAATCCATCTATGGAAAAGATGACAAACTGATAACCTCTCAGGCCTCTGCTGCTGTTGATTTTGTTGCTGGTGAATGAGGTATGAGACAGCAGCTTCAAGTGTTTTGGCCTTTGACCTTGAATCCTTGAGGGAACTAGCTAACCTCTGCTTTGTTGTGATCATTGACTTTGCCTCTATTGATATTAACACAATAAGCTAATGTAGCTAAGCTAAGCTAATAATTACAATAAATATGATTTATATTTAATATAATCACTATAAGCATACATATATCTAACATAGTATGCCTGTAATTATGACAGTTCTAAAACAAATATTCATTTGTGGTATGTGGGCGTCGCTGACAAAGCCAGCATTTATTGCCCATCCCTAGTTGCTCCTCAGAAGGCGGTGATGAACTGAACTGCTGCAGTCCCTGAGGTGTAGATACACCCACAGTGCTGTTAGGGAGGGAAGTCCATGATTTTGACCCAGTGACAATGAGGGAACACTGATCGGTTTCCAAGTCAGGATGCTGAGCAACTTGGAGCGGGATTTCGTCGTGGTGGTGTTCCCAGGTATCTGCGGCCACATTTCCATTTAGATATTCAAAGAATGAGGTTTACAGGAAGATATTGTTTCCTGTTTGGCATTGCTGCCTGCTGCACCTCTAGCAGCCCCCTCAGCTGCAGGGTCATCAGCCAGGGACCATCACTCCCTTAGTCCTGGTACAGCTCCTGGTGGTGGACTAGTGGCAGGGATGTCTACCTGCTACCCCATGCAGCTTCCGATGGGGTTAGTCAGTCCCCCAGTTTCTATCCTTCCTCCTCTGTCATGGCCAAAAGCTGCCCCTTTCTGCCTCTTCAGCGAACTATCCGGTGACTCCCGTGAGCCTCACTCCAGTCACTGCCATATCACAGAGTAACCTTGTCATTGATGCACCGGCATCCTACCTCCACAGTGTAGATGACAGCCTCCAGCCAGCTTCCTTACACTCAGCTGCCAGGTCCGAGTACTTCAGCCTCCACTCCTCCCTCCCATGGGACAGTTAACTTGATGAAGAGGATTGTCCTGGCAGCCGTGGACCGCAGTACCATGTCTGGGTGGAGAGATGTGGTGGTGATGTCTGTGGGGAACTGTGGCTATCTGCTGAGATCTGTCCTCATGTTCCACTCCTTGCCTGTGGAGAAGAGTCCTGAAGGAGCTCCCAGGCGGGTGCATTCAGCCATCTTACCAGCCTTAACAAACGGATGAGTTGTCATCCCGCCGGGGAGAGGCTGCTTCTCGCATCCCGCCTGCAGGTCTTTAAGATCTCCGCCAGCTTCTTTAGCACTTGGTAATGCCGCCATCTGTGGGACAGCGCAGTCTTTTATCCTGCCAAGATGACGAGTGGAATTATTCTAAAAATAGATGTTTTTTTGTATCCTCTAAGGTGTTATAGTTAATTCCCAAAAGCTTCAATCTTTTCCAGTGCTGAATTCATACTGAGGATGTTTGCCCTGGAAACATTAAGCTGATTTGAAAGAGTCCTGCTAAGTAACCTTAGCAAAGCAAACTCACAATATGTATAATTTATTTATTTTTAAATATTATTTATTTTATTTAAAGGTACAGCACAGAACAGGCCCTTCTGGCCAAACAAGCAGCCCACCAATTTAACCCTAGCCTAATCAAAGGTCAGGTTACTGACCAGTCTATCTTTGTACTGTGGAGGAAGCTGAAGCTCCCGGAGGAAACCCACGCAGTCACGGGGACAACATGCAAATTCCTTACAGATGGCGTTGGAATTGAACTTCAAAATCTGATGCCCTGAGCTGTAATAGTGCCGCACTCATTGCTGCTCTGCTGTGGCACAAGGGTATCAAATGTATATTTGAAACTGTAACTGTGAGGTATTAATTTTATATTAGGAGTTCTTATAATTATTGGAATTTAAGCCCCTATTTGGGAATGTGTTCAGAAATGGTGGAGGTTGTGAATTTGTACACACAGGAGTTATGTATCCATGTCTAATTTGTTGTCACTTCAAGACTGTATTATGGAAATGTAGGTTTGACACTTCATGGGATTTTGATATTATGTCTTGTATTTGTCAATATGCCTAGCATTATATTTTGGATTTTATTTAATGAAGATTTTTCTTTCAAACTCATTGAAAAGTACCAACGCTCTGTCAAGAATCAATAAACGTAAAAGTTATTTCACAGCCTCATCAAGTCATCTAACACAGATAGAGGCTGTTAGATCCATCGTGTCATGACAAAGGTCAATATTCATGGTTAGAATAAGGGAAGGACATCTATGAAACTTTAGGATAGGTTAAATAACAGTTGAATGTTTTTTTATAGATTAGCACAATGGTTATAATCACAATTAGAACAACGAATCTGAGAAAATGTCTTTACACAAAGGGTGTTATTATGTGAAATGTTTCATGACAACCCAAGTAAAAGCAAATTTCAGAACTTCTTGAAACAAAAGCATGAGATCTTTGCATGAAGAGCTGGAGAAGCAAGCTAGCTTAGAAGATTACAGATGATAGACAATCAAAACTGACACAGATTTTTTGGACTGACAGGTTTCATCTCTGCTTGAAATCAAAGATAGGAGTGGAACGGCTTCTTTTTATAGTTGTTATAGCCTGGCATTTGTTAGTTAGAGGATTGGCTTTTTCTCATGCTTCATATTAGCTAACATAAATAATACATTTTAAAAAAGATGAATTCCTTAAATGTTTTGGGCAGATTGCACTGTCAGCTTTGCATCACAGTTAAAATGTTTTATTTCGGAACTAACCTCCAAGGTTAGTTCCAAAATAAAACACTTATCCAGGTTAAGTGTACAGTGGAAACATTGCTAAGGTTATTTTTCTCTCTACTGTTTGTAACATGATAGTTGGTATCTGCTGACATTGTACATTAATTTTCTTTCATTTGTGACTAGAATGTGAACCTTGAGGTGAATAAGATACACTTTTTGGCCAGTTCTGTATTCTATAGCTTGGTTCTTTGATTGCCAGTGCCAAGTGAAATGAAAGACTGTGTCAAAGAAGCAAGGGGCAAAGGTTAAGTTCTCCTCAATATGCATTTCCTTCAGATGTGTCCACCGCACGATAAAGGTAAAGTGGTCAGAGTCACTCAATGAGTATTATGTTTTACAGGTTACATCGCACCAAAGTAAATTGTTGTTTTACCAAAGAGTGAAACATTATCTCTCCGCATTGAGATTACTTGACTAAATGACAGTAACAGCTGCTTTGGTGATCTAGCTGTCGTGGCATCAGGAAGAAAACACAAAGCCACTTTGAAGTAGCTTTCACTTTTAAAAAATGGTAATATTTTGCAAGCTTAGCACTGTTTCTTTAAGTATGACCTCTGAACTGATCTACTGATGACTGTTACACACGCACGTATTGTGTTATAGCTGAAAAACTACAGTGTGTCTGTATTTGCCATTAGGATTCGGCAATAAAACACATGAAAGCAAATTAGAAACAAATTAAGTTAGAAATCTATCCTGATTATCATTAACTGCAGTGATGAAACTGAGGACAAACTTATAATAAAATGAAGCAGTACAGTATTGTTAGTATTACTACTAGTTTTCTAAATAATATCTAAAAAAATAACTTACCCAAGCATTACCTGATAAGTTAGTCTCATTTTCTTTAAATTATCATTTCAATTTAACCATGTATAAAACTAGAATACAATTGAAAGAATTAAACTACTTAGGAAATCTGACACATATTAGCAAATAAAATTGTTATTTTAAGGGGTGAGATAACATAGATGTTGATTCTCGTTTTTAACCCTTTCATCATTACGGTGCAGCAGTCAGAAAGATGTTAGAAATTAGACATCGTCCGCTCCTTTCCCTTGCTGAGTTCCTCCATCAGTTTTTGCTTTGGAAATTAATATCTCTTCTACCTCAGTTACAAAATGTTTAGTTTACATGTTACAATGTTTGCCCTTTTGCATTGTGTTGATGGCAAAAATACAGTGCATTTTGTTTTAATTTTTCCATTATATACCTTTGGTTTAACTTTATTTCACTGGTAATTTAAAGTGCGTGTGTGAAGTTTGCAACAGTACAAAACACCTGGGTTGTTTCCACAAAATGTAAAAGCATGTAGCACAGCAATGTTTAAGACACATTGCAACTGACAAACGAACAGGATTAGAGGAATATGGACCATGTGTGGGCACATGGGATTAGTTTAATCACAAGCAAGAGAAAATCGGCAGATGCTGGAAATCCAAGCAATGCACACAAGATACTGGAGGATCTCAGCAGGCCAAGCAGCATCTATAGAAAAGAGTAAACAGTTGAACTTTTGGGCCGAGATTCTTCATAAGGGCTTGATGAAGGCTTTTGGCCTAAAATGTTGACTGTTTACTCTTTTCCAGAGATGCTGCCTGACCTGCTGGGATTAGTTTAGACTTCTTCATGGTCAGCACAGATATGCTGGGCCAAAAGGCCAGATCCTCTTGTTTACAGCCTTTGTAACATGATTTTCTTGAACTGATGAATTACAGCCCCAGCTAGTTTTTAATATCTGTGAAGCAACATGGTGACCTGGATTAATTGTGCAATAATTCAATTAACATTCCAAGTGTGCAAGGTGATAAAAACCTCCTGCGGTATGATTTTTCCACTTCTTCAAGGTCCTGAAGGTTTTTACACTACATCTCAGGGTTAGGAATATTAATCAAAAAGAGTTAACGGGGTAACTAATTTTGTAGTAAAGTTAAAATTGGGCACTTTACTCTGAATATCTAACAATCCTTTCAGTTTCTGTAACACTTAAAATATTAGTATATTTTTTATTTTAAAATAATTTAATACTGTATAATTATACTAGTTTCTGAAATGAGGTTTGTAGGAAATAGGACAAGGAAAAGACTCTTGGTCATTTGAGCTTGCCCTGCCATTCAATGAGATCATGGGCTGATCTGATTTTTACCTGCTGCTCCATTTCCCAGCCTGATTCTTGCAACCTTTCAGAATCCTACAGGCTAAAGAGCTGTTTTGAATTCACCTTATGACAAATCATCCACAGAGATCTGAAAGAATTTCAAAGCCTCTCAATGCTCCAAATGAAGATAAGCCACCATATCTCAATTTTAAGTGATCAAACTTGACACTGAAAGAATGAGCCTTGTTCTAGATTCCTTTATTAGGGAAGGTATTCTCTTAGCTTCTGGCGCCATGATTAGGAAGGGCCAAGTGGTATTCTTTTGTCCTGTAATTTTCTATGTATTTGCTCCCAGAAGCTCATATATTTCAATTGCATCAGCCCATCTTTTAAACTCCTCAAAGTATGGGCTCACTCTGCTTAGTATCCCCCAAACCTTTTACAAATGTAGAGAGGATTAATAAAACTCTTCAGAGACATTTGCTTCCAGACTATATATATTCTAAGACAAAGTTATTGTTTATGATTTCAAGTCTTTTTCTTATTTTGGAGAGTGATAAGCATTCTATTCATAAGAACAACATCAAAATATATTTTATAATCCCACTACATGACTTGTTCCTATGCTGAGGACAGACAGAATGGTCCAAATACCAAGATGGCACCAGAGGGTGACTTCTCCCAGCTCATCAGAGAAACAGTTATATTCTTCCTATTCTAATGTCTCTGTTTTACTTTCCAGGGTGGCTGGGGTCCTATTGGCATTTTCGATCCACAGCAGCACTCAAAGCTGCAGTTCTGCCCAGCAGTGTGTTCCTGTTCTTGGAGCTCAACAATCAGGCGCATTTCCCTATGTCCAGGCTCGGCCTGAAGTCGGACGACTTCAGTGCTTTGCATGGCGCTGTGGACATGAATTCTCATCGGTGTCACAGACTGAATCATAATGGGAACCGGAACATTGAAGACAGTGAGAGTGGCTGACGGAGGGCTCTGCACTCAGTAGTCGATCTCTCTCTCTCGGGTCAGGGAGAGTTTGCTGCCGATTCTCAATTCCGGGAACTCAAAATAAAACCTTTACATCTGTGGCTGTTACATTCAGTAATACTGACCACAAAAGTAAAGGATTTATTTTTCAGTAGTGCTTACTTTAAGGATAAAAAAGAACAAACATAGTTCCATTGCCATCAACTTGGCTCCTTGGCCTCTCCACCTGCGATAGTTGAAAGAGCCTGTAGACTGAATATACTTTATCAAAATAAACTCTATTCATAATTTTAAAAATTGACCCAAATAAACTGTGCAATGCCTTGTCATTCTTTACGTTCATAGTCAATACTATCAGTACAGATCTATTACATTCCTACACATGCATATCACTGCTGTCACTCATGTGGCCCTCTGGGGTTGTATACTTCTATAATAATTGAGGGACTTCCTCACCCCAACCCAGCCCATCCCTCTGCCCTTTGAGACCTTGCATTGGTGGCACCAAGTTTCAGTGCATCCCTCAGCACATACTCCTACAGTCTGCAATGTGCCAGTCGCCAGTCCCTCCATGGACATCTCAATGTGCTAGCAGGCCAATAACTTCCAGGCAGAGTAACATTCATCTTTCACCGAGCTGATGATCTGCCAGCAGTGCTTGACGGTCATCTCTGTGTGTGTGTCCCTGGCAACAATCTCTGTCACCCAGCTTCTCTGGTTCAACCACAACACAGGGTTCATCCTCATCCTCTTCATAAACTCCCAGTCTGCAAAGAGGTGAGATTCCATCTCTTTCCCAGTGCAGTCATCCCTCGGGCAGCACACAGTGGGAGTGATGCTTGAAGGATTTGACTATGTGGGCCCCTCTCAGCACCAGCCAAGCAAGGTCTTGGTGCCTCTTGATGATGCAGGGCTGGTCTGAACAGTCTACTTAGGGAACCACCACACTGTGTCCATCAAGTCCTTCTCCTGCAGTGTCTGCTGGATACTCCATGCTGACCACAACCTAATGGACTTGTGCTCAAGGGCGTTGGTCCAGAAAAACTTTTACATAAAGGACAGGAGTGTGGCAACATCCAGCTGACTGGGTTGTTGTAAGAGATTAGGGCCCGAGCCATCGTTCGCAACACCAGGGACTGATAGAAACTCTGTATGTAGTGGTGTTTGATGGTTGTGTATTTAGGTTAAATAAACAGCCACACATGAATACGGTCATCAGGATGAGGGTGTCATTGGGTGCGTTTTTGTCCCCACTGTCCAGGGAATTGTGCATTGTGACACATTTGACCCACTCCATCTTGAACCCCCAGATGAACATGAAGATAGCTTGGGTGATTCCCAAGATGGAGGATTGGAGGATGGGCCACACGTGGGCCAAGCACAGCAGCCCTGAGCACAGCTCACAGCTGATGAACAGGTTCTTCCCAGTTATCAATAAGACTATAAGACATAGAAGCAGAATTAGGCCATTCAGCCCATTCTCTCTGCTCCAGTATTCCATCATGGCTGATCCTGGATCCCACTCAACCCATACACCTGCCTTCTTGCCATAGGCTTTGATGCCCTGACCAAGCAGGAAATGATCAACTGCCGCCTTAAATATATGCACTTGACTTGGCCTCCACCGCAGTCTATGGTAGAGCATTCTACAAACTTACTACTCTCTGGCTAAAAAAATTCAATTTTGAGGTTGTGCCCTCTAGTTCTGGATACCCCCACCATAAGAAGCATCCTCTCCACATCCACTCTATCTAGTCCTTTCAACATTCGGTAGGTTTCAATAATATCACCCCCCCCCCCCGGCATTCTTCTAAATTCCAGTGAGTAAGTTCCAGTGCCCTCCCACAGCCCACCCCAGAAATCCTGCAGCAGCTTCTGCCTTTATGCCGCGTTATTGAAGGTGATGTCAAAGAAGAAGTTACCGGTTAGATATTGGACACAGTAGATGTCCTTCATGTCTAACTTGCAGCACAGGACCTTCCAACTGAAAGACTCCCTGTTGAAGGGGTCTTCCTCTCTGAGATCCTTCACTGCTTCTTAACCCAGCTCCTCCGGTCGATGTGCTGGTAGCTGCAGCCATTCGGAATGGGCGTTGATTGTTGGAAGGGGATGTTAGATCAGTTTCCTAATCAGTATGAGAATCCACTCCTACATCAGCAGGTTAAGCTTTTAATGGCTCCTTGATTGCAACCAGTAGCTCTTCCATCCTCAATGTTGACACCCTCGGAGATCCACTATGGCACTACACTTGATCTTAGCCAAAAGACCAAGAAGCAATCGGAAATAGGTGATGGAGGGCAATGTTCATACCAGGGAGTATAAATCTCCAGAACAGGCCAGTCAGTTTACAAGCTCTGCAACTCAAATCACTCAAACTGTATCTTGACTTTAATATTTCACAGATTGCTGTACTTGCACATTAATTGTTTATTAAACATGCCAGAGAAAGTTTATTCTGATCATTAAAGAACAGTATGTTTAGCAATCCTCCCAACCATAGAGGATATCTTCAAGAAGGCAGCATCCATCATGAAGGATTATGACTGTATTAGGTTTGTGGACCATGAAGTTATAAACTCAAGTGAAGACCTTAAGCAGATATAAATAGCTATGAGTACTCTCACTAAAGGGAGGTTATACTGTAACTACCCTTTATTCAAAAACTAGTTAACTTCCCTCTTTATCCTCCCTGGTGAGTTTACCTACTATTTGTGCAGTGGGTCCGCTCTAACAAGGAGGAGATGCCTCCAACTAACAAAACAGATTAAAACACAGTTCATTTATTTTTAGTGATGTACACTTAAGTTCAAACAACATTCTTAAAACATGTTTAAAACCCTGAGGATTTCTATCCTAAACACTTCGCAGTTACAAACCATTTCTAAACGTAAAGCATTTCCAAAACACAGGTAAAATTCTTATGAACAAAAAAGTCATACTGATGATGCAGACAAACAAATCATTCATCACAGAAATTGAAGCCAGAGGAATGGACTCTAGTTCATGTTTCTTTCATACTTCTTGATGTTCCTTACTTCATTCCTAATAAACCTGAACTGCTGTCTATATTTTTCTTTGCCTCTTGGGTGACTTCACATACATGTGATATTTCTTCAGATACCCTTTTTACACAAGCAGCCTAAAAGCCTTTTGGAGACACAGACCTCAGCTACCTACCATTAATGTTGTAAAGCTAACTTCTCTGAGTACATACAGTAAAACTCCCAACTTACTAATAGATCGGTTATTTGATATACAAAATGATTTGTTTCCATCAGATCTGCAAACTTCCTTGAAATAGGTAACTTAGTCAGTGTCAGTAACAAGCCAAATTAAATAACCCATTGTCTTATACTGTACCTCTCAAGCAACAATAAACCAGGTGTAGTTACTCTCTACAGACAGAGCATCTGCTATATACAGAGTTTGTTTGCAAAACTGCTTGACAGTGCTTTGTTTTAACCTCAAACTTGCAATTTACATTTATGAACTGAAGACTGACTCAGGTTTTTGACCAGAAGCTAAACAATGCATACTCGTTGGAAGTTTGCCTACTACTGTTTGTGATCTTGCATGCGGCAGCTTCTGAGTTTAGAAAGGGAACATTGCAAAACGTGAGACCCCTCCTTGTCCAGAAATCAAATATTCATTACAGGACCCTCACTGTCCAGTTCATGCCCTCTTCTCATTACTACCATAAGGGAGGAGGTACAGGACTCTGAGGACCCACATTCAATATTTTAGGAATATCTTCTTCTCCTCCACCATCAGATTTCTGAACAGTCCATGACCGTTACATCACTATTCCTCTTTTGGACTTGTTATTTATTTAAATTAGTATTTTTGCATAGATTGCACCATACTGCTGCAGCAAAACAAAAAAATTTCAAGACATACTGTCTGTTAGTGATAATAAACCTGATCCTGATTCTGATTCTCACGGAACAGTAATATACAATTTCCCAGTCAGGAATAATTGGTAGTGCAGTGACAAATCTTAGTTGATGTCTCTTGCTCTCACGTCAGTTAAGAGAAATGTTTCTCTTTACTGGCCATGGAGTCATCTTTCACTTGTTTTATATTCTGTTTGGACTTTGTATCTGTAACAATTACTCTACAAACAATGACTTGTGCTAAAAAAAACAACTAGGGGTGGAATGGGCACAGAAGATCCTACACATGTGGGAATTTTTTTGATGTTGTCAGGACACCAATGGCCCAAACATCCAAGAATTTACTTCACTCAGAATTAATAACAGAGGAGAGCCCATAAAAGACAAACAGGTGGGTAGTACTTCTGGAAGAAACACTTTGAGGATATCAATTATGTCTCCATCTATGATGAAGTGACCCTGCCTCTGTCTTAGAGACACCATCTGTTACAATCTCACCACTACCCAAGAACGAGGTTTAAACTTCCAGTGGGAATTCATGGCCTCAAGTTCCTCATCAGAGACAGGAAAGCATGCTAGTCAACTTATGAAAAGCTGTAATCATGACCATCACTAGACCACGCCTTAAATGTCTCCTCTTCTATATTGGCTATAGAAGATTCTCCACAATAACAATGCAAAATCTGTCAATAAAGGTGTAAATTGCACATTGCTGCTGCCACATCATATACCCAAACAAAATTTTGCCTGGATTGTAGGAAATTGGATAGGCTAGGCTTGTTTTCCTTGGAGTGAAAGAGGCTGAGTATATAATATAATGAGAGGCATAGGTAAATAGTTAGGTGCTAACTATCTACCTGTGAGAGTTTTAAACTGGGAGGTAGGAAATTTAAAGTTGATCTTAGGGGAAAGTTATTTTTATACAGAGAGTGTTTATTATCTGGAATTCACTGCCAAAGAAAGTGGTGAAATCAGATGCAACGACTATGTTTAAGAGACATTTTGACAGACACTTAAGTCAAGTCAAGTCACTTTTTATTGTCATTTCAACCATAACTGCTGGCACAGTACACTGTAAAAACGAGACAACGTTTTTCAGGACCATGGTGCTACATGAAACAATACAAAAACTACACTGAACTACGTAAAAACAACACAGAAAAAAACTACACTAGACCAAAGATCTGCCCAGGACTGCATAAAGTGCACAAAACAGTGCAGGTGTTACAATAAATAATAAACAAGACAATAGGCACAGTAGAGGTCAGTAAGGTGTCAGTCCAGACTCTGGGTATTGAGGAGTCTGATGGCTTGGGGGTAGAAAATGTTACATAGTCTGGTCGTGAGAGCCCGAATGCTTTGGTGCCTTTTCCCAGACGGCAGGAGGGAGAAGAGATTGTATGAGGGGTGCATGGGGTCCTTCATAATGCTGTTTGCTTTGCGGATGCAGCGTGTAGTGTAAGTGTCCGTGATGGCGGGAAGAGAGACCCCGATGATCTTCTCAGCTGACCTCACTATCCGCTGCAGGGTCATGCGATCCAAGATGGTGCAATTTCCGAACCAGGCAGTGATGCAGCTGCTCAGGATGCTCTCAATACAAGCTCTGTGAGGATGGTGGGTGGGAGATGGACTTTTCTCAGCCTTCACAGAAAGTAGAGATGCTGCTGGGCTTTCTTTGCTATGGAGCTGGTGTTGTGGGACCAGGTGAGGCACAGTAGGTAAGGCACAGAATATGGTTCCAATGGGATTGGTATAGATGGGCAAAGAGGGCTACACGGAGAGATGGACCATTTCTGTGCTGTTTAAGTCTATTCATCATCAACCACAGTAATCTCTTTATTACTTCAAATCAATCGAGAGGGATTTGTGGATTATCCTTCTCAAATTTATCACCATGAGACTTATCAATCAGCTCACCATATCACAATCCCACTGCAGAATGGGTGAAATAAAGTTGCCCCAACATCAATAAGTGCAACAGCGCGCAAAAGACAATTGTGTATGGAGACATTCAGAGCCCAAGCTCCAGGTAAACATTGGCTCCTTGACTGAAGTGAGTGTGAGGAGATTTGATAGAATTTAGAAAATTATGAGGGGTTCCTGCAAGCAGGCAATTTCCTCTGAGGTTGGGTGGAAGTACAACCAGAGGTCATGGGTTAAGGGTGAAAGGTTTAAGGGGAACATGAGAGGAAACTTCTTCACTCGGAGGCTTGTGAGTGTGTGGAATGAGCTCCCAGTACAAATGATGCATGCAAGTTCAATTTTAACATTTAAGAGAAGTTTAGATAGGTACATGGATGGTAGGGGTATGGAGGGCTATGGTCCCAGCGCAGGTCGATGAGAGTAGGCAGTTTAAGTTGTTTCAGCGTGGACCAGATGAGCCAAAGGACCTGTTTCTGTGCTGTATATTTCTATGACTGTATAGAAGAGGAAGTCCATTTCACCAGCGATCCAGTGGGTAATGATCTGCTAGCAAACTGACTCTGCTCAGCACCACTCTCCAAAAATTAATGATAATCGGAAAACAGGCTAGTAGTAAACTTGGATCATCCTTTCGAGCCACTTCCCAGCAAAAGTAGACATAGATGACAAACGTTATCACGTCCAGTAATGCACTGACACAACCCTGGTCACTTGAAAGAGGGGTTTTCAGATCAGGTCCTCAGATCTTGGGGTAAAGCTCATAAAATATAGCAGTAATCTTTCTTCTTGAAGATCAATTGGTAAGACACGTAGGTAAATGAAACATCATTGACCCACTCTATTATCACCAGCATCTAAACAATGAGGATCAACCAACTCCATAGGGTGGTCGAGAGTATCTGTATGTCTCTCAGAACATGACTCTCAAAATAAGGTTCAAGGTTCAAAGGTTCAAAGGCACAATTTACTGTCAGAGAAATGTATACAATATACATCCTGAAATGCTTTTTCTTTGCAACCATCCACAAAAACAGAGTGCTCCAAAGAATGAACGACAGTTAAATGTTAGAACCCCCAAATCCCCCCAAGCTCCCCCCTCCTGCACGTAAGTGACAGCAAGCAACAATCCCCCCTCCCCCCACCTGCAAAAAAAGCATCAGCATCGCTACCAAGCACTCAAGCGTGAGCAAAGCAATAGCAAGGACACAGACTTGCAGTTACCCCAAAGACATCACCCGGTATTCAACATACCACAGGTTCTCTCTCTTCCTAATAACAGAGAAAGGGGTGTCTCCATTTTCCCAGTGAGCAGGGAGACATAGCAAACAACTCGCTGGTTTACGATTTTAAAAGTCCGTTATGTCGCTTTTTTGGACCTCTAAGCCTGATGATCGCAAAGGTCCCGCGTCTCCAGGCACACAGCAGATATCCCGACTCCCCTGATGACACACGGGTCTCCTGGCATTACACCAATCCTTGATCTGCCCATCTCCAGAGCCCCAAGATCTTAGGTCGAGCCTTTGGTGTGCCAAACAACGGCCAGTAATGGAACCTCGAAAGCGGGTCCCATTCCCACAAAGAACTGTAGTCAGCGTGTAAGCACTCTATTCTAAGCTTTCTTATTGGATGAGATTTCTAAGAGGCAGCTGAAAACATTTTAGGATAATTTCAACGTCTTCTTGAAAAATTGTAGCATCTGCAGAAGCTTAAGATGAAAAAGAAGCCATCCTCAACCTTGGGGACCTGCCTACATAGTTGGTATCAAGCTTCATTGTTTATTGAATCAGAGTAAATCTAAGTAGAATAAGCAAATAATATATCAAAATACTTACACATTACCTCCAAGGAAAGATACACTTAGTTAAACGGATAGGAAATGTTTAGAGGGATATGAGTCAAATGCAGGCAAATGGGACAACTCAGTCAGTCAGCTTGGTTGGCCTAGATGAGTGTGACTTGGTTGGCATAGCTGAATTGGCTTGAAGAGCCTGTTTCCATGAAAATAGTTCTATGACTCTATGAGACAGATTTAACACTAATGGCTGATGAGTCATAAAAAGTAGTTAATCTGAAATACTGACTGTTTCTCTTGTTAATTTAAAATTTTCAGTGTCTGTAGTACTATAAGCAAATGAAAATTACCAGGTGCAGTAGGTTCAAGTAAAAGATTAATCCATTCAAAATCATTCTTTTTTCAAATCATTCTTGCTTCAAAATCATCAAAGTGATGCTTTTATAAGCAAAGCTTAACCCTTACATACTGATTAGGTCAAATTTAACCCGTTTTGACATTTGACAGCAGTAAAAACACCCTAAATGCTATTTTTTTAGCCAAAATTTGATAACGTTTCCTAAAGTGACCCAAAATGTGCAAAAATGAAAATATTTTTAAAAATTTTATACTTCTGTACAGGTGCTACAGATTTTTGTACATTGAGGCTGTTCCGGGTCAAATTTGACCAATATCTATTGAAATGGATTTTAGGATATGTAAGGGTTAAATAGTAATACTGATATTTGGAAGATTATACAAATGCTGGGTAGATCAGGTGACAGGAAGACCCACACCTCATTTAGGGAGAAAATATATGCTTGCATTGGTTTTATTCCGGAATATTTTCCATACACTGGATGCAAACTTTCAATTAAAGTTGTGTGAGATTTACATCAATAGCAGAAACTTTAAATTTACACATCTACTTTATTTCTTATTTTTAAATGGCTGAAAGCAAATAAAAATAAGCAAACAGCAACACCCTAACCTTTTGCATAATTTTACTGATTGCGATTAAAAGAACTGTGGGCAGGATTTTTCACTAGAACTTTGCTGAGTACTTGGCATGACCTGATCAGGAAATCATCACTGAAGCCACTTGGCCAGATCTCCAGTCTCTTCCACCGCTTCTCAGAATCACAGTCAAGTTGCATTAGCTCACCAATGCTGGAAAAATTGGATGCAGAACTGTGAGTTCCCCTCTGCAGACATCACTTGATAATGGAGCATAAACAAATTCAAGCTGGAACTTATTGACTTATAGCCTGAAGGGAAAGACTAATTTTCATCTACAAAGCACCTTACACCCATTCAACATTTTACAAAATATATACACTTTGTTGTTGTGGAATCGATGTACTTAGTAACAAGTTTCAGTCAATTTACACACCTAAAACAAGCAGTCCAGTTTTGATTATATTCATTTGGAGTGTAAAAAACATTAGCTAGGAAATTAGAGAGTCGCTGTGTTTCTTCAAAGAGTGCCACTGAAATGCCTGCATCAACCTGAACAGACAAACATGGTCTTAGTTTAAGATCAGAACTTCTAAGGTTCAACAAAATAGCTGTTCCTCATTTAAATTTCCTCTTCCTATCCACAAACATTATTCTAACCCCATACTCATCCTATGCAACCTCTGTTTTTCAGGCTGGAGGCCAGCCAGGCCAGTTGACTATATTCAAATTTTGACACTCATTAACTGAGCTCATAGCTATTGATTAAGTAACTGACTGACATATCAATGAATAATAATTTCCTCTACTCCCATCATGTGTTGACATGTTAAAAAGTCTAAGAGTACAATTCAAACCTTCAGTAAGTATATTCAGATTGCAAACCACAATATAGCAGGAAATGCTTTGCAATAAACTACTTATAAATTTAATTTTACCTTTTCAAACTAACTAAATGACTTATACTATGTACAAAAAGATTTGATTTCTTACCCAGTTAGCTTAATACCCTTGGTGTTTATTTTCTTATTTGTGCATCCTATCCTATCATTGTTCAACTGTTTGAAAGCAATTTTTCTGCTTTCTTATTTATTGGACCAAAAATATACTTCAATCATAAGAATTTAAATAACTTACCTTACCAGCATCAACAGTCTATTTTGCAGTATGGCGCTGAACTGCCAAAAATTAACTACAAGATACTGCACCTAGTATGATAACCATGAGTAGGTGAAAGAAACTTCAGTAAATTGAACTTTTGGATGCTCAGCAATGAGTTTTCAAAGAGTGATGAGAGCTGTCAAGCCTTTTCACTCGAAATCAGTGAAAAACCAATGGAAATGTGATTACTAAATAATTTTAGCAGTGCAACACCTGACCACATGGTGGCAGGATTTAGCAACATGGTACCAATATTCTGAATGTTCTGCCATCAGAAGAACACACAAACTGTGTGGGCTCAAGATTCGGTGCAGATTATGTCATAGACTCAAAACGTTATGATAATATTTAATTATGCATTCAGTGGCCACTTTATTAGATAACTCCTGTACCTAATAAAGTGGCCACTGAGTGTATGTTCAGGGTCTTCTGCTGCTGTGGCCCATCACTTCAAGGTTCAATATGTTGTGCATTCAGAGACACTCTTCTGAACTCCACTGTTCTAACACATAGTTATTTATGTTACTGTCACCTTCCTGGCAGCTTGAACTAGTCTGACTATTCTCCTCTGACCTCTCTTATTAACAAGGCATTAATAACAGAACTGCCACTTACTGGAAGTTTTCTTGTTTGCATCTTGCACCAGTCCCTATAACATCTAGAGGCTGTTATGTATGAAAATCGCAGGAGATCTGCAGTTTCTGATATACTCAAACCACCCCATCTGGCACCAACACAGTCAAGATCAGTTAGATCACATTTCATCTCCATTTCATCTCAGTCTGAACAATAACTGAACCTCTTGACCATGTCTGCATGGGTTTATGCATAGAGCTGCTGCCGCATGATTGGCTGATTCGATATTTGCATTAATGAGCAGGCAAACGGGTGTAAAGCTGTACCTAATAAAGTGGCCACTCATATATATTTAGGATACTTTCTTAATTCAAGTTCAAGTTTAATTATCATTCTACCGTGGTATGTATACAGCTAAATGAAGCATTGCCCCTTTGGGGCCAAGATACACACAGCACATAGCACAAATCGTTACGATAGCACACACAGTCACAAAATAATATTAGCACATGTCCCTGAGTGGCATGGCCTGAATGTTTATGGTGCAAGGGATGATGTTCTGGAGCCAGGTTTCTGCAAGAACTATCATGCAGCAGTGCTTGTTAGAGCAATACATAAGAAAGCAGGCTATTTTAATTGTAGTGAGCCAAGAAAGATTGTAGATACCAGAAATTTTGAGCAGCACTCAAAATGTGCTGGAGAAACTCAGCAGGTCAGACAGAATCTATGGAGGGAAATGAGCAGTTGACATTTTGGGCTAAGACCCTTCATCGAGACTGAGAAGGAAAAGGGTAGAAGCCAGAATATAAGAGTGGGGGATGGGGAGGTGTATGATAAATGGATCCAGATTTCAGGGGTAGGGGGAGGAACTAGAAATGATGGGAGAAGCTGGGAGGTGATAGATGGAAGGGGCAAAGCGCTGAAGCAAATGGAATCTGAAAATGATGGGACAAAACAGTGGGCTACAGAATAAAGGGAAGGAGATAGGGAACTAGAAGGAGGAAGGAATGGGTTATGGACAGGTCTTGGGGGTGTGGGAAGGGAAAGAGCAGGTGTAATGGGGTTGGAGTAATAGGGAAAAGTTGGGGGGGGAGGGGAAGCACTGCAAAGTGTTTACCGGAAGTTAGAGAAATCGATGTTGATTCTGTCAGGTGGGAGATTACCAAGTCTGAATATGAGGTATGACTACCAAGACAGAATATAAAAGATCTCATGGTGCATCACACAAGAAAGAGTGACCACAGCATGCCAAAAATTCAGATTCATTTCCAGTGTGAGAGAATTATGTCTAAAACAATTATCTGATGCTTAAATAAAAGTAATTATTCTGGCATGAGGATAGGCCTGGCTAAAGTGGACACAGAAAATATATCAATGGAATGATTAATGGAGAGATTTCATAAATCTCACCAAAGGTATATTCCATTAGTATAGAATGACTCTAGCAAATTAAAGATTATATTAAAATTGACATTGAAAGAAAAAGATTGAGAAATATTTAGAAACTAACAAAAGATGATCAAAAATTATGAGGGTAAGAGTATATAGTAAAATAAAGTATGAGACTAAATTTACTATTGGATTTCACATTATTAGATAGATAAATAAAAGGAGAGAGTAGTTAAAATAAATGTTGGTCCTTCAAAGAGTGATCATGAGGAATTACCAAAGGGAAATAGAGAAATGCAGAGATTTCAAGTTATTATTTTAGATTGGGCTTCATAGAGGACGTTATTAAAGTCATCCCAATAATAACAGATAATCAAGGAGCAGGGATGCATGGGGTAGAGGAAATTTAAACTATCATGATCATGATATGAAGAATACTAGACAAACTAATCGCAATAAAGCCCGACAAGTTCCTTGACCCCAATGGTCTGTATCCTAGCATCTCGAAGAGAGTGGCTGTAGAGATAATGTATGTGTTAGTTGCAATTTCCCTGTTGTTTGAGGGATTAAAACTGCACAAATGTTATATCACTATTCAAGAAAGGAGGGATGCAGAAAGCAGGAAATTAAAGGCACTTTAGATAACATCTGTCACCGGGAAAATGCTGGAATCCTTTACTCAGGAGGTAACAGGCACAATATTTTTTTTTAAATCATAAGACATTCAAACAGAGTTAACCCAGAGTTAACCTGACTTTATGAAAAGGAAACCATGTCTGACAAATTTTCCAGGATTATTGGGGGATGTAATAAATTCAGATTCAGGTTCAGTTTATTGTCATTTAGAAACCACATATACAATGCAGTTAAGAAATAAGACAATGTTCCTCCAGAATGATATCACAAAAGCATATGACAAAACAGACTACACCAGAAAATCCACATAACATTTGGCAATCCCCAATCCTGAGTCCGGAGAGGCTGCTGCATATTAATATCGTGCTAACATCTTAGCACGTTCCCTGGAAAGGAGCTCCAAATCCACCAGACAAACAAGACCAAAAACTAAAGCTACAAGACCTGCACAAAACCACATAGTTACAACATATAGTTCCAACAGTGCAAACAATAGCATAATTGATAAAAAAAAACAGACCATGGGCACAGTAAAAATAGTCCAAAGATGTTAAAGGACTATAAGTTCAAAAGAAATCACCACACAGTTTCCACAAGTCCCCAGGGTCTCGA
The DNA here is from genome assembly GCF_048418815.1 of Hemitrygon akajei. Classification (NCBI taxonomy): domain Eukaryota; kingdom Metazoa; phylum Chordata; class Chondrichthyes; order Myliobatiformes; family Dasyatidae; genus Hemitrygon; species Hemitrygon akajei. Next base: position 140,928,289 of record NC_133126.1, read on the forward strand.
CAGACTCGACATCCCACTCCGGCGGCAGAAGGGAATAACCCCACTATGGACTTCCATGGCGCCGCCCGACTCAGCCTCGCAGACGCAGCACACAATGAAAGCTCCGTCGAAACCAGCCTTGCAGACACAGCACACACCGAAAGCGACCTGACCGCGGCGGACTCCGAGTCCGTCGAACCTCCGAGCCGACGACCATCCCCTCCGGCACAGCTTCTCCTAGAACCATCCTCTGCCGAGCGTATTAAGACGGCCCTGCCAACGGCCATCAGCAACGCGACCCCGAGGACTGGGGGCCTGTTCTTCCCAGCAGAGACCCGGACCTCACAGCAGCAGCAGCAACGAAGAAGGTCTTCCTGGAGATTTCCCGATGTTCCTCCGTGCTCCCACGTCCGTTTTCAATCGATTATGATTGCTCACGGCACCCCACTTCACAAATAACAGATAATCAGCTCCGGATTGGCCGCTGCAAGCTGCGTCATGCTGCCATCTTGGAAATATAAGAATATATTAAATAACAATAGAATAAGAATAAATAAGAAATAGGGCAAATAGAAAGAGAACTAGAGGAAGTAGTGTACCTGGACTTTCATGTGGCACTGTAATGAATGCATTCTGGAGAATTACTATGCAAGAGTGCAGGAAATTGTGGGTAATCTATCAGCAAAGATGTGGCAGTGGATATTTTACCGGAATATTAAAAACATCAGCCATTTCCAGACTGGCAATCAGTAAGTACTGGGGTGCCACAGATATTAGTGCTGGAGCCTCAACTAATTATAATCTATTTTGATAAGTTGGCTGAAGGGATACAGTAGGTTGTAATTAGCTCTGCTGAAGAAACAAAATATATTGGTAGATGAGTTATGATGATATCTCAATAATACTGCAAAACGAAACAGATTAAGTGAATGGGCAAGAAGTTGGTGGCAAATAAGAGTAAATGTGGCAGGACAAAGAGATCTAGGGATCCTAGCACATGAAACACAAACCGTTAGCATGCAACTACAGCAAATAATTAGAAAGACTAAAAACAAAGCTGACCTTTATTACAAGTATTATGCGATATAAAAGAAAGGAAGTTTTTATTGCAACTTTGCAAGCTGCTAGTGAAACTACTGCTAGATGGGTTTGATCTCTGTGTTTAAGCAAAGATACCCTTCTGGTAGAGGCAGTCCAGAGAAGATTCATTAAATGAGTGCTGGGCTGAAGATGTTGATATATAAAGAGAAGTTGAACAGGTTGGCACATCAACACTTGGAACGTAGAAAAGTGAGCATATTGCAGCACATTAAATTCGGAGTGGTATTGACAAGATTAATGCTGCAAAGTTGCTTTTCCTCGTGAAACATAGCTTCAGAGCAAACGATTGCCCATTTTAGACGGAGATGAGAATTCTTTCTCCTCGGCGGCTCACGGGATATGAAGAAAGGCATTGAATATCTCAATCTGCATAAAATATATGAAAACACAGGGGAATTCAGATGCTGCAAACTGCAGCAAGAAACAAATTGCTGGAGGAGCTCAGCAGGACAAGCAGCATCTGAGAGGGGACGGGTAGGGAAGGAATTCTCAGGGCTTCCAGTCAAGTTGCTACGTTAGGACTGAGTTTTGAAAACCGATGCTGCTCGAGCTGCTGAATCCCTCCAATAATTTGTTGTTTTATGCAATATATTAGGCACCATTGCAGCAAGATAGAAGCACTCATACTGTACGTGCCTCAAGGGATGTGAGCAGGACCAAGAAGGGATAAAGTTTAAGTTAAAGAACAGTCCTTATCTGAGGCTGAGTTGGGAACTCCCACAGTGAAGATGAGCACTGAGTCACAATGAGAAAATCACAAAGAATAAGCATGGTCCCTTCTTTGATCTGCTTACTCTAATGAATGGCTACTATCATCCATCCTCTACTAATACTAGTCCCTAGGTAATAGAAGATTTCCATTCCAGAGAACTGTCTGTAAGCTGATTTCTCTACAAGTTTGAAGTGTCCATTTTCTTTTGTGATCCATATCATATCATTCTATATTCAATGGATTGCAAGACTGGGGCTGTGTAGGGATGGGATAATGGTTTAGTAGAAGATACTTGCCATCTTGGGCAGACAAGCAACTGGAAGGATTTACCTGCACTCCAAGTTTACTTGGCCAACTATCTTAAACCATCAAATAAACTCCGTCCAGGATTGTTTTGTAAGTCATGATCAATTGGCCCTTCATCGAGCATCTATGATCTGTCCGCAACAACAGATAGGATTTTCCAAAGGCCACCCATTTTAATTCTATTTCCCATTTGCATTCTAACATGTTGGTTTATAGCCTCCACTGCTGCCACATTGAGGCCACTCTCAGACTGGAGGAGCAACAACTCATATTCTGTCTGGGTAGACTCCAATTTGATGGCATGAAAATCAATTTCTCAAACTTCTTGTAATTTCTAGCTCCCCCTCCCCATTCTCTCTTTTTTCATTCCCCTTTCTGACTCCCCTCTTACCCCTTCTTTTAACCTTCACCTGCCCAACACCTCCATCGCCCATGGTCCACTTATTTCTCCTATCAGATTGATTCTTCTTCAGCCCTTTACCTTTCCACCTATCATCTCCCATCTTCTCACTTTAACCCCTCCTCCACCCACCCACCTTCCCTCTCACCTGGTTCCACCTGTTACATTGTACTCCTTCTCCTGCCCCACCTTCTTAATCTGGTCTTTTCCCCCTTCCTTTTCAGTCCCAATGGAGGGTCTCAGCTAAAACATTGAATGTTTGTTCCCCTCCATAGATGCTGCCTAACCTGCTGAGTTCCTTCAACATTTTATGCGTGTTGCTCCAGATTTCAATCATCTCGTGTTTATCATTTGATGTTTTGATGGCAGGCAACTGGAGATGCTCTAAGCAAAATGATGTCATGGATGCTTTGCCCAGTTTTACCTCAAAACCAGTCTGGTTTCCTTGTGCCCTCCCAACTGAGAATCCAAAATGACATGGTTGAGCTGGAGGGCTAGGCTGGGCCAGTTGATATGTGATCATTTTTGGACCATTTTCACACCAGCTGTGCCAAGCATCAGGAGTTATAGTTGACTGTCTCCTTTGTTAAAATGTTAACATACTTCACAGTTTTGCACAGGGTGTTAAATGGATGTCTTACATTCCCACGGACTCACAACTGGTTGGCTTCTTTCAAAGATTGCAGTGTTTTTCTAGTCACCCAATTTTATGAAATGGCTCATATTAAAATACTCACTCCAGAGCTATGGTTAGCTCTTTTCATCCCTCTCTGCCCACACCTCAGAGAGTTCCACACCCACCACAACACCGAACTCTTCTTCCATCACCTCTGTCTCTGAGCCCACTTTTTTGGCAAGAGTTCCACACCCCACACTGATGACCCCTTCTCCCAGCTCCAACACTCCTCTTCTTGGACACCCCGCTTTGGATCTTTTTATCTTGATTTGCCAATGGGACATAAACTGGCTCAACTTCAGCCTCCTCTCTCCTCATCAAACCTCTCCTCTGAATGCACTGCTCTCCACTCCCTCTGTACCAATCCTAACCTTACCATCAAACCTGCAGACAAAGGAGTAGCTTTTGTAGTGAGGCAGGCTGACTTCTACCTTCCTGAGGCCATTCTTCAACTCTCATTCACCTCTTCATACCTATCCCTTGAAGAGGACCCCACTCCAGACCTTCAGAAAACTGTCATTGATCTCATCAACTCAGGAGACTCCCCCATCCACAACCACCAAACTCATAGTTCCCTTACCCTGCACTGCTAGATTCTACCTCCTACCCAAGGTTCACAAGCCTGAATGTCCAGGTATCCCATTGTCTCTGCCTGCTGCTGCCCTACTGAACTTCTGTCCTCATACCTTGACTCCATTCAAACCCCTTGGTTCGGTCCCTTTCCACCTACTTCTCCATGGATTGTCACCTTGTCGTGGTGGAGAAGCTTGTGTGGTCCTGAGATCCCGAGAGCGGTGCCATCTGGAGCTACGCTCCTGGTAGGGTCACCCATGGTGGTAAGGTTCAGGGTGAGGTCCCTGACAAAGAGCAATCCAACTAAGACCTCAACGGTGGAACAGGCGGACGAAGTTACTTCAACTCAATGGCCATGAAGGCGGATGAAGGCTGCAACAAATCCATCAGCTCCAATTGTCGTGGTTTCCATGCCATTGGAATCAGTTGGTTGATTTGTGAAGTATTGTGTGCTTCTTGGAGTGCAACATCAAGTACACAATAAACAAATACACACACAGGCGTCTTCGCTCTGTGGAAATGAAACGAAGAACATCATCCTCAACCTCGAGGGATAGCCACGACGACGACGACTTCCATGACACTTCTCATGCTCTTGATCTCCTCACTAACTTTCAATTCCCTGCCCTGACCACCTAATTTTCATCATAGTTGCCAAGTCTCGATTCACTTATATCCTCCAACAAGAAGGCTTTATAGCTCCCTGCTTCCTTCTCAATAAAAGAACCAACCAGTTCCCCTCCACAACCACCCTCATCCATCTGGCAGAACTTGTCCACACCCTCAACAAATTTTCCTTCAGCTACTCAGACTTTCTCCGGACTTGAGGGGTAGCCATGGGTACCTAAATGTGTCCCAGCTATGCCTACCTTTACGTTAGATATGAAGAACAGTCGATGTTCCGAGCCTTCCCTGGTAACGCTGTCAGGGTCCGGTCCGATCCGGAGTCCGCGTTCTGGGTCTCATCCGGTCCGAGAGCTCCGGACTCCAGGTCTTGCAGCTGTCCCTCCCGGCCCCTGTTAAGATCATCCTGGATCAAGGAGGCACACCTGTAGCCAATTCGGCTGCAGGTGTTTATAAGGGGCCTCAGCTGCAGGTGTTTATAAGGGGCCGTGGGACAGAGATGGGGTGGGGCTAAGAGTTTGGAAGGGGGTGTAGCATGTGTGAATGTGGTTTGGAACTTGTTGAGGGAAAGAGAGTGGAGAAGGAGTGGGAATTGCTGGGAGGGGGCTGCCTGGGTCTGGTAATGGCAGACAAGGTGAGAGGAGGGGCTGAGGGAAAGAGAGTGGAGAAGGAGTGGGATAGGGATTTGGGATCAGAGGTAGGCAGCTGGGGAGAAATGGATTATTGTGAAGGGAGAAATAAAGGGAATGAGGAGATAGTGAGGGGATGGATGAATGAAAACTGAGACAAAGGGAATAAAAAAATAAGAAATGACAGTGGAGAGAGTTCTGAAAGTGAGGAAGATGAACAAGTTCAGAGAGGAGGTGTTGTCATAATTAGGTTTAATGAGAAGGTGCAAGGACACATGAAGAAAATTAACCTGTTTGTGCTAACAACAACTCTGGCAAATAAGATAGGGGAAATAGTATTTGCAAAAGTCCTTAATGATGGCAACCTATTGGTAAGATGTGTGAATGAGGAACAACTTGAGAAAGCACTCAAGCTAAAATGCAAGGTGGAATATACAGGGAGGGTGGGAGCATGAAATGGTGGTTGTAAAGGAGTGATCACGGGTGTACCAATGAGTATAAACATGGAGGAGTTGTAGAGGAATATCAAAGGGGGGGAAAGTAATTAATGTTCTAAGACTGAAAACAACAAAGGAGAGAGTGAAAAAGGAAAGTGAATCAGTATTGATTGAATTTGAAGAAGAAAGAGTACCAAGGAAAGTGTTCCTGGGTTTCATGAGTTACCCAGTAAGGGTATATGTGCCAAAGCCATTGAGGTGCTATAATTGTCAAAGGTTTGGACACATAGCTAAAAACTGTAAAAGGCAGAGCAGATGTGCTAGATGTGGGGATGATCATGAATATGGAATGTGTGGAACAGGAGTACAACCAAAATGCTGTAATTGTGGAGGAGCTCATAATGTGGTGTATAGTGGGTGTGAGGTTATGAGATGGGAGAATAAAATTCAAGAAATAAGAGTGAAAAGAAAGATCACTTGTGCAGAAGCTGTAAGAATGCCAAAAGAACAGAATAATGCTCCTAATGACCAGAGAGCAATAGGGATGCAAGAGATGCAGTGAAGAGTAAATGACAGGATTTATGTGGAAAAAAAAGCTCTAGTAACATTCATTGCAGGAGTCATTAATAGTACGGCAGAGGTAAAGTCAAAAAGTGACAAAATTCAGCTGGTGGTCAAAGCAGCAGTAAACCATTTAGGGTTAGTAGGACTGACATGGGAAGAAGTGAGGGAGAACCTCACTAATCAGTCAAGCCAGGAAGTGTCATAGGTTGGTTAGTACTCATTATGGTGATTCTTTTGCAATGGAATGCAAGGAGTTTACTGGCCAATGGTCAGGAATTTAAGGAATTTATTAAGGAAATGGTTGTAAAACCGGATGTAGTGTGTATTCAGGAAACTTGGTTGAAACCAGCTTTAGACTTTGTGGTACATGGGTATACAATGATAAGGAAAAATAGAAATCTAGGGGGGAGGAGGAGGAGGTTGTGCTATGTCAATCAAGCAAGGTATACCATATAGAGTACTGGAAAAAGGAGACGATCAGGAATACATAGTGGTGGAAATATGGGAGAGAAGGGAGGGAGTGGTTATAATTAACTACTACAATCCATGTAAAAGGTTGGATTTGGAAAGCCTATTAAGGATACAAGGATAAAGTAGTGTGGTGTGCAGATTTCAATGCTCACAGCACAATATGGGGGGATCCGATTACAGATTCAAATGGAACAGTAATTGAAGATTTGATGGAAGAAAGGGATTTGATATGTATGAATGATGGTAGAGGAACAAGGATAAACATAACAACAGGAACTGAGTTGGTATTAGATATTGCGTTAGTGTCTAATGTCTTGGCTGGCATCAGTAACTGGGGAGTTTGGACTACTTCAACAGTAGGCAGTGATCACTACCCAGTTTTATGTTCAGTGGGTGAAAGAGTTGAAATAAGACCAGGTGGGGGAGTCCCAAAGTGGGTGTTTGGAAAAGCAGATTGGGGTAACTTCCAAAAGTTAAGTGAAGAAGCATTGACAAAGATTGACATTTCTGGAGATATAGATGAATTAAACAGTCAGGTGACTTCAGCAATTATTATGCCAGCAGAAGGATCTATACCCAGGAGTAAAAATAGGATGAATAGAAAAATAGTGCCATGGTGTCAGGCTGTTAAATTAAAAAAAAGCATTCAGGCTAGTTAAAAGAACCCATAATATGCAGCATTTGATTCAATATAAGAAGGCACAGGCAGTGGTGAGAAGAACTATATGTCAAGCTAAAAGGGCAAGTTGGAGGAGTTTTTGCAACAAAATAGGAAGAACAATGCCTGTGGGAGAGGTATGGGGAATGATTAAGAGGCTGGGGGGATACAGAAGGGAATGGGAATATCCCTTAATGATATCTGAGGAGGAAACAGCAGTCTCCAGCAGGGATAAGGCTGAGATCATGGCCAAGTCATTTGTAAAGATACATAGTTCAGAAAATTTGTCTGAAGAAGGGAGAAGGAGAAGGGAAAGAACAATGAGTCAATACCCAGGTCAGTTAAACAGGAGGAAAGAAACAGATGATATAATTGATGATCCATTTACTTTCTCAGAAATGGTGAGCAATAAAGAGATCAAGACCAAGCTCCCCAGGGAAAGATCTAATATGCTACGTTATGCTAAAAAATCTAGAAGAAGGAGCGCTCTTGAAGTTGCTGCATTTTTATAACAGAGTGTGGGAGGAGGGAAGATTACCAAGTGCATGGAAAGAAGCAGTAGTAATTCCAATAAGGAAACCTGGCAAGGATCCGTCAAAACTCATTAGCTACAGGCCAATAGCACTAACATCAAATATATGTAAGGTAGTGGAAAGGATGATAACTGAAAGGTTATCATATGATCTTGAGAAGAGAGGAATGCTGGCAAGTTATCAGTGTGGTTTTAGGAAGGGAAGGAATTCCATGGACTCGGTGATGTTAGAGACTGAAATAAGAAAGGCCCAGGCAAATAAAGAATCAGTAGTTGCAGTGTTTTTTGACATTGAAAAAGCCTATGATATGATGTGGAAGGAAGGGTTATTAATTAAACTGCACAAGATGAGGGTTGGGGGGTAGAGTTTTTAATTGGATTAAAGATTTTTTTGTTTGGTAGAAAAATTCAAGTTTGGATTGGATCAGAATTATCAAAACAGTACATAGTGGGAAATGGCACACCTCAGGGTAGTGTGATTAACCCGTTACTTTTCATCATTATGATCAATGATGTCTTCACAAAGGTACCAGTGGATATAGGTAGGTCACTGTTTGCGGATGATGGGGCCTTGTGGAAAAGAGGCAGGAACACAAAGCATATAATCAGGAAACTACAAGGAGCAATTGATGAAGTGGTAGAGTGGGGTTATGATTGGGGATGTAGATTTTCAGTGGAAAAAACTCAAACTGTATTTTTCACTAGGAAAAGAATTGAAGTAGGGAAGAAGTTAAGGATGTATGGGATTGAATTAGAAAGGGTTGGATCATTTAAATTTCTGGGAGTTATATTTGATTCACGATTAACATGGGCAGACCATATCAGGAAAGTTGAGGAGAAATGTAAAAAAGTAATAAACGTGATGAGATATTTGACTGGTAGGGAATGGGGAGCAAGTTGTTCAGCATTAAAGAGAATGTATGTGGCTTTAGTAAGATCTGTGTTGGATTATGGAAGTGTAGCATATGGATCAGCAGCTAGGTCTCTTATAAGGAAACTGGATGTGATTCAGGCTCGGGTTTTGAGAGTGTGCAATGGGGCTTTTAAAACATCACCAGTATCAGCCCTGCAGGTAGAAATGGGAACAATGCCTTTGGAATTAAGAAGGATGCAATTAATGGCAAACTACTGGGTTAATTTGCAGGGACACAATGATTCTCACCCTGCTAAAGGAGTATTGCAGGAGTCCTGGGAAAATGGGAGGTTTCAGAGGGAAAACTTTAGTCGGGTAGGGAATGATATTGCTAGATCATGTGGAGTGTTTGATCTCAGGATAAGTCCTTCAGTAGTTTATCCGGTTGTAGCTCCATGGAAGCTGGTATGGCCTGACGTAGACTGGCATTTGTTAGAGGTAAAAAGGAAATGAAAGTATAAAACTGATTTGGTAAGTGCATTTAACTGTCATGTGATGGAAAAGTATAGTGATTATACTCAGGTCTATACAGATGGTGCTAAGGAACCTGAGACAGGAGTGACAGGGTTTGGGGTGGCTATACCAGCAAAAACAATTGCAATCAGCAGAAGAACATCTGATAAGTTAGCGGTGTATACAGTGGAGATGATGGCAGTGTTGGTTGCATTGCGTTGGGTGGAGAAAACTAAACTAGTCAAAGCGTTGATATGCTCAGATTCATCTTCAGTACTAGCAAGTTTAAGGTCTTCTCACTCAAACAGCCGGCAACATGTACTTCATGAAGTCCTTCAGTCAGTCACAAGAGTTGCAAATCAGGGAGGTCAGGTTAAATTTCTATGGGTTCCAGCTCATGTAGGGGTGAAAGGCAATGAAAGGGTGGATGAGTTGGCAAAGAGGGCAATAAAGAAAGAAAATATAGAAATGCACATTAGTATCAGTAAAGCAGAGGTTAAGTGTGTAATCTGGGAAAAAATTAACCAAATGTGGCAAGAAAGATGAGACCGGGAGGGGAAAGGGAGGCATTTATATCAAATACAAAAAAGTGTTGCAGGTACTAGGGTAGGAAGTAGATACAGAAGAGAGGAAATTGTGTGGACTAGGTTAAGGCTGGGGCACTGTGCACTACACCAAACACTGAAATTGATAGTGAAACACCAGACAGGACTGTGTGAGGAATGTCAGGAAGAGGAGTCAGTAGAACATGTAGTTCTGAGTTGCAGGAAGTATGGGATACAGAGAGAGATGATGAGAATTAATCTAAGGGAATTGGGGGTGCAGGAATTCACATTAAAAGGGTTGCTGGACATGGGTGAGAGAACACAGGTCAGGGTATTTTTAGTTTTCTTAAGGGGTACAGGGGTTTTTTTTATAGGATATGATGGATAAACAGAAATAGGGTACTAGGATGGGGAGGATAAAGTGTAGGTTACGGTATGTGTATGTGTACGATTGGGTGAAGGGATTTAGAATGTGAGTCCATCGCATACTCTGGAGCAGAAGATGGCGGTAATGCACCATTAAGCTGGGTGCCAACCGCCATAATGAGAGAGAGAGAGAGAGACACACACACACACACACACACACACACACACACACACACACACACGGCGGGTGGTCGTTTTGCTCTGCCCTAGTTGCTGCCCTGCTCAGAATCCTGCTCTGCCCTGGTTGCTCCCCTGCTCGGAATCCCGCTCTGCCCTGGTTTCTGGACTGTTCTGTATATGCTCTATCTGGTTGGTCTTGTTCCCCTGCTTCTCTCCGGTGCGCTGGTCCCACTGTTCCGCCTTATTCTCCTTGCTTGCACTGCCACGCTGTCGGTTGCCTTTCGCAATTTACCAATGTACCCGGTGGATCACTGTAGTTTTGCTGCTTACCCTGGACCCAGCTTCTTACCCGTTGCTTCCATCGGGCGGATCTGGCTGGACTGCCGCTGCCCGGTAGGGGTTCTGCCCCTTCCACCTATTGCTCCCTAAGTGTTGTGCCCCGCACCTGCCCAGGTGTCCGCGACTGGCCCAGGCCTCTGTGTTTTCCGCCTGGGAGGCGGCTCTGCCCGGGATCCATGCGGCCCGCCCTAGGGACCCCTACCCTTTCCTTCCCTCGTTTCCCATGGATTGTGCCCCGCACCTGCCCAGGTGTCCGCGACTGGCCCAGGCCTCTGTGTTCCTGCCTGGGAGGCGGCCCTGCCTGCCCGCCCCGTCTGAACTCTGGGATCCTCCTGCCTGCCTGCCCGCCCCGTCTGAACTCTGGGATCCTCCTGCCTGCCTGCCTGCCCCGTCTGAACTCTGGGATCCTCCTGCCTGCCTGCCTGCCCGCCCCGTCTGAACTCTGGGATCCTCCTGCCTGCCTGCCCGCCCCGTCTGAACTCTGGGATCCTCCTGCCTGCCTGCCCGCCCCGTCTGAACTCTGGGATCCTCCTGCCTGCCTGCCCGCCCCGTCTGAACTCTGGGATCCTCCTGCCTGCCTGCCCGCCCCGTCTGAACTCTGGGATCCTCCTGCCTGCCTGCCCGCCCCGCCTGAACTCTGGGATCCTCCTGCCTGCCTGCCTGCCCCGTCTGAACTCTGGGATCCTCCTGCCTGCCTGCCTGCCCCGTCTGAACTCTGGGATCCTCCTGCCTGCCTGCCTGCCCGCCCCGTCTGAACTCTGGGATCCTCCTGCCTGCCTGCCTGCCCCGTCTGAACTCTGGGATCCTCCTGCCTGCCTGCCCGCCCCGCCTGAACTCTGGGATCCTCCTGCCTGCCTGCCTGCCCCGTCTGAACTCTGGGATCCTCCTGCCTGCCTGCCTGCCCCGTCTGAACTCTGGGATCCTCCTGCCTGCCTGCCTGCCCGCCCCGTCTGAACTCTGGGATCCTCCTGCCTGCCTGCCTGCCCCGTCTGAACTTTGGGATCCTCCTGCCTGCCTGCCTGCCCCGTCTGAACTCTGGGATCCTCCTGCCTGCCTGCCTGCCTGCCCGCCCCGTCTGAACTCTGGGATCCTCCTGCCTGCCTGCCCGCCTCGTCTGAACTCTGGGATCCTCCTGCCTGCCTGCCCGCCCCGTCTGAACTCTGGGATCCTCCTGCCTGCCTGCCTGCCCCGTCTGAACTCTGGGATCCTCCTGCCTGCCTGCCCGCCCCGTCTGAACTCTGGGATCCTCCTGCCTGCCTGCCTGCCCCGTCTGAACTCTGGGATCCTCCTGCCTGCCTCCCTCGTCTGAACTCTGGGATCCTCCTGGCTGCCTCGTCTGAACTCTTGGATTCAGCCCCGCCTGAATTAACCCTTAAATGCCATGGCATCCCCATCCTGTCCTCCCCCCAGTACTTTAGTGTCTGCGTCCTGCGTTTGGGTCCATCTGACCCCCGTTCCTGACAAATGCTCACCAACTCTTTTTCCACTACATTGATGACTGCATTGGTGCTGCTTCATGCACCCATGATGAGCTCATCAACTTTGCCTCCACTTCCACCTAGCCCTTCAATTCAGCTGGTACATTTCTGACACCTCCCTCCCCTTCCTGGATCATTCTGTCTCCATCTCTGAAAGCAAACTGTTGACCAACATCTTTTATAAACCTACTGATTCCATGCTTATCATGACTATTAACATCATCTCACTATTTCCTTTTCTCAGTTCCTCCATCGCTGCTGCATCCATTCCCAAGATGCAGCTTTTCTTTCCAGAACATCAGAGAATGGTCTTTCCCTTCCTCCACCATTGAGGCTGCTCTCACTTGCATCTCCTCCATTTCCTGAACATCAATGCTCACTCTATCTTCCTGCTGCCTTAACACTGATAGAGTTCCTTTTGTCCTTACCTATCACCCCATCAGCCTCTGCATCCAACACACCATCGTCTGTAACTTCTACCATCTCCAGAGGGATCCTACCACTAAGCCTATCTTTACCTTCCCCCACCCACCGCTTTTCACAGGAAATTGCACCCTCTATGATTCTCTTGCCCATTCGTCCCTCCCCATTAATCTCCCTCCTTGCACTTATTCCTCCAAGCAGCCAAAGTGCTCCACCTGCCTATTCACTTCCATTCAGGGCCTCAAACCCTCTTTCCAGTTAAGGCAACACTTCATCTGTGAATCTGCTGGGGTTGTCTATTGTGTCCGATGTTCCTGATGGTCCCTCCTCTACACTTGTGAGACCCATTGTAAATTGGGGTACCGCTTCATAAGCACCTCTGCTCTATCCGCCGAAAGCATAACTTCCTGGTGGCCAAGTATTTTAATTCTGATTCCCATTCCTATTCCGAATTGTCGGTCCATGGCTTCCTCATGTGCCATGGTGAGGCCACCCTCAAGGTAGAGAAGCAACACATTATATTCCATCGGGGTAGCCTCTAAACTAATAACATGAATATCAATTTCTCCTTCCAGTAAAAAAAATTCCTTTCCCCTCCCTTTTCTTCTATTCCCTTCTCTAGTCCCATACCTCTTGTCACCTGCCTAACACCTCCACCTGGATCCACTCTTCCTTCCCTTTCTCCTATGGTCCACTTTCCTCTCCTATCCGATTCCTTCCTCTCCAGCCCTTTACCTTTCCTATCCATCTGGCTTCACCTATCACCTTCTAACTAATCTCCTTTCCTTCCCTTGTAACTTTCTATTCTGTCATCTTCCCCATTTTTTTCCAGTCCTGAAGAAAGGTCATGGCCAAATATCTCGACCATTTATTCGTTTTCATAGATGATGCCTGACCTGCTGAATTCCTCCAGCATTTTATGTGCATTGCATTGAATTGTGATGAGCAATTTTCCACAGATAACAAATTCAAACAGCATTCTTCCTGCTAGGGACTCTGACCAGTAGGAGGAGATAGCAAGCTGGAATGGGAACCGCTATGATTTTCTTCTCAGATATTTAACCTTAGCCTTAACCATACGTGCTTAATGTAGAGTTGGATTGAACTTATTTCCATAACTGGGTTTGAGATAGGTCAACACATTCCCTATTAATGTTATAAAATTATATTTATTTGGTACATGTACATCAAAACATACAGTGAAATGCATTGCTTTGCGTCAATGACCAACACAGACAGATGATTGTGCCAGGGGCAGCCCGCAAGTGTTGCCACATTTCCAGCACCAACGTAGCATGCCCACAACTCTCTAACCGTAACCACGTGTTTTTAAGATGTGGAAGGAAACCAGAGCACCTGGAAGAAACGCACACAGTCACGGGGGAAACATACAAACTCCTTACAGCCAGCTGCAGAAATCAAATCTGGATCAGCGATCGCAGGTTCTGCACCCTCCTACTCTACGCTACTGTGTCACCCTCCTTCAATCTTCGAAGAACTTTTGTAATGGGAATTTCCAGCTCAGTTACCAAGCCGCAGTGCGTTAGATAAATTCCCTCTTATAAGCCATTAGAAACGTATTTCTGACAATATATTCTGCATTTTCATGTTTGTTAACTATTGTTGCAATATTGGTAGCATAGCTGTTACAGCTCAGGGCATCGAAGTCCAGACTTCAATTCTGGTGCCATCTGTACGTCCTCCGCGTGGAATGCATGGGTTTCCTCCCACAATCCAAAGATATACCAATTAATAAGTAATTGGTAATTGTGAATCATCCAATTATTAGGCTAGGGTTAGATTGTGTTTTGCAGGATTGTTGGCAGTGCAGCTCGAAGGCCAGAGGGCCCTCTTCTGAATTGTATCACTAAATAAAATGAAATAAACATAAAGTTAAGAGAAGCAAATTACATTGAGAGGATTGCAGAGTCAGTGAATTTCTGCTATCAGAAACCAGCATCTGTTAAGGTTTTCTTGGTGGTAACATTACATTACATTGTTACATTCATCAGCCACATGTGGTACTGTACATACATTTTACTTTCTCGTTCATTTTCATGATTGGGTCTTGGAGTTGCAGGTTGAACCAATGCACAACTCTGCTACTTGTGATCAAAAATAAGTCCTCAAAGTTATTACCCAACCACCATTTTAACTTTCCAGTGTAAACTCGCATTTATAATTCATCATTTATTCCTCTTGGGACATCAGATACCTCTTGCTTCGTTTTATTCAATCAATGATAATCCAGCACCTTTGAATTAAATGTAAGCCAGTCAGGATCTCTCATTGATATCCCCTGCCTACTACTCCTCAGTACATGTTACAATTGCCTGGGGCTTGCCCAATGCAGATTACTGTAAGTAAAAAAATTCTACTGAATCAATCCCAGATAAATTAATACTGGCTCTGAAATGTTATCAGCAATAGAATTCACAGCACAGTGCTTTAGGGCCTAGAACTTCAGAATGTGAGGAAATTCATATTCTGTTTTCGTATTTCCAGCACTTCAAAGTTGCCATGTATTGAACTGCCATGGGGTATTTTAGAACTAATTTGGGATGAGTTCATCTTTAAAAAAATTAAATAAAAAGCATACCCAATATTATTACATTATTGTACAGCACGCAAAATAGTCTCACTGAAATACAACAGAACAACCTAAAGGCAGGTCATTCATATTCCCTCTTCAAAAATGAAATAAAATTATGTTTTTTTAAACATTTTTGTGACAATGCAATAGATTCTTTCAATGGTGCTCCCTAAAGCAGCTATTTATCAGCATGTACTAAATAGTTAATTATTGAGGATGTCATTTGCTAAGATTGTATCCATAAAATGGTGAAATTACTGACAGGTTTAAACATTGCTCGAAAGCACAGTAGATTAGGGGAATGAATTATTAGAACAGTTTTTCCTCCACAAAACAACGATTGTCACTCTTTTTTGTAGGTACTAGAAATATTAAACCAGAAACTCTGAGAATAATTTTGAACCTCTTTGAAGGTTGGTAAACTGTGTAGAGAAGATCAAATGTAAAAACAGAAAATACTGGAAATCACTTTATTTCAGATTTTCTACATCTATAGCATTTTGATATTTGTTAACTGACCATTTGCTGCTCCTGAAATCTGGAACAGTTTCATCTAATTGACTTTAATAAATTGCAAATCTGCTGGGGATCATGGGGATAAATCTCTATACATGTTCATTAGCTGTATTCTCCTTACATAACAAAAAAACTTGTACACAAGAAAAAAGAAAAACCTATGTTGTCGGTTTGCTATTAAATAATGCAATTGAAGCAAAAAGAAGGGGGAAGTAAATGTTAGAAAGTGAATGTGTGAAGGTTGGGAATAAGGAACAGAGCTGTCATAATTGCTTTCCATGGCCTGCTGGAAATATACATGAAGAATTATTGTGTTACCAAAGAAGACCTGCATGTTGGGGAACAGTAAAGTGACTATATTCCCAGAGAGAAATTGGGAAGGAAATGATCATTAGTCAAATAAACATTCTGTTAGGAATAACAGAAGGAACTCTATCATCAAGTCACAAGTACATTGGTCCAGATATTGTCCTAGTCCCTGCCTGAAATCATCATCTGTTGTCATCCTGCATCCTAACTTACGACATTCAGTTGTGTAAAGCATAACATTCTGGCCTGGACCATCCTGGATTCCAGTAATGAAACCCAATGGTGTGGCAGGACCTTTTTCAATCAAGTGGAAAAATCTCAATGCTAAAAAGATTCCCTGAAAGCCTCAACCACCAGCAAAACCCTGTTCCCAGTTTTGTCAACTGTCAAAGCTATCAGGGCTTTAAAATATATCTGCATGTTTCAGGCACTCACGTCTAGTGAATCTTACAAACTTGAAAAAAGTGTTTTAAAACTAACAAATGAACTAAGCACTTCAAGATCAATAAAAAAATTTGATAATACGCATTTTTTTATTAAAAGAAACTCTCTCCTTAACTTCTTCCTCTAGTCCTATCATCTACATTATCTACACTGTTTTAGGGTAGGTAAACTGCTTTCCCATTAAAAGCTGGAATTCCCAGGAAGTGGATCTCACCTAATAGAGTATATTGAAACATTCAGCTGCAGTTAACGGAGAGTATATTTGGCCTTGCAAATGCCACTTCTTTGGACTCATAGACCAGATGATGCTTCTATTTGGTCCTGTCGAAAGCAAGATCTAAGCTAATGACTATAATATGAGCAATATTTCAGACTACAAGAGATCTTGTAATTAGACCTAACTTCATAAATTTACTATAATGTCTTCTTTGGCAAATAACAGAGGCTTAAAAAAAATAAGTCAAGTCAAGTCAAGTCACTTTTATTGTCAGTTCGACCATAACTGCTGGTACAGTACATAGTAAAATGAGACAACATTTTTTCAGGACCATGGTGTTACATGACACTGTACAAAAACTAGTCTAAACTACATAAAAAACAACACAGAGAAAAACTACACTAGACTACAGACCTACCCAGGACTGCATAAAGTGCACAAAACAGTACAGGCATTACAATAAATAATAAACAAGACAATAGGGCAGTAAGGTATCAGTCCAGGCTCTGGGTATTGAGTATTGAGTGCTACATAATCATGGACAATTTTAATAATACTGCAGTTTGGACAAATCCAATGGCAGAAGTAGTACATTCAGACTCCCTTGACTAGTGATCACCATGCATGCACGTCACCACAAATAGAGGACTGTACTGGGTCAAATTGGAAGTCCGAAAGTCAAAACCCACTGGCCGGAGTGCCATGTCTGCTGGCATAGTCAAGGGTCCTTTGTCTGAATTTCTGAGTCCACTTGATGTCTTCTCTGGTCTCATTCTGAAGTATTCAATGACCTATAACTAACATGAACATAGCTCACTCTTTACTACAGGTGGAAAATATGCACTCAGTGGTTATTCTTCTGATTTGGGTATTGTGTGAAAATATCATAATTAACATCAACTGGCAGTCCTGATGAGTCTCGGCCTGAAAGATCAACTGTTTATTCCTGCTTAACATGAACATTCATCTATTGTTTTATCCTAGGTATTTTCAATGGGGCGGAGTGACTAAGTACCATGCCAATGATTTGTTTCAATAGAAACACACATGATGCTGGGACACATCATCAGTGAGGTACCTTGGGGTGATCGGATGTTTCGGGTCATTCAACATCAGACACACTTGCCCAGGCGACCCAGCCAGGGGTTGATCAGGCCCAGGCTTGTGTCCCAGAAGCATTGATCCATGGGTCTCATCGCTTCATTCATAGCCATCTGGAGGCTCACTCAACAGCCTCTGTGACGGTCCTGATGGCTCTTTTCTTTGCAGCCTCATAATGCCAAGGAGAGACTAGGTTCTGCACAGCAAGCAGCCAGCAAAACCTCTACATCACACCTCTGTAAGCTTGCATCATGCCGTCCACCCCTGTCTCTTGCACTGCTCTACCAGCTCCTGGTATTGACCTTCTTACACTAATATGCCTCCTCAATCCGGTCTTCCAAAGGCACCGTCAGTTCTTCCAGGACCACCATAAAACACTGGAGGAACTCAGCAGGTCAGGCAGCATCAATGGAATGAAACAAGCAGTTGACACTTTGGCTAGAGAGGAAGAGGGTAAAAGCCAGTATAATAAAAGGAGGGTAGAGAGAGGAGTACAAGTATCTGTTGAATTTAAATTGTGAACAGATTTTATTTCCTGAAGACTGCTTCTCATTTTAATTAATATCTACTATCCATAATTTCAAGCCTCCAGAATAATCCCTGACATTTTCACTTTATATTTCATACATTTCTGGTGTTAATTCCCAAAGATACCACGTTTCCCTCAGTCTATTCATAGTTGAAGCAATTGTCCATGTCAAATCAATTTGGACCAAAGGATATACCAATTGAAGACTGAAGGATGAAGGTAGCACTGCCTCCTTTAGGTAGTACTTTTGAAATAGGTAGAGATTTACACATCATTTTTACATTATAAGTTCAGTGGCCACATTATTAGGAACTGATGCATCTAATTAAGCGGCCACTGAGTACACATTCATGGTCTTCTGCAGCCATGGGATAAAACCCTGGCACAATGAGGCTGCGAGGAAGCAGCTCCACCAGCTAAGGCACCATGCACCCATATCGGGTACAAGATGACAAGAATGTGCAGCCACGTAATGAATGAATGAATGAATAAATATATAGATAGATAGATAAATAAATGTAAAATAGTGAGTTGTGTTTACAGATATCAGCTCCAAAGTGCTTTGAACGTTCCCCAATAGTATTGTAGAAACTAGAGTTAATATGTCTGAAGATATAGTACAGCAATTGAAACAGTATTTTTAAGCACAGATCTCTGATAGCAGAGAATTGTAAATCTGGCACTACAATCAGACAATGGAGTGAACAGTGAATGCTCATTTGATTGTGCTGCAAGACACATAGAGGCATTGCAGTTTGGGGAAGTTTCTCAATTCTGAACTCAAGAGGTAGTTTGATGGGAGACATAAATTTTGAAAGGGTCCAGATCATGCGGTAAGAGACAATGAGATGTACACTCAGTGGCCACTTTATTAGGTATGCCCTGTACCCAATAGAAAGGGCACTGAGTGTATGCTCATGGTCTTCTGCTGCTGTAGCCCATCCACTTCAAAGTTCAATGTGTTGTGTGTTCAGCGATGCTCCTCTGCACACCACTGTTGTAATGTATGGTTTCCTGTCACTTTTTTATTAGCTATAATCAGTCTGGCAATTCTCTTCTGTCCTCCCTCATTGCCAAGATATTGTCACCCACAGAAATGCCTCTCACTGGATGTTTTCTTTCGTTATTCATACCAATCTCTGTAAACTCTAGAGACTGTTGTGCATGAAAATGCCAGGAGATCACCAGTTTCTAAGGTAGTCAAACCACCCCATCTGGCACCAATAAACACTCCAAGGTCAAAGTCACTTAGATCACATTCCTTCCCCATTCTGTCATTTGACCTGAACAACAACAGCATCTCTTGACCATGCCTGCATGCTTTTATGCATTAAGTTGCTGCCACATGATTGCCTGATTAGATATTTGCATTAACAAGCACATGCGCAGGTGTACCTGATAAAGTCACCACTGAGTTGTATATAATTTCATTTGATGGATTTTCCTTAATGCAGACAAGTGTGTGGTATTGCTCTTTGGGAGGACAAACCAGAGTAAGACATTGATAGGGCACTAAGAGTGGGAAAGAATAGAGGGATCTGGGAAAACAGATCCATATTTCTTTGAAGTGTCACAGGTAGATAGCATCATAAATAGAGCTTTTGTCACATTAGCTTTCGTATATTAGAGTATTAAGTATAAGGATGGGGATGTTATGTTGAAGTGGTATAAGATGCTGGTGAGACCAAATTTGGAGTACTGTGTGCAGTTCTGGTCATTTATCTATAGGAAAGATATCAACTAAGGCTGAAGAGTACAGAACTAATTCACTAGGGTGTTGCCAAGAATTGAGCCCCTGTGTTATAGGGAAAGGTTTAAATAGGTTAGGACTTTATTCCTTGGAACACAGGGGAATGAGAGGAGACTCGATGGAAGTATGTAAAATTATGAGGGGTGTAGAAAGGCTTTTTCCACTGATGTTGGCTGAGACTAGAACTGGAGGTCTTTGGATGAGGATGAAAGGTGAAATATTTAAGGGGAACCTGAGGGGGATTTTCTTCACAGATGGTAGTCTGAGTGTGGAACAAGCTGCCATTAGAAATGGTAGATGTGAGTTCAACTGCAATGTTTAAGAGTACAAAAGTGCATGGATAGGAGGGGTATTGAGGGATATGGACCAGGTGTGGGATGATGAGGCTAGGCAGAATAACAGTTTGGCATGAAACTGATGGGCCAAAGGGTCTGCTTCAGTGCTTTAGTGTTTTATGTCTCTATGAATCCATGACCTTATGGATAATAATCATTCCTTTCATGATGTCTCCAGTTTCAGAATTGTTTCATGTGTTTCTAGTGTTGCAATAGTATTTCAGGATAGAAAATTCCAGGAGGAGACTGTTTGAAAGTTAAAACTGTAAGGATAACCATTGGCTTTCTAACCCATTCATGAATAAACCATCCTTATTGATAATTTGTTATTCACCGTTTCCAGTATACAAGACTGAATAAGCGAGAGACCGAGGCATGGTGTTAGGACTGTTAATTGATGTTAATAATGAAATTTACACACTATGCCTGTGTAACCCTCTCAGCATAGACTTGTAATGAATTAGGTATTACTGCAAATGCAAACTAACAGCAACATAACTCTTCAATGCATGGGAATAGCAATGAAAAGGTCATTACCAGTAAATAAATGGTCTAGGATGGATATGATTCAGGTAATCACAAAAAACACAAAAGTCTGAAAGTATCTTCCAAGGGAAAATAAGACTATTACCTGTATGAATACTGACAAACACCATGCAAATTAAATGTTTGCCAGGAAGCAGTAATTTAGCTCATGCCAGTATAAACAGATCAAAATTATATTAACAAAATATTTGAAACTATAACAAACAAAATAAAGAAAAGGGTCCAAGACTATGATGTGCACGTAATCATTGGAGCTCATTGATGTATAATCAATCCAGTTTGTATCACTCTGTTTACTCACAGTTACCAAAACGGTTCTGCGCTGAAGAACCAGTCCAAGTAAAAAAAAATTATCAACGCAACATCCAAAGGAAAATGAGAATAGGTTGAGTTAACTTGGCCTTTTCTCCTTGGAGCAACGGAGGATGAAAAACAACCTAATAGAGGTGTATAATATGATGGGAGGCGTTGATCGTGTGGATAGTCAGAGGCTTTTACCCAGGGCTGAAATGGCTAACGCGAGGGGGCTCAGCTTTAAGGTGCTTGGAAGAAGATACAAAACGGATGTCAGAGGTAAGTTTTTCACACAGAGTGGTGGGTGCGTGGAATGCACTGCCAGCGAAGGTGGTACAGGCAAATACAATTGGTTCTTTTAAAAGAGACTCTTAGATACGTACGTGGAGCTTCAAAAAATAGAGTAGGTTACATGGTTGGCACAACATTGTGGGCTGAAGGGCCTGTAATGTGCTGTCAATTTCTTTAAAAAATAGGCATGGAACTTTCTCTAATGTCATGTGCCAACTGAAAGCTATCTGTCCATTCACCGTAAGACTACAGTCTGCATGAAGATTTTCAGATATCTGTATCCATCCTTCCAAATTTGGTTCTGTGAGTGTTTTACCACATTTTTCCACTATATTTGTTGTCTGATTTCCTTTCCTTCATCTTTCTCCTTCTTTTCCAAAACTTCTTCAATCCCTCTAGAAAAAATGGCTACCCCTTCCCAGTTTTTTTTCCTCTTGGGGGGCATTTTATTGGTCAAAATTCAGTAAGTCTAACTTACTGTATTAATCAACTGAATTTTTATTTTAAACAGAAAAATTAAATATTCTATTGTATAATGTAATTAAAGGAATACTTTTCATATATAGATTTGCCTTTAGAAAAATCTGCAGAAAATAAACTGCCCAACAGCATAATTGTACGAATAAAATAAAACATTAGTGTGTTACATTTGATTCAGAAGAATGAGCCCTGAGTGCAATTGTTCCTGACTGTAGCAAACAGAGGAACAATGAGTTGTGCAATTCAACTGAGGAATAAACAACGGACCAATAAAGCCACACTTGGTGAAACAATTTCAGGCAAATATTCTTGTCCAATGAATGGAAAGAGTAAAACAAAAAGTTTACACTATATGTAGATAAAAACACAAAATGCTGGCAGAACATGCTGTCTGGCCTGCTGAGTTCTGCCAGCATTTTGTGTTTTTATTTATTTCCAGCATCTGCAGATTCACTCATGTTACACTATATATAGAGTTTGTTTTGGAAGATAAACCAGAGCAGATGTGCCCTGCCAAAGGGTCTCAGCCCAAAGAGGGGGGGGGGGGGGGGGGGGTGTGTGTGTGTGTGTGTGTGTGTGTGTGTGTGTGTGTGTGTGTGTGTGTGTGTGTGTGTGTGTGTGTGTGTGTGTGTGTGTGTGTGTGTGTGTGTGTGTGTGTGTGTGTGTGTGTGTGTGGTGCTTGGATCTCCAGCATCTGCAGATTCTTCCTTGTTTGGCAGATGAAAGTCCAGATGTAATTGTATCCCTCTTCAGAATCAGAATCGGGTTTATTATCACCGGCATGTGACGTGAAATTTGTTAACTTAGCAGCAGCAGTTCAATGCAATACATAATCTAGAAGAAAATAATAATAATAATAATAATAATAATAAATAAGTAAATCAATTACAGTATGCATATATTGAATAGATTAAAACTCGCGCAAAATACCAGATATAATATATATTTTAAAAATATAAGGTAGTGTTCAAGTGCTCAATGTCCATTTAGGAATCAGATGGCAGAGGGGAAGAAGCTATTCCTGAATCACTGAGTGTGTGCCTTCAGGCTTCTGTACCTCCTATCTGATAGTAACAGTGAGAAAAGGGCATGCCCTGGGTGCTGGAGGTCCTTAATAATGGACGCTGCCTTTCTGAGACACCGCTCCTTGAAGATATCCTGGGTACTTTGTAGACTAGTACCCAAGATGGAGCTGACTAGATTTACAATCCTCTGCTGCAGCAACCCCTCCCCCATATCAGACAGCGATGCAGCCTATCAGAATGCTCTTCATGGCACATCTATAGAAGTTTTTGAATATATCTGTTGACATACCAAACTCCTAATGAAGTATAGCTGTTGACTTGCCTTCTTTAACTGCATTGATATGTCGGGACCAGGTTAGGTACTCAGGGATCTTGACACCCAGGAACTTGAAACTGCCCACTTCTCACTTGTCTCAAGGAAAAATAATTGCACTGACTGGAAATATATTCAAACATATTGCAGCTCACTGCAAATGAAACAGTCCACTGTTAGCAATTGTTTACACGCAATCACAAGTGCAGAGAATCATTTGATAGTTTCATAATAGAGTTTAGATTTAAAGTTCAAAGTAAATTTATTATTAAGTAGACAATAGATAATAGACAATAGGTGCAGGAGTAGGCCATACAGCCCTTCAAACCAGCACCGCCATTCACTGTGATCATGGCTGATCATCCACAATCTGTACCCTGTTCCTGCCTTCTCCCCATATCCATTGACTCCAATATCTTTAAGAGCTCTATATAACTCTTTCTTGAAAGCATCCAGAGAATTGGCCTCCACTGCCTTCTGAGGCAGAGCATTCCATAGATCCACAACTCTCTAGGTGAAAAAGTTTTTTTCAATTCCGTTCTAAATGGCCTACCCCTTATTCTTAAACTGTGGCCTCTGGTTCTGGACTCCCCCAACGTCAGGAACATATTTTCTGCCTTTAGCTCTCCAATTCCTTAATATGTTTCAATCAGATCCCCTCTCATCCTTCTAAATTCCAGTGTATACAAGTCCATTTGCTCCAATCTTTCAACATATGACAGTCCCGCCATCCCGGGAATTAACCTCGTGAACCTACGCTGCACTCCCTCAATAGCAAGAATGTCCTTCCTCAAATTTGGAGACCAAAACTGCACACAATACTCCGGGTGTGGTCTCACCAGGGCCCTGTACAACTGCAGAAGGACCTCTTTGCTCCTATATTCAACTCTCCTTGTTATGAAGGCCAACATGCCATTAGATTTCTTCACTGCCTGCTGTACCTGCATGCTTACTTTCAGTGACTGATGAGCAAGGACACCTAGATCTCATTGTACTTCCCCTTTTCCTAACTTGACACCATTCAGATAGTAGTCTACCTTCCTGTTCTTGCTACCAAAGTGGATAACCTCATATTTATCCACATTAAACTGCATCTGCCATGCATCTGCCCACTCACCCAACCTGTCCAATTCACCCCGCATTCTTGTAACGTCCTTCTCACATTTCACGCTGCCACCCAGCTTTGTGTCATCTACAAATTTGCTAATGTTACTTTTAATCCATTCACCTAAATCATTAATGTATATTGTAAATAAATGCGGTCCCAACACCAAGCCTTGCGGTACCCCACTAGTCACTGCCTGATATTCTGAAAGGGACCCGTTAATCCCTACTCTTTGTTTCCTGTCTGCCAACCAATTTTCTATTCATGTCAGTACCCTACCCCCAATACCATATGCTCTAATTTTGCCCACTAAGCTCCTATGTGGGACCTTATCAAAGGCTTTCTGAAAGTCCAGGTGCACTACATCCACTGGCTCTCCCTTGTCCATTTTCATAGTTACATCCTCAAAAAATTTCAGAAGATTAGTCAAGCATGATTTCCCCTTTGTAAATCCATGCTGACTCCTGTTACTGCTATCCAAATGTGCCGCTATTTCATCTTTTATAATTGACTCCAGCATCTTCCCCACCACTGATGTCAGGCTAACTGGTCTATAATTCCCTGTTTTCTCTCTCCCTCCTTTCTAAAAAAGTGGGATAACATTAGCTACCTTCCAATCCTCAGGAACTGATCCTGAATCTATAGTGTTATGATATGGCAACAATGAATATACAAAGTGTAGAATTCAGACTGTTTTTTTTATAAACAAAGAAACATTTATTTAAAACTCAGCTCAACGACAAAAGAAAAGTAAACAAACGACTAACTTAACTGGAAGTTAACTGCTATATGGCAGCTCTAACAGTTCTTAAAGCAATAAATGCGGAAGTCTAAATGATTTACACAGTCAATTAGGAGAGACTTTCCTGAAGTAACAAAATCCTCGATGACGTAACGTTACTGCTGATCCCAGCCGAAATATGCCTCGGCTGAAGGATTTACGACAAAGGAAATAAAAAAGGCTTAAAGGAACTGACTTCCCTTGGCGAATAACGCTGCGTCCAACCCTGTCTGCTCTTACAGCAGGGATTATCTCGGATGCAGGTTACTAATTCCTTGAACGAAGATTAAATAAGTTCGATCCTGTATTAACGCTGATGACACCAACTTTATTCGATCCTTCAAGTTCCCGTACTTCCATAAATCTTCACTCTTCGACTGGACTAAACTGGCAGCGTTGTGGCAAAATTGCTGGCAATAACCTTTGAGACTTAAGATAGAAATTAAAACTCCACTTTAAAACAAAACTGCGTCACGAGATGAATACGCAGCATAACGGAGCCACTGACGAATTAAACAATGAACAGACCTGTGTCACAGCAAGGCTTTCCCGTTTTATACCTGTTGAAACAGGCCATCACATGACCCCTCACTGGCAGGAAAATTACATCATGTGACCTCACACTGGCGAGAAAATACATCACTCTACCATCACAAGACCATTACATCATGCTCATAAGACAGTCACAAGATACCCAGGGGGTATGTAACAATAGAACATTGGAAAATGATTACCAATGTGTCCACAATTTCTAGAGCCACCTCCTTAAGTACCCTGGGATACAGACCATCAGGCCCTGGGGATTTATCAGCCTTCAGTCTTATCAGTCTACCCAATACCATTTTCTGCCTAATGTGAATTTCCTTCAGTTCCTCCATTACCCTAGGTCCTCTGGCCACTATTACATCTGGGAGATTGTTTGTGTTTTCCCTAGTGAAGACAGATCCAAAGTACCTGTTCAGCTGGTCTGCCATTTCCTTGTTCCCCATAATAAATTCACCTATTTCTGTCTTCAAGGGCCCAACTTTGGTCTTAACTTTTTTTTTCCTCTTCACATACCTAAAGAAGCTTTTACTATCCTCCTTTATATTCTTGGCTAGTTTACCTTCGTACCTCATCTTTTCTCCCCGTAATGCCTTTTTAGTTATCTTCTGTTGCTCTTTAAAAGTTTCCCAATCCTCTGGCTTCCCGCTCATCTTTGCTATGTTATACTTCTTCTCTTTTATTTTTATACTGTCCTTGACTTCCCTTGTCAGCCACGGTCACCCCTTACTCCCCTGAGAATCTTTCTTCCTCTTTGGAATGAACTGATCCTGCATCTTCTGTATTATTCCCAGAAATACCTGCCATTGTTGTTCCACTGTCATCCTTACTAGGGTATCTTTCCAGTCAACTTTGGCCAGCTCCTTCCTCATGGCTCCATAGTCCTCTTTATCCAACTGTAATACTGACACTTCCGATTTTCCCTTCTCCCTCTCAAATTGTAGATTAAAACTTATCATATTATGGTCACTACCTCCTAATGGCTCCTTTACCTCGAGTTCCCTGATCAAATCTGGTTCATTGCACAACACTAAATCCAGAATTGCCTTCTCCCTGGTAGGCTCCAGTACAAACTGCTCCAAGAATCCATCTTAGAGGCACCCCACAAACTCCCTTTCTTGGGGTCCAGTACCAACCTGATTTTCCCAGTCTACCTGCATGCTGAAATCCCCCATAACAACCGTAGCATTCCCTTTACAACATGCCAATTTTAACTCTTGATTCAACTTGCACCCTATATCCAGGCTACTGTTTGGGTGCCTGTAGATAACTCCCATTAGGGTCTTTTTGCCCTTACAATTTCTCAGTTCTATCCATACTGACTCTACATCTCCTGATTCTACGTCACCCCTCGCAAGGGACTGAATTTCATTCCTCACCATGAGAGCCACCCCACCCCCTCTGCCCACCTGTCTGTCCTATCGATAGGACATATACCCTTGAATATTCATTTCCCAGCCCTGGTCCTCTTGCAGCCATGTCTCTGTTAATCCTACAACATCATACTTGCCAACTTGCAATTCAGCCTCAAGCTCATCCATTTTATTTCTTATATTTCATGCATTCATATATAATACTTTTAATCCATTACTCCCTTCACCTTTCACATCGATTCCTATTGCATTTAGCCATACTCTCAGATCCCTTCCTGAGCTTTCTGCCCCGTTAATTCTGTTGTCTTTCTTAACTTTTCTTATTCTCTCTTTCCCTTTAACTCCATCCTTATATTTCCTGTTCATCTCCTCCCCCACACTGCTTAGTTTAAACACACCCATGTAGTAGTGGCATAGAAGTATGTGTCA
This sequence comes from Hemitrygon akajei, assembly GCF_048418815.1. Classification (NCBI taxonomy): domain Eukaryota; kingdom Metazoa; phylum Chordata; class Chondrichthyes; order Myliobatiformes; family Dasyatidae; genus Hemitrygon; species Hemitrygon akajei. Next base: position 140,955,622 of record NC_133126.1, read on the forward strand.
CTGTCCCGATCGTTAACTCCCTATCTTTCTCCTAATTTCCTTTGATTGTGCCACGATTCCGGCCGTTAATTTCCCATTTGTTTCTAATTCTCTTTGATGACGTCACACCTGGTTTCCATCAAGACCTGCAGCATAAGAAACTCGGCGTTACAAACCCTTGTTGCCAGATCATTGGTTTTTGCCTGTGTGCTAATTAACGTTCCCCAGCCACTTAGGACCGTGTGTTCAAAGTTTTGCTCCAGTTTCAAGGTTTACCTATGAAACTCTGTCTCTCTGTGTCAAGGCTCCGTGTCAAGATCCCAGCTGTTTGCAGTTCAACGTTCACGTCCGCGTAAGCAGCCTAGCTCAATCTCTGTGCCTGTGTCCTGCACCTGGGTTCGCTTCATTCGCTCATTGCAACAGTATGTATATATTACCATATACTATCTTGTCATTTTCTTGCAAACATTTATAGGAAAAATAAATAAGTATAATAGAAACTACAAAAAGACATACAATCAGAGACTGACAAACAATCAATATGCAAAAAAAGGGAAACGGCAAGTTTAAGATTATCACAGTTTTACAGAAATAAAGTTCTGATTACAAACAAGAGAAAATCTGCAGATGATGGAAATCAAAGCAACACACACAAAATGCTGAAGAAACTCAGCAGACTAGGCAACATCTATAGAATAAACTATCACATTCTATAAATAATCCCATCTCTGACAATCAGAATTTTTAGCAACACAAGATGCTGGAGGAACTCAGCAGATCAGGCAGCATCTATAGAAAAGAGTAAACAGTCAATGCTTTGGGTAAAGACTCCTCATCAGGACTTCTGGTGTTCAGAGCCCCGATGAAGGGTCTCAGCCAGAAGCATCGACCCTTTACTCTTTTCCATAGATGCTGCCTGATCTGCTGAGTTCCTCCAGCATCTTCTGTTGCTAAAAGTTCTGATTGTCAGAGATGGGATTATTTATAGAATGTAATATTCCTGTCTGATGGAGCATGAAACAAAAAGGTGAAAAATGAAGGTACTGCCAATGTTGCTTAGGTGTTTCAAACATTGTGGATAGTAACACGAGTGTCTGAGAATATAATGATCGGTGAAAGAGGGCAGGAAATGTAGATTGTATTTTCATTCTATACGCATTACATTATAAATGATGGTGGAAATGAGCAGGAAAGAGACAGAATCAGATTTAGAGTTCAGCATTTCTGAGGAAGCAACCTCCAGCTGTTGATGCAACATAGCTCTGGAACAGCATATAATGTCCTGTTAAAGCAAACTTTAGATAACAAGGTAGTGCAGTTGAACATAACAACTTGGGCTGTAGATGCACAATAGGACTATACTGAATCTGGCTGGAAATGCTCTCTAAATAATAAACAAGAACACAAGAGAGAGCTAATTTGCATTTTATTGTGGCATCCCAAAACAATGTGATATCTTGCTTGGAAATGGTACAGTAGAGATGAGAATGATAAAGGCTCACCACAACAGCATTGTGAAGGTTGCCTCAGCATTGTGAGTCACTTCACCTACACATCTCACTGATGAATATAATAATATCTCTCACAGAGTAAGGAAACAAATCAGAAAGCACCATCTTCTCACATGAAGACATGTTCCAATGGCTTTCCAGGCAATAGACAAAACTATGGAAGAAATACTAGCGTCGCTACGTAATTTTACCCCTGTTTATCTTGTCTGGTGCTTATTGAGAAATAAGGAGCAAGCTGAGAGTCTGTCTAGTCATAGAAATGTTAAAGTGGTTCTGAGGAGAAATTATCCTATGACAGAAAATATTTCAGCAATCCTGAAAAGAGCAAATATATTCTATATTTCTTCATGAGGGGAGTTCACATGCAGCCTGCTTCAAAGGATACTTTTAGGGAACACTACCGAAGAACTAACACTCTCAGTACCATAACGATCATATCTGATAGTGTTCTGATTGTAACAGAGGTTGTATAGGAGGCTTAGATCATGACTGAAAGATGAGTGTCCTGATGTAGGGGTTAGTGGAGAAGCAACTGAAGCAGAACAAGTAAACATTGAAGTTCAAAATGAAGGAATTCTCAATCATAAGTCACTTGATTATCAGAGATGGCCTAGAGGTCAAAATAATAAAGAAAATACTGAGCCTGACTGATACTCAGGGTTTGTCAGCTATCTGAGCAACTTCTTGCCCTAAGTGAGATGTGTGAGTCACCCGGAAAGCCCAGCTAGAAATGGAATGGTCATGAGGAATACCAATAAACAAGTTATCACAAGACAGGCAATCAAAGTCATGTTGTAGTACTTCAGTGTTAAGAAGAAGGCAGGGATCCAAGAAAGGATGTTAGAATTATGACCTTGCTGGAGGTTTAACCATATACAAGCAAAACTTTGATCGATGCAAAGATGAATGGGAGTGGAGATCATTATTGTTTATATTTTGCTCATGCCCAGAAGTCACACCCTTCCAATTAATAATATTAAAACTATGTGAATTAGAAGTAAAACTTTGATTAAACAATTCAGCGTGGCATTGTATTGACAATTGCCCTAAAGTCACATTTAAGTAAGGTTCTGGGCATCCTTACCCTAACTAATCAGCGTGGAAATCGAACCATTTGCAGAACTCCAAAATTCAGATCTAGCCACTACATGTATGACAAAATATTGGCCGGAATATCACTTAGCACAGCCAGCAATGTCAGTCATCACCACTCATCCTGAATCTTGTACATACACAAAGGCACAAGATGACATTCCATAATAACTGAGCATCTTCATCAACAAAATAAATTTTAAAATATATATTTATGAGCATATATTCAGACATTACAACCATGCTCAATTTGATTAAAAATAACTCTTGGAAACAAATCAAGTAAGGTGTTTTATAAATACTGAAAAAATGCTTGTCCAGTCTATTTAAGTTCAAAGCCAAAAAACATATAGAGTACATACTTCCATCATTACATCCAAAACAGCTTGCTTGCTACAGGGGACTCAATCTCAGGGATGTTCACAAATAATCACCAGCTTCCACTTACACTATTCTGCATTAATACAACTTAATGCAGTAAGCTTTCATTGTTGACAGTGGATGTCTAGACACAACTGATATTCCAGCCGAAATGAACCCTGAGGAAATGTATTGCTCCTTCCTGGTCCAAAATCAACCATGCTTATGCTGTCTTGAATGGGAAATGTAGAATGCAATGCAGTGACCTCAGCAGTGCAATGCGAGAATATTTGAATCACACACATACCGACTTTATAAAACAAGTCGTCAAATAGACTGGCCAAGTAGTCACTTACTGACAGCTCATCTACTATCCTCCCCCACCCACATTCCGGAATGGCAGAGCCAAAAATAAAACCACCTTCCAGGCTCTGAGCTGATCCTGAGCATCCACCAGGTTCAAAAACTAACAAGGCAAACAGCTGATTCAATATAAATTCTTGTTTGTCCATTCATTCAGTAAACTCTTCCAGAATCAAATACCCCAGCAGTATTTACCTCCTCTCCCAATGTGGTAATTAAGTAAAGAACTCTTTAAAAAGAAAAAAATGTAAGGACAAAAGTCAGTATTAAAATCTTCAGGCCCTCACCACTCAGGATTATTCTCTGCGGTAAACCTGTTATTTAAACCATATCTGAAGCTCCTTGAAGGCATTTAGTGCATGAATCTTTTTTTTACAATTGGTTGATGATTCCTAAGCCCTGATCCAAACAGAAAGTCTGTTTTCAATTAAATCATTATTTAATATATGTATATATATAATATATTAAAAAGGCAACAAACTTAGCTAAGCCGAAACAGAAGCTCGATGAGTCGTGGGAAGGCATTCCTGAGTTCTTCACATGGGGCTGGTGAGACCTGGGAAGAAACAGCTGCAGTAGGTTATATGAAACTGAAGATGCACCATCATCTACTAATTTGTGAAGGATATTTTGTCCAAATATTGAATGTAGGAATAAATTGTTTGGTGATATTGCATGTGAGGTAATTTCCATATGTTTTCCTTAAATCTCTTGATCAAATAACACAATCATAAGCAATGAAATAATTACAGATCCATGAATTCTAGGCTAATTATGGCACTTTACCTGATATAACCTGATGAACCTGATGTTCATGGTTAGGATGATATATGTGTTCATGGTTATATCAGCAAGATATATCAGCTAGTTGTGTGGTGTTGCACCAACAACCTTGCACTCAACGTCAGTAAGACCAAAGAACTGATTGTGGATTTCTGAAAGGATAAAACGAGGAAACACACACCAGTCCTCACAGAGGGATCAGAAGTGAAAAGAGTGAGCAATTTCAAGTTCCTGGATGTCAATATCTCTGAGGATCCATGCTGGGCCCACCAAATTAATACAGCTACAAAGAAGGCACAACAGTGCTATACTTCATTAGGAGTTTGAGGAGAATTGGTGTGTCACCAAGGACACTCACAAATTTCCACAGATGTACCACGGAGAGCATTCTAACTGGTTGCATCACCATCTGTTCATAGACTTCAGTTCAGCATTCAACACAATCATTCCTCAGAAACTGATTGGAAAGCTGACCCTACTGGGCCTGAACACCTCCCTCTGCAACTGGATCCTAGACTTCCTGACTGGGAGGCCTCAGTCAGTCTGGATCAGAAGCAGCATCTCCAACACCATCACACTGAGCACGGGGGCCCCCCAGGGCTGTGTGCTCAGTCCACTGCTGTTCACTCTGCTGACCCACGACTATGCTACAACACACAGCTCAAACCACATCATCAAGTTCGCCAATGACACGACCGTGGTGGGTCTCATCAGCAAGAATGATGAGTCAGCATACAGAGAGGAGGTGCAGCGGCTAACGGACTGGTGCAGAGCCAACAACCTGTCTCTGAATGTGAACAAAACAAAAGAGATGGTCGTTGACTTCAGGAGGGCACAGAGCGACCACTCCCCACTGAACATCGACGGCTCCTCAGTAGAAATCGTTAAGAGCACCAAATTTCTTGGTGTTCACCTAGCAGAGAATCTCACCTGTTCCCTCAACACCAGCTGCATAGCAAAGAAAGCCCAGCAGCGTCTCTAATTTCTGCGAAGGCTGAGGAAAGTCCATCTCCCACCCACCCCCCCTCCAATCCTCACCACATTCTACAGAGGTTATATTGAGAGCATCCTGAGCAGCTGCTTCACTGTCTGGTTTGGAAACTGCACCATCTTGGAGACGATCATCGGGGTCTCTCTTCCCGCCATTACAGACATTTACACCACACACTGCATCTGCAAAGCAAACAGCATTATGAAGGACCCCACGCACCCCTCATACAAGCTGTTCTCCCTCCTGCAATCTGGCAAAAGGCACCAAAGCATTTGGGCTCTCACGACCAGACTATGTAACAGTTTTTTCCCCCAAGCTATCAGACTCCTCAATACCCAGAGTCCGGACTGACACCAACTTACTGCCCTCTACTGTGCCTATTGTCTTGTTTATTATTTATTGTAATTCCTGCACTGTTTTGTGCACTTTATGCAGTCCTCGGTAGGTCTGTAGTCTAGTGTAGTTTTTTGTGTTGTTTTTCATAGTTCAGTGTAGTTTTTGTATTGTTTCATGTAGCACCATGGTCCTGAAAAACGTTCTCCCATTTTTACTGTGTAATGTACCAGCAGTTATGGTCAAAATTACAATTAAAAAGTGTCTTGAACTTGAACTTGGTATGGAGGGGCCACTGCACAGGATCAAAATAAGCTACAGAGGTGTTAACTTAGTCAGCTCCATCATGGGTACTAGCCTCCGTAGTTTCCAAGACATCTTCAAGGAACAATGCTTCAAAAAGGTGGAATCCATCATTAAAGATCCACATCACTCAGGTCATGCCTTGTTCTCATTGCTAACATCAGGAAGGAGGTACAGAAGCCTGAAGGCGCACACTCAAAAATTCAGGAACAGCTTCTTCCCCTGTGCTGTCCAATTTCTGAATTTATATTGAAGCCATGAACTCCACCTCACTATTTTTTTAATTTTTGTACTACTTAATATATATATACTTACTGTAATTCACATTCTTTCCTCTATTATTATGCAATGCCTTGTACTACTGCCACATAGAGCAAATTTCATAACAAATGCTGGTGATATTGAATGTGATTCTGATTAAAGAGATATGCAGTGAGTATATTTCATTTGATATGCCATGATACATACAGAAATGTAACAGAACCAAGTGACTCCTCTGCTTCTATTCCTTAAGTTCACTCAGAATGAAAATGCACTAAATACTGGAAATCTACATCTGTGGAGAGAGTAGCTGATAATGCCCTGTTGCATAACATGCTAAGAGTATTATGACCAATTTTTAGTTATCCTGGTATTATGTATAAACTGCAAATTTATTGTTGGTACAGAGATTTTAATAACATGATAGTTACATTTGCTCAGTCTTCGTAATCATGAAACATCTATTCTGATCAATGCAGATACAGATAATGAATACTATTTGTTTTGTCTTACATCAATCAGTTTGGTCCAGTACCTTTTGGTCCAGTACATTTTTGATTTGCAATCATCCGAATTTATCTCATAGTTCTTCCTTCTCAATTAGCTCGAATTTCTCAAGCCTCCCCTTGTAGAGTGGTTTCTGATACTATGGTTCAAACTCAAGTCTCTTGTTGTATTCATTCCTGGGTTTAATTACTTCCTTAATTTTTGGCAACCCTGAAAAGTTTAGTATTAACATCTGCATTTTTTTCAATCCAGTGTATATGTATACAACACAGAAGAAAAGATCGAGCTCTGATTTGATGCTCTTCATGGTTAATGCTACATCCACATTGTCTATGATCACACATACATACTTCAATAAAAGCTGAAGGCCATTAGTTCCCAGGAAGTTAACCTGATCAAGAGTCAACATCTTCTAAGAAGGTGAAAAGGACATGAAAGGAGAAGGGTTTGTTACCGGCTGTCAGAAAACAGAGGAATTTGTATTAATCCAGAATTAGGATTTTTGCATTGTGCAACCTTGTTAATTTATTAGCTACTTTAGCATGAATCTGATAGAATATGACTACAATTTCACTTTTTTAATAAAATGATGATTAAACTGGTAGTTAATCGTTCATCATATTATGTAAAAGATTTTGTATTTCTGTTAGGTAAAATCTGTTATTGGGACAACCCTCTGTGCAACTATCAATAATTTAGCATAACCAAAAAACAAACAACTTCAGAAGTTAGATATCGGAAATTTAAAAAAGTAAGTGCAGGAGCACTCAACAGATCAGGGAGTATATGTGAACAATTAATATTTACAGTTGACGACCTTTCATCAATTCGTGTCTCTCTGCTCACAATTGCTGCCTGACTTGTTTGTTGAGCATTTTTGATTACTGAACTTTCTTGTCCTGAGATGCACAATATTTCCTTTGCACAAGAGCAGAATGAAAACATTTCTGAGAACAGGATTGTGCTGTGTTTTATTTTAACTGTACATAAGTAAGCAGTTACCAATAATTTCAATCATGCTTGTGAACATACAAAAATGTGCAATAGTAATAAGTTTTTGTTCAGATTGCTACCAAACAATGCTAATAATATTTTTTTAATGGAGGGAATCATTCTTGCTATTTTTCTGTATTTGGTATCTTAATATGCCTGAAATGTTTTGCAGTCCTATTAGTCCTGGCAAAGCAGTTACAGGCATAACTAGAGGATTATCAGCTTACAGCCTGTTGCTAGTATTTATTTCTATAGCAAAACAAGCCTATCAGTTCCAAGCTTACACAAGGGACAAGGGTGAACCAAGCTGTTCTATAAAATGGGCAGCACAAAGCTCTCAGCTGACGACAGAGCAATTTCTTGGTGGTAGACAGTAAGATGGATGCTGATTGGCTGATAATTATTTTTCATAAATCTTAGAAACTACAATTTAATTAAACTTAAATCTGACAACAGAGACTTGTAGTGAAATTCAATTGTCAGTAGCAGGAGGATTAGGTAAGATGCAAAGAAAAGCAAAGACTATCCAGAGCTCTGAATAATGGGTGAGGTGGCACAAATGTTCAAGACAAGCTTAATTAACTTTTAGGAATCACAAACACAAGACAATCTGCAAATGCTTCAAATCCAAGACAGTCCTGATGAAGGGTCTTGGCCCAAAACATTGACTGCTTATTCATTTCCGTAGATGCTGCCCTACCTGCTGAGTTCCTCCAGCATTTTGTGTGTGTTGCCTTAGTTTTAAGAAAGTCATGTATAAAAATAGATCAGAACTTTAAATCAACTGTGGTTGTAATTACAGGGCTTTTGCCTCTGAACTGGAAATCTATTCAAGCCCTACTTCAAGGCAGAAACTCAAGTGAGTACAAATCAAAATTTAAAAATGAGGCCCAGTATGTTCTCTCAAGTGATAATGATGGATCTGTGGCTCTATTTTGAGTCTAGGTTCTGGCATAATCACTTTTATCCTGACCAAAGTGTATTTTGTAAATTATTCTAGAAAATTTACAAACTCTACTGTTTGTGGGCACAAATTGTTTGCTGTGTTTCTTACAGTGGGTCTATTGCAGACAGATTTAATTGGCTGGAGGGTGAAAAGCACAATATAAATGTAAGTCTTAATTTCTTTCAGAATAAAGTATTGTTATATACAATATTGTCACACACTTAGTTGACATGGATGAAGTCACCTAATGACACCTGAAGCCAATATTTCTGAAGAGGCATTGTCAACGAATATATTTTCATCTTAATAAAATAATGTTTGCCAATGTCATTAAGGAGAGTGATCTTTAAGTTTTAGGTAAACATTTTGATTGTAGACTCTTGCACTACCCCAATGCCCCACGAACTTTATTTGCATACTTTTGAGATGAGAAGTAGACTGCCTGATAATCCATTCCTAGGCCAAATTTTGGATGCCTGGTGGCCATTGGTTCAATTGGACCTGTATCAAGTGGAGGATTAGGAAAGAATAGTCCATGAGGAGGGAGTGGGGAATAACAGCATAGTGATAGATGGCTGGAAGAATTAAAAAGGGGTGGGCATAATGACTTTGAAACTGGGGGATTCATAGTGTCATGGCAGCAAAGAATAAAGGGTAATGAAGAGATGATGTTCAAAGGATGTACGATAATTAATAAACTGACCTAAACTGCAGATGTCCCAGTCCTGTCCTGGGAACACTTGGTTGCCCTTGAAGCACCTGGTGATAGTTATTGACTGGGACATAGTGGCCCAAATTTCCTTACAGTGTTTCAAGAGTACTACTGGATGGGGAAAGTTACTTTCCAAAGCATTCTTGATGTAGAAATCACATCACAATGTAGAGTGGACTATGTTCACATGTGCCTGGTCAGATTTCCATAGGACTCCAAACAGCACAAATCATTATTGTGTTCAACCAAGAGAAAAAATGATTATGCTGAAGGCAAGCTTTGTTCAATTATTTCCAGACAGCTGTTCCAACTTTGCACTGGCCTTAAGCTGGAGAGCATATTGAAATGAGGCCCAGAAATTAAAATGGCTCAGATCCCTCACACTTTCAATATTAACTCATTCTCAATGCTTGATTTCAGTAAAAATGTGATTTTCCTTTAGACAATGTATCAATTGGCTGCTTCCTTGAATAATGTCTCATAGCTGCAATATGTTCAGCTTTCCTACTCATCTTTGGAGTATGTCACTCACTGGCAAGACCAATTTATATTGCCTATCATTAACTGCTTTGAAAAAGTGATGGTTAGTGGCCTTCTTAAAATGTTGCAACCCTTCTTGTGAGGATCATCCCACATTATTGTTGAAGAGAAAGTTCAAGGATTTCAACCCATCAATAGTAAAGAAATAATGATGTACTTCCCATTCCAGTCAAGACAGTGCTGAGCTGTGGCTCAGACTTGGCTGCTTTTCAGATTCATACAGATGGTTTTGGGGACAGAGAGGGGAGGTAGAGGTGTGGTTAAGATTTGGGGATGGGTATGAGGGGGAGATAAAGGCCAGGCTAAAATCTAGTCCTCTGCTCCGCATTCTGTGTTTGAAGGCCACAGTGTGAACGTGCAACTAAAGACACCCGTGGACGCATGTTGGACCAGCAGGAGCTGTGGAAAAGGGCCAGTGAGGATGAGAGCTGGTGGCCCCCCAGGATGGCAAGTACCCCCAGGTCAGTACCCCTGCTCATTTCAATGGATGCTGCCTGACCTGCTGAGTTCATCCAGCTTGTTTGTATGTGTTGATTTCACCACAGCATCTGCAGTATACATTGTGCTCCCCCAGGTCAGTAGGTCCCTGGGCTGGAGATCCAAGCGGATGTAAGGTAACCCCCTAAACTGGCGAGTCTGGAGTTCATGGTTTGCAGTTCAGAGTCCCATCATTGGCGAGTCCTGGGGGCGATTTCAATGACTGAGATCTGAAGGTCGATGACAGAAGCTGGTGAGTCCGGAAGTTGAGGCCTATCCATGAGTTCACTGAAGGCTGAAGGCCTGGAGGCAGCATTGGAAGACAGTCTGTGCACATGAGTGAGAGGGTGAACAGGAGCTGTTTTTGCTGCTGTTGTTCTGCTGAACATTGTAGGCACGTAATGTTGCCACTGGACTGTGTGGCAACACTTGCAGGCTGTTCCCAGGCATCCTTATGTTGTGTCCGTTGTTAACACAAATGATGCATTTCACTGTATGCTTCAATGTACATGTGATAGATAAATGAATCGAAATTCAGAATAGCGTGACTAGGAGGGCAACCAACAGATAAATGTTCCCATGCAGCTACTGTATACTCGTGGGGTAGCATTCAATGTTTATGATCATGTTTAGCATGTGAACAAAATGGTTAATATTATTCTGAATGGTTTTGAGCTGCCCGAGTTTTGTTGACTTACTGGTAATGTTAGCGTGAAGAGCATCACATGCTTGAGGTTACAAGTTGATGGTCAACAGTGCCCCATGATGCCTACTTTGGACTAGAACAAAATCATTCAGTACCTATCCCATTCCAGCATGATTGTACTGCCATGCAGCACAACGGAGGATGCCCTTGATATTGAGGCAGGACTTTCTCTACAAGGTCACTCCTACTGATGCTGTCAGGGGCAGGGGCAAGTGGCAGAGGTGATGGAAATCAGGCTCATCATTTTCTTCACGAGTCCATCTAGTCTGTTCTCATCTGAATGAATTGGCAGCAGTTAAGCATCTTGTCATCAGTTTCTTCTGTTGGCCTGGTTGTGTGAGGCTATAGCAAAGCAGGTTGATTGGGAGAGCAGTCTGTTGTATAAATCCAGACTTATATCTTCCAATATGCTTGAAAGACGTTCCCTGTTACTATAGTGACCAAATGGGCTCAAATGTTCCAAACTTTTCAAGTTCAAAAGACCATTTAATCTGTTTTGCATTGCAACTTTTAATATCTAATTAGGGAAAAAAAAGAATATCAAAAAGTTCTGACTCATTGGTAACAATGTTGCAACTCTCCAGAGAGATGCTTGTTTATATGATATGATGCCAGGTCTCTTTCATTTCTAAGTTATGACTTCAGCTAGTGATTACAGTATTTAAATATTTCAAAACTTGTGAAATTTAGTTTGTTGCTTTAAAGCATTAATGCAAAAGATCTGGGTTATTCCCATAGGAAGGGAATATGCTAGAGAATTGGCAAGTTTAAGATGAACGTGTGACAGCTCCAATTAGACTGCCAAATGGAAAGGATGAAGATATAATTTATTCAGAAAACAAAAAAATCTGTGCAGAACTGTACAGTGCTCATAAAACCAGAACAAATACAGAACTTTAATTCTTCTAGCTCAGCCATATATCCTATTACCCTCTTCTTGCAATTTGATTTGAATATATTTTTCTTTTTCCATGACATAGAATTCTACAAGACCGTCTCCTGGGGCCTGCTTTTCAAGGCTGAAAGACCCGTGTTTTTCTCATCTTTCCCCAAATCACCGATCACTTACACTGCTTTCAATTCGGGAGTGCCTCCCTTGCTTGACAGTGGCCAGAACTAGACATAACACAAGAGTAATTGTATGACCAGAGCCCAGTTGTTCATGAATTCATTAATTTTTAAAGCTTAAGTTTTTTTTTGCCTATAGCTCAAATTACTTTATCAATTGCTTCTCTGCATTAATTGGCACATTAAACACTAAAGACTAATTAAACTCCTGCCTTTCAAATTCATTTTAAGCCATTTCAGGATCATATTTAGGCTCTATGGCTTAGCTATTTACTTAGCTTACACTAAGTGCTTGCATTAAATTTCTTCTGCAACCTTTCCTACCAGGTATATATTTAGTCCAATTTATTTTATAGTTTTTCAGCTATATCATTGATCATTCTGACAAATACAGCATCACTGTTTAGCTAAAATACCTTAGCTTTTGAATGAATAGCACTGATAAAGAAAGGAATATTGAGTTCTGCAGGACCTACTGCTTACACCCATCCTACATCACCTTGTCCTTGTTATTCTGTAAATTTGGTCCAAGGCATCCATCCTGAGGGGTTATATGATCTTTTTAATGTTCTATGTTGAAACTAACTTTCACTTTGAGTTTTACTTATTGAAAATATAGATGTTAAGTTATTGGATTTTCCAAGCCACTTGAGTTGTCAACTTTTTTCAGATGTCAAAGAGGTTGATCACTTTGGAGCTTCCCCTTTGATACCCTGTGGAGTGGTTTTTATTGTCATGTAAATACTCCCTCAAATTTATAGCTAACAATTTGCTCAAAATGGTGTGACTGGGACTATGCCATCTTGCACCTCCCGACCTGCCTATGAAGGCTGCCTTTGCCAAGACCATAAAATCGCAGAACGAGATGGAAAAATACCCCAACTTCATTAGATTACGGATAACGAGCAGTTCTTTGATTCTGTAGTCATTCAGGCGCCATGTCAACGCTGGAGGAGAGCTTAACTCCAATATCCTCAGGATTCTCATCTTTGGTGATTTCAATATTCATATTAATGATCTCTCCAATGTGAACACTATTGCAGCTGAATTCATTAGCTTACTAGACAGCCTAGATCTTACCCTGCATGTCACTGACCTCACCCATCAACTTATAAATACACTTCATTTAGTAATGACAAATGGGTTAAATATTACTAATGTCTCTTGGTCTGCCACCACTATTTCTGATCATTTTTTGTGTAAAATTTTGGTGTACTTCTGCCTGGAACCAAAACCAGAAAAGAAATTACAGTTAAAAGGTTTCTTGATGCTACAACACAACTTAAATTCTCTGAGCTGGCTAGTTTATCTGACCCAAATAGCTTAGACTGCTCAGCAAATGAAATAGTTGATTCTTTCAACAATAACTTGGCAAAAATATAAAACAGAGTGGCCCCACTTAGGATTAAAAAGATATCACTGAGTAAAACATCACCATGGTTAAACAATGCTGTCCACAAACTCAAGAGATCATCCCCACTAGCTGAACAAAAATGGAGGAAAACTAGACTAAAAGTCCACCATAATATTTTCAAGAAAAACTTAGCCTCCTTTAATGCTGCTATACATTCCGCAAGAACCCATTTTCCGAGATTATTAAAGTGAATAGTGGCAATTCAAGAATATTGTTCTCAACTATAAACCAACTATTGAACCTTGGTGCAATCTATAACATCCTCAGTCAAGCATCTGCCACAAAATATGTGTATTCGCAATTTTTTCATCAACAAAATTGCTTCCACTAGGGAGAGTACAGCTACAATTAAAGCCAACATCTTAAACCTTCTCCAAATTTACACATATTTCTGGTAGAGATGACTGCAGAAGGGGCAGGTTTGGTGGGGTTTGGTCAAAGCAATGATTAGTAGAAAGACTAGTTGAGAAGAAAATCAGGGGAAGGGATGTGCCAACTGCAGTTTTCACTTTTGGGAGGGAGGAATGGAGCAGTTAAGTTGGTCAGGAAGAGACTGTGGTGGTAAAAGCCCAAGGAAATGGTGAGCGAGAGTTAGCCAGGGAAAAGATTGGCTCCGGAAAAGGGAGCCTAAGGTCATCGGTAGTAGAAGCAGGAATTGGGGCCATTATTAGCTACAGTACATGAAGAAAAATCTGACCAGCAGATGAAGTCCAGAGATGAAATCGCATGGGATCAATAGTAAGTTGGTAAGTTTGGTCCAATTTTGTTTTGGTCGGAGACAACAGATGATATAGGCAGAGGGGTGTTGGTCTGATGGATGTTGGTGACCAGAGGTGTACCATGGCAATTAGTGCTGGGATCCTTCCCCTTTTCTTTCTTCCATGGCCTTCTGTCCTCTCCTATTAGATTCCCCCTCTCTCTTTCACTAACCAGCTCCTTACTTCACCCCTCCCTCCTCCTGGTGTCACCTATCACCTTGTGCTTCTTCCTCCCTTCCCCTCCCCCTTTCGTACTCTGGCTCCTCATCTTTTTTTCCAGTCCTGATGAAGGTTTTCGGCCTGAAACATCAACTGTACTCTTTTCCATAGATGCTGCCCGGCCTGCTGAATTCCTCCAGCATTCAATATGTGTTGCTTGGATTTCCAGCATCTGCAAATTTTCTCTTGTTTGTCACTAAAATGTTGCCTGGATTGGAGTGTCTATCCATAAGGAGAAATTGGACAGACTTGGATTGGTTTCTCTGGAGTATCAGATGCTGGGGGGGTGGGGGCAACCTGATGGAATTTTATAAAATGATGAAAGTATTTAAAGGGTAGATATTCATATGTTTTTCTTCAGGGACAGATGTCACATTCTAGAGGTTTAGGGTGAGAAGAGGAAAGTTTAAGGAAAGGAAATTAGGGAGGGCAAAAATAGGATTAGTATAGACAAGCATCTTGATTGTCATTGACTAACGGGACCAAAGGACTTGTTTCCTTGCTATAGGACTCTACGAATCCATCAGGTGAGAAAAGCAACGTCGTTTTTTGCTCAGAGAATAGTAGAAGTCTGGAGTGCACTACCAGTAGAGGTGGCAGAAGTGGATACAATAGCAAAGTTAAGAGGCATTTAGACAGACCCATGAACAAGTGGAAATAGAGGGATACAGGCTATTTCCTGGCAGACAGGATTAGTTAAGAGTAACATCGTGGTTGGTGCAAACGTGGAGAGCTGAAGTGCCTGTTCCTGTCCTGAGTGTTCCATCTTATTGAACTTCAGATTCTCCAACCACAGAAGAGAAAAGATTGCATTGATAAGGTTGAAGCCTCAACACACGTGGCCCACTTTCTGAGCCTAGAGGCCATTGTTCCTCAGAGGCCTGCATTGTGCCATAACAAAAGAAAACGTGCACTTGTCACTGAACAGGTCTGGCAGTCTCTCTGCTCTCACTGTCAGAGCCATGCAGAACCCAGAACAAAACAAAACTCCGGAATTGTGCTAGTACCCAGTACTGAATGATGTGGAGTTTAAGATTTTTATCGTTGTGATAGAACTTATAGGCCATTAGCTTTGTTTACCCTTCTGTTTTGATCAACTGTAAAAAAAAATCACTGCATTCAGCTCCTCATTGAATGCCCACTTCCTATTGTACTACTGAAAGACAATTGCTGGAACATTGTTTGCCATCATGACGTTTCTTGGCTAGCTCAGCTTTGGTTTCTTTGATCATGCATTCAACGAGGCTGTGGAAACAATGCAGAAGGGTAAGGCTCAAGACGTCTTGGACGTCAACTTCAACAGCTATGTACCAAAGAGATGGGTTCAAGGAAGCTTCTCCCTTGAGTAGGGCAGGAGATCACCAGGATTTTGTACCAGCTGTCACCACTATGGAGAGCTGGATCTGTGGAAGAGTGAGAGGATGAGGTGCAGGACAGGCAGGGAGAGAAAAATAATCTTGTTGGATTAAGAGAATTTATGCCCCTTCTGTTCTTAATAAACATAAGAAGAAATTTTGATGTAGCTGACAGTGGTCTCTTTAAGGCCGGATGGTCAAGCCACTGCACACTGGGACTGATGGACAAGTCATGCATGGTGAAACTTGTATCCCAAATTATTCAAAATTTCAGACGGTAATGACAACCATTGAAGTTTGCTGTAATTATTCTGTGTATCTAACAGCAATATTGAATTTTTATGCATGTCATGTGCATGTGAAATCTAGAAACTGATGCCAAATCAATTCACAATTAGGATTTTTCCAAGGTCAAATCTTCACGGAGTTTAGTGTGAAAGAGAAAACTTCTGTGGAAATTTTTGTTCCAGATCCAAAGGGGAAAAAGGAACATCTCATGTTGATGTGAACGGAATGGACTGGCTTCAAACATGCCGATTAATTTAAATAATAAGCTCTTAAATTTGGGCAGCACGGCAGCGTAGTGGTTAGCACAATACTTTACAGTACCAGTGACCCAGGTTCAATTCTCACCGTTGTCTGTAAGGAATTTTGTACATTCTCCCAGTGATTGTGTGGGTTTCCTCCAGGTGCTCTAGTTCCCTCCCACAGTCTGGAGATGTACCAGTTGGTAGGTTAATTGGTCATTGTAAATTGTCCTATGATTAAGCTCAGATTATATCGAAGGTGGCTGGGCTGCATGGCTTGAAGGACCTACTCTACACTGTATCTCAATAAATAAATCTTTAAGTCTCCAATAATGTGTTAATTTACATACTTAAGTATTTGTAAGTGTTAAAGAAATGTTTTAAAGTATTTAAACTGATAAAAATTGTTTAAAGCATTTTACATATCTCTAGTTTTTTTTCCCTTTAGCTTTTTATACATGCTAGATGTTTTAATGGTTTTGAAAGAGTTTTAAAAAATTTTAATAGCTTAAGTTTCGTGATCTTTGATCTTTGAAGTGGATCCTCCTCACTAAATGTGAGCAACCTGTACTGAAGTAGCCTATCTCAGTGCCTATAAAGGACAATGGAAACTGAAAATGGTGCTGCAGTTATCAAGAATGGAGAAGTTAAGGGTAGGAAGTACTCAGCAGGTCATGCAGCACCTGCAGGGAGAAAAACGGAGTTAAATCCCCTGTTAATGAAGTATCATTGATTCTTATTTTTCTAGTTACTGGTCTCAAGCAAAAAATAGTTCAAATTCCTTTCTCTTTGAATAGAGAATAAAATGATGAAAGTCCAGTATCTACAAAACTGGGCCCTATCTGAGTGAGATGACTTTAGAGACACCAATGAAATTTTGGATATTAATCTAT
Organism: Hemitrygon akajei; assembly: GCF_048418815.1. Classification (NCBI taxonomy): domain Eukaryota; kingdom Metazoa; phylum Chordata; class Chondrichthyes; order Myliobatiformes; family Dasyatidae; genus Hemitrygon; species Hemitrygon akajei. The sequence continues at coordinate 140,972,713 of NC_133126.1, forward strand.
ATAGGCAGCAAATCAATGTTTTTTGTTCAAAAGGAGAATACAAGGATGCCTTTGGAGAAGGACAGATCTAATGATATATAACAGGTAAATCATGAAACATTTGCAAGTTATGACATAGTAACCCTGCTTGCATATAAGTAGATAATGACCAACATCCTACCAGAAAGCAGGTTTGTTTCTGTAGGTAGGGCAGTATTTCTCGGCTTACATTTGCATAAGTGTACATTTTTGCTCATGCAGTGCATTCTTTCATATTGCTTCTACTTCCCCCAATTAACTAGTCTCTTTGATGCGGCAGGAATGGAGGCTAGATTGGGGAGACCCACGCAAAGTGTGGGTGAAGAAAAATTGGCATGATAACAGTGACAGGTTCCAGAGCTTCAGGGGACGATGGAAACTGAAAATGGTGCTGCAATGATCAAGAATGGAGAAGTTAAGGGTAGGAAGTACTCAGCAGGTCTTGCAGCATCTGCAGGGTGAGAAACGGAGTTAAATCCCCTGTAAATGAAGTATCATTGATCCCTATTTTTCTAGTTGCTGGTCTCTAGCAAAAAATAGTTCAATTTTCTTTCTCTTTGAATGGAGAATAAAATGATGAAAGGCTAAATTTGAGATATTGTAAAGAATTCCAGATTCAGTCTGCAAGAGGCCGCAGTCTACTAAATTTATTTCCACTGTTATTTTGATCACCCATCTGTATGTGGACTTTGGCCCCCAATGGCTCCAGCCATCACAGATGGTAGATTACTATGTTCCAATATTTCTGACAATTTATTATTTCCAGTATTTTCTGTTTTTGTTTTAGATTTTGAGCATCTGCAGGGCTTTTTGGCTTTCATACTTCTGTGTGCATTCTTTATGAAATCACATTTTATTGTTCACTGTGGTCAGTAGGAGATTTGCTTCCAAAAACATCCTGGGTGTGGGTACATATCTACTGAGAGTTAGTCTTCCATTCTCCTGCATCCTCCTCTTCCAATTGCCCCTGCTTATTCTACCACCTCCTCATTCGCTTCCTCCGCCTCCTCCGCTAAGGCATACCTACTTTAGGGCTTTTGCCAAAGATTGAAGTCAGCAGCCGGTTCAGCATGTTGGTCAATTATAGAAACCACTAAACACTTGGATAGTCACAACATCAAGAAAAAAATCCACCAGGAGTTAATATGTGAGGATTTAATGATCCCTTTTAAACAAGGAATGTATGCGGGATGGTTTTCTGAACCAACATGTCGAGGAACCAACTAGAGAGCAGGCCATTCTAGATTGGGTATTGAGCAATGAGGAAGGGTTAGTTAGCAATCTTGTCATGCGAGGCCCCTTGGGTAAGAGTGACCATAATATGGTGGAATTCTTCATTAAGATGGAGAGTGACATAGTTAATTCAGAAACAAAGGTTCTGAACTTAAAGAAGGGTAACTTTGAAGGTATGAGATGTGAATTAGCTAAGATGGACTGGCAAATGATACTTAAAGGGTTGACGGTGGATATGCAATGGCAAGCATTTAAAGATTGCATGGATGAACTACAACAATTGTTCATCCCATTTTGGCAAAAGAATAAACCAGGGAAGGTTGTGCACCCGTGGCTGACAAGGGAATGTAGGGATAGTATCAAGTCCAAAGAAGAAACATATAAATTAGAAAAACAAAAGCAGCACATCTGAGGACTGGGAGAAATTCAGAGACTAGCAGAGGAGGACAAAGGGCTTAATTAGGAAAGGGAAAAAAGATTATGAGAGAAAGCTGGCAGGGAACATAAAAACTGACTGTAAAAGCTTTTATAGATAAGTTAAAAGTAAAAGATTGGTCAAGACAAATGTAGGTCCTTTACAGTCAGAAACAGGTGAATTGATCATAGGGAACAAAGACATGGCAGACCAATTGAATAACTACTTTGGTTCTGTCTTCTCTAAGGAGGACATAAATAATCTTCCGGAAACAGTAAGGGACCGATGGTCTAGTGAGATGGAGGAACTGAGGGAAATACATGTTGGTAGGGAAGTGGTGTTAGGTAAATTGAAGGGATTAAAGGCAGATAAATCCCCAGGGCCAGATGGTCTGCATCCCAGAGTGCTTAAGGAAGTAGCCCAAGAAATAGTGAATGCATTAGTGATAATTTTTCAAAACTCCTTAGATTCTGGATTAGTTCCTGAGGATTGGAGGGTGGCTAATGTAACCCCACTTTTTAAAAAAGAAGGGAGAGAGAAACTGGGGAATTATAGACTGGTTAGTCTGACATTGGTGGTGGGGAAAATGCTAGAGTAGGTTATCAAAGATGTGATAACAGCACATTTGGAAAGAGGTGAAATCATCGGACAAAGTCAGCATGGATTTGTGAAAGGAAAATCATGTCTGACGAATCTTATAGAATTTTTTGAAGATGTAACTAGTAAAGTGGATAGGGGAGAGCCAGTGGATGTGGTATATTTAGATTTTCAAAAGGCTTTTGACAAGGTCCCACACAGGAGATTGGTGTGCAAACTTAAAGCACACGGTATTGGGGGTATGGTATTGATGTGGATAGAAAATTGGTTGGCAGACAGGAAGTAAAGAGTGGGAGTAAATGGGACCTTTTCAGAATGGCAGGCAGTGACTAGTGGGGTACCGCAAAGCTCAGTGCTGGGACCCCAGTTGTTTACAATATATATTAATGATTTAGATGAGGGAATTAAATGCAGCATCTCCAAGTTTGTGAATGACACGAAGCTGGGCGGCGGTGTTAGCTGTGAGGAGGATGCTAAGAGGATGCAGGGTGACTTGCATAGGTTAGGTGAGTGGGCAAATTCATGGCAGATGCAATTTAATGTGGATAAATGTGAGGTTATCCACTTTGGTTGCAAGAACAGGAAAACAGATTATTATCTGAATGGTGGCCGATTAGGAAAAGGGGAGATGCAACGAGACCTGGGTGTCATTGTACACCAGTCATTGAAGGTGGGCATGCAGGTACAGCAGGTGGTGAAAAAGGCAAATGGTATGTTGGCATTCATAGCAAAAGGATTTGAGTACAGGAGCAAGGAGGTTCTACTGCAGTTGTACAAGGCCTTGGTGAGACCGCACCTAGAGTATTGTGTGCAGTTTTGGTCCCCTAATCTGAGGAAAGACATTCTTGCCATAGAGGGAGTACAGAGAAGGTTCACCAGATTGATTCCTGGGATGGCAGGACTTTCATATGAAGCAAGACTGGATTGACTAGGCTTATACTCACTGGAATTTAGAAGATTGAGGGGGGATCTTATTGAAACGTATAAAATTCTAAAGGGATTGGACAGGCTAGATGCAGGAAGATTGTTTCCGATGTTGGGGAAGTCCAGAACGAGGGGTCACAGTTTAAGGCTAAAGAGGAAGCCTTTTAGGACCGAGATGAGAAAAACTTCTTCACACAGAGAGTGGTGAATCTGTGGAATTCTCTGCCACAGGAAACAGTTGAGGCCGGTTCATTGGCTATATTTAAGAGGAAGTTAGATATGGCCCTTGTGGCTAAAGGGATCAAGGGGTATGGAGAGAAAGCAGGTACAGGGTTCTGAGTTGGATAATCAGTCATGATCATACTGAATGGCGGTGTAGGCTTGAAGGGCCGAATGGCCTACTCCTGCACATATTTTCTATGTTTCTATGTTTCTATGTAACACTGTTGAGATCTGAGGTATGGGCTTGTGGGTGGAAAGACAGAGAAGATCATCTTTCCTGCTGAATGTGTTCATTTGTGCATATTTAAAAGATGCTGTAAGCTGGAGAGATGGGCTTTAAACTAACTGTGCTGTTGAGTAATCAGTATTACACAAACTGATTTATGCTACAGCTTGCATTATCTATATATTTTCAGGTACTTACTGCCTGTGCACCATTGCCCGTATTAATGTGGCATTTTATGCAGCCTGCACTACAAATTTGTGTGCACACCACAAAAATTCTTTTGGACTAATCCCAATTTAACTCTTAGTGGTTGAGGACACAATACAAAGATTTCCTTACCCATATGGGGTCCAAATCCCAAGCAGAGGAAGTAATACAGTTCAGGTTCTATATCATTGCTGCAATTAAAAGAGTAAGTATAGCTGGAATGTAGAGCCCCTATTACACATTCACCTTTGCTCATAAATAGTGACCAAACACTGACAACAGTGATCCGTATGCAATAGTGAAGGCACACTCTGAGATATTACAGATATCTTCAGCTCTGGGCTATAGAATTCATGATTTCCACCACATACAACAGCAATGCTTTAAGCTTGCAACTTCTCCTCCAACAGAGGTCAGATTTTAATTCATACATCGCTGCTTTCTGAGGTTCAGGTAGGAAAATTGTTAATTGGAAGCCATATGTCATAAATGGGACTCGTATTCAGATAGATGATTTCCTTAACTGTTTATTTTTTATTATAAATAGTAAATATTCACTGTGTTTGTACAGGAAAGAGAATCTTTACATCAAGGCTGTATTTTTGCAGTCAAATGACAAACAGAAGGATGGATGGCAGACACTACAAAACATTCAGTTCCATTCAGTTTCATCACCTTTTAAAACCAGTATGTGACAGAAGGGGTCACATCATCTAATCTTTGTACTTAATGGCAGTAATTATCTAATTTTTTCTACATTCTAAGCAAAAATGTACACATCATGAGATACATGCTAATTTCTAAAATAGCTGAATATATAGGAATAAATAATAATCTCTCTAGGAAAGTCTATGTTGCAATGCAACAACTTAACAGGTTGATATAATGATCATAATTAAGTTTGTGGACAAAGTCATGGGAAATGATTCTGCAAACTCCTATGGATGTATATAAACATCCAGCTATCAAATTTGCTTTGTGATTCGGAAATCATACCTGTGAAAATATCACAATATCCCAATTGCCACTATGTTTTAGGCATTTAGTGGAAAGACAGTCACAATCCATTATAAACAATTTCTGAAAGTCCAGCTACCTGTCTATAGCTTTCCTGTAGACTTACTGAAATAAGAAATAGTTTTCAGTCTGTGATATAAACTTACACACTTTTTCTGCATATCAGATTCTTTTGTGAATAATTTTATGTACAATATCAATGGAATGTATATTGTTTAGATCTTGTATACTGTTAACAATGCCCAAAACACCTGTCAGTAAATATATAGCCAACCAATTATATTACAAGGATATCAAGAAAATATAGAATACAGTACAATACCTTCAAGAAATACCATGGTAGATATAGAAGTACATAATATTGCACATTGCAGTTTCATTACTAAAGCTGGAGTTGGTTTGTTGCTTTTGTTTTTTTTTTGCATTGAATGCATTTTGATAGTATACCTAATTATAGAACTTTAAACAGCTCCATTTACTTCAAAAGACATCATTCCACCCTATTACTTAGTCCTTTATTTGGGTAATTTTGATGCATTCATTAGCAGAATCAGAAACCAGAGTTCTTGTGATAAACATTTACATTTTAAAAATTGAAAATACAGTTGAAATAATTGATTCTACTTCTGATATCACAGCTGTAATTCTTAAATCTATTGACAAAAGGAATCAACCCTCCAGTGATCATTGAAACCTACCCTTAATATTAATTTTGGGACCGAGCCATCAGGATGTCAAAATTTATTGGGAATTAATGAGATTTCAGTGACTACGTGGATATCATTTGATGCTTTGGTAACTTGTAATTGGGGGGGGGGGGGGGGCGGGTAAAGCAACAAGTAGCTATCATGCAGAGTTATGGTACTATCAGCCAAGATCTGAAAGCAAAGTAAAACTTCAAAGAATACTCCATGGATCAATGGAGAAGAAATTTTGAAATGGTATTGTTTCTGTTTGTGAAGTCAGGCCATTTGAAGAGTAACTTAAATTGTCAATACTCAGAGTGTTTCCAAATCAGTTTTTCATTGTATTCCTTATGAAACTATATGTTGATAATTAATGCATGAGGAATGCCACAATCTGGGACATCTACTGAATGCTTGCTGCATATTTTTAATATGGAAGGACTATTTGGAATGAATTTTCTCTATCTTCTCTCAACAGAAGAGCCAAATCTAAGGTATCACTACTATTTAAACCAAGAAATAGAATACGAGTCTCAACCAATGATCACAAGTGAAAACCATTATCAGAAAAAGACAAATGTTGGTTTGTTTCTGGGGAACAGATCCAACCGTTGTGGGCACCATGGTCCCATTATGTTTGTGTGTCCAGAACAAGGGTTGTTTCAACTTTTATGGACTTTTTCACTCATGCTATATCTGGCTTCAGATAATGAAAGGCACCTGTAATGGAAGTAAAAGAAACTTAGGAATGCTTCTTGTGACAACATCGTTGCAAGGGGCCACGTCAAATGCAGGTACAATGTTGTCAGGGCTAATCATGACCTGCCAAAACTACAAGGGTTACTTTGTTTATATTAGGACAAGTTTGACAGTACCACATGGATCCAAGAATATTGTCCAAGATGATGCCTGATTTGGCCTTTCTCAGAACATGTGTTTTTAATAGTGACATTCCAGTGGCTGCTTTATTTTTTGACAGACCTTGGCCTTAGGTTCTACATAAATGGCAAGCATATATTAGGTCCTGGCAATTAATCACATCAAGATGCTGCTGACAGCACTGAAGATAATTATATAGAGTGCTTTAACTCAGCCCTTCAACTAACTTTTTCTGTTAGAAATAGGCAGAAGTTCTTAAGTGCATGGCAATGCCTTTTCAGGATATTTTGTACTGGTTATCTAATGATCTAACTCAATTTATTGACTTTCCAGTGATCCCTTACGACAAAATCTCATCTTGTCAAAATTAAGTTTTGTTTCATTTGCGCTATCTCTCTGTTTATTCAACAGTAACACTAACTGCAACCACAGATTGTTTAACTTTATACTTACAGACAAAGGGAGCCTTAAGAGGAAAGATTTACCAATTAATGTTAATATTTCAATTGCAGCACCTTTATAACTTTTAGAAGTACAAAAATAATAGTGTGTACAGTACTAAAAAGTTTGGCATTTCACTGAGTACATAGAATAATATGTTCACATCAAATCCTTCATGCATTCTCTTGATAGATTTGTAGATCTGTCTATTTTGAATCATTTAACAATTGTTCAAATATCATAGAATTTGATCTAATGCTTTTAATCAGTGTAACAAAAGTGTAGGCAGTTTAGAGAGATTTTAATTCCATGTTAGAAGAAACTTGTATCAAAGTTTTAATAGGGCAGCCTATAGACAATTAAACAGTTAGTGTTCTTTATTCATTAATTAAAACTACATCCCAGCTATAATAGGAAATAAAGTACCACCTGCCTGCTTGCTCGTAAGACAGATGATTACAGCCATGAGATTAAGTATTTTCATAATAATAGATTTTTGGCAGTCTAACAGAACTTGAAGGGAAAAATGCTGATTGTAGCCTCGCCAGACTGTGGTAACATCCAACGTGTAGACTGCTATCCAAAAATAGGGCAAGACATTGCATTTTCAGATACCAGAAATGCACAGTACAGAAAAACATCACTTCTTCTTTTGTTCCTCAAATGAAATATAACATTAATCCTGCAATATATTTACATTAGTAATCGGCCCTCTTCTGATCGTAGTTCTTCGGAATCAAACGTTGACCAAATGTACATTTTCTTTTTATTACACTTTGTATGCCCTGCTTGTGCATTTGGCTGGAATGTTGCACTAAGTGCCAAACCAAACTAAAGGAGCAATATATTCTGTAATTATTTATTTTAAACAAGACTAAGAAAGTTGTAATGAACTTCACATTCATAATCAGAGTTTGTATACTGAGTCACACATTTTGATACAGATCGATGAAGGATGGGGCGGATATGCATTTTTATAGCTAAACGTATTGCTTAGGTTGACATGGCACTTACTTTGCCCATATTGTCCATACTGGTATCCTGCCACTGGATCCATGCTGTAACCTGAGGAGCTGTAAGTTGATGGACAATATGACTGGGAGGTGGGCAAGGTGTCAAGAGGTTTCATTGGGTCTAGCCGCTGACTACAGCTGGCAGAAACAGAAGTAGATGGTTCCAGGCCTCCAGTTAGTGGTGATAGGGCGTAGTCAGTTTGTGGCTGATGTGGAACACCACCAGGATTTGCCAAGAGTCCCATTACCTGCAGAGATGCAAAGTCACACAATTACTAATATACTGAGACCAATTTATATTTTTGAATGCATTTTGCCAAGAGTCCCATTACCTGCAGAGATGCAAAGTCACACAATTACTAATATACTGAGACCATTTTATATTTTTGAATGTATTTTTAAAGTATTGTTTGAATAGTGTTTTCAGTGGTCTTTGCATTGATCATAATGCATTGGGGTTGTGATCCAAAAAGGATGCTATTGTGGTCTCACTAAGCACTCCATGTGAATTGAACAAATAGAGCATAAATAATAATTACCAAGCAAACTACAGTAACAAAAAGATATGTTTCTCCAATCTATTTTAAATTTTTGGTCAATGGGAGTGAAATGAATAGGAGGAAATAATTTCTAAATTGAACAAACTGAGAGGTAAACATCTCCGTGGTATCATGTATACCTCTGAAATAAACCCCTAAGGAATGGAACAAATTCAGTTAATTTAAAACATAATGTTAATGAAATCTTGGTTAAGCAAGAAGTGAAAGAACAACTATTTTGGGACTAGAATGGTCCTGATTTACCCCCATTCTCCAACTTCAAACACGCCTCTAAAACATTATATTGTCTCCGTGTTACAAGCAGGACCTCCCTTCCATGCTGACCACAGCATTGCCTGAAATCCCCCTGGTCACGTTTGAACCCCCATTTACTTACATTGGTGCTCTCAGGAGTCTATCACTGGTAGACGATTAAAAATGGGCCATGACTATGGGCTCAGAGCAGCAGGTGAAATTCTACCTCAATTCTACAGAGGGAGATTCAGGAGAATTAGCCGTGGAAGTGTTGCAAGCCTGCAGGGATGCCATGGCAGTCCTAAGGCCAGTAACTGAATGACAGGAGGGTAAAGTTCATAAGATAAATACCTTAGGATCAAGAGGATGGAGATGTTGGCCAGAAAGAACTACAGTCTACAATTTAGTGGATTTGGATAAATCAAGGACAGGGGGAGCAGACAAACCAGTTGTCTTTATTTCCTCCCATTTTGTGAACTCTTGGATAATCTAATCAAAGCAATTGAATGTGGACCCAAGGAGCTTCAGGCAACGACCTGCTAAATCTGAAGCCATTCTCAGAATAGTAGCTACTTATTTTACAAAGTGCCAGACGTATCAAAGAAGCAATCTGTAATTTAGTTAAACTCAGTGTCTGGATCACCTAATTTGACTGGTTTGGACAGTCGGAGTTGAAAGATGCAAATACACAAGGCTGAGTGGAAGAAATATAGAACAATGTTAGTTGTAGCCCTGGACTAGGGACAGTAACGAGGTGATTCAGGTAAATCATGACCTTGAGCCAATGGGATGCATCAGCTCAGCTGCTGGGGGACATCCTAAGAGTCAGGAGCTCCAAATATGTAATGGCGATAACTCTCCAGGGACCAACCATCACGGAAGTAGAGGACCCCATGGACACATGGCCATCAGAACCACGAGGAACGCCTGGCCAGTGTCGACTCCTTTCCTGGGTAATCCCTTTTTTCTTCACTGAGTATTTATGGAGGACCAGGAAATTCTAGTGGGTGTGTACACAAGTAGTTTGTGAACCCTGGTGCTTTTTAGTTGAAACAATAAAGGTGAGTTATCAGTAAATACAGATTCTCTCTGAGCCTCTCTTATTATTATTACAACGGGTGATTCTTGTAACAGCCCAGACTAAAATTTGCATCAATATGAAAAGAACGTCATGTTCATACATGAAATTCCTCATATCCTCATGTGGAACATGCACTCAAAAGGAAACAGTTACAATTGAGTGAGACAGGTATCCAAGTCACTGTGCCAGAAGCGGACACAAACACAAGGAAAGGACGAGAACAAGCAAACTGCTCCAACAATCTTGTCCATTTGACTTCTCCACATCAGAACCCTTAAACCCATCCCCCAACCCATCCACCATACTCAGGTGACTAAAGCTAAGACAGAACCTCTACTTTACCCAGATTCATGTTTCAGTACAAATATCTCAGATATAATTTAATAAAGATTACCCAAAGATATTTTTGAATTGCAGTTAAAAACAATTTCTGTCATTTAATTTACTGTCTTTGGAATATTATATATTGCTTGAATCTTTTAAAGTTTTAATTTATTAACACCACTCTTTGTTTCAGATATACAACACCAAAAGGAAAATAGTGGCGCCTGTTCTTGCAGATTTCACTCAATTGATTATTGTAAGGTTATAATGCATTATTTTTACATAAATATGTGCAATATCGTCTTCCTCAAGTACAAAAATCATCAATCCAAAATAAATTTTGTTTCAAATTATAACCAGATATTGAATATAATACTGAAGAGCAATTTCTTGTCAAAGGCAATTTACGTCTCTGGCCTAATTTTGAGATCAAGTAACAGTGAAAAGGTGAAATCCTCACAAAAATAGTTTTAAATGGTAATTTTTTTTTGTTATTGAAGGGACAATGCGACTTTTTCTCAAGAGGAATTTGATACACACTCAACTTAATATTTCTATAACTTAAGGCGTCATGGTATTCTATCAGTTGTATAAACCTGCCTGGAGGCAAACTCTTAATATGTTTGGAGGAATGCCAGAGAAAAGATTGAATATTTTAAAGTTTCCTGTTTCTCAGAAGATATCAACGAATGACCCTAAATGTCCATCAATGTAATTTATTAAGAGATAATTATTTTCTGGCAGTTACAGCAAAGGGAAAACTTGCAGGAAAATAGGTAAGGAAAATAAATTCTGATTAAATTTTGCAACGCAGTCTCCACTTGTAAGTCTGTTATTTTTATTCCTATACTGTAAATAAACAAGTTTGCTTCTTGAGCATTCAGATGGCAGATTGTAAATCAACATATTCAATATTTTAATCATATGTCTGGTTTCTAATTTGAAGTAAGGCAAAAAAAATTACTTGCCCTTCTACCAACTACAGATCCAGTTACTCTAAATGATGCTCAATCATCACATCAGACTCATTCTGTAAACCAAATGTGAAGAGGAATGCTGAAGAAAATTATATATTTACACAGTATTGATTAAACTTCAAAATTTTACAGTTGCTTCCGGGCACAGTTTTGATAAAGGATTAACATTTAGTTTGCAGAGGATTAAACAGATAGCTTTGATGCTCAGAGTGAGATTGTGTATTTTAAGTGTCACACTTGTATTTCAGATTCCCAAATACATAGCAGTTAAGAAGCAGTGATTTTATACATAGAAATTCCATACTTGAATCAGAATTTTATTCCTGAAGAGGGATCAAATTCCTTAAAATGATTTGTACCCTTAAATTGTAATGGTTCAGTCTCCACAGTAAAACATTGGGCTTCTCAGCATCAGAATTATATTCAGGAGTAGGCCACTCAGCCCTTAAACTTGCTCTGTCATTTAATACCATGGTTGGGTTCATGGTAGATTAAATTCCATATTCCTGTCCACTCATTGTAATCATTTATATCCTTCTCTACCAAATATTCATCTACATCTGCTTTAAAATATTCATCAACATTATATCCAATGCCCTCGGAGGAAGAAAATTTCAAAGGCTCAAGAGCTTTACTACCAGGATGTTGCCTGGTTTAGAGAGTATGGATTATGATCAGAGATTAAGGAAGCTAGGGCTTTACTCTTTGGAAAGAAGGAGGATGAGAGGAGACATGATAGAGGTGTACAAGATATTAAGAGGAATAGACAGAGTGGGCAGCCATCGCCCCTTCCCCAGGGCACCACTGCTCAATACAAGAGGACATGGCTTTAAGGTAAGGGGTGGGAAGTTCAAGGGGGATATTAGAGGAAGGTTTTTTACTCAGAGAGTGGTTGATGCGTGGAGTGCACTGCCTGAGTCTGTGGTGGAGGCAGATACACTAGTGAAATTTAAGAGACTTCTAGACAGGTATATGGAGGAATTTAAGGTGGGGGGATATATGGGAAGCAGGTTTAACGGTCAGCACAACATTGTGGGCTGAGGGGCCTGTACTGTGCTGTACTATTCTATGTTCTATGTTCTCGCTCCAAGGGAAGAACAAAAATTTGTTTTATTACTGTCTTAAATGAGTGACCACATAATTTTAAATAGTGACCACTGTTCTGAAGTCTGCCGGAAGGGGAAATGTCCATTCCACATCCACACTGTCAAAACACCTTGAGATCTTGTAAGTTCCCTTTCATCCTTCTATGTTCCAGTAGTGCATACAAGCTTATCCAGTTCAACCTTTACTCATAAGTCAAGCAGCCCATTCGAGATACTGGTCTAAGTAAAGCAATTCTGAAATGCTTTCAATGCATTAACATTTTTGCTTTGTGAAAGAAATCAATTCCACACACAGTTCTTCAGGTCTAATCTTACCATTGCCCTATATAATAGGAAAAACCTCTGTACTTTTGTATTTAGTTCTCCTAGAAATAAGCAATAACATTCTGTTAGCTTTCCTAATTACCAAGTGTACCTGTATATTAGTTTTTCGTGAATCTTGCATCAGGACAGTTTGATTCCTCAGCTGAACAGTGACAAACAAATCTGACGGCCTTGCTATGATGACCAAAAATGAAGCAAGGACTACCCTCATTTCTGATGTCAGTGACAGTTGGGCATCAGTTCAGATCCTTATCATCCAGCAGATATAATCTCACCAAGCCGCAAGAACTGGCAATCACATTTTAAAACTTTTAGAAGTCATAAAAAAGCACAGTTCTTAAATTAAACTTTTAAAGTTTTTACTGTGTGTTAAGGTTAATTTGCATATGATTATGGTATTGTGGGGTGCATGAGAGGGGTAGCACCTCTAGATGGGGGGCTTGTCGCACTCCTTGGAGTGGCTCGTCATCTATTGGTCCCCACCAACGCCCAGCTCTCACCCGTGGATCCTCGTAGTTGTTTACATACGACAGTGGCCACACTCTGGGCAACGGCTTCGACAGGCCGGCTAAACCAGGTGAGGGTGGGCAATGGGTCTGAAACCCTTGCTGAGATAGGAATTTGCTCATCCCGGCATGTGAAGACTGCTTCGGTGGACCAGGCGGAGGAAACCCCGGGGGTTCAACGGCTGAGAAGGTGTTGCAGCAGCGCATTGTGGAGTGCGTAGGGCACGGCAGAGCACTTAAGAAGACGCGGCCATCTAATGCAGCCAAGGAAGTTGCCAGACGTAACGATTCTTCATGCCGCTGGATCCTAACTTCTGAGGCCGAGAGAGTGGGGTCATCACTGTGCAAGGCTTTTCCACTTTAATGTCTTTCACGCACTGTTTCCATTGTGCAACAAGGTTGGCTGGTGGTGCAGTGAGATCAGCGCCGGGCTCAAGAACGGAGGTTCCCGAGTTCGATCCAGTGACAGACTGCCCCTGAGCACGCTCTCCATCTGTGCTGGGTTGATGTCGAGCCCACAGCTCGGCCTCATAAAAAAAACTACCACTCTGAACAATATAGTTTTTCTTGGACTCCGAGGGACAACAATTGTTGTTGTTATTATTATTATTATTATTATTATTATTATTATTATTATTATTATTATTATTATTATTATTATGGTATTGTATCATAGCAATAGAGAAAATGTATGTCACATATAGAAGACATTCACACCATTATATCTGCATTGAAGAAGAGCTAGCCAAGCTAATTTTATTTCCAATACTTGTAGGTCAGAACTTAAGTATACATTCAAGATTTGTTTAAATTTGATGTGTGCCTCTGCCTCCTCAGGCACGAGTTGCAGACCCCTAACTCTTCCTTCATGTAACTGTTTTCATTATCTCCCCTCCAAGCTTACAGCCAAATATTTAAATCTATATCCATTAGTTTGTCTAAATTAAAGTTAAGAGACGTAGGTCCTACTTATTTATTTTAACTGGGCCCTGCATAATGTTACACATCTTAATTAATTTTCCTCTCATTCTCCTCACTTCCAAAGAAAACAATCTAGCTTATCCAATTTTTCTACACAGCTAAAATATTCCAGCCCTAACAAGACTTCCTCTACACCCATATCGATACAATGGGATTCTTCCCATTTGTTAACCAAACTAAAATGCAGTACAGATTCAGTAGTCTAACTTGCGTTGTATGTATTTAAACAATAATCTCCTTGGTCTTATAAACAAACAGTATTTATTTAGGTTATTAGTTTAAACTCAATTAGTTTTTGAAGCATTTATGTGAAGATATGACAATCTACAGTCATAAAATCAATTTGTAAGGTATTGAGGTTTGCTAAGCAATAATTATGGCTTAATATGCAACAATCAACAGTATTTTAAAGCAAGTCTTATTTGTAAGTTTACATCAATTAAACTGATTTCCTTTGACTCTGTTGAAAGCTGTAAACACCACAGGCTGTGGAGGAAGACTGAATCAATGGCTATCCTCATTGGATGTCTCTGCATCCATAATTTAATGCAGATATTGGTGTTAATTTCACAAGATAATGAGAGCATTATTGCAGGAAAGTCTCAGTTGTTTTTCTTGATGCTTTATTGCCGAGTTTAGTAGATCAATGAAACATTCTCAGACTTGGAAGTATGGTCAGCAATATCTCATATTTAATCATTGATTGTCCAGTGGCATGACCCCAGCAGGGCAGTAGTGCAATATACTTTTTCTCTGTGTCACCAAACTAATCAAAAGAGTGGGGACAGTGCATGATATGTGCCAGGTACCCGGGAGCCAACCAATCATTGATTATTAATGGAAAATTGATATATTTGGCTGTATCAGTAAGTATAGAATAAAACACAGCTGTAAACATTCTAAAAGAGTAATTATTCAGGTTCCTAGGCTCATGTGCACAGAACATTAGATAAGTTATTTCAGAGTGATGACTACACAACTCTAGTAAGATTTCAGGAAGAGAATAGAGGAAGTTTAGAGTTGATGGAAAAATGCACTGAGAATAACTTATGAACTGATTTTTTTATTTAATGTGTTGAACAACTTTAGAATCTTAACTTTGCAATTATGTACAAGATTCTAGTTTGAGGGAAATGAATGAAAGATTATTTTGTATATTTATTTCCAAGTTTTCAAGCAGAACATTATCCAATCTGGTCTTCAAAATCATTAGGATTAAATATGTGCTTTCAATACGTGGTCCTGTCAGTACAGTTTTATCACTAGTTGCCCATCTACCAATGATAGCCATTACAGATGATAGTGATACAGAATTAATTAACAGCTTGCATTGATTTCCAATAGAAATTTTAGCATAAAAATTCAGAAAATCAATTTTTTAGAACATTTGTGATAAATCCTTAAATGTCTATTGAGTAATGTTTTCTGCCCCAAGTGGTTTAATGCCGATAAGAATGCTCCAGGAATCAACCTGCAGTTGATTAACAGCAAAATAATTAGATTTTAGTAATTTCTGCATGGTTCTTTGAGAACAAGAAAAAGAAAGTATCCTGGGGCTATGGGGTGTCAGTTAAGGTATTTCAATGTGACCTTCTCACTTAAAGCATGGAGTTACAGGAAGGGCAGAACTAGTCTGCACCAAATCATACTGCAAGAACTGAATGAAAGGAGGACTAGTCTAGGGCAACCACCCCCAGCTTGCTGGTACCAGGATGTTTCCATCAGTAAAGAGATGATTCAATGAATGCCCATGTGTAAAAAATGAATTTAGTAGAGAATTGATTGTTTTCAGCTTTGATTCTTCCAGAGATCATAGTTTAGGCCATAAGCATTCAATTGACAGTGCAGTCTTTACTGCTTCTATCCAAGAAAGAAACTTCCCAACACTTTTGACCCCTGACCCTTCTTAGATGAAATTACTAAAAAAACACAATTTTATTTCATCGACTAATGTTCATTGGAAGGAAAAGTTAAAACAACAAAAACTCATTTATCTAGGTATTAACTAGCCAGATTAATTCACAAGTTCATATTGAAATTTATAATGAGTGTGAACAAAATTAAACTCTAGCAAATAGTCTAAACACATGCATTGATTTTCAATTTAATAGCAATTAAAATGCATTTTTTAGTAAAACCAAATAATTTTTATGATCTAATTCTGTCACATCACAGAAATCTATTATGTGCATTGTGCAGGTATATTAAAGAGAAAAGAATTATCATTAAGTTATAGATATTGTATCTTAAAGTGAATTGCAAAGATCTCTGACATAGAAAATAGGAACATGGCAATCTTCAAATGCAAAGAAAGATCATAATTTGGGGGAAGGAATTTAATATAGAACTTCCCTCCCCTCCATATAAATAAGCATAGGAATGCAATTGGACAATCGAACCATGCTTGTTTACAGTAATACTGACAGTACAACAACTTTGTGTTCTCTGCTCTTTTAATGACTAGTGTGCTGCCTGTACTGACTGCAATATTCATTCACTTCACGCCACTAAAGAGAGCCCAATACCAATACTTACTGGCACAAGTTCAACTCAGCGTGTATGACGTAAATCTGACCTTTACTTTTAATGGAGAGTTTCACTATAACTGAAGTGGATAATAGCAGACATGTAGGAAGCAAATTTGGCCTGAAAAACGGTAAAGGAACTTACAGCAAGGGGAAAAACAGATACTTGGTTTTGCAACTAGGGTCCTTGGTGGAGAAAGTAGAAAGTAGGACAGTTGTTCTGGATCTGCAAGGAATACTTTCAAATAGCTGCAGGCAGTGAAGGAAGTCGAAAGAAGAGACAGTCAGCAACTGCCCTCTTGAGATGTTGATGACTGGTGAAGTGGAGGTGGAGTGGGAGTCTTTCCTGAAGCTTAATGCATATCAGCCATGCAATATAAAGAAAAATTGCCAGCTGGAACTCTGAAAACCGAAGTGGCAATAGAAGTGTCACATTACATTGCATACTGATTAGTATCATCTGTCTACTCTGCATACTTCTGACAGACATTCGTTTTGTGAATGCCAGTGCCATCATCAATATGGTGTGCAAGGTGACTAGCTCCAGTAACAGAGGTGTACATGTGCACAGTGAATCCCAATCTATTCACTAAATGGAATGGATAACATTTTGAGTTTTATAAATTGTAATTTATGACTTGCACATGGGCATGTTTATTATTTTGCAGCACTATTTCTACTCGATAATTGAGCAGCATAACATCATATCATGCGATAGCTCCCCGTTGCTATTTGAGATGAACCAATTTTTAAATCATTTATTACAATATACAGCATGTGTATCGTATAAGAATCAGCACCAGTGGGACTTGCATTGGATACAGGCACTGATGCTCTACAAGCATATTAGTCAACAGATGGGCTTAACTCTGCCTATTTGGGTCCAGTGGTGAAGTGGAGGTGGAGTGAACAGCACTCATAATGCCAGCAAAACCATCAGAGTTCACCACTCGTTATCTCAGGAAACTATCAATGACTCTGGGAATTTCACAAATATATTGTTAAATGTAAAAATCTCAAAACTGTTGGCAAGGATTGTGCTCTTCCACTTTTAGACCACTGGACCATAAGATCATAAGTCACAGGAGCAGAAAGAAGCCAATTGGTCACATACTTGATCATGGCTGATCTATTTTCCCTCTGAACCCCATTCTCATGCCTTCTCCCTATAACATTTGATGCCCTTACAAATCAAGAAACTATCAACCTCCACTTTATATGTACTCAATAACTTGGCCTGCACTGCCATCTGTGGCAATGACTTCCACTGATTCACCCCTTTCTGTTTAAAGAAATTCCTCCTCACCTCTGTTCTAAGTGGCCATCCTTCTATTCTGAAGCTGTGCCCTCTGGTTATAGAATATCCCACCACTAGAAACATTTTCCCCACATCCACTCTCTCTCTAACTTTCAACATTTGGTAGGATTCAATGAGATCTCCCTTCATTCTTCTAAACTCCTGTGAGTATAGACCCAGAACCATCAAACACTCCTCACACATTAACCATTTCATTTCTGAGACAATTCTCATATAGCTCTGGACCCTCTCCAATCACAACATATCCTTGTTTAGATTTGGGGCCCAAAACTATTCAGATGTGGTTTGACCAATGCCTTATAAAGACTTAACATTAATTTCTTGCTTTTATAATCTAGTCTTCTCAAAATGAATGTTCTCCAACACAAAGGCTTAAATTAACTTATGCATGAAATGCTCCAACTATTAATTAACTGGGAAAACTTGCATTTTATTATGTGTCATTTAACAAAGTCAACAAACTTATAACTAAATAAAGCATTCTTTAACATGGAAACATCCAAGGTAATTCACCATTGCAACATCAGCTACAAATATTGATCATGAATTATAGATGTAGATATTTAGACATATGAACAAAACCTTACTTAAGATTTTTAAGAGACAAAAAGAATTAGGAATTCCAGATCTTTGGGTCTTGAGAATTGGAAGCAAGACCACCCGCAATAGAAGATGATCAAGAGGCCAGAAGGAGTGTAGATATCTAAGCAGCTGAAACAATTCAATGAGAATACAGAGAAAGGAAGTGTTGGGGGCATGCAAAGATTTTAAAACAAGGATGAGGATATTAATTTTAAGATCATTTTTAAGCAGCAGCTAATTTGGATTATCAATCATGTGTTTGATGAGTGAACAGGACACTTTGTAAGTTAGCACAATAGCAATAGAATTTTTAGGTGTCCACAGACATGTGGAGGGAAGAAAATGGGAGGTCAGGCAGTGAGATAATATTTTTTAACTGCACATAATAAAAACCAGCCAGAAGAACACTTGACTAGTCAAAACGAGAGATAATAGAGGTAAGGAATTAGATTTTAGTAATGGATGAAGTGAGGCAGAGATTCAACCAATGCTAGACTAACTTAGTAACAATGCTGATAAGAGCCCAACAGAGGAGCAAATAGTGGCATAGGATCATCAAGAGATGCAGCATAGTGGTGTTCCTGCACAGTGAGTTCACACTCACTTTCAGGTAGCAATTGCCAGACTAATCCAACCCTAACCCATTGTATTTCCCCACCTTCTCATCAATCCTCCTGTAGATTTCATCACTCATCCAACATTAGGGATAATTTACAATGGTTAATAAAGCTACCAACCCACATATTTTTGGGATGATGGAGGGCATTTGAGCATGCAGAGGAACCTGTGCTGTCATAGAGAGATCTTGTAAACACAATACAGACATCACCTGAAGTCAGGGTTGAAGCAGGTTGCTGGAGATGTATGGAAACATCTCTATTACTTGTACCATTGTAATACCCTGTGAGCAAGCATGCTGGTTCACAGTCAAAGAAGTCCATTAATGGGAAACAGGAACAGGAAAAGTCTTCCCTCTATTTAGTTGGAGCAAATTTATACACATCCAGGAGTAGTCATGGACATTCCAGAAATTAGTCTAGTGAACCTTGAGTGTGTTCTACCATTCACTGATGACTGAATTTAGCATCCTCAGTTTTCCTCGTATGTCTGGATCTCTTTAGCTATTATAATTATCAATAGTTCTTTCAAAACTATAGTTAATGGTTTAGCATTAATCGTCTATGGCAGGGAATTGTACAGGTTCACCACTTTTTGGGTGAAGAAATCTCTTGTCATTTCAGACCTAACTGGCAAATCCTGAATCCTACTCAGGATCATTAGAAACATCTTCCTGAATTTCTTCTGTCCATTTCCAACAGGATTTTACATTTCAATGAGTTCCCTTTTCATTCTTCCAAGTTCTAGTGAATATAAGACTCTTAGGCCCTGAAGATTTATCTGTCTTGATGGATTTCATCAATTTCCATAGCACCATTTTATGCTAATAATTCAATTTCACTTAGTTCCTCCTTCATTAGACTCTTGGTTTACTGACATTACTGGGAGGTTAACTGTGGAGTCAAGGACCAAAGTCCTTGTCCAATTCATTTGCCATTTCTTCACTCCTCATTATTAATTTATTTCTGCGGGTAAGATCTTCACTAATTTCCTTCTGTTCACATATCAGAAGAAGCTATTACCATTAGTTTTATATTATTTACATGCTTTTTCTGGAAATCTATATTTTACTTGTTAATTAATCCATTGGTTCTTCTTTTCTTAACTCCAGACTGTTCCCAGTCCTCATGTTTACTGCCTTTTCATTCCAATTATTTGTTGGATCTGATGCTGTTCATGAACTCCCTCATTAGCTATGGCTGAATCACCCTTGCTGTTTTAGTCTTCTGCAAGACAGGAATGTACAATTGTGGTGTTCATCCATGAACTCCTTAACTGTTTGCCATTGTTAATCCACTGTCTTGCCCCATAAGTAACCTTTTCCAACATAGCTAATCTTGTCCATTTCTATTGAATTTTCTTTATTTACATTCAGGACATGACTCTCAAAGTCATTTACATCACTCTCCATCTGAAGAAAGAATTGCATCATACAATTGCTCCTCATCAAGGGGCTTCAGGCAACGAAGCTGCAAATTAACCCTTTCTCATTACACAATATCCATTCTAAGATGACCGGCTCACTAGCTGGTTCCTTGAAACATTGGTCCAAAGAGCTACCCCGTGTAATTCCACCTCCACAGAATTATTACTGATTTGGTTATCCTGAAATATATGCAAAGTCATCTATCATTACAGCTGTACCCTTGTCAAATGCCCCTTAAATTTCCTGTTTAATGCCATCTCCAATATAGCCACTGCTGTTTATAGATAAGTATTCAACTCCCACCAGTTCTTTCTGTTCTTCTCTACTTCTTAGTTTTTCCATAGAGATCTCACATCATCTGGGCCAATATACTTCCTCATCATTGCACTAATCTTCCAAATTTGAAATGCTATCTCATCATCTCACCCTTTTGCCTGCCCTTCCTAAATTTAAGATTCTTTTGTATGTTCTGTTTACATTCTTGGTTTCCCTACAGTCATGTCTTAGTATATCACTTACATGCACATTGGTTTGTACAATTAATTCATCTATCCTTTGTCTTAATGCTCCATGCATAAGACAAGAAGTTTTTAGACTTGTTTTTACATTCTTGGCATTATTTTGCATTGCTTGCATTTCTCCCTTGTTTTCTATGCTTTAAACTTTTGTTTTTGTCCTTTCTGACTTTCTGTCACTTTCCTAGTTTCCTCTTTCTCTTTCTGCCCACAAAAGTTCCCATCCTCCGGCAATTTTAATGTAAACTCTCCTTTATAGCACCATTGGTGCCAGTCCTGCCCTGATACACCATTTCAACTTATATTAATCTCCGCTCTTTGGAGTCAATTTCAATATCCCTAGAATTTAAATTCCTCCACTTTACATCAGGATTGGCCATTTAGGATTGAAATGACAAGAAATTTCTTCACCCAAAGAATCATGAACTTGTGCAATTCTCTACCACAAAAAAACTACTGAGGCCAAATCAGTAAGTATATTTTTGTAATAACTAGTGATATTTCTAATAGGTAAGGAGATCTAAAAATATGGGGAAAACTAAGGGACAGGGTACTGAATTCAGGAGTCATCATGATGAATGGTAGAACAAGTTCAAAGGTTAGTTAAATTAGTTGCTGGAATAGGTACTTCGAAGATAGGAATGTGGACAAATCTGATTTATCCTTCCAATTTTGCTGGTATTAATCCTGAAATTCCCATTTTTGAGGTCATTTTTGTAATTCACTTCCTAAACCCCAATTTGTTAAACAAATCATTTGACCATTTAGTGATAAGGTAAGATCTGAAAAGGTGATGGTAAATTAGAGTGTCATCAGAATGGTTTTGGAACTAATGCTGTTTTTTAGGTGAATGGCGCCGGGGTTAATGATAACCTGAAAATTAGAAGGCAGGGAAAGAACCAAGGCTAAATCTTTCAGAACACAGAGGGTATTGATGCAGTTGCAGGAAGTAGAGGCATTGCTGGGAAACCTCTGACTGAACAGTCCATAAAAATGGAGTGCAACCCCACCCAGCTGGTCAATAATGATGGGGCCATGAATGCAGTCATTCTGTCAAAAGCTTTAGACAGATCAAGGAGGATAAAGCGGAATGGGTTACCTGTGCTGGTGTGCCACCAAATGTCATTAGTGACTTTAATCAACCTTGTTGCAGTACCCATTATCATTTTAAATGCATGATTTCTGCTAAGCATGTTTTCTGATGCATTTATATTGCCTCAAATAACATGTATTTTACTTATGAAAATTTAGCTTTTGTTTTACTCATGTGAGAGTTTTCATTTTCTGCTTAATCATTCATCCCAATACTGGCAATAAATCTATAATAAAGCATGCTACACTTTTCCCAAAAATATGGAAGTGGATTTCCAAAGCAGGGTGGAAAATTGTCACTAGTTTATAGCATGCTTAGTTTTACCAACCCGGATGAATTTTTAAGCAAGTGTTTTTTCTCGCAATTTGTTTAAGATTAGAATTCTTTAATGAGATCGGCACTCATTTAGCTGAATAACATCACATTTGCTTCCTGTTAGAATCTTTTTCAGCTCACAACTGAAAGCAACAGACATTGAGCAAAATAAAGTTCTGGCGAAGTCATTGATAAATTGTTGTGGGGAATTTTCTACAAAATCAATAATTAGTATTAAAACTAAGCCATTGACTACCATTGACACAGTGAACCAATTATGGAGAGGTGAATGCAACTGAAAACCAGCTATGTTGCATTTCATGTTGATCCTAATTAAATTTTTCCCTGCATCATCTTAAGAATGGAGACAACAGTTTCCATCCACCTCTCAGATGATTCAGTGCTCTTTAAGGAGCTATAATTGAAGATTAGCTCTACTATAGCAGATAGACATTTCATTATAATAGTAGTTGCATTTTCAAATTCATTTTTATATCAGCTTAATTGGGAGAGTGGAATTATTTCACCCTGAATGGAAATTCTCTACATTGTATTTACATTAACTAAATTCAATGGTATAAGCATTCATTCTATAACTATTCTGAAAGTTAAAGCATGAGAGGATAAAATGATGAACGTTAAATCTAATCACTTCACTTAATGATATTCAAAGCGTCATAACAACAATGGGAAATCCTGAGCATTGGAACTACTTGAAGAACAGTTATGTATTTTTTTCTGTATTATAATTGACCTAAAATTCTATGTTGACTGATAGTGCAAATATATTTACAGTTTTGAAAATATCTGCAGATGCTGGAAGTCTGAAATTAAAGCAGAAAATGCTGAAAAAAAACTTCGTAAGTGAGGCAAAATTCGTGGAAAATTAACCTTTCAGGTGGAAGACATATGACATCTGTTTTGATAAAGGATCATTAACATTGAAGGTTAACTATTTCTCTTTCCACATACACTGACTGACCTGCAGAGCCTTTTCAACATTTTCTCTATTTAGATAAGTTTACAAATTTCTTTGCTTGGCCATACGGCTGACAAAAGTTTACTAAGTATATTAGCTTAATATAATCATAAATTTCTCCATGTGCATAATTTGTGCATTGGTGTGAGGGTTTATAAAACTAATTATCAAAGTTACTTCCAGGAGAATAACTACAAAAAGTACTTTACATAGATTACAATAATAAAACATAGATCACCATAGATCATCAAATCTGTGTCTATAAACTAAATCACAATCCTAAAGTGAAGTAAATAATATGTATCAACTATTCCTGAATCTGGATTTCAAATATCACTCTGATCACCCTGGTAGAGCAGCTGGTAACACTGCTTTGAGTGTTTTTATAATAAAAAACATTATTGAAAAGAGGGCAACCATCAATTTAATATGAATTTTGTTTCTCAAAGTACATGTTACCATATTATTTTGTCTTCAGTTTGTAACAGAACATCTAAGGACTTGAGTTATATGTAAATTTGAGAAATGAGATGAAATCTGTTTGGTGACCTTTCGTAACTTCAAATTCAGAATGTACATATCTGATGGTGCACCAGCGCATCCAAATGAGTTACTGGCAGAGTGAAGTTTTCGAGTTTCCTTATCAGAGGCATTTCAATTTTTTGTTCTCTTAAGCTCATATGGTCTCAATCATTAACTTTCATAATATTTTCTTATGTAAAAACATTACAATGAACTATGCCTGCACAATGCAGGAAAAGGATTTTCTGCCATTGTATCATTTTACATTTTTAATATATCCATTATGGCTGTTGTACAACTTAAATGTGTATCTGTTTGGAATAAGTCAAAATATGTCTATGTAAAGAAATAAGCACGTATGTTAACCCTGTGTTAAAGAAAAATTAAAAGAATTGTTAGCATGAAATTTACATTAATGTGGACACTTAATCCATTTCAAAACTAGATGGAATTGCTTAAAATAAAACTACAGAAGTTACAAGAATGTAACTTTGAAAAAATAATGATTAAATATTAATCTCATGAAAGAAGTATGTTTCATTATTCATGTTGTAAGCGTAAAATAAATTTTACTTTGAATGGTTTTCTTAACTTTAATTTTATATTCACTATTATCATCTTTCAGTTTTGTAACTTGTTGGTGAGATAATAAAACAAAGGCGAAAAAATGGTGAAATGGAATCTAATGGTGAAAAAGTAGCAATTACAATTGTTTATAAAGACAAACAGATTTCTGTATTTAAAGTCAGAGCATTGAATATTAAACCAATTGATTTTTGTGAACATTAGCTAAACCAGCCCTGGTGAATTCCTGTGAGCCAGGAATATCCTGTTATAGGGAGTCTGTTAGAACACACAGAGGAGCAGGAGTAGGCTGCCTGTCCTCCAAAGTCTACCCTGACGTTCAGTGATATCAGGGGTGATCTGAGTCTAACCTCAATTCCATATACTCACTTAACCCTAGAACACACACACTGCACGTTTATCAGATATTTATCACAATTTGCCTTTGCGGAAAAAGGTTCCAAATACTCATAAACTTCTTAGAGAGAAAAAAAATCTCTTCCCTACATGGGCAACTACTTACCTTTAAATAGTGAACCCTACTTCAAGATTCTTCCACGAGAGAAAACATTCTTTTCATATCCACCTTATAAAGTTCCCTCAGAATCTTATAGGTTTTAGTAAAGTCTTCTCCTGGTCTTCTGTTTCTCAGCCATGTTTCATAAGGGAATCTGTCCATTCAAGGTATTAATTGAGCAGATCTCCTCTGAATTGCTTTCAGTGTATTGACATCCATCCTTAACTCGGAATTACATGTAATCCAAAAGTAGCCTCATTGATGCCCTATATTTCTGAAATATAATGTCCCTACTTTTGTATTCAGTTCCCTACCAATAAACAATAACATTTTATTGACTTTCTTCTTTACTTATTATATCTGCAAAATTGCCTTCTGCAAATCATGCTCTAGGACACCAAGATACTTCTGTATCTCAAAGAATGGCAAACTCTCACTATTTGGATCATATGCTTTGTTATTATTTCTTCTTTGCCAGAATTAACAATTGCAAATTTTCCTAGATTGTACTTCATTGCCTGTTCATTACCCACTTACATAACCTTTAGTCCATCCTTCTGACCTGTACTTAAATTTGTGCAAATATTTTATGCTTGATACTGTATTTATCTTGAACCTTTGTAGTTAATCACATGTTGCGAGCCCTTCCCTTGGAAATATTCTTTTCGTTGGAATGTATTGTATTTATTCTGCATTTTCTGAACGATCTTGATTGATAGATCTCTTAATGTAATGAACTATTTCATTAACTGTGCTTCCACACCCTCATAATTGCCCTTATTTACGTTAAAAGTTCTGGTCTTGCACCCAGTCTTTCCGCAAACTGAAAGTGCACTTCATTCGTGTTATGACCATTTCCAACTTGGTGTGCCTTCACAATGAGTTAACTAATTCATTAATTCTATTTTATTTCACAATAATGGGCCAAATATAACACTAGAGAAATAATACGATGAAGATATACCAAGAAAGAAGAGTTGCAGTTGTGAGGAAATGCTCAGATATTCCACTGAGATCTTACAGAGTTTTGCAAAAGAGTCAAAAGTTTGGAAAGAGTAAAATATGAATGTTTGACTCAAAATCTATCAATGTGACCATTAACTTATGATATCCCACACCTCAACCCACACCAGGGAGATAAAAGATTCCCTTCAAAATTCTTGTAATAGTTCTAAAGGTAATTTGCAATTTTCTGATGCCTGACAGTGTTGGATGTTAATCCAAGGAGATCCCTGGCATCTAGCAGGTCTGATGTCATGACTGAAATGCCAATCATATTAAAGACTTATCATGACACAGGAAGCATTGGTAAACTTTACATAGAATATTAAATAAGCATTACATTATATTATATCAATAAAATTATTTTTCAAAGTCAGACAGTTTGTTAACCAGCAAATTATGACTTAGCAAGCCAACATAATCTCCCTTAGTTCTCCAAATATTTATATAATCACGCAATTTTTTGAAAATGCCTACATATCAGTTCAAGTGATTTTAGCTTTCTGCTAAAAAAGTAAACAGCACAGTGTATGAAGATAGAATCACTGACAGCTGTAATCAGATTTGCACTTAAACAATATTCTTGCATGGCAATCCAAAGTTTGTATCAGTTGCAAGAGTGGAGAGCACTGTAAGATTTGCTGTTTTTAACCACTCTGAGATCCAAGTAAATAGTGGTTATGTAGACTGGAAAACAGTTTGAAGAACAGTTGAAAAAATTAGAATAAATTTCTCATAAAAAAAGATTATTAGAACATGATTAGGTGGAGGTTATTGCATTATTTAAAATAAATTATGTATGTGTTTTGAAATGAAGTAAAAATGTAAGCTACAAAATTGAAAAATTCCAGTTCAAGATGTCATGTTGACAGAACACAATGGCACTGCTGACCTTTCTCTGCTACAAGCTCTATGAAAGAACAAATTCTGTAAATCACAACAAACTGGAATAATTGTTCTTATACACTCTCTGAAATTTAGCATCAATATTAAAGCCCATCAAATACAATCTGAAATGACATTTCCCCATGAAATTCCATGAAAAATTATTTCCAAGAAATTATCTGCTTATAATTTCACAAGTTGCAGAAAGTTGCCGAAGCTATTCTTAAATATGATTTTCATTAACAAAGATGTTGTGAGGTATGGGGCAACTGGAGTTAGGTTACAGTATAGTTATTGAATCCTAGAACAGTATACCAGCACATCTCAAAGACATGTAGGCTGGCAGGTCAATTGGCATAGATGTGAGAATAGGTGACAAGGACAAGTAATGGAGACATGAGATCTGATATGGCTCAGAATTGACTTCATGAGCTTCAATTGCTTTCTTCAACATTGTAAAGAGATATGATACAATAGCTTGAGCAAATAAAGTGCCCTGCTGCTGTACAGATACATATTCTCTGAGTCCCTTTCAGGCCAACATTATCCAATAATTCTGCGAAATTCTAAAAAAAATCTTCCAATGATTCAAATTGTAACTTTGAGTGAGAACTACAATGATCAATAATATTTTTTCTCTAGGGCATTATCGCAATGCTGCACACTGATACTAGGTACAACATATTTTAATTCAATGATTGTTAAATTCTATATTGATTTATACTGCAGATACAGTAGGAAAAAATCTGACATTGAAGTTTGTCACCTATAGGATTCTGATACATAGTTGCTTTATAAAGTTTTCTGAAATTCTTGAGTTAATTGATAGTGGTAGTAGACAAGCTAAAATAAATGGATTGAAATATGCCATCAGGAGGCAAAGAGAAAACAAAATCAGATAACACATAATGGTAGAAAAGCAAATTTGACAATTTGTCCAAAAAGTATAAACGCTGCTGGTTATGTCAACCTTATAACAATCAGTTCCTTTGAAAAATAATAGTTGCACGCCATATCACTGGGCACAGGTGCTCAACATAGTTAGCTTTCATTAGCCAAGATTAATCCAAAATGGGCCCACCTTCTTTTCAGGGATTACCCAGGATGAGAGTGAATCAGCAACAGCTTGTCCAATTCCATGGAAGTCAATGAATATCCAACCAGAGTGTAACATTAGAGCAAAGTAAAGAGTTAATTTGTTGCTAAAGCTATTTTGAAATAAAGTATTATTACCATCTATCAGCTGAATTCAAAGTACGATCAATTACGTGGTGACTTCAGCATTCAGGATTAAAATTTCATTATTTCTCAAAAAATATGAATCATAGGATTCTTCAGATAAAAAAGGGAAGTAATGAATAGATTTACTGAGGTAATCATAACAGCAAATTTATACTCTAACATAGAAGACCATTCAGTCTAAAGCATCCATAAAAGCTCCAGGGAACTATCCCATTAATCCCATTCCTTCTTATATCCCTGTACTATTTCCAAATTATTCCATTTCACACCTGTCCATCAGATTATTGATATAAACCTGCACTGAGATAGTTTGCAATAAACAACTTCCCAGACTCACAAGAGAATGAAGATGCTAAAATCTAGCACAACACACAAAGTGCAGAAGGAACTCGGTGAGGCAGGCAGCATCTATGGAGGGAAATGGACAACTGAGCCCCTTCATCTGGACCTCCCTTCCAGTGCGCCTTTGAGATGTGGGAGCAAATGGGAGCACTCAGAGCACCTACATATCATGGATAGAAGCTGCAAACTCTGCACAGATAACAGCCAGGATCAGGGATGAATCCGGCTCCCTGGAATTGTGAGACATCAGCTCTGTGACACTACCATCTTGCACTGGTGATCAAGAAGATTGGGAATTCATTTTATATCCTGCCTGATTTTCCTTTCAGTTAACATCAATTTTACTTGCAGTTTTCTTTATATTTGTAATTATTATTCAGCATTTATACTTAGCATTAGATAAGCAAATTAAAAACAACTGACAATAGGAAAAATGAAAGGATCATTTGGAAAAATGTACTTATATAAAATAATCTACATATTGTCAATTATAAGCAAATACTTTGTTTTTTATTGCTAGTATTTCAGTTGTTTGTGATTATACAAATCATATATTTAGCTGGTTCTATATTTAGATTAAATGTATTGGAATATATCAGACTAAAGATATACACAGATGTACTTATCTTACTATACTGTCATTATTAACCATCTTGTGATTCCCTGCTGGTAGTCGCCATTTAACCATGCTAAAGGTTAAAACAGAGCAGCATTTTAATATTGATCTCAGAAACAAAGACACTTAGCATTAAATTTGTGAAATCAAGTTCTAATTTGAAGTAAATGAAACAGTATTGCAATGCCCGCAGAGATTTTGTGAGGAAGTATTGAATTAAATTGCTCCTGACATCATTAAAATATCAGCCATTCAGCGTAATTTGAAGTGAATAAACAGTAAAGTATTTCACAGCTAGCTATCATACAAAAATCCCATGGAACTGCTCGAGTCAGTGAAGGAATGCTGCTTTTAATACTAAAGCCCATCTGTGAAAACCATGGACCATGTTAAGTGAATCAAATTTTCTGATGGTCGATTATATTTCATTTCTCTTTCCTCTGAACCAGAAAACTGCACTGCATTAAAAAATACATTTTTATTCACAGATTAATAATCCATCTTTTGCCTCTGTGGTGCATCTTCTGGAGAATCAAATTGATAGCAAAACTATATCATATTTCATTATTTTCAGCCTAAATAAGGTCTTCCTCATACATAATATATTTTCTTGCAGTGAATTAACATTCTTGTTTCAAACTCCACTGACAGTTTTTCGATTCAGAAATGTATTATACAGGAGCTGATGACATTCTCCTTTCTGACCCTTACACATTTGCTTTCTGTCATTTACAGAACATGCTGTCAGTGGAATCCTGATAAATGCTCTTGAAGATGTCACAGCAAAGCTTGGTCTTAATGGGAAACACATGCGGGTCAGTAACCTTTCATTCATCATCAAGAGGAGGGTCAAGCTACTGCTGGATCATTGATGGTCAAAAGCAATTAACCCTTTCATTTACTATTTCTGACAAGAGCATTCAACAGTAAGTTTCTACACTTCACTGTGTTAATCGCCAATCTGCAGATCTTTTTTTATATTTACTTTTACTAGCTGTTAATGTCAGGACAAACTTTGGTAGGTCAAAATAATAAAAAAATAATTATCTTTTCACACTGGAGTAGTTTTCCTGTACTTGAGATTAGGCTGTCTTGTAGAAACTGCGGCATGTTAAATATTCTGTAATGTATCTTCCCGTACTTTTTAAAATCTCAACAGAAGGTAAAATTAGGTGCGTGTAAGACAGATCTCATTCGTTTTTCTCTGAGTGTTAAACTGAAATACAGTATTAACCAACACAGAAAAAAAATGCCGGAAGAACTCAGTAAGTACGGCTGCATCTGTACTGAGTTCCTCCTGATTTTCAGCACCTGCAGTCTTCCCTGGTTTTCCAAAACAGAGTTTTTTTTAATTTTCTGTTGATCTCCTTCTACATCAATTTCCTAAAACCTATTAAATAATAGCCACTATGTTCTCTTCCCCAACAGATCTGTTGTCTTCTCAAAACCTTTGGATTCATTGGTCATAGTTTCCCACTAACAATAGTAGGGGAGCCCCTCCTACTCTCTGGTGCAGCTCTGGAGTCTTCAGAATGCCCTCAAGTACTCTCCTTATCATTCTCATCTCCGCTATCTTTAATTGATTTTGTGATTGCATCAGAATATTTTATATGAGCCTCATATTTTACAGCGTTTTAAACACTGTCTCTGTAAGATCCTTATTGCACATATATACCTCTAGCTGTGCTGCCTAACCCAAAGACACAATCCGGGTTCCCTTTTCTACACACTCTTCAGTTCCAAAACACTGAACATAATTGGAGGCTGTTTTCTATTCATAAAGGGACTGTGCTTTGAACAAGTTCATTGCTGCTTGCTGAGATGTAAACTCCATGTCTCCAACATAGTAATTCAAAATAAAAACACACCAAACAATATATATATTTCCATGTAGTTATCCATAAGCATTCCAGAACATTGTCTGATACTGAATGTTAATCCTACCTAATTTGCAGCTCAAGTTTACTGAACAGCAACATGTAATAATAATTCAGTGACCAGTTTTACCTTCAGACTCACCATCAAATGTAATGAACCAGCTGTTATTTCTATTATTCAATCTGATCATTTTCATTAATCAACATTATCAAATGGCATTAGTGACTTGTTTGTTAGTCAGTTACTGCCCATTACACTACTGGGGTTTAGAGCAGCAATGAAGTTCCTCCATCTCTAGCAGTGTTCAAGGCTTTGTTCATCATGTCAGTAGCTTCCTCTCGGTTTTCACTACTGTCAGTCATGCAAGTCCCGGTTGGAGACTCAGGAATAGAAAGATTCTTCATTGCCGTTACTGTAACTATTTTGTTTTACCAGTCAGGGCTGTTAGCCCTGAGCTGAACCATCAAACGTAAAGGACCCGTGACTTGATAAGCCAGCTGCCTTACACTGAACAGTACTGACAATATATTTCAGCAACATTCTGCTATTCTAAGATGCATAACTGACATTTTTATGATAAAAAGTATTTTCAACTTTTAAAGTTATCTGCCTTAGTGTTTTTATTTACAATTTGAGCATAATATCATATTCGTGCTTCTGGAGATTAAGAAAAGTCAGAATCTGAACACAGAAATAGGCAGATGCAGTAATCAGATTCCTAATGTTTGCAGTTTGCTAGCTACTTCTGCAAATTCAGTTGGTGTGGCATTTTGAGTAAATTTTATTTTTAGACCTCTGTAATTTCTTTCCTTGCTGATGAAAACGTGGCTAAATAAGATATTAGTTAGAACCAAATTGCATGAAATAGTTGTTTGAATCTCAATTATATCATTACCCAATTAGAAGTGAAAAATTGGATTTGTCCAATACTTGAAACAAGCTATTTGATCAAAAGAAATTGGAACTTGATATTAAATCTGCAATTGAAAAAATACAGGTTGTTTACAAAAGCGTATGTACAGAAAATATTCAATAGCACTGCATCATGGAATAAACTGTTTCACTAGCTAAGTGAACAAAGATTACATTTGAAATCAAGATGCAAAATTCAAAGACTGAACTTTACAGTAATATTCCAAATCTCTGTTCTTCCACTGAATTTTGTTTACTATTGCTTTTTTAAATACACATTTCTTGCATGTACGTAAATGAATAGCAGCTACAAAAGGAGGGAAAGGTATAACCTGCCTTCTTTTTTTAATTAGTTACTGGGTTGAGATTTTGGTCAAAGTGCAAATCAGGTAACAAAGAGAACATTTAATGACATAATGCTTCAAAGCGATATGGCACAATAAGCAAAATGTTTTGGATCTTGGTTCTGTCTTCAGAAAACCATGATGCTACCATGCTTTTGAAAAAGAAAAAAAGTTTGTGAAAGTTATCACAGGATGGTTTGATTAATCTGCTGTCAATCATAAGGAACTATTTCATTACAATAAGAAGGGGTCGGATTAATTTTAATATCCCAGCTGAAATCCTCTTATGTTTTCCAAGGTTAATCTTGATTGTCTTTGATAATTAGTCACTAAGATTTAGTTATATTTGAAGTAAATCTGTCCTTTCTTGGCTATTGTCTGCGCTGTAATCTCAATAAATACAACTTCTGATCAGTTAAAGGATGATCGGTGAATATCAGCAGTAAGAGTATTTCCAGCTACCAACATTGGAAAGGAGCTAACTTATCAAATCAAAAACAACTGGTAGGAAATGTCTAGCTTCCTTTCTCTGACTTATGCTCCTGATGGAAAGAATTTGTTCTTCCATAACGCATTAAAATTTGCAGAATAACCTGGAAAATTAATTATGTATTGGGGATCACTAAGACAAGAAAAATATATAAAATCCTTTCAACAAGTATTGTAATTTGGTATTGTATGTTATAGTCTTACTGCAATAGCTTGCGATATGCATTCTTTCATTTCACAGATCATAAGGCATACATCAGCAGCAACAAACTCAAGGACTCTAAGACTGGAAAGCCATTGAGAGTCTTAACCTTTCACACATAAAAACTGCATTCACATGACACTCTCAATAAGGCTGTCTTTGGAAGCTGCACAAAAGTATGTTAGTTAGGGAAGGAATACAAAGAAGTTATTTTACATTTTTAATATATTAAAAGTCATAAAGAACGTCCTTTAATGGAGACAATGATGCATCTAAGGTACGGTAAGCAGAAAGTAAAGTATCTTAAGAAATCCATTTTTAAAATAATTAAAGAAGGCTAGAACAAAAATTATAGACATTAGCATAACTTTGAATTACAGATGATCCACATGTATTGTTCCAGCTTCAGCCTTGAGGTTTATGACATGATCTGAATGCCCTGATACTGTGCAAGCTTTGTAACTCGCTCTTGTGTACCCATGATTTGCTGTGTATCACATGGAGTTGAGATAGATCTTATTACCTATAATATCGCTGCTTAGAAGTTAAAGGGCACTTGGTTCCCACACCAATGCAGACATAAATTTTAGATTCCTTCATGGTTTCAAAACAGTAAAAGATATTTAATCCATACAGTAATAAAACTAAACTTGATGGATTACATACCAGAAGAGGATTCTGATCAAAGAGTTATATGATATTGCAGCAAAATACACGTTTTAACAACTGCTATATTGCTATCAATGAAGAAGTCTTTTGTGGAATAGTACTCAGATGTAAAACTCACTTTGAAACACAGGAACATTAGAGCATCTTGTCAAAAACTTTGTACATTATTTTTATAAAATTCTGAAAGTGGAGACACTTTTCAGAGGTATCAAGAGTTTGGAGTCAAAAAGTATTTTGAAAAAGAACATTAACTTAAAATCATTTATGAAGGAAGTTTTATATTTGTTTGATAATATCTCGCGTCATCTATTTCTGGGGGGGGGGAGCTACACTTTAAAAAATAAATCACTGGCACATGTAAATAAAATGTTTAAAATGAAGAATGGGGCCTACTACGATTACGCAATTTATATACCGTATTTGTCCCATCAGTCAGTGATGATAAAGCAACTTTGGTTCAACTCATCCTTCCTGTCAGGGTCATAAAAATAAAGGCCCTCCTTCAGAAGCTGTAAGATGAAAACAGATCAGAGACTTTCAACCTGGAAACAGGCATTGGTTGATAACATCTACAGATGTTGAACTGCAAATTAATTCTTTATTTATTCTTCAATTCAAAACGCTCTGGGATTTATTGGCTTTAGGACAGATGCTGTGACCGAAATTTTGAATAAAGTATTATTTTCAGATGTTTGAGTTTTAAATGCAGAGAGAACATGAATTTCCTCATTTATCCTTTCCTATATTCTCATGATATTAGTAGATTTGATGGAGCAGCTAGTTTGCAGATTATTTTTAAATTCAGCTCAGCAAGGATGTTGTGATTATGACAAGATTTCTTATGAAATAAAATGGCATGAGTTCAGGTCAGATGCTAAAATAGTGGCCTTGAAAATCTTCAAAGTCTGAGCTATTAATAACTAGTTGCTCGATGTGTTCCAACTTGTTGATTCAATGGGAGAGCATGAGTTCAGCATGTAATTATAATTCATGCTTTATTTCCTAGCATTGGTCATATGTTTGCCTTCTTGCAATTTCATCTGGTTAGACATGTGCAAGTCCTAAAGGTGTTTAAGGATGCTTTTCAAAAAAAAAAACAACAACAAACCAGGCCAAAAAAAGATGTGATTGGAGCTGGAAAAAACTACTAAATCAAAAAGTAACTAAACTAACTTAAAACCTGAAAAGAGGAAAGACTCAACAAGTCATGCAGTTTGCATAGAAAGAGAAAAAGAGTTAATGTTTTAGGTCAATGACCTGTTGAGTAACTGTAGGACTTTTCAAAGTTTTTCTCCCCCGTTACTGGGTTATATGATGTAATGGGAGTTATGCACCAGCTCCAGACAAAGTAGATCAGACCTCATCTGGAGAAATGCATTCTTTTGTGACCAATTCATATTAGGGAAAGGTGTGTCAGGCTTCCAGGAAATGTTGTGCAGATTCTATAGAATTATACCATAGTTAGGTATAATACCATAGTTGTATTTTCTTGAGTATAGAAGATTGGAAAGTAACTGGTGAGTGATTAATAGAAGGATTTGACAGGATAGATAAAAATAACGATTCTTCTGGCGTCCAGTCAGAAGAAGGTATAATTCTAATCATAGACAATGAATATCTAATTTTTATCAGGAAGTACTTAAAATGTAGATGTAGATCTAATTTAAAGATAGAATGTGTGGGTGAATTCTTTTCCAGAGTCTTTGAATTCATATATCTTTATGATTATATTGACTAAGATTTCACATCCCAAATATACATTTTCAGATATTTTGTTAAGAATCATACATATTTTCCAACTTGTCCAACTGTATCAACAGCACAGATACAAAATGCAACACAAAACAGGGCACTGCTGTCATCATTTCACCAGAAAGATGATCTTCATATACAGTAGCAAGGCATCTCCATTGCAATGACATATTAATCAGACAGAGGCTAAGGCATTCAAGAGGGCAAAACAAGTAAATGAGCTGATGATATGCAGAGCCACTTGACTGTTTTGAACACAAGGCACTAAGAATTTCTAATTCCAATGCGACAGCAATGTGTTTGATGCTGCTACACTCTCACTTCCCAAAAGAAATTGATTAAGATGTCAATTAATTGCATGCTCTAAGCAAAAGAAACCAGGAAAGGTCCTATTTGCCCAAAGGGGGGAGTTGTTTATTCTCACTTTATAGTTTCTACCATAGTCTGAACTGTTGGATCTGGGAGTTATCAGCGTACTGCAGAAAGCGGTAAAAACATTGCGCAATTCAACTGCACATTAAATGAAGAATAAAAAGCCACAGATGCAAGCAATCATTTTGGCCCCCCTTTGTGCCATTAGAATCTCATTTTCTGCCTATTAAAATGTTCCTTACTGTTCAAGCAGTCGCGGTAACCAATGATTGGTGTGTAATTGACTATAATTGTCTTTTCACTTTTCATTTATGTCATTTCGTGCTTCCTTCTGTTCTTCAATTTATAGAATGCTTTTCAAGAAAATCATACCTTTAGCATTCTATCTCCTCACTCTGAAATGACTCTGTTTTAATTATATGTTCCAGTCCCTTGTGACCTATATTAAAAATTAACTGGTGTACATATCAAATGACACCTGTGTCCAACTTATGCTAATAAATGGAGACAGTATATTTTAATAAAATGATAATGTCTACTTTCACCAGCTGGTAATACATTTAAAAAGTTTAATGGTGCAATATCAAGTGTGGGTGATATTAGCCTAAGGTGCAATATTAGCTTGAGATGCTCCATTAAGTGAGCCTTAAGCCTGCATGTTTCAATGAAGGGATCATTCATGACAATGGTGTCACACAAACCAACTTTATTTCCCCCCACCAGTCTCTTATAACACTATATAAAATTAATTGCTTCTAGTATAATTTACTGACCACATAATCATGTAATATGGATGTTTTCCATAGTAATTTCATTGTGATATTAGAGCTTTAAATTTATAAACAAAAGTAGAACTTACAGTAGTTGTTTAAAAGCACATCTTAATGTTGTCTTTGCCATTTTGCCTGATTTAACACTACTGTGTGGACTCATTTTTAAACAAAATATAACTTGATCATAGAACCTAGATCATAACAGCACAGTACAGGCCATTTGGCCCACAATGTTGTGCTGACACTTTAACCTACTCTGAAATCAATCTCACCTTTCCCTCCTACATAGCCCTCCAGCTTTCAAGCATCTAAGTGTTTCTTAAATGCCCCTAATCTACCTGTCTCTACTACCACCCTTGGCAGAGCTTTCCGTTTGCTCACTACTCTCTGTGTAAAAAGCTACTCTCTGTCATCCCTACATACTTTCGTCAAATGACCTTAAAATTATGCCCCCCATATTAACCATTTCTAGATCAAAAAAGCCAAATTTGTAATGTGAATTCCCATTTAAGATCTATTATATGTATTTTAAGAGGAGAGATTTAGCAAAATAATTATAATGATATACATGTCTTAGTCTGTTAAATGGCTCCAAAAGTAATGCCCCACCTAGAGTTCCAATTTTGAACTCTAGTTTACTTAACAGAGGATCTTAGATGGGGAATACTGTTAATGGGATTGTTAATTCACTTTTATAAACATTGTCAAAAGAATATATTAGTAACTGCCAAGATTGAAAATGATAGAAATACAGTCTAGAAAAACGTCTTTAAAAATTAACCCATGTATTTAAACAATGGAGGTAAGCAAGTTTGTGACTTTAATGGTAATGCACTTTAATCTATTACACAGTAACCTAAAACACACATGGAATTTCATCTTGGAAAGCTGTTTGATTTTTACTTTCTTTATGAGTTCTGCAATGAAGTCTTTGTAGTTACTCTTTATATAGTGTTCTCAGTATTTATCCACTTGTATGACATTTGAGTATTCCAAAAGATAACAGTGAAATAGTTGTCTTATAAAGTGCCAAGGAAGCCAAGTACTTGGAAAAATTACTGAGCATAAACCAGCATAGTCACATGAACTGCATAAACAGATTTGGGCAATGATTTTAAATTTAGAAATCTTTCTTTAGTTTTGCCTTGGGTAGCAAACTATTTGCTTCACATATACAGTAGACAGCCTGTTCTGAATCACAAAACTGACCTGAGGTGAGAGGCCGTTGCTAACCGTTGGGTTCATAGGATTGGTAGACCCTGCTGGAGACACAAAGCTGTCTGTGTACCCTGAAAATCCATGCCTGCTGGTGGATAAGCAGTAAGCTGAACTGCTGTCCGGAGTAGAAGGGAGGCTGCTCTGATGAACTGATGTCGGAGGCAGAGGCTGTGGCCTGTGAACTGTGTTGCTTGGATCGGAGATTGCTGAAAGCACAATAACATTTATTGTATTAGTGCTCCATCACTTTTCTATCTTAAGGAATTGCTATTCTAAGACTAAAATCTAATAAGCTCGTGTATCTAGTAGCCTTTAAGGCACTTTTTAGCTATTGCTACTTATTTGTTTCAGAAGTCAAAATATAGTAATTTAAAAAAGCAGAATCTTCAACAAAAAAACATGTTTGACTTGTTCATAAATATACCTCAGTAATATAAATTCCAGCAAAACACATATAATATTTAGAAGGGAAAAATAATGAGAAAGCAATTTCATAGAACCTAATTAAAATCAGTTATCTACCCTACACTCTCCCCACCTTATATGTGATTGATGCTATCATTTGATCATATGATTGACATTGGTCACTAGAAACCAAAAATGATATAATTAAAGATGTCTTTTACTGAACCTAAAGCTTCCTTCAGTGTTCCCTTTGATGAAGCTTCATACAAAAATTATTGGTTTTATTTTTGGTAATTCTCCCTGATAAAAAGAGTTGTTTCCAATAGACTTTTTGTTATGAAGGCAGTGACTTTTTAAATAGAATGCTAACCTTCTTTTGCGATATCATTTACAAGTCATTGAAACAACCAAAACATTATCTAAAAGCTAACCACAATGTTATCGATTTTAATATTGAAAGAAATGATACTTTCTTCTACATTTCATTGAAAAAAGAACACAAACTTCATAAACAGCACAGTAATTACCAAATTTTTTATATATTCTCTTCAAACAGAGGAAATTCTTCACAAAGTGATTAGAATATTGTTATGTATTTACAAAGAAGTATGAAGTTTCTTTTTTTTCCCCCTCAGAATCAGAATCAGGTTTATTATCACTGGCATGTGTTGTGAAATTTGTTAACCCTTACTGTTACTTTAAATTTTCATGAAACCTGTCTGAGGATTTTTATTTTATTGCTTTCCAACCTTCTGCAAATGCTTCCTGTTATTTCAGAAATGCTTCACCCAAAAGTGTTAGTATTCTTTGCTTTGAAATCTGGAACTGGTTTAAAATCCTGTCCCAAATGATGGGACAAAAGTCTCAATTGTCTTCTGGCTGCAAAGAACATGGCTCTTTCATTGGACTGAGTGTCTCGTGCAAGACTTTGGTGACAGCACAAAATAAGCGACTTCAGCAAAATGACGAATGCTGCAGTGAAAAATTCTGCTGATTTACCATTACTCACAAGGTTCTACCTTGTGAACAATTTCACTCCCCACAGCCACTGTGGCTCATCTTACTTGCGATGGACAGGTAGAGCAAACATTGCACTTGTACTGAAGAGGGGTGAAATTAAATACACTGACAGGGAGTAATTCCACCTGTGAACCAGACTTAGTGAAACTGTTGAAATTCTTTAAGAAACATGGTTGTGATTTTAGTGCACAGAGTT
This sequence comes from Hemitrygon akajei, assembly GCF_048418815.1. NCBI lineage: Eukaryota > Metazoa > Chordata > Chondrichthyes > Myliobatiformes > Dasyatidae > Hemitrygon > Hemitrygon akajei. The sequence continues at coordinate 141,011,975 of NC_133126.1, forward strand.
CAGAGGAAACTTTCCATCATTGCAGCAATGTAAAGGATATGTTTTCCTCCCTCTAACATCATTTAAACTCAAAGTAATTGAAAGTGACACTGGGTCTCATAATGCAAAGTGTTCCAAAGTCTAGTGCCAACACATTTACTGAAGAATGCTTGAGTGTACACACTAAAGTGGCTTGATAGCTATTTATCATAACTAAAGGATCTTTCAATTCCATGAAACATCTGGAAGAAATGATTGTAGCAGAAACATCAAACTGCTTTAAAGAATCATGCAGAGAAGCCTTGTAGGCAAAAAGATCAAGACAAATGGAAAACTTTGTGTTATATGGGCACCAAAAACAAATTAAGAACAATAATTCAGGCCTGTTATAGTTACTTCACAATTATGAGAAAATATTGAGTATTACTTCTTTTCCAATAATTTTCCAGAACAACCACATTCCAAAAGGAGTTAAGGATGCACAATGGATTATGTTAGAGTTGGAGGACTTTAGGCTTTGGATAAAAATGTCTAAAGGAGTTGTTGTGCTAGACACTTATGATACATCTCTTTTGATATTCAGTTCTATTTAAAACAGTGGGAAAAAAAGTGACTTAGTTACTGCAGGAAAATGGATGCATGACTCAAATATATCAGATGAAAAGGTGAGCAGGGCACTTGCAGACAGAATTTAATCCCAATGAATTAATTAACAAATTAACATGAGCGGGGTGCTGCACTATGTGACAGCAAATTGGGGTAGAATGTATAGACAGTAGTAAATACTAGGGTGTTAAGGAATACTCAGGAACATTTTTTCCATGAAAGCAGCAACATATGTGGGTGATGGAAACAACATATGGCATGCTTGCCTTCAAAGGTCAGGGCTTAGAATATAAAATTTGGTGCAGAACCAAGATGTTGCCTGAATTTGGGAACATTAGTTATGGGATAGACTAGGCTTCTCCCTTGAGGGAAGGAGACTAAAAGGTGACCTGATAGATGTAATAAAATTATATGAGGTATAGATAGGTTAGATGGTCTGAATTGTTTTCCCATGCAACAAGCAAATGTATGGATGTGGTAACCCCCCCCCCCCCCCCCAGGTATGAAACCTATGTGATCACCCTGAGCCAGAGTAAACCATTGATTTTTACGGGAGTGTTGAGGAGACAGGGAGCCTGCAGGACAGACAGATTAGAGAAGGGGCAAAGAAGTAGCAGATGGAATACAGTGTATGTCAGTAGAAGAATAAAGGTGTCAGCTATTTTCTAAACAGGGAGCAAATTCAGAAATCAGAGGTGCAGAGGAACCCGAGAGTCCTCATGCAAGATTCTCTAAAGGTTCAGGGTTAACTAGCAGGTTGAGCTGGTGGTAAGGAAAGCAAATAGCACTTCATCAACATTCATTTTGAGACTAGAATATAAAAAGCAATGATGTAACATCAATGCTTTGGTCAGACCGTACTTGAAAAATTATGAACAGTTTTGGGCCCCTTATCTAAGAAAAGATGTGTTGATACTTGAGAGAGTCTAGAGGGGGTTCATGAGAATGATCCTGGGAATGAAAGGGTTAATGTATGAGGAACATTTGAAGGCCTCAAGTCTGTGCTCACTGGAATTTAGAAGAGTGAGAGGAGGATCTAACTGAACCGTAGATAGAGTGAACATGAAGAGGACATTTCCTATAGTGGGGAAGTCTAGGACCAGAGGACACAGCCTCAGATATAAGGATATCCCTTTACAACAGAGATGAAGAGGAAATTCTTTAGCCCGAAGGTGGTGAAACATCAGAATTTATTGCCACAGATGACTGTAAAGGCCAAGCCATTGTGTATATTCAAGGCAAAAGTTGTTAGGTTCATGATTATTAAGAGCATCAAAGGTGATGGGGTGAAGGCAGAAGTATGGTGTTGAGAAGGACAATAAATTAGCCATGACGCAGAATTGCATCAGAGCAGAGCTGATGGGCCAAATGGCCTAGCAGTTGCTCCTATGTCTTATGGATGGGACTGGCCACAGAGAAATGAGGAAACTATTCAATAATTTTAGATGTTTTAAGTTGTTTGGGTATTTTTAAATGATTTAATCATTTCATGATTTATTTTTTAAAAAGTCTAAACATTAGACAGTTAGCTGGACCTGAATGAACCAGAAGTTTAATTTTTCCTTTACCCATTATATTACTGAAAAACTTGCCACCACACAGACCTGGCACCCAGGGATCAAGCCTGCCTTGAAATATATATTCTGAATGGAAAAACCACAAGAAGGGAAGTTCTTACTTTTCTCAATGAGCAAAAGTGATTCGGAAACAAACCAGTGATTGGATATTCTAGCTAAGACAACTGGGAGCAAGAGTGATGGCTGCTTATTAATCATACCTTTTGGGATACTGCTAAAGTTAAATTTATACCTTATTCTCTTTGTTCTCTCAAGCTATTGTAACAGAAGCCATCTGAAAAAAAAGTCATCTAAAATGGCAAATCATTCACCTCTTCCTTGATAATTTCACTTTTTTTGTAGTACTTATGGATAATAATACTGAACAACTTTTTCTTATTTGGAAGCTCCTTGGTTTACTCTAAAGCACAAAAGCTTGTGATAATTGTAATGACATTATTCTGTTTAGAATATGGGTATTAAAGATTTACCCTGTGGTATCGATGTAGGTGGATAACTGGCATCGGACAGCTGGTATGGCGACAGTGCTGGCATTGCTGTGGGCGGGAATCCACCTGGAATCAAGTGATTAAATGCCAGTAGTTGATTGGCTCCTGCTTGTTTCCTCCAACGAGCTCGGCGGTTGCTGAACCAAACCTAATAAATTAAATAGGATCACTTCCAGGACAATTTTAATTGAATTGGAGTACTTTTGCTATAATTATTATCATAATTAAGCTATGAGTTATAAAATCAAACTAATTAATAATGAACAGTGTTATGCAAAATTCATGGACAAAAATAATAATCTTAAGATCCAATTGTTGTGAAGCAAAACATTACAATAAGCCATTTATGTTTGGAATTATGTTCACTTAAAGCCATTGAAAACTAACAAATGATCCACTGACAAATCAAGCATGTCATTTTGTATACAAATTTCAAAAATAAATCTTTTAAAGATTAATTTTCTTGTAAGATTTTTACTGTTATCTTGTCAATAGACTATTCAAATAAAGCTTTTATGTTAATATGTAAACATTTTATAGTATATAAGCCAGAGCCATATCTTTAGTATTCATGAAGCAGATCTGCAAAATTGGCATCTTTTGGCATTCCATCTGAGCTTTGTCATTTTTAATCTGAGCTACCACTAAAATGAATTAGCCCTTTTATCAAACAGCAAGTTTGGACAAAACTCCAAGTTCACTAGGATCTGGAATGTCAGATCTGAGTAAATCTTCCGTAATCAGACACTGACGCAGTTTCTGTTTACGTATAGGTGTTAATCCACCTCTGAATCAGTCCAAGAATACTCTTTTATGAGTAATGCGTTTTCCACAATATTATAATGGTTTGACTTGTTATTTGGCTATAACGTAGTTGTGCAGAATTAAACCTGTTGAAGTTCATCAGCAGTTAACTGTCACTGGTGTTTTATTGACATACAGATGTTGTGTGTGGGTTTAAAAGGAGCAAAGAACGGCAGTATAAATGTCATTTAAAAATGTTAAAATTTATTGCTAGGAATAGCTCAATAAAAGTTAGCAGATTCCGTGTTCCTACTGTCTGAGAAATGTTGAATTCGCAACACTGAACTGTCGTGAAGAAGTCAATGATTGACTTAAATCTGTCATTCATGCTGGGTTTAGTAAAAGATCCATATGTTAGTTGTTCTGGGGAATTTAGCAGGGAAGTAGATCACAGCAAGCCACATAAGAGATGATAGGCCTCATGAGACCAGATGAAGCTGTGAGGAATGCAAAGAAGTCATAGGGTTAAGGCTACACTGTGCCAGCTGCTGTATTATTGTGGCTTCTGCATGCTCTGAGGGGCAAGTACTTAGAAAGTGTTAGTTCTTCTACTTCACTTAGATCATTCCTTGAGTTCTGAAAGTGATATGCAGGCATAGAACGCGCTTATATTGAAGGCAAATAACAAACAAATACACAGCTGCTTTGCTATTTTCCAGCAATCTACTGTGATGTTATATAAATAGCCCCAGCATAAGATATTGCAGAGAGATAACTAGACTGTTAAATTATTTACGTCAGATTCTTTTTCCTTCCTCTTCACTTAGAGAAGTTTAAACACAATGTTGTGATGACACTGTTGTCTGCATTCCTCCAATAATTGAGGCAAGTTGCCAATTTGTTATGTGGGCACATTAGACTGGAGTGAACCAATCAGCTTGGGAGCATCGCATCTTCATCCTGTTGTGTTCGTAGTAAAATGTATTTTAAACTGACATACACTTTTAACCAGGCTAGATAGTCAAAATCTTTATCCTAGGACAGAAATGTCAAATAATAGAGGGCATGCATTTAAGATGAGAGGAAGAAAGTTTACTGGAGGTGTGGAAGGCAATTTTTTTCTACAAGAGAGCGTAGGTGACTGAAATGGGGCTGCTAAGGGTAGCAATGAAAGCAGATATAATAGGAGCATTTAAGAGTCTTTTTGAAAGGTGCATGTGTATACAGGGAATTGAGGGATATGGATCATATGCAGGCAGAAAAGATTTAGTTTAATTTTGTATTATGTTTGTGCCGACATTATACACTGAACAATCTGTTCTTATGTTGTAGTACTTAAAGACTGCTTTCCATACCATCTGATCCAAAAATATGTTACATATGCACATTGAAGCTTTCTGTGATAAATATAAGTGATTTAAAACTAGGATTACTGTATTTATAACATTTCTGAGTGTCTTATGCACAATATATTTTCTTATCTTTATTTAGCATTCTTTATAGTGCTTAAAATTATGTATTTTCCTTCCTCCTTTACTGACCAAGAAATATTTCATGCATCTGGCTGAGCAAACATCTTCATGGTATCGCAGTCTCTGGGTAACAAGGATCAGATTGAATTGATGTCTGACACAAAGCAGTATCCGTAAAGGGAAAATTCTTGCCACAGAGATTGCCAGGTCCCTGTAGGGAATTGCTTGGAGATCAATGGAAAGCATTATTACTTCTAGGCCAATTGCAAATTCTGTACCAGGGTATTAAGTATTTGCCACAGACTTGCCTACACATCAATTCTGCCCCTCTTTTAGCAAAACATTTGTAACTGAAAGAGCCATTTGTAGCATTAGTGTCATATTTAACAACTCGTCATTAATGCTGCCTACTTTCTACTCCTCGATAAAATCAATTTCCAGCCTTGCCTCAGTTGTGCATAAGAACAGGCCTTTCAGCTCACCACATCAATGAATACCATCATGCCTATCTATACATGGAGTCATAGAGTTGTACAGCAGAAAGATGGGCCCTTCAGACCACTGTGTTCAACTATTGTTGGAGCCACCATGTATTTTTTGTTACCTTTAGACTTGGTGTCTCGACATGTCCTCGTGCTCAGCTTCTCTTAATCTAGCATGTACAAATTTTATGTCATACAAAACTGCTGCCCACATTCCATTTTCCACTCTTCTTCATCAATTATCCCAACTTTGCAATAATATGACTGTAAAATTCTTGCCCTTCATTCCATATCCTGCTATTCATACCCTTGACTCTTCCCAGTTGGACGGTCCTCTGAGAATCTCTATGCTCTATCACTTCTGGCCTTTTCAATGTCCCCAAGAATCATGACTCCACCACATTCAAATTTCCTTCAGTTTCCAAGGACCAATACTTGCCTTTATGTCCCTACCTCTCATTTCACTTTGACCAAGTTTTCCTCACCTATCTTAACAGCAGGTTATATTTCTCAGTATTAACATTTAATGAATAATATTCCCATTTTACCTCAAGGACATTATATAGATTGTGAATTTTAATTCTGAAGATCAACCATTGATGAGAGAATATCGAATATAGATGAAAGCCCAAGGAACATAAAACGCTGAACAGTACAGGACAGTATAGGCCCTTTGATCCACAGTGTTGCACCAAACTAATTAAAACAATGACTCTGAATTAATCTAATCCCTATTCCGACACATTGACAAAATCCCTTCCTTCCTTAGATATTCATGTGCCTTTCGATGAGGGTCTTAAACGCTCCTATAATATCTGCTTCTATCACCACCCCAGGGATTACGTTGCAAGTTCCCACCACTCTCCATGTATAAAGTTTGCTTTGCTCATCTCCTTCCTAATTTGCCCCTGTCTGCTTAAGTACATGCACTCTGGTACTAGGCTCTTCAATCCTGGGAGAGAGATGTTGGATGTCTTGTGTTTTGCGTAATTGTATAAATTTCTGCCAAATCTCCCTCAACCTCTGCTGCTCTGCAGAAAACAGTCCTAGTTTGTCCAATCTTTCCTCAAAGCACACGTCCGCCATCCAGGCAGCAATCCGGTAAGCATACTCTGCACCCTGTCCAAAGCCTCACATTCTTCCTATAATACGGTGACCTGATTTGAATGTAATACTCTAAATACGGCATAACCAGAGGTTTATAAAGCTATAACTTTTGGTTTTTAACTCAATACGTGGACAAATGAAGGCAAGCATGCCATATGCCTTCTTTACCACCCCATCATCCTGTGCAGCCACTTCTAGACAGCCATGTACATGGGCCCCAAACTCCCTCCGTTCATCAACATTGTTAATGATCCTGCCATTAACCGTGTACTCTCCCTTTTGATTGGATTTTTCAAAGGGCACCACCTTACACTCTCCCAAACTAAACTCCATCTGCCACTTCTCTGTCCAAATTTACAACAGATCTACTGTATCGCTTGGAAAGCTACTATGCAATTTGCAACATCAATTGTTGTATCATCTGCAAACTTACTGTCCCACCCTACCATATGTTCAACCAAATTATATCTGTAACTGCAACTATTGCACTATATTCTCTATTTCACTACTAATTTTCTCTTGAAATAATCTGTATTGATGGCACGCAAAATTATCATGGTATGTGACAATAATAAACCAATTCTGAAATGCTCCCAGAAGAGCTCAGAAGCCAATAGCCTCCAGAAATCGTTCCTTGGGTAACTAGTTTAGATATATGCTGCTAATATTTTATTGGAATAAATCGCACAGTGCAAGTGAACCTTGGAAACTACAGCATAAGTTCATGAACATTGTGATTCTGATCAAAAGAAACAAATCAGTAAAAAGACCAAAATCCTTCCCTTCTGGAAAACAGCAATGAAATTACCCCAAGGGCTAAATGCTTATAGTGGATAGGAAAATGTAATTCCCTGCCTTTCTAGTCCATTTTTTTTTAGCGTGTCACACCAGACAATCAGCCATTCTTGTCCGGTGAGTGGTGTCAGGATTGGTCTCCTTTCAGATTAACCAGGTCACGATATGAACATTCCTGACTCGACCCTTGTTTTGTTTTATGAGGCCGAGTGGCTAGCTCAACGGTCAACCCAGCTCGGACGGAAAGCGTGCTCGGGGGTTGCCCGACTTGGATTCGAACTCGGGAGCCTTCGCTCCGGAGTCCGGCGCTGATGCCATTGCGCAACCAGCTGGCCATAAGACCATGAGATGTAGGAGCAGATTTAGGCCACTCAGCCCATCGAGCCTGCTTTGCTATTCAATCATAACTGATTTATTATGCCTCTTGACCGCATTCTCTTGTCTTCTCCCAAAAACCTTTGACGTCCTTACTAATCAGGAACCTATCAACCTCTACTTTAGCTATACCCAATGACTTGGCCTCCATAGCCATCTTTGGCAATGAATTCCACAAATTCATCATGCTCCAGCTAAGGAAATTCCTCTTGATCTTTGTTCTAAAGGAATGTCCCTCTATCCTAAGGCTGTGCCTTCTGGTCCTAGACTGTCCCGCTGTAGGAGGCTTCCTCTCCACATCCACTCTATCAGGGCCTTTCAACATTTGATAGGTTTCAATGAGATTTTCCATTATTCCTCTTGTTCCTTTAAAATGCTCCCAGCCCCATACAAACACAACACTAGCCATGCAATCATAATTCTATACAGAGTGTTACAGAACAAATCTTGGAAAAAAACTGTCTCCCTACATTGGAATGACTAGTGTTCACTCATTCCACAGCTTTACACAGATGGTCAAAGGTGTCTGACCACCCTCGGTTGCAAGCTCACATTGTGACACTGCATAACACACTTCGACAAGCTATGCTAGATTTCGGCAACATTTAAAATCTTTGAGAAGCATAAAAATAAAAGAATTGAAAGGATGCCATCTCTATCCACACTTTTTTGCTTCCCAAATGAAAAACTTACTTCAATTACTTCTAGTTTAAAGAAAAAAATCAAAAAAGCTGTAGATGCTGGAAATCTGAAACAAATCTAGTGAATACTGGATTTCAGTTCTGATGATTGGCTGCAGACCTAATATATTAACTGGGTTTTTTTTTCTTTCCACCAACGCTGCTTGATGCTGAGTTCTTCTAACATTTTCTGTTTTGGTTCCAATTTAGTGTGCCGCTTTTGCTGTTCCTCTCTACAATGGTGAGGCCAAAAGCAGATTGAGTGACAGCTCTGCAGAATGCCTTCATTTGGCCTCAAAGGATAGTCCTCAGCTTCCAGTTGCCTGTCACTAGTCCTTAGGCCAGTGGTTCTCCTTCCCGGGGGACATGTCGGATTTTTTAGGGGACACAAGTTAAAAACTGGGGGGTGCTGGAGTTTCTGAATGGGCCATGATAAGTTTACTATTGTAATTATTTTAATTGGCACCCTGAATGAAACAAATGGGGAAAATGAAACAGCAAAACAGCTTAGCCTGTGTGTAGGGTTCGGTGCGGCATTGTCAGTCGTTATCTCTGCTCCTGTTTGACCACACACAAGTCATCATTCACACCCCGCAGGGCGGCCCGCTGAGCCCTGCTCCACATCCACCCCCAAATCACAGACTGCAGATCGGGTGGGGCTCCCTGCAGCAAGGCCAGCGAGCGAGTGTGCAGCAGGAGGCTGGTTCCGTTTGACTCCCACTAATCCATGTGTGTTATAATACTTATAAAACATGACATAAAGGCTGCATTTGCTGCACTGGGGTCAGCTGCCAGAAATGGCTAAACCGCAGAGAGCCGAGAACACCTCGTCTAACAGTACATCGCTATCTACCACCACAACTTCCATTAAATCCTTGATGTTTATCACGTTTTGAAAGAAAGTTCAATTCTCTTTTCTGTGTGAGTACACATTCTTTATTGCCATATAGAATTTACATATATAATAGCATTTTTAAAAATTTGCTGAAAAAATTAAGTTATTTTTAAAAAACACTGCCTAAAAGGCTAGTTTTAAGTTTACAGGTATATTCAATACTGATACATTTTCACACAAGTTTATACATATTATAATTCAAAATAAATTTATTATTAATGTACATATATGTCAGCATATACAACCCTGAGATTCGTTCTCTTACATGCATATTCAATAAATCCATAATAAAATAATAACCATAATAGAATCAATGAAAGACTGCACCGTCGGGCATCCAACCAACACACACAAAATGCTGGAGGAACTCAGCAGGCCAGGCAGCATCTAGGAAAAGAGTGCAGTCCTGCTGAAGGGTTTTGGCCCAAAATGTCCACTGTGCTCTTTTCCATCGATGCTGCCTGGCCTGCTGAGTTCCTCCAGCATTTTGTGAGTGTTCCTTGGATTTCCAGCATCTGCAGATTCTCTCTCGTTTGTGATTGGACGTTGAACCACTGTGCAAAAGACAACAAATTGTGCAAAACAAAAGAAATAATAAATAAATAAATAAGCCGTAAGTATTGAGAATATGAGATGAAGAGGCCTTGAAATTGAGTCCACAGATTGTGGAAACATTTTCAATTATGTGGCAAGTGAAGTTAAATGAAGTTATCCCCTTTGGTTCAAGACCCTGATGGTTGAGGGGTATAAACAGTTCCTGAACCTGGTGGTGAGAGTCCTGAAGCTCCTGTTCCTTCTTTCTAATCACAGCAATGAGAAGAGAGCATGCCTGTCTGACTGAGGTCCTTGGTGATGGATGCTGCTTTCCTGCAACAATGCCTCATGTGGATGTGCTGAACAGTGGGGAGGAATAGGCCGTATCCACTGATTTCTGTAGGATTTTCCATTCAAGTGTATAGGTGTTTCCATACCAGGCTGTGATTCAGCCAGTTACATGTACACCTATAGAAATTTGTCTAAGTTTCTGATGTTAAACCAACCTTTGCAAACTCCTAAGGAAGTAATGGTACAGCTGTGCTTTCTTATTAATTGCACTTAAGTGCTGGGCCCAGGACAGGCCCTCCAAAATAATAACGCCAAAGCATTTACAGTTACTGATTCTCTCCACCTCTGATCTTCCGATATGATCTGGCTCACAAACCTCTGGTTTCCTTCTCCTACAGTCAATCATCAGTCCTTTGATCTTGTTGACACTGAGTAAGGGGTTGTTGTCATGGGGCCACTCTCAGCCAAATTTTTTATCTCCCTCCTAGGTGCTGATTCATCACCATCTTTGATTTCACACATGACAGTAATGTCATCAGCAAACTTGGATATGACATTTGGCCTGTCCTTAGCCTCACAATCATAAGTGTAAAGCAAGTAGAGCAGGGGCCTAAGTTCACAGCCTGCGCTGATGGAGATTCTGGAGGAGATGTTGCAAATCCCAAACTGACTGGAGTCTGCAAGTGAGGAAATTGAGGATCCAATAGCACAAAGAGTTATTAGGCCAAGGTCTTGAAGCTTTTTAATTATTTTTGAAGGGATGATGGTATTTAATGGTGAGCTGTAGTCACTAAAGAGCATTCTGATGTATGCATCTTTGCTGTCCAGATGTTCCAGTGCTGAATGAAGAGTCAATGAGATGGCATCTGCTGTGGACTTGTTGCTCTGGTAGGCAAATTGGAGTGGATCCAAGTGACTTCTCAGGCAGGAGTTGACATGCTTCATCACCAGCCTCTCAAAGCACGTGATTACTGTTGACGTAAGTGCTACTGGGCGACTCTTCGATTATTATTAATATTCTACGCAGCCTTCTCACACAATTGTATTGTAGTTATTGTTTATTATATATATAGTGTATGTGTGTGGTAGACACACACACACACACACACACATATATATATATATATATATATACATATATATATAAATATTGTTTTTTTCTTTTTATATCATATTACCCATGGCTACTGCGGCAAAGAAAAAGATGTCAGTAATATTCAATTGTTTACCTTGTCCATGGTTTTATTCCATCCCCACAGGACAAAGGAATGCCAGTGTCTAATTTGCATAATATCACTTTCAAATGAAAGCACCTCTTATCTGGTTGAATGTAGTTTTAGTCAAGTTCTTCACCAGCTATCAAAAGCTCATAACTGTCTTGATGTTGTGAAAAGAGGTGGTCTTCAATTTTCTTTAACTAAGTTGCAATCAGATTGTGAATAACTTGCTAGTTTGAATCTGTTGCAAATATCTCACTAAATACCCAAAATAACAATCTTAAGTGCTTTTTCATTGCTGGTTGGAATATTATATATATTAGAAATGAAATATCCTATTCAGAGCTTTGAAAGATTTTTATTTTTCATATAGACCTGTAACATTATAGTTAAAACATAATAATAGCTTTAACTTGTTAAAACATAAATATGACTGGAAGACGACCAAAGGCAACATCCTACAGACAATTCAAGCAACTAACTACACCTTTCACTTCGTCTTTCAAATATGATTCTGCTACTATTGGAACCTATGATCTACATTTTGATGTCGCACTTTCAGACCAGTTGAGCAACCTGGCACTTTGCTGTCTCCGAGGGTCCTCTGTGATGTTTCGAGTGAAGTGTGCAGCCTGGAGACAATGTGTGAATCCATGATTGATTCCATTTTTCGCCCATCTCACTGATTAATGCATTGAGGAAGATTGAAATCAATGAGGATGAGAGTGGGAGGCAAGCAGCTGCTCAGCGCCATCTGTCTGTGTTTGGCTGGTCCATCTCTCCCTCTCGCTCGCTGCTGCTGGACGAAGTTGCTTGCGTGTGACCAGTCACCCTCTTCCACTCTCACTCACTGCTCCAAGAGAAAGGTGCCTGCATTTGACCGGTTCCTCTTGCTTGATGCTGTTGGAAGATGGTGCCAGAGTCTTGGGTCTTGGGCAAGATCTAAACGATGCACTTTGTGGATTGGACTCTGTAGTTCATGTGTTCCTGGTTTCTGGTCACTCCTTTTTTGTTGCTAACTTGTGCGGTTTTGATTGAGGTGGACTGGCTCTGCCGCCTGCAGTCAATGAATGACACAGCACGAGATTGAACTGAACGTTCATGGACTGTTCCGATGACTTTGTGTTTGATGCTTTTCTTTGAATGGTTTTGTTGGTTTCATGGCTGTCTGTGGGAAGACGAATCTCAGGGCTGTATTGCATGCATACTTCGATAGTAAATGTACTTTGAATATTTGAAGCTTGAATATTGACTGTTTCATAGAATAATTAGTACACTTGACCAAAACATCTTTACCAGCAGAGACTATGGAGTGATGGGGCCACAAGGATAAATGAAAGTCACAAGTGGGCCACAACCAGAAAAGGGTTGAGAACCACTGCTCCAGGCTTTTCTTTCTTTCTTTCTTTCTGTCTCTCTCTCTCTCTCTCCCTCTCTCTCACTCTTTCTCTCACTCTGAACAGTTGTTGTCTTCCTAACAGCATTCCAAACAATCTCATTATAAACTTAGGGACTATCTACTCAGCTTCAGACTTGGCACACTACATATCAGGTTCAAAATTGAATTTAAAAATTAGTTCAAATAAAAACAAATAAGCTATTCCAATATTCAAGTGCTTTGTTTTTCTGCACTTCTAGTATTTCAGATAATGTTCATCTTCTACTAGTACAGTACATCTTCCAGATATACCACCTGCATCGTCTTTAAGCTGGCACCATCTCCAATTGTATTATTCAACCACATTTCAGACTTCCCCTTTCATTCCCTTTGGCTCTAACCTCCATTTCCTTCAGCTAACTTTTTTCCACTTCAACTTACACTAAAAACACATTCAAGTTCTAATTCCTTTCCCAGCTCTGATGAAAGCTCATTGAACTGAAACATTAACGTTGTTTCTCTCCAGGTTTGTTCTCTGGTCCCCAAACAAAACACAGAATATGCTGCAAATGATCAGAAGCTCGTATTGTATTAGCAGAAATAAAATGAGATAACTTTTTTGACAAAGGGCCACCAGCCGGAAACATTAACTATTTCTTTTTTCACAGATGTGGTCTGACCTAGTGTTTTCTCAATTCATTTCAAATTTCCAGTATCTCCAATTTTTTTTTGCTTTTGGGTGTAGTTATCAAAACTGCAACTGACCACTCAATTTACTGATTTAGTTAACAACAAGAATAGTTTATAATAAACATATTTTTGAAATATTGGAAATAATAGAATTTTGTATTAATAACATACAAATTCAATGTCAAGAAACAAGTTCTGCTGTTACCTGTACTCGTGCCTCTGTAAGCTTTGCTCTCTGCGCAAGTTCCTCGCGAGTGTAGATGTCTGGGTAGTGAGTTCTCTCAAATGCTCTCTCCAATTCCTCCAGCTGTTCTGCTGTAAATGTTGTGCGGCTACGTCGCTGTTTCCTTTTTAGAGGCAGGTCTGGTTCTGAGTCAATATCTGATGCTTCATCTGAATTATTTGCTGTAGGAAGAGTTTTAAGTTCGTTATTTGCATTTTACTGCATCGTCACAGTAGTAAGCATAGTAGCAATCTTGCTGAAGCTGGTTTTGCTTGTATGCATACAGCTCTTATAAATGAACTTGTATGCAGTGCAGTGAAAAATTCAGATGTGTTTATATCATGTTTTTATTGACCTTGGAACATCCCAAAGCATATTCCAAACTTTAAATATGTTTTAACTAGAGACACTATCATCATGTTTATAACCAGGAGTTAGGTTTGCAAGATCCCAAGTGGGGAAGTATAATCGTAATAAGTCCATTTATTTTCAGTAATATTGATAAACGCATAAATATTGATCAAGACATAGTGGGAAAATTCACCTACTTTTCTCAGATTTATAGCAAGGAATTGTATCTCATTCACCTGAAGGAGCAGACAGAGTCAGTTTCTGTCTAACTCAGTTAACAACACGCAGCTACATTATTTGATCAAGTTTTTGCAGATGGACCAGATTCTTCAATTTTCCAATTTGAAAGCAAAAACAAACGCTGAAGTTTTACATATTCTAGGAATATAGGGAAATACCGTACTGGTTCTACACTTGACTGTAGCCTTGTCAACTGAAAACCATATTTTTATGTAAGGGTTAAAAGGTTTAGGTGTTAACAATTTTATGCAAACTCACTAGAAAATTTATTACTTAGAATAGATATTGGATTACTTCGGTCCTCTGCAATCCATGCCCTAGTTTAAATAAATATCCTCTGCATGTACGAAGAGAAGCTAAGCATTCCAGTCTGAATATTACTTGCCATGATGATATTTCTATCAACAGAGATCAATGCCAGGATCGCACAATCTGTGAATTTCATCACTCAGTGAAAAGGAAGGAAAAGAAAGTCTTGCTGGAATTTATTTTCACTGTCAAAATTGAATAAAATAACAGAATATACAACACAGAAACAGGTAACTCAGCCCAACCAATTTAGGCTATCACTCAAGTTCCACTCCTGCATACTTGCATCCATCCTGTTCTAATTCTGTCAAAGTAATGCTCTGCTCCCTTCTCCCTCATGCACATCTAGTGCCTGCTTCAACTTTGAGTAATAAGTTCCATATTCACATGATGCTCCAAGTGAGGAAGCATCTGCTGATTTCCTTGAATTGATTTCTTAGTGGCTATATATTTCTGTTCAACTCCTGCTTTGTTCTCATTCAAAAATGGAGAACTCTCTTGTCTACTCCTTGCGTAATTTTAAAATGCTTTATTAATTTAATGATCAGCCTTCACATTTCAAGAACAAATCATAGTTTCTTCATCTTTTCCGGACACACATTTTCTCTCATTACTGGTATCATCCTGTACTTTTGTACTACACTTTCTACTACCTCTGTATACATATTTTATGTATTATGTCAATTTCAATTATGCAGAATAGTCCAATCATGGTCTAACCAAGGTTCTGTATTTGTTTTCTGTCTCATTAGAAAGTAACCGTATTGTATGCTTTTTTGTAACATTAATTTCCAATGCTAATGCTAATAGTGTACTCCCTCTTTACTCCATTTAATTTCTTATTTTCCCTGTAATAGGTGATCTTTTTATTTGCCATACAAATTGCTCACACCTATCTGCTGAAATTCAATTGTCAAATATATTCCCATACTACTTCATTAATGTTGCTTCACAGTTTGTTGAGTTCTACTCATTATTGAGTACTTCACACCTTCTATTTGCTATCATCTGCAAATTTAGATTTTGTTTTTGCTGACAAATTCTAACCCAATAATGTAACTTGTGGAACAGTAGTGTTGCTGCCTGACCTGCTGAGTTCCTCCAGCATTCTGTGTGTGTCGCTTTGGATTTCCAGCATCTGCAGGCTTACTCATGTTTATGATTTGCTGTTCCATTGCGACGTCTCTTCAAGCAATGCCTACCCTGAAGAAGTTTAAATCTTCTCTTCAACAGGAGTACAGTGAAACCCTCTCTCACTGCTCCCCTTCTATGATCTCTGCTTCCCTCCAACTCTTCGAACATGTACTCACCCAGACCCACTACCACAGCCATGTATCCTTCCTGGGAGCTTGTCCTCACCACGATCTTGTTTCACATAGCTTGTTCTCCAGCTATTTACCATTCCCACCCACCTGGCTTCATCTTCCAGCTAGCCTCCTTCCCCTCCCCCACCTCAACTTTTTATTTTGGCATCTCTCCTTTTCCTTTCCAGTCCTGAAGAAAGGTCTTGATCTGAAATGTCAACTGTTTATTCATTGCCATAGATGCTGCCTGATTCGCTGAGTTCCTCCAGAATTCTGTGAATGTTGGTTCCTTGTCAAACCATCAGTTTCTACCTTCTGTCAGTCCACTAGCCTCATGATATTAGGAACATTTTTTTTTTAATAGCTCAGCACTTCATTTTACCTCCCGCTAAAGACTTTGTACAAAATTTCAGCTTTACATACAGACCATGAAAAAAGGTATTTGGAATTTTATTCAGATGATCTTAGAGAGAGATATATTTATTGAATAAATTTGAAATTATCATCTACTTTCCGTCATCCAAATAGAATATCATTCAAGAAAGCCTTGTAAGTGGCTTTAACAATGGCTCCAACATAACATCTGTATCTTAGTGAAACTGAAAGGACATTTCCTGTTTTACATCTATCCCACCAATTCAATTTCATTTGTGCAGAGTGCAGTCATAATCTCTAAATGTTTGTTAATCTACATTTATAACTTCGGAGAAAACAATATCGACTTTGGAGAAAATTCAGCATAAGAGCCCGTAAATTAGAATCCACAAGCTTTTCATGCTGTTTCACTTCTGCAGCGGAAATACTTCAGGTCCAGGAGCTTGGCTGGACTTGAAGTTGCTTGCTTTGGCATATTTCTTTGCATGTAAATATATACCTACCAACAGTTTGTGCATGTCTGATGGAGTAACATCTGGCACTTTAAACTGGGATCTATGTATGCAAGATCCATGCCTAAGAAACTAAAATATGCTAATGTCACCACCTTTAAGCTGACCGTATCTACTAATTCCCGTCCTGGGTCCAGTACATAAGTGCCATTACAAAGAAAGCACAGCAGCACTTCAACATTCTTAGAAGTTTGTGAAGATTCAGCATGTCATCCAAAACTTTGATAAACTTCAATAGATGCATGGTGGAGAGTATACTGACTGGTTGCATCATGACCTGGTACGGAAACACCAATGCCCTTGAACAGAAGAACCTACAAAAAGCAGTGGATACAGCCAAGCCCATTACAGGTAATGCCCTCCCCATCACTGAACACATCCACATGGAGTGCTGTCACAAGAAAGCAGCATTTGGCATCAAGGAGTCCCACCATCCGGGCCTTGTTCTCTTCGCACTGCTGCCATCAAGGAGGATACAAGTCCCACACCACCATGCTCATGAACAGTTATTACCCCTCAAGCAACAGGCTCCTGAACCAGAATGGATAACTTCACTTACAGTACCCCAAAACTGAACCGACTCCACAACCTATTATTTCACTTTCAAGAACTCTACAACTCCTGTTCTCAATATTTATTACTTGCTTGTTTCTTATTATTTTGGGTTTCTTTGGTATTTGCAATTTGTTGTTTTTTGCACATTGGTTGTTTGAGAATCCTTTTTGTGTGCAATTTTTCATTGATTCTATTATGTTTCTTTGTATTTACCATGATCCCTGCAAGAAAATTTATTTCAAGGTGCTATATGGAAACATGTACTACCTTGAGATTGCCTTCCACCGCCCTCCACTTCCTCTGCACCAAGCCCAAGTTCACCATCAAACCTGCTGGAGTAGTGTCACACACTCAGCAGGTCAGGTCAGGCAGCTTTTATGGAAAAGAGTAAACAGTTGACATTTCAGGCTGAGACCCTGCACCAGGACTGGAAAAAGATGAGAAGTCAGAGCAAGAAGTTGGGGGAGGGAGGAAGAAGTACAAGGTGGCAGGTGACAGGTGAAACCGGGAGATGGGGAGGGGTGAAGTAAAGAGCTGGGAAGTTGATTGGTGGAAAAGATAAAGGGCTGGAGAAGAGGAATCTGATAGGCGAGGATAGAAGACCATGGAAGAAAGGGAAGGGGGAAGAGCACCAGAGGGAGGTGATGGGCAAGTAAGGAGATAAAGTGAGAGAGGGAAACAGGAAAGGGAAATGGTGAAGGGGCGTGTAATTACCAGGAGTTCAAGGAATCGATATTCATGCCATCAGGTTGGAGGCTACCCAGGCAGAATATAAGGTCTTGCTCCTGCAAACTGAGTGTGGCCTCATTGTGGCAGTAGATATGTCGAATGAGTGTGGGAAGTGGAATGAAATGGGTGGCCACCAGGAGATCCTGATTTTTCTGGTGGACAGAGCATTAGCACTTGGCGAAGTGGTCTCCCAATCTATGTCGGATCTCACCAATATGCAGGACGCCACATCGGGAGCACTGGTACAGTAGATAATCCCAACAGACTCACAAGTGTAGTGTTGTTTCACCTGGAAGGTCTGCTTAGGGCCCTAAAATGTAGTGAGGGAGGAGGTGTACAAGCAGGTATGGCACTTGTTCCACTTGCAAGGATAAGGACCGGGAAGGAGATCAGTGGGGAGGGATGAATGGACAAGGGAGTTGCATAGGGAGCTATCCCTGTGGGAAATGGAAAGTGGGGAGTCTTGCGTTTGTGCTGTGTAGTGTGGTGGACAGACCTCTACCTTGCTAAGGCCAGGTGGCAAAACTCAGACATCATCTCCTACTTACTCCTTGAAAAGGATTCCAGTCCGGACCATCAGCCCACTGTCTCCAGTACTGTCATTGATCTCATCAAATCTGGAGATCTCTCATCCACTGCCACCAAACTCACAGTTCCCTTGCACTGCACTGCTCATTTCTAACCTCTACCCAAGAACCAGAAGCCTGACTGTCCAGGTAGGCCAATTGTCTCTGCCTGCTCCTGCCCTATTGAACTTGTGTTTGCATACCTTGAATCCATTCTATCCAGCTAGATCTGCCTGTTCGTTGGCTATGTGGAACAGTTCACCTTCCAAGCCTTCCCTGTTAATGCTCCCCAGATCTTTCTGCACTACATTGATGACTGCATTGGTGCTGTTTCATGTACCAAAGCTGAGCTCATCAATTTCCTTAACTTTGCCTCGAACTTCCACCCTGTCCTTAAATCCATTTGGTCCACTTCTGACACCTCTTTCCCCTTTCTCGATCTCTGTGTCTCCATCCCTGAAGACAAACTGTTAACCAACATCTTTTATAAACCTACCAGTTCCTAAGGCTATCTTGACAAATCTCTTCCCACCCTGTAAAACTGCTATTCCTTTTTCTCAGTTCCTTCATCATCTCCACTGTATCTGTTCCCAGGATGAGGCTTTCCTCTCCAGGACATCAAAGTGGTCCTCCTTCTTCAAAGAATGGGGTTTCCCATTCTTCCTCCACCTGCCCTCACCCGCCTCTCCTCCGTCTCTCAGATATCCATGTTCACCCCAACTTTGTGCTGCCTTAGGAGAGATAGAGTTTTACTTATCCTCAGCTACCAACCCTTTGAGCCTTTGCATCCTACACATATTCTCCACAACTTCTGCCATCTTCAGTGGATCCCACAACAAAACACATTCTTTACCACCTCCCAGTTCTCTGCTTTCTGCAGGGATTGCTCTCTCCATGGTACCCTT
The DNA here is from genome assembly GCF_048418815.1 of Hemitrygon akajei. Taxonomy (NCBI): domain Eukaryota; kingdom Metazoa; phylum Chordata; class Chondrichthyes; order Myliobatiformes; family Dasyatidae; genus Hemitrygon; species Hemitrygon akajei. The sequence continues at coordinate 141,031,354 of NC_133126.1, forward strand.
CTCTAGTCATCCTTCCCACTAATCCCTCTTCTGGCATCTATCCATGCTAGCGACAGAAATGCTCCTCCTGCCCACACACCTCCATTCAAAGAACCAAACCATATCCAGTGCTCCTGATGTGGCCTCCTCTACATTGGTGAGATCTGATGTAAATTGGGGGTCCGCTTTGTCGAGCAGCTCCGTTTCATCTTCAAAATTTCCCAGGGGCCAATCATTTTAGCTCCGATTACCATTCCCATTCCAACATGTCAGTCCATGGCCTCCTCTTCTGCCACAAAACACCACTCTCAGGGTAAAGGAGCAACACCTTGTATTCCATCTAGGTAGCCTCCAACCTGATGATATGAACATCGATTTCTCTTTTCAGTAATTTTCTTTACAACTGTAGAGCTGTGATGCATAGAGATAGTGAGGCAGAAGCTGGTGGGACTGAGTTATCTCCCTATTTAAGCTGGAGGAAGCTACCACCATGTGCATCTCAGAAGCTGGTAGCTCACCATCAGAATGTTGACCAAAGTATGCTAATTCTGTAACATACCGAGGAGAAAAGCTTGCTGCTTAGCATATCACACCATCATTCCACTGGGCACTGCTGTGTCCCCAATGATTAGCAGTCTGCTTGGCCCAAAGGCACACATTTGATCTTGAATGCTTTAAGGGATGGAAACCATTGGATCTGTAAGCCACAGAGAAGATTACTGTCTAATATCTCTCCTGCACTGCCCTCAGAAGCAGTCTATGCTCTGGATGTAATAGAGATAGACTTCAAGTTATCATTTCATTCACAGTCTTGTTCACTGAACACATTATTTACTGTAGGTAGGATTGTCTAGTATTAGTTCCAGAGTACACAACTCCAAAGCCATAGAGGGTCTTTTTGTCAACCCCTGTCTAGATAATGGCACAGTGTCATACTATTCCTAGACCTCCTTTGTCTAAACGTTTTAGCATCTTTACTGATGCCATCACTTTGGTTTTTCCATATCCCTATGGCCAGAATAAGTTATTGAGTTGCTGCACAGGTATGTGACCTAGCCATACTTTAAGGACTTATTGGGGCAGAGTGGCATTAGCGTCAGACCTTTACACCTGAGTAAGTCTCCTGTGTGGCTTTATTCTCCATGTCTTTTTGCTTATTGTCTTCCCCATTGCAATCTTCATCATTATTAGTATTGCTTTCTTTTCTGTTAAATCTTTTATGCATTTGCACGCGAAGAGATCGCCCACTAAAAGAAAAGTATCACAGAAGCTTAGAAAGAAGAAGACAGATGAAGCTGTAGAAGCTTATTCCAGTCCTGTCCAGATGTAATGATATTTCTGTAACATTTCCCTTCAATTTCACCAATAGCTTCATATAAGTATCACCACTGCTGAGCATGGGGTATTGGAGCCTTATAAAATCACAAAGTATTCAAAACACGCTTTTTAAATATGGATATTGCTGTAATACTAGGGAAAAAGCCATTTTACTGCAAATTTTCAAAAATAAACAAACTTTAAATTATAATCTTATTTTTGATAGATGTTGAGGTTAAATATGTGAGGTCTCAGTACTAAACAGATCAGCACATAAAGCAATCAAACTTAGAACATTTTGATGTGGGCTATGGGATCACGAATGGTGCCACAAAAATGCAAGTCTGTTTACTTTCATTTTATCATGCTATGAGGGGTGATTGATAGGTTTGTGGCCTAAGGTAGAAGGAGTCAATTTTAGAAAACCTAACACATTTATTTTTCAACATAGTCTCCTCCTACATTTACGCACTTAGTCCAGCCATCGTGGAGCATACAGATCTTGGACCTCCAGAAAGAGTCCACGGCAGGGGTGATTGATAAGTTTGTGGCCTAAGGTAGAAGGAGATGAGATGAGTTATTAACTTCAAACTTTCTGCATAATCACTCAAAGAGTTGACCTGCATGTGTATGTAACGAGAGCTGTATAACTCATCTCCTTCTACCTTAGGCCACGAATTTATCAATCAACCATCTGTGGACAATTTCTGGAGGTCCAAAATCTGTATGCTCCATGACTGCTGGACTAAGTGTGTAAACGTAGGAGAGGACTATGTTGAAAAATAAATATGCTAGGTTTTCTAAAATCGACTCCTTCTACCTTAGACCACGAATCTATCAATCACCCCTCATATAACCGGGCACTGGTTGACATCATAGCTTCTTCTACTATATAATGACTTTCTTTGTGTGGTTCCACTTGGAGATATAACTTAAAAATGGTTTAGAATTGCATATGAACAATCCATCATGGTAGCAGGAAAGGCAATTCACTGTGCCAAAAATTGTCCTGCTTACCTGCTGCGATTCAATCAGTCACTAAAATCTTTATTGTTTTTTTGGTCTTTTTTAATATAGGCAGCCGTCAACAAGTGCACCCACTCAGAATTACTAACTCAAACTGGAAATACAAATATTCTGACCCTGTGCTGCAAGGCAGGAATGGTTTTGGAGAGGATCAAAAGATGAACTTCTTGCTGCTAGTCACAGTAGGCTTGTTTGTATTGAAAATCTGTAAATTTAGTCAGGGAATGCTATTCTAATATGGAACAGAAGATTTTAAACATTCACCATAATGAAACAAATTGGATAAAGGCATTCACCATCAGTGAACTGTAAATAAAGGGGAATTTTATTGGATGTAAGCAATGAATACAACAAGAGGATTATCTTTGAATGGATGGTATACATCAATATAGAGTGGAGTTTCACTGTAAGTAATAACTTTACTCAAAGGAAGATTCACCATAACTCTGAACTCATTTACAGTTTCTCTCTAGGCATGCACTTACAGTATAATAAATTACTACTGCATAAAATGTTCATTTACAGTGAAGTTCATTCACCAACTACTAATATATTTAGTATTAGCTTTCAGAAAGTCTTCTGACACAGACAGTTTATACAGTAGACAGATTTGTTATAAATGGGAAAGTTGCACAGGGAATTTACTGTAAATTGACAATTCCTGCAGGGGGTTCACTGTAAATAGACACTCATTACAAAGTGAATTCATTGTGAATGGGCACATTATATAGCCCAAAGATTCACTAATTCAATGTCATACATAGGATACACTATGAAAGACTATTTTATTTTAGGGTGATTCACAGTAAATGGATACTTCTTACATGGAAACATCCAGTAAATTCTTGAGTCATGCAGGGAGACCATCATAAGCATACCATTTATACACACTTATATACTGTAAATGGACCACTTATACAGGGAGAAGATCCCTTTTAATAGGATGCTTCATGGAGCAGAGGTTTACTGCAAATGAACAGTCACTACAAAGCAAACTCACTGCTAAGTAGACGTTCAATACAGCAGGGTAGTTCACTGACTCTACAAAGTGTCTGTAGGGGATTCATGGTCAGTGATCACTCTAAATTCAAAGTAAACTGATGCTTTACACAGAGATTCACTGTAAATAGACACTTTTATGCAGGAAAGGTCATTGGATAGAGATACTTAATACAGCAGGGAGTCTCCCTATAAATGAGCACTTATGTAAATTAACACTTACGGGAAGAGATTCAATCTGAATCACAATTAATGCAGGGTGATTCTGTATAATTAGGCACTGCAGGTTAATTAATTGTAGATGGCCACTTTCTTGAACATGACCATCTCAAAATCTTTTCTTTCCTGATTTTAAATGCTTCAATTCTACATGTCTTTCAAATTAATCTATGTTCAACTTTTCCATTTATATCATCCACATTAATAACCATAATTTTAGTTATTTCATTTTAATACGTGTGTGCCTTGCAATTTCCCATAATTCAATTCCTTCTTTGCACTAAGAATGTCGAAGTATTTATCTGAGGGTATCCAAATTCAGAATCTAGATTTTTTAAATTGTCAAAATCCTCTCAGTAATTGTATCCAGTGCCTGAGTTATTTGAGTAATCAAGAAATACACAGATAACACCAGAGTGATTTCTTTAAAAAAAAAAGGAGACTCAAAGGCCAACTTCTGCTTTTACCATTGAAGACCCCACAGATAAACATTTTAAAAATGCTGGATCTCTACTTGCTCTACCAACTGTACCAATGGATTCAGACAGCCAGCAATTTATTAATGAGATAAAGAGGCTGAGTTCAATCACAGTGAACACTCAGATTAATTTGAATTACTGAATTCATACCTGAAGAACATATTCTATTCATTAGGTTATGGCTCTACCCTTTCAGTAACTGTGTATTTCACAATGAGAGAAATTCCTTTGGGAAGTACAGCCGTATATCTTCGTCTTTAGTGTTCAACATCAATTCTGGCTCTTTGACGGTATAAATTATTAGCAATGTGATTAAAACATTTTAATCACAGGGTACACAAGTAAGTGGTTTCCTCTAATAAATTATCTCAAGGACCATGGAGACTCATTAATAACCAATATGTTTGGGGAAAGTCTCAATGGAGACAATACCTAGAAATCCAGGCCTTGATTCTGTTTCAAGTTGTTTAATCTGCACAATTAATTTCTCTTTCGTAGAAATAAATGGGGGTTATTTACAACAAGCAAGTGCGTCTTTTATTCATTTGAATCATGCAAATGTGAATATACAAAATGTGGAAAATATAATTATGCATTAGAGCACTGAAAGAAAACGTTCATTTTTAACTGCACACCAACTGAAAAAAATTGGTACTTCTTTAACTTCTTCCTGCAGTAACAAACCCTAAACAGTTCCAAAATGGAATTACTAGTCAAATTAAATATATTCTATTGAATATATATTTCTAAACTATGATTGCACAAAACACAGGAAGATCCATTGGATTAAGCATGCATTTGCTGGCCTTCAAGTGGTCTATCCAATTAAATATCACTATCTTGATATTTTGAACACTTCACAACTTTACCATTTTGATATTTATCCAAATAGCTATGAAAAGATCTGCTTCTTTTCATGCAGTACATTCTAGATTGCAACACCTTTCTGTGTAAAAAAAAACCTTCTTAATGTCACAAACTGACATGACAAGTCAAAATCTTTCTGTGTTGTTTATAACCCTTCCGTTATAAAGAATGGCTGATTCTCATATACTCTATCACAACCACTCATTTTTTTTTGAGACTGTCAAAACCTTTCCTAACAATTTTAGCACCAAAGAAAACAACCTCAATTTTTCCAGTCCCTCCAAATAATTGAGGTTTCTCATTCCTGGTATGATTCCATTAAAAGAAAAAAGAAAACAATTTGAAACTGAAATATTAACTCATTCTTTTGCCACAGATGTTGAGTGACTTGCTGAGTCTTTCCGGCATTTTTTTTCTTCACATTTTCAGTATCTGTGGTATTTTGCTTTTGGGTTTCCATTCCATCAACTCCTAATAATAGAGTGATAAAGCACAGAAACAGGCCTTGGATTCATTCAGTCCTCACAACCGTCAACCAGCCATTTATATTAATCCCATTTTACTCAGCTCACATTCTCATCATCTCCCTCCAAATTCTTCACTCACCTACATACTTGGAGCACTTTACACTTGAGACATAACCTACCAATCGGCCCAACTTTGGGATGTGTGAGGAAACCAGAGCACATGAAGGAAACTCACAGACAAAGAGGGAGAATATGAAAACTCTGCACTGTATTGAATCTAAGTTTCTACTGCTGAGATGCAGTGGCCTTATTTGGCTGTACCACAGTGCCACCCTTGCTCTTCTTCAAACTTCCCACCGTCTTGATCCTTCCTAAAGAATGGTGTCCAAAATTAAGCACTCATCTCATTTTCTCAAGTCGTTATAATTGTTATGAAATTGTTCAAATTAATTATGTAAGCAGGATCATAACAAATTTGACAGAATTTCAATGAACTCTACCCGATCAGATCCTTTAAATTGAACCAAGAGCAGTTTGGTGGAACTTGATTAGCCCTGGTGTCGGGGACATTGTCAGGAGCTGCAGCAGAGAATGGAGGTATCAGAGGATGTAGAGACATCATCCATAGGAGGATATACTTTCAAATGGTAGGGCTGATGGATCAGACATGTGATCAGGTCCAGTGAACTGGTCAGACATGCATCTGCATTGGAGTCTATTGATCAGGAGCCCAGAAGTAATTATTAGTCAGGTGGGGGTGAGTAAGTGATCAAGGTGGGCAAGAGAATAAAACAAACTAAATTTGTTGATGTCTCATAAGCAAGCTCCCTGGCAGAGAAAGATTAGCATGCATTCCCCCCCCACCCCCACCGCCACCACTGATCCCTTTATGAAATACTAAAGAAGTCCTCAGCTCTTAGCTTAAGGCTTGATTTAATGTGAACGGGAATTAACTTTGCAAAATCGGGTATGCCATTTGTAACCGTGTTTTTCCTGATATCTTCTCTATGGATATGTGTTGGATTTGTAGAGCGAACGCTGCGTGAATTTCCAGTAAGACGCAAACTACTTAACCTGCTCGCAATCAAAGTTTAAGATAGATTTCATTTAGGTGGTCACAACTACACCTTGAGTATAGTGAACCTGTCTATTCTTTTCAGCAGATATGGCCAACCATTTGAAGGTAAATATAACAAATGGATATATATATTAAAGGATCTGAACTATAAGGACTGCGTATCATGGCTAAAGATGACCTGTGGAGACAATCTTTTGAGATTTAGAATTAGTATAAGCTGCAACTTTTCAGGGGATGAATGTTGTTGGAAAAATATTGCCCAACCAGTAAACAACTTGTTTTGTTTTTCCTTTTTATTAAAGTCAATGGGAAATATCACTGTACTTTGCAGTTAATTCCTAAATGTTTACAATGTTGTTATCTCACTGAAACTGAAAATGACCCCTAAATGTGTTTGAAATTGCTTCAAACACTGAAACGAGAGACAGAATTGAGGACATTAGAGAACTAGAAGGATTAGAAAGTAATAAGTTTAGATAACATCAGAGTAAAATATTCAAAGAAGCCATGGAGATGATAATAATGAATTATTTAACAAGGTATTTGAAGGAAAGAGTAAATAAGATTGTGCATTTTCAAAACCAGTCAGATGAACTTCACACTCTTTTCCTATTCTATACATCTCCATATTCTATTATTATTATTGCAGTTTTCATTTATTTAGCATTAATGATCTCCTGTGATTTCATCTCTCAGATTCAGGAGGTGCATAGAATTGACTTTAAACCAAACTTCATTTTAAAGAATCTTCCTTCAAATTTGAAACATTTTTGAAAATAATTTCAAATGTGAACTATTTAACTCGAACTTGTAGCAGTTCTCACAATGATTTTTTTTTTGGTTCTTATAGACTCTATAAGAGCTTTGATGTTGCATCATTACAGTGGAAATCTCTTTATTATCATTGGCAAATTCCTAATTTTTGCAATCACCTGTAATTTGAGAAGCGGTAGCTTTATCACCTTTGGTACTTAAGTAACAAAAAATGCACAATTTTAAAATATGAATAAAATACTAATCTATTTCACTGGAATACAATTACAAAAGCTCCTTTTATTACCCTGTTCTCTTTATTGAATTTTGCTGATTGTAATAATTCAGCAAATTACTTGCTAAATTACTTGTTCATTTATTAAAGTGGCACCTGTGGTTATAATATAACTCTTTTATAATCCTGCTACAGCTACATATTTTATAATTTTGTTTTTCATAATCCTGCTCGGGCTCTCAGATCTTCTGCTGGCCTCTTAAATTTAAATATCTCCCTCAAAGGATAATTGATAGGTTAGCTTTTTTTGAACTACACTTCTAAACCGTGGAATTCAAAAGCTAAAACTATAAGGGATGCAGACTCAGTTGACACTTTTAAACACCAGCTCAAAGCCTATTTATTTAACCTTGCTTTTAACTAACAACTTTTTGTCTTTTATTTTCATGTTTGCATTTTTCCCATTGTAAAGCACTTTGAACTACATCATCTGTATGAAGAATGCTCTATAAATAAGTTATTATTATTAGTAGTAGTATTATCACAGGAAATAAAGAGTGCATTGATGAATATTAATAATTTCCTCACATTTTCAAATTCATTTCCTCTAAATCAGCTCTCCTTATGTCATAAAAAATCATAACAATGAAAATGCAAGTATAAAATTTCTACATTTAATAACTGGGTAATGAAAATCCAACTTGTGTTATATGTCCCTTTTTAGCAAAATCCCCCGTGTGCTAGTTTTGTTTGCGGATCACAGCAATACGCCCCGAAATGAGGGCATCCAAACTGATTCCATCTTCTTTTAATGATTACAAGATCAATGATGTACGCAGTCACTACTCTGCTGACAACTTCTGGTAACTTATTCCCTCCAAAATGTGACGTCTAACTGGCCAGTAAGAAATTCAACATACTTGGATAATAAATTCCCCAGCTAAAAGAGTTATTATTTCTTTACTTGTAGTCAGTCTATCTGAGACTATGAACTAATGCACATAATAAGTTCTGACCAGTGATACTAGCAATTTTTTGAAGAGCTACAAAGAAAATATGTACATCATACCAACAAACTATGAAAACCTTAATGAGTCATGTATATTATGTATTTTCAGACATGTATTCTCTAGAACACAAACAGTTATGCAACACTGGGAAAGAGCAGGAGGCAATTAACATTCTGTGGTCTTGTAAGCATTCATTTTTGTATCTTTTCTTATATTGTAACTGATCTCAGTTGCTGCTGGCATTTTGTATTTATCGCGGTTATGTTTATGAGAGCCAGCAGCAACTAAGGACAGAAGGCATCAATGAACATCCTATGCCCATTCCATGAGTGCAAAACGTAGGCTGCTCAAAAATAAATAATTGTCATTATAAATTTAGAAGCAAATTTTGACAAATTTTATTGGTGCTCTGATTTCACGTCAAGTATAACCGTTATCTAACTGACAATAGTTTAACCTCTGCATTTTACCACATAAATCTGCAAATTAGAGTGAACACAGGGTTCCTAATCAGAATTTTATTGAATGGTCTAGCTGTAGTCAAATGCTAAGTTTAAATAAGGCTGTAATCTCTATTCAGTGTCAGAAAATAAACACATTACACATCGGGAAATTGCAAATGAATTTTTTTTCACTTCATAAGCTAAAACTGAATATAATTAACAATGAACATTATAGACGAGAAATTCCAGCAGCAGCTTGGGATCAGTTCAAATGTAAGAAAAGATACAATCAAAAGAACGCTAAGAAGCCATTTATGTATCCATGACATTCTTCCTCGGTGTGGTTTGATGTGGCCTCTGCTGCTTTTGTCTGGAAAGAGCTCTGGCAAGGAGTAATGAAACTGGGAGAAAGTAGGAAAGACAGCAATTAGCAAAGGGATCAGGAACTGGAAAGCAATAACACTCTATGGGATTACAAATTCTTCACTATAGGAACAAATGAAAAAGGGAGGGAAGCCATAAGCACCACAACTGGATATGCCATGAAGTTTAATTAAACAAGGAATTAGGAATTAAAAGCAGCTCTTTCTACTCTGACCTTTACTGTGACTTCAGGAAATATTTGGCTTTGTTAAAGCAGTGATATATGAACACTTCAACCAATTTCATAAGGAACTGAACACAGCATGACATTTTGGTTCATGACATTTTAGTGAGATTTCTTTCTCTTTACACCAATTGTGCAATTATGGAAGTGTAGTTGTTGATGGAGAGTTGAAAAATACATAAGCAGTCGTGCTTGAAATATAAATTTATGGGTTAGCTCCTATTTTGTATGGTTGAAGATAAATTTCTGCAGCAGAGTGTTTTAGCTGATGACCAAAATAAATGTTTTTCTGACGCAAAGTATTGCTTCTGCAAATACTAATAGGGCTGAAAGCATTTTAATTATTTTAACTATTACTTCATAGCATTTGACAATAGAAAATAAAAAGTCTTGAGATCTCTTTGATAAACCTTACAAATTGTTAAAGGAGTAAATACGGTAAATACATTGACTACTTGTTCTAAATTATTATTCTGCTAGTGTGAAATAGTACCGGTGATGGACAATTACTCAGCTTACAATTTTGCCACTGCATTCTATTACATTAATCAAAAAAATCTGCAGATGCTGCAAATCTAAAATGCAAGCAGGCTGCATAAAGTTTAGGAAAGAAGGAGTTAACGTTTAAGACCGTAACAATTGGGAGCAGAATTATGCCATTTGGGCCATCAAATCTGCCCTGCCATTTGATCGTGGCTGATTTATTTCCCTCTCAATCCCATTTTCTTGCCATCTCCCAACCCTTACTAATCAAGAACTTATTAGCCCCACCTTTAAATGTACCCAGTAAGATTAAAGGTTAAAAATCTTTCATCAGAACTTAAAAAAAGAGGGGGAAAAAACACAGAGAAAACAAGTTAGTTTTGGAGAGTCAAAAATAAAAGTAAAACTGAAAATCTAAAATAAAACAGAAAATGTTCTTAATACTCGATAGGTCAGTCCAAATCTGTGGGAAGAGAAAGAAGGTTTAACTGGCTTCTGATGCAGAGTGTTCACCTGAAACATTGAATCTGCGTCTCTTCCCACAGATGCAGTATGGCCAGCTGAGTATTTCAGCCATTTTCTGACTTTACATTCCTTTTGGGAGATCATCTCATTCTGCATTTCACATTTGAATGAATACAAAGTTGTTTCCTCTCTTTCCATTTCTGAGATAGGGCCCTGGACCTGAACTGGTAGCTTTATTTCTCCTTCTGCAGATATTGCATGACCGGCTGAGTGTTTCCAGCATTTTCTGCTATTCTTTCGAATTTCCATCAGCTGCTGTTATTTTGACTTTCATGTTTTTCTTAAACTTTCACACCTATAAGGTCATCTTTAACTACTTCTACTTCCAAAATTCAGAAACATTTAAAGACTATTCAAAGATATATGAATATAAAAATAAAATGTATTTAAAATAAATTTAATTGAAAATATTGAAATATTAACAAATAATTTTAAAATGGATATAAATCACTATTTTCACAATGAGTCTCTGACATCCCTCCCCATTAAAATGAATAGGGTCACCACTGCCACATCCACTCTCCTTAGCATGAAGCTGAGAATAAGATGTGATGCCCATCTTTCTTCAGTGATTCAATGTTCCATGCCTGGGTTCAATGGTGAGTCCAGCAGCAAAGCAGAGACCCAAGTGCACAGGCAATTGACTCCAGTTCATTCAGGCTTCTGCCCTTTCACTGCTTAGAAAAAAACAGGAGTTGACCTCAGAGCCCCAGTTATCTGCCCAGATACCTACCATCTCCAGCCCTCAACCTTTAATTGCCCATCCAATCACTGATTGACTGTCTGGCCATCCACCATCTTTAATCTATGATTCCCATGTCACTAGACTCCACCTCCATTTGCACGTCAGAAATCGCAGAGAATGTATTCACCTGGAACAAAGCTCATTGTCTAATGACATGGACTATCTATCGCAGACATCTCAAAACACTGCAGGACACCACCAGCACTGTTTTGTTGCAATTCTCCACATTGACCTTCACCGGGAGCATACAGAGCAAAGGATAGAAGGAATGCAGCATCTACTTGTCCACCAGCTCCATCATGCACCTCTTGCTCCCATTTTGACCTTATCATTGACTTCATAATCCATACAATGTTGTGGAAATAAGTTAATCTCAACTACAACCACAATACAACAAAGATCACAAAGCTTTGTGCTTGACATATTTTGTTTGTGGAGTGGCCTCAGGTAAACCTTTATATTGGGCTACTCTTAAAGTTAGGCCACACCACTGAGCAGAGCTGTACCCCAGTCAATTTCCAGCAGGCAATCAAGTTTAGAGCAGTGATAAAAGTTGACTTGCAGCGCTCTGAAATTGTGCCAATATTGATCAACTGAATTTAGTTCATTCCACAGATGACACATCACTGCCCGGACCCTTTCTTTGCCCCTATTTCATTATATAATACGTTCTATGGTCAAGTCACATTACTTTTCCAGGAAGTTTCAACAGAGCTTCACAAATAGAAGATAAATAACAAAATGTGCAGCTGTTGCACAATTCAAATGTTTTGACTGCACCCCCAGGTATTAAAGCAACAGAGACAATTTCCATATGAAGCAACATTTGGTTTACTGGTTATATGCCTTCCTCTCAATCAGAAGGTGTGGGTTTGGAAAGTTGCTGCAGTTACAGCAAATGGCTCTGAATTCTGTGTTGACATCCAGAAGGATATTCATATCCAATTGGTCTGATTGCCTCTTCTCCAGCTCTCTAGCCCAACCACCTTACATTCTAGACTAGGATGGTTACAGCCTTGACAGCCAAGGTCTGGCAAGACTATTAATCACCCTGTGAATCTTTCCACTACTCCCCATTATTGCCCAAGGGTGATAGATTAAAAAAAGCAACATTGTCTGTACTTCCACAGCTGCTATGGCTTTCAGCAAAAATGTTAATAAAAAATAATCCTTGAAAGGCGCAGTGGGCTTGTGGAAGAAGATGCTCACTGAAAGAAGATGTATAATTTAAAAGCATAAGAAAATTTCACTCATAGACCAGACTTTTTTTTATTTTGAATTAAATACTCTATTAACCTAGACAGCCACACCATGGGGCAAAAAGTTGTTTCCGAAGAGATCCATCAATCATATTCATTGTGCTTTGTGCATCTATTTCCCTTTGTCCTGTTCCATTTGTGAATCTTTATCAAAAAAAGCTAAAAATTAAAAGATTTTATTAGCCCATAATAAAGCTAATTCAGATAAATCCTTAAACAAAATTCCAACATGTTAAAGGTAGTATAATCTTTCCAGCTGAATGTACTGAAAAAAGAATTGCAGTCTGCCAAAAGCCACCTGTTCCCTAAACTAAACCAAACTTCTCATTCTAAAGAACTAGAACTATCATTTTTACTTGCCTGAAAACTAGGCATGCTTTAGTAATTCTGATACCCTATCACTGGATCAGAGTTAATGACAAATGACACTTTCCTCTTTGTGGTTCTCAGGATTTTTGTTGACATATTTGGCTCCTTTTGTTGGGGCCTAAGAAGTGGCCTATGGCAGAAGCCTATTCTGCCAATTTCCACGCTCCATCTGTGGTATACATCAACAGGCCCTTCCTCACAGTAAGCATTCTGACACCTGCCTGGCACAAAGAGACACTTAAGAGGAATGGAGTAGAACAGTTGAGGACTGGAGTAGGAAACTCAGCAGGGGTTAATCCAGTTCCCTCTGTTTTAGCATCCCATAGCACCTGGAGGTACTCATGTTGTACAACGTTTCCATGTATTTGTTTTAACATAAAAAGTTGTTTTATCAGCAGTAAAATTTGATTTAGTGTGCTGTTGCAAACAATGCATATATCATGCAAAAAGTATTGTTTTGAGAATTTAGATAATCCATAACGTGTAATAAAGCAATAGCTTACACTTTCTGTCACTGAGAGTTTAACTATTTTGATTTTATAGAGGGAAGAGTGGCAGTTTGATAAAATCAATTGATGTGCCTTTGAGCTTTTTAAACTAGTTTGTCTTCACTGAAGATACATTTAATTTCTGCCATCCCCCGACCAACTTCCACTTCTTCCATTTTCCTGACTCTCAGCTCCACAGCAAGGGGTCATTAATAACAAAATAAGCCCTTGACAGTTCCGTGCTAACCAAAATGGTACAAATAAACTCTGACATCCAAGAAGTCCCACAGTGGTTTTGCTGTGGGTGGAGAATCAGATTAAATATGAATATAGTAAACAGCAGGAGACAAGTTCATAAGGTCTAAAGTCAACTAGGAGCCCCCCTCGAGCTTTTTGCATTATTACCACATCTAGGTTGATGTTTAACTCAGAACAAACATTGTTTAAATCAACTTCAATTATTAAATCCAAATCCAAAAGAATATCCCTAATTTAAACTGGACTTATGAAACACTGCTTTTGTGCTGTCTGTTTCAATTGGAATGCTGGCTGTAGGTTTTTATAGTTTAAAAGATCCAATATTTTACTCAATGTTGGTTCTAAATAGAAAAGCTTCAATGGCTTTATATATTGTGGTTACCCTTTCTGAAACCTTAAAAGCATGGTAGCATTTTGTGTGATATTCTTGCTGCTGTATTTTGACAGCAGTTGATTTTTTAAAGTCCATGCAGTTAATAATATACAAGAATATAACAGCCCAATGACTTGGCTTTTCACAATTCAGCACCCATTCTATTCAAATCTTGATATCTCCCAGTGTCCTTGAATTAAGATGTATAGAAATTTCTGAAGGCAAACTTAGGAGGAATATAAAATTATTTTGTCAAGATCTGAGGTGTATTCAATAAGTTCTGGGTTAGATTGTTTGTGGAAAACATTGCAAACCAAGTTTTAAGATGTTTTTTACCAGATATAGAAACATCGGCCGGAACATATTCGAGTTAAACAAAGTGCCAAGAATACTTGGGAGTATCTTTGTGGAGGAAATCTCATACAGTTCATACAGTTACAAACAGTTGCTTGCATTGTGAGGAATAGTCCTGGTAAATGAAATACTGAAGATAAAGGCAGCAGTCATCTTCGTTTATATAACTATCAAGCACGAGGCCTTTACAGACCATATGTGCTCCAAGCACAGTTGCTATCATAGACCAGCCACAGAGTCTTTTGGGAGCTGTTAATGAACTGGGTAATTGAGCTGTCGACATGTGTTACCAAAACAAAACAAAAGGGAAAAAAGACAAATGAACAATTTATTTGCGGATCAGACCAGTTTAGCTTCTCAGCAAATAGAACAAAGTGATTGACTGAGTACATATAACAGTACATTGAAGTAAAGCAGATGTACTCATGGCAATGATGTGGCAACGGCTTCTGGCCCATCTGTGCCTATCATTTACTAAAAATATTAATTTTACACCTGCCTAAGTTGTCTTAAAAATTGATAAGTCCTACTTAAAATCATTTCATAAATATTGTGGCATAAACTATTTATTAAAACTTTGATGTCTCCACCCCCTGCTGTACATAAGTTAAGAAGAACATAATGAAGTCATTTCACTTTATTTAATGCTATCTGCTCACTATTTAATAATATGTTTAGTTTAGAGTTAAACTCATTTAGATTAATTAAAATGTAAATAAACATCTGGAGCAAAACAACAGGAGCATATTGGCCAAGGATGAACTTTGTCACTTATTAACCCCTTCATTGCTAAAAGAAATGCTATCTGAATTTCCCCAGTTTAATTAGTATAATATAATTTGTTAATAACTGAAGAAATACTACTACCACTCTCCAATTTTTAGTTAGTAAATATATTGTTTTTCAATAAATCTACTCCAATTGCTACAATTACACATATTATAATATTTAAAACTAAATTGCTTCAGAAGGTTGAAAAATTACATTGGGTTTCAGAATAATAAAACATTGAAATTTACATCATTTAGCAGTGTGTTAAAAGAAGTTGACTATTGGCCTATTATTCTTAGTAAGTTATTACCCTCCATTAAGAACAGATTTACTTTTGAAGTCATTTAGTCATTATTGCCAAAATATTACAAGAAGACCATGAAACAATGCTGTAAATTATGAAGTTTATTGAAGAATATCTAATGGTTAAAATCTACATTCACTGCTTACAGTTGAAAAAAATAGGCATTTAGAAAGCATGATTCCTAATGGATATGATCACAGCAACAATCACCGTCACATGTGGAGATGGGACACATGTTTCACTGGTGTGAAACCAGGAACAAATTTCCAATTGGCACCACCCCAGGAAAGTTTGTTTATGTCATGCCAGAGAGCAGGACAATTAGAAAAAGCCATGTTGAAAAGCATAAAATGGACATTTTTATGGCCACTAGGGGCCATATGAAAGTTGAATTTTAATTACGTAACTCATGCAAAATTGATACTTCTAATGATACGTAGAATTTTGTTTTACCCTGATACCAATTCCTTCCTTTTTGCCCTTGTTATTTGATTTTGTATTCTGATGTGAGTTAATGAACCGTGAAAACATTTACTTTTTAAACGTAGGAGCACTGAATATTTCTCTTGCTGTGGAAACTGCAAATCCACCATGAAAGTTCTCTATGCTGGCCTGGGGTGCTAACATCAAGTCAGCCTCCCCACAGTTTGTTCGCCATAACTATGGAAATAATTGTGTTGTGATTCACACTCTTTTTCTCACATAAATCTGGTTATTGAATGTTATAACCATTGATTGTAATTACAAACACCTCACTGCATATATTTCAGGGATTACACTTTTCACTGCCAGTCAAAAGTAAATGATCAGTTAATTGAAACTCAAACTGAGAAACATTGGTAGAAATTGACCTTATGATAAACTTTGACCTGGCAATATGCTACAAGCATGCCTTCCAAAGTTGTGCTGTTAGATTCCCTGCCACCAAGTTATATGAGCAACTTGTTTTACTTGAGTAGAAAATTTAAACACAAGATCGTTTCACTATCGGTCTGACATTTTAGTGTTATTTATCTATTTAGTAGGGTTCTGTGTGATATTAAAAGCACTGTTCTTAGTGCACAAAAGACTCTGAAGCTAATAGGTTTTGTTTTTAATATTTTAGTTATATATTGCTAATAGTCTTAATGGACATTTTAAATGGATCTCTACAGACTTAATATGAATGAATGCTTATGGTATGTAGTTCTTTCTTTTACCTCCTATCATTTCTTTCTGCTTTTGGTCACTTGAGAGGAAAATTTAAGCAGAAGCACAGTGGATCCCTTAATCCAATTTCTTCATCTTTGTCTTCAGGGTGATTAACTCATCCAAATTCATATTCCCAGACAGACATTTTATTTGAGGAGATTTTCAAAATCCATTGTACAGTTATTGGCTAATATTATTTGTTGGAGGACATGCTTTCAAGTTATTTGCAAAGGTGTACAGGCTAAAATAACTTATGTCACATGACCACAAGAGGGCAATGGTCAAGAATCTCTTTTCAGTGACTCAGTCAGTGCTTCTTTTCTTTTATATTTGAACAGGTCAGCAATTGCCAACTATAAACAAAGAGTTCATTCAGGCATTTGGATTCACAGTTTATGGTAAAGCACTCCTACAACTCTACATAGTTAATCCAATATCCATATTTCAGTAATGTGGGGAAAAGGATATGGCACAATCATTGGGATTCTTTGTATAAATTGATATGGGAATCAACATATACATCAATCACCAGGCATCAGGATCTGTTCAATACAGTTCTGTTGTAATGCTGCACTTTCGACTAAATGATCACCCATTACAATATAAACAACATTTTAAAATGCCATCTGATCAAAATAAGAACTTTGGTGCTCAAGGAATACTATTTTTCTTGTATGTTGAATTAACATGACATCTTCTGGGATTTTTTGATATATATAAGCAAACAGTGAAGATGTACATGAAATGCAGAAGAGAAATTGATACCTTACATTATTAACTATGATTAATTGCAAAGACCTAGCAACTTTTGGGTGCCTCTTTGAAGTATTTACAGACACGCTGACAACAATAAAACCTGCATTTTAAAGAAGTGACTGGTTCTATTTCTAAGTAACAGAGAGAAATGCCATAAATATCTTGTTTTATTTAACATGCTAGTGAGGTCAACACAGTCTGCACATTGCACTTAAAACAGGCCAATTCTCAGCAGTGATAAACCTCTTCCATTCATCCAACCAATCTTAGTTGGGGTAAGGTGGTTATGTTTATCTTAAGCTAACCCAGATCAGAACAATCCATATCCTCAATATTGATATAGTTAAAAAGTTCCAAGTGTCAACAATACCTCTATAATGAAGTATAATATCAAGGCAGATCCTAAGCCGACATAAAATCCAAACTTTGTTTTCGCAGTTAAAAATGCTAGTTCATGATGTGAACACACAAATTATTATTCTTGAACTATTTGAGCTGTACATTTGATCTGAGGAAAACTTCTTGACATACTGATCATTTCAGTATTACAAATGTTTTTCTTATCTTTCCTGGAGCATGATCATAAGACTACGTCCAGTAATTAAATATTTATTTGTTTAAAGCTGAAGAAGATCCAAGTTACCAAACCAAACGAATATGACTAATAGGCTACATGGTTATGTGACTATTCAAAACCAGTTTTGGTGAAAGCACCAGCACAATTATTAACTAAACATACACAAAGATGTCTGAAAATGCATTTCTATGCAAATAGATGTAATTTTATTGTGTAGTTACCAAGGAAATTGCAATGGCTGGCTGGATCCAAGGCAGTCCTTTACGGAATATTTTACTCCCAGCAGATAATGCTACTGAGCAGGTGCTATGAAGCCACTAACCTGACAGTGCTAGCATAGCTACATTGATAAAACATAAATTATCAATGACACAAAATGGATCCACGCCTCTTTCATATTTTTAAATATATTAGATTAGAATTTATAAAACTTCAGTTACTTTGTTAGGTGTAAAACTTCTATTCTTTTCGAAGTTGAGCGCTTCCTTTGCTCATCTGCTTAAATGTGAAAACTCGGTGATTGGGGAGGGGGATACATTTCTATGTTGGTACTAAGTCATAGAAAGCCAAGCTACATATTATCTCTGTAATTAATTAACAAACTCAGCAATCTGGAATGGACACATTATCATCACAGGTGCTGAGTTTACCAAGCTAATTGGATAAAACAGTGGGCTACAGTCTATTGCTTTCCAAGATTAGTGATTGACATGCCTCTGTCTGGCTTGTCTATTAACTGTGGTCATATTGTTGCTATCTGGAGTTTTGCTTGGCTAATACTTCTAACAAATAGAGTGCTTCTTTAGCCCTTTCTCCTTGACCTTCTCTTGTCCATTTTCTTTTAGTCAATTCAAACTGCCTTATGAAGGATTTGGTCACAGTAGAGTGAATCCCAATTCAGTGCATATAGTTAAGAGAGTGCAGCCAAATTAGCTCTTAGTCAACTCTGTGCAGCACCAATTCAGCAACTCCCAACACTTAATGCAATTGGGTACAATCGATTAATTTGGTGCAATAAATTACAAAACAATAATAAACCACATCAGAACTCTCAGCCAAAATGAGTGGAAACATTAAAATAAACTTTAGGCGCAATGGGCTATGAGTGGCCCTGCTAGTACTCAATGCTATATAATGCAATTAACAAACACAGAATCAGCTGCGCTACATTAACCACAAGCTGAAACAAAACTCTCTGAACTGGATGTACCCCTTCTGAAGGGCTACTGAATGAATATAGTCCATTGGAGCCTCAGGTTCATCCTATTGCCTGCCCTGAATACCTCACTTCAAAGACAACCCGCATTCATTAATTGGCCTTTGAATTAATATCAAAAGGGTCACAATGTGAGTGCCAAAAGAGAAAGAAGCTTTAATGAAGCATAGAACTGCCATTCATTTGCAGATAAGCATGTTTTTATGCTTGGATGGTCACCATGCTGAAGGCCTCATGAAGGGGGAGGCAGAAAGAGTTGAAGAAGCTTTGCTCTAATGGTAATTTGTACTGTAAACAAACAAGAGAAAACCAACAAATATACTACAAAATAGTGGTAGACAGTTCAAGCCACAATAGGACAACAACTTTCAACTGCTATGACATACAGCAAAACAAAGGAATAGCTTAAATTAGCTGTTCCTCGGTTCAGAATCTTATTTTAATTAATATGTTATTTTAACAAACACAATCACTCTATCCAACTTTCAGTCTTTGTATTCAAATGTAATCAGAATTCTTGATATAACCCAAATTCACTCAATGTTACTTTATATCAATAAAATTGTAATGTTCCATTTTAAATTGCAAACTTCAAACACATTTGAGTTAGCTTTTCGAACTTCTTTCAATTTTATCAAGTCATTGTCATGGGGTATTTTGGAAATTTATTTCTCTTAATATTAAATCATAATTCTCAGAAAGCAAATTTATCTCTTATGATAAAAATTACTTTTCATTTCTGATCTCTATCACTGATATTTTGACTTGGAAACATTAACAGTATGTTACCTCAGTCAAGCACCCAGCGTTTCAATGCAGTCAATGTTACAGAATCATTGAAATAGAGCCTTACATCCTATGATCTGATAAGTTAAAGTCTCTTCATTGTTTGCACTGATGTGCTTATTGATCCCTTTTTTAAAAAAATCTTGAAAAGTATTGCAAAAAAGTTTCAACTGCCACCTTTTTTTATCTGTCAACAGCAGACATTGAGAAAAGCAATTGCTGAAATATTGATGGCAAGTATTCACTTTATTTACACAAAGTTCTTCTCAGTTTCTTTGATAAAAGCAGTTAAATCTTTTTACTCTTTCATGTTTTGTCAGAACTTGATTCCTTTTGTCCTCTGGCTATTTGCCTAGCTGCGAACAATGATGCGGGGAGAATAGAAGCAGATTGTTGGAATGGTCTTCAGTGAAACTAATTATGACATGTTGACTGCACTCACCATGACATATTTCAGAGATCCAAGCTTATTCAATTACCCTTTCCAGATTTCCCTTTGAGAAATATTTTATCCTTTTCAGTGTTTGTATTTCTGAAGTGCATTTATGTTCAATCTGTAAGCACAATCCCCTGATCTATGAGGGATGGTATTGTTACCGTTATTATACCCATTTCCAAATTAAGTAAACACCAATGGGATATTGAAGACATAATTTTGTATGAAAGGCTTAGTAGTAAAGAAAAAGATTTTTTCTCCGTGTATTTTTACAGCAACTGTGATATTTTGTAGTGCCCTCCTTAAGATGTGGTTCTAAACAAGGGCCATGAGGCTGTGGCTGTTTTTTGTTTGAGAGATTTCTTCTTGTTGGAATAAAACACATTTCATTCCATTTTGCTAATCACAACAGGCATTGACAGTTTGGTGAACACTGGACTTGTAATGCCTGATGATCATGGTGTGGGTTTTGCAGATGCCAACTAACGGCAGCTGCTCAGCGAGAGTATATTAGAATAGAGCCAATGAAAGAAAGGAGAAACATCTTAGTTACATACATCCTGAAAATATGAGTGTTTAATAACTTGGAAAACAAATTGAGACACTCATATGATTTGTATTCAGAATCTGAATGTTGCTGAAAAAATTATATATGATTTTATAATTTTAAATTAACCGACTACTAATTATTTTATTTCCCTTCTTTTAAATCATGTAGTGCCACTCTACTTAAGAGGATGGAGCTCTGTTTTTAGGTCTTTGCTAATTCAAACAGGTTAGTAAGAAATTCAAAACACTTTGCTTGGATTGAATCATCTTCTACTAATCTCCACCGCACTGTGAGGCACTCTGTCCCATCCACTCACTGTCCCATACTCTCCAACAACTGCACAACTATACCCACCATCTCCACACCACCTACCCCCCAGGGACTAAATAATGGAAAGCTTTCTGCATACAAAAGCATGCTCTAGAATTCTTCCTTCCGCTTAGAGTAGTATCTTGTTCATTCATGGAATCTCTAAGGTTGTGCCAGCATTTATTAAGTCCTAAGGCTTTTTTTGCACACACATGTGCAAGATGCCTCATAAAGAAAACACAGGATAGGATATTTCTGAGCTGGGGAAATCTGCCACTTTAAACACTTCAATGCCATTCTGGTTCTTGAAATGGAATATTCCAGAAGATAGGGCATACTTCCCTGGAACAAAAAAAATGCACTATCAAAATACATGGTTCTTTACTACAATTCTTGTGTCACTTAAATTTGTTTTTATTTTCAATAAAGAGAAACAATTCTGGGGCTTAATATTATAAACAAAAACAAATAAACAAAAGGCCATGGGGATTGGTATCAGTATTAAAACATGTAATCTGATAGAAGTCTGGTCTTTCGTCTATCATACCCACTCCTATTAATATACCCTTGACCTCAACTTGAATAATTGGAAGAGTTGCTTTTCTGAGAAGGCAGACAGCCTGAAGGCCACTGTAGCATGCATCCTTGCAATGAGTAAATAGAGGCACCACCCTAACTAAAGTGTGCCTTCTGAACACAGTGTCACATTTATGTGAGGGACTTAGATAAGAATTTAAAGAGAAAATTTCAATAAGTTCACTTATAATGGAGAAAATAACATGGCATCAACAAAGTAAACAACATTGAACATGTAGAATTGCAAAATAGAGAAATTCAAAATGATTGTATTAATTTCCCTTAGGTTCATCAATCTTAAAATAACAGGTAATTCCAAATAGATGAAAACCTTCAGTAAAGTAACAGGTGAATCTATTAAGAGAACAGGGATATATTAATTTAGTCTTAAATGTTCTGCTGTACCCAATTCAAACCACTTATGTATGTTTCAGCACTTCAGTGTTGATTTCTTGCAGATTCTCCACTTCAAAAATGCTCATGATACCCTGACCCCAATAACAATTTGGGCAAAAGTGTTGTTTCTCCTCTTCCACTGGGAAAAGTTAATCCCATTTACTAATCTGAATCTTGCCGGGAATAGCCAGGATTCCAGCTGAGGCTTCACATTACTGTCTCCATCAAGCAAAAGCATCATCCACTTGGTATTTACTTGAAGCACTACTTCCTTCCAGTTCATTCTACAATAGCACCTACTGTTACACTCTCAAGCGCCTCTGTCTTCTGCAGTTATTTAATCAGCACCTGCAAACCATTCCCCAGTGCATCCATCTCCATATTAAATTGATTTGA
This sequence comes from Hemitrygon akajei, assembly GCF_048418815.1. Taxonomy (NCBI): domain Eukaryota; kingdom Metazoa; phylum Chordata; class Chondrichthyes; order Myliobatiformes; family Dasyatidae; genus Hemitrygon; species Hemitrygon akajei. The sequence continues at coordinate 141,053,951 of NC_133126.1, forward strand.
ACCAGGGTATTATCACTCAATTATCATATAAATCACTGAAAATCAAAGGTACCTCCCTTTCAAAGTTTAAAATCTTGCTCGAAGTATGATTATTCTACATACAATTTGGCCTAACATATCACTGCAAACACACCCTATGATTGCACATTTTGTATTTCCGACGGTTAAGTCCTGTTAAGTATTCTGTTCAGTTGTAATTAATTATATAAATTATAGAAATAAAGGCTATAGACCAATTGCTCACAAATCAGATTATTATGTTGGTTGGCGTTGACATGAACATGAAAAACACATTTTATATCAAATGTCACAAGCAACATAAAATGGCAGCCAGGAACAATGTTGCATCATCCCAACTCATGGCAATGGAAGCTATCTCCCTGCTCCGGAAAGAAGTGTACCATTTGCCAGATGATTCATTCCATAAAACATATCCTACTGCATATACATGGTATTCTCATTGTAACCATCTTAGGTAACCACAGCACTCTTGAACATCTGCTAATACTTGTTCAACAGTCTTTATGAAATATTATTTGAAAGTTATTTTGGTTTAAAATGTTTTTATTTCTGAGCTATATATCTCCCGAGAATAATTTGATAAAAGCCAAAAGGAAACATTTATGAAAAAAAATAGAGTAGGATGCATGCTGCCTCAACTAAGTCTACATGAATGTCAAATTTCAGCAAACACCATTCTACATGACATGATGATACAAAAAAAAATAATTTCACTGCAGAACTCAAGGCCATGCAGTGTTTCAGGTTTTCTTTACAAGAAAAACATCAAATCTGAAGAGTTTGTAAATGGTCAGCTTTTGGATAATTAAATGTACATCCATTGAGGGTGTTTATCAAGAACGCTGCATATGCAGGGCCCTTAGTAATATCAAGGATCCCACCCATCCATCCAATATCCTCTGACTTTCTACCATCAGGTAGGAGACTCCTATGCATAAAAACAAGAATGCTCATGATGGGAAACAGTTTATTCCCTCAGGCCATTAGAATTCTGAACTCCCTGCCACATCACATTCAAAGTGTCACCAGTTAATCTGTTCTGTACCTACAATATTTAATTACTGCACTTTACGTTGTTTATTTATGTGTAATTCATCCATAGATTTATCCTTACTTTCATAAATTATTTGTGCTGTATGTGTGTTATGTGTATTACTGTGCTTCACATCCTGGTTCGGAGAAACGTTGTCTCGTTTGATGGTATACATGTTTATAGTTAAATGACAATAAACTTGGCTTGACTTTTATTTTCCTCTAACTTCAAAGCAACAAAAGCTGTTGCAGATCTTTTTCCTCAAACATGGTTGACCAACATAGTTTTGAAAATCAACCAAAGGTATTGAAGTTTTATAGCACAGATATTGTAGAAATCCTCCACATGATGCAATGGTAACACTCACAGTTATCAAGGATTTTGAAAAAATAACGTACAACTTTTGTTTACCTAGCTTTATTACATCAGGCTACAGACAGCATTGTGGAGGCATCTGCACTTGGAAACTGAATTGGCAGCCCAATACAAAAAAATTGTGTGTTTGTGGCAGCAGTATTACTTGTCACAAATGAAATCAGATAAATTAAATTCCATGAGAAAATAACAAAGGTATGCAGTAACTTGTAGCAAAGTTGAAGTATAATATTGTTCACTTTGATCTAAATTGATAGCCTTTTGTATCTGTTTAATTGAGAGATGGTTGTGCAATCTTGATGTGAATTTACAGAATGATTGGTAGTGACTTCACCAAATAAAGTAAAATATAATCAAAAAGATTAGCATTGAAAAGTCTTAAAGAACTCATCAGCTATAGTGTGAAATTATTCAAACTAGAACACACAAATCCACCTTTAGGAAATTGATGATTTATCCCAAAAATACACCTAACTTGTTATTAGTGTACAGTGTTGTTAAGAGCATTGATCTTTAGTTCCCTATACTCTCTTACCATATCATTTTACAAGGGGGATGATGAGAATAATTGAAGCTGAAAAGGCTCCTTACTCCATTATAATTATTTTCTGATTTTTTTCCCCCCTTGGTTCAAAGATAGTTCAGGAATGGTTTAAGTGCATGGCCGTGAAAGGCTTCTTAGCAATTTTCCAAATCTGGTGTTGATTTTAGGTAGAAGGTTTAAAAAAAATGAAAGAAAGAGTGAGTATCCCACAGATGGGATTTATACAAACAATTTGGACCACAATTACTTTGGTGAAAATTAGTTCTGATGAAAAGTTTACTTTAAGTGACTATTTTTTTCTTTAAAATTAATCAAGATTATATAAAATTTTACATAAGCTTCTGAATTAATGTACAACTACAACTTAATAGCACTGTAACCAAATATTTAGTATAAAATATTTATTAGAAATTAAACAATTAGATTAGCAAACTGTATAATTAGCTTTCACATTTGTATACAACTATATCGTTAATGTGCACAGAGATCTCTAATTAAGTTAATGATTAAGTTAAAAAACCTATGTTAATGAAGTTTCCATTTAAATATCCTACATTAGATACAATAAAGATACCCTCCCTTTAACTGCTGTAAGCAAAAAACATAGAGCTTTGATCCCTGTTGTTAAAAGGCAATGACAATAAAGTTCAGCAACAAGGGGCAGAGCTACTGGCCCCTCTTCACACAACAATAGCATCAGCACCAACAAACAAGCACTTGATCAATATTTGGCCAAGGCAACTGAAAAGTTTCTTTACAGATTTTAATTCCAGGTTGTAAAACAGCTGTAGGGCAAAAAGGGACATAAAACTCCAATGAATTCGTTTGTGAGGAACCTTTCCTGCCTGTTTAGCATGTAGTAACTGCATGGCCACAGCCATCATCAGCAAATTCGGCTTCACAAGATATCTCAGGGGATATGAACAGTGGCCAAACATAACATTTTAATTCAACTTGCTGCAATTCATACAGCTTTCCGAAAAAAAGGCACTGTTTGACAAAGAAGTCAATGTTATTCTATGAACTCTCTTGATCAAAATGATACCATGTGTTCCAGGTACACTGAACACAAGATACAAGACTTTCATGCCATAATTGGTTGCTGGGTTTATTTATATCCTAAGGAGTTGTTTCAGGTGACACCTTAGCTTGTATTATAATTTGCTACTTCACCTAACATGAACTTTTGTTTGGGGATAACTTCTGGTATAAGTTTGATGCCCACATTGCCAGCCAAAACATATCATAAAAATAGAAATTTATCCATTAGAAACACATTTTGTTTGTAATCAAAGCTAGTTGATTTATTTTAATTCATCACATTAAAACCGGCACAATTGTTTTTAAGTGATTTGAACCGCTTCGCAGAGTGGAATTATTGTATTTATTCAAACAGAAATTCTCTTAGACATGTGTGCATTGATGGAGCAGCTATGTTTTCTTTGGAATAATTGCCAGTGAAATTATTTGGTTTTGATATGATGTGCTAGAAATTAGTGATTTAATTATGATCAAAGGTTTATCAGACAGTAACACGAAATTAAATGGCAAAAGTATCTCCTTTGTTCCTTAAAATAAGTTTTAACACTGAAGAATATATCCCATAAAATAATTTCAATGAAATTGTGATCCCTGATTTGAATGTCATTTTGTATACTTTAGATCTATTTTGTACTCAAAATTTATTTTTATTGAACTGTTGTTCAGCACTTGTTGATATGCTTACTACAGGTGAAGTAGACCAATTCTTTTGGACCCGAGGCAGAATTTCCCAGTAATTTCTGTGTTGTGATCTATTTTGTTGTGCTTAATATTTATGAAATTAAAATAATACCACACATTTTTGTTGCATGAGAAAGCAATATTCACTTTATTATCTTTATTTTGTACTAATTTAGCAATAAGTAAATATCTAGAGAAAAATGTAAAAGAAAAGAGATGGTCTATATTGTAAAAGATTATATGATTAAACCTCATGTTTTATTTTTTTAGAAAAAGAAACACAAACGGAACATAAGCCACGTCAGTTATAACTTTTACATTCAAATTACAAGACCTACAAACTAATTAATCTGATTATTGATTCTATCATACAAAGCTTCACTAATACAGCCTAGCAATCAAATGCCTACTGGCATACAGAGACTGATGCCATCACCATGTGGCATTGCATTGCAGTGTCTTGTGAGTGATGGGAGCATGAAATCTACCTCTGGAGGGGTGAAATTTCACGCTGGTAATTAGACAGGCCTATCTGACCAATTTCACTTCACTACAGAATCAACACCAGGTTCTATCTTATTTAATGTGAACAATAAAACAATTACCACAGGTTTCCTTTGGCACCAGAATTTCAGAATTTTTCATTGCTTCCCATCAGAAGATATGAAAATATCAGCACCAACAAATATGAAAATATTCATACCAGAATATTGGCAAAATACAATTGACTCTATTTCTAAGGCCCAGAGGAGAACTACCTCAATGTGCTTATCCTAGTATGCCTAAAAACAATGCATTTACAAATATTACTAGTTCACTCTTCCCTCATCTTGAACCAGTTAATTTTCTGAGTTCAAATTCCAAATTACACCTAATCTATATGGACAATTGTCTTGCCCGAACCTAAACAGTTGGTCATAGGAAACCATTCAATAGCAGACACTGGAGGCTGCACATGCTGAAATCTAGAACAAATTGCTGGAGGAACTTAGGATGTCAGGCAGCGTCCATGGCGGAAAAGGTACAGTCAACATTTTGTGTGCAGACCCATCCAGTCCAGATGAACAACTGGCCAAATCTCGGCACAAAATCCATGAATTAAGCTGGGAAATATTTGGTCTATATGGTTTAGTAATAAGCTGGTTATGTCAAATGAATTGTCAGTAATTATTAAATTGGGTACATTAGTAGGATTTAGTCCAGTCTAGTGTTTATTTTCCATAGCTCTAGTGTTACAATGTGTATTGCTACTCTCCTTTCCCAAAACTTTCCAAAAGTTCCATACAAGCTCTTGCCTGCATGTCAATTGGTTAAAATTCTTTCACTCCTGGTCAGAAAACAAGCATGCCTTTATGTTACATTTGTTGCTATCTAGGCGAAGCACAGCAGCTACCTTGCCGAGGACAAAGAGAAATAATGACCAGCTTATCTGGTGTGAGGTTGTCGATCAATTTCCTCAGGGATTCCACTAACCAAATGGACCAAGTACCAAGGAAACAGCACAAGTGAATGTCATGCTCCGGGAAGGATTGCAATCATCTTACTGGAGAATAGCACATGCAACCGTGCAGCACGCTGTTAGTCCTGCAGGTGAACTGAAACATCTCTTGCAAAGACTTTGGCCTCCTAATGCAATTGAACTGCTTGGACAGTACACTTTAAGAATATTCGATCAAATGGGCGTAAGACCGTAAGATCGTGATAACCAAAACGGGCTTTTGATTTCCGAGAGGGAAAAAAAAATCTATGGTTTCATGCTTACAAACTGAATTTCAGTCTGAGACGCCAATACAGCCTGAACAATTGCAGACAGCTGGGTACATCTGGTGGTACAAAACCTACCGCGGCCACTGTTTTTGTTTATAATTGTTATCTTACCGATACAGATATAATTCGTTTGTTTTATTTGTGCGAGAAAATGTTAAGTGTGATTGGCCAGAAGGAAAACTGCCCGAGGAATCGTAAAAAGCTTTTCAGATCTGCTTTCACGAAATATATGTTAATTTAAAGGTTTTCTTTAGCAAATTGCATATAGTAGGTAGACTTATGTACGGCTAAGAGATGAGTCAACGAAATAATCGATTTTACTGCAATCTCATCTATATTATCTTCTCAAAGCAGTGTAGACCGAAATATAATGTTGGCTGGTGTTGTACTAAAGGAGTCATCATGAGGGGTCATTATAAATATTGGGATGATTATCACAATGCTCCCGTTCTCGTCCGTCTGCCCGCTCAACACAAGTAAACTCATCGTCAGTTTTCAGTCTTGTAACCCCTAACACTTGGTTTGCCCGTCATTCCGTATATAGTTTGCAAGAGGAGAGAAGAGTCTTATCTAATAGTATCGTGCTTGCTCTCCGTTGACTTTCTCTCATTCATCCTCACTGTTGCCACTTTGTCACTGCGTGCACTCGCAAGTGAATGAACACAACTGTTTCTTGTAATCTTACATCTAAATATTAAGATGGGCTCCGGGAGTCGCGTGTCTGCAGTACAGTTATTAGCTGTCAGGAATTCTATTACTACATGAACCGAAAATGCATTGGCTCGTTCAAAACTTCATTCCGTAAAACTATTTCATCTCGTTCCCCTCTCGCAGATTTACTTGTTCGTTGCTTCGAACAGTGCTCCCTGCGAGAGAGAAAAAAAAGGGACAGAAATTTCACGAATTTGCGCCCCGGGCGAATTGGGGGCGGGTCAGGGAGAGATGAAAGTGAGAAGAAATAAAGGGCTCGATTTAATCAGCTTTAAGAGGCTTCGGTCCGGGTTCTGATTGAATTTTGGACCTGCGCGTGATTGCAGATAAATCGAGCTTGACCACGCCTGAAGCTGCGAGAAAACAGTGTCCCATTCAGCGAAGATCGGGCAACCTCAGTCACTTTACCACACTACTAAATCATTAAATATAGTCCCGGCAGAAACACTTATAGCGACCCGTTTATATGTAAGAGAAAATGGCTAACAGGGGGAATTAACCACGAGGCGAACTTAGCAAGAATGTTGTGCTCTAATGGTTCTTAAGCAGCCGACAGTTCATAAAAACTTCAATGGTGCATTATTTTATGTGGCTTTTTTTTTAAATGGCAAGACTATCACGTTCGAGATTAGAAAGTTCACTGAAAGTTAGTTATTACGAAAAGTTCCCTGACTATAAGCTTTGTAAACTTTTATTTTAAGATCCTTTTAGTAAATTACAATTTTCTTTTCTTCTGATCCCCTGAGTTTGTCAGCTGTGCTTGCAAAGACTTTGCTATTAAAGTGCAAACAGAGGCCTCTTCAAACTACTTGGAAGTTACAAGCTGAACACTCCACGCTCGAATGCCTTGTATCATCGTGTTATAACTAGCTCTGTAATGTTACCAGGCCGTTGCGAGAGGGGGATAAAATCTCCAGTGACTTGAACTGATTGTTTACCTGTGAACCTAAGTTAATTACAACATAAATTGCTTGTTGAAAAGATTAGAACGTAAAGGACACTTTTCCTCTGTAATAACTTATTTCCATTTAAACTAATGGTGCCAAAATAACGAGGAGATCCTAGAATGAATACACTAACCTCTTACAAGTGTTGAGCCACAATCTTTTGGAAAATTAATTTGCAAAGGCTAAATTTTAATCTATTAACTGCTAGGAAATGGCCGGCATTCTTAGCCGTTTTCTCTCCCGCTACTTCCAATTTAATGCGAGACCCTAAATCAAAGACTTTGCTCAATCGGACTGTGCCAATTGTATTTTGCTTTTGAATGACAGTCGGCATCTTACGTCTAAAAAGATGGCAAAAGAAACATTTTGTTGGTGAAAATGGCTGGTTTTCCACGGTGGAAGCAGAGTCCATAAAACTCCAAGAACTGGCTGCTACCGGCGATCACTGAATAATTCATCCCTCATTGCAAGCCCAAATGTCTTTTCTCAGCCTTTTGTTTGGATGGTTTCTGTTCTTTTTTTCTCCCTGAATTACAAAAAGGTTGCCTTCTTTTGTTGCGACCAAGCTGTCACCGGCACAGGCTTTGTCCTTCCAAGCCTAAAGTGTAACTTTCAATGGACTCACGCTTCTTTGTTTTCCAAGTTCATCTCCAAGTGTGGATTGTGTATTCAAGGACCTCTTTGTATAGCTGGAAAAGTTGTACAAATGTTTGACCAGCTCATTTGGTCGTTTTTGTCTACTCAAGATCCTATTTGCAGCGAATTCCGTGCAGGTCTATGGACTCCTGCAACAAGCGACACTTTGTGTCAAAGCTTGTGCGCAAGGCTAATGCTAAAAAGGACTTAAATTTATCCACTCTCACCGAGAGTTTCCAGTCTTTTTTTTATATAGATTCGATGTTTTGATTAACAAATCATGTCTTTGCGAAAAGGTACTTTGTTAGCGGGGAGAAAAAGGAAATCAAATCTCAACAATGCCAACAAGTTAAAAGGAGGCACGGCTATACCTTTTCATTGTTACTATGATCCATAGAGAAGCTCGTAAAATACACATTCAGGATCATTCAAACGTTGAATATGGCATATCAATCAGATCAATAAATAGTTCCGACTAAAAACGAAATATCGCACTTCATGAATCAGGTCACAGCTTCACGGTCGCCTCTAGCTCCCTACTTGTCCTATGGACATTGGGCCGATCTTTCAGAGCCACGTTTCTGACGCGATTTCGCACAATCAAAATCAGGAAATAAACATTTCTAAATTGCACATGTACAGTATATGGCCAAAATCTGCGTGGATAGGAGGAAATATGTTTTCTGGATAAATCATAGCACTAGGTAACTGATGACGCTTTGTTTCTTATCAAAGTATGATAGGAAATATAACTGGTGATATTTTTGGTGTAAGTCGGGATTCTGTTTTAATTCTTGCAACTGTATAAATCCTCACTTCTGCGACACTTGAAGTATCCCGTAAAGTTCTAGTCTCCACACTATAGGAACAGCGCTTTGGAGAGGGTGCGGATATGGTTTACCAGGATCTTGCATGCGTAGGGCGTATTAGATCTAAGGAGAGGGTACAAAACTTGTTTTCGTTGGAGCGTCGGGTGCTAAAAAGGGTGACCGGACGGAGATATACAAGATAATGAGAAAATTAGATAGGGCAAATCGTCGACAACTCCCCTTCCACCACCACCCTCCCCCTCCCTCCAAAAGTCAGATACCTAAAGGTATATTTATGGTGAGAGAGGGAAGGTTTAAAGATGCACTAGCCACTTTGTTTTTACACGGGGATGTGGTAGAGTCAGATACAAATCAATGTTAAAGAGTCAAATGGACGCGTGAACTGGAGGGAGCAGAGTGACCATGTGCAGCCAGATGGGATGAGTTCAGACTGGCATCGTGGTGAGTGGGCCCAAGTTTTCTTTTTGTGCTGCACTGGTCTACCTTCTATGTCTATAAAACTGGCTCCAATAGTCAGACCATGTCCGCATCCCCCCCTCCCAACACTACGACCAGACTCCCCACCACACGCCACAGCCAGAGATCGCCATGTGGACAGACCAAAGATCCAAGGATGTTCTCAAAGGCTTCATTAGAACCAGCAACATTCCCGTCATTTTCTTGGAATTCAGAGTGGACAAGCGTTCCCAATGGCACCCAGACCCACGAGTCCATGCAACCTAGGTAGAAGCCTAGAATAAATGGCGGAGGAATCGAGGCGATCTTTCAAAATACCCACAATAAAAAAAGATTCTGGAAACACTCAACAAGGCGGGCATCATTTGAGAAAAGAAAGAAAGAGACACCGTTCCTTTGAAAGATCTGATGCCTGGAACGTTAACTCTGTGCCTACTTCCAAAGATGCTGCCTGATTTCTAATTTTGCGCATCTGAAGCAGTTTTGTTTTCCCTAAATATCCAACGCCCCCTGCACTTCGCGTTTCCTTCCACACCGTCAACTCTAGAAACTACGGAAATGGAGTTTATGCAAGTCTTCGATCCTAGGGACTGTCTATAAACATGTTGGTTCCAGAACCCCCTCCCCCAGTTAGCCATGAGATTTCCCGTTTATCTTCGCAGGTTCCGTATATCTTGACCAGGCTTAGTTTATTTACCTCATTTCCTTAACATGAATGATTGTGAATTTCCAACAAAGCAATCATGAAAAAAGTTCACCTATGTTTTAAAGAAATAATTTGTTCCTGTGTAAACATGCCCGAAATACTTGAGCAAATCTTAAAAGAACCGTTTCATAGTTTCTAAGAAACAGAAAAGAAGATTGATTTCGTGTGGGAGGGGAAATATCCAGAAACGCAGATAGGTGCAATTATACAAAAATTATAAGAGTATTTAAATCTCAAAGGGTTAAATAGACTCACCTTCTAACTCCCAAAAATAAAAGCAGTCTGTCGGATTTTTAAAATAATGCCTATTCCTTATTTCCAATATGCTCCGTTTTACTTTTCAATTATGGTAAAGTCAGTAAAATTCTGTAAAATGCTAATGGTAGATATGGGAGAAGTATTTGGTGATATTTCACTGAAATCCCCTGAAATTCAAACTTCAATTGACAAGTTGAGAGCCCTGTTAACTATATATGCAGTATCTAGTATATATGCAAAATTCACCACGCTGAACTTTCCCTCATTATATTTTGAAATGCTTAGAAAGTGGCATCAGAAGTTTAGTTTCGTTTCGTTACATACCAGAGACATACTGAGTTGAAGTTGCAGTAAATTTCCTTAGAAAGTTTAATTTTCTTTAAGTATCTTCTTTCTCATTATTAGTATCCCATTAATGCACTCCAAATATTATATAATTAGAGACATTTCAAATCACATCTGCACCGAATCACTTCCAATTTTCAGATCTCGTTGAAACATAATTAGCCAATGTTGGCTCAGTTTTAATGTAACACCATGTTGAAATTAGCCTGGTATGCTCTTATCTACAGAGCTATATGTGTCCCCTCACTCTGAATTACATTTCACATTGTTCAGTAAATTTTACCAGCATAGTTGTTTGTTTAAAATAATAACATCTAAACTAATAGCGTCCAATTTTTAAAGTCTACAATGTGTTAAACGTTACGACCATGATCTTATTTGATTATCTGAAACATTATTTTTCATCTTCGGAAACTGACAGTAAGATTACGAATGAAGAAAAATTTGCAAAGTGAACACCTGTTTTAAAATGCTGCAAGCTCAAACGTCGATTAGAATTTAAAACAACAATGTATGGTCTTTGAAATCGACACTAAAATCGAAATTACAGGAAGTTATTGATAGCATAATTGTATTGAATGACATACAGTTACATGGTTGTATATATTATCTGCGATCTCTACTTGATTGCGGCATCATTTAATTTATTAGGAACTTAGCAATAACTAAGTGAAGTCCTGCAACAGACGTAATCTGTTGCTGTTCCTGATGGAGCTGACACATTTAAGTGGTGTTATTTGGCTCTATTGCTCTGTAATCAATAAAAAACGGTCTACACTAATAATCCGTACAACAATATTAAGCCTACTCCTCCGCCGGCATTATCTGTAAATCAATGAAATTACAGTCAGATGTTAAACGGTGAAAATAAAATCAGTTTATCATCGCGCACAACGAAGCGGCAAACTATCAACAGGTTGCGGTGCTGATAAGTCTTGTTCTGATTGCATCTCGAACTTTGATATCGCCGCCCTTTGCTAGGTTTGTTCAATTGTTTTGACACTTTGGCGTAAACTTTACCACCTGAACAAGCTCAATAAAACTCACAGGGTGAAACAAAAGCAATACTTCCGTTCACTTTCCCTCACTCCGGGAAATGCCTCAACCGCAAAACAAAGCTAAGAACACCTAGGCATGTGCAGCTGGCGGCAAATACGTTCGTGGCCATTCTGTTGAAACCTCCAAGGAACATCGTGATTCCTTCTACCCCCATTGAACTTCCATTCGGAGTTACAGTAGACTTTGTCCAAATGATGTAAATAATACAATCTTAGTGATTCCTTAATTCGCATCAACTAAATAAAGTATCGACAGAAATATTAATCACAGAAAACGTACAATTTAATAAATTCCATCCTTACCCTTATCAGCCAGAATCCCGTCAATACTGTGCTTGGTTTTTTTATCGCCATCTTCATAGTCTTTTCTTCCACAATCTTCCTCTTCGTCTTCTTTTTTCCCGAATTTACTCCTCAGGATACGGCTTATTGAACTCACTTGTTTGGAGGAAATGTTTAATAAGATGAACAAAATGTTTCAAGTTCCTGTGCAATATTCCATTCATGAAACAAAAGTCCAGAATATTAAGTTTAATAATTCATTTATAATTTGGGATAAAGCGATTATACTTTACTTTTATCCATCAAAAATAATCAAATGGATATTTCTCTCAAGGGAAACATTACATTCATGATCAACGACATACCAAAAGCCCGAACTCTGGCAAATACCACCCCTCCATAAAAGCTATATAAGACATTGACTGTGGTCAATTTTAGCACGGTGAATTGTTTCTTAACTATTTTAATAAAAATAATAAATTAAAGGACCATATAAATGGAACTTTTTGAAATGCTGAATTAACTTATTAACATCATGAGGTACGGTTTCCTTTATTATTTGTTGTGCAGCTGGACGTCATTTACATTTGCAGAAATGTTCATGTTTATGGGAAATAAGAGTAGTTATGTTTGTATGTTAGTCACAATATTGTTTGAATTACTTCAATTCGCACAGATCTCAAATGTTGTACCAACCAACCTGAGGGAATGGTATTCCGATCACACATGCCGTCTTTCAATAGCTTATCCCGGATTTCCCAGCTAAACATTCCAGGATTCTCTTTCTTGTATTCTTCGATCTTTTTTTCCACATCTGGTATTGCCATTTGCTTCATTGGAAATGGTATGACAAGAAAGAGGACAAAATATTATTTACAGCTTTGCTTCATTGTGACAGGTAAACTACTCCACTTCAGAGACATTCCGACTTGAAAATCAAATACAGCAGTAATTTGTACTCAATTTCTAATTACGACAAACGCAGCAGTAGCTGAATAACAGCTCTATATCGGAATCTTGGGAAAAATCCATGCAAAACAAAATTCAATGTTTGATACACTTTGCACGTGAAATATGTAGCACTTCATTTGGACATAATTGTCGGGCACGCAGATATAGTTCACGACCGAAACTTTACTTGAGGAATTTGAACGAAAGTCAAATTGGACCGAAAAGGGTTTTATTGATTGGTAACTTCACTGCAAATCGCTACTCGAACTTTACAGTCACGTTTATCGAAAATGCGGGGTAACTAAAGTACGATTCCTGTGTTTAATGACCTATATTACGATAATTGCTGGCCATTACAACCTGCGTGCTTAATTGTCTGTGTCAAAACCACCGACTTTAAAGATTGAATTACGAATCAAGGAATAGTGTTTTCTCCATTATAAACATGGCACTGGCCATCCCGAATAGGTGCGATACAGTAAGCTGCTGTTTCATCTAAAATCCAAAACCCTCGATGGAGAAGTTTTGTTAAAATCCATTTACATTGTTCAAGATAGCCTTTCACCTTATATTTTTAAATATGTAATACTGTACAGCAAAAATCTTAAGTAAATCTATGTTTCTGGCCGTGTACAAAGCAAATAATATCAATGAAATAACAGTATGAGAGGAATATGGAAAATGAATCATTTATTATGATTTTAATGAACCCTATTTAATCATGTTACCAAACTGAAAATTGTAATTAGTTTTACCATTTTTGTAATATTAAAAGTATTAATCCAATATAAAAATGTTACTCCTTGCGTATTCTTACTAAGAAAATCCATTTTTTTACAGGTTCCTTCATTACGGTGAGAAGTTTTATTTTTGACGTTTGGAAGTCTTACTAAAATACTAATTTTAGTTGATCAAATTTATGCAACTTCTAAATGAACTGTAAATATATGGAACCAAACAAACTCTGCCATATAACGCCGCGTTTTCAAAGTATCATATTAAAAATGTTAGGAAAAGTTCAGCGAATTTTAAAAGTGATCGATTAGATCAAATTATTTGCAGTGCCTCAATTATGACAGGCGTAACTGAGTACCGCACGTGAATGCGTAACTACAGATGTAAATGGCACAAATTCAGCAAAAGGAGATGCTGATTCACAGTTTAAAAAATGGTAAAGTGCTACAATCCTCAGGTAGTTTTGGTCGATTTAACTGTCCGCATTTGAAGAACCTTCGTAGAACGCGCACGGACAATCGTAGCGCTATCCGTTCACTTTGGAGAGGAGCCGTAACAAAGCTTTTCGCGACGTTGTAAGATGCATCATCCAGGTTGTAAAAGACAAATCAATTTATTTACTAAGTGGTCCGACTTACCCTGGGTTTGCTCCCAGTCGCCCCTGGCCTGATGGATCCCGTTTCTTGGTATCTGCAGAGAATTTTAGAGACACAACCGTGGGAGACCCTCAGCTGCCGGGAAATGACACATGGTCTAATGCCGTGATGAGCCATTTCCACTATTTTGTGTCTGATATGATTTGGCAGAGGCCGACCGTTTATAAAAACTCCTCCGAGCTGGTTCACTCTTCCTTGACCTAAAGGCGTTGACACTATTTACGTAAAAAAAAATGCAGCGTTAATAGACATCGTGCAACTTAGAGAAGTGGAAAGAAACTCTGAAAATATTTCATTAACGCTTATAACAGATGGGTGAAGGGGAGTGTTTATATATCGTGCGGAGTACATTTGTAGAAACTGCTTTCAAATGAAACTGTTCGGAGTTTCAGAACTGAAAGTTTAAAATCTATTCACTGATGTCTCTCCACAACATTATTTCAAATTGTAAAATGGAAGTTGGAAGCGATAGGTCGGATGTGTTGCGATGAACACAAATAAAACCATGATACCAAACAATTTGAATCTGTTTTCTATAAGCAGACCATTCCGCCCCGTTACGTAAAAAAATGATTTTAGCGTATTTATAACATACCATAAAATCACGAGTTAGGGAAGGATTGATCACACTGAATTTTTCACATACTCAAGGAGTAAAGCTGTTAAAACTAGCCAAACTTCGGATATCTGAAACCAATGAAGTGGATTTATTTCTGTTGCTTTTCACAGTTTGTCTCCTTTTAACACTAACGTGGTCAGTCCGTGTTAAACACCAACGAACTCCTCAATTATATTAGAATTACTTACTGGATATACTGAACATGATACTTGGAGAAGTACGTTTATGAGATAATAGAAACTTTGAAAATGAGTTCACTAAATAGGCCTGTACAGCTGTAGTGGCATAACAAACTATTATTTGGCAAGTTTCATGATGTATTGCCGTTGTCTCACACAGAAGATTCCCCGTGGACGCGCGTAAACGGCTTTTCTCTCGTAGTACGAAGCTAAGGGGCACTCGATCAGTTAAAGCATGTGGAGCTCACCTTCCAGTGGGAAACCGCTGCCGCGAGAGTAGTTCTGTCCCCCGGCTGGCCGCATCATTCTTGGGACGGGTCCAGCCAACGTGCTCATTTTTTTGGACACGTTCAGTCCCAGATATTCAGTGGGTTGTCGAAGGAGGAGGAGAGATATATATTTTAAACAATAAGAATAATGGTCACTTTTAAGGTAAATCCACTCAGACCAGTCGACTTCAGGACAGCTAAGCTGCAGTTTCAGTTGTTCTCAGCAGATGTGACACCCCCAAATACTTAACCGGCGATCTCAAGAAAGTTGACTGAGTTTCTGCTGAAGTTTCAGAAGGTGCAGTTGATGGTGGTTCGTGCGATGCCCTGTTACGTGTGACAGGTACAACTATGATTCAGGGGCTAAGAGTTGTGGTCACAGTCAGGAGTCGATGGGACGGTGACCTGGAGAATTTATCAGTTCTTCCACCCCTGGCTCCATCGAGACCCCTGTCTTCTGATTGGCGAATAAGCGAGATTCTTCTCTATGGAAACGTGTGCTTTGATTGGCCAATCCCTGCAATCTTCTTTTCCCATCACTGGAAATATGATTTTTTTAAAATAAAAAGCGAACGTGCGGCTGCGGCAGGAACAGAAAGCCGTCCTGAAGCCTCTCTAACACACGGCAACTTTCACTGGCTTATCTATCATATATCTAAACACACGCACCATTTTGTTTCAGAGGAGATTGCCTGCAGGTCAAAAGCCTGAAGTCAAAAGAAGGCGATCTCTGAAAACAGTGCTACATTCTTTGACACTCTGAATTATATTAGTAATACAATTCGCCAACAATTAGCAGCTGTCCCTCTAAAACTAATCCCTAGTAAAATTGTGTTTGGAGTTATTAATATCAGGGATAGTCCATCCGGAGTTGTGAGAAACAAATGCCTCTCAGGTGAAGCCAAAGCACTGTGATGATACAGTCGAGTTAGGCCTTCGCATTTTCTGGGGTTTATATATGTGGTATTAAGAATTAAGGAAGAACCCAAAAAAAGAGAAAGAAATGGTCTGGCTGGGAGCTGAAGCGCCACAGCAGGATATGACGCCAGGACTGTTGTAAAGCCCGTCTGCCCTCAGAGAAGGTACCATTGTCTGAGTTCTCTATTTATAACTTGCTAACTGCCGGTAAACTCATCCTTTACACTCTGATCTTCAAGCACAGCCATCCGAGTGGGCTTTATTTGGAAGTGGCTATTCAAAAAACCCTGTCAGTCTGGCGCGGAACTTCATTCAAAGCCTTAATCAATCAAACGATGAGATAGTTAAGACTGGGCTTTGTTTGAAAGGCGGTTCCAAAAGAGAAACAACCTCCTTTTGGCAAAAAGTCATCGCTTTCACTTACTGATTCTTAATCTCGACAATTGTTCTCTTATACCAGAACAGAATGATTATCCAGTGACGTAACAAAAAGAAAGATTAAACGGACTCAGTCGCTATTATATTAATTCTCCCTTTTAAGTTGTTTAAAATAGCACTTAAACAGCATCATCCCATTTCCAGTGATCATCCTACCCTGTGCCAGAATTAACCCACGTTTCTGAAAAAGAATGATCCCTGCATTTTAGGGATCGAATCAAAAACCGATTACTGTAACCAAAATCCATCAACAAAGTCGGAGTATTTTTAAACGCGGTATTTGATATTTACTTGTGAGGGGACGGGGTGGGAATAGATTTTTTTTCTTACTAATGCAACTACTTGTTATTGTAATAGGTTTATATATTTAGACTCAGCACGTAGCTTTATCTTTTTTGAATAATTTTAAAAGGCTATATATTTTGCACAAATCTTTTAAGGCATCATTTAATGCAAAGGTCTCAGGGTGGAAGCTGTCTTCGTCAGGGATGGGAAATTATTACAGGTAATGAAAGTGTTAATTTTAACAGATTGAGTAAAATGGGTCAGAATGATTAAGGGTAGCAGGATATATTGGTACTAGTACTGAAGTTGCCGAGAGAAGTGCGAATTACATATATAAAAGGGAAACCCGAATGTGACCAGTAATTAAAGCGATCTCCCAGGCCAGGTGCACATTAATTGGATCAGGATTTCAAGTGCCAGCGAGTTACCACCAATCAAGCATACACGGTAAAGGTAGATTTTGAAGAACACACATCTTACTTCAGCAGGAGCACTCTTCCGTGTTCAACTAAAATATTTTCACAAAATCTTTTAAGAGACATTCTTAAACGCAAATGATTGGAACTTTAAAAATTGTATGACTACACATTCATTCAACAAACTTTCACATATTTATACCTGATATGGTATAGGTCGTACTTTGGAGAGGGCAAATTCGAATTAAGATATTTTATTCGTAAAAATACGTTTGCCTATTTCTGAAAATAGTAAAGACGATACAATCAAATCATTACAGGTGTAGTATCTATTTATTTTAAACTAGGATGACGATGTCCATAAAGGTAATATTAATGTTAACCATTGTACAGTGTCTTATATTTCAGCACTTTATCCTTCATGGAAAATAATAATAATAAATAAATAAATAAATAAATAAATTGTAGATTGACTCTGCATATCAGGTATTCGAAATCACAGGAATAGCATTTTCACCTAACGAATTGATTAATTATAATTTGAATCTCGGCACTGAGGTTGTACTTTTTTGTGAAGTATTTACAAATCTGAATGTGTTATGACCAGTTAATCCGGTATTTGTCGCAGTTTGTCCATTAACAATTGATTGCGAACATAATTATAATTACTCGCTGTTTATCACGTTAAGAGGCAAACTACAGTAATGCAAAACTCTTAGCCACTTTCTTTTGTTCAGCTGTTTTCTTGCAAATCTAAAATAGATAAGCATCTAAAATAGATAAGAACATTAAGTAAGCAAATAATGAAGATAATTTTACTGAACGTGAACTGGTGCTACTGCACTGTTATGTATTATGAATACATGTTAATAGAATATTAGCATTTAAGTAATCATCAACTTTCAGAACTATCAATTAACATAGTAACAAATAACATTTAAAGTCCCAAAATGTACTTCAGTTAAAATAATAAATAATAATGTTTTAGATAGTCCAGGTATATCATACCGTTTAAGACACATACTCAACTTTTTCAGTTTGCGAATTATTTGATTTATTATAAAGGTAGGTATCACCGCTTATGATTAAGAAATGGTGTTACAACAGCAACGCTTATATGTTCAATAAAGTAATCACACGGTTTGTGCTTCTTCCACCGTGTTTTATATTCATTCTTTCCATACACCAGCAAACATCTAACTGTTTCTCTCCCCTCGTTAGATTTCAAACTCTATTGTTTTGAACGGTCTCATACCACTAGGAAAGAGAGAACTGTTTTACCTGATGATGAAACATCCCGACTGTTCTATCTTCCTATTTCCTTCTAAGCTGTGAAAAGGTATCTTTTCAATCATGCGGAATTCCAGCATGTTGCACTTGATTAGATGCCCAGGACTTCGAGGTTATTTTCAAAATAAATTGCAGTGCTATTTTTGGCACTCAATAAAGTGAGGAATTTTTGTGCTGGTAGAGGGAAATTTATCCATTCGAGAAATCCACTTGTCGGCCACAATCATACAGCAAGCACGCACGGTTGATGCAGAATTTTCTCTAATGCTTCTTTAAGAACATATTTCAACATACTCTTTTGTAGAGCACCAGGAAAATTTTGTTTGTCTTTCGCTCTCTTTGAGATCACTAAGAAATGTTAACAAATAGGTAGTGTTTCGTCAAATTTCATTGCCTATGCTCTTTCAGAACGGGATTACAATCTCTTACAATAAAAAAGACAGCGATTTGAACATGGATCCCATTAAGTTGTGGTCAATATCAACATCAGTGCTCCATAAAGTTCAGCATAAAGAGTTTTTCTAACAAGAAGTGCCAGGGTCAGAAACACTTTCGAAGTTTTGCATTGCTCCAAATTTTAAAACTGAATGGAATAAAGACTTTGCAGTGAGATAACCAGAAAAAAAGCATAAAGTGCCATTTAGTTAAATATGCCTTTAATTTCTATCGACAACTTTAAATAATTTTCTCTATCAGAAAATCTATCTGGCTCCCCATGTTAGCTTTTCCAACAAATAACTAACAACTTTAAATTTTAAAACTACATCATCATCAGTTACTTACCATTTTGTGAATTTATTTAAGCTGTTTACGTTGTTACTTAATTCATAATCTCCCAAGGACTTTCAGATAAACAAGCCAATTCACATAATTCAAAGAAAACACATGATTACAGATTTTGGCAAAATGTCATTTGAAATTTAAACAGATAAACTGTGAATAACTATTAATTTAAAATTAAACAATTATTAATGGGTTAACATTAGTAAAGGCAAATATGTGTTAGTGAAAATGAAGCTACTTGTCTGTAATTATTTCCACTTTTAAGTACTTAAATAATAGTTACATGGTTTCAGCTGTATAAATGCTAGTCTCTGGAATTACCTAAAACTCATCACCTCTACCTTCTTAAATCCTACCTCTTTCACCAAGATTTCTTCAATCAACCGTAATATGTCTTATTATGGCTTGATATCAAATTTAGTTTTGTGGTGCTCATGTAAAGCAGCTTAACATGATTTTTAAAATTTTTGTTAAGATGTGGATACATGTCATTATCACTATCATTCTATGTTCCATTATTCTAACAGATCTCATTAACCTGTTCCTGTTAAATGCCTTAATATAGTTAATGTAGTGGTCAAAGTAATTTAACATATCTAATAAACACTACTGCACAGAAAAATATTAAAACATGTATAACTGTACAGGTATTGCTCACACATAAGAATGGTAAGAAACAAACAAGTATGTCATAAAATATGGATTAGAGCATTAATTTAACATAAGGTACAAAAATCAATGCTTAGTTTAACTGTAAGTACAATATTAGAGAAATGTACACATAATAAATTAAACCATACCTAGTTACCAAAGTGGACTGAGGGATTTTGAAGACAGATACTGTATAATATAGAGTCAGAAAGATATTTGGTCCATGATTCCAACCTCTGAGTCTGTTTCATTATCAATTGTTGGAAACATCTTATTGGCATGCTTATAAAACCAAAGAAACCAGCTTGAAACACATCAAACGTCTTTCAACATTAGGAGCAATTCTGGAAGCATTAGCAGGAATGGTATTTACTATTGCTTCAAGGAGAAAGTATTTGTCTCTAACTTTCATAATCAAATTCTGCTTTCTTGTGGAGCAATAAATTAGATATTTTCACCATAGGAATCTTGCTATCATGGAATTTCAACACTATGAACAACATGACCAACTGAAGTGCTAGCTTTAACATTTCATGTTTGAAAGTACAGTTATTTTCCACATCAATTCTGTCTTCCTCCTGTGAAAAATATACTGCCATTATGGCCCAAAGACCTATTTTTGTAATAACAATTAAATGTCTAAGCATTCACAGTCAGTAACTGTGAACCAGTGAACTTACATTTCACCACTTTCTGGATTGAAATGAAACCAGGGTTATTATACTGATGAAAGTTCAATGTTTGTTCAAAAGTCTATAAAAAAAATTAAGATGCCTGAAATCCCAATTATCGCCAGGAGATGGCAGATGTGTAGTGGGGAAACTTGTAGTAGTGTCATGCATTCTTGTCTTCGTTGAGCTGGAGGAACTCAAGTCGATGTTCTTTACAGGCATAAGTAAAATTCTTTCACTAACAACACAAATTAGGCTGATACAATTTTGAAGAAACAAATTAATTTATTGATTTTGCCTCCACCCCCTCTCCCACAAGCCCGATCTCAATTCACCAAAAGAAAATGAAGAAAAATACATTGCTGTGAATTATTTTGGGCTTAAAATAGGTACAAGTTTAAAGCAAGACATGGTAAATCAGGTTGTGCAGGCAGACAGGCAAAAATCATATTACAACAAGTTTATCAATGAAAATCAAAGACAAGTGTGGTCCTGGTTACGTAGAGTGTGGAAATACAAATCAGTGGCCACTTTATTGGGTGTATCTGTACACGTGTTTGTTAATGCAAATATCTCATCAGCCAATCATGGCAGAACTCAATGCATAGTCAAGAGGTTCAGTTGTTTTTCAGACCAAACATCAGAATGAGGAAGAAATGTGATCAAAATGACTGCGACCACAAAATGATTTTGGTACCAGACTGGGTCGTTTGAGTATTTTAGAAACTGCTGATCTCCTGAGGTTTTCATGCACAACAATCTCCAGAGTTTACTGAATATGGTGCAAAAAAAATCAAAAAAAGAAATCGAGGAAGCAGCAGTTCTGTGGGCAAAAATTGCTTAATAATGAGTGAGGTCCGAGGAGAATGGCCAGACTGGTTCAAGCTGACAGGAACGTACCTCAAATAACCACATACTACTACAACAGAGGTGTGCAGAAGAGCGTCTCCGAATGCACAACATGTCAAACCTTAAAGTGGATGGGCTATAGCAACAGAAGGTGTTGGAAATCCAAAGCAGCACACCACACACATTCTGTGTGTAGCAAAAGACGTTGGTATACCTAATGGGTGTGGCTAATAAACTGGCCACTGAGTGTAGCCCCTTTGAACCAGCAAGTCTAAACTGACCACTGTTTTTTGTTTTTGCATTTGCAGTCATATTTAGTACATTTTTGGTGTAAACAATTTTACACTAATTAAAGTCCAGTGGAACAAAATGTAAAAATGATATGTATGGTTTGCTTCTATAAATGTTCATATCATTCAATAGTTTCTTACTTCATCATTGCTGAAAATGTAGACAATATTAAGGAATGTAGGGAGTTCATGTAAATACAATCGACCTCAAATACAGTCAACCTCCACTAATCTGATTACCTGTAATCCGGTTCCTTCGATAGTCCGGCACTGATTTCAAATTTTCTGCGCAACTGTAATTTCAAATTTCCCGGGCCACCGTACCAATGTGCTGCACATTATTTTGGTTGTGCTGGATCTGTTCACGTGTTGGCGCGCTCTTGTAAGGACAGACAGGCGATTCCTTCTTGTCGTGATAATGGCTCAAAGAAACAGATGTGCGTAAGAAAAACAATGAAAGACAGAAGAAGTTCGGAACTAGATAAAGTGCTGATAAGGTGGTTTAATATTCGTGTAAGTGAAGGTGTTGAACTACCTGGAGATAGGGTGAAGGAACAAGCAAAAGTGTTTCATGAAGAACTAGAACTAGATAATGAGTGTGACTATAGTGAAGGCTGCCTTCACCGGTTCAAGCAGTGTCATGGCTTACAGTTTTGTGCAGTGTGTGGTGAAAAACGTTCAGCAGACAAGGAAACAGCAGCAGAGTTTGTTGACGAGTTCGCCAAGTTAGTCTCTGATGAAACATTAGGCCCCAAGCAGGTGTACAATGTTGTGCCAGTTTCAGCACCAGTTTCTGATGCTTCACTCATTTTTCAAGATGAAGATGTTGATGATCCTGACAACCCCACACTTGCAGACATGTAACTTTGCCTGAAGGTATATTAAACATCTCACTTTAGAAGCAGAGGTGCTCAACTTTTCTGTATAAATTCCTGTATATTTACCTGTACCCTTTATTTTATCTGTGCCTGTACAGTATATTACTTTAGTAAAATTTCACTTGCTACTCATTTAATATTTCTGTTTCATTATTATCTAACTTGTACTGATGTACATGATATTTTAAAGGTATGATGAGGTGGTTAGCTATTGCTTAATGTGATCCTTCTGTAATTCGGCATTTTCACTAATTTACTCCTCAGGTCCCAGTGGTGCCGGATTCGTGAAGGTCGACCTGTAATTTATTTACTTAGCATTACAGCATGGTAACAGACTCCTCCGGCCCAATGAGCCTGCATGTCCAATTACACCCATGTGATCAACTAACCTACTAACCGGTCCGGCTTTAGGATGTGGGAGGAATCCAGAGCACCCAGAGGAAACACACACGGTCATGGAGGGACGGAATGTACAAACTCCTTACAGACAGCAGCGGGATCTGAACCCCGGTCGCCGGCACTGGAATATCATTACACTAACCGCCATGCTTACTAGCAACTGAATCTTCTAGTAATATAAATCAATTTTACAGGAGATTAGAACTTTTAAATTATTTGGAAAAAAACATCATTCTTTGTGTGCAGAAGTTAAGATCAGGTTTTATATATCTATTCAACACGGAAGATTTTGATACGAGTAAATAAGCAGAAAACGTTTTCAGAAGGATATGGATCGGCAGAGAGCAGAGTTTAACGCAGCAAATGGTAGGAAATAATAAATTCGTAGTGAAGTAATGAAGTAATGAGTTCACACACTTCCCCTTTACCTCTCTTTGGCTTTAAGTACTTCTTCAAAATCTATTGATTTGACTTCTCCTTAGTAATCCAACTCACAATAACAATTGTCTTTTATGTTGCTCATCTGTGAAGCACATTGGAAGGAATTTATATCATAACCAGACCCATATTGTGTATGCTAAATACATATGATATCATGCATTGATATTCCCTTCTGTAGATCAGAACTTAACTTCTTATAAGTCCTCAAATAGATCTTACCACATAATTAAAATATTTTCAGCCCTTAGATCATGTTTTAAGTTACAGCTTACTGTAACTATTTAAATGATAAGTTGTGTCACATAATGATTGTAATTATAAGCAGAAGATCATCTGGGAAGTAAGGAAAAATTAAAGTTGGTATATTAGACAAAGTAGTGTAACCAAATTTATGAATTAAATTAATTAGCTGGTTTCCTGTATGTGAGTAAATTAATCTTTACCATGAAAGTCTTTTTGATACAATCTTCCAAATTACTTCGGATTCTAAAAAGGCCCAGCAGATTAGAAAACAACAAATAAAAAAGTGCTGGAATCTACTATTAAAGAAGTAGTAGAGGACATTTAAGATATAATAAAATTAAGTAGAGCCAGTCTATTTCCCGTATTTTCCTCTTACAAAAAGGATATTCAGTCCATCCAGTCTATGCCAGCTCTATGTACAACCTGGTCAATACTACCCTCCCTCATATTTTCCTGAAAGCTGTTCCCTCTGAATGCCCATCACCTCCTTTTGAATTTCCTACCATCCATTGACATTGGGGTTAATTTCTGCCACTCTGTTTTATGAAAGGTAAATTGTGTGACAAATTTATTAGGTACATATTTGAATATGTAGCCAACAAAGTGAATAAAGAGGAACCTGCTGATAGAGTAAACTGAATTTCCAATAAGGTAAATTAAAAGTTTATAACACAGGATAGGAACTCATGGCAGTGGATGTTACATATAATCATGGATAGAGGTATGTAACCAACATACTTAATAAGCATAAGGTATAAACAGGCATAAGGATAAAAGGATAAGGAATAATAGGTGATTTTCAGGTTATAATTTGCAGAATGCCAAGATGTCAACAATGGGCTATCACTTTGTACAGTTAGGAGGAAAGAATTAGATGAAGAAATAAAAGATTGTAGTCAGACTTTCTGATAATTTGAAAGATAGGTACAAAAGCAAGCTGCAAAGAGAATATAAAGGAGATCTGAACAGACATAGGTGGATCAAGTGAATGGGAAACTGTTTGGCAGGTGATGTGATTATGAAGTTATTGAGCTCTAAGCATCATCAGAAATGAAACACAGCATACAGGAACAGTAGATATTCAGGGAGACAAATGAAATGTTGCTTTTTATTGAATGAAGAGTGGAGAGTAAAACTGGAAGTCCTGTGAATCTACAGAGCATTGAAGAAACCACATCTTGGCGTCTGCGTACAGCTTATGTATTTCCACTGGAGGCAGTTCAGAAGATGTCCATCACATTGATTCCTGAGATTAAGAGATTGTCCAATAAGTACAATGTAAGCAGGCAGGATGGGTGAATACTCAATGGAGCTAGAAGAATGAAAAAGTGGTCTTACAGACACCATCTGGTACGGGATGCCTCATACACCAAGGTCCTTTTTATTAATTTCAACTTGGTGTTTAAAACAATTATCCCATAGAAGCTGGGGGCTAAACTGCACTCATTGCGTCTCAACATTTCTCTTCATAACTGGATCTTGGACTTCTTGACAGAAAGACCACAGTCAGTCCATGTTGGCAGCAACATCTCTAGCTCCATTATGCTGAGCACCGGTGCCCCCCACTGCTGAAACATGACTGTACTGCTAAATCCAGCTCAAACCAAATTACATTCATTGATGACACAACAGCGGCTAGCCTCATCAACAACAATGATGAGGTGGCCTGCAGAGGAGAGGTCGAGCCAGCTGGAAGAACGATGCAAGCACTGCAACTTGTGTCTCAACATGGACAAGACCAAAGAGATGATTGTGGACCTTAGGAAGGTGCAGGCCGACCATTCCTCACTGCACAAAATGGCTCCTCCATGGAGAGAGTTAGGAGCACCAAGTTTCTGGGAGTGCATCTAATGAATGATCTCACCTGGTCCCTCAACAACACCTCTTTAGGTCAAGAAAATGCCACAGCATCTCCACTTCCTGAAGAGATTGAGGTGAGCGAGTCTACCCTTGCCTCCCATTTTTATAGGAGCACCATTGAGAATGTCCTGATCAGCTGTATCTCCATGGGGTATGGGAATTGAAAGGCATCTGACTGCAAGACCCTACAAAGGATTGCAAAGGACTGCTGAGAGGACCATCGGTGTGTCTCTTTGACCCACCTGTGATATTTACCAGGAACACTGTGTGCACAGGGCCCTTAGTATTGTCAATGATGCCTTCCATTCACCCACCAATCTCTTCGACCCCCCTATCATTAGGCACGAGGTACAGTAGCATTAAGGACAAGAACTGTTAGGATGGGAGACAGCTTCTTCCCCCAGACCGTGAGACTGCTGAACTCCCGGCCACCACACAGATCTCATCACATATGAAGCTCTAGTGTCATAAATGCACCTGTGCTAAATGTCAGTCTTTGAGAATATATTTTATTATTTGTTAACTTATTTGTGGTAATATTACTTCATGTGTTCTGTGTGGGTTATATGTACTATGTTGTGCACCTTGGTCCAGAAGGACATTGTTTAATCAATCTTATTTATTTCTCTCTCTCTCTCTCTTTCTCTCTCTCTCTCTCTCTCTTTATTGAGATACTGCATAGAATAGGCCCTTCTGGCCCTTCAAGAGGTGCAGCCCAGCAACCCTCAATTTAACCCTGGCCTAATCACGGGATAGTTTACAATGACCAATTAACCTACCAACCAGTACATCTTTGGACAGTGGAAGGAAACCGGGACACCTGAAACCACACGGTAACAAGGAGAAGAGACAGACTCCTTACAGCAGTGCTGCGAATTGAACCTGGGTGACTGGACTGTAAAGCGTTGTCAGGCTAAGATAAAATGTGGAGGTAAGCTAAACCATAATATAAAAGAAGATAATTTTTTTTAGTTTACTGAAGAGTTAAAGCCAGGAGAGACTGGATATTGGACTGCTGGAAAATTAACCTGGAGAGTAGTAATGGGGGATAATGAAATAGCAGACAAACTTAATAAGTACTTTACATCAGTCTTCACTGTGCAAGACCATTAGCAGTATGCAGAAATTTGAGAGTATCAGGGGGCAGAAGTGAGTGTAGTTGCTATTACTAAGGAGAAGATAGATAGATACTTTATTAATAGCAAAGGAAATTACAGTGTCACAGTAGCATTACAAGTGAACAAATATACAAATATTAAAAGAGAAGTGCAAAAGAATAAAATACTTCAAACAGTCTAACCAGAAAGGGTCATCACTTCCCTAGCTATGGGCTGACTCATTATAGAGCCTAATGGCCAAGGGAAATAATGACCTCATATAACGCTCTTTGGAGCAGTGCAGTTATCTTAGTCTATTACTAAAAGTGCTCCTCTGTTCAACCAAGGTGGCATGCAGTGGGTGAGAAACATTGTCCAGAATTGCCAGGATTTTCCATAGGATCATTTGTTCTACCACAGCCTCCAGTGTGTCCAGTTTGTGTCCGATAACAGAGCCAGCCTTGCTAATCAGTTTACTGAGCTTGTTGGCATCACCTGTAATGATGCCATTGCCCCAGCACACCACCGCAAAGAAGATTATACTAGTGAAAACAGACTGGTAGAACATGTCCAAAGGGCCTCAGTCTCCTGAGGCGACTCTGGCCCTTCTTGTACACACCCTCTGTGTTGGTGCTCCACTCAAGTCTGTCATCCAGGTGCACCTCCAGGTACTTGTAGGTCCTCACCATATCTGCGTCCTCACCATCAATAGTAACAGGGAGCAGTGCGGTCTTAGTCTTCCTAAAGTTCATCACCATCTCCTTTGTCTTACTGATGTTGAGCTGCAGATGATTCAGCCTGCACCATTTGACAAAGTCCTCCACCAGGGGCCTGTATACATCCTCCAATCCTCCCTTTATACACCTAACTATTGCTGAGCCATCAGAAAACTTCTGCAGATGACATGACTCAGTGTTGTATCTAAAGTCCAAGCTATACAGGGCAAACAGAAAAGGAGCCAATACAGTCCCTTGTGGGGCCCCAGTGCTGCTTATAACTTGGGAATGCTTGCAAAGCTGAAAAATCTGAAAGTAAGTAAGTCACCTAGGCCAGTTGGACTATACCCCTGGGTTCTGAAAGAGGTAGCTGAAGAGATTGTAGTGGCACTAGTAATAATCTTTCAAGAATCTCTAGATTCTGGAATGGTTCCAGTTCACTCCACTCCTCAAGGGAGGTAGGAGAAAGGAAATTCTAAGCCAGGTAGCCTGACTTCAGTGGTTGGGTAGATGCTGCCCATGATTAAGGTTAAGATTTTGGGGTACTTGGAGGCAAATGATAAAATAGGCCAAAGTCAGCATTTTTTTCTTAATGGGAAATCTTGCCTGACAATTCTTTTGGATGTATTTGAGGAAATAACAAGCAGAATAGACAAAGGAGAGTCAGTAGATGCTGTTCAGAATGTTTTCGAAAGGCCTTTGACAAGATGCTGCACAGGAGACTGCAAAACAGAATAAGAGGCCATGGTATTTCAGGAAAGATACTAGCATGGCTTAGAAGATTGGCTGACTAGCAGGAGGCAATGAGTAGGAATAAAGGAGGCCTTTTCTGGTTGACTGCAGGTGACTAGTGGTGTTCTGTATGTGTCGGTGTTGAGATCTCTCCTTTTCATGTTATATGTCAATGATTTGGATGACTGAATTGATGGCTTTGTGTCTAAGTTTGTGGGTGATATGAAGGTAAGGAGAGTGGTGGAGTGGCAGATAGTGTTGAGGATGCGGGGAGTCTATGGAAGGACTTAGACAGATTGGGAAAATGGGTATCAAAGTGGCAGATGGAATATAGTGTAGGGAAGTGTATGTTCATGCAGTTTGGTAGAAGGAATAAGGCTATTTTCTAATCAGGGAGAAAATTCAATAATCAGAGGTGCAAAAGGACTTGTGAGATTTTGTGCAGGATTCCCTAAAGGTTAACTTGCAGATTGATTCGTTGGTAAGGAAGGCAAATACAACGTTAGTATTCACTTAGAGAGAACTAGAATATAAATGCAAGGATGTATGCAGAGGCTTTATAAAGCATTGATCAGACCATACTTAAGGTACTGTGAGCAGTTTTGGCCCATTATCTAAGAAAAGATATGCTGGCATTGGGGAAGATCCAGAGGAGGGTTACAAGAATGATTCCAGGAATGAAAGGGTTAACACATCTGGCCTGTATTCACCGGAGTTTAGAGGAATGAGGTGGATCTCATTGAAATCTATTGAATATTGAAAGGACTAAATAGAGTGGATATGGAGAGGATGTTTCCTATTGTGGGGGAGTCTAGGAGCAGATGGCACAGCTTCAGAATAGAGTGACGTCCAGACATGAGAAGGAATTTCTTTAGGGAGTTGGTAGTTAATCTGTGGAATTCATTGCCAGAGATGGCTATGGAGGCCAAGTCATTGGGTATACAGTATTTACAGTGGAGTTTGATAGGTTCTCGATTAGTCAGGGTGTCAAATATTACCAGAGGAAAGCAGGAGAATGGGTTTGAGAGGCATAATAAATCAGTCATGATGGAATGGCAAAGTAGACTTGATTGTCCTAATGTCCTAAATCTGCTCTTATGGTATTAATTCCACAGCAAACCTAAGAATTTATTATGCCATCTTTTTAGTTTTTGACTATTTCCTGCAAGGTGTAGTTAATATTATCATTCAGAGCGGAGTTTGTCCATGCAGTTATCAAGTACGTTTCTGCTTATTACAAATGTGCCTGAGGTCACCTATTAACGTTCAAGTTGTTATTTTGTCAACAGGGCAAAAATGTGGTAACAATCATTGTTTTCCGGCTAGAATGGGCAAGTCTGCAGTACATGGTAAGCTCAAAATTTGAACAGTAGCTGGCAGCAAATAATAGAGTGAATAAACCCATCATATACACCAAGAGGAGGCAGGGAGGGGACTGGACTGGTTTGCCATAGCTTTTGCTGAAAGGCATAAAGACAATTTACTCAAGTCAAATTAAGGTATTGTGCACTAATCAAATCCAGTTAGGGAAGTTATTTACAGATTCAGTACAATAACACAAGGTAGAGAGAAACTATTTTATTGTTTGAATAATGTCCTGCCCCTCTTCATTTCCAGGAAAACAAATGTTATGTCTCTAAACTTAAATAAATCCAGATAAGTTGATTTAGTTTTTAGAGGAAGTATACAGCCTTGTAGAAAGTGGGACAATTTTGTGTCAAATCTGACAGTACAATTGTGACATTGGATACCAATACTTCCATTCACCAAGAGGCCCAGACAACAGAATAGACAACTTTTTGTTGTACATTCCCACCCCTCAACCCCATTGCATATTGGAATCTAACAAGCAGAAGTCTAGTTGCTGATTCCACACCTGAACTGCCTTGACCATAAAATGCCACTGGTGAATTACAAGCAATGAAACTTAAGTTATGCCTTCACTTTGTCAAGTTACTACAGGTAAAGATTTACACAGAAAACAGTTTTTTCATGGTACCTCAGTACACCAGATAATAAACCAATGTAACTCATTTGCATGCCACATTTAAAGAGTTACAATGAGTTTAACAAAATACATTAAAACAATCCCATAACCACCCTGAAACAAAACAATTAACACAATGAATACACATGAAGCCACATAAAACAAATTTATAGTTATAAGTATTCAATTTACTCAACATAGTTTATCTTAAACTGTTTTTGCTTATCTTGAATGGGATTGGTGACTTCCAGTTCAAAAGCTTTTCTGCTTTCTAAACAGACTTGGCTATCTGCCAATTGAGAACTAACTCTGAGCTCAAACCTTCACAAATTTTCAGGCTCACTAAATTAAAACAGAAGAAGTCAACCAGGGAAAGCATGATCAGCAGCAGAAGACTGAAGAAAGGTATGCCCCAAGGGGTTTTGCTAGCCAAATTGACAGGATGAATGGTCAAAAGAATATGCATCTGCACTCATATACACAAGACTGTCAGAACTACATTCTTGAAGAACACTTTCTACAGAAAGAAAGGTCTCAAATATCCACAAAACCACTGCAGAAAATATATTAGACTGACAATGTGGCCCAGCAGTAAAATGCAGATTGATCCAAGTGAGGTAGTGTTCAGGGGTTCAATGTCCATTTAGGAATCGGATGGCAGAGGGGAAGAAGCTGTTCCTGAATCACTGAGTGTGTGCCTTCAGGCTTCTGTATCTCCTACCTGATGGTCACAGTGAGAAAAGGGCATGCCCTGGGTGCTGGAGGTCCCTAATAATGGACACTGCCTTTCTGAGACACTGCTCCTTGAATATGTCCTGGGTACTTTGTAGGCTAGTGCCCAAGATGGAGCCAACTAAATTTACAACCATCTGCAGCTTCTTTCGGACCTGTGCAATAACCCCTATACCAGACAGTGATGCAGCCTGTCAGAATGCTCTCCATGGTACATCTGTAGAAGTTTTTGAGTGTATTTCTTGACATACCAGATCTCTTCAAACTCCTAATGAAGTAAAGGTGCTGTCTTACCTTCTTTATAACTACATCAATTTGTTGGGACCAGGTTAGATCCTCGAGATCTTGACACCCAGGAACTTGAAACTGCTCACTCTCTCCACTTCTGATCCCTCTATGAGGATTGGTATGTGTTATTATGTCTTACTCTTCCTTAATAATTAATGATACCACCACAACTTAATTGTTTTGTGACACAAGAGATAGGGATGTGTGTCAGTAAGCGTGTCACATGTTTTGGGTGATATGCAGAGTTGTTGAATTTCTGGTAGTGTAGGAACGCTGTTGTATGTGGGTATAAGGCTCGCAGTAGTGCTAATTGTGTGAGTACAGCGTGAGTGCTAGTTGTATGAGTACAGTGTGAGTGTTAATTGTGTGAGTACAGCGTGAGTGTTAATTGTGTGAGTACAGCGTGAGTGTTAATTGTGTGAGTACAGTGTGAGTGCTAGTTGTGTGAGTACAGTGTGAGTGCTAGTTGTGTGAGTACTGCGTGAGTGTTAATTGTGTGAGTACAGTGTGAGTGTTAACTGTGTGAGTACAGCGTGAGTGTTAATTGTGTGAGTACAGTGTGAGTGCTAGTTGTGTGAGTACAGTGTGAGTGTTAATTGTGTGAGTACAGCGTGAGAGTTAATTGTGTGAGTACAGCGTGAGTGCTAATTGTGTGAGTACAGCGTGAGTGTTAATTGTGTGAGTACAGCGTGAGTGTTAATTGTGTGAGTACAGCGTGAGTGCTAGTTGTGTGAGTACAGTGTGAGTGTTAATTGTGTGAGTACAGCGTGAGTGTTAATTGTGTGAGTACAGTGTGAGTGTTAATTGTGTGAGTAGAGTGTGAATGCTAATTGTATGAGTACAGCGTGAGTGTTAATTGTGTGAGTACAGCGTGAGTGCTAGTTGTGTGAGTACAGTGTGAGTGCTAGTTGTGTGAGTACAGTGTGAGTGTTAATTGTGTGAGTACAGTGTGAGTGCTAATTGTGTGAGTACAGTGTGAGTGTTAATTGTGTGAGTACAGTGTGAGTGTTAATTGTGTGAGTACAGCATGAGTGCTAATTGTGTGAGTACAGTGTGAGTGTTAATTGTGTGAGTACAGCGTGAGTGTTAATTGTGTGAGTACAGTGTGAGTGTTAATTGTGTGAGTACAGCGTGAGTGCTAGTTGTGTGAGTACAGTGTGAGTGCTAATTGTGTGAGTACAGTGTGAGTGTTAATTGTGTGAGTACAGTGTGAGTGTTAATTGTGTGAGTACAGCGTGAGTGCTAGTTGTGTGAGTACAGTGTGAGTACAGTGTGAGTGTTAATTGTGTGAGTACAGTGTGAGTGTTAATTGTGTGAGTACAGTGTGAGTGCTAGTTGTGTGAGTACAGTGTGAATGTTAATTGTGTGAGTACAGTGTGAGTGTTAATTGTGTGAGTACAGCATGAGTGTTAATTGTATGAGTACAGTGTGAGTGCTAGTTGTGTGAGTACAGTGTGAGTGTTAATTGTGTGAGTACAGTGTGAGTGTTAATTGTGTGAGTACAGCGTGAGTGTTAATTGTGTGAGTACAGTGTGAGTGTTAATTGTATGAGTACAGTGTGAGTGTTAATTGTGTGAGTACAGTGTGAGTGTTAATTGTGTGAGTACAGCATGAGTGCTAATTGTGTGAGTACAGCGTGAGTGTTAATTGTGTGAGTACAGTGTGAGTGTTAATTGTGTGAGTACAGCGTGAGTGTTAATTGTGTGAGTACAGTGTGAGTGTTAATTGTATGAGTACAGTGTGAGTGTTAATTGTGTGAGTACAGTGTGAGTGTTAATTGTATGAGTACAGCGTGAGTGCTAGTTGTGTGAGTACAGTGTGAATGTTAATTGTGTGAGTACAGCGTGAGTGTTAATTGTGTGAGTACAGTGTGAGTGCTAGTTGTGTGAGTACAGTGTGAGTACAGTGTGAGTGTTAATTGTGTGAGTACAGCGTGAGTGCTAATTGTGTGAGTACAGCGTGAGTGTTAATTGTGTGAGTACAGCGTGAGTGCTAATTGTGTGAGTACAGTGTGAGTGCTAGTTGTGTGAGTACAGTGTGAGTGTTAATTGTGTGAGTACAGCGTGAGTGCTAATTGTGTGAGTACAGTGTGAGTGTTAATTGTATGAGTACAGTGTGAGTGCTAGTTGTGTGAGTACAGTGTGAGTGCTAGTTGTGTGAGTACAGTGTGAGTGTTAATTGTATGAGTACAGTGTGAGTGCTAGTTGTGTGAGTACAGTGTGAGTGCTAGTTGTGTGAGTACAGTGTGAGTGTTAATTGTATGAGTACAGTGTGAGTGTTAATTGTGTGAGTACAGTGTGAGTGCTAATTGTGTGAGTACAGTGTGAGTGTTAATTGTATGAGTACAGTGTGAGTGCTAGTTGTGTGAGTACAGTGTGAGTGCTAGTTGTGTGAGTACAGTGTGAGTGTTAATTGTGTGAGTACAGTGTGAGTGCTAGTTGTGTGAGTACAGTGTGAGTGTTAATTGTGTGAGTACAGTGTGAGTGCTAATTGTGTGAGTACAGTGTGAGTGTTAACTGTATGAGTACAGTGTGAGTGCTAGTTGTGTGAGTACAGTGTGAGTGTTAATTGTGTGAGTACAGTGTGAGTGTTAATTGTGTGAGTACAGTGTGAGTGCTAGTTGTGTGAGTACAGTGTGAGTGCTAGTTGTGTGAGTACAGTGTGAGTGCTAATTGTGTGAGTACAGTGTGAGTGTTAATTGTGTGAGTACAGCGTGAGTGCTAATTGTGTGAGTACAGTGTGAGTGTTAATTGTGTGAGTACAGTGTGAGTGTTAATTGTGTGAGTACAGCGTGAGTGTTAATTGTGTGAGTACAGTGTGAGTGCTAGTTGTGTGAGTACAGCGTGAGTGTTAATTGTGTGAGTACAGCGTGAGTGTTAATTGTGTGAGTACAGCGTGAGTGCTAATTGTGTGAGTACAGTGTGAGTGCTAGTTGTGTGAGTACAGTGTGAGTGTTAATTGTGTGAGTACAGTGTGAGTGCTAATTGTGTGAGTACAGTGTGAGTGTTAATTGTATGAGTACAGTGTGAGTGCTAGTTGTGTGAGTACAGTGTGAGTGTTAATTGTGTGAGTACAGTGTGAGTGCTAGTTGTGTGAGTACAGTGTGAGTGTTAATTGTATGAGTACAGTGTGAGTGCTAATTGTGTGAGTACAGTGTGAGTGTTAATTGTGTGAGTACAGTGTGAGTGCTAATTGTGTGAGTACAGTGTGAGTGTTAATTGTATGAGTACAGTGTGAGTGCTAGTTGTGTGAGTACAGTGTGAGTGTTAATTGTGTGAGTACAGTGTGAGTGCTAGTTGTGTGAGTACAGTGTGAGTGTTAATTGTGTGAGTACAGTGTGAGTGTTAATTGTGTGAGTACAGTGTGAGTGTTAATTGTGTGAGTACAGTGTGAGTGCTAGTTGTGTGAGTACAGTGTGAGTGTTAATTGTGTGAGTACAGTGTGAGTGTTAATTGTGTGAGTACAGTGTGAGTGCTAGTTGTGTGAGTACAGTGTGAGTGTTAATTGTGTGAGTACAGTGTGAGTGTTAACTGTGTGAGTACAGTGTGAGTGCTAATTGTGTGAGTACAGTGTGAGTGTTAATTGTATGAGTACAGTGTGAGTGCTAGTTGTGTGAGTACAGCGTGAGTGTTAATTGTGTGAGTACAGTGTGAGTGCTAGTTGTGTGAGTACAGTGTGAGTGTTAATTGTATGAGTACAGTGTGAGTGCTAATTGTGTGAGTACAGTGTGAGTGTTAATTGTGTGAGTACAGTGTGAGTGCTAGTTGTGTGAGTACAGTGTGAGTGTTAATTGTGTGAGTACAGTGTGAGTGTTAATTGTGTGAGTACAGTGTGAGTGCTAATTGTGTGAGTACAGTGTGAGTGTTAATTGTATGAGTACAGTGTGAGTGCTAGTTGTGTGAGTACAGCGTGAGTGTTAATTGTGTGAGTACAGTGTGAGTGCTAGTTGTGTGAGTACAGTGTGAGTGTTAATTGTATGAGTACAGTGTGAGTGCTAATTGTGTGAGTACAGTGTGAGTGTTAATTGTGTGAGTACAGTGTGAGTGCTAGTTGTGTGAGTACAGTGTGAGTGTTAATTGTGTGAGTACAGTGTGAGTGTTAATTGTGTGAGTACAGTGTGAGTGCTAGTTGTGTGAGTACAGTGTGAGTGTTAATTGTGTGAGTACAGTGTGAGTGCTAGTTGTGTGAGTACAGTGTGAGTGTTAATTGTATGAGTACAGTGTGAGTGCTAGTTGTGTGAGTACAGTGTGAGTGTTAATTGTATGAGTACAGTGTGAGTGCTAGTTGTGTGAGTACAGTGTGAGTGTTAATTGTGTGAGTACAGTGTGAGTGTTAATTGTGTGAGTACAGTGTGAGTGCTAGTTGTGTGAGTACAGTGTGAGTGTTAATTGTATGAGTACAGTGTGAGTGCTAGTTGTGTGAGTACAGTGTGAGTGTTAATTGTATGAGTACAGTGTGAGTGCTAGTTGTGTGAGTACAGTGTGAGTGTTAATTGTGTGAGTACAGTGTGAGTGTTAATTGTGTGAGTACAGTGTGAGTGCTAGTTGTGTGAGTACAGTGAGAGTGTTAATTGTATGAGTACAGTGTGAGTGTTAATTGTGTGAGTACAGTGTGAGTGTTAATTGTGTGAGTACAGTGTGAGTGCTAGTTGTGTGAGTACAGTGTGAGTGTTAATTGTATGAGTACAGTGTGAGTGCTAGTTGTGTGAGTACAGTGTGAGTGTTAATTGTATGAGTACAGTGTGAGTGTTAATTGTGTGAGTACAGTGTGAGTGTTAATTGTATGAGTACAGTGTGAGTGCTAGTTGTGTGAGTACAGTGTGAGTGCTAGTTGTGTGAGTACAGTGTGAGTGTTAATTGTGTGAGTACAGTGTGAGTGTTAATTGTATGAGTACAGTGTGAGTGCTAGTTGTGTGAGTACAGTGTGAGTGTTAATTGTGTGAGTACAGTGTGAGTGTTAATTGTGTGAGTGTTAATTGTGTGAGTACAGTGTGAGTGTTAATTGTGTGAGTACAGCGTGAGTGTTAATTGTGTGAGTACAGTGTGAGTGTTAATTGTGTGAGTACAGCGTGAGTGTTAATTGTGTGAGTACAGTGTGAGTGTTAATTGTGTGAGTACAGTGTGAGTGCTAGTTGTGTGAGTACAGTGTGAGTGTTAATTGTATGAGTACAGTGTGAGTGCTAGTTGTGTGAGTACAGTGTGAGTGTTAATTGTATGAGTACAGTGTGAGTGTTAATTGTGTGAGTACAGTGTGAGTGTTAATTGTGTGAGTACAGCGTGAGTGTTAATTGTGTGAGTACAGTGTGAGTGTTAATTGTGTGAGTACAGTGTGAGTGCTAGTTGTGTGAGTACAGTGTGAGTGTTAATTGTATGAGTACAGTGTGAGTGCTAGTTGTGTGAGTACAGTGTGAGTGTTAATTGTGTGAGTACAGTGTGAGTGCTAGTTGTGTGAGTACAGTGTGAGTGTTAATTGTGTGAGTACAGTGTGAGTGTTAATTGTATGAGTACAGTGTGAGTGCTAGTTGTGTGAGTACAGTGTGAGTGTTAATTGTGTGAGTACAGTGTGAGTGTTAATTGTGTGAGTACAGTGTGAGTGCTAGTTGTGTGAGTACAGTGTGAGTGTTAATTGTATGAGTACAGTGTGAGTGCTAGTTGTGTGAGTACAGTGTGAGTGTTAATTGTATGAGTACAGTGTGAGTGCTAGTTGTGTGAGTACAGTGTGAGTGCTAGTTGTGTGAGTACAGTGTGAGTGCTAGTTGTGTGAGTACAGCGTGAGTGTTAATTGTGTGAGTACAGTGTGAGTGTTAATTGTGTGAGTACAGTGTGAGTGTTAATTGTGTGAGTACAGTGTGAGTGCTAGTTGTGTGAGTACAGTGTGAGTGTTAATTGTATGAGTACAGTGTGAGTGCTAGTTGTGTGAGTACAGTGTGAGTGTTAATTGTATGAGTACAGTGTGAGTGCTAGTTGTGTGAGTACAGTGTGAGTGCTAGTTGTGTGAGTACAGTGTGAGTGCTAGTTGTGTGAGTACAGCGTGAGTGTTAATTGTGTGAGTACAGTGTGAGTGTTAATTGTGTGAGTACAGTGTGAGTGCTAGTTGTGTGAGTACAGTGTGAGTGCTAGTTGTGTGAGTACAGCGTGAGTGTTAATTGTGTGAGTACAGCGTGAGTGCTAGTTGTGTGAGTACAGTGTGAGTGTTAATTGTGTGAGTACAGCGTGAGTGCAGTGTGAGTGTTAATTGTGTGAGTACAGTGTGAGTACAGTGTGAGTGTTAATTGTGTGAGTACAGCGTGAGTGCAGTGTGAGTGTTAATTGTGTGAGTACAGTGTGAGTACAGTGTGAGTGTTAATTGTGTGAGTACAGCGTGAGTGCAGTGTGAGTGTTAATTGTGTGAGTACAGCGTGAGTGTTAATTGTGTGAGTACAGCGTGAGTGCTAGTTGTGTGAGTACAGTGTGAGTGTTAATTGTGTGAGTACAGCGTGAGTGCAGTGTGAGTGTTAATTGTGTGAGTACAGTGTGAGTACAGTGTGAGTGTTAATTGTGTGAGTACAGTGTGAGTACAGTGTGAGTGTTAATTGTGAGTACAGCGTGAGTGTTAATTGTGTGAGTACAGTGTGAGTGCTAGTTGTGTGAGTACAGTGTGAGTGTTAATTGTGTGAGTACAGCGTGAGTGCAGTGTGAGTGTTAATTGTGTGAGTACAGTGTGAGTACAGTGTGAGTGTTAATTGTGTGAGTACAGTGTGAGTGTTAATTGTGTGAGTACAGCGTGAGTGTTAATTGTGTGAGTACAGTGTGAGTGTTAATTGTGAGTACAGTGTGAGTGTTAATTGTGTGAGTACAGCGTGAGTGTTAATTGTGTGAGTACAGCGTGAGTGTTAATTGTGTGAGTACAGTGTGAGTGTTAATTGTGTGAGTACAGCGTGAGTGTTAATTGTGTGAGTACAGTGGAGCAAATGAAGTTTGTTCCACATTGCCCACAGGTTTGGCAATGCTGCACAACACTGGACTGATGAGTGAATGTGAGGGTATATTACACTGAGCAGTGCCTAAGACGAGTGCTACAATAGCTTGTTTTTAAAAGCACATCTGCAGCCTGAATATGAAGTCATTGAACTTGTTATTGTAATAAATGAAATTCTCATGACTGTTCCCCCTCACTGCCTTCTGTTTCTGTCCCTGTAGGACTTTCTAAATCTCACTTAAACAGTGTTCTCCTGCACTTCACCTTGTACAGAACTTCTTAGGTGCAGCCTTGAAAACCGTGCCAATGTCTTCTTGGATCCTTAAATTAATTTGTACAATCCCTGCAGAAGCCACAATCCACCTCCCCTTTAAGCAGATTGGGTTAACTTAGCCGGTGAACATCAGATCCTGGAAATCCAAAATAAAGCAGAAAATGGTAGAAACACTCAACAAGACAGAAAGTATCTGCGGAAAAGCAAGTTAGTGTTTCAGATCTGTGACTATTCGTCAGAACTAACTGAGCTAGCTTACCTAGTGCTAGCTACTCACAATACCGGGTCTCACTGAAGTGATGATAAGCCAGTGAACAGTACTGTCAAGACACAGTGCTGGCTATGCATAACAATCATTTAAGTTAACCACATGAAAGGTGGTATGCTCCCTGAGTATGAAGTAATCTCATATTGTGAACTCAATGTCCATTTTCAGAAGCTATCTAATTTAGGCCAAACATGACTTCAAAACTCTCTGTTTTTGTTATCCCCATACCAGTGGTATTTCTGTTCACACTTCACAATCCTTCTGTTCAGCTTTTATTCCCTAATTCATTCAAAATCTGTTGCCAATTGCCCCTATTTAAAGACATATAATATACCCATGATATATTTCTACTCACTCACCACATTAGTCCCTGGCCCCTAAACAGTCCATTTAAAATTTTGATTTTCAAGGTCTAAAAACTGTCACGGTCTTCATCCTTCCCCTTCTCCTTAACTTTCACCAGTGTCATAAACCAACCTTTACAAAACTATTTTCCTTCACTAATTTGTGTCACTTGCATTTCTTGGCCATAATAGATAAACTCCTGCAGACGAGACACTGGAATTTGCATGCCGTGCCCCTATCTAAAGTATTCTCTGAGCCTTGATGTATTTCTTTAAGTGAGGGTTTCCCAATCTAATTTTAGTCCAAAGCCTCCCTGAAGCACATTCATACTTGCCAATGCCCAATGCACGATATATTTTCCGGCTCCCCCCATAGCATAACAACATGGGAAACCATACGCTAACATGAGAAAAATGATTCTGCATTAAATTTTTATTTGTTTTTAAACCCAGCTTACACAGTACCTGTGCGTTGTACAGCAGCTTCGATATCAATGTGATCCTTGAGCTTGATGGTTTTTAGCAAGAGTTGAAATATCTGGTTCAAGTTGTGACAGCAAAAGCCTTAAATCCCCATGCGTAATAATGTCCAAGCGGTTTCGTTTTTTTGTGAGTATGTGGTTCACTGCACTGAAGCCTCTTTCAACAGGTAGGAGGATGGAAACTCAATGAAGAGCAGTTTAGCTCTTCTCCAAAGACCAGGAATCTTTGTATGAATGTGTAGCCATATACCACAATAGCCTATATATTTGAAAAACATTTTAGTTTCTTCATCATTTGGAATTTTAAGTATTTTTTTCTTACAAGCTCCCTTCCTGTTCTTCCAACTTGCAAAGAAATGGGATAATTACCTGGAGTGGAATTTCTGATCGTTCAAATCCTTGAATTGATTCTGAAAATCCTTCTTCAGTGACTCCAGGTGTAAGTAGTACTCTTGCTAATCACCGTCTTTGAAATAGAGTAACATATTTTCCGTGCAAGGAAACATTGAGAACATTCTTCTCCCAAAGTTTTTCTTACATTTTTCTGATAAAAGTCGATACTGCACTTTTTGCCTGGATTAAATTGAAATTCTCACCTTGCAGTTTTATATTTAGAATGTTTGTTTTGTTATACAAATCAGCTAGGTATGCCACATCTCCACATAGGAGTTCAATTTTGTTTCCCAAGCTCCTGTCAACTTTGAGGAAAAATTCAACCATTGTGTCAAAAAGATCAAAGAAATATCTTAAACAGTAGCCTTTTGACAGCCAACGCAGTTCAGTGTGAAGAAGCAAGCATTCAAACTCTTCATCATTATCTTGGCATAACTGGCAAAATATTCTGTTATTTAATGGATGAGCTTTAATTTTGTTGATAGCAGACATTACAAGAGTCATGCTTGAAAAAAGTTGCTGATAGAGGTTTTTGGCTGTGTGATGTTAATGATGAAATACACAATGGAACTGGACTTTGAATTTCTTTTTCCATAAATGCCACTAAACCAGCATGGCGACCTGTCATATATGGTGCTCCATCTGTTGCACAAGAAATCAGGATCCTAATTGGAATACTTTTATCCTCAGTATACATTCTGAGCTCATCATAAATTGATTCTCCATTGCTTTAACTTTTTACAAAAGAGAATCTCTTCATAAACTTTTCTATTTTTGATAAACCATACATAAGGCATTGGCAAAGCCTCATTGTCTTGCACAGTTGACTCAGCCAGCTGTATCCCAAATTCTGTTTTTGTAGTCTTCTGCATAGTTGATACTCAATGTCTTCACTCATTTCATCAATATGACGAGCTACAGAGTTATTACTCAGAGGAATTGATTTTAAAATGCTGGTATCCATTTTGAGAACAGTGATGGGCACTTCTGATACTGCAGGCATTATTAATCTTTCAGCAATTGGAAATGCGACAGGAAGCAATGAGACCACTATCATGGTAATTTTTAGCTTTCTTGGCAAAGGACTTGAGTGTGCAATGATTTTCAAATGCTTCATTCATCTTTTGAAACTGAATAATACCATAAGTAGCCTTTACATGGCGCCTTTTGCAGAAGTGTTCCTGCAATCTTGATGGTTTCATGACTTCATTAGACAGTACAGTATTGCAAATAAGACACATTGGGCATCACTGATCTGACAGGAATGGAATAAAACCATACTCCAAGTATGTAACATTGTATTGACATGTTTTCTATAGTTTCTGTTTCTCAGCAGGATTAGAACTTAAGGCTTCATTACCTCAGACTCACAGAGGTTGTGCCATATACACTTATCCATCATTAATGGAACTAAGTTAAAATTAAAACTTAACTCAAACTGGGAATGCCTATTGGATGTTGATGAAGGCAGCAGGTTGACAATGGAGCAATTGTAGCGGTAAGGCAAAGATGAAGATGATTATAACAGCAAAAATTACTTTGAGAAAGATTCAGATTGAAATCTGAATGTTAATCAGGATAGAGCAGGTGTAAGCTACTTTTATACTATTCCAGTTAACACAATTGACCAATCACATTAGGTCTCATAATCCCCAAAGATGGTTCCTGACTGCACATATGAAGCTGAGGCCGCTTTGAACACCTCAAGAGGAATCCTCAGGGTCTGCAGGTTTGCCAATTGGCTGCACCAGTGATGATTTGGTGTGTCATATTAACAGGGGTGGGGGTGAATATTTATGCAATCAATTAGTTTGTGTTTTTTTATTTGTATTTAAATTAGATCACTTTGAAGAGATCTGTTTTCACTTTGATACGAAAGAGTCTTTTACTGTTGATCAGTGTAAAAGGAAGCCAAATTAAATCCACTGTGATACAATGTTGTAAAAAAAAACATGAAAACTTCCAAGGGGGGAGGGAGGGCGAATACTTTCTATGAATACTTTCACTGTATATGAATGGCAGGATAACAATACAGTATGATGGCAAGAGGTAATGGTGAAGTGAAAGGGTAAAATAAGGAACAGTACATATAGATGCTGCTTGATGGTCAATGCAGATGCAGTGAGTCAAAGAGATTGATTCCCTGCTGCATAACTCTTTGACTCTCTCTTTATAATTTTCTGTCTTTACCCAAGCCACGGATTACCCTAATAACCCTACTGAATGGGGTTCACCATTTGCACATCATCTTCTCACTTTTACCTGATTAAGATCTTTAATACTGAAGATCTGGGCATCCAGGGTATCAGAGAGTGGCCCTGACCAGCATTAGGGCCTTGAGTGATGTAATTAGACCATGTGGACAAACCAGCAGGAGCCACACCAGTTGAACAGCTAATAAAATCTCTAACACATCTGAACATCTATCAAAGCTAATATTTTCTTCAATATTTTAGAATATCCCTGACATTCATTACTGATCAAGAACCATTTATAATAGAATAAAGAATTAAATGTTAAAAAGTAAATAAAATATATCACCTAAAATCACTGCTTCAGTAATGAAAAGCAAAATTGCAAACACAATAACTTACATATCCTATATTATACCTACTTGTTTTTGCATACACAGTCTCTTGTACATCAGTCAATGAAAGCAAGCATGCAGGTACAGCAGGCAGTGAAGAAAGCTAATGGCATGCTGGCTTTTATAACAAGAGGAATTGAGTATAGGAGTAAAGAGGTCCTTCTGCAGTTGTACAGGGCCCTGGTGAGACCACACCTGGAGTATTGTGTGCAGTTTTGGTCTCCAAATTTGAGGAAGGACATTCTTGCTATTGAGGGAGTGCAGCGTAGGTTCACAAGGTTAATTCCCGGAATGGCGGGACTGTCATACGTTGAAAGATTGGAGCAACTGGGCTTGTATACAGTGGAATTTAGAAGGATGAGAGGGGATCTGATTGAAACATATAAGATTATTAAGGGATTGGACACACTGGAGGCAGGAAGCATGTTCCCGCTGATGGGTGAGTCCAGAACTAGAGGCCACAGTTTAAGTATAAGGGGTAGGCCATTTAGAACAGAGATGCGGAAAAACTTTTTCACCCAGAGAGTGGTGGATACGTGGAATGCTCTGCCCCAGAAGGCAGTGGAGGCCAAGTCTCTGGATGCATTCAAGAGAGAGTTAGATAGAGCTCTTATAGATAGTGGGGTCAAGGGATATGGGAAGAGGGCAGGAACGGGGTACTGATTGTGTATGATCAGCCATGATCACAGTGAATGGTGGTGCTGTCTAGAAGGGCTGAATGGCCTACTCCTGCACCTACTGTCTATTGTCTATAAAAATGACAGGCTTTGCAAATCCTGTGCCATCTGGATCAGACTGACACTAGTGCTATCAAGGCATTTCCTATCATAACTGATGCAGAATCAGAAAGTTCCTG
Organism: Hemitrygon akajei; assembly: GCF_048418815.1. NCBI lineage: Eukaryota > Metazoa > Chordata > Chondrichthyes > Myliobatiformes > Dasyatidae > Hemitrygon > Hemitrygon akajei. The sequence goes on from NC_133126.1 coordinate 141,097,176, forward strand.
TTCTGGCACTGAACTCCATTCTGAGCGATTCATTATGAAGAACTTAGCAGCGACTCAGAGGGGAACAGAATGATGAGATCATGAAGTTATCTGAAAGCAAGGAAATTACCTTTGAAACTGAAATTGAGATATTGCCATTATTACAACCAGTGAGAACAAGGTGAGTGGTTGAGCTCGATTCAATGCAAATCACAAGGCTGGAAGTAATCTGTTTTGCACTGGAGAGGATATGACAACTGAAGCTCAAATCAATGTCCATGTAGTTAAGAGCCTGGTTCAGCATTAGGTCCAAATCAGGGAGATGGGCAACATTTGAACATGATGAAATGGAATTTGTAGTTGGTTCTGTTTTAGAATTCTCACAGAGCATGGCTCTATGACTGCCTTAAACCTGTCCGTCCAATTAATTCTTTAAAAATCATATTTATTTAATCCATAAATTCTACTATAAATGATTGATTATTTCTCATATATCCTTAGATAAAGGAGGTAGCCATTCATCCAATTGAGTCTCGAGCAATTCCATTCCCTCGCTTATTTCCCTGTAACTTATTACCTAAATGCCAATTATCATTAAGTGCCAATGAGCACCTCTTTGCATTCTATTCTCTTACCACCACCTACACTAGAGGCAATTGCAAGGCAATTCACCTAACAACCATCAAGAAGACAAGAAAATAGAGTAGGAGTAGGCTAGCAGGACCCTCATGCTTACCCAGTCGTTCAATATGACCATGACTGATCTCTCGTGTTTGGGATGTGAGAGGAAACCCACACAGCTATTGAGAGAGAACATCTAAACTTCACATTAGTAGAACTTGAGCCCAAAATTGAACTAGATTGCTGGAGCTACGATGCAATTACACTACCTGCAGGATATTTCCAGTATCTGCAATTGTTTTTAACATATTTTAACTTACTGTAACTCACTGACTGGTTCCATCTTCCAGTCATTCACATATTCATGGATGTGTCACCCTCAGATAAAGCTCACAAGGAAAAGCTGGCTGAGTGGCAGTGGAATGTCTTTTATTTGATATATTTTCAATGCTAACTCTTAAAAATGTTATGTACTTATAAGAAAGGGAAGGATATTACATACAATTAGTTCACATTTGACTTTTCCAATGGCCTACAATGATGTGTCATTAAAGGATTAAAAACAATGAACATCCTATTTTACAATTAATTAATCCTCAGTTCAATTTACTGTTTGTATTTTATTGATTTGGATCCACTTCTGCAATCATATGACAGGTTTCCTTAAGGAATAATCATACTGTTGAATATCACATTGGCCATTTGAAATAACCCCTTCTTCAGAACATTCTCCACTGTTCTCATGGTTGACATGAGCTTAAAATATCATATTAAAATCTTAGTCACTTTGTGCCCACAATAGGCACAGTCATTTCCTGTAGAAAAGTACTTACGCATGGCATCTTGCCCACTTTAGTATCCCAGGAAATTCCCATGAATACCTGTGAGGATCTCTGACTGCATAATTTTGATCATTATGGTTAAATTTCATGAGGTGTTTCACTTTTTATTTTTAAATCCCTATAAATCTGATAAATAATGATGTCAGTAATACAAACACAAATGATGGTTCCAAACAAAGCTGTGGATGTACAGTAGTAAATTGCAGAATCTGCGAGGAATTAACATTGTTTGGTTAATGAGAATCAATTGAATAGGTGTAGCCTTTAATTTCATTAGCTCAGAAATGTTCCTTACTTACCCATAGGTTCAAATACCATACTGATCCCTTGAGAAAGAGAGGCAGCAGATAAGAAATCAAATGTTACAGTAATCAATATGCATCTGACAGGTTGCATTTCCGTTTGTCTAAGACTTCGTAATGTATAATTTATCACCAGTCATTTATGTGGAATAGACTCATTGATGTATGCCATTTGAATTCGGTGCCATATAACGGTATGGAATACTCTCAGGATTGTGTATTAGATCATAAGACATAGGAGCAGAATTGGGCCATTTGGCACATCAGGTCTGCTCAATGGGCGTTACTAGAATCATAACCAATTAGTTCCAATTACATCTTTATTAGTGCTCTTCACTGACACATTTTTATATCAAAGTGCTAAGTATTATGGGTAGATGCGCAGATGAGTATTCTAAATGGACTCTCCCACAAGTATGAAAATGTCTACGTTTCTGAATACTATATATGACTTTGACATAAAGGTAGCATTCACTAAAAGGGTTCAAATCCAAGTTACACTAAAAACGGCCCTAGGCGTATATGCTACCATTGACATGCAACACAATGATTTAAACTACAAGTGCTACATTCTATGCAATATTTTCAATTAAATAAACATTTTACTTTAGATAAACATTTTCTCTGGCAGGGGCCACTGACTTCCATGTTAAGGATATCAGCGGGATGAATTAGCAAGCTAATGAAAAACATCTGATAAAATAAATAGAGCCCTACAAATAAAAAAAGCAGGGTCATGATGTCATTCTACCATACATCACATGTGAGAATGGGGAATATTTTAATATGAATTACCCTCTTGTGTCACCATGAATTTTGAAATGTTAATAACAACAGAAGAATGTTTTAAGGATGTAAATAACACATTATATTGTAAAGTAGTATTGTGAAGTTATTTTATTGGAATGAGTAAGATGAAAAACATGTTACCACTGTACCAGGCAGATGATGGATCAGTTTATTAATTTTTGTATGTGGTAGTCATGAGCAAACAGTTGTTCTACCAGTCTGCAGTGAACATCAGAAAGTAATTTCCACATTTTGTATCATTCAAAAATGTTACTACTGGGCACCTAAATGTCTGTACAAAACAATTATTTAACTACATAACTAAGTGCATGGACCACTGGTGTTCATTATAAAGTTTAAGCATGTAATATTTGCAAATATAAATAATTTAAGTGTTTTTTTTTAAGAATACTCTTACTCTATACTTCTTATCTATCTTTGATGCAGGATCTCATGAATATATTTCATTTCCAGCAAATCTGGCTAATGACGTTATTCATCAGAGCTCCCGAAGCTCCTGGCAACACCAGTATATCCATTCACTGGACACACTACCACAAAATGGGTATTGCCATCAGCCTTTACCCTCCAGCTATGTAACTGCAGCTTTGAAAATCATATTTGGATTTTTATTTTCTTCTGAAAGTATTGGATAATCAAACTAATGATCACTGTGTAATAATTGAATATCTGACAGCTTCTGGCCTAGACTTTTGAAAGAAGAAAATAACATAAAAGATACATTCTATTCGGCAATAATTAATTGTTCAAAGAACAAAAAGAAGCAAACAGTTCCACCAAAGCCTGACTACTGGACTCGGGGGCTAAATCCTGGTTGGGCTGAATTAGTTCCTTCTGCTGAGCTGATATAATTGGCTGATTGCTATCCCTGAGAGATTTATTAGTTTGCCAGGGCTGGAGAATTTTGGTTATGAAGAGAGAGTGGCTTAGCTGAAATTGTTCTATTTTGTATAAAGGATGGAGAGCTAATCGACAGGTATAAAGTTAGGTGTGATAGAGGCATTAAAGCAGCTTATTATTCCTCTCTTTTGGAGGGACATTCATACAACCCTTAATGCTGCAGAGGGAATGCATGTGCACCTATTCATCACCTCAAACTAAATACTGGCATGGGGAATAATTATGCTCCTGCTTATGCCCACCATCCATCAATATCCCACACAAAATGCTGGTGGAACACAGCAGGCCAGGCAGCATCTATAGGGAGAAGCGCTGTCGACGTTTCGGGCCGAGACCCTTCGTCAGGACTATAGATGCTGCCTGGCCTGCTGTGTTCCACCAGCATTTTGTGTGTGTTGTTGTTTGAATTTCCAGCATCAGCAGATTTCCTCGTGTTTGCTATCCATCAATATCCAACTCTTTTGCACACTCTGCCAATGAGACCCCAAGCAAGAAAACTGGAAGGAAATATTTTCCTAAGAAGAGTCATCAATATGTTGTTAGAAGGATTTGAAAGTCAGTTGAGAAGGGAAAAAACAACACTCTAGGAGGAAGTGGGGTTCTAGAAACCACTGCCTGAAAAGGAATCCCCAAGGATAAGCTCTTGGCATTCAAGGATGCATAGAATTGGGAATTGGGATTGGGCAGAGTAGCTCTTCTGAGATGATCGTGTACTAAATGGTTTCCTTCTGTGTATAAATGTCTATGATTGCTACTGAGTGACCTTTAATGGAAAATGAGCATCATTGGACATCAGATATGCACTAGGTGGGTACAAGCCTTCAACATCCAACTTTAACTTGAAAATGCAGTTGAATTGATGCCAGCTGGAAATAAGAAACAATTGAAGGAAAACTAAACTTGTTTGCTATGTGAGTGCAAATAACCTGAGATCATTCCAACAGGAATTATGTTGTGGGCTGGGGAAGAGGGTGAAAAATATAAATATAAATATAAAATGGTCACCTCATCAAAAAGAGCCTCTGTTTAAAATGTCTGAGATAATAATAGTACACTTTATTAAAAATATTGATTGGCTGATTCCAAAGGTGAAGAAATATGTGAAGAATGACACCAAATAAATTAGTAAGCTATTTTCAGATGCAGACCAAATAATACTGACATTAATTAAATCACAAACAAGAGAAAATCTGCAGATGCTGGAAATCCAAGCAATACACACACTCTAATTAAATATTCTCTTTTTTTACTTTTGATCCCAATCCCCTGGTCATTAAGAGCTGTGGATATTATCATTTTCCTAGGCTTCAGTGAACACTTTTCAGTAGGGACCAGCTCTTCCAAGCCCTTCTGCAAATCTAACCAATTAGTCTGTTTTAAGAGCTTTAACGACACATGAATTGTCAGAAATGCATAATTCCATCTGTAACCGTTAGCAAAGTAATGACAGGTAACATCAAGGTACTTACGTACTGTATACACGCACACCATGGGTAGTTTGGCAAGAGCAAATCCAACAGGTAAAAGTGTGTTTAAATAATAGCTGTAATGATTCAGAGAATTATTGTAATATTAAACATAATGCACTGTGTTGTGTTGCGAGCAAGGTGCACAGTGGAATTAGAAACTGTCTGCTGATAAGATATGTATATCTCCACTATTTCTTGGCTCAGGTTTGCTTCACTTTTTTATACTTGTTTCTATTAGCACTAATATAATTATGTAATTGGAAACTGACAGCAATTTTGCCTAGTCAGATTAAGCATGAAGCTGCTACGAGTCTCCCATGACAGCACTTGATCAATGCAATGCCAGAAGTAGTCAATGATGATATTCTATCTGAAGGGAAGAAGAAGCCTTTGGAACACATAGTAAAGTTTAGAACTCCATTAAGCAGAGAAATGAAGTTGTGTTCGCATTGCTTATTAAGACAGATTTCCTTGTGACATATGGAAGCAGTCACTGTAACACAGTACAGAAATGGCAAGTTGACTTTTATACTTTTGGAAATTATCCAGTTTAATTTGCATTCTGGAGCCATCATTTGGCAGAGAGAGGTTTTGATATGTCATATATTTGCATTCATTTGCAATGCCAGATTTTCCACTGTTTGAAATAAAGACATCACAGCAATTACTCTTCAAAGCCCCACTATTTTATTTTGTTTTGTCACTCTTTTTTGAGGGTGTGGTAATAAAAATAGATTTTCTTAAATTACCAGTGACTTCAAATGTTTATTCAGTCCTAAAAAGATTTAATCATGAATGCAGATTGGCAGATTAAACCATATTATATAGGTGACCATTCAATATAAGTTTGTTATTCAATTGCAAAGAATTTCAATGTCTCTTTATGAATTTGATAAATCTAAACAAAGAATTATCTATATTTAACTGGAAGTAAAATAATCTTAAATATCCTATTCCAATGCAGTTGGCATACTTATATATTTCCAGTGAAGCTGTAAAAAAGAAAATTATTCTGCCGATCACATATATTTGTTTTTTGCAAAAAGTCCTACAGATAGTTTGTTTAATCCTGCTGCTTGTAGAATGCAGTTTCAGCGGAACCTTTTGGTGATGAATTCTGCCCTTTGAACATATCAGACACAAAACTGATTCAAATTGTCTATCCTGCTAACTAATGATTAATGGACGGTATTGGAGACAAAGGCAAAGAAGTGAGTGTTTGATTTAAGAATGACTATGATATACAATACTGTTTTTATAAAAGCAAGAAGCAACCACAGGCACATATTTAAGAAATCGTGTGTACAAAGCGTTTAAATGTTGGAACTCTGTATGCATAGCTAATCGATTCTCTTCATATCATTTAAAAGCTACAAATGTTTATATAGCTGTCAGTTATTAGCTGGACGCATGCATACATGTGTAGGAATGTTAAAGTTGACACACCGGATTCAGTAGGTCTTTTCACGGTGTAACCATATCCTGGGTGCCCAAGATTTTTAATTATCCAAAACCCGTGTAATTTTGAATTTACAGTATTTCTCCGAACCATTAAATGGTACATGAATTAATGTCACTCAGACAGTATGCAGTATTTCAAGTTAATTACGTTATTTTACAAGAAATTCTATACTGTTATCCCCCGCAGTTACACTAGACGTGTGTATCGCCTTCATTGAGAAACTTCTGGAAGTGTCTCGGACATGCACCTCCACAGTCTAGATGACTTCTGACTTAATTCCACTTGACTGCGTGACGCGATTTGCTTCTGACATTTGCAAAGCTGTAGTGTGTATCACGGTTATTGGTCAACCAGATGCTAAACTCCCGTTTGTCTCCCGTTTCAAATATTTCTCTCAAGCGAGATCGACAGCGTCTTAATGTGAGTTATTTCAGATTTCTCAAAGGCAGAAATCATCTCTAGACTCATCTGTTTCGAGATAGCGATGTGGCTAGTGTTTTTTTTTAACCATAGGAAACTTTCCCAGTGAAGTCGTAGAACAGACGCCGAGTCAGATCTGTTCCTTCCAGATGCGGAAAAGTCAAATCCATTAAATGAATTCAAATCCTTCTCTATTTAACTATGGAAAGTTTATTCGCTGTAATTTCTTTTTGAGGGGAGAGCATGTAATAGCTCATTAACCATCGACATCATCTCTCCGTAAGATATCTTTTGACCGACGTGTCGATCATACATTGACTATCACAGACAAGTCACAAATATCTGTGGATTACCGGCTAGCGGAAATTTCTTCCCAGTGCGAGAAGATCGGAATCGCTCTTAGTCATCGCGGGACCAGTCCCATTGAATTCAGTGTCTTTGTCAAGATGACGATTCGAGTATATTTGCATATTTTTTTCTCTTTATGCAAGATCCGAGGCGACCTGTTTCCTCTCTAGTCTGTGTGTTTTGTGGTGACTGATGAGACCATTGTAGGAACTGCAGACTCTTCCGCGGGATTCAGAGTTGTGTTAAGTATCACAGACATATGTTGAGAAATTTGTTGTTTTGTGGTAGCAGTGCGGTTCAAAACATTAAACATACATATGTTACAAAAAAAGATAAATAATTTTTTAAAAGTTACAAAAAGTACAAAAGGTGGTTAACGGAGATGTGGTCGAAGTGTTCGTGAACTCCCCGCCTTTCATGCCTCTATTGCTGGTATGTTAGGGACAGGTTAACAGAGGACTTGGCTCTTGTAGAAATTTAGTAGTAAGCACATCCTCTCAAATGCTTCAGTAAATGAGGCAAAGATGACTTTGAGATCAGCCTTTACTCCTGCAGTTTGGGTAATCTTGATATAGAAGGCAGTAATTGTAGGTTAGACTGTTTCCTATTAGCTTTGAAGGCTATTTCCATTCGTGGAGAAAGATCCTTGTTGCAAAGGAAGCCTGGCAATAAAGCCTGAAAGAGGTATCGGGGATGCTGACGCAGTTATATTTGATATCTATCTCTCTTTGACATCAAGTCTTTGCAGAGAGTGACTATTGTAGACCCATTGATTAGGATTATGGGTTGTACGCCGTCATGAAGAAACTGTAAGATGGAGACAATTTTTGTGGACAGCTGAATGTGTGGACAGTGCTGCATGGTGTCTTCTGTTGACGGAATTAACAATTTTGTCGAGTTGGAACAAGGTCGTGTATAGTGGCTAGTGCTGGCCACTGCTTTCCTGCTAGAGTTCCATCGCCTGGTGATGATCATATTCACGAGCCTCCAGATGCAGAGAGTGCACTGTACAATTCAGGGTGCTACATTTTTCCCTTATAGAGGAAGAGGATGTGGAGGATCCTGACAGTGCCTTCCCCTCTGACGGATTGCGAAGCAACACCTCTTTTATTATCACAGTCAGACTTGTTTCCTTTCCTGCACGTAGTTATTATTACAGCACAATTCTGATGTCCCCTGGGATATCCTTGTCTCCCCATTGAGGTTGAGCTTTAGGCACAAATCCTTCATCCATCGAAAAACTGGTGTTCGTGCTCCACTCACTGCTTCTTGTGCGCATCAGTTTGCAGTTCCTCCATGTGATTGCTCATAAACCTCAACCTTTCCTTACACCCTCAATAATACCAAGCATCAATATATAAATTTAAATGAGCTGCTATTTAATCAGATTGCATTTCCACTGATGCAGTGTCCTGATAGCTATTGGTGCATCTGTTTCACTTTAAAGGACTCAAGATTCAATGACAATTGATAATGGCTTCAGATAATCTTCACTCCTGCCTCTTATTTCTATTGTGCAGTTCCATACAGTCAAGAACGGCATGCTACCACCACAGTTCTGTGGGTTCTGAGCTAACTGATGAGGTTGCAGACTCTACCGCTGATGGGACTTACTGAATTAAAAGAGTGAGCAGATCTCTTTCCCCTTTCATTTATATTATAATTTGATTCCTCACTTCAAGTTATTTAAATTCCTTGTGACAGTTTAGATGCAAATTCAACCCTTAATTCTGCCTATAAAGGATGTCATATGTGGTCATAATTACATCTGGATGCTGTCCTGCATCATGTTCCCAAAGTAAACTATCCACAGTCCTGATGGTCTTCTTCACTATCTTTCTAGTGTATATGTAAATCTAACAATTTGTACTGTGTGCATTGCAGCTATAGTCTAGTATAAGAGTTTTAGGATCCTACTTTCTATCTCACCTGCGTTCCATTAAACCTTAATAATCTTTCCAGTATCATTCTGACATTATTTTCTCTCTCTGAAATGTGACCTGTGTCTAAGAGCAAATTGCACAGATCCTTTCTGTCTTCCTTGTGTAACTGAATGTCTCCGAATTATGCTCTCTATGTGGAGGCTGCAGTTGTCTTCAGCCCACACTCACACACCCTGCAATCCTGCCCTCATATCCGGTCAGTCATAACTTAGCATAAAGCAAAAATGCTATAGATTCTGCAAATGTGAATTAAAAATGGGGCTGTCAGGAAAATTGGATCAGCTATGATGAAATGGCAGAGCAGACTCGATGGGCCAAATGGCCTGATTCTGCTCCTATATCTTATGGTCATATGATCTTAAAATTAGGAAGTACTGAACCCTCTCAACATTTAGGAAAATCATTAGTCCATGGAGAGAAAAAACAAGCTTATATTTTAGAGAAAACACATTAGAACTTTAATGCCAACTTTCAAGGTTAAAAAATGAGAATTCTTTGATCTTCCTTCATATCTTCACTGGGCAGCACGGTATCGTACAGTTAGTGTGATACTATTACAGCTTGGTGAGCAGCACGGGATTGTACAGTTAGTGTCATTCTATTACAGCTCAGGGTGGGCAGCACGGTATCGTACAGTTAGTGCGATGCCATTACAGCTCAGGGTGGGCAGCACAGTATCGTATAGTTAGTGCGATGCCATTACAGCTCAGGGTGGGCAACACGGTATCGTATAGTTAGTGCGATGCCATTACAGCTCAGGGTGGGCAGCACAGTATCGTATAGTTAGTGCGATGCCATTACAGCTCAGGGTGGGCAATACGGTATCGTACAGTTAGTGCGATACTATTACAGCTCAGGGTGGGCAGCACGGTATCGTATAGTTAGTGCGATACTATTACAGCTCAGGGTGGGCAGCACGGTATCGTATAGTTAGTGCGATACTATTACAGCTCAGGGTGGGCAGCACGGTATCGTACAGTTAGTGCGATGCCATTACAGCTCAGGGTGAACAACATGGTATCGTACAGTTAGTGCGATACTATTACAGCTCAGGGTGGGCAGCACGGTATCATACAGTTAGTGCGATGCCATTACAGCTCAGGGTGGGCAGCACGGTATTGTACAGTTAGTGCGATGCCATTACAGCTCAGGGTGGGCAACACGGTATCGTACAGTTAGTGCGATACTATTACAGCTCAGGGTGGGCAGCACGGTATCATATAGTTAGTGCGATACTATTACAGCTCAGGGTGGGCAGCACGGTATCGTATAGTTAGTGCGATGCCATTACAACTCAGGGTGGGCAGCACGGTATCGTATAGTTAGTGCGATGCCATTACAACTCAGGGTGGGCAGCACGGTATCGTATAGTTAGTGCGATGCCATTACAACTCAGGGTGGGCAGCACGGTATCGTATAGTTAGTGCGATACTATTACAGCTCAGGGTGGGCAGCACGGTATCGTACAGTTAGTGCGATGCCATTACAGCTCAGGGTGAACAACATGGTATCGTACAGTTAGTGCGATACTATTACAGCTCAGGGTGGGCAGCACGGTATCATACAGTTAGTGCGATGCCATTACAGCTCAGGGTGGGCAGCACGGTATTGTACAGTTAGTGCGATGCCATTACAGCTCAGGGTGGGCAACACGGTATCGTACAGTTAGTGCGATACTATTACAGCTCAGGGTGGGCAGCACGGTATCATATAGTTAGTGCGATACTATTACAGCTCAGGGTGGGCAGCACGGTATCGTATAGTTAGTGCGATGCCATTACAACTCAGGGTGGGCAGCACGGTATCGTATAGTTAGTGCGATGCCATTACAACTCAGGGTGGGCAGCACGGTATCGTATAGTTAGTGCGATGCCATTACAACTCAGGGTGGGCAACACGGTATCGTATAGTTAGTGCGATACTATTACAGCTCAGGGTGGGCAGCACGGTATCGTACAGTTAGTGCGATGCCATTACAGCTCAGGGTGAGCAGCACGGTATCGTATAGTTAGTGCGATGCCATTACAGCTCAGGGTGGGCAGCACGGTATTGTACAGTTAGTGCGATACTATTACAGCTCAGGGTGAGCAGCACGGTATCGTATAGTTAGTGCGATGCCATTACAGCTCAGAGGTTCAGAGTTCAGAGCTCAATTCCAGCACTGTCTGCATGTCCTCCCCATGGAATGCATGTGTTTTCCCCGAGTGCTCCTGTTGCCCCTCACAATCTAAAGACATACCGTGTAAATATTCCCATGATTAGGTTGGGGTTCTTTAGGGTTGTGGCAGCGTGTCTCAAAGGGCCTACTCTGTGCTGTGCTGCTAAATAAATAAATAAACCCACTTCTGTAACAACTTGTCAAGTTGTTAGCTCTTATCTGCACCATTTTCTGATGTCAGCAGATCTGTGAGTATCCTCGGGTCTTTAATTAAGCTCAATAGTCCTTCCTCCTACCAAGGAGCTCCTTTGCACCCTGCCAGAGCTGTGAACTCAGTTCCATACCTTGGTGTTATGCAATGGCACATTTGAAACACATATATTGTACCCTAGTGCTTTACATTAACAAACCTACATCCAACAGAGTTATACCCCAGTATTATACAGCAATATTCTATTAAGTTATATACTGTTCTCAGCTGGTACTGTAGCCGAGTGTTATACAGTGAGAATCCTGGGTCCACCAGTACTATACCTTTCTGTTATGTAGCAATTGACCTACACTCACCAAACTGTGCCCCAGAATTAATGGCAACAGTTGTTTTTCTTGTATTTGTTTCATAGTGAAAGAGCTGTTTCAGCCATACAGTACACCAGCATCTGGGCCTAGATCTGGAGTCAGGGTCCAGAGGAACAGACTGGATATGATGTGTTCCCTCTTAGTCCTGGTTAACAGATCACAGTCCCTTTGGGTCCTGGTCGCAGGATGTGCATCAGTTGCACCTCATAGACCCCAGCCCTTTATTTAGGTGAACCCCTGAAGACCCTGTCTACTGTTGGATGGATCTCAAAGTCCAGGCAGACAACAATGGAAGTCAAATTCTACCTTAGATCTTCAGTCCAGTGCTTTTTCTGGTCTCCACATGCTTCCCTTTAAGACATCACAGATCACAACATTTAAAAAGTAACATCTGTCCTGGGGATTTTTTCCACAGGTAGTTCTGCTAATGTGCATGCTTCATTGTCAGCCTGTCCCTTAAGTTAACAATAAAGACCTTTTTCATTTCAATCTTTGTGTTAGGATAAATTACACACCTATTAATTTTATACTGCAATATCCTAAGTACAATTTGACACCACTGAGGTTACTTTAGTATAAAAACTATCTGAAAGAGAATGTTATCTCTGTCCCTTCATCAATAATATAATTTCTCAGCAATAAACAACCTTAGACATAGGCAAAGCATAGTAAGTTCCCTGCACAAATTGCGGTTCCTTGAAACAAAGATGTTTCTTCTCAAACCTTCAAACTCTTAGGAATTGTTGTTGCATTAAACTATAATAAGTTAAACATTTTTGCCTGCTTATGATACCAGAAAAAGTTACTGATATTGTCTGCAAGTTTATTACTCCGAGTTAACTACATTTAAAAGAAACCAGGTGCAGATACAGTAGAAAACATTTAATAGGCTACCCCAAGCATTTTAAGCATCTCCTTAATTAATTAATCATATTAAGGGAATGCTTCAGGGAAGGGTCACAAATAAAATCCTACCTGAAAACTTGATAACTCCACAGGCAAAAAGTAAAGTTTCTAAGTTCCTGCAATTTAATTTTTGTTTTTTCAAATATGCAAAGATCAGTCCTATGCAGTGGAATGACTGTAGTCATTAGACTACATATGAGATACATGAATTCCTTTGGAAAATTAAGCAAGAAAATGTGAAAATATCAGCTCCTGAGTCCGTGTCACAACAACTTTACCATTAAATCAAATACTGAACAAACAATAATGTTATTGCATGATTGTAATTAATATTTACTGAACAAATTTAAAGGTATCATTATGTACAATGGCCATAAAATAATTCCTATTCGTTAATTTCGATCTTTCATTTTTTTGTAAACATTGCATTTTTTACAACCCCAGTTATGATATAATTTCAATTTGTGCATGTACCTTTGGTGATTCAGCATTTCTTTTCTTTCATTACCTCATGCAATTGGCCCATTCTAACCATATTTCATGACCAGCAGCATGCGTTCACCACCAGTAAGAATTTCACAGAGAAGAGATCATTACTGAAATGCATCTGGCCTCTCAGGCAAGGGTGAAGTATGAGAGCACCCAAAGTTATGCTGTATCTCAATGTCTGTCTAGTCCCAGACTCTCATGCTCAATTGTTTGTTCTATTGCCCAAACATTGTCTCATATATATTATATAATTACAGCAGTCTCTCTTCAGAGCAGCTGGATGTAGACTGGACTTCATGACTTTAAGTCAGATGTACTCATTTTTTCTGGGAACCTGAGCTGTGAATCAATCAATCAAAAGGTTTATGTGGAATACGAGAAGGATAATCCATATACTCTATGTTCTCCTTCTTGTGGAAATCCTTCTCATTGGTTTCATTTATACGCAGGTCATAAAAATAGCTGATACTCACGTGCTGGAATGATTCAAAAAGCTCATTAAAATAATTCAATAATTTCCATTATTCATGAGTAATGTAATCAAATGATAAGGATCTTTAATGACATGTCGGGGACATGAGTGATGGAACTTTGCTCAATATAAGAGCTGCAATACCTGTTTTGTGTTAAAACTGAAATGAGTGCCCAAGTTAAATATGCTTCTCTTATTTTGAGGAGTGGAAATATTTAACATAAAAGTTCCAAAAGGTTGTTGCAATTGACCAAGGCCTATATTGCTATATTTATATCGACCAAATGATACTAAAAATGTGAAGAGTTTTGCATTGTGCTTTTCTTCTTGTATGCATGCTTAGTGTCCCTTTAATAGGTACACCTACTCGTTAATGTAAATATGCAAGTAGCCAATCATGTGGCAGCAATTCAATGCATAAAAGCATGTAGACATGGTCAAGAGATACAGTTGTTGTTCAGACCAAACATCAAACTGGGGAAGAAATGTGATCTAAGTGACTTTGACCATGGAATGGTTCTTGGTGCCAGATAGGGAGGATTCAGCATCTCAGAAACTGCTGATCTCTTGCAATTTTCATGCACAACAGTCTCTAGAGTTTACAGAGAATGGTATTTAAAAAAATAACATTAAATGAGCAGCAGTTCTGTGGGCAAAAACGCCTTGTTAATGTGAGAGGTCAGAGGAAATTGGTTCAAGCTGACAGGAAAGTGACAGGAACTCAAATAATCACGTGTTACACCAGTGGTGTCCAGAAGAGCATCTCTGCATGCACGATGAATAAATCTTGAAGTGGATGGGCTACAGCAGTAGGAAAGCACACAGAAGTCCTCTCCTGTACCTAATAAAATGGCCAATGAGTGTATATTTTATTATGGACAAAGTTAATGTTTAAAATTTAAAATAAAAATCTTGACCAGGATCTCTCTTTCTGCCCTTCTCTTTCTCAAATCCAATAAATTAGTGAGTAATGGAAAATAGCCAAACCACAGAATCCCAATAGGAGTTATTAGAATTTAAAAACAGTTGAGGATGCAATTTGACATGATAGTTTCTGCACCCACTGCCTGCTTGAGCAGGTATCCTGTTTCCAGGACAGAACTCATACAAATCTGAACTGGCAACCATTATAATGCCTAATGACCACTGAACTGAGCAATAGACTACCCGCTGAGTCCTAATGGTGCATCAGAAAAGCTGCTACTACACTTACACCTCTATCTGAATACTAAAGGGATTGAGGAATACGCTGATAATTTAGAAAACAGCAACATTGTTGATGATTTCCAAATTTCCACCACAAGTAATGTGGAGTCAAGGAGAAGATCCCACATAATTGTATCAAAGGAGGCCTCCAGCACAATATAGCCTAGAGCTATTCTTACTTCCATAATTAGGAACTGCTCCAGTGTGTTGCCTCTGAGACATTTCAATCTGAAGGTTCTAAATTCCAATTGTTGTTAATTATATGAGCACCCATGGACATCTAATTATGCCATTGGAGTTAATCTATCATTTTATACTAATGATATACAAAAGTGCTTGAAGTCACCTATTTAAAGCTGAATGGGACATCATTACAGGATGAACATATTGATGTACTAAGCTGAGTAAGCATATTTGTTGAGCCACAGTAGAAGACAAATTATACAAAGCAAAAATCAAGGTGTAGAAAAATTTGCTATGAGGTGTACAAAGATCAGGTAATTTCCCACACATGAAGTCAACAGTATTCACATGAATCAGAACTTGTGATATCCCATCTCAGAATCAGTTCCATATTGCATTTTGACAGCTGCTAAAAATGGACAGTGGGTAAAGGTCTTATCAAAACCCTTAGGTTGAACATTTTAATCTACCATATAACATTTTCCATTCCTCTCTTCGGATTGATTTCCTTTTAAAAAAACATGGAAAGTTTTCTCTACTTTACATAGAAATTGAGACCTTAGAAGAGTTAATATTTAGTTGCCGAGGCAGAAATTGAGATTTCTTGCAACATCTAGCCATGTATTTGTCTTTATCACAACCAGCCATGAAATACTGAAAGGTTGAAACAGAAGCTGTGAATGCAAGAAGAGTCAGGAAAGGAATGCTTCGAGTTCTCCATGTGAAAGGCTTGGAGGGCTCCATGTCACAGAGTCAGACAGCATAGAACTAGGCTGTTTAGCTCATCATATTCTTGCCATGCATTGCATCAACCTACAACTAATCCCACTCATCTACATAATGTCCATAGGCTTCCATGCCTCGGCAATTCAAGCACTTGTCTCGTGAGCTGCGCAAGTGCAGTATTTGCTATTCATCTTTTTTAGCCAACAACTTATATAAGTTGGCTCAAATTCTGTGATTATAATTCACTTCTACACTCCTGCAAGTGACTACTTTTCCATGGATGCTGCCTGGCCTGCTGAGTTCCTCCAGCATTTTGTGTGTATTGCCTAGAACCTGTATAATTGCTCCTTAAACAATAGTTCCTTACAAGTCCCAAAGGTTGCATTTATTACTAAAATTTAACATCCAGGATGTCAAAACCAACTTTTGTAAAGTGCCAGCCTAAATTAGTTATACATGAACGAAACACCTTATTAAACAATGAAAAGAAATCTTCCATTTGCACAACTTCAAGCCGAGCTTGGGAAGTTTTCCTGATCCACTCTAGCTCAGACAGAAATCTATGTCTGAGCGAGACTTGACTTTCTCCCAGCACACCAGATAGAGTGAACAAACCAGCAGGCTTCTTGATTTTCCATATACACCAAACTGTTGATTCAGAAGAGGCAAAAGGTGGAGGTGCATCTTTCATGATAAATTCTCGATGGCGGTCCGATGTGGCAGTTTCATTGAACTTGTCTTCCCCAACACCTAAGATGCCAGCTGTTCTATTTACCTGGAGAATTTTCCTCCATAATCCTGACCGCAATTTAATAGCACCAGCAGCCGAATATAATCAAGTGCTTGAGAAACTGCATGATACCGTCTCCAAATAAGAAACCGTCCATCCTGGTGTATTTCAAATCATAGTCAGGGACTTCAAACAGAAAACCCTGCCCAATTACCATCAGCATATTGCCTGTACCACCAGAGATCCCAACACATTAGACCACTGTTATACTAAGATAAGGAACGCCTACCATTTCATACCAGACCGTAACTCAGCATATCGAATCACTTGGCTGTCCTCCTATCTGCATACGGGTAGAGGCTAAAGATCAAGGCTCCAGAGATCAGGAAAACAAAGAGGTGGTTGCAGGAGGCTAAGAAGCGGCTATGGGATTGCTTCAAATCAGTGGACTGGGCCATGTTCAATGACTCATCTGTGGATCTGAATGAATACACCATGGTCGTCACGGACTTTATTAAAACAGTTGTGGATGAGTGTGTTCCCACAAAATCATTCAGAGTCTTCCACAGTTAGAAGCCCTGGATAAGCCACTGGATCCACAATCCACTGAGAGCCTGATCAGAGGCGTTCAAGTCTGGTGACTAAGACAGTTAAAAGAGATCCAGATATGATCACTGTAATGCTATCTCATGGGCGAAGTGGCAATTCTGGACTAAACTTGAATCAACAAAGAGTGCTCCGCAGTTGTGGCCAAGCTTGAATACTATCACTTCGCATAAAGTTAAAGCAAGTGACATAGGCAACAGCAGGGCTTCGCTTCCAGATGAGCTTAATGCCTTCTGTGCTCGCTTTGACTGTCAAAACATGGAGGAACCATCACGAACTCCCACAGCCCCCGATAATCATATAATTTCAGCCTATTATATGAGGCCAATGTGCAAGCAGCCTTCAGGTGGGTGAGCCTACGAAAAGTATCCGGCCCAGATGGGGTACCTGGCCAAGTACTAAAGACATGTGCTGATCAACTGGCTGGAGTGTTCACTGCGATCTTTAACCTCTTGCTTTAGCAGCCTGAGATACTCATCTGCTTCAGGCAAGATTCAATTGTACTGGCTTAATGACCACCATCCAGTAGCACTTATCTGTAGTGCTGAAGTGCTTTGAGAGGCTGGTGATGAAACATATCAACTCCTACCTGAGAAGCAACTTGGATCCACTCCCATTTCCCGCACATCTGCCCTCACCCCATCCCACTTGGGATAGGGTTCCCCTTGTCCTCACCTACCACCCCACCAGCCTCCAGGTCCAACGTATAATTCTCCGTAACTTCCGCCACCTCCAACAGGATCCCACTACCAAGCACATCTTTCCCCCCCACTTCTGCTTTCCGCAGGGATCACTTCCTACACGACTCCCTTGTCCATTTATACCCCCATCCCTTCCCACCGATCTCCCTCCTGGCACTTATCCTTGTAAGCGGAACAAGTGCTACACCTGCCCTTACACTTCCTCCATCACCACCATTCAGGGCCCCAAACAGTCCTTCCAGGTGAGGCGACACTTCACCTGTGAGTCAGCTGGTGTGGTATACTACATCCGGTGCTCCTGGTGTGGCCTTTTATATATTGGTGAGACCCGACGCAGACTGGGAGACCATTTCGCTGAACACCTACGCTCGGTCTGCCAGAGAAAGCAGGATCTCCCAGTGGCCACACATTTTAATTCCACGTCCCATTCCCATTCTGATATGTCTATCCGTGGCCTCCTCTACTGTCAAGATGAATCCACACTCAGGTTGGAGGAACAACACCTTATATACCAGCTGGGTAGCCTCCAACCTGATGGCATGAACATTGACTTCTCTAACTTCCATTAATGCCCCTCCTCCTCTTCTTATCCTATCCCTGACATATTTAGTTGTTTTTTTTTTCTCTCTCTCTGCCCATCACCCTGCCTGTTCTCCATCCTCCTCTGGTGCTCCCCCTCTCCTCCTTTCTTTCTGCCGAGGCCTCCCGTCCCATGATCCTTTCACTTCCACAGCTCTGTATCACTTTCGCCAATCACCTTTCCAGCTCTTAGCTTCATCCCACCCCCTCCGGTCTTCTCCTATCATTTTGCATTTCCCCCTCCCCCCACTACTTTCAAATCTGTTAGTATCTTTCCTTTCAATTAGTCCTGACGAAAGGTCTCGGCCCGAAATATCAACAGTGCTTCTCCCTATAGATGCTGCCTGGCCTGCTGTGTTCCACCAGCATTTTGTGTGTGTTGTTTGGATCCACTCCAATTTGCCTACTGGAGCAACAGGTCCTCAGTAGATACCATCTCATCAGCTCTTCACTCAACCCTGAAACATCTGGACAACAAAGATGCATATTTTAGAATGCACTTATCGACTAAAGCTCAGCACTAAATACCATCATCCCTTTAAAACTAATCAATAGGATTCTAGACCTTGGCCTCTTTGTGCAATTGGATCCTCGATTTCCTCACTTTCAGATCCTGTCAGTTCAGATTGGCAACAGCATCTCCTCCACAGTCTCCATCAGCACAAGTGCACCACAAGGCTGTGTGCCTGGCTCTCTGCTCTACTCACTTTACACTTATGACTGTGTGGCTAAGCATAGCTCCAGTGCCGTATTCAAGTTTTCTGATGATAGCACTGTCATAGGCTAAATCAAAGGTTGTGATGAATCAGTATTTAGGAAGGATATTGAAAATCAGGCCAGTGGTGCCACAACAACAACACCTTACTCAATGTCAGCAAGAGCAAGGAGTTGATTATCAACTTCAGGAGAAGGAAACCAGATGTCCATATGCCAGTCCTCATTGGAGGAACAGTGGAGAGGGCCAGCAATTTTAAATTCCTCGGTGTTAGTTATCATTTTGGAGGAGTTGTCCAGAGGCCAGCACATAAGTGTAACAATGAAGAAAGCACAGCAATGCCTCAAATTCCTCAGGAGTTTGTGGAGATTCGGCATGACACCTAAAACTTTGATAATTTTTTTATAGATGTGTAGCAGAGAATAGATATTTATGGCTGCAGCACAGACTGGCATGGAAACACTAATGCCTTTGAATGGAAAATCCTACAAAAAAGTTGGGGATACTGCCTGGTCCATCACGGGTAAAGCCCTTCCCATCATTGCGCACATCTATATGAAACACTGTTGCAGGAAATCAGCATCCATCATCAGGGACCCTCACCACCCAGGACATGCTCTCTTCTCACTGCTGCCATTGGGAAGAAGGTACAGAAGCCTCAGGGCTCACACTACCAGGTTCAGCAACAGTTATTACCCCTCAACCATCAGGCTCTTGAACCAAAGGGGATAACTTCACTTGCCCAGTCATTGAAATGTTCCCACAATCAATGGACTCACTTTCAAGGACTATTCATCTAATGTTCTTGATAATTATTGCTTATTCATTTATTATTATTTCTTTTTTTGGATTTGCACAGTTTGTTGTCTTCAGCGCACTGGTTGAACACCCAGGTTGGTGTGGTCTTTCTTTGATTCTGTTGTGTTTATTATTCTATGGATTTATTGAGTTTGCCCACAAAAAAATGAATCTCAGGGTTGTATATGGTGACATACATGTACTTTCATAATAAATTTGCTTTGAACTTTGAATGTTGAACTTTGTGGATGGTGAGATAATACATTTCCAATGAATCTGCCATTGCAATGTTTGAAAAAGGAGGGTTTCCAGAAGTCAAATATATATCTTGATATGAGTTCAATATTGTGCAAGTGAATAAGTAAAAGTTTAACAAATATCAGAATCAGGTTTATTATCACTGGCATGTGATGTGAAATTTGTTAACTTAGCAGCAGCAGTTCAATGCAATACATAATCTAGCAGGGAGAAAAAAATAATAAATAAAATAAAACATAATAGTAAATGAACAACAACAACCTGACACTCAACACCAGTAAGATGAAAGAGCTGATTGTGGATTTCAGGAAGGGTAAGACGAAGGAACACATACCAATCCTTACATAGAGATCAGAGGTGGAGAGAGTGAGCAGCTTCAAGTTCCTGGGTGTCAAGATCTCTGAAGACCTAACCTGATCCCAACATATTGATGTAGTCATAAAGAAGGCAAGATAGCAGCTATTCTTCATTAGGAGTTTGAAGAGATTTGGCGTGTCAACAAATACACTCAAAAACTTCTATAGTTGTACCATGGAGAGCATTCTGACAGGCTGCATCAATGTCTGGTATGGATGGGCTACTGCACTGGACCAAAAGAAGCTGCAGAAGGTTGTAAATCTAGTCAGTTCCATCTTGGGCACTAGCCAGGACATCTTTAGGGAGCGGTATCTCAGAAAGACAGTGTCCATTATTAAGGACCTCCAGCACCCAGGGCAACATCTTTTCTCACTGTTACCATCAGGTAGGAGATACAGAAGCCTGAAGGCACACACCCAGTGATTCAGGAACAGCTTCTTCCCCTCCGCCATCCAATTCTTAAATGGACATTGAAGCTTTGGACACTACCTCACTTTTTAAAATATACAGTATTTCTGTTTTTGCACATTTTAAATAATCTATTCAATATACATAATTGAGTTATTTGTTGATTTATTATTATGTTTTATTTTATTCATTATCATTTTTTCTCTCTCTCTGTTAGATTATGTATTTCATTGAACTGCTGCTGCTAAGTTAACAAATTTCACGTCACATGCCGGTGATAATAAACCTGATTCTGATTCTGATTCTGACAAGTAAATCAATTATGTGTATTGAATAGATTTTTAAAAAATGTGCAAAAACAGAAATACTGTATAAAAAAAAAGTGAGGTAGTATCCAAAGCTTCAATGTCCATTTAGGAATGATAATTAACTGAAGCCAAGAAGAACATTACTCTGGTTGCTATAATTAGCAGTACTGTAAATTCATTTAAATAATTGTGTTTGCAATAAAGATTTAAAATATGGAAATACTTAGAAGGTAAGGTAGCATCTGTGGAGAGAGGAATAGAGACAAAATATCAGGTCAATGACCTTTCTTCACCAATGTCATAACACCTAGTAGCAATGCAAATCCTCTCTTCATTGGTGTGTATTGTGACTTGTTTTATATGAAATACATGCTTTAGATTTCATTCATTTAAAAAAATACAACTGTGCAGCAGTTGTTGCCCTGCATTAAGTGGCCACATTATTAGATACCTCATGTACCTAAGAAAAAAGTCACCTAGTGTACATTTGTGATCTTGTTTTGCTGTAGCCCATCCATTTCAAGGTTTGATGTGTTTTACATTCAGAGACGTTCTGCTGCACAGCACTGTTGTAATGCATGGTTATCTCAAATACTGTCACCTACCTATCAGCTTAAAACAGTCTAGCCATTCTCCTCTGACCTCCCTCATTAATGAGGTGTTTTTGACCACAGAACTGCTGCTCATTGGATGTTTCTGTAAACTCTAGAGACTGTTGTGCATGAAAATCCCAGGAGATCAGCAGTTTCTGAGATACTCAAATCACTCCCTCTGGCACCAACAAATGTTAAAGTTGCTTGGCTCACTGTTCTTTCTCATTCAGATGTTTGGTCTGAACAACAAATGAACTTCTTGACCATGTCTGCATGGTTTTATGCATTAATTTGCTGCCATTTGATAAGCTGATTAGATATTTGCATTGATGAGCAGGTGTACAGATGTACCTAAAAAATGGCCATTGATTATAATTACCTATAACTTATATGTGTTCCAGAGATCAGTGGAAGTTAAACTATTCAGATGCAAACTATAACATCTATTTGCATGGCAATTTTAATATAATAAAATCTTCAAGGCACTGTACAGGAGTGTTATCAACTAAAAATTAACAAAGGTGTATTAGCATTCATTGGAGGTTACAAGGAGATTACAGAACATCATAAAAGAGGAAAATATAGACAGTGGCAAAAGTAAAAACAGAAAAAACTGTAAACACCCAGCATCTGAGGAAAGAAAAGCAAAATATATTTCAGGTCTGAGAAAATTTGTCAGTACTGCAGAAGTTGGAAACAAGTTAGTTTGTGGCAGACAAGAAGATGGAGGGAGAAGTACAGGAATATCTCTGATAAGTTTAGTCAAAATGGCCTGACAGATGCATTTTGAACTTTGTTTTCTGTGTTGTTAATGGTAAGGCAGTGGGAGATGGCCAAACTATACAAATGGAAAAAGAAACAGTCAGTTTCTTTTGCATAGAGAAAAAGGGAGAATTTGGAAAATTCTGTATTTAAATCTAGAAGGCTGCAATGTCACTAAACCAAAAAAAAAAGTTGAACTTCTTTAAGAAGTTCCATAATCTCCTTAAATCACCTGAAGCTTGTGTTAAGCCTTGTGAATATGTGCTGGATCCCACAGATAGGAAGGAAAGAATATGAATGGGATGGAGAATCAAGTTGGCAGGCAACTGGAAGTTCAGATTCACTCCCAGGAAATTAATATAGGTGCTCGCAAAGAGATAGTCCAACTTGTTTTTGCCTATGTAGAGTAGATCTCATTGTGAACACTGGAATCTGTGCACTAGATTCAAAGAATGAGGGTTTGATATAGATCTTTTTTTGAGGTGGCAGGGTGGTCAACAATGTCTGTAAGGATTCCAGTAAGGTATTTGATGAAGTCCCACATGGTAGGGTGGTCTGGAAGGTCAAGGCACAAAAAATCCGAAGTGAATGGGGTAACAGGATCCAAAATCAACTTGGTCATAGGACACAGAGGGTACAGGTGCAAGGATATTTTACTGACTGAAAGACTGCCACGGGTGGTGTAGCACAGGGAACAATGCTAGGACCTTTGTTGCTTGAGGTATATATTAATTACTTGAACGTGAATGTAGAAGATATAATTAGTAGTTTTGTTAGTGGCATGAAAATTGGCGGTGTTGCAGCAGTTAGCCAAGGATATAGATCAGATGGATGATTGGATGCAGTGTTGGCAAATGGAAAGTAATCCAGACATGTGAATACTAATGCATTTTTGGAAGTCAGATAAGGGTAGAACACACAATATATATAATAAATGAAAGGGCACTAAGGAATGCAGATCAACAGAGACATCTAGGGATCTGGGCCCATACTGGGATCACATGTGGATCAGATTGTAAAGTACAGTATATGGTATGATTACCTTCATAGGTTGTGACATAGAAAGAAGAGTTGGAATGTTATATTGCAACTTTACATTATACTAGATAGGCTACATTTGGAGTATAGTGTGCAGTTCTTGTCACCACACCACAAGATGAATGTGGTTGACCTGGAGAGAGTGCAGAAGACATTCACCAGAACGCTGCCTGGATTGGAGAGCTTTAGTTATAAGAAGAGAATGGATAGGCTGGGCTAGTTTTCTCTGAAGTGAAAGAGGATCAGAGGTGACCTAATGGAAGTATGTAAGATTATGAAAGGCATAGATAAAGATAATCAGAATTGTTCAGCCATGGTGTTAAAATGAAAGGGGATATTTTTAAGAGAAGTAAGAGTTTAAAAGGGGATTTGAGGCAAAAGTTTTTTTTCACACAGTGTATGTTTGATATCTGGAACTTGTCAGAAAAGGTGGTGGAGTAAGATACAACTACCTTGTTTAAGAGGCATTTGAATTGACAAAACATAAAAGGATATGGTCTTAATGTAGTGAAATAGGGTTCATGTGATGGCAACAAGGCTGAAGGGCCAATTTCTGTGCTGTTGAGTCAATGACTCCATGATTGAGATGCTTAAATGCAATTGAATCTGTTGTAATGACTCCTTCCTTATAAAGTTCCACTTCCTGGTTGGAATTACCTATGTTAATGCTTTCACCATCACTTTAACTGCATGTTCTTCAATGCTTATTTCAATAACCAAGACAAGTTATGGAATAAGTGGCAGAACAAAGAAAGGAAAGCAGGAAAGGTCTGGGGAGAAAGGAGATTAAGGAGGAATGGGGGAGGGGACAACATGAGTGTAATGAGTGTAAGGCAAAGAAGTGTGGAGAAAGGAGAGTTGGGAGGTTTGGATTAGGAGAAAGAGAGAGAAGCAAGGGTGAATTGAAGGGAAAGGAACAAACACAAAATTAAGTGAGAAAATATCTGAAACTTTAAGCAGAATAAAGAAAATGATTGATGAGTCTAAATCTTATTGCTGTTTATTATTAGCACATAATTCCAGACAATCACCTACCTTGGTTTGTGCATACTCACAGTATGTCTGGAAGAGGATGCAAACATTGTTTTGCTTATTTCACAAGCAGATTTGGTGCTTCAGATACCTGCTGTAAGGGTTTTCAAATCTTTGAAACATACCCAAAGGGTTAGGATTATTTCTGCCAGTTGACCATAAGCTTTGGGATCTTGATTTTTAATATTCTTTTCTTCAGATAGCCAAAGGTGCAGGCATTTAGCCCCTTCCCCCAAAGGTTTCAGTGAATAAAATGATGTTTACTCCTACCCACATTCAGTCTGATGACTGAAGTTGGATCTAAACTAGAAATGAGATAGAAAGCATTGACAGAATTACCAAACAAATCTTGTGGGTGGACCACTTCATTTGCATCACTATACCTGACTTCCAAAACGCACTCTTTATTCCAAGCTTCATCGCAGCAAGAGAATCCAAGGGAGGTTTAGAACATGATTCACAAATATATGTAATCAAAGAGTTATACAGCTTGAAAGCAGGCCCTTTGGCCCATTGTGTCCATACTAGCCTTGGAGTGCTCTGCTCTACTAATTTTTCCAAAAGCCTTTCCACAGCCTTTTCAAAATCCTCATTGTTCTCAAAGCCTCCTAAAAAACTGCAATATCCATATGCTTTTATGGGAATCCCTGAACCGAACCAACCAAAAAGCAGAAGCACTAAGGACTTTGTATCATTGGTTCCCTTTCAAATAATGTTTTCCCTACTGTTGTCCATAGTCAATGAATATTTCTAAAGCCTGATCTGATCTTTCAAGTATGTATATCCTACTTTGTAAACACTACCTATGTCCACCCTGACACAAGTCCATCTTTTTAAATTCTCACACATGTCTTTACCAGGTCCAGATTCAAATATTCCAATTATGTCATGGATGATTACATATTTATATTTGCTTTCTACTTATTTTTGTTGGTAATATTTATATATATATTTCTTTAAAAACACAGAAACATAGAAAGCCTACAGCACAATACAGACGCTTCTACCCACAAACCTGTGCAAAACATGTCCTTACCATAGAAGTTACCTAGGGTTACCCATAGCCCTTTATTTCTCTAAGCTCCACGTACCTATCCAGGAGTCTCTTAAAAGACCCTATCATATTTGCTTCCACTACTGTCACCGGCAGCTCATTCCATGCACTCACCAAAATCTGTGTAAAAAACGTACCCCTGACATTTCCTCTGTACCTACTTCCAACAAACTTAAAACTGTGCCCTCTCGTGCTAGTCATCTCAGCCCTGAGAAAAAGCCTCTGACTATCCACATGATGAATGCCTCTCTTCATCTTGTACATCTCAATCAGGTCACCTCTCATCCTCCTGTATGAGGATCCATACATCCTCTCCACTCCATACATTTTCTCCGCTCCAAGTATGAGGATCCTGTATGAGGATCCATACATTTTCCATACATGAGGCTCCAAGTATGATACCTCCTGTATGAGGATCCATACATTTTCTCCGCTCCAAGGAGAAAAGGCCGAGTTCACTCAACCTATTCTCATAAGGCATGCTCCCTACTCCAAGCAACACCCTTGTAAATCTCCTCTGTACCCTTTCTATGGTTTCCAGATCCTTCCTGTAGTGAGGCGACCAGAACTGAGAACAGTACTCCAAGTGGGGTCTCACCAGGATCCTACATAGCTGCAACATTACCTTGCAATCAATCCCACGATTGATGAAGGCCAATGCACCGTACGCCTTCTTAACCACAGAGTCAACCTGCGAAGCAGTTTTCGGTGTCCTGTGGATTCTGACCCCAAGATCCCTCTGATCCCCCACACTACCAAAATGAACCACCTCACACTTACCTGGGTTGAACTCCATCTGCCACTTCTCAGCCCAGTTTTGCATCCTATCAATGTCACACTCTAACCTCTGATAGCCCTCCAGACTATCCACAACACCTCCAACATCGGTGTCATCAGCAAATTTATTAACCTATTCCTCCACTTCCTCATCCAGGTCATTTATAAAAATCACGAAGAGTATGAGTCCTAGAACAGATCCCTGAGGCACACCACTGGTCACCAACCTGCATGCAGAATATGACCTGTCTACAACCACTCTTTGCCTTCTGCGGGCAAGCCAATTCTAGATCCACAAAGCAATGTCCCCTTGGACCTCATCCCTCCTTACATTCTCAATAAATCTTGCATGGGGTACCTTATCAAATGCTTTGCTGAAATCCATATACACTACATCTACTGCTCTACCTTCATCAATCTGTTTAGTCACATCCTCAAAAAATTCAATCAGGCTCATAAGGCACAACCTGCCTTTGTCAAAGCCAATTCTGACTATTCCTAATCATACTATGGCTCTCCAAATGTTCATAAATCCTGCCTCTCAGAATCTTCTCCATCAACTTACCAACCACTTAAGTAAGACTCGCTGGTCTATAATTTCCTAGGCTTTCTCTACTCCCTTTCTTGAGTAAGGGAACAGCATCCGCAACCTTCCAATCCTCTGGAACCTCTCCCATCCCCATTGATGATGCAAATATCATCGCCAGAGGCTCAGTAATCTCCTCCCTCACCTCCCACAGGAGCCTGGGGTACATCTCATCTGGTCCCAGTGATTTATCCAACTTGATGCTTTCCAAAAGCTCCACCATATCCTCTTTCTTAATATCTACATGCTCAAGCATTTCAGTCTGTTGAAAGTCATCACTACAATCACCAAGATCCTTTTCCATAGTGAATAATGAAGTAAAGTATTAATTAAATAACTCTGCAATCTCCTCCGGTTCCATACACACTTTTCCACTGTCACACTTGATTGGTCCTATTCTCTCACGTCTTATCCTTTTGCTCTTCACATACTTGTAGAATGCCTTGGGGTTTTCCTTAATCCTGTCCACCAAGGCCTTCTCATGGCCTCTTCTGGCTCTCCAAATTTCATTCTTAAGCTCCTTCCTGCTAGCCTTACAATCTTCTAGATCTCTTTCATTATCTAGTTTTTTGAACCTTTTTTAAGCTTTTCTTTTCTTCTTGACTAGGTTTACAACAGCCTTTGTACACCATGGTTCCTGTACCTTACCACCCATTCCCTGTCTCATTGGAACGTAACCACATTTTCTTCCCGTACATTTCCCTGAGAACATCTGCTTCCAATTTATGCTTCCAAATTCCTGCCTGATAGCCTCATGTTTCCCCTTCCTCCAATTAAACATTTCCTAACTTGTCTGTTCCTATCCTTCTCCAGTGCTATGGTAAAGGAGATAGAATTGTGATCACTTTCTTCAAAATTCTCATCCACTGACAGACCTGACACCTGGCCAGGTTCATTTCCCAATACCACTTCAGGTACAGCCTCTCCTGTTGTAGACTTTTCTACATACTATGTCAAGAAACCTTCCTGAACACACCTAACAAACATCACCCCATCTAAACTCTTCACTCTAGGGAGATGACAATCGATATTTGGGAAATTAAAATCTCCCACCACAACAACCCTGTTATTATTACACCTCTCCAGAATCTGTCTCCCTATCTGCTCCACGATGTCCCTGTTACTATTGGCTGGTCTATAATAAACATCCAGTAGAGTTATTGACCCCTTCCAGTTCCTAACTTCCACCCACAGAAACTCCCTGGACAACTCCTCCATGACTTCCTCCTTTCCTACATGTGACACTATCTCTGATCAACAGTGCCATGGCCCCCACCTCTTTTGCCTCCCTCTGAAACATCTAAAGCCTGGCACTCGAAGTAAACATCCCTGCCTCTGAGCCATCCAGGTCTCTATAATGGCCACAATATCATAGCTCCAAGTACTGATCCACGCTCTAAGCTCATCTGCTTTGTTCATAATACTCCTTGCATTAAAATAGACACATCTCAGACCATCAGTCTGAGCGCGTCCCTTCTCTATCACCTGCCTATCCTCCCTCTTGCACTGTCTCCAAGCTTTCTCTATTTGTGAGCCAACTGCCTCTTCCTCTGTCTCTTCAGTTCAGTTCCCACCCCGCCCCCCCAGCAATTTTAGTTTAAACTCTCTCCAATAGCCTTAGCAAACGTCTCTGCCAGGATATTGGTCCCCCTGGGATTCAAGTGCAACCGATCCTTTTTGTACAGGCCATGCCTGCCCCAAAAGAGATCTCAATGATACAGAAATCTGCATCCCTGCCCCCTACTTCAAACTCTCAGCCAGGCATTTATCCTCCAGCTCATTCTGTTCTTATACTCACTGTCGCGTGGCACAGGCAATAATCCCAAGATTACTACCTTTGAGATCCTGTCTGCCCCCCTAACTGTAGACTCCCCTATCACTGTTGCCATCCTCTTCCTTTCCCTACCCTTCTGAGTCACAGGGTCAGACTCTGTGCCAGAGGCATGGCCACTGTTGCTTCCCCAGGTAAGCCATTTCCCCCCAACAGTACTCAAACAGGAGTACTTATTGTTAAGGGGTACAGCCACGGGGTACTCTCTAGCATCTGACTCTTGCCCTTCTCTCTCCTGACTGTTACCCACTTATCTGTCTCCCGAGGCCCCAGTGTGACTACCTGCCTCTAGCTCCTCTCTATCACCTCCTCAATCTCCCTGACCAGACAAAGGTCATCAAGCTGCATCTCCAGTTCCCTAACATGGTCTCTAAGGAGCTGCAACTCGATGCACCTGGCGCAGATGTGGCCGTCCAAGAGGCTGGGAGTCTCCAGGACTTCCCACACCTGACATCGAGCACAGAACACAGGCCTCACACACATACTTCCTGTTACTTCCTATTACCTATCTGACCTCGACCTATTTTCACCAAAGCCCTGTTGAGTTCAAAGCCTTCCTACTCTGTCTCCCTCTACTCTGACGCCTGCTCGATAAAGCTGTCTCCTTTTAAACTCTTCTCGCTGTTCTAACTGGCTGATGTCCAAACACTTGTGCAGTCGTGCCCCAATCAATCATCTGAAGGCTTTTTACTCAGGTTCCTAAATTTTCATCTTTGTTCTTGGATCAATGCCTAACTACATACCTATCTCAAATGATACCCTGAATTAGCTGCTGTAGTTTGGAGAGGGAGAAGCTGAAATCAGATGTATTGCTATTACAGTGGAGAAAAGGTAACAATAGAAACATAAAAGGTAAAAGAAGAACTGGGCCAGGTTAATTGGAAGAGATGACAGAGAGCAGCAATGGCTTGAGTCTCTAGGAGTAATTTGGATGATTCAGAATCAGTTCATCCCAAGGAAGAGGAAGCATTCTAAAGAGAGGATAAGGCAAATGTGGCTGACAATGGAAGTCAAAGACAGCATAAATACAAAAGAGCTGGCAAAAACAAAAGTATTGAATTACGAAAGGAAGCTGGCGACTAACATCAGAGAAGATACTAAAAGCTTTTTTAACTATATAAAGGGTAAAAGAGAGTTGAGAGTCGATATAGGACCAGTAGAACATGCCACTGGAGATATTGTAATGAGAGACACAGAGATGGCAGAGGAACTGAATGCATATTTTGCATCAGTCTTCACAATGGAGGATATCTGCAGTGTACCAGACAACAGTGTCAGGGAAGTGAAGTATATGCAGTGAAAATTGCAACTGAGAAGGTGCTCAGGAAGCTTAATGGTCTGAGGGTGGATAAATCTCCTCTACCTGATGGAGTGCACCCTCGAGGTCTGAAGGAAGTAGCTGGAGAGATTGCGGAGGCATTAACAAAGATCTTTCAGGAATCGATAGGTTCCGGCATTGTACCAGATGACTGGAAAATTGCAAATGTTACTCCACTATTTAAGAAGGGTGGGAGGCAACAAAAAGGAAACTATAGGCATGTTGCCCTGACATCAGTGGTTGGGAAGTTGTTGGAATCAATTGTCAGGGATGAGCTTATGTAGTACCTGGAGGCACATGACAAGATAGGCCAAAGCCAGCATGGTTTCCTGCAGGGAAAATCCTGCCTAAAAAACCTACCGCAATTTTTTGAGGAAATTACAAGCAGGGTAGACAAAGGAGATGTAGTAGATGTGGTGTACTTGGATTTTCAGAAGGCCTTTGACAAGGTGCCGCACATGAGGCTGCTTAGCAAGATA
This sequence comes from Hemitrygon akajei, assembly GCF_048418815.1. Lineage (NCBI taxonomy): Eukaryota > Metazoa > Chordata > Chondrichthyes > Myliobatiformes > Dasyatidae > Hemitrygon > Hemitrygon akajei. Next base: position 141,127,921 of record NC_133126.1, read on the forward strand.
AGAGCCCATGGAATTACAGGGAAGTTACTAACATGGGTGGAGCATTGGCTGATGAGCAGAAAACAGAGAGAGGGAATAAAAGGATCCTATTCTGGCTGGCTGCCAGTTACCAATGGAGTTCCACAGGGGGTCAGTGTTGGGACCGCTGCTTTTTACAATATATTACATTACAATGTATGATTTTGACAATGGAATTAATGGATTTATGGCAGAACTTGCCAGTGATACAAAGATAGGCAGAGAAGCAGGTAGTGTTGAGGAAACAGAAAGCCTGCAGAAAGGATGGGGAAGGGGCAAGGAAGTGGCAAAAGAAATCTAATGTTTGAAAGTGTATGGTCATGCACTTTGGTGGAAGAAATAAACAGACAGACTATTATTTAGATGTGGAGAGAATTCAAAATGCAGAGATGCAAACAGACTTGGGAGGGAGTCCTTGTGCGGAATACCCTGAAGGTTAACCTCCAGGTTGAGTCAGTGGTGAAGAAGGCGAATGCAATGTTGTCATTCATTTCTAGAAGTATAGAATATAAGAGCGGGGAGTGACGTTGAGGTTCTATAAGGCACTCGTGGGACCACACTTGAAGTATAGTGTGCAGTTTTGTGCTCCTTGTTTTAGAAAGGATATACTGACATTGGAGAGGGTTCAGAGAAGATTCACAAGAATGATTCCAGAAATGAAAGGGTTACCATATGAGGAACATCTGGCAGCTCTGAGGCTGTATTCCCTGGAGTTCAGGAGAATGGGGGGGGGGGGGGGATCTCATAGAAACATTCTGAATGTTAACAGGCCTGAACAGGTTAGATATAGTAAAGTTATTTCCCATGGTAGGGGAGTCTAGGACAAAAGGGCATGACTTCAGGATTGAAGGATACCCAATTAGAACAGAGATGCAGAGAAATTAGTTTAGTCAGAGCATGGTAAATCTGTGGAATTTGTTGCCGCGAGAGGCTGTGGAGGCGAAGTCATTGGGTGTATTTAAGGCAGAGAGAGATAGGTTCTTGATTAGCCAGGGTATGGGGAGAAGGCAGGGGAGTGGGGATGACTAGAAAAATTGGATCAGCCCGTAATTGAATGACGGAGTAGACTCGATGGGCCAAATGGCCTAGTTCTGCTCCTATATCTTGTGGTCATATGGTCTTAAAGTATGGGAAAAGTATCTGGAAAGCTAGAGGAAGTTTTTAAAAATCAATAGAAGGCAACAAAAAAAAAACAATGAAGAGAGAAAAGATAAATATAAAAGGAGGCTTCGGCTCTATGTAAAGCATCTGTTAAGGTTTCCTTTTTTTTTCAATTCCTCTCTTACTGTACCATTTAAATGGCTGTGGTGTGTTCTTCATGCCAGATATTGGAATCTCCCAGGGAACCTAATCTGAGTGAAGTGCATCTGGCTGTAGCTTCTTGAAGACCATGTTATGGATCTGGAGCAGTAACTGGATGACCTTCAGCTTGTACGGGAGAGTGAGGAGATAATTGATCAAAGTTACAGGGAAGTAGTCACCCCGAAGTTGCAGGAGGTGAGTAGCTGGGTGACTGTCCGTAGAAATGGAAATAGGCAATTAGACCCGAGCACCCCTGTGTCTATTCCCCTCAAAAACAAGTATACCATTTTGGATACTTTTGTGGGGGATGACCTCCTGGGAGGATGCCATGCCAATTGGGCTACAAGCACTGACCATGGGCTCATGGTGCAGAAGGGAAGGAGAGAGAAGGGAGTGGTAGTGATAGGGGACTCATTAGTGAGGGGAACAGACAGGAGATTCTGTGGACGTGAACGGGACACCCGGATGGTATGTTGCCTCCCAGGTGCCAGGGTTGGGGACGTCTCAGATCATGTCCACAACATTTTGGAGAAGGAGAGGGAGCAGCCAGATGTCTTGGTACATATTGGTGCCAATGTCAGAGGAAGGAAAAGCAATGAGCTCCTGAAAAGAGAATTTAGAGGTTTAGGTAGAAATCTGATTTCTGGATTGCTGCCTGTGCCACGTACAAGTGAGGGTAGAAACAGGATGATTTGGCTGATAAATGCGTGGCTGAGAAGCTGGTGCAGGGGACAGGGCTTCAGGTTCTTGGATCATTGGGATCTCTTCTGGGGGAGGTATGACTTGTTCAAAAGTGATGGGTTGCACTTGAACCCAAGGGGGACCAGGTTTGCTAGAGCTGTTGGGGAGGGTTTAAACTAATTTGGCAGGGGGGTGGGAACTGGAGTTAAGGGACAGTGTGATAGGACAGATGGTAAAAAAAGTAAAGATAGCATGCAGTCAGACTGTCAGGAAGGCCAGGCAGGTGATGGGACTTAGTTACAGTCAATAGGCTGAGTATCAAAATGTTAAGGATGTAGAATCAGAAAGGACAGCAAATACGGTACTCAAGGTGTTGTATCTAAATAAGGTGGATGATTTTGTTGCACTATTGTTGTGGCCATCACTGAATCATGGCTGAAGAATGGTTGCAGTTGGGAGCTGAATGTCCAAGGTTATGCGTTGTATCGAGGGGACAGGAAAGTAGGCAGAAGGGGTGGTGTGGCTCTACTGGTAAAGAGTGGCATCAATTCAGTAGAAATATGTGACATAGGATCGCAAGATGTCCTTGTTGGTTGAGTTAAGAAACTGTAAGGGTAAACGGACGCTGATGGCAGTTATATGCAGGCCTCCAACAGTGGCTGAGAAGCGATATACAGATTACAACAGGAAACAGAAAAGGCGAGTCAAAAGGGCAGTGTTGTGGTAGGCATGGAAGATCTTAACCTGCAGGTTGATTGGGAAAATTGTGTTGGTAGTGGATCTCAAGAGAGCAAGTTTGTTGAATGCCTAAGAGATAGCTTTTTAGAGCAGTTTGTCTTTGAGCCTACTATGGAATCTGGTATACTGGATTGGATGTTATGTAATGAACTGGAGGCAATTAGGGAGTTTAAGGTAAACGAACCCTTAGGAACCAATGAGTAGATGTGGAAAGGATGTTTCCCATGGTGGGAGAGTCTAGGACAAGAGGGGATAGCCTCATGATAGAGGGGTGCCCTTTCTAAACAGAGATGCGGAGAAATTTCTTTAGCCAAAGGGTGGTGAATTTGTGGAATTTGTTGCCACATTAAGCTGTGGAAGCCAGGTCATTGGGTGTATTTAAGGCAGCGATTGATAGGTTCTTGATTTGACATGGCATCAAAGGTTACGGGGAGAAGGCCAGGAACTGGGATTGAGGAGGAGAAAAAAAAAGAATTAGCCATGTTTGAATGGCGGAGCAGACTCAATGGGCCAGATGGCCTAATTCTGCTCCTATGTCTTATGGTCTTGTGCTCTAAAAGATGACACCAGAAGTTTTCTCGAAAGAATAAAAGAAAGGCAAACAAGCACATGGAACCACTAGAAAATGACACTGCAGAGGTAGAAATGGGGAACAAAGGAATGACTCACAAATTCAATAAGTATTTGGCATCAGTCTTCACTGTGAAGAAAACCAGCAAAATGCAAATATTTGGAAGTGTCAGGGGGCAGAAGTGAATGTAGTTGCTATTTCTAAAGAGAGGGTGCTTAGGGAGCTGAAAGGTCCTAAAGTAGATAAGTCACCTGGACCAGATGGTCAACAACCCAGCGTTCTGAAAGAGGTGGCTGAAGCAGTTGTGGAGGCATTATCAGTGATCTTTCAAGCATCACCAGATTCTGGAATGGACCTGGAGGAATGGAAAATTATAAATGTCATCCACTCTTTAGGAAGAGAGGGAGGCAAAAGACTGGAAATTATAAGTCAGCTAGTCTGACTTCAGTGGTTGGTAACATGTTAGAGTCCAATATTAGAGATGAGATTTTGGGGTATTTAAAGGCACGTAATAAAATAGCCTGAAGTCGGCATGGTTTCAATAAAAGAATAACTTGCCTGACAAATCTGTTGGAATTCTGAGAGGAAATAACAGGCAGTATAGACAAAAGAGAGGCAGTGGATATTGTTCACCTGGATTTTCAGAAGGCCTTTAATAAGGTGCTGCACATGAGGATGCTAAACATGATCGAAGCCCATGGTGTTACAGGATAGAAGTCTGGCTGACTGGCAGAAGGCAGAGTGGGAATAAAGGGACCATTTTCTGGTCAGCTGCTGGTGACTCGTGGTGTTCCACAGTGGTTGATATTGTGTCTGGTACACTTCTCATGTCAAATGTTAATAATCTGGATGATGGATTTGATGCTTTTGTAGCCCAATTTGCAGACAGCACAAAGCTAGATGGAGGGACAGGTAGTGTTGTGGAATTAGGGAGTTTGCAGAAGGGCATGTACAGATTAGGTGAACGGGCAAAGATGTGTCCGATGGAATACAACATAGAGGTGTGTGTGGTCAAGCATTTTTGTAGAAGGAATAAAGGCATAGACTATTTTCTAAACAGACAGTAAACTCAGAATTCAGATGTGCAAAGAGACTTGGGAATCCTAATGCAGAATTCCCTAAAAGTTTTCTTGTATGTCCTGTCTGTAGAAAGGAGAACTCATGCAATGTCAGCATTTAATTGTAGAGGACTCTGATATATAGAAGCAAGGATGTAATGCTGAAACTTTAGAAGGCATTGGTCAGACCATACTTAGAGTACTGAGAGCAATTTTGGGCCCCATATCTGAGGAAGGATGTACTGGCATTAGAGAGAGTCCAGAAGAGGTTTACAAGAATGATCCTGGGAATGAAAGGGTTAACATATAAGGAGTGTTTGATGGCTCTAGGCCTGGCTGCACTCACTGGAGTTTAGAGGGATGGAGTAGGAGAGTCTCACTGAAACCTAATTAAAATTGAAAGGCCAGTATGGACATGAAGAGGATATTTTCAATAGTGGGAGAGTCTAGGACCAGATGGAACACCCTCAGAATAGAAGGTCGTCCCTTTAGAACAGAGATAAGGAGGAATTTCTACAGCCAGAGGATGGTAAAACTGTGGAATCTGCCATTTTGCAGCCCACTTTCCCATCTGGTCCAGATCACTTTGCAAGCTTTGATATCCTTTTGAACTATGCACTACTCCTCCCCAATCTTTATGTTATCCACAAATTTGCTGATCCAATTTACAACATTATCATCTGAATCATTAATATAGATGATATACATGAACAGACCCAACTCAAATACCTGCTGCACACCACTAGTCACAGGCCTCCACTCAGAGAGAAAACCTTCTACTACTACTCTCCTGCTAAGACAAAGGTGAATCTAATTGACTGTTCTATCCTGAATGCCAAGCAACTTAACATTCTGAACCAGCCTCCCATGCAGAGCTTTGTCAAAGGCCTTGCTAAAGTCCATGCAGACAACATCCACCACTTTCCCTACATCAACTTTCTTGGTAGTAACACGTGAATTTAGTTCAAAACTAAAATGAAATATCACACTCCAGGAGTCAAAACTCCAACACAAACTGTCAATAAATTAAAACAAAAACAAATGAGAAAATCTTTTCAGAGGAGTCTGAGTCTGACTTTAAGTCTGATGTCATCAAATTGTAGGAGCAGGTGACATCTGCGTGACCAGGAGAGTTCAGCAGATCTGGGGAGGATCCAATGAGCACAGCAACTATAAAAGGCCAGCAGAGGACAATCTTACCATCTCCTAGACTGCAGAGACAAATACTCTTCTGTCACACTTAACATTTCATTTCATCTTTCTCCTTCCCCCATATCCAGCTGTTTTTCTCTTACCTTATCCAACTGTATGAGCTTCCCCTGTATTTGCACATAGATTTTTCTCCTCCACAGCAAGGAAATTGCTGAGAAATCTGTCTCTACAAAAATTGACTTTAAAAGGAAAATACATGAAAAAAATCCATGTTACTCTATATTTAACCTGTCACTGCCAAGTTCCATAAATGGTCTGTGCTGTGTTCCAGAAAATACAAGAAGTTAAATTTGAGCAAAAAGGCAAAATGATACAACTAACAAATGCATTGAATAACCCAAATTAATGTCTTTATTTGAAATTCTGATTTTAATAGTGATACTAGCACTTACTTTTTAATGGGAGAAGGTAAGTTCCTTCCCATTGAAAGAACATGTATAGGAATTTAGCACTTCCTAAAATCAAAAGAGCTTGTAAAGATCTGGTAAAAGACCCTGTTCATTGACTAGGACTGCAATGGAATCATTAAATTTTGGAACAAGAGGTGACCATGTCAACTCTTTCAAAGAACTGTCCCATGAAATCCAGCCTTTCTGTGTACTGTTTGCTTCTTGTATGCAAGTAGATCCGATGCATCTAATTCCCTTTCACCTCCTCCCTTCCAGTCAGCCAGAGGCTCCAGACACTCATGTTGAGGCAGCGATATAGCTGTACATTTTTCAATTTACCAAGCTCCACATGTTGCTCAAAGTTTAGTATCTTCGGTGTTGGGAGACCAACACAGAGTTTTGGAATGCCTCCACTCATTCTGAAAGCCTTGTGCTGTCCTTCCAGAGGTGTCACCACCGTCTGTTTTCTCTACCTATGGCCTCCTATGGCATAACTTCAATGAACAACACTTCACACTTTGATTTAACTAACTTGACAGGGCACTGATTCAAAGGAATATAGAACAGTAGAGTGCAGAAATAGGCCCTTTGGCCCACAATGTTGTGCCAAGCTAATGAAATTAGTAATCAAATGCCCACTGAGCTAATCCCTTTTGTTGGCACAATATCCTTGTATTCATGCACATTCACGTTCACCTCCACCACCACCCCAGGTAGTGCATTTCAGGGACCCTCCATTCTCTGTGTAAAAAAAACCTGCCCCACCCCATCTCCTCGGATCTACTTCCTCTCACTTAAATGTACCCCTTTTGGTATTACATGTTTCAATGAACATAGCCAAATAAAACAGTGTTCCTCTGGCATGAAGGTGCAGAACACAATACCAACAGTCACACATAACACAGAGTAGCATGTATAAAAAAAGCAGAAAAGCCCAGAACTAAATAATATAGCCTAAATCAAGAGTGTCATGGCCTGTAGAGTGATGGCACATGGGATGTTGTCCTGGAGCCACATTCTTGCAAGAACAAACCTCTATCAAATCTGCCCTCAGCCTTTGCCATTCCAACGAAAACAACTCAATGTTGTCCAAACTCTCCTAATAGCACATCCAGGCAGCATTTTGGGTAACGTCTTCTGTACCTTCTCCAAACTGTTCCCATAACTGGACAGTCAGAATTGCATGTGATGTTCTAGATGTAGTCTAATTAGAGTTGTGTAAAACTGCAACGTAATTTCCAGACTCTTGAACTTAACTCCTCCATTAACAAAGGCAAGCATGTCATTTGCCTTATTTACCACCTTATCAACCCATGTAGAGCTATGGACTTGGACTCCAAGATCACTTTGCTCAGGAACATAGTTAAGGATCTTGCTATTTGAACTCCCAATTTGCAGCACTTCACATTTAGCAAGATTAAACTCAATCTGCCATTTCTCCAACTACATCTGCAATTGATTGATATTCTACTGTTTCCTTTGTCAGTCTTCTATGCTGTCCACAACACCACCAATCTTCATCTCATCAGCAAAATTACTAACCATCTACACTGTTATACAGGTCATTAAATACACCACAAACAGAAACGGTCCCAATACAGTCCCCACGGATCAGTAGCACAGACTTCCAGCCAGAATAAGTGCCATTGATCACCAGCCTCTATCATCTATGGGTAAAGCAAATCTGAATCCAAACATCTCATACAGTATGAATCTCATGCATCATTATCTCCTGGCTGAGACCCCATGATGAACCTTATTAAATACCATACTAAAATCCATGTAGACAACATCCACAGCTCTAACTTAATCAATTGCTTTTGTTGCCTCCTCAAACAAACTCAATGAAGTTAATAAGACATGAGCACAAAGGCATACTGACTATCCCTAGTTAGTCCATGGCTTTCCAAATGCTCATAAATCCTAATCCTATGGATCTTCTCCAGTAACTTTCCTACCTCTGATGTGAGACTCTCTGGTCTATAGTTTCCAGGATTATCCCGGTTCCCCTTCATGAATAGTGGAACAACATTAGCTATTCATGAGTCCTCCAGGACATCTCCTGTGGCTAGAGAGGACATGAAGATATTGGTCAAGGCTCAGCAATCTCATTTCTTGCCTTTCTCAATAATCTGGGTATATCACATCAGGCCCTAGGGACTAAACAATCTCAGCCAATGATGCTGCAGCTCCCATTTACACCTCACCTAGACCCATTTTTGTTTTATTTATCCATTATTTCGCAATTTATTCTATCTGTTATTTCATGTTAATTAATCACACCCAGTCTAATCTTCGTAGCCAACCACAGGCTTCCCCTTCTGTCCTTTATCCTCCTCTACCCTACCCCACACCCCTGGATGTTCCCAAACAAACACACACACAAAGCTTCTGTATTTTCTTAACTCTTTTCACTTCTCATACTTTTTTTCCAGTTCTGATGAAACCTGAAATGTTAACTTTGTTAATAAAAAAGACCCAGTAGCACAGGTAATATCTGTGACGATGGAAACAAAATTAAATTTACAAGCTAATAACCTTTCACAAGAAGGCTAGCAGGACTTATTTTATTCACAAATGCCGCCTAGCCTACTATTGCCTATATTTTCTGTTTTTTGCATTAAAACACAGTCTAAAGGAAGTTTTTTTTTGTGGTAACATTTTTTTTAACCAGGTTTCTGTCTCTTGTATAACAGTGTTTGTGTCCAGGGCCCACACTTTCAATGATTCCTCATTATGTGAGACACAGGAAATGGATATGATACAATAAATGATAGAAGTCAGTTCACCTTAGATTTCAATGAAAAAAAGATTTGATGCAAAGGTTTTGTTTTCCTATAAAATTCTCAGTTGGGTTTAATAAATCTTCAATGCTCATTCAGTAGATATTTAGTGCTCCAAACAAAGTTCAAGTTCATAAAATTTAGCACTGCACAATGTGTAAACATCTATATTTAGTCCAATTGATTATGATATTCTGTTTTTTCAGAATGTTTTTTTTCCAGTTATGCTAAAGAATGACAAAAATGTGCTATTTTAAGTAGGTTGTCAGTTTCAGAATTTGGTAATGTGCAAGTACTGAATGGAAGCTATTCTTTAGAAATAATGTTTAAATCATTCCACACTGTAAACAGGCCAATAAAAATTCAAATTTGGCAGGTTGTTTGCAGGATATTAATTTGAATGGACTGCTTAATTTCATTACATTTATTTGGTATAAATCACCCACCCTTGGCAAATTCAGTGCTGCCTTCTCAAATGTTTTTGCTATAAAAGCATACTGTTGTATTCTTAAGAAAGAGTAATAGCAATTTTTTCTACATAAAACAGCCTCTTCAGATGAATGCTGATTCTCTTGAATTCATTGACTGAACCTTTAAATATTCCAAATCTGACAAGCACCTCCCCCCTTACCCAGGAGCTATACTCATCTGCAAACTTCCCCATTAAACCACATGGCCACTCCAACTTCTAGTTTAACTCCCTGAAGTATTAGAAATAAAAATGTCAGTTAATTGGTATAGATCACGGGTCTTCATTCTGAAACTTCATGAGGTATGGCTGCATAAAATAAAAATGGCTTGGTAAACTCATTTTGATAGATTATTGTATCACTTGAAAAGTTGGAAGCTTACTTCATCTTTAAAATTGCCAATCATGGATAAGAAAGGTAAGATCAAGAGTTACAAATTTCTTGTTTACTTCCGGCATTTCTTTTCTGTGGACAAAATCAATTTAGATTCAACTAGATTCAATCCATACAATTGGATTTTATATTATTTCTAATTACACAAGTGTAGAAAACATTTCACATAGCAATTTACAGTATATACTTGTACTATGTTCTCCAGTAATCGCTATGTCATTATTTTAATTGTCATGATTAAAATGCTGGAGGAGCTCAGCAGGTCAGGCAGCATCTATGGAAATGAATAACCAGTCTACGTTTCAGGCCAAGACCCTTCATCTGGACGGAGAAGGAAGGGGGAAGATGCCAGAATAAAAAGATGGAGGAAGGGAAGAAGGCTAGCTGGAAGGTGACAGGTGAAACCAGAAAGGTGGGAAATGTCAAGGGCTGGAGATGAGGGAATCTAATCGGAGTGGAGAATGGATCACCCACCTTTTTATTCTGGCTGCTTCCCCTTCCTCCTCAATCCTGAAGAAGGGTCTCGGCCTGAAACGCAGACTGATTATTCATTTCAGTAGATGCTGCCCAACCTGCTGATTTCCTATAGCATTTTGTGCCTGTTGCTTTAGATTGCCAGCATCTTCCGGTGTATATAATGATTAAAGCTCTGTTTTCCTGACCCGCACAACCCTATCCAAAAAGTCCTGGCCCATTTACAAATCAGAAAGAGCTGAACGTGCATTCCTCAGAAATGAATCCATAAATGGATTTCCGTATTATTGTCAATCAGACAATTCAGTTCTGTTTTTTCCTTCTGCAAATCTAAGGGGGTGGGGCTTTTCTATCTTCCACAGATTCAACCTTCAGGGAGGTAATCTATTCCAGTCCATGATTGAAGATCCACCATCTTATCGGGATAAACTAAAGTCTGGGTGTTATAAGAGTTTCAGCCTTTGTCTTCACTCGGTATTTAGGGTGTAGCTTTGGCTTAACATCCAACAAATACATCTATCACTAACTCCATTGGTATAGACTACGAGCGCAAACGTAAAGACGTGAGTGACAGAAATTTAAGTCGCTAAGCAAAACGTTTTGCGTGAATATCGCTCGCGTCTCGTGCACTTAGAACAGATAAATAATACATTTCTGTTGATGTCACAAACAAGTATTTAATACGATATAAACAGTAAAGTTTGAGATCTAGGAAAGTTAATTTAGTATTGATTTGTAAATTTCTCCACCTCCGTTGTGTGCAAGAGCTACGTTTTCGCATTGAAATTAAATAATAGCATACTGATCTATAAATTCTTAACACAGTCCAGTCTCTAAAAGGAATAATTTGCTTATTTTAAGAAATGCAAATAAAAATGTTCCAATTCTGAAATCCGAAAGAAAGAGCGCAGGAAACACTCAGCAGATCAGGAGGCAGCTCAGTTCTGATGGCGGGGCTTCGACCTGAAACGTGAATTCTCCACAGATGCTTCCTGAGCTGCTGAGTGTTTCGATTTCCTCTGAATGAAAGATGCTGAAAATCCGAACAAAAAGCATGAAATACTGGAAACAATGAGCAGGTGAGGTAGATCCTGTAAAGAGAAACAAAGCTAGCGTTTAAGCTCCGAAGCTGTATTACTTACTGCAAATACTGCCAAACCTGCAGCGTGACCGCAGCAATTGCCGTACATGTAAAGTTTTAGGCTGTCGAACTCTAATCTAATTCGTAAAGCGTGCAGATACTGGAATCTCACAAGACGGTTTCAAGACAACTGTCATTTATATTTTTAAAAAAACATAGGAACCAGTAGGAAATATCGGTGGAAACTTTGCAGCATCTTTCTTTCTTTCTGTCGCAAAAACGGTGATTATTTTGTTATAACACCCTTTCCCCTCTCTTGAGCACCAGGCCGCTTTCACTATCAGATCCAAATAGTCTTATCTTTTTTGGATAGACCATTTAACCATGGAAACGTAGTAACCATCGCTTGCCTCAATCTTACACACACACACACACACACACACACACACACACACACACACACACACACACACACACACACACACACACACACACACACACACACACACACACACACACACACACACACACACACACACACACTTTCCGCAAGAAGTCACGCAGACAGCAACTGGAACCTGGGACAGTAGCAGCCCTTCCCTCCTTTAAGCCTTAATGCCAAGTTGAATGTTAGGCCTTGTTCTTGATAATTGTTAAAATAACCAGACTTAGTGGTGACCCAGAAGATACAGCACATTCTCACCACACAGCTACCACCATGCGATATCGAGATAAACTATCTGGGCCATAAGACAAGCCACATTTTTTTTATATCCCAGATACGGAAAAACCACTATTTTGACCTTAGTTCTCATAATAGTTCATTAGATTATCACTAATGTCCTGAATTATACAGTACTTACAAAAATCACTTGAAAGGCCACACAGTTCAGGCACTGAAAACATTTGGAGTGTGCATTTCCCAACAGTCTGATTGATTTCCTATCGTCACAGTCCTCAGTGGAGCAGTGAGCCTCCCGCGTGCGTGCGCTCTGTCGCGCGTCTGCTTCCATTTTTGTTTAATATTTGCCCAGATTTCCAACACTGATGCATCAGTTCAGAGGCGGTTTCTTAATTGGCATCCTCCTGTATTAGTTTTTAAGATTCGCATTTCTTTTCCCTTTCAGTCCCATCAAAAATGCAACAAGATGTAATGTTGGTTCACTCTGGACAATTCTAAAAAATCTCATCTTGGAAATAAAAATTACAGATCCGAAATATTACGCCAGGAATTCTAACAGAGCCCATTTACTTTGGAACTTGCCACTGTTTTGGGCTCTAAGTATCCAGATGCATCATAATGCAACTTTAACACAGGATGGAAATTGATTCAGCAGACTTGTTGGATCCTCGAGAAGAAATTTATGACTAAAAATTTCCTGTACTGGTTTCGGTACTTTTCCTTTAATTTAAATCCACCCGAATGTTATAAGACCGATGCAAACATACAGAATACTTCAACTTTCATTTTATCCTCAAGAGTTCCATGATTTTATACATTTACATTTTGCTCATGTACACTGTTAAGGCTCCTGTTGGTTAATGTCCTTACACGTTTATTGCCTGTCTCGTGAGAATCGTGTTACCCGAATATGTTTATAGTTTAAATGTATGTAGTAATGGTACAATAAATACAAATAGTACTTGTGACTAATACACAGAAATTGACGTATTCTGCTGTGAATGCACTTGGCTGCTTTAGTGGCATATGGAGTTAATTGAAACCACTTTTCAACAGCCTACTTCTGACTCAAGTCCATCAAACTACAGTCCATCTACATATAAAATACTGTTCAGACTTAAAGGGCTCTTCTTCGCAACAGTAGTCCTGATTAGCCAGCAGTCCGTCTACGAAAAACGAGCCATTGTCTACGAGGTCGTCCTATTGTCAGCAAACTAATCCCATAACGAAACCCATTAACCAGCCAAAACTCCCAGTTATCCTGTTGTTCTCAATCCAGGAAATCGAGCCCTGTAATTTAGTGACTTTAAACAACCACGTTTCTCAGTATATTTTTTAACTGAACATATATAATTTTCTTTCATCATCAAAATCTAATTATGCATATTTCACATTTGGTACAATTCGAACATGTACATTTCAACACAATACCACGCATGTAATATCCGTTATTAGTACAAGCATAGCCAGCCAGTAGGATACATCTACATATCGGCACTAGTTATTTCGACAACAAGCTAAACATAAGTCATTCTAAATATTTTAGGTTTGACGTGTGATGCGTAAAGGGGAAAGGTGTTGAATCAACGTATTCCGGCCCTGGTCGTTTCCTTACGCTTCGACATGCAGCTGTATTGGATAAAAGCGTGACAGTACTGGGCTTTATTCTCCAATTGGTCATTTTATAACCAAACGCCCGGTGCGCTTCACCACTGCCAAATTTCGCTAAGTGTTTCTCCTGGGTGCCGAGGAGGCGGACGCCCTGTTATTTCCTGACCCGTTGGTGTCGGGCCGATATTTGAGCCAGCAGATTACCCATGTGACAACCACAGAGAACAAGGCCAGGATGCTGGCCACCGACAGACAGATGGGGCCGACGGGCGAGGGCGAGATGTTGTAGTGATTGACGAAGATCAGGCCGGTGAAGAGCAGCACCACCATAGAGAGGAAAGAGAAGACGACGCAGACACAGCCAGCGGTCAGAGCGGCCCTCTTACAATTCTGGCAGCTCTCGTAGGGCGCCGAGGGTCCCGGGGACTGGCGGCTGCCTGCTGCCGCCGAGGGGGTCGCTATCTCAGGCGGCAGAACAGGGCTGGACCGCTGTTGCTGCTGCTGCTGCTGCTGCTGCTGCTGCTGATGGTGATGCTGTCGCTGCTGGTTGAACCGATGTAACTGGGGCGTCGGAGGCAGCGCGTCCTGAGGAAGCGGATCGGCGCCCACGTAGAGAGGGAAAGCCTCGGTGACCTTGGTGTTATTGGGCAGGTTGTGGATCCTGTAGTCAGGCACGGCTGTCTTGTGCCGGCAGATAGGGCAGGCGATTCTCCATGGCCGGTCCTCCCTGACGTGAAGTGTGGTCAGGCACTCCTCGCAAAACGTGTGCAGACACTCTAGGATCTTGGGCGCTCTTCGATCCAGGTCGAAGTAATTGTAGCAGATCTTGCACTCGTATTCCTCGTACAGGGTTGTTGCATCCGCTGCCGGTAGACTTGCCTCCGCCTCTGCCATGACATCTTAAAATAAGCGTGGGGGTAACAGGGGAGAGAACAAAAAGATAACAAATCTTGTTTTTTTAAAAACCATGCACCGAAACACTCACATCAGTGGGATTGGCTCCTTTTTTTTCCTCTCTCTCCCTCTCTCTCATTTTTTGCTGTTAATACAACACAATCCCGTTCGTACAGCCCTGCATTTTGTGCTGTCCCTTTTAATAATAAAACCAACCACTCGGCTTTGACGCGAAGACAGGGAGGTGATGATGTAATCTGGCGGCTGCAATGCGAGATTCCTGAATCGTTCAGGCTAAGACCGGTCGCAAAGGAAGAGAATGAAAAAAAAAAATCCAGATAACCTTTCTTTGTTAGTTCTGCTTTCGCTCATGCTCAAGGGCATTGAAATAATACTTGATTCGTACAAGTGGAAGAAGAATAGAGACGCAAACAAGTGAAGCACTTGAAACAGAATTCGTAATTGCATATCTACTGTATATATTAAAAATACTCAGTTTGGATGGAATTTTATATCTGACCTCTGCCGGATTAAATAACAATTCGCTAAGTCAATTGGTCAACGTTCTAAATTATTGCATTTTTCTGATTTTGCTTCTCGTCGTTATAATATACCACAAAACAGTAATATGAGAATGTTGACTGTTTTGTAAATCCAGTATCTCAGATTACGTTATGTTATTGAACATATAAGTGGATATATACGTATAATATCACAACACAATAGATACTGGTCAATTTTGCCACAGTTGTCATCATTAGTG
The DNA here is from genome assembly GCF_048418815.1 of Hemitrygon akajei. Lineage (NCBI taxonomy): Eukaryota > Metazoa > Chordata > Chondrichthyes > Myliobatiformes > Dasyatidae > Hemitrygon > Hemitrygon akajei. The sequence continues at coordinate 141,143,041 of NC_133126.1, forward strand.
TTCGAAGTTGTTAAACTTGGGACACCATTTATGTTATCCTAGGTAAACTAGATGAAATCTCAACTACTAGAACAATGCTGAACACTGGTTCAGAAGCAGAATGCTCACGACTGGCCTCTGGGATTGATGTGCTCTCAGAACCAGTAACTATCAAAGGCCCGTGGGAAATACAGGGTTAGTGATCTAAGGAGGCAAACCGTGTCTTCTAACAATTCTACAACAAAATATGCTAAGTTACACCTAACCATGTCTGTCTTAGCATTTCATAAACAATAAATAACTATTATGAAGACAACTGGTACGCAGTCTACCTGTTATTCTAAACAGTCTCACAATCCATCAGTGAGATACTGGGTGTGCAATATGTACCATTTTCAAAATCTGTTGCAATTATTTGCCCAGATACCTCCCAAGCCCACTGTAAAGAATAAGGCAATAGACACTTGGAACACCATCACCCGGAGATTCCTGTCCAAGTCACACCTGTTCAGACTTGAAAGTGTTTTGCTAATCTTTCATTATCCCTGGATCTAAGACTTAGAATTCCTTATCCAACTACAAGTGTGCAGTAATCCAAGAATATGGTTCACCACCACCTTCTCAAGGGCATTTGAGAATCTTAAGTAAATATTGGCCTTGTCAATATGTCAACATCCTGTAAGTGAATAGAATATAATTTTAGCTGTCACTTTAAGATCCCACAGGGAGCAGTGAAAGGAATGATAGGTTGATTTTGTTTTGGGTAGTGTTCATTAAGGATAAGTAATAGCAACAATAATTATGTCTATGTATGGTCCGGCATTAACAGGGCATAACATTCCTAAACATTGCACAGCATAATTACAAAATCTGAGACTCAACCAATTTGTATGAATGACTATAATTTGGTTTTAAGGAGTGTCGTTAAGGAAGAAGGGGGATGAGAGAGTTTTGGAGTTCAGAGTTTCTGCCCTAAAGGCACAGCCACCAGTGGAGCTGCAGCTGTACCTGAGACTGATCAAGATGCCAGTGTAGAAGTAACACAGATATTTTATAGCTTGTGGAAATACAGAAACTGATGGGGTGTGTGGCAGGAGGGTGGGTGTTGGAGCTGTGGAATCAATAGACAGGTAAGAAAACAAGAATAAGATTTTTTAATATAAATTTGGTATAGAGCAGGAAGCTCAGAGTGGGTGAATGGAGGGCATGGTACAAGCAAAGATGTAGATAGCAGAGATCTGTCTGATTATATTTCAAGAAAGGCAATGGACACACTGATTTATAGAATAATAACCAAATCTAGAGATAACAAAATGGATGAAGATTTCTGCAGCAGATGAGCAGAGGTGTGAGGAACAGAGCTGGATGTTGTTAATGATTGAAAGGTTCAGGATGTTAGTGTTAGCATACTATCTGCTTAGCAGCTCATCACAGAGACAGCTTGGATGCCAAGTCTGCAAACAATCTGCTTCACCCTCAGGCAGTGACCAGGAGGAGATGTGTAATCAATGGCTAAGACATGGAGCTTGCATCAGAAGCAAAGGGCAATGGTTTCGGAAATCCCTTGATAGTGTAAGGGTTCCCAGGCTACATAAGAGTTCTAATCTTGAGAACTGTCTGTAAAGCTGAGTATTATGTAAGTCAGAAACATTCATTTTTGAACAAATTGCTCTGCATGCACTGCCAATAATTCTTTCATTTTGTAGTATATTTATCCTAGCACTACCTGTGGTTAAACTACTGGAATACCTACAGATTGCAGTTCTTAATGTGCACCACAAAATATAATTATTATGACTAACTTGAAATTGCTAAAGCACTTATAGGAGATTATGCATAAATTTGGACTTCCATAAGTCAGCTCTTCTGTTGCCTGAGTACTGCCTGTGTTTAGATGGGGGCAATATAGGATCATTGAGTACAACACTGAAATCTTCCAGCCCAACTAGACCGTACTGACCAATATATCCCATCCAGCCTAGTCCCATTTGCCTGTGTTGGCCCATAACCTTTCCAATGTTTCCAATTCATGAATATGTCCAGCCATCCTTTAAAAGTTATTATTATACCTACCTCAACCACTTCCTCTGGCAGTTGATTCCACATAGATACCAGTCTTTGTGTAAAACAAGTTGCAACTCATGGTCCTTAATTTTTTTTCTCTCTCACCTCAAACCTATGTCTTCTAGATCATGATTCCATAACCTTAGGAAAAGACTGAGCGCATTCACCCATCTATGCACCTCATTACTTTGTACAGCTTTAGGTAATAAGCTCATGCATCATTAGATTCAGAATCAGATTCATTTATTTATCACATGTACATTGAACATGCAGTGAAATGGCTGGGATCACCCATGTTCTAAAGACACTGCTCAGAAGAAGGCAATGGCCAACCACTTCTGTTGAAAAATTTGCCAGAAACAAACATGGTCAAGACATGATTGCTCAAGTCACATGACACAGCACAAAATAATTATGATGGTGGTGACTATGAGAGGGATTTTGTGAGATTGTGGTGTGATCATAAGAGGAATTGGTGGTCTTCAAGATCAGAAGAATCCAATTATTATTTTCTTTTTAGTTAAGAATGACCAGCAGATTTAATAAGAAGGAATGGGTGTGGAGTATTGCTTGACAAGAAGTAGCATGTTCAGTGGAGTTAGGAGATTTGAAAGAACTTTGAGTGACCAGAGTTTAGTATTTGGGGAGAATAAAGAGGGAGTGGGATACATGAAGAAAACAATTTATTGAGGACCAGAAATGCATACAGGAAATTGAATTTGAAGGTGTGCATTAAATAGACCCAAAAATTCACATAGATATATCATCAATAATGATTACCATGGGGTGCCTCTGGACCTATTTCAATACCCCCACCCCAAAAGCCATTCATTCCTGTGAAGGTTAAAACACAGTGAACTCAAGGCAAAGAGGGAATGGTGAGTTGATATGAAAGGTGAAGAGAGAAGTGATTTATATCATAAGAAAAAGGAGCACAATTAGGCCATTTGGCCCAACCAGTCTGCTGCAACATTCCATCATAATTTATTTTTTAAAAACTCCATTCTACTGCCTTCGCCCTATAATCCTTAATCCTCTCACCAATCAAGAGCCTATCATTCTCTGCCTTAAATACACCCAGTGATTTTTTTTGGCCTCCATAGCCATCTTTTGCAACAAATTTCACAGATTCACCATCTGCTAGCTGAATACATTTCTCCTCATCTCAGTTTTAAAGGGACTTCCCTTTATTCAGTGGATGTGCCTGGGATGCTAGACTCTGCCACTAATGGATTTATTCTCTCCATATCTGGTCTATCTGGCCTTTTAGGGTCTGAACTGAGAAATTCTAAAGGTAGAAAGACCCTAATGGGAGTTATCTACAGGCCCCCAAACAGCAGTCTGGATGTAAGGTGTAAGTTGAATGAAGAGTTAAAATTGGCATGTCGCAAAGGTAATGATACAGTTGTCATGGGGGATTTCAACATGCAGGTAGACTGGGAGAATCAGAATGGTACTGGACCCAAGAAAGGGAGTTTGTGGAGTGCCTCCGAGATGGATTCTTAGAACAGCTTGTACTGGAGCCTACCAGGGAGAAGGCAATTCTAGACTTAGTGTTGTGCAATGAACCAGATTTGATCAGGGACCTCGAGGTAAAGGAACCATTAGGAGGTAGTGACCATAATATCAGAATCAGAATCAGAATCAGACTTTAATCGCCAAGTACCTATGCACATACAAGGAATTTACTTCCGGCAGATGTTGTCTCTCTGCTCATAACAATAATAATGATAAATATAAATGAAAATATAGATTATACATACAGGTAGTGCAATCCAAGTAATAGTTAGCTGACAGTTAACCGGCAGTTAACTGTTCAGCAAAGTGACCGCAGTAGGGAAAAAACTTCTCCAGTGCCTATTAGTCTTAGTCTGGAGGGATCTGAAGCGCCTACCAGATGGAAGCAGATCAAACAGTCTGTACGCAGGATGGGAGGAGTCCTTTATGATGTTCCCCACCCTCTTCTTCAACCTGGAAGAGTACAGGTCCACAATAGAGGGCAGGGAGGCTCCAATGATGCGCTCGGCAGTCCTCACTGTGCGCTGTAGTCTGGTTCTATCCTGCTTGGTGGCGGCTCCAAACCACACAATGATGGAGGTGCACAGAACAGACTCAATGACTGCAGTGTAGAACTGCAGCAGCAATTCCTGAGGCAGACCGTATTTCCTCAAGAGCCGCAGGAAATACATCCGCTGCTGGGCTTTCTTCAGGATGGAGCTGATGTTCTGCTCCCACTTCAGATCCTGAGAGATGGTGGTTCCCAGGAACCTGAAGTTCTCCACGGTGGACACAGGGCTGCTGAGGACTGTGAGGGGAGACATAGCGGGGGGATGTCTCCTGAAATCCACTATCATCTCCTTTGTCTTGAGCGTGTTCAGCTCCAGATTGTTCCGACTGCACCAGAGCGCCAATTGGTCCACCTGCTGTCGATATGCAGACTCATCACTATTCTGGATGAGTCCGATGACGGTAGTGTCGTCTGCAAACTTCAAAAGCTTCACATAGGGGTTGGAGGAGGTGCAGTCATTGGTGTAGAGGGAGAACAGCAGTGGAGAGAGGACACACCCCGGGGGGCGCCAGTGTTGGTGATTCGAATATCTGAGGTGACCTGTCCCATCCTTACCTGCTGACTTCTGTTGGTCAGGAAGCTGTAAATCCAATCGCAGAGGTCAGGTGGCACAGTAAGGTGAGACAATTTGGAGCAGAGGGTATGAGGGACGATGGTGTTAAACGCCGAACTGAAATCCACAAACAGCATCCGAGCATAGGTCCCAGGACGATCCAGATGTTGCAGGATATAGTGCAGTCCCAGGTTGACTGCATCGTCTACTGACCTATTTGCCCGGTAGGCAAACTGCAGGGGATCCAGCAGGCTGCTGGTGAGGGTCTTCAGGTGGTTCAACACCAAGCGTTCAAAGGATTTCATGACTACAGATGTCAGTGTGACAGGTCTGTAGTCGTTCAGTCCTGTGATGGTGGGTTTCTTGGGGACCGGGATGATGGTAGAGTGCTTGAAGCAAGTCGGAACCTCACTCAGCTCCAGAGATCTGTTAAAGAGCTGAGTGAAGATGGGAGCCAGCTGATCAGCACAGGCTCGTAGACAGGAGAGGGAGACCCCATCTGGGCCTGGAGATTTTCGGGTCTTAAGTCGCTGGAACAGTCGACATACTTCTCCTTCGCTGATTCTAAGCTGTGATCCAGGGGGGCTGGGCAGAGATGGTGGGGAGGTGATTGCAGTGATTGGGGGATGGGTGCCAGTGAGTGATGGTTGAGGGAAGGCAGGAAGAGAGACTGAAGAGGGGGGAGGGACAGGTGTAAGATGGACCCTCTCAAATCTACAGTAAAAGGTATTAAGGTCGTCAGCCAAAGCTTTGTTAACCTCAGCAGGGGGGGCAGAGCATCTCCTGTAGCCAGTGACCTCCTGCAGGCCTCTCCACACCGACAATGAGTTGTTAGCTGAGAAATTATTCCTCAACTTTTTGGAGTAGAACCGCTTGGCCACTCTGATTTCTCTGGTCAGTGCATTTCTGGCCAGCCTGTACAGGGCCCTATTCCCACTCCTGTGGGCGTCCTCTTTAGCTTGGCGAAGATGTCTGAGTTTGGGGGTAAACCATGGCTTATTGTTGGCGAAGGTCCGGAAAGTTTTTGTGGGTACACATGCATCCTCACAAAAACTGATGTAGGATGTCACAGTATCTGTCAGTTCATGTATATTGGTATATTGGTTCATGTATATGTTTTAACCTACAATTTGAGAAGGAGAAGGGAAAATCGGATGTGTCAGTATTACAGTTGAACAAAGGGAACTATGGAGCTATGAGGGAGGAGCTGGCCAAAGTTCAATGGAACAATACCCTAGCAGGGAAGACAGTGGAACAAAAATGGCAGGAATTTCTCGGAATAATGCAGAAGGTGCAGGATCGGTTCATTCCAAAGAGGAAGAAAGATCCTAAGGGGAGTAAGGGGCGGCCGTGGCTGACGAGGGAAGTAAAGGACAGTATAAAAATAAAAGAGAAGAAGTATAACATAGCAAAGATGAGCGGGAAACCGGAGGACTGGGAAGCTTTTAAAGAGCAACAGAAGATAACAAAAAAGGCAATACGCCAAGAAAAAATGAGGTACGAAGGTAAACTAGCCAAGAATATAAAGGAGGATAGTAAAAGCTTCTTTAGGTATGTGAATAGCAAAAAAAAGTTAAGACCAAAATTGGGCCATTGAAGACAGAAACGGGTGAATTTATTATGGGGAGCAAGGAAATGGCAGATGAGTTGAACAGGTACTTTGGATGTCTTCACTAGGGAAGACACAAACAATCTCCCAGATGTAATAGTGGCCAAAGGAACTAGGGAAAAGGATGAACTGAAGGTAATTTATATTAGGCAAGAAATGGTGTTGGATAGACTGTTGAGTCTGAAGGCTGATAAGTCCCCGGGACCTGATGGTCTGCATCCCAGGGTACTTAAAGAGGTGGCTCTAGAAATCGTGGATGCATTGGTAATCATTTTCCAATGTTCTATAGATTCAGGAACAGTTCCTGCTGATTGGAGGGTCACTAATATTGCCCCATTTTTCAAGAAGAGGGAGAGAGAAAACAGGGAATTATAGACCAGTTAGCCTGACATCAGTGGTGGGAAAGATGCTGGAGTCAATTATAAAAGAGGAAATTATGACACATTTGGATAGCAGTAGAAGGATCAGTCTGAGTCAGCATGGATTTTTGAAGGGACAATCATGCTTGACTAATCTTCTGGAGTTTTGAGAATGTAACTATGAAAATGGACAAGGGAGAGCCAGTGGATGTAGTGTACCTGGACTTCCAGAAAGCTTTTGATAAAGTCCCACATAGGAGATTAGTGGGCAAAATTAGGGCACATGGTATTGGGGGCAGAGTACTGACATGGATTGAAAATTGGCTGGCTGACAGGAAACAAAGAGTAGTGATTAACGGTCCCTTTCGGAATGGCAGGCTGTGACCAGTGGGGTACCACAAGGTTCGGTGCTGGGACAGCAGCTGTTTACAATATACATTAATGATTTAGATGAAGGGATTAAAAGTAACATTAGCAAATTTGCTGATGACACAAAGCTGGGTGGCAGTGTGAAATGTCAGGAGGATGTTATGAGAATGCAAGGTGACTTGGACAGGTTGGGTGAGTGGGCAAATGTATGGCAGATGCAGTTTAATGTGGATAAATGTGAGGTTATCCACTTTGGTGGCAAGAACAGGAAGGCAGATTACTATCTAAATGGAGTCAAGTTAGGAAAAGGGGAAGTACAACGAGATCTAGGTGTTCTTGTACATCAGTCAATGAAAGCAAGCATGCAGGTACAGCAGGCAGTGAAGAAAGCTAATGGCATGCTGGCTTTTATAACAAGAGGAATTGAGTATAGGAGTAAAGAGGTCCTTCTGCAGCTGTACAGGGCCCTGGTGAGACCCCACATGGAATATTGTGTGCAGTTTTGGTCTCCAAATTTGAGGAAGGACATTCTTGCTATTGAGGGAGTGCAGCTTAGGTTCACAAGGTTAATTCCTGGAATGGCGGGACTGTCATATGTTAAAAGATTGGAGCGACTGGGCTTGTATACACTGGAATTTAGAAGGATGAGAGGGGATCTGATTGAAACATATAAGATTATTAAGGGATTGGACACACTGGAGGCAGGAAGCATGTTCCCGCTGATGGGTGAGTCCAGAACTAGAGGCCACAGTTTAAGAATAAGGGGTAGAGATGCGGAAAAACTTTAGAACAGAGATGTGGAAAAACTTTTTCACCCAGAGAGTGGTGGATATGTGGAATGCTCTGCCCCAGAAGGCAGTGGAGGCCAAGTCTCTGGATGCATTCAAGAGAGAGTTAGATAGAGCTGTTATAGATAGCGGGGTCAAGGGATATGGGGAAAGAGCAGGAACGGGGTACTGATTGTGTATGATCAGCCATGATCACAGTGAATGGCGGTGCTGGCTAGAAGGGCAAAATGGCCTACTCCTGCACCTACTGTCTATTGTCTATTGTCTATTGATAGGTTTCAATAAAATGCCCTTAATCCTTCTGCAATCTGTTGAGTATGGGCCAAGAGACATCAAACTTTCTTCATAGGTTAAGCATTTCATTCCTGGTATCATTCTTGTGGATGTCCTCCGGACCTCTTCAGCGCTAACAAATCTTTACTCTGGCTGAATTAATGCATCCTCAGCTCAATTTTAAAGGGACTTGCTGGAAGCCAAAGATGCATACATCAGGATCCTCCTTATTGACTACAGCTCAACATCCAATGCTACCACCCCCTCAAAACTAGTCAATAAGCTCCACAACTTAGATCTCAATACCCCCTTGTGCAACTGCATCCTGGATTTTCTCACTTGTAGACCCCAGTCAGTTTGTATTGGCAAAAACATCTCCTTCACAATCTCCATCAGTACAGGAGCACTGCAGAAATGCACTACTCGCTTTACACCTATGACTGTGTAGCTACGTACAGCGCCAAAACCATATACAAGTTTGCCGATGACACCACTGTCGAGGGCTGTATCCAAGGGAGTGATGAATCAGCATACAGGAGGGAGACTGAAAACTTGGCTGAGTGGTGTAATAACAACAGTCTCTCACTCAGTGTCAATAAGACCAAGGAACTGAATGTAGAATTCAGGAGAGGGAATCCAGAGGTCCATGAACCAATAATCATTGGAGGATCAGATGTGGAGAGGGTCAGTAACCTTAAATTCCTGGGTGTCACTGTCTCATAGGACCCGTCCTTGACCCATCAGATAAATATTATTCCAAAGAAAGCATGACAGTGCCTCTTCTTCCTCGAGAGTCTGTGGAGGTTCGGCATGCCTTTGAAAACTTTGGCAAACTTCTATAGATGTGTGGTGGCAAGTGTGCTGACCGGCTGCATTACAGCCTGGTATGGGAACACCAATATGCCGGAGCACAGAATCCTGATAAAGGTAGTGGATTCAGTCTGGTACATCACGGGTAAAACCCTCCCAACCATTGAGCACACATACACAAAACGTTGCCATAGGAAAGCAGCATCCATCATCAGAGATCCTCACCACCAAGGCCATGGTCTTTTCTTGCTGCTGCCAACAGGTAGAAGGTACAGGTGCCTCAGGACTCATGCCATCAGGTCCAAGAACAGTTACTACTTCTCACCCATCAGACTCTTGAACAAAAGGGGATAGATATACTTATTTAAGGACTCTGTTAGATTGTTAGTTCGTGCTCGTTATTTATTGTTATTTACCTTTATCTGCATTTGCATAGTTTGTTTAAAGTTCATAGTTCCTGAAGTTTAAAGATTACAATTAATGTTCTATAAATTTACTAAGTTTGCCCGCAGAAAAAGAATCTCAGGGCTCTATGTGGTGACATATATGTACTCTGAAAATAAATTTTACTTTGAACTTTGAACTCTGACTTCCCCTTATTACGAGGCTGTAATCTGGGATCCCAGACCCTCTTACTATTGGAAATATTCTATGCATATCTATTCTATCCAGGCCTTTCAGGGTCAGATAGATTTCAGTGCAATTCCTTTCATTCACCTGAACTCCATCGAGTACAGACCCAGACTCTCATCATATGTTAAGGCTTTCATTCCTGGAATCAATTCTGTGAAACCTCCTCAGGACCTCTTCAGGGCCAAATCATTTTTCCTTTGAAATGGGGACCCCCCCAAAATTTTTCACAATATTCCGATGTCTTATAAATCCCCTGCAGTACATCTGTGCATTTATATTATACTCCTTTCAGAATGAATGTAACATTCTTTTATGCTTTAGTCAGTCCTCTTGAAATGACAGCTAACATTGCATCTGCCTTTATTTTACAACCAACTCAACATGCAAGTTAATCTTGAGGGATTCAGTGCAGATATGAAGGACAGTGAAAAGCAGTGACGATATCTCCTAGAGGAAATTTGTTGTATTTGTTATATAATCCATACAGAGCAAGGACTTTAAGTGAGAGGAAAATATTGAACAGCATGTCATGTTCAGAGAAAGCAATATGCCAGATGAGAAAGGGGACAAGTTAAGATTTGGTGCACTATCACTTTAGTACTCTGGGTGAAGCAAGGGACATAAGGTATATGCAAGCAGGAAGCTTTCGCTCTGTCAAGACATGGTTCTCTAGATAATCATACACAATAAGCACATGAATGGAAAGAGCTGAATCAACTAGTGAAAGAACATTGGAGAGTGGTGTTGATAGCGGACACAGTGTAAATGATTGGGAGGGAATGGGAAGGAGGTGGGACAGATTTATTCTTATTCTTGGCAAAGAATCCAGCAAGGAAGAAAGATAAGGTAGTTTGGGCTACTGCAAATAAAGGTACAATAAATATGCCTCAGTGCCTCTTTGGAGGAGACAGAGAGTCAGGAAGAGTTGCTGGAGGTATTTTTTATATTCATTTTTGGTATCTGCCCATCAAGTGCAGCAGTTATTCCCCATCATTAGTGGAAAGGTGAGAGTGAGCCAACTTCTTGAATTTGCAGTCCTGATGAAAATACTCCAACTTTGAAGGGCCAGCAGCCTAGTTGTAAGTCAGGATGTTGTGCAGCTTGGAGAACTTGAAGGGGAGCATATTCCTATGCACATGCTGTCCTTCTCCACCTCAGTGATAGAGGCCAAGGGTTTGTGGTATGTTCTCAGAATAGCCTGGGCAGGGATCACTGTGCACCAGTGATGGAAGGATTGAATAGTTCAGGTGGTGCCATCAAAGGAGACCACTTTATCCTGAATAGTGTCAAACTTCATGATAATTATTGGTGCATCACTCATCTGTGCAATTGGAGAACACTCCTGATTTGTGCCTTGCAGAGTGTGGAAAAGCACTGCAGGCATTGGAGAAGAGACACTAATTACGTGATATTCAGCCTTCAACTTGTTCTTGTAGTTGATCTACTTCAGCTTGTGGTCATTGATGACAGCCTGGGTGTCATGGTCTGGTCCGTGATATCCACGTTCCAGCTCACGGTCCAGTCCGTGGACTCCAAACTCCAGGTCTTCCGGCTGTCCCTTGTCTCATTTGGGGCTTAATCGTCGGCACCTGATTCTCATCTTGGGGCCGGGAATATAAGTGGCACCTACAAGAGTGTAGGTGCTGGTTTGTCTTTGCAGTATACTGGCCTTGTCAGTATTCTGTCCTTGCCTTTGTGAGTTTTTTGTCCTGTTGGTATCCAGTCCTTGCCTTTGTAGGGTAAGTCAGGCTATCCTTGCTGTTACATTATGGTGGGATCTGTCCCTCCTGGTCCTTGCCACTGTTGGGTAAGTCAGGCTGTTGTTGTTACCCTGAGGCTGGACTGTTCCCTTCCTTCCCTCTGAAGTGCTGTCCTGCAGCCTGTGTCTGGAGTCCCGCCTTGCCTTGCCTCTGCCTGGAGCCTTGCCCTGTTTGGAACTGTCTGTCTGTGTCCATACCTTTGCTAGGTAGATCTGGCTATTTTGCTGCTACCTAGCATTGGGAACTTTCTTGTTGTGTTCTGTGTAATGAGACCAGGCCCTATGTCCTGTACTCAAGGAGGGGTCCTGGCTTGGTGTTCCTGCTCTCCCTTGACCCAGGGTCTGTGTTGTCTTGTCTGCACCTTGCCCAGCCTGGTGCTGGGATTCCCTTGTCCTGTGCTGGGCTTCCTTTGTCTTGTCCAGGAGTCTCATGTCCAGTCCTGTGCCTCTCCTTGTCCTGTAGCCATGTCTTGTCCTTGCCTGGGTCTGGAGTCTGAGCCCAAGTCAAGACCCAGGTTCTGGGTCCTTGTCCAGTCTCTGGCTTGGAGCCCAAGCCCAGGCTCCTAGTTCCCAGTTCCATGTCCTGGTTCCGCTATCCCTGTCAAGTCCTATCCCAGGCCTGGAGTCCTTGTCTCGTCCGGGGCCTTTGTCATGTCCAATGTCCTTTCTTCCTCACTTTCCTTGCTTCCTTCTCATGCCTAGTCCTGTTCCTGGTAGTTGTGTCCCCCATTATGACACTGGTCATTGATGGTGGATGTCTTGAAGATGGTAATGCCATTGCACATGAAGGGTAGATGGTTAGATTTTCTTTTGTTGGAGATGATTACTTGGAACTACAGTGTGAAAATTGCTTGCCATTACCAGTAAATGTGTGAATGGTGTTTAGGTCCCATTGCATGCAGGCTTCAGCTACTTCATTTGCTGAAGGCTGGCAAATAGAAATAAATGTTGTGCAGTCAGAAGAAAATTTACCCACTTCTGGCCTTGCTGTAGAAGAAAAGTTAAAACGGCTGAGGATGTTTGGACCTAACACAATGGTCCGAGGAACTCCTACAGCGATGCCATATTCAGTTAACTGCAGCCTTCATGTTATGGGCAGTCACTCTTACTTCACCTGCAGAATACAGCTGCTCAGTCAGTTTTGATCCAAGGCTATGAAAATCTCTGGAATATGGTTGCCCTGTCCAAAACCAATGATTGAGAATAGACTGCTGAGTGGTAACTAATTGGATTAGATCAATCCTTGGCAAAACCAGAAAATACTGGAAACACTTATCAGGCAAGATCTGTAGACGAAAACCAAAGTTGATGTGTTAGCTCTGAAACCCCGTATCAGGATGAATCTGTTTTGTCCTTTTTTTTTTGTGACCAGAACATGCCTGAAATTGTTTTCATCTTATTATGTAGATAACACTGTTACAATTGAACCAGAGTCATGATGCTAAACGTGCATCTGGTTCTGGAGTGCATGTATTTCCGCTGTGTTGTTTTCCAGCTCTGCAGCTTTTGCTGGTTCCAGTGCTCTGTTGTTTCCAGATATCACATAGAGTGAATTGAATTGGCTGGTCACTGGCGTCTGTGATACTGGAGATTATCAGGAAGACAGAGTCATAGAGTTACAGATTCATAGACAGCTGCTGCACAGAAACAATGTTTCTCGCTCACTGCGTCACTGCTGACCATCAGTTACCCATTTTTTTGCAATGATTCTACCCTTCCCCATTTTACCCTCCCTATTTCCCATCAACTCATCCCAAGTTCTACCACTTACCCTATGCACCAAGAACAAGTTACAGCAGCCAATAGGCTTGCCAATCCCACCCATTCATCCACCCAACACTAGCTAAATATGGTGGCAACTAATTCAGTGGTTCCTTTAGCACTCACATTGTTAGTATGTGGAGCGTCCGTCTCTAATATAAATTGCCCACCACCATTCACAACTAGTCATGGTGGAACTATGGAGCTTTATCTCGATAGTGGATTAACTACATATTTTACACCTGGCCTATTTTTCCTTCAATTTTAGACAAGGTGTATGATACAAAATAAATCTACTGCCTCTTGGTTTGCAGGCTTACCAAATTTAAATTTTATTCCCATTATTATCAGAAGAATAACTGTCAGGACTATCAATTAATAGTCCATGGATGATTACTATCTTCTCAATGGAATGCATTCTTTGTGGAAGAAAAGTCCATTCTCATTAAGACATTTTCTGTGTTCTTATCACTACTCCAAAAAAATGTCAAAAGCACTTCACATAAAAAGAATGAAGTCATGAAGTTGCATAACAGCTACTGTTATGCAGCTAAACCATTTATCACAAGGTCTCAAATAGAATTGGAGCCATTGATCAGTTAACATCATTTTGAGAAAAGAATGTTGGTTAGAAAGCCAGGAGAACTCCCTGTTCTTTTCAATAACTCTATATTGATATTAAAAGGAAATGTCAGTGCTTTAAAGGATCTTGAATCCTTAGGTTTCTGGCAGATTAGGAACACAACTAAACTGACATTTGTAACTGTGTTAATGTTTCACATATAAATACATTCCAAACCACTGGGAGCTTAACCTGCAAGTTTTTGACTTCTCAGAAATATAAGTGGATTGGAGGTTGAACTAGTAGCTACATTAACCCAGAATTTGGCACGATCAGAACAATTCAAGCATGAATTTGAAATCTAGCCATGTAACTAAACAATGCTGGCAATGGCAGCTGATATAAATAAATTTCCATGATATGCAAACTAGAGGGTAATAAAACCCCTGGGTCAGGCACTATTGTTTCATGATTTTTTAAATAGTCTATCACTTACTATAAAAGCAAATGACAGTCCTTTATTGTTTTCATGAAAAATAGCTCCTTTCTCTTAATCCGCTTTTACATATCGGTTCCATTCTGCAGCTGAAAGTGATCTGCCACCAGAATTCTGCCAGTGGTGTTGAGTCAGTTACTTGGAACCGAGCAAGAGTGATTTCAACATGTCCAGTTTTTATGAGGAGAAGGCTCGATTTGTAACTAATTGATTTGCATCACAAATAACCTACTTGGTACTTCAGAAGATACTCTGATAAAATTCCACATGTAAGCCATAGAGGGACAAAAGTTGTTGGTCAGGGAATTTAATAAACATCTTAAGTAAGATTTGAAGACCAGTATGATAATGCAAAACAGAACTAACAGAAAACAGTACTTGGAAGTGACGTGGAGAAAATTGTGAAACAAAACATGTTGACCACCAGGATTAGGTAAGCAATGTCTCAGTTTAAAAACTCTCACCACTTGTTTTCAAATCCCCCCCAATGACTTCATAAGAGAATTGGAAACACAAAGGGAAAATTCTTCCCAGTATCCTATAGCTGCACGGCCTCTGTGTTCTTCCACTTCTGGCTGCTCACCATCTCTGAGGTTAATCACTCCATCATTACCTATAGCCTTTAAGTTCAAGTTCATGATTGTTTAATGTCATTTCCTGCAAACAAGTGTAAGGGAAAATGAAATAATTGTTGACTCTGGATCCAATGAAACACAAAAAACACAATAAGATGAAGAAAACAATAATAAAATAAGAACATAATAACATAAGAGATAGGAGTAGGCCAATCGGCCCCTCAAGCCTGCTCTGCCATTCAACAAGATCATGGCTGATCCAATCTTAACTCTAGTTTTCACCGAATCCCACAAGGCAACAGTGCCAACCAACAGGGCACCATGCCGCCCATTTTATTTTATTATTCATCCCGCCCAAACCCATGTGATCACCCGGGAAAAAAAAAACAAGTTGCCAATTTAGGAGAAAAAATCTGGATAATTCCTCTCCGACCCATCCAGGCCATCGAAAACTGGTCCAGGAGATCACATGGCTGATCCAAACCTAGCCTCATGTCCACTTACCTGCTCGCTCACCGTATCCCCCAATGCCATTTTTATCCAAAACTGCACACAATACTCTAGGTGCGGTCTGACCAAGGCCTTGTACAACTGCAGTAGAACCTCCTTGCTCCTGTACTCAAATCCTTTTGCTATGAATGCCAACATACCATTTGCCTTTTTCACCACCTGCTGTACCTGCATGCCCACCTTCAATGACTGGTGTACAATGACACCCAGGTCTCGTTGCATCTCCCCTTTTCCTAATCGGCCACCATTCAGATAATAATCTGTTTTCCTGTTCTTGCAACCAAAGTGGATAACCTCACATTTATCCATATTAAATTGCATCTGCCATGAATTTGCCCACTCACCTAACCTATCCAAGTCACCCTGCATCCTCTTAGCATCCTCCTCACAGCTAACACTGCCGCCCAGCTTCGTGTCATCCGCAAACTTGGAGATGCTGCATTTAATTCCCTCGTCTAAATCATTGATATATATTGTAAACAACTGGGGTCCCAGCACTGAGCCTTGCGGTACCCCACTAGTCACTGCCCGCCATTCTGAAAAGGTCCCGTTTACTCCCACTTTTTGCTTCCTGTCTGCCAACCAATTCTCTATCCACATCAATACCATACCCCCAATACCGTGTGCTTTAAGTTTGCACACTAATCTCCTGTGTGGGACCTTGTCAAAAGCCTTTTGAAAATCTAAATTCTAAATATACCACATCCACTGGCTCTCCCCCATCCCCTCTACTAGGTACATCTTCAAAAAATTCTATAAGATTCGTCAGACATGATTTTCCTTTCACAAATCCATGCTGACTTTGTCAGATGATTTCACCTCTTTCCAAATGTGCTGTTATCACATCTTTGATAACCGACTCTAGCATTTTCCCCACCACTGATGTCAGACTAACCTGTCTATAATTCCCCGGTTTCTCTCTCCCTCCTTTTTTAAAAAGTGGAGTTACATTAGCCACCCTCCAATCCTCAGGAACTAATCCAGAATCTAAGGAGTTTTGAAAAATTATCACTAATGCATTCACTATTTCTGGGGCTACTTCCTTAAGCACTCTGGGATGCAGACCATCTGGCCCTGGGGATTTATCTGCCTTTAATCCCTTCAATTTACCTAACACCACTTCCCTACTAACATGTGTTTACCTCAGTTCCTCCATCTCACTAGACCATCAGTCCCTTACTATTTCCGGAAGATTATTTATGTCCTCCTTAGTGAAGACAGAACCAAAGTAGTTATTCAATTGGTCTGCCATGTCTTTGTTCCCTATGATCAATTCACCTGTTTCTGACTGTAAGGGACCTACATTTGTCTTGACCAATCTTTTTCTTTTCTCATATCTATAAAAGCTTTTACAGTCAGTTTTTATGTTCCCTGCCAGCTTTCTCTCATAATCTTTTTTCCCTTTCCTAATTAAGCCCTTTGTCCTCCTCTGCTGGTCTCTGAATTTCTCCCAGTCCTCAGGTGTGCCGCTTTTTTTTTGCTACTTTATATGTTTCTTCTTTGGACTTGATACTATCCCTAATTTCCCTTGTCAGCCATGGGTGCTCTACCTTCCCTGGTTTATTCTTTTGCCAAACTGGGATGAACAATTGTTGTAGTTTATCCATGCGATCTTTAAATGCTTGCCATTGCATATCCACCGTCAACCCTTGAAGTATAATTTGCCAGTCTATCTTAGCTAATTCACGTCTCATACCTTCAAAGTTACCCTTCTTTAAGTTCAGAACCTTTGTTTCTGAATTAACTATGTCACTCTCCATCTTAATGAAGAATTCCACCATATTATGGTCACTCTTACCCAAGAGGCCTCGCATGACAAGATTGCTAACTAACCCTTCCTCATTGCTCAATACCCAATTATAGGCAGTGGCTACTCATCTGGGAGGGAGGAAGCTTTCCTGGCTGGTGTTGTGTTGCATGCCTTGAAGTCTGCATAAAATTTGTTTAGAGCATCATGGAGGGAAGCATCACTGGCACAGTCAACACAGTTTTCTCTTACAAAGTCATTAATACTCTTGATACCCAGCCACATATACCACAGGATCGTTTTCTGACAGGTATTCCTGAATTTTTTGTGCATGAGCAGTCTTTGCCCTCTTGATGCCTTAGAAGAGGTTCTTCAGGCTGCTCTGTCTCCATTGAAGGCAGCATCCCAGGTTTCTAGTCGGGATCACACCTCTGCATTCAGCCAGGGCTTCTGCTTGGAGCGTGAGGTAATTGTTCTGGAGGTACCAACATCACCTTCACACTAACAGATGTAGCCGGTGACAGATGAGGCATTTTTCTTGAGGTCTGTGCATTCTCTGCATGTGGCAGCCTCTTTGAACATCTGCCAGTTAGTCCATTCAAAACAGCCCCAAAGCATAGAGATTGCCTCATTAGGCCATAGAGTGATGGTCCTCTTGACTGGTTTCTCCATTTTCAGCAGCAATCAGTATGCTGGGATTAACGTGATGGAGAAGTGGTCAGAGAGGCCAAGATGAGGGCACGGGATGGCTTGGTAGGCATCACATCTGTTTGTATAAACATGCACCAGACTGTTCATTCCCCTGGTGGCCATAGTGACATGTTGGTGGAATCTGGGTAAAATGTCCTTCAGGTTAACATGATTGAAGTCTCCTACAATTGTGAAGACTCTGTCTGTATGCTTGTTTTGTAGAGAGCTGATGATACTGTAAAGCTCTCCCAGCACATCCTTGGCACTTGTGCTTAGGGGGATGTAGACAGCGGCGATGAACACAATAGTCAACTTCCTAAGCCCCTATACTCTGAAATGCCCTCCCAGAATCAATCCCCGTCTCTCTTCTCCCTTGTTAAATCTTATCCCTCTGATCAAGTTCTTGCTCATCCATCCTTGTTATTTGAAAATACTGCTGCAAAGTGCCCTGGTGATTTTGTGGTGATAAAGGCTTGATGTAAAACAAAGCATTAGTGGTTATAAATGTTAGTGGAAGAAGACCATTTGAAATTTTCTAAACCAATTAAATTGATGGACTAAGGCATGGTTGATAGTCTTCTATGCAGACATAAAGAGGGAGATATTTATAGACAATCTTTTATAAGATTGCCAGCTGTTTACATGGTGTAGAGTACTTAAGTGGTCTTTGGATGATACTCATAGCCTCTCCTCTAATAATACTTCATTCTAAAATGCAGTAGTTTTTTCCAGAAGGAATTAATATGATACTGTATATGATTTACTGCATGGTTTCTCAATGAGTTTTAACTAGTTACTTCACAGCTGCTAAAATCAAGCTTTTAGAGACAATTGCAGGATTATCAAAAACTTAGCGTTGCAACATTAAAACAAGGTCAGAATAGCTCTGATGTAGCAGAAATGGTGCAATGCAGCAGATTGACTGAATTTACTTGTAATGTAACTTCCATCTAAAATTCAGCACTGCATATTTTGTCTGTTCCTTGTGAACTTCGTATTCACAGCAGGCCTGGCCTTTATAGGTGATATTTTAAAAACTGAATTCCGGGTTTTTCACAAAGATTCATCAACAGTGAGTTCTGAAGTTCCAAATTGTGCACTTCCAGATTTACTGATAATGTGTTGGGGTCCTTCATGAAGTGAACAACTTCCCCGTTTGATTAACCACTTAAAACCTGAGGAACCTTTTAGGGTTGGGCTGCCATCTGTGTCAATTAGCCGCATTCCCTGATATCATTACTTTTCAAAATCTCAAATTTCTGGCTTCTTGAATGTTTTGCATGCACAACCATACTACAGCAAGAGATGGATCTAAGTTGTTAAATTACATCTAATCTTTTGGTCTCACTGTCACGTTAAAGGTTTTACATATAAAAATGTACTTAAATCAAACTTGATAAACTTTCATTCATTTGTTCATAGGCCTACCCACCATCAAAGATGTCTGCAAAAAGTGGTGCCTCAAGAAGGGAGCATCCATTAGGGAGAAGGTAAAAACTACCTGATGTTTTAGGAACAGCTTCTACCCCTCTGCCATCAGATCTATGAACAATCCATGAATCCACAAACACTACCTATACTTCACTATTCTTCTTTTGCACTGTTTATTTTTATTGTAAGTTACAGCAGTTTTTTATGTCATATATTGTACCACTGCCAGAAAACAACAGATTTCACAACATACTGCATGTCAGTGATAATAAACCCAATTTTGACTCTGATCCAACTAACAAGGAATCAAACCAAAATCAGTTTCTTCAATCTCCACTGCAGTCTGCATTTCCTAGCCATCCCTCTCTCTACCAACAGAGCCAGACAGTTCACCACTTCTGTATCATTTTTGACTGATGATGACCATCTGGCCAAAAGTATGCTCCATCACTGGGACCATCCATTTCTCACTTATGTAACACAAACAGTGCCTTGAATTGAAATTATCACCGTTTTTTAAATTCTCCACCTCCCAATTTTGTTCACCCTCCTCTACTCTCCCTAAGCTCCTTTAATTCTGGATCCTTCACATCCCTGATTTTAATCATTATTCCAATTCGCCTAGTGAATTTCCTACTCCATTTGCCTACAGAAGCAACAGGTCCATAGCAAATGCCATCTCATTGGTTCTTCATACAACCCTGCAACATCCGGACAACAAAGGTGCCCTTTATCGATTACAGCTCAGCATTTAATACCATCATCCCTTCTAAACTAATTAGTAAACCAAAACCTGGGGCTCAAAACTCTCTTGTGCAATTGGATCCTGGATTTCTTCACTTGCAGACCCACATCAGTTCGGATTGGCAAAAACATTTCCTCCACAATTTCCATCAGCACAGGGCAGTGTGCTTAGCTCCCTGCTCTACTCACTTTACACCTATGAGTGTGTGGCTAAGGACAGCTCCGGCACCATATTCAAGTTCACTGGTGACACCACTGTTGTGGGCCATGTCAAAGATGGTGATGAATCAGAATACAGGAGGGAGATTGAAAATTTGGCTGAGCAGTGTCATTATAGCAACCTCACACTCAATGTTAGCAAGACCAAGGAACTGATTGAAGACTTCAGGAGTGGAAAACCAAAGGTCCATGAGCCAGTAATCATCAGAGGATCAGAGGTGGAGAGGATCAGTAACTTTAAATTCCTGGGGGTTGCTTATCTCAGAGGATCTGTCCTGGACCCATCATATAAATGTAATTGCAAAGAAAATACAATAGTATCTCTACTTCCTTAGGAGGCTGTGGAGATTCAGCATGTCATCAAAAACCTTGACAAACTTCTACAGATGTGTAGTGGAAAGTGTACTGGCTGCATTACAGCCTAGTATGGAAACATCAGTGCCCTTGAGTGGAAAATCCTAAAAACAAATAAAGGATTCTGCCCAGCATATCACAGGTAAAACCCTCCCAACCACTGAGCACATCTACATGAAACATTGTCAAGGAAAAGCAGAATCCATCATCAAACATCCTCATCTCCCAGGCCATGCTCTTTTCTCACTGCTACCATCAGGTAGAAAGCCTCAGGACTCACACCACCAGGTTCAAGAACAGCTACTGCCCCTCAACCATCAGGCTCTTCAACAAAAAGAGGATAACTACACTCATTCTGTTTCTGGTGTTCCCACAACCAATAATCTCACCTTTAAGACTCTTAATCCTATTATCTCATGCTCTCCTTATTTATTGCTATTCATTTATATTTGCATTTGCAGTTTGTTGTCTTCTGCGCTCTTTACTCTTTCATTGATCTTGTTTACAGGTACTGTTCTATAGATTTGCTGAGTATGCCTATAGAAAAAGAATCTCAAGATTGCATGTGATGACATGTATGTACTCTGATAATAAACTTTGAACTTTGAAATGATCTGTCATTATGGCTTTATCCAAAACTACTAAGCTTTAGGTTTGGAAACAGCAAAAAATGCAGAGACTCTGCAAGTCGGGCAGCATCTGTGGAAAGAGAACCTGAGTTACCACGCACAGTCTCAGATCCTTTCTTTTCTTGCCCGACCTGCTGATTGTTTGTAGAGTTTTCTGTTTCATTTCAGATTATCATTGTCTGATTTTTTAAAAAAAATTCTTCAAAGCTGTCAAGGTGGTATGTACTTGCTCTCTCACCATAAGTCTTTCTGTATGTTATTTTAATCTTACATCATTTAAAATAATTGAGATCAAATTTAAGGCCATTTGGACATATCATTTTGCTGACACTCTAGGGATGTTTTACTATGTTATTCCGTTCTTTTTTGTCTAAAGCAATTGCACTGGCTGAGGGAGGGCTTGGCTCCATTCAAAATGTTTACCTTCAAAAGTAGCCAGGAGTCAATGTGATAGGTAGAGAAGGAGGTGTTTGATGTGGTAGTGATGCACCATCAATAACTCTCGGAGACGGGAGGCAAATGATAGGCTTTTATTAGCTGCAAGAGACCACGATTAGTAGCAAGAGACCACCACACAACATCCTGGAGACTGAGGGAGGAGCAGTGCTTCCAATCGCCTTTATACAGGGGTCTGTGGGAGGAGCCACAGGAGCAGTCAGCAGAGGGGCGTGTCCAGACAGGTATATGCAGTTCACCACAGGTAGTCCAATAGTGGGGAGTAATGTCTCTTCCCTACAGCAGAGGGGAAAGAAAAGTCTTCAGGGGCATCCCAAATACCCTTTCTCCATCTTGAGAGGTGAGATATCATTTCCCCTTATATTCCTCTTCATTATCTCTGGTGTTAAAAGAGCTCTGAGTAAAATACCTGTCAAAGGCATCATATAAATGCAAGCTATTATTGTGAAAGGGTTTCGGCCAGAAACGTCGTCACTACCTCGTCCCATAGATGCTGTCTGGCCTGCTGAGTTCTGCCAGCATTTTGTGTTTCTATTATTGTGAAATTTGTTTTGCTATTCCACCACACTCAGAAGATTTGCTTTTTTATATGAAAAAACTAGTTCTTTTGGAACAATTTTAGAATTGTTTAATACAGTACAATGAATAGTCAGGGAGACTTTCTATTTTTAACAAGTTCACAAATTAAGTTCCTTGCAACATCTTCTGCACAGATGTAATAAACAAGGTATATTTGCTCTGGGCCTTAATGAGCGGGAGAGCATAATGACGTCCATGGGGATAAATACTGGCAGCTGCTACAACTGATGAAGAGGTTCTCTGCTATGATCTGGAACAATCACCTGTTTATTAAATTTCCCATTGAAGTGATCAATTTTTATTTCATCGCATAGACGAGTTAACTACATGGAATAATACAGCTTAAAATGGGCCGTTCGGTCCAACTCGTCTATGATTATTTTTGTTTAAAAACTGCAGATGCTGGACATCTGAAATAAAAATAGAAAATACTGGAAATACGCAGCAGGTCAAGCATTGAAAGGGAAAGAGATTTCATTTTTCAGATTCCATTCGTCAGAACTGACATCGCCTATAATAGTCTCCAACCAATTTCTCCCAGTCTTCATCTGCCCCGTCAGAATGACTTTTTTTTAACCTTGTGTACACATCTACCTTTCCCTTAATGGAGTCAAGTGTTATATTCCTGAACTATTTCCCACGACAGCGAATTACACTCAGGTGAGAGCGTTCGATGCTAAATCTTGAATTAATGTTCCGCCTCGAACCGTGGGAAGTCAAAGCAGGTTGTAATATTTAGACAGAGTCGCCTGTATCTGTGGACAATAGCTCTGACGTGGAGCCAAGTGAAAGTTCCCTGTTGCTTCCTCTGTTTTTAAGAAACCTATTGCGTAACACGAGTCTCGGCGGAGATTATCCGCGTTACTTGAAAGCAGCTCTACAAGTGCAAACGTTTCAACTGATTTCTCCCGCAGCCGAGCTCGAAAAGACCCTTTTTTTTGAATAGAGAAAAGAGATGCTAGGTCCATTCCTCCAATCCCTGCAAGATCCTCGTCTCGTGGCCAGTTTCCAGAGGCGCTGTGGTTTATTTCTTCAGGCTGGAGACGGAGCCTCAGTTAGCTCTAGCAACGCCTGCGGCAACCAGGCTGTGAGCCGGGGGTTCGTGGAGAATGAAAGAGTCATCCGGACAAGTGCATGCACTAATGGATACGGGAGGAACACGGCTGGAGAGTCACTACAGCACCTCCAGGGACGCGAGGGCAAGGAAGGTCCTGAACTAAATGGATCCGTACTGAAGGTGAGAGATGCGGTTTCTCTTTAATGTTTCGGTTTCTTATAAATAATATCTCTATAAATACCAATTATTTATAACAAAAATTTCACTTCTCTTCCCATTCGCCGACTGTTTTAAAATATTTCCTTTGGACTTCGCTCCATAGTATTTCACCTGCAGGCGTTCCCTGTGCACTAATGTGCATTTTTTAGCCTACAGAACAGGTCATTCTAGTCTATCAGGTCTAATCAACTGAGGAAGTAACAATGCCAAGGGAGGAGTCGAATTAACTAATGGCGGGAGGGAGAGAGAGAGAGAGCAAAAACACGTAGAGGATTCTTCCTACCGTGCCAAGGTGATTATTCATACCTAAGCGCTGTAAGTGCTGGAAGGAAAAAGAATTATTTGCATGAAACCAGAACAACATAGAAATGAGTCCAATGATAAAACCCAGTTTAAGGAAATATCCTGCAAGAAGTTTTCTATCGAGGACGCTTGTATTGGGACGTTGCTTTCTTGATTGACGTGGTACAATATTGGGCTGGATTATCTCTCCATGAGAGTCAGTTAGACAAATCAGAAGATTCTGGATTCATCCTTGCCAAATTAAACTGATTTCCTCCCCCAAATGATTCATTGGGATTGGTGTACATTTGAAAATATTATTATCAGTTATCGTTTTCTAAGTACGGTACTTTTTCCAACAAATTAGCACTTTCAGATTGGTTTATTGTCATATACACCAAGTGCAATGAGATAACTTGCTTACATGAAGCTCACAGAATAAACTAGAACTGGAGATGCAAACTACAGTAACAATAATTCCACTTTATTTTTCAGTATAAAAGAAGTGAAGAATTATCATTACAGCTGCAGGCAATTTAATAGAACACTAAACTGATGGGGAGCATTTACTGGGGTGAGGAGATGCAGGATGGGTGGAAACTGAAATATCTCTGAATTACAGCATGATTTCCTAAGCTTCCCACTCTTGAGGGACTGACGGACACTAAGTGTAGTTGTCCATTATCTCTAGCTGGACAGAAGGTGGAACAAAGCCTTATTACTTCCCATCCTACCACACAGTAAACATTTGTAGCACCAAAATCTTCCAGGATTTTTAGAACAAATCTATCTGGTATTTCCTGGGAGTTTTCTTTGTAGACAGAATTGTGCTTACACACAACTAGACCAAACTGTTTTGCCAGTTTGTGGATTTGACAGTGCCTTGCAGTTTGCTCCTGTGTGCTGGGCGTGTGTCCAGAAACAGATTTCTAAATAGAATAGAATGATGACTTGTCCAGCATGTGTAAGTACAAAAGACAGGGAAAAATGTATTCAACTGTGTAAGAAGTGGATCTGATTGTCATTTTTACTACTTGTGTTTGCAAAATATTTAATTACTTTCTTACTATTTTTAGATTCCTCTTGCCTTCTATTGTGTTCCCAACAACTGCCTGGCACCTAATAGGCCCAGGAACACGTTTCATATTGATGTGTTACTGGCCACTTGGAGATTCATCTTGGTTTCCTTTTTTCCCTTTTAAGGAGATCTCTCCTAAACACCTTTCAAAATCCCAGCTAAATTAACAACTGTTTACAAAGAGTTTACTATTTGTAAGATTGTTATGATTTGGTTGAAAACATGGAGAACAAATAGGATTCAAACCTGGAATTCCCCACATCTTGCAAAATTGGCTTGCTCCATATCATTGATATAGGAGACAATTAACAACAGACCCAGCACCAGCCCCTGTGGCACACCACCAGTCACAGGACTCCAATCAGAGAGACAACCATCTACTACCACTCTGGCATCTCCTGCAAAAGCAGTATCTAATCTAACTTCTACCCCCTCTCGAATGCCAAGCGACTGATGGCCTCCCATGCGGGTCCTTGTTAAATGCCTCACTGAAGTCCATGTAGACATCATCCACAGATTTGCCTTCATCCACTTTCCTGCTAACTTCTGAGGAAAAACTCTTAAGATTGGTTAGACATGACCTACCACACAAAAAGCCATGTTGACTGTCCATGATCAGTCCCCGTCTATCCAAAAGCTTCTCTATCCAGTCCCTTAGAGTGCCTTCTGATAACTTACCCACTACTGATGTCAGGCTCACCAGCCTATAATTTCCTGGTGTATTCTTAAAACTTTCTTAAACGAAGGAACAGCATTAGCTATCTGCTAATCCTTCAGCACATCACCCACGGCTAAGGACATTTTAAATATCTCTGCTAGGGCCCCTGCAGTTTCTACATTAACCTCCCACAGGGTCCAAGAGAACTCCTTGTCAGGCCCTGGGGATTTATCCACCATAATTTTCCTCAAGACGGCAAGCGCCTCCTCCTCTGTAATCTGCATATGGTCCATTACTTTATTGCTGTTTTGCCTCACACCTATAAACATCGCATCCATTTTACTGATGCAAAAAAATCCAATTAAGATCTCTCCCCCCCCCACTACCCCCATCTGTTTTGGCTTCATGCATAGATGATCACTCTGATCTTCCAGAGGACCAATTTTATACCTTATCCTTTTGTTCTTAATCTATCTGTAGAACCCCTGAGGATTCTTGTTTACCTGTCAAGTGAGCAACCTCATACCTTCTCTTAGCCCATTTGATTTCCTTCTTGAGTTTCTCTTGCATTTCTTACACTCAAGTACCTCATTTTTTAAATTCCTGCCTATACCTGCTATGCATCACCCTTTTCTTAACCAGGACCTCAATATGTGTTTAAAATCCAAAGTTCCCTAAACATATTATCATTGCCTTTTATTCTGACAGGATGATGCAATTCCATACTCAAGTTTCACTTTTGAAGGCCTCCCACTTACCAAATCCACATCTGCCAGTAAACAACCTTGCAAATTGGTCTTCCTCAAATTTAATTTCCTAAAATCTCAATTTGAGGACCATACCTATCCTTCTCCATAATTATTTGACAAACTCTGTCCCATTCAGCCCCTTTACAGTACTGGGACATGGGAGTCCCAATCAATAAGTGGAAAGTTTAAAATCATTTCTATCACAACCTTGTGTTTCTTGTAACAGTCTACAGATTTGCTCCTCTAAATCCCATGGACTTCTGTGTGGTCAATAACAATCCCATTAACATGGTCATCACCTTGTTATTCTTCAGTTCCCCCCTTAAAGCTTCAGCAGGCAAGCTCCCTAGTCTGTCCTGTCAAAGCACTGCTGTGACATGTTCCCTTACTAATGCCACCACTCCCCCTTTATCCCTCCTGCTTTATCACATCTAAAACAACAGAACCCCAGAATACTGAGCTGCCAAATTTCACTAATGGCTATAATATCATAATTCCATGTCCTGATCCATGCCCTAACTTCCACACTGGAGGTCTCCTTGCCTTCCCACATTCTGCAAGAGGAACATTCCACTATCCTGCTGGTATCTCCACTGCTCTAACTCTGCAATAAGAAAGAAAACACAATTAAGCTTTTTTAAAAAATCATCTACAGCCTCTGCCTCTAATGTTCTAAGTGTTTTATTTTCATTTCTTATTGTAATATTTTAATGTACTGCACTGAGCTGCTACTGGAAAAGAACAAATTTTGCAACATATGTCAATGATAATAAACCTAATACTGATTCTGAAATTGGCAGATGAGAAAATTCTGCATCAAAGGGTAATGACTATTTGGAATTCTGTGTCCAGGAGGACTGTGGAGGATGAGTTGCTGAATATATTCAAGACAAAGATTGATAGATTTTGGATACTTAGATTTTAATGCAAGAAAATTATGGTGAGGTGAAAGAGAAGCTGTATAGTTCAAAGTGCAAGTGATTAAATAAACTAGTAAATGCAGTGACTTCATTTGATTTAATTGCTCAAAGGCAAGTGTTACAGGCTAAGAAGTTATTCATTGACTTCAGTGGGTAACTTGAATTTGAGATCAAGGTCCTTTATTAATTAGACTAATTTTCTAATTTGAGTGCTTATTGAATAAATGACAACACCCTTAAAGCTTAGTCACAAAGTGCATATAGACTCACCTCATGCACACTCTGAACGTTGCACTGTGAAATGCAAACATAATAAGCAGAAAGTACAGAGGAGTTAGCCAGCAATTGGAGTAACAAGCCAAATGATTGTTGGGTGTTGTCCACTTTCTCCAGATAACTTTAGATTTACCAGCATAGAAAAGAAACTTACTACATTTTTATCAATATTAGGTGAGGTCAAATTTTATGCGTAAGGCATTGGAACTAAGAGAATTTATATAAAATCATAAACTTAAATATATAAAAATTCAACTGTATAAATGTGCAAGGAAAGTATAAGAAATAATGTTTCGCAAACATCATTGCTTCAGCCACACTCAACTGATATTTCAAAATTTGTAGAGACACATTATTGTAACTTGAATGTAGAACAAAAATATAAGATGCAGCTCAAAGTAAATGTCTTATCAAGCTTATTAAATATGTCCCCATTACAACCCTGAGATTCATTTTCTTGTGGGCATACTCAATAAGTCTATGGAATGATGACCATAATAGAATCAATGAAAGGCTGCCCAACTAGGGTGTTCAACCAAAGCGCAGAAGGCAACGAACAGTGCAAATACAAATAAAAGATAGAATTAATTAATTAATTAATTAGAAAGCAAGCAAGCAATACATCTTGAGAACATGAGATGAAGAATCCTTGAAAGTGAGTCCATTGGTTGTGGGAACACTTCAATGATGGAGCAAGTGAAGTTGAGAGAAGTTATCCCCTTTGGTTCAAGAGCCTGATGGTTGAAGGGTAGTAACTTTTGCTGAATCTGGTGGTGTGAATCCTGAGGCGCTTGTACCTTCCTGATGGTGCAGCTGGGTGGTGGGGGTCCCTGCTGATGGATTCCACTTTCCTGCAACATGTAGATGTAGATGTCCTCAATGGTTGGGAAAGCTTTACCCATGATGGAATGGGCCATATACATTACTTTTTGTAGGATATCTCATTCAAGGGTATTGGTGTTTCCATACCTGGCTGTGACACAGTCGTTCTGTATACTCTCCACTAAACATCTACAGAAATTTTTCAAAGTTTTAGATGTCATGCCAAATCCCTACAAACTCCAAAGGAAGTAGAGACACTGCCATGCTTTCTTTGTAATTGTATTTACATGATGGGCCCAGGACAGGTACTCCAAAATAACAAAACCTAGGAATTAGTCGCTAACCCTTTCCACCTCTGATCCTCCAATTAGGACTGGCTTATAGACCTCTGGCTTCCTTCTCCTGAAGTACACAATCAGCTCCTTGGTCAAAGTTCAAAGTAGAATGTATTATCAGAGTACATACATGTCACCACATGCAATCCTGAGATTCTTTTTCTGCGGGCAAACTTAGCAAACCTATAGCACAGTAACTGTAAACATCAGGAACAGTAAACAGTGCAAGTGCAGATATAAATAAATAGCAATAAGTAACAAGCATAAAATAACAATGTAAGAATTCTTAACTGAGGATAGCCATCCCCTTTTGTGCAAGAGCCTGATGGTTGAGGGCTGAATCCACTACCTTTTGTATGATTTTGTGCTCAAACGCATTGGTGTTCCCATACCAGACCATAATGCAGCCAGTCAGCACATTTCTAACACACATTAATAGAAGTTTGCCAAAGTTTTTGATGTCATGATGAACCTCCACAGACTCCTGAGGAAGTAGAGGCACTGACCTGCTTTCTTCACAATAACGTTTATATGATGGGTCCCAGACTGTCCCTCTGAGATAGTAACACCCAGGATTGAAAAGATACTGACCCTCTGCACCTCTGATCCTCTGTGATAACTGGCTCATGGACCTCTGATTTCCCTCTCTTGAAGTCTACACTCAGTTTCTTGGTCTTATTGACATTGAGTAATTGAATTGACTTTATTTCTTACATCCTTCACATACATGAGGAGTAAAAATCTTTACATTACGTCTCCATCTAAATGTGCAATGTGCAATCATAGTAATTTATAATATTTTATAATAAATAGAACAGTCAATGTAATTTAGAGTACACTCAAATCAGTGTGAGTTCATCAGTCTGATGGCCTGGTGGAAGAAGCTGTCCCTGAGCGTGTTGGTCCTGGCTTTTATGCTGTGGTACCACTTCCAGGATGGTAGCAACTGGAATAGATTGTGGTTGGGGTGGCTCAGGTCCCCAATGATCCTTTGGGCCCTTTTTACACACCTGTCCTTGTAAGTGTCCTGAATCGTGGTAAGTTCACAACTACAGATGCGCTGGGCTGTCCGCACCACTCTCTGTGGAGTCCTGTGATTAAGGGAGGTACAGTTCCGATACCAGGCAGTGATGCAGCCAGTCAGGATGCTCTCAATTGTGCCCCTGTAGAAAGTTCTTAGGATTTGGGGGCTCATACCAAACTTCCTCAACCGTCTGAGGTGAAAGAGGTGCTGTTGTGCCTTTTTCACCACACAGCTGGTGTGTACAGACCACGTGAGGTCCTCGGTGATGTGGATGCTGAGGAACTTAAAGCTGTTCACCCTCTCAACCCCAGATCCATTGACATCAATAGGGGTTAGCCTGTCTCCATTCCTCCTGTAATCCACAATGAACTCCTTTATTTTTGAGACATTGAGGAAGAGGTTGTTTTCTTGACACCACTGTGTCAGAGAGATGACTTCTTCCATGTAGGCCACCTGGTTATTGTTTGAGATTAGGCCAAGCAATGTAGTGTTGCCGGCAAATTTAATTAGCAGATTAGAGCTGTGGGTGCCGATACAGTCATGGGTATACAGGGAGTAAAGGAGGGGACTCAGTACGCAGCCGTGAGGGGCTCCTGTATTGAGAGTCAGAGGGTTGAAGGTGAGGGAGCCCACTTTTACAACCTGCTGGCAATCTGACAGGAAGTCCAGGATCCAGCTACACAAGCCAGGGTCAAGGCCGAGGTCTCTGACCTTCTTGTCGAGCCTGGATGGAACTATGATGTTGGATGCTGAACTGTAGTCTCAGAACAGCATTCTCACATAAGCATCCTCCTTCTCCAGATGTGTAAGGACGGTATGTAGAGCGGTGGCTATTGCACCATCTCTCGATTGGTTGTGTTGGTAGGCTGTTGTATCGATAACACTCAGTAAGAGGCTGTTGTTATGATACCACTCAAGCCAGATTTTCAATCTCGCTCCTATATGCTGATATGTCACCACCTTTGATTCAGCCTATGACAAGGGTGTGATCAGCAAATTTGAATAGGACATTGCAGCAGTGCTTATCCACACAATCATCACTGTAAAGTGAGTAGAGCAGGGGGCGAAGCTCACGCCCTTCTGGTGTACCTAGATTGTGGAGGAGATTTTGTTGCCAGTCTGAAATGACTGGTGTCTGCGAGTGAGGAAATCGAGGATCCAATTGCACAAGGAGGTATTGAGGCCAAGGTCTTGAAGCTTATTGGTTAGTTTTGAGGGGATGGTAGTTTTGAATGCTGAGCTGTAGTCAATAAAGAGCATTCTGATGTATGCATCTTTGCTGTCCAGATGTTCCAGGGTTGAGTGAAGAGTCAGTAAGATGGCTGTTGTGGACCTTTTTGTTCCAGCTGGAAAATTGGAGCAGAGCTAAGTCATTTCTTAGGGAAGAGTTGATGTGTTTCATCATGAACCTCTCAAAACTTCACCACTATGGATGCAAGTGCTACTGGGCAATAGTAATTGAGGCAGTTCAGCATGCTCTGCTTGGGTCCCGATATAATTGAAGCCTGTTTGAAGCAGGAGCTAGAGGTTAAATATTTCAGGTAATGCATTTGGCTAATAAGTTACCTTCAACATCACTAAGAATAAGATGTATACTAGGGTAAGAAAACTATGTAGGTCATACAAAAGTTGAAAAACTGGTGTTTTAATGGGATGAGAACAAATAGATCTAGTGATTTTAGCTAAACAAAGTAGGATTGTAGTTTAGCAAGCCTATTATAAAACTGGGGTTAATTTTTTGAGAAATATTGCTGATAAAGTGAGAGCTTGTATTAAAGTCGACAAGAATGTTAGTTGACTATATTGTCAGCATTGGGGTCACTAGAGAAGGAAACATATAATTATAATTAATACCACATTAGAAAACTTGTAAAATTATAAAATTGATAATTTCAAAATTAGATTCTGGAGAAACTTCATTCGCCAGATTGTAAACACTGTCATTAGAGCTAGTATCGTTGACATATCCTAAGGGGAAATTAGATAATCACAAAGGGCGAGGACTCTATCATGGCGCTGTTCAGGTTTTCTACTTTGCAGGGGAAACTGATGAGTGTATTGGGGAAGGCGGGTAGGAGGAGCTCTTTTGGGTACAGGCACTAGCATGAACCTGCCAGTTCTTGTTAATGTGAAATGTTTATCTACTAGTAATGTTATAATAAATCTGGTTAAAATGCAATCACACAATATTAATAATGTTTGTAGTGACATGAAGTAACTTATTTTTCGACAATATTTTTATTGTTTTTTTAAAATAAAGAGAACATAGTATAAAGGGGAATTGTGGGATAATAAATGTATCAAATGTGCAATTCACATTTATGGACAAGATGCACCCACAGTACAGTCATGCTTTGATTATCGGTCCACCCCTCCCAGCCCCCAACTCCAAGCCATCAATGCAATGGAAAAAAGGGTTAAACAGAAACACAAAATACTCTGCAGATACTGGGGTCAAGGCAACATGCACAACACGCTGGATGAACTCAGCAAGTTGGACAGCATCCTTGGAAACAAACAGTCAACGTTTCGGGCTGAGACCCTTCATCAGGACTGAAGAGGGAGGGGGCAGGGGCCCTATAAAGAAGGTGGGGGGAGGGTGGGAAGGAGAAGGCTGGTAGGTGCCAGGTGAAAAACCAGTAAGGGGAAAGATCAAGGGGTGGGGGAGGGGAAGCAGGGAGAGGATAGGCAGGAAAGGTGAAGAAGGAATGTAAGGGGAAGGCAGAACCATGAGGGAGGTGATAGGCAGCTGGAGGAGGAGACAGAGTGAAACTGAGATGGGGGAAGAGAGGGGGAGGGAATTACCGGAAGTTGGAGAATTCAATGTTCATGCCAAGGGGCTGGAGATGACCCAGACGGTATATGAGGTGTTGCTCCTCCAACCTGAGTTTGGCCTCATCATGGCAGTAGAGGAGGCCATGTATGGACATATCCAAATGGGAATATGAAGTAGAGTTGAAGTGGGTGGCAACCGGGAAATCCTGTCTGTTGTGGTGGACGGAGCGGAGGTGCTCGACGAAGCGGTCCCCCAATCTGCATTAGGTCTCACTGATGTAGAAGAGGCCGCACCAGGAGCACTGGTTGACTGTCCCGGTAGACCCATAGTTTTGGCCTGCTCCTGCCCCACCGAACTTGTATCTGCATACCTGGACACCATTTTGTCACCCATAGTTCAGTCCCTCCCTTCCTACATCTGGGATACATCCCATGCTCTCCACCTCTTCAATAACTTCCAGTTCCCCAGTCCCGACTGCTTCATTTTCACTATGGATGTCCAATCCTTATACACTTCAATTCCCCATCAAGAAGGCCTCAAAGCCCTCCGCTACTTTCTTGATGATTGACCTCACCGGTTCCCCACCACCACCACCCTCCTCCAATTGCCAGAACTGGTACTCACACTTAATAACTTCTCTTTTGGCTCTTCCCACTTTCTTCAGACCAAGGGTGTAGCTATGGACACTCGCATGGGCTCCAGCTATGCCTGCCTCTTTGTGGGTTATGTGGAACAATCTATGCTCCAAATCTATACTGGTACTGCTCCCCAACTTTTCCTCCGCTACATTGACGACTACATTGGTGCTGCTTCCTGCACCCATGCTGAGCTTGTCAATTTCATTGACTTTGCCTCTAACTTTCACCCAGCCCTCAAATTCACTTGGTCCATCTTGGACACTTCTCTCCCCTTTCTTGATCTCTTGGTCTCCATCTCTGGAGACAGACTGTCCACTGACATCTTCTATAAACCCACTGACTCTGATAACTACCTTGATTATACCTCTTCTCTCCCTGCCACATGCAAAAATGCTATTCCCTATTCCCAGTTCCTCTGTCTCTACCGCATCTGCTCCAAGGATGAGGCTTTCTGTTCCAGGACATCCCAAAGGATTGTGGTTTCCCTTCTGCCGTCATCAATGATGCCCTCACCCGCATCTCCTCCATTTCCCGCACTTTGGCCCTCACCCCATCCTCCCGTCACCACAACAGGGACCGAGTTCCAGTTCCCCTTGTCCTCACCTACCACCCCAACATCCTCCAGATCCAACACGTTATCCTCCACAACTTCCGCCACCTTCAACAGGACCCCACC
Organism: Hemitrygon akajei; assembly: GCF_048418815.1. Lineage (NCBI taxonomy): Eukaryota > Metazoa > Chordata > Chondrichthyes > Myliobatiformes > Dasyatidae > Hemitrygon > Hemitrygon akajei. The sequence goes on from NC_133126.1 coordinate 141,176,568, forward strand.
ACTGAGCACATCTTTCCCTCTCTACCCCTCTCCACTTTCCGCAGGGATCGTTCCCTCCGTGACTCCCTGGTCCACACATCCCTCCCCACAGATCTCCCACCTGGTACTTATCCCTGCAAGCATGTGCTACACCTGTTCCTACACCTCTTCTCTTACCACCATTCAGGGCCCCAAACAGTCCTTCCAGGTGGGGCAACACTTCACTTGTGAGTCTGTTGGGGTCATCTATTGCATCCGGTGCAGCCTCCTCTACATCGGCGAGACCCGACGCAGATTGCAACCTACTTCAACTCTGCTTCACATTCCCATTCGGATATGTCCATACATGGCCTCCTCTACTGCCATGATGAGGTTAAACTCGGGTTGGAGGAGCAACACCTCATATACTGTCTGGGTAGTCTCCAGCCCCTTGGCATGAGCATTGAATTCTCCAACTTCCAGTAATTCCCTTCCCCTCATTTCCCCCATCCCAGTTTCACTCTGCTTCCTCCTCCAACTGCCTATCACTTCCCTCATGCTTCTGCCTTCCCTTGCATTCCTCCTTCACCTTTCCTGCCTATCCTCTCTGCTTCCCCTCCCCCACCCCTTGATCTTTCCCCTTACTGGTTTTTCACCTGGCACCTACCAGCCTTCTCCTTCCACCCTCCCCCCACCTTCTTTATAAGGCTCCTGCCCCCTCCCTCTTCAGTCCTGACGAAGGGTCTCAGCCCGAAACGTTGACTGCTCGTTTCCAAGGGTTAAACAGAACCCTTGTCCCCACAGGTCTGCATTGGTATAGAGAAGGTGTATTTTTCTAATACGTAGGCTGTTGTATGATAACAAACTTGAGTCTGAAGAGTTTTACTGGAAAATGCTGGAGGTCAAGGATTTATGTACTGAGGAAACTGAGATAGAATGGACCTTTAGTCTAGCTCAAGAAAGGGTCCCCACACCTTTTGGAACTTCATGTCCAAATTGAGGATTGAATAGTGGATTTGCAGGGGGAGGGAAACCAGAGTGTTAGAGCAGATAGTGAGCTGGAGGAGGATAAAGGTCATGCGAAAACTGCAAGTATAGTACATGGAGTAAAGCCAGATCTAACATATAAAGAGGCTTTGAGGAAAGAGAAACAGAATAAAGGGTGTAAGGGTAGTAATGTAGAAGGGCTAAAGTGCATGTACTTCAATGCAAGAAGCATCAGGAACAGAGGTGATGAACTGAGAGTTTGGATACATACATGGAATTACGATGTAGTGGCCATTACGGAGACTTGGCTGGCACCAGGGCAGGAATGGATTCTCAATATTCCTGGATTTCAGTGCTTTAAAAGGGATGGGGGGGGGGGGAGGGGAGGGGGGGTGGCATTACTGGTCAGGGATACTATTACAGCTGCAGAAAGGGTGGGTAATGTAGCAGGATCCTCTTTTGAGTCAGTATGGGTAGAAGCCAGGAACAGGAAGGGAGCAGTTACTCTACTGGGGGTATTCTATAGGCCCCCTGGTAGCAGCAGAGATACCAAGGAGCAGATTGGGAGGCAGATTTTGGAAAGGTGCAAAAATAACAGGGTTGTTATCATGGGTGGCTTTAACTTCCCTAATATTGATTGGCAGCTGATTAGTTCCAAGGGTTTAGATGGGGCAGAGTTTGTTAAGTGTGTCCAGGACAGATTCCTCTCACAGTATGTTGACAGGCTGACTAGGGGGAATGCCATACTAGATCTAGTATTCGGTAATGAACCGGGTCAGGTCACAGATCTCTCAGTGGGGGAGCATCTGGGGGACAGTGACCACCACTCCCTGGCCTTTAACATTATCATGGAAAAGGATAGAATCAGAGAGGACAGGAGAATTTTTAGTTGGGGAAGGGCAAATTATGAGGCGATAAGGCTAGAACTTGCGGGTGTGAATTGGGATGATGTTTTTGCAGGGAAATGTACTATGGACCTGTGGTTGATGTTTAAGGATCTCATGCAGGATTTTAGGGATAAATTTGTCCCGGTGAGGAAGATAAAGAATGGCAGGGTGAAGGAACCATGGGTGACAAGTGAGGTGGAGAATCTAGTCAGATGGAAGAAGGCAGCAGATGTGAGGTTTAGGAAGCAAGGATCAGATGAGTCTATTGAGGAATATAGGGTAGCAAGAAAAGAGCTTAAGAACGGGCTGAGGAGAGCAAGAAGGGGGCATGAGAAAGCCTTGGTGAGTAGGGTAAAGGAAAACCCCAAGGCATTCTTCAATTATGTGAAGAACAAAAGGTTGACCGGAGTGAAGGTCGGACCGATTAGAGATAAAAGTGGGAAGATGTGCCTGGAGGCTATGGAAGAGAGCGAGGTCCTCAATGAATACTTCTCTTTTGTATTCACCAATGAGAGGAAACTTGATGACGGTGAGGACAATATGAGTGAGGTTGATGTTCTGGAGCACGTTGATATTAAGGGAGAACCGGTGTTGGAGTTGTTGAAATACATTAGGACAGATAAGTCCCCGGGGCCTGACGGAATATTCCCCAGGCTGCTCCACGAGGCGAGGGAAGAGATTGCTGAGCCTCTGGCTAGCATCTTTATGTCCTCGTTGTCCACGGGAATGGTACCAGAGGATTGGAGGGAGGTGAATGTTGTCCCCTTGTTCAAAAAAGGTAGTAGGGATATTCCAGGTAATTACAGACCAGTGAGCCTTACGTCTGTGGTGGGAAAGCTGTTGGAAAAGATTCTCAGAGATAGAATCTATGGGCATTTAGAGAATCATGGTCTGATCAGGGACAGTCAGCATGGCTTTGTGAGGGGCAGATCGTGTCTAACAAGCCTGAGAGAGTTCTTTGAGGAGGTGACCAGGCATATAAATGAGGGTAGTGTAGTGGATGTGATCTACATAGATTTCAGTAAGGCATTTGACAAGGTACCACACAGTAGGCTTATTCAGAAAGTCAGAAGGCATGGGATCCAGGGAAGTTTGGCCAGGTGGATTCAGAATCAGCTTGCCTGCAGAAAGCAGAGGGTCGTGGTGGAGGGAGTACTTTCGGATTGGAGAGTTGTGACTAGTGGTGTTCCACAATGATCGGTTCTGTGACCTCTACTTCTCGTGATTTTTATTAATGACCTGGATGTCAGGTAGAAAGGTCGGTTGGCAAGTTTGCAGGAAACACAAAGGTTGGTGGTGTTGTAGATAGTGTTCAGGATTGTCGAAGATTGCAGAGACATTGATAGGATGCAGAAGTAGGCTGAGAAGTGGCAGATGGAGTTCAACCAAGAGAAATGTGAGGTGGCACACTTTGGAGGACAAACTCCAAGGCAGAGTACAAAGTAAATGGCAGGATACTTGAGAGTGTGGAGGAGCAGAGGGATCTGGGGGTACATGTCCACAGATCCCTGATCCCTGCCTCACAAGTAGATAGGGTAGTTAAGAAAGCTTATGGGGTGTTAGCTTTCATAAGTCGAGGGATGGAGTTTAAGATTCGCGGGGTAATGATGCAGCTCTATAAAACTCTGGTTAGGCCACACTTGGAGTACTGTGTCCAGTTCTGGTTGCCTCACTATAGGAAGGATGTGGAAGCACTGGAAAGGGTACAGAGGAGATTTACCAGGATGCTGCCTGGTTTAGAGAGTATGGATTATGATCAGAGATTAAGGGAGCTAGGGCTTTACTCTTTGGAGAGAAGGAGGATGAGAGGTATACAAGATATTAAGAGGAATAGACAGAGTGGACAGCCAGCGCCTCTTCCCCAGGGCACCACTTCTCAATACAAGAGGACATGGCTTTAAGTTAAGGGGTGGAAAGTTCAAGGGGGATATTAGAGGAAGGTTTTTTACTCAGAGTGGTTGGTGCGTGGAATGCACTACCTGAGTCAGTGGTGGAGGCAGATACACTAGTGAAATTTAAGAGACTACTAGACAGGTATATGGAAGAATTTAAAGTGGAGGGTTATATGGGAGGCAGGGTTTAAGGATCAGCACAACATTGTGGGCCGAAGGGCCTGTACTGTGCTGTATTGTTCTATGTTCTATCTTCTCAAGGTGTAGACTGGACATGATGTCCTTGAGCCACTGAGCATGGGTGGGCGGGGCAGCATCCCTCCACTTGAGCAAAACTGCACGCCTGGCCAACAGAGAGGCAAAAGACAGTGTGCGACGTTTAGTCGGACTTGGGTACATGTCCCCCTCTCCGGAGGTGCCGAAAAGAGCAATGGTCCAAATTGTGATTAACTATTTGGGATAGAGTTTGAAAGACATCTTTCCAGTATTTTTCCAAACTGGGACATGTCCAGTACATATGGATAAGGGAAGCCTCACCCCTTTTGTATTTGTCGCAGCAGGGATTAACATCTGGGTAAATGCGAGATAATTTATTTTCAGACATATGGGCCCTGGGTACGACCTTGAACTGTAACAGGCGGTGGCAGGTACATAAAGAGGACATAAAGTAACATTAATTAAATCTTAGCAATACAGGTTCTGAGTATTAAGATATCCTCCGATGCTCTTACTTCACCATTGATTTAGCAGAAGTGCAATGGAAACCTCATTTATATTGTACAAATTGTTTCTGACACACTTTTACAGAATTAGTGCTAGTGAAATGGGCACAGCTGCAAGGAGTCCTTGGACTGTTCAATGGTTGCAGTCTGCACCTCACTTCCTCTTCAGCACCTTTTAATTTGTTTTCATTTCACTTAAAGTAATGAAATAAAAAAGCGTTATTGCTTTGGAATGTAAAGTAATGAAAACACTTTTAGGGATACTGGAAAAAATTTGCATCTCACTAAACTCTGCTTTCAAATATTCAGAAAGCTACATTATATTACAATATATGCAGTCAAAAGGGAAACCAGGTCTGTAACCATGCATTTGATCTGTACTTTCTATTCCAATGTCAATTAACTTGTATTCTTGATTCTGAAGCTCCTTCTGAGGAAAAGAAAGTTAATGATTTTTATATTCACATGAGCAACAAGATATAGGAAACATCTGTAGAATCTGGGACAATGTAAAATTCTGCTGACACAAAAAGAAAATGAAGGTCAAAGGTTCATGTAGTTTTACATTTTCACAGGAAAAGCCAGGATATGTAGTGAAGAACTTTATCTTTTACTATTTGTTCCGATTTGCTGCTGCATTGGGCCAGGAGATCTTTTACATCACATTCCTCCCATTCACCTACTGGAATTTTGACCCATATGTTACCAGGAGACTGGTTGGTATGTGGGCGGTAAGTACCTCTGAATTTTTATACTATTGGCTTTTACTTTTGGCTATAAGTAGTAGAATACTACAAGACATTGGAATTTTAATTTGAATCCTTAACATTGCTGATTATGTTATGACTGTATGTGTACTAAACTTATTTCTGTTTTACATAAAATGCATACCACACGATGGATCAAAATATAAAGCGATGGCATCTCAAAATGAGGCTTGCCTCCAAGTTTACCTCATTTCCCCCCCCCCCCAAGGAACTCTATGCAGAACAGTCCAATCAGAATGAAAGGAAACCCCTCAAATTACTAAATTTCCATGTTACTAGCCAATCTCCTGCTCCACAAGCTTTCAAATTGAAGTGTGGTCTTCAACTGCAAGGGGGATTTGTAGGTGAAAAACAATTGCATCTCGGTTGAGTAGAACTTAGGCAAATTGAGGGTGATTAACATGCAAGGCAGAATGTATAGGAAAACACCAGGAGGAAAAGGTGGAGTGATTTCTGGTGGAACAGAGGGAAAAGTAGAATGTATTAAAATAGATGGAAACTATAAAGACTGTTCCAAAGAGCAGAAGTAAGAGTCAGTGGGAAGTGCTAGTTAGAGATCATTGGCAGTTACAAGAAGGATAACTTGAGGAGAAGGAGGAAACATGGAGAGAAGAAATTACAGAGTTAAAAAAAAAATAGAGTGAAAGAGGATGTGAACTGCTGAGATTTGAAGAGAAGAAAGGAAGGTTTGGAGAGGTTAGAGAACTTGCTTGCGCAATCATTGGTATGGACTTATTTAGATGGTTATCAGTATTTTTGAGTGAGGTAATGATTATTTGGAATGGAAGAGATTTCAAGTGTTATTCCTCCAAAAAATGTGAAGACTAACTTTATTTAACTAAGTTTTAGGGTAAATACTTTAGGAAACCCATCGTAAAAAGCCATCAGAAGGAAGAAGTTAAATTGCACTTTGACTGAATGCCTTATTACAGATGTATTAGCCATAAATGCAGGAGATGAGCCAGATCACCGAGCAAATGCCTGGATACATTTGAGCCAAGAAAAATGTCCACTGGAGTACATGCATTAATGAAATGAAATGCTCCCTATTCAAAAGATAAAAAAGCTTATAAAAATGGGCCTTAACTCAAGGAAGATCCATCAATTTGCCCATGTACCTGTTCTCTCCCTTTTGTCTAGTTCCATTAGGAAGAAGTTGACTTGTGAAGAACTTCAGACAAAATAGCTGAAATATTTTTTGAGGTAAGTTTTATCAAGCTAAAAAGTACATAACTATAAATAAAATTCAGGACATTGGTGACCCTGGTTGTGCCACTGATGGTCAGTAAAACCTGAACACCATGGATTTCAATTGGGTATAAACAAAGAGAGAAGAGATAACAATGATTCTTGAATCTTAGAGGCAGGTGTTGCAATCTGGTCTCTTTTATGCAAGATATTCATTGTCACAATACAGAGCTAGTCTATAGAAATATGTATGACTATGGTAGCTTTATAATTAGCTTACTGGACTCATTTCAGGAGGATCTGAATATATTGATTTGAAGCCTGCCACACCAGCTGAGAAATTCAATTCCAGTAATTAAATGCATTTGAAATAACATAGCTAGTTTTAGTAAAGGTAGCTATTAAATCTATTGATTGTTGTACTAACCCAACTTGTTCAGTGATATCCTGCAGGGAAGGAAATTTCCCATCCTTACATTTGAGAGTACGTAACTCTAAACCCACAATCTTGTGACTCTTAACTGCCTTCTGAAATGGGTCACCAAGCCAGAGAAAGTTAAGGATGGACAGCAATTGTTTGACTCATCAGTGACATCCAAATCCTATGAATGAATCTTATTTTAAAAAAAACGCAGCAGAAGACTGAAGCATACTGAAACCTCAAAGTACAAAAGCTATCAAGGGGCAGGCAAACTAGAAAATTACCTTGTAACAAACCTTCCATTCTGTTATCGGTAAATTGTATCTGGAATTGTCAGAATAATGACAATATTTTGGTTGGAGTGCACATCCAAGCTCTGTGCTCACTTATATTAATCTTAATTATATATGTTCACTAAAAATAATTCGGTCTGGTAACACAACTTATTTTCAACATTAAGTTAAATATACCGAGGCCAGCTCGAAAGCTTAAAAAAAACAGTTCTATCTGAAGACAATACAGTAAAATAATTACTTTTTTTTAGAATGTATTGTCTTCTGATTGCCTTCAGTTTTAACCCCATCTCCCCACCCCCTGCCACAGCTACTCAACGCAGCATTCCTAAATTGAAGTTGTTCGTTGAAAATCACCTCCAGACTTCAGTCATTTTGCACAGTGTCTTGTCACTGAATGTGAGCCAACTGGCAGAAAGGGTTTTTTTTTCTAAATGTAAAAAAGCAGATATGTAGCTCTCCATTTTAAGCAATTACTTTCCAACAGGGAAGTACCTCACCTTGTGCACTTACTGCATGTTATTGATTGCCTAATGATAGCACAGTCAATATGAGGAATTTAATCTGCAGGGAGTCACAGATCCAAATATAGAGCTGTCAATTTTTGAAAAACTGAATATAAAAGTTAAAAGCAAGTGAGACGGGCCTCAATCCTGTTTTTAATGGGTATGTTTCCTTTAAATTTTTAAATTGTATGTTCACCAAAATGTGTGACCCTTCTAAATCAAAATGAGAGATTATGACTTTGAGTCAGCATGACTTGATAAATCTGCCCGAGTTACTTAGTAGCATTCATTGGAATATTAGCATACTGCCTTGAGCTTAATCAACTCTTTAAATTGCATTGTTCAACTTCCATTGGATAGAGGTACTGACTTAACCTTTTAATTTCCACAAGTAATAGTTTTTTATTAAACAAAAAATTAACATGCAGGTATTTTTGTTTAATAAAAGCCTATTGCAGAAAACAATGCTGTTTCCTAGTGGTATTTAAATATATAAGAATCTTTCTGAAATAAGATTGTTTTTTATAATCAGGTTTTTGATAATCACTCTTAATAATGTTCAGTAAATTTGGTGCTACAGAACTGCAGGCAGTCCAGTATTTTGAAGCCAAGAAAAACAACTGAAAATTAAAATGGAGAATACTGTAAATGCTCAACAGGATTTCTTTAATTTCTTTGACTCCTTTTCTCCATGGGGGTCCTTGCCAATATAACTAAGAAATTCAACAGCTGCCTTGTCCCTCTTTCCACCATCCACAGATCTAAACATTATTCCCAAGTGAAGCCGCAAGTAAGGTGACTCCTCCAATTTAATCTACTGCACCATTTGCTCCATATTGGAGAAAGCAAATAGGCTGGTATTTTGCAAGTCACCCTCCATTCAGTCTGCAAGTTGTCCACTCTGACCTCCTTGTCTTTGACATGTTATACTGCTGTGACAAATTTCCAGATAAACTCAAGGAACCACATCTTATTTCCCTCAGGTTTACATTACTTTTAACAATTTCAGATAAACTGCCTTTTTCCATTTCTTTCAGAACTGCCCTATTTTGATTAAAGACCATCAATATGAAACTTTGCTTTTCCTCAAATGTTGCTTGACCTCCTGACTGTTTCCAGCAGGTCTAATTTGATCTCAGCAGTTGTAGATTATCCAGTGTTTTCTACCTCCCAGTTTCAGCAACTTTTTCCCCTCCTACAGTAGTTATTTTCTCTCCTGGCCACATCCCTGCACACATTACTTGTGAATAAGAGAGCAGTGAAGGCTTATAAACTAGTGCTACCACTAATATCTCCACCATTGAATTTGTCTTGGCTTCTGCCATATCAGAGACATTCTTTGTTCACTCCCCTGCTCTGCAACTTAAAACATTTGATTTCTAACTTTTCTCTGTTCTGATAACAGATTGTTAACCACAAATTTTATAATGGGTTCACTCCACACTGTTGCTGCCTGACCTGCCAAGTATTTCTAATATTCTGTTTTTATTTAATACTCTAATGAACTTGATCTTCAATTCATCAGTTTGCCCTTAATTCCATAAAACTACACATTCCCATAATTGGTTATTAATCTGGACTTCACTCCATCAATATCAGAAATTTGAGGATAAAAGTCATCCACAACTTTTTTTTATTTATTGCATGATTTTCCTGAATATTTATTAAGTGTATTCCAGTACTCTGCCAGTTTCCTGTCTCCATTAAACCAGATTGTGCCTTTGCTTTTTGCACTTGAAATATAGCCTTCGATGAATTTCCTTTATCATTGAACTTTTAAGTCCCGATGTGGTGCTATATTTTACAGCATTAAATCCTATAGCCACACTTGTTCTCAGAACAATATAATTTCATGTTGGAAGATGAACATACTCTATAATTTTTGTCTTTTATTGTCTCTATCCACAGTCTGCTATCTTCTTAAATTTATTCAATATACCACCAGTTGTAAGTATTGGGAATGGCTTGCTTCCATTCACTCCAGTGGATCTGAGGCTATTGAATCTGCCTTACTGGGGCAGAAGGTATTTGATGGGATGGGAGGTGTTGTGCTTCCTACACCATTCCTGCTAGACTCCCAAAGAAGAAAGTCAATGTTGATGGATGCTTCTCTATTTTGAGCAGTCACGGGCAAGAAACCTAAATGATTTGCCACAGAGGTTGTACTTTTAATGGAATGACTTGAGAATGCCTGAGAATAGAGGAGTAAGGCTACATAGAACAAGGAAGCAAGAGAGGATTGAGTCATAATTTGTATGAGAGAGATTAGAGGGGCTACAGATGGCAGAAGAACTGGGGAATTTAGGAGCGGGATGGAGGTGGTGCAGTGGACTATAGTCTGAAAAGGAGGTTTGAAGGTGGATAGGATTGAGGGTGAGGTGGAAAGAATTGAAGATGAGGTGGATCATGGGATGCCACAATAGTGCATCTAGTAGATCTGCTGCCTCTCATAATCTAATGACTTGGGTTCAAACCTGACTAAAACCTAAAGCGACATTTAGGAAATAAAGAAATGTTGTTTAAAGGTATCTTAATTTTAACAAAATATCTGTTGTTGGCTGTTTCTGTGTCACAGTGTGTAGCTGAGAAGTTCATTTAACATCAGTCTGTAAATGTGAGATGCTGAGGCATCTTCATGTGAAAAGATTATGCAAAACTTGAGAGAGCGAACCCACGAGAACAACTTTTGATGTTATGCTATTTTAGTAGGTTTGAGGAAGTCGCTCGAGATTCAAATTTATTTATCACGTCTACGTCAAACATACAGTGAAATGAGTTGTTTGCATTAACTATGAATACATCCGAGAGTGTGCTAGATGTAGCCCCCATATTCCAGTGCCAACATAGCATTTCCCCAGTGCTTGGCAGAATACAACAAGCAACAAAACAGCAACAGCAAACCCCCCCCCCCCCGCCCAAGCACATACACAGTCCCTCACCAAAGGCAGGCCATCTTCAGCCTCCAGCTTCCAGCAGACTCTGATTTGGACTCTCAGTCATTGGGCTTTCGACTTCCTCAGTGAACTCGCAGAGATTTTCTGACTCAGACTCCAGCTAATGGGCCTCAGCCTCCAGACTTTTGATCCAACTCTCTGACCTTGACCTTTGGCATCGACCTCAGGACTTGCTGATCACCGAACACTAGACCTCAAATTCCAGACTTGCTGATGTTGGGATGCTAAACACTAGGCTTCAAACTCATAACGTTCCACCATCTCATGAGCCCAGGGGGCCATTGGACCTCGTTCCTCCAGCCTGTGTATGGAACTCCAACTCTGGAATCCTCTGACAACTTGCTGATCCAGGGGCATGGGGTCATCAGCCCTCATCCAATCTGGTCTGCCAACCCGACATCTGACTATAGATGTCCCACATCCATGTCGCTGGCCTTTGAATGCAGGGCTGTGGTTTAGACTCTGGCCTGACCTATATTTCCCCCCATATCCTTATCCCTAACTCCCCTCTCTGTCCCCGTTCTTCTGGCTGGGGATAGACAGAGACAAAAGTCTGGAAAAAGAAAATAATTAGCATCAGGGGAGGAAAATCTATATTTTGTGTGGAGGCATGAAAGTAAGTTGAATATTACTGTGACTACCCTCTTTTGATATTAGCCTCAACTGCTCCAGGCTCTATACCATTACACAGGATTTATTTTTCACTTAACCTCTCTGTGCTGCACTGAGCAAAGTCTTTCTTTAATAACATGAGGTCAGTGTGGGGGTGGGGGACAGAGTGATGCAGCAGTTAGCACAACTGCCTCACAGTTTGTGATCCAGGGTTGATCTTAACTTTGGGTGCCGTCCGTGTAAAGCTTCCATGTAATCCCCTCAAACATGTGGTTTTCCATTAAGTGCTCTTGTTTTCTCCCACATCCAGTTGACATATTGTTAGGTTAAATGGCTGTAGTCAACTACCCTTTGATGCAAGTCAATTACAGAAGATGGTTATATGGTAAGAAATGGGCTACAGGCTGTTGTGTATTTAATATTTGAGTAATGTTGTAAATGTATGGTTTGATTAAGCATTCATGTTCACTTAAGTAATTCATATGGATTACTGTATATGTAAAAATATGTGAATTGCATTCATCACGACTAAACCACGTGATAAGTGCACACCTCACTTAAAGTAGAACTAAGAACATTATTCCTGGCTTCAATTAGTGTTTGTTCTGGAGTTACAAAATATTACACAGACAAACAAGGATTGTCTTCCTTCTGTAAGTGAGCTTGAGCATGCATGCTGACAAAATCCCAGCTTTATCCACCTTCCATCTCTCGTTACCTCTTAACTATTTCCAAGGCTCTGAACTTTTTGCCCCTCATTCTGAATTGGATGAGCAATTATCGGTTGTGATTCCCCTCAGCCAAAAACAAAGCTCTTGTCTCCGGGCCAGAGTGTTGTCTAGCCCCAGGCAGAAGGTTTGGGGACAGAGTTAAGGATATGGAGGTCAGTCCAGAGTCTAAAGCTCTGCTCCACATTCAAAATCCAGCGAAGTGGAAGTGGGACGTTTGTAGTCGGATGTCAGGTTGGCAGACCAGCGTGGACGAAGGTTGGTGCTTACCAAAACATTGTCCCTCCTTTCATGGTGTCAGGTCAAACTACTAGCTTGAACAATCTTGACACAGGGTTAAAACCTTCTGGACCCTTTGCCTCTCTATTCAACAGCAATACCTACGCCAAGTTGCTATTTATTGATTGCAACTTGGCATTCAACACCATTATACCCTCAGAGCTAATCAACAAGCTCCAAAACCTGGGCCTCCGTACCTCCTCCTGCAACCGGATCCTTGACTTTCTCATCGGGAAACCACAGTCAGTGCAGATAAGAAATAACACCTCCTCCTTGCTGATAATCAACACAGGCGCACCTCAAGGATGCTCTACTGTCTCTACACCTGCGACTGTGTGGCTGGGCACAGCTTAAATACCATCCATAAATTTGTCAGACACAACTATTGGCAGTATTTCAAATGGAACAAAGAATGTATAGGAGTGAGATAGATCAACTGGTCGAGTAGTGTTGCAAGAATAACCTTGAACTCAAGTTCGGTATGACAAGAAAATTGATTGTTGTCTTCAGGAAGGAGAAGTCATGGGAACACACACCAGTCCTCATTAAGGAATCAGCAGTGGAAAGGGGAAAAATTTCAAGTTCTTCGGTGTCAACATATCTGAAGACCTATCTTGGGCACAACATACTGATGCAATTACAAAGAAGGCACAACAGCAGCTATATTTCAATAGCAGTTTGAGGAGGCTTGCTATGTCACCAAGTTTCTACAGATATACCATGGAGAGCACTATGACTGGTTGGATTACTGTCTGGTGTGGAGTGTCCATTGCACAGGATCAGTAAAAGCTGCAGAAAGTTGAAAACACAGCCCTCTCCATCATGGGCACTAGCCTCCTCAACATCAAGGACATCTTTAAAAGGCGATGCCTCAAAAAGACTGCATCAATCGTTAAGGACCCCCATCACTCAGGACACGTCCTCTTCTCAAGCTACCATCAAGGAAGAGGGACAAGAACCTAAAGACACATATTTTAGAAACAGATTCTTCCCCTCCACCATCAGATTTCTGAAGGGAAAATCAAACCATGCAAATTACCTTAATATTTATTTTTGGTCTCTTTTTGCATTACCTATTTTAATTTGTATATAAGAAAAATGTAATGTAATTTACATTTTTTATTATGTATTGCACTATAAAAAACAATAAATTTCACATCATTTGCCAGAGATATTAAACCTGATTCTGTTTCTGACTGTTGTTTTAAATACCCTGATCCTTGCCTTCTCTCCTGTACTCAGATATTTTTCTTCTATTGTTGTTTTGCATTAATTTCTGATGTTCAGGCAACTCCGTGTTAAATTTTTCATTCTTGTGTTTCAATCCCTTCCACATCTTTACCTCCTTCCCTCCCTCCATCAGCTCCCATGCAACACCATTGCAATATCTTTTGTTGATCCAACCCCTCACCCTCACTGGCTCTTTACTGCATTACTGCATACCATGAAATCAGTCAACAGCAGTGGCCAAACAATTTCCTTGAGGCTACTAATTGTCAGTAACACTTTAATAAAATTGCTCCTCTTGTATGAAGTCAACATTCTGGAACTCCCTGTGCAAACTGAAGTTACTGACTGGCTCCCTTGCCTGTGGGAAATTGCTGCACTGGGTGAATTTCTGTCTTCCCCTTCATGCTTGTAAGGCAGTTTCAAAATGGCATCTATTTAAAAATTAAATAAATGTTCTGTGCAAGAATTCACAAAACACTTAAGTTAGGTAATACATTCAATATTCTCTAAATTATACATAAATATTATCCCGCTGACACAAATCTGTCTCTGCTCAAATTCTGTTCAAGGAGCTTTAATGTCACAGGCTTGTAAAAGCAAATCTAAAGTTTAAGATAAAATGTCAGGAGTTTTGAGTTGCTACTGGGAGATCATTTAAATCAAGTTTAAAGTTAATATATCAGATGTTTTGTTTTTCAATATGTGACGGTTAATTTAAATGATGGATTGATGATAAAATGTACTTTAGTCTACAGATTTTTTTATCACTATGGACAGAAATAGCAAGAAAGGAGCTTTTAAAAAGCACAAAATCACAGAGTATTTGCAAAGCAAATGCATTATCACAGAAATTGACTGCTGTAGATTATCCAAGGAGTGTTGCTGATGCAAGCAGAGTGCATTCCCTAAGGTCTGAATTATATATTATGTTGTCATCATCCAAAATTGAATGAACAACTGATGTTAATAAAGGAATTGCAGACTTCCATGAAAGGTTGTTGATCATGTGAGGAAAATCAGTCAAAATACAAATAATTCACAGTTATGTTTCTGTGATAAGCACATGAGCATCTTTAGTCAGTCAACAGTTCAAAAGTTTGATGTTATTAACCATTTTGACTCAACTTAGTGAGGTTGGCCTCTGTTGTATCTAGAGAGGAAGTGCATTGATTTTGCTGTTTTCTGTAGATACAGGGGCTGTGCAATGTTTATTTTTTTTCACTTGCTTCATTTAAGCAAATTATTAATTGGATTAAGATCATAGTTTGGTAAGTGAATTCATGTTAAAGGGAAGATAAATAGCAAGGTCTTCAAAATGTATTTCAGTCAACCAAACATAATCCTTCACCCTCCATATTTTTATATGGCTAGGTTATAGTGCACTCTAGCTTGGCAGGCTTGCAAGGTCCACTAACTAGACAAGCTAGTGAAGGTCTGTTTCGGTATCATTATCATGCATTCTTCAGTTTTATATATTTAGACATCTTTGTGCTTAATCCATTGTGTAAGATAGAGGATGTAATCAGCTTTCAAATGAATTGCTTTTCTGAGACAGGGATTAGAATGTTAATTTCTTGTTATGAATTCATATAGTATTGTAACTTATGGGATTCTTTTACAGGTTAAATATTTCATTAACATGGATCTATATGTTGGCATTAAATAAAACAATATTAGGAAAGCAATCTGATGTTATAACCTATACTGATCTTTTATACATAATCATTTGATGAACACTTAATACAATAAACTTAAAGCAAACAAGTAGAAGCAGATTTTGAACAAAAAGTTCTAGTTGAAATTTGTTATTCAAAATGAAGTCATTCAAATAAAGGGAAGAGGAAAGAGGGTCTAATTCTGGAAATATTTTATTTATGTAAATATATAAAAATGCAGTAAATCATGTGCATAAGTATATTTGCTCTTTACCTTTCCAACAAGAAATATTAATGAAACCCTTAAATAAAGCCTGCCAATTTACAGAAGACTGGGCACTATTTACTCTTATTAATGAAAACAGCAAGGTTGTTGCTAAGGCTGATCACATGGTATTTAGTTACAAGACTAAAGTCAATACTCCCTTGGCTGCACACTTTCTGGTTCCATCTGGTTCTGCTAGCCAGCTCCTGAGCTGCATAAGTGCTCTCAAAGTCACACAAGCAGAGGAGACTTAACCCTTGAGTAATATCACAGAAATTTCATAATTCAAGCCCATTCAAATATTACAAACTGATAACCAAGGATTGTTCATGATTCAACATCATTTTGGAAAATACATTATTTTAGTATATGGTGCCTTAAACCTAATATTTAAGTCATTAAAAATATATTTTGAAACTATAGTAGAAAGCTTGATAGATTTTCCAGTGTACATTGCTATTCTTTAATAAATTGAAAGGTACCCTATCTTTTTAACTTTTTTTTGCATCTGTCACTATCCAAGTTTCAAAAATCAGGAATTGTAATATTTATAAAATCATCAGACGTTTCTATCTACAAATATAGGTACATAATATATTTGTGTACATAGAATTTCAAACTTATCACTAATTAAAGTTTTCACTCTAATGCAGTGTTGCAAAGGTCTTAATATTTTCCCAGGAAACATTCATTTAAGGATTAAATTTATACTGTGTCTTTCCTAGATTTCTTAATACATTGAGTAATGGGAAATTGGATGTCAAAAAGATTTTGGTAATCACTGAATCTTCGTAAAATTATCTGCTACGAAATCTCAAACTTACTTAAACTATATTGGGTAGTAATTAAATAATGAAAATGTTTATTTTTGGTGTTCTCTCATATAATAAACGTAGTAGCCGCTGCCTGTGTGTCATTGGTGCTTAGAGCAGCAATGAAGGTCCTTCTAAGAAACAGGATTCTTCATTGCTCTTTCTGTGATAAGTTTTTTTGACCAGTCAGGATTGTTAGTCCTGAGCTGAACCCCCAAACCCAGAGAACTAGTGGACCACTCTTAGTCTGGCCTCTACTCTTGAACCTGTTTGACATGGGTGACCCTACCAAGAGTCAAATCTCAAGGTCCTGACTCCAGCCAACATAGCTCCCTGGGTCACTAAGACACACAAGCTTCCAAACCCTATGACAAGGACTGTGGTCCTCTTGGAGAATATTTTAAAAGGAATGAGCTGGTACTTACTATAGTATTATGGTCGTAAGAACTGCTTTAGTAATGCAGAAACAAATATTCAGAATAGAGAACTCTGAATAAAGAGATAACAGCATGAAGTGTAATTGTTTGTGGAATCCAAGTGAAATGGGTGCTAGAAATTAGTAAGAAAAGACAATGAAGTGTGGATGGAAAAAGTTTTTTTCATTGCAGATGCTTTTCTCATTCTTATCTGTTTCAAGTGACAAATCCATTATATGAATTTTCAGGTTTGCTTAAATGATTCATTTCAGTTAAAGATTTCAACATTATTTTTTTTATATGCATGTGCAGTCTGTTTTCAGTGACATTTTTAGGTGTGGAAATGTTTTCTCATTTTATCACCTTTCAAACTTCCCTCTAATTATTCTTACAGCTGTGTGGACCAACCACGCAGGGGCGACAGCAGTTCCAAACTCGCGTTCACGGTGCACTTATTTATATAGCTGATGTCAAGTGCCGCTGCCTTACTGAAATTTGTTTTTTTTTAAACAATTGCTTTGAGCAGGAAGTTTTTGCATGGCCTGAAACACGCACAGCACTTTAAATGTTCTTTTTGTAAGATGAATATTTGGAATCAAATTTGAAAAATCACATACTTTGATTTTATTTATTAATTGAAGGGTAGAGTGCAACACAATACAACAGAGGGAATCTTTCACATTTCGTGAACATTTTCCAGCTGCACGACAAAGGCTATGTGTGCAGGAGCATTTCAATTACCGCGCGGCCGTGTACCCGCACAATTTAAAGGGCACAATGCTTAAGATGTAGACTTCCACGATGCCTGTGGAAATAATACAGAATTCTACAGGCAATTTTTCATATCTTTTGAATTTAACAGACTATTCATCTTTGGAAAGCTTTGCAGCTGCTGTTTCTGGATATTAACTATCCACATGATTTGTTAGCATTTAGACTAATTTTGGCATCTCTATCTAATTGTAGCATAAAACATAATCTTGGAGATTTTTTTTCATCTTTCTATTCAGCTGGGCAGTCTTCTAGAAGTTAGTCATCAGGATAACATTTATTTATATATATATAAAGTTGGCCATAACTTGGAACCTTTCTCCTTTGCAAGTCAGTACATTTTAACAGCAGTTCTAGTATGCTCTGGGACGTCCTGAGGTGGCTAAATAAATTCAAGCCCTGTTCCCATTGTTTTTCTGAAATGATAGATTTATAAATGCTAAGTTAACCAGTACAAAGAATCTATCAGAATGGAAATAAAAATAACAACAAAATACATTATACCTTCATGAGCACCTGCAGCTTTTTCTGTATCTGTTTTGACAGGTCGTTATGTATTTGGGACAGGCCTCCAAAGATATCATCAAGTGGCCACGTCCATCATCCCCACCCGTGGTAAAGTTGGAAACCAGAGTTGACGCAGAATATGGTATGCCATCAACCCATGCTATGGCAGCCACTGCTATTTCCTTTACATTCCTACTTGCTACCATGTACCGATACAAGGTAAGAAATGTATTCCAAGAATGACTCAAAACTATAAATAAGAAAACTAGAAGCATTGAGTTTTAAGGTCAGTTGAAGAATTCACCTTTTATTAAAAGGGATTCCTGGCTTAATTTTACAAGCTATCCCATAAGATTAATCATTTCTCACTAAAGATGGTTTACACGGATTCAAGCTGAATTTCCAGGAGGCATTTGCTGATAACTACCATTGTTTTGACATGGTGAGTTCACCTAACAGAATCCATTTATGATCATTTGGTGTGTTGCAAAAGAAAGACCAATCTGCAGAGCTGAAACAAAAGTATATTTGAATCTGAATAAACTCAAATTGGCCTGTTCCAAAGAATTTTCATTCCAAGTCTAGAAATTCGTCTACAATAGCACCAATCCCACTGTAAGTAGGAAGTGTCTTTAGGACTGCAATTCCAAAGTTTAATAGAAACTAATTTTGAAAACTGAGACAATGGACTATCAATTTCATGCCTATGTTTAGTGCTACCCACCAATGATAAACTACAAATGTAGATAAGAGTTTATTAATCTGTTACCAACAAATGTTTTACTGTTTTCCTCCATGGGATTTCATTAAATTATTTTTGCTAATGCTAGCTTCACTCATCCACTTTGGGGGAGGGGGTGAATTAATCCACATTTTGTGCTTGTATTAGATTTAAATGTGTGATTTCATATAATCTAGTTCTGCCCAAATATTATTCATTTCTCATTCCATGTGCTTTATATATTTGAGCAACACATTTGATTGTTTCCCTCATTTGCTTTACATATTTTCCTGTGTTACTAGGGAATAATTGGTAGTTGCTTTTTACAACTTGTCACTTTAATGAGTGGGAAATTGCAGGTCTCAATGATAAACAACTCAAATGATGATGCAAGCAATAGATCTACAGATGTAATCCCAGATCTCTGAGCTGCCCACTCAGAGGCTTAAGAGAATGGGAATCCTTCTAAAGATTCATCAGAGCATGTGAATTTTATTTTGACCCTTCCATATTAAAGGAGAAACAAATTAATATTTTTAGTTACAATCTAATTTCATTATGTTTAATTTTAGGAAAAGTTTTTTCAATGAAGGTGCATTATTATCAAGGAGCAGATAGGGAGACAGATTCTGGAAAGGAATAATAATAACAGGATTGTTGTGGTGGGAGATTTTAATTTCCCAAATATTGATTGGCATCTCCCCAGAGTGAGGGGTTTAGATGGGGTGGAGTTTGTTAGGTGTGTTCAGGACAGTTTCTTGACACGATATGTAGATGAGCCTACAAGAGGAGAGGCTGTACCTGATCTGGTATTGGGAAATGAACCTGGTCAGGTGTCAGGTCTCACAGTGGGAGAGTATTTTGGAGATGGTGATCATAATTCTAACTCCTTTACCAGAGCATTGGAAAGGGATAGGAACAGACAAGTTAGGGAAATGTTTAACTGGAGTAAGGGGTAATATGGGGCTATGAGGCAGGAACTTGGAAGCATAAATTGGAAACAGATGTTCTCAGAGAAACGTACGGAAGAAATGTGGCAAACGTTCAGGGGATATTTGCGTGGGGTTCTGCATAGGTACGTTCCAATGAGACAGGAAAAGGATGGTAGGGTACAGGAACCGTGGTGTACAAAGGTTGGTGTAAATCTAGTCAAGAAGAAAAGAACAGCATACGAAAGGTTCAAAAAACTAGGTAATGATAGAGATCTAGAAGATTATAAGGTTAGCAGGAAGGAGCTTAAGAATGAAATTAGGAGAGATAGAAGGGGTCATGAGAAGCCCTTGGCGGACAGGATTAAGGAAAACCCCAAGGCATTCTACCAGTATGTGAAGAGCGAGAGGATAAGATGGGAGAGAATAGGATCAATCAAGTGTGACAGTGGAAATGTGTGTATGGAAGCGGAAGAGATGGCAAAGGTACTTAATGAATACTTTGCTTCAGTATTCACTACAGAAAAGGATCTTGGCGATTGTAGGGATGATTTGCAGCAGACTGAAAAGCTTGAGCATGTAGATATTAAGGATGAGGGTGTGCTGGAGCTTTTGGAAAGCAACAATTTTGGATAAGTGACCAGGACCGGATGGGGATGTACCCCAGGCTACTGTGAGAAGCCTGCGAGGAGATTGCTGAGCTTCTGGTAATGATCTTTGCATCATCACTGAGGACAGGAGAGGTTCTGGACGACTGGAGGATTGCGGATGTTGTTCCCTTATTCAAGAAAGGGATAGCCCAGGAAATTATAGACCACTGAGTCTTACTTCAGTGGTTGGTAAATTGATGGAGAAGATCCTGAGAGGCAGGAGTTATGAACATTTTGAGAGGCATAATATGATTAAGAATAGTCAGCATGGCTTTGTCAAAGGCCAGTTGTGACTTATGAGCCTGAATGAATTTTTTGAGGATGTGACTAAACACATTGATGAAGGTAGAGCCGTAGATGTAGTGTATATGGATTTTAGCAAGGCATTTGACAAGGTACTCCATGCTAGGCTTATTGAGAACGTAAGGAGGCATGGGATCCAGGGGGACATTGCTTTGTGGATCCAGAACTGGCTTGCCCACAGAAGGCAAAGGGTGGTTGTAGACGGGTCATGGAGATTGGTGACCAGTGGTGTGCCTCAGGGATCTGTCTGGGACCCCTGCTCTTTGTGATTTTTATAAATGACCTGGATGAGGAAGTGGACAGATGGGTTAGTAAATTTGCTGATGACACAAAGGTCGGGGGTGTTGTGGATAGTGTGGAGGGCTGTCAGAGGTTACAGTGGGACATTGATAGGATGCAAAACTAGGCTGAGAAGTGGCAGATGGAATTCAACCCAGGTAAGTGTGAGTTGGTTCATTTTGGTAGGTTAGCTATTATGGCAGAATATAGCATTAATTACGAGACTCCTGGCAGTGTGGAGGATCAGAGGGTTCTTGGGGTCCAAGTCCATAGGGCACTCAAAGCTGCTACACAGTTTGACTCTGTCATTAAGAAGGCATACGGTGCATTGGCCTTCATCAATCGTGGGATTGAGTTTAAGAGCCAAGAGGTAATATTGCAGCTATATAGGACCCTGGTCAGACCCCACTTGGAGTACTGTGCTCAGTTCTGGTCGCTTCTCTATAGGAAGGATGCGGAAACCATTGAAAGGGTGCAGTGGAGATTTACAAGGATGTTGCCTGGAGTGAACTCAGCCTTTTCTCTTTGGAGCGACAGAGAGTGAGAGGTGACCTGATAGAGGTGTATAAGATCATGAGAGGCTTTGAGCATGTGGATAGTCAGAGGCTTTTCCCCAGTGCTGAAATGGCCAGCATGAGAGGGCATAGTTTTAAGGTGCTTGGAAGTAGGCACAGAGGAGATGTCAGGGGTAAGTTTTTTATACAGAGAGTGGTGAGTGCATGGAATGGGCTGCCAGCGGCGGAGGTGGAGGCGAAAACGATAGGGTCTTTTAAGAGACTCCTGGATGGATACATGGAGCTTAGAAAAATAGAGGGCTATGTGTAACCCAAGGTAGTTCTAAGGTAAGGACGTGTTCTGCACAGCTTTGTGGGCCAAAGGGCCTGTATTGTGCTGTAGGTTTTCTGTTTCTGTTTCTATTATCTGATGGCAGTAGTAAGTGGTTGAGGTACTGTAGAATTAATTAGATTATTTCACATTAAACAATATACAAGTGGACCTTAGGGACTATAGGAATCATTACAAAGGAATTTTGTAGCAAGGTAACATTTATTAAATAATTAACAAAAGAATTGTCTGCTGATCAAATTAATACCATCTAAATAGTGATTCTTAGTTGCATTTCAGATCTGCACTGAAATACACTTCACAAAATCCAGCACTCAGATCTTTGTTTGTAATTGACAACCACCCCCAGTTGATAATATTTTTAATGTATAATAAATTTCTAAAATTACATATGCCTTTTAAGAAACTGTTAGAGGCAAAGAAAGTTCATGGGATTTGGCAACTGTTTTTAAACAATGACTTGCAGATCCGCATTCATGCATTTTTTTTATCTTATCTGCATCAGACTTTGCAGTGGGACTGATTTTTGTAGCAGTGAAAGGTCAAAATGTTAAGCTATAACTTGGAAAGAGTAATTGAAATAAAAAGATTAAAGAATATTTATTCCAAATTAACATTTGAAATACTGCTTCCAGAAAAATGTTTAGTACAGAAATAAGCTGTTACTTCCCCAAGTTTCCTTCTAATTCTATTACAATAATTAAAAAAACATTAAGTCTGATCTTCTCTTTGACCATACTTACATTATGGAAGAAATAATATCTTTTACATAAAATCATTAAAGGATCATATTTTAAAACTATTTATTAAGGATCTATTTAATATTACAAACACAAGAAATTCAGCAAGTGCTGCATACCTGACCTGCTGAGTCCCTCCAGCGTTTTGTGCATGGTGGATTCAATATTACACGTATTCACAAGTCAATATATTTGAATCAGAAGCAATTCTTTTGCTCTTTTCTTAAGAAACACATGTTTTATATAACAAGAAGAGGAATGGCTGGAACCATTCAAGTCAGGCAGCAACTGCAGAGAGAGCAATGGAGTTAATGTTTCAAGTCAATGAATTAGGGTATCATGTAAGTAAGTTTTAAGCTGCAGGGAAGAGCGTGGAGAGAGTGTCTCTGATAGGATAGAGACCAAGATAGAGTCATGGTTCCAATGGCTGTGAGAGAATGCAGAGGACTTGTTAATCCTGACTAATCTGTCTGGAGCATTACTGGAAAGATACAAACTGAAGAAGTAAGTTACCGGTAAATGAATTTTTCTGTGTTCTGTGATCAGTAATGTGCCCAACAAGAAAAAGGGCTGATGTTCCTTGACCTTGAATTTGGCCTCTTTGGAATAAGGTTGGAGTTTGAAGATGTGTCAGTGGGAGTAGGATGGAAAATTAAAATGACAGGCAACTGTAACATCAGGATCACCACTGTGGACTGGGTAGATGTGTTTTACAAGGCCATTACCCAATCTGTGAATGCTTTCTCTAAAATAAAGTAGGCCACATTGTGGTAGCACTAATTTTCAAATACGATTTTGCTTCGCCTGAAATATTAGCTTTGGTCCCTAATTGATAGGAAAGGAAGAGCTGTAAGGGCATCTGGTGATACCTTCACAGTTCCATTAGAGTATTTTGGTAAAGATGGACGTAGAGTCATTGCGGAAATAGTTCATTCAGAATGCTGAATTGAGTCGGTTTGAACAAGGACTGCCCAATGTATCTCAGGCATAGTCTGGATGCCTCACTAGTTTTCAGAAATGAGTGGTCTTAAAGGAGAGGATGTTAAATGTGAGAACAAGTTCAATCTGGTGAAGGACTTCAAAATGAGATTAGCGAGACATTTGTTCCAGGAAGAAGCAAGGACCTCCCAGCCAGCCCAGTGTTAAATTTTAGTGCAGATGTTATACAATTTACAATTTGGCTAAATGCCAGTGCCAGATTGTTGGCTGGCTTTTCAATCTGACCAGCAGCAGAGCACCAAGCAAGCTTGCACAACTTTGGTTTGATTACCATTATAACCATATCAAATACTATTTCAATTATTCATCGCCAGGACTAATTATCTTTTCAAGCGTTCTTGAGGTCAAACAAAACAGTAGGTATTACCTCTGATCAATGAAATCAAATGTCAAGCAGCATCAAATATTTTTAAAAAAGATATTCCCACACACCACTCGTATCACAAAGATTGCACAATGTGTCTATTTCTTCCATTCATATTCCCGCAGATGACATTTCCATATATTTGTCTGTGGAAAATTTGAAGTCCTGTAAGGGTAACTTACCTAGCTGTAGTCATTCATGAAATATTGAATGTTTAGTTTTTCTTGAATCAATAAATTTATTCAATATAATTGCAAAGATTATGCTCTCCTGTTTAGAGACAGTTGAAAATGTATATTTTCTAATATAGTTATCCCTGCTCTTCCCTGTTTCAAGTTATTTCCTTGTTTTATAGCAATGTTTTGATGCTTAAATTGTAAGACTTTTTAAAACACTACTCCCAGAGTGCTTAGAGCAACTCTAAATCTTAATCACCACTTGAAACTTGACTGTTCTGAATAATTAATCTATTTTACTAAGTGGTTTGACCTGATGTTTACTTGATTTGCAGTATTCATTTGTATTAGGACTGATGGCTTCTACAGCGCTCTCTACTCTGGTCTCACTGAGCAGGCTCTACACAGGAATGCACACTGTGCTGGTAAGAGATAAAAGTTGGCTTCTTAGTATTTTATCTGTCACCTGAAGAAAAGTATCTAAAACAAAAGTGAACAAAGCAAATGAATAAACATTTGTTGATAGCAAATCAACAATAAGACATAAAACACAGGAGCAGGATTAGGCAATTCAGCTCATCAAGTCTGCTGCACCATTCAATATTAGATGATTTATTATCCCTCTCAGCCCCTTTTTTCCTTGCCTTCTCCCCAGTGGCATTACTAATCAAGAACCTAACAACCTCTGCTTTAAATACACCCAATGACTTTAGTTCCAGAGCCATTTGTGGCAATGAATACCATAGATTCACCACTCTCTGGCTAAAGAAATTCCTACTCATCTCTGTTTTAAAGGGATGTATTTGTATTCTGGTACGTGCCCCTGCTCTTACACTTCCCCACTAGAGGAAATAACCTCTCCATGTCCATTCTATCAATATTCGATGGGTTTCAATGTAATTCCCCCTCATTCTTCTAAACTTCAGCAAATAGAGGCTGAGAACCATCAAATGCTCCTTGTATATTAACCATTTCATTCCAGGATCATTCTCATGAACATCGTCTGGAACTTCTCCAAAGCCAGCACATCCTTTTTTCGATAAGGGGCCCAAACCTGCTCACAATACTCCAAAGCAGTACAACCAATGCCTTATAAATCCTCAGCATTACATCCTCGCTTTTATGTTCTAGTCTTCTTGAAATTAATGCTAATATTGGATTTGCTTTCCTTATTCCTGACTCAACACACAAATTAATCCTTAGGGAATCCTGCACAAGGACTCCCAGGTCCCTTTGCACCTCTGATTTCTGAATTTGATCACTGTTTAGAAAATAGTCTATGCCTTTAGTCCTGCTACCAAAGTGCATGACCATACATTTCCCTACACTGTAATCCATCTGCCACTTCTTTGCCTTTCCCCCTAATCTATCTAAGTCTTTCTGCAGACTCCATGATTCCTCAAAATTAGCTGCCACTTCACCTATCTTTGAATCATCTCCAAACTTGGCCACAAGGTTATCAATTCCATCATCTAAATCATTGACATTTAACATGAAAGGAAGTGATCCTAACGCCAACCCCTGCAGAACAACACTAGTCTCCGGCAGCCAACCAGAAAAGGTCCCCTTTATTGCCACTCTTTGTCTCATGCCAGTCAACCAATCATCTGTCCATTCTAGCATCTCTCCTGTAATGTCACAGGCTCTTATCGTGTTCAGTAGTCTCTTGTGCGGCACTTTGTCAAGGCCTTCTGAAAATCCAAATAAACAACATCCAGTGACCCTCCTTTTTCTATTCTGTTTGTTATTTCCTCAAATAATTCCAGCAGATCTGTCAGGCTTAAGGAAACAATGCTAACTTTGGCCTATTTATCATTTACCTCCAAGTACCCCAAAATCTTAACCATAGTAATGGACTCTAACATCTCCCCAACCACTGAAGTCAAACTAACTCACCTATAATTTCCTGTCTTTTGCCTCCTTCTCTTCTTAAAGAGAAGAGAGGCATTTTCAAAATTTCCAGTCCTTCAGAACCATTACAGAAACTAGTATTTCTTCAAAATTCAGTACTAATGTATCCAGAATCTCTTCAGCTACCCCTTTTACGACACCGGGGAGTCGTCCGTCTGGTCCAAGTGACTTATTTACCTTCAGACCTTTGTGTCTCAAGCACCTTCTCCTCAGTAATAGCAAATACACTCACTTCTACCCCCCAGGCTCGCTTGAATTTCTCTCATGCTGCTGGTGAGTTGCATAGTGAAGACTTGTTGAAGTTTGTTCACTATCTTCTTGTCCCCATTACTACCACCCCAGTGTCATTTTCCAGCGATGCAATTTCCATTTTTGCTTCTCTTTTACTCTTCAATATTCTGAAAAATATTTTGGTATTCTTTTTCGTATTACTGCACAGCTTATATTTTGCTGTATATTTCGTATATTTTGCCTTTTCTCTCTGCATTGCATTTTTAGTTGCATGGCAATCCTCTAGCTTCCTGTTTGAACAATTATTATTTCAGGTCTGAGCAAAACCTGTACTAATGTTTCCTAATGCAGGTTTGATGTATTCCCTGTTCAAGGTCATCTGTCTCTATTGCTCAGAAAAATTGGCTCCAAAATACCCCTTCTGGTATAGCTCTATAGGTTACAAGAATGACTCAAAATCAGTGCTGATTTATTATCTCCATCAAGGTACCAATTGACTTCAGTGTCTTCAATTTGGGTGGTGGATCATCTTAACTGAAGGCCTTGCTCTGTGTTTACTAATTTAAAATGGACAGTACGTTCAAATCTGCAGATGTAAAACAAGAAATGCTTTGAGTTCAATTGTGAAGCCAGTGGCACGACAATAAAAGTTGTTTGGACTGTATGGCTGTATAGCCTAGAAGATAAGAGTAGCTGCAGAGAAAGTGGATGTAATAGAAAGAGGAAAGTGGAGGCAAAGTGTAGAAATTCATAAGGGAAGAATGTAGTTAATTAATGGTGTATTGCTGTAACTCCTGCTATTCACAACACACATTAATGATTTAAATTCTGGAATTAAAATCATTATTTCCTAGTTTGATACTTCAGCAGGGCTGGGTAGTGAACAGTCAATACTGAGGAGGCTTGCAACAAATCACTGGTGGGTTTTAATGGCAGACAAGTAATTAAAGATCCAACACAGATAAAAGCAGGAAGAATGGGGAAATTGCTTACAAAATGGGGTAGAAGAGGAAAGGAATGCTAGAGTTCAAATGGACCGAATTACTGAAGTTGTGCCACAGGCTAGCAGGGTCAGAGTACACCAAGCTCTTGGCTTTGTAGAGTGATAGAATTGGGAAATAAAGTTAAGATAAACTTGTATCAAAAATTAGTTACACCTCACTTCCAGTCCTGCACATTGTTCTGCTTGGCATACCACAAAATGTATATAAAACAGAATGGAGATGATGCAGAGAGAATTTTAAAAGAATATTAAAAATGCTGATCAGGAATATTGAAAAAAGAAAAATAGAATCGATTTTTTTTTTCTTGAGAACTGAAAGCAGAGGGCTGACCTAATAGATGTCTGTAAAAATGTAGAACAGTTTTGAAAGAATGCAAGAGTTTGATCAGAAGAGAATCACCGTAAACTAAAGTTTATAATTTGGAAGAAACAAAGGATGACGATGATGTGGAATTCACTACCATAGGGAGTAGTTGTAACAAATTGTGTAAATGATTTAAGGGGAGGCTGGGTAAGCATCTGTGGAGGGAAATAAAGGAATGTTGGATCACATGGATGGATTTAGATACAGAAAGATAGGATGAGGCTTGATTGGGAGCTAAATGATGGTATGGATTGGTGGAGCTGGATGTTTCTATGCTATGTCTTCTAATAATCATATGATTTTCCATAATTTCCAAATTCTTGAATTCTTGTGGTTTATAAGGCATCATTTGAAAACAGTTTGCTCTAAAAGTAGATAGAGAAAATAAATTAAATGCTGGAATGAATTATTACAGAACAAGACATTGGGTCATTTACCTTGATTGTTATGCTTTTGAGTTGAAGATAGAGCAAATAATTTTATCTGCAGGTCTAACTAGCAATGTGAAGGGAAGTCCAACAAATGTAGTGTATTAGGACTTAATGCAAGCATTCAATGAGGGTCTACACAAGCCTGTTCTCGAAGAGTAGAACTCATTAGCATAGACTGAGGATCAGACATGGACAAAAATAGAAATATGCGAATTTTGATTGAGAGGGTGTCAGTACCTGTGCTTGGCTGTATACAATCTATATAATGTAGGTGACAGGATCAGATGTAATACTATTACAAAGCTGGTAGAAAAAATGAGCCCTGATGATACATAGGTATATAGTGACCAGATATTTTTTTAGAAAAATAGCATTTACTATTTGGATAGTAAGAGCGGAAAAAACAATTAAAAAAAGTTAACAAATAATTACAAAGGTAATCTAAGGCCAGGAAGGCTGTTAGTACATTAACCTTTATTGCAATGGTGTATGAATATAAATTTAGTTCAAATAATATAGAGGGGTAATGAGATCAATCCACAAGAGGAAACTGAGAGGAATAAACATAGAGGCTCTGTGTGAAGGACCAGATTTTGCTAACTCTGTAGAGGGTTTGACAGAATAGTTTCAGGATAAGAATTCAACTATGTAAGAGAAATGAGAAATCAGATCACTTAGAGAGGAATTACTGTTATTAAGTGAGTTGGGGGCTCTGGACATGCAATCATTGAATATATTCAAGATTCAGTTTGACAGATTTTTGGGCATCAATGTAATATGGGCTTTGTATGGGAAAGGAGTGGGGGTTTGTGGAAGATCTTACTAGGTGGAAAAATAAATTCAAGGAGCTGTTTAGCCTCTTCTGGTCTGATTTCTTGTTTTTAGTGCACACATATTAAGAATGGCTAACTTGATGAGAAAGCTGTTGGAAGTCAAGTAGACACACTTCTTAATCAGTGGAAAATACTATTTGTTGATAAATAATGCATGAGATCTGGCCTAATAACTTGAACATTACTGAGAAAAAAATATCTTGGAATTTTTCAAAAATGTACTATTGTAGTAGCTTAATTAAATATTGTATTTGGTCAAAGCATTCTAATTTGTTTATATCATTTTCAGGATGTGATCTGTGGAATCCTTCTTACTGCAGTACTTATGGGCCTGACATACCCTTTCTGGGACGTTCTGGATAATTTACAGTTAACCAGTCCCCTAACTCCAGTCATTGCAGTAGTGATGCCTTTTCTCATGAGTTACAACTACCCAGAATTAGATCATTACAGCCCAACCAGGGGAGACACCACCATAATCCTAGCTGTGGCATCAGGGTGCACCATTGGCTTTTGGATGAACTACCAATATGGTCAAACATATGAGCCTGTGGGATCTCTCCCGTTTGAAATACCTTCTATAACTCTACAGGTTGCCTTGATGTCCAGCGCACGCTTTCTCATTGGAATTGTTGTTCTTGTTGCCACTCGCTTAATTGTCAAAACTCTTTCCCTCAAAGTACTGTATGCTTGGTTTAATGTTCCGGAATATAATCTGGAAGCCAGGAAGAGATTAGAGATTGAAGTGCCCTATAAATTTGCTACATATTCATCCATTGGTTTCATTGCAACAGTAATTGTACCATTGCTGTACCAATTACTCAAACTATTATGATGATAAATGGCATTGAACGATCTCTCTACAAATTTTGAGTATGAGACACATTCCATGTGTTGATGAAGACCTACAGTAAAGAAATCTGTAGATGCTATAAGGATTCAACCTTTTAAATATTTTTGAGGATACAAATAATTTCTTTTTAATTTAGTTGAAATAAGTTTCCAGACAGCCTAGTCCAGAACATGTGTGTAAGATGATGAACTAGTCCATAAGCTGCCAGCGATTCCACCACCTCTTGATTTTCTTTTCCTCTCGACAGATGTGTTTGAGATGAGGGCCTGTAAATATGAATCCACACCCTATCATTCCTCACTGTCGTGTACTGCCGCCGCAACGTGCCTCAAATATAGCTTTTCATTGGAGATTTTAAAAAAAAACTTTGAAAGCACTTCATGTCAATTTGCAATTGGAAACCAATGCAATTTACAGCAGTGGCTGCATTCCAAATACTTCATTGGGTGTAAAAATGCCTAGGGAAGTACTTATGTTTTGAAAGATGCAAATGGTTCTTTTGAGGCCAACTAAATGCATGTTTTTAAAAAGTTGTTAAATTTTCTTATATAAGTATGTAGGTTCTTTCAATCATGTCATTGATCCAAATTTGACAAGTTCGTTTCCATTAGAATATACAATGTTTGTTTATCTGATAATGCAGCATTGCCAGTGAAGTTCTTTCGGAATACAAACTTTTCCATAACATGGGTGCAGTTGGATTAAGGCAGTCTTTTCCAATAATGAAATCCTACTGAATTACATTCCACAAATGATTCACTTTAAGATTGAATACTGTATCTTGACCAGATAATTGCTACAAAACAACTGCTTACATTTATATAGCACCGTCAACTGAAAAATATCCTATGCTGTTTTATTGTTATCACAGATTTTTTAAAAAGACATTATTGAAAAGAGGATGGAGAGACAGGCATTTAGTCAAGATTTTATGTGTAATCAGGTGTAGCTATGCAAAGTTGTAGTAACTAAATTATTAATATTTTACTTTAGTAAAGACTCAAAATAAGTTTCTCAAATAGATGTCTCCATTTATGATGGAAATGTTGTAAAATAATTTACCAGTGTTGGCCTCAAAGAATCTTAAAATGGGTTGTACTGAAGGCATGAGGTTTAATGTAATACCACCTTGATTATTTTCAAAAGCATTTTTGAACTATACTGGGGGCGGGGTGAGATTTTACTTATGTACAATTTTTGAATTGTATTTAGATAATGATAAAATTTGTACCTTCCAATATGTTAATGGAATATGTTGAAGATGAATATATAGAAAAATATTGCACATTAAAAAGTGTTTCTTGTTTATAATTTACATTGCATAGAACTCCCATGCAGTTCACTGCAATACTGAATCTGATTGTATCTTTTCATAAATTAATTGCATTGACATTGTGTTATATTGTTATGTCCTCATTACATTGATCCATTGCAAGTGGTTGATGTTTCCAGAACAATTGAATAAATTAAGAAAATAAGGTGTGTGAAGACGAAAGTCACAATTCTGCCTGTTTGTAGGCATACAGTTAACATGATTGGAATTTTTTTTGGAGAAAAATAATTAAGCATGCCATTAAAGAGCAACTGCAAGAGGCTGGAACTCTTTCTCCTGAAGTGAAGGAGGCTGAGGGGTAACTTTATAAATGTTTGTAAAATTATGAACACCCAAAAAAAAGAGTAGATAGTCTTTTTCGCCTCAGTTTAAAACTTGAGGGCACCGATTTAAGATGAGAGGTGAAGATCTAAAGGGGACCTGAGGGGCAGGTTTTTCCACATAGATGGTTAGTTAGTTTATTTTTGTCGTGTGTACTGAGGTACAGTGGAAAAACTTACCATTCATACAGTCCATGCAGATCAGTTGATTACAATGGTGCATCAAGGTAGCATCTACTAGGTAAAACAATAATGGAGTGCCAAATAAAATGTAACAGCTCCAGAGAAAGGGCAGTGCAAGGCCTCAACAAGTTAGATTGAGAGGTTAAGAGTCCATCTTATCGTACTAGGGAAACATTTAATTATCTTATAATAGTTGGATTGTAGCTGTACTTGAACCTGGTTATACATGTTTTCAAGCTTTTCTATCTTCTGTGGTGGGGGATGGGGGAGAGCAAAGGATATCTGGGATAGCTGAGATCTTTGATTATGCTAGCTCCATCACAATGAGAAGTGTAGAGAGAGAGCCAATGGAGTGGGGGGCTTTATCCACAATCTGCATTTTTTTGTAGTCTTGGGTAGAGCAGTTGTCATACCAAGCCATGATTCATCCAGATGCTTTCTGTAGTGCATTGTCAAAATATAGAGAGGATCAAAGGGGACATGCCAAGTTCCTTTAGCATCCTGAGGAAGTAGAGAGGCTGGTGATCTTTCCATGCTCTTGGTCTTGTTCACTCCTAGTAACTTGAAATTTCTTCCCTCGCGATTGGTGGTGGATGTATGGAACAAACCGCCAAAGGAGGTGGAGGCGGTGGGTATATTTACAAGATATAAATGTTTGGATAGGCACATTGATAGGAAAGTTATAGAGCGATGTAGGCTGGATACTGCCAAATGGTTTGTCATAAATAAGTATCTTGGTTGGGATGGAAAAGTTGGGCCAAAACAAAAATCCTTTAATCTGATCACCTCTACCCAACTTTATAGATCAGCAAATTAAACCATAAACTGCCAAGTGGATGTACTCCTTGTCAAGTAATTAGTGCCAACGGGTCAAATAAAACCAAGGTTAAACTTGGGCACACTACAATCAGGTTGGCTTTAATGGGTTTTTTTTGGATTTTTTACGCCTTCTGTTTTTTCACCTTTAGCAGCTGCTTATGTGTTTCTTTGTAGTCTGCTGAGATATGGTGTTGGGACTGGAGAAAAATATGGATAGCAAGAGACTGGTGGGCAACTGCTACCAAAGGAGGGCAGGCCAAGGGAGACCACATTCCAGAGATTTAATTTAATTGAATATCCCACAATCAGCTAAAGAGATGAGCAGCATGTGTACCATTTCCTTTTCACCGAAGGATGTGGACCGGGCCATCAGGAGTAGATATGCAACTCTGCTGCCTTTTATTGACCAGCACCCTGCCACTCCTGTCTGCTTCTGGCTGTAAAGTTCATTGTCCATTAAATGCCCCAGCTGCCACTGAGAGAGTGCAGCCAGTGACACAGAAAGCAAAGTTAATGCATGTACAATAGCAGCTAATATAAGATCATTATTCTTGTCCAATGTAACAGTCTATCTAGCTTACAAATATTCTTTAAGAAAAGGATATCATCCTTACTGAGACTGGCTAATGTATGACCAGCAACAATATGGCTGTTTCTAAAACTAACTTTCTACAGTCAGTACTAATCACTAATGTTCCACACTGATCCAGGTTGGACCTACAACTATTCATAATATTTATCAATGACAGACAAGTAAGTGGCCATTTATACAAGTTTGCTAATAAAACTGGGATTGCTGGAAATTTAGAAAAAGTAGTGATACTGATTGACTTGGGAGTTCAGGCAGACAGATAACCAAAATGTAAAGATTAAATATAAAGGTAAATTGAAAAGGTTAGGGGAACTGCAAGTGTTCAATGGCCACTAACTGCTACCTTCTCAGTGGAATTAAACAGAATAACAAATATTAACCTTTTTTAAATTTTTCATTTGATTTTAATTTATTTTTAGAGATACAGCATGGTAACAGGCCCAAACTGGCCCCTGATCCTACGCCGGCCAGTTACATTCATGTGACCAATTAACCTACTAACCCATACATCTTTGGAATGTGGGAGGAGACAAAAGAACCTGGAGGACACTCATGTGGTCACGGAGAGAACGTACAAACTCCTTGCACGTAGCAGCAGAATTGAACCCGGATCAATGGTCCTGTAGTAGCATTATACTACCACGCCACTTCTGGCTGGCAATGCTAAAAGTTGTGACAAAGGGGAAAATAAAACCAATAGACATAGGAGTAGAATTAGGCCATTTGTGCCATTGAGACTTCTCCGTCATTCCACCAAGGCTGACTTATTAACCCTCAACCCTATTCTCCTTTTTCTCCCTGTAACCTTTGACACCCTGTCTAATCAAGAACTTATCAACCTACACTTTAAATATACCCAGTGACTTAGAATTCTGAGGAAGTGCCCTCTAGTCCTAGACTACCCCATATAGGAAACATCATCGCCATGTCTACTCAATCTAGTCCTTTCAATATTCGATAGGTTTCAATGAGATCCCCCTCATTGTTCTAAACTCCAGCGAGTACATTGCCAAAGCCATCAAATGCTCCTCAGTTGTTAACCCTTTCATTCCTGTGATCATTCTTGTAAACCTCCTCTGGACCCCCTGCAATGTCAGCACTTTGTGCTTAGATAAAGGGCCCAAAACTGCACACAATATTTCAGCTGCGGGCTGACCAAAGCCTTACAAAGTCTTAGCTTTTATATTCTAGTCTTCTTGAAATGAATACTAACATTGCATTTGCTTTCATCACTGACTTGACCTTTAACCTTTAGGGAACACTGCATGAGGACTCCCAAATCCTTTGCACCTCTGATTACCGAATTTTCTCATTTAGAAAATACTTTACACCCTTATTCCTTCTACCAAAGTACATGACCATACCTTTCCTATACTGTATTCCATCTGCTACTTCTTTGTCCATTCCCCTAATCTGTCTAAGTCTTTCTGCAGACTCCCTGCTTCTTCAGCTCTACTTGCCACTCACCTATCTTTGTATCATATGCAAATTTGGTCACAACACCATAAGTTCCATCATCCATTGATTCCATCATTATTGATACATAGCATGAAAAGAAGTGGTCCCAACAGTGACCCCTGCAGAACATCACTAGCCACCAGCAGCCAATTAGAAAAGGCCCCCTTTATTCCTACACTTTGCCTCCTGTCAGTAAGCCAACATATCTGTGCCATTATCTTTTCTGTAATACCATGCACACATATCATGTTGGACAGCCTCATGTGTGGCAGCGAGTAAACATTCACTAACACTCCTGTTTATCCTTCCTGTTATTTCCTCAAAGGTTTCCCAGAGATACATCAGGCAAGATTTCCCATTCAGGAAACCATGCTGACTTTGGCCTATTTTATCATGTGCCTCCCAATATCCCAAAATTTTGTCCTTAGTAATTGACTACAACCACTGAAGTCAGGCTAATCGGCCTATAATTTCTTGTCTTTTGCCTCCTCCCTTTCATAAACAGTAGAGTGATGTTTGCAATTTCCCAGGCCTCTGGAACCATGCTAGAATCCAGTGACTCTTGAAAGATCACTACTAACGCCTCCACAATCACTTCAGCTACATCTTTCAGAACCCTGGGGTGTACATCTGGTGCAGGTGACATCTACCTTCTGACCTTTCAGCTACCCAAGCACCTTCTTCCTAGTAACAGCAACAAATCTTACTTCAGTTCCCTGATATTCACGATTTTCTGCCATGCAGCTGTTATCTCCTGCAGTGAAGACTGATGCAAAATACTTATGGTTTGTCTGATATTTCTTTGTCCTTCAATACTACCTCACCAGCCCCATCTTCCATAAATCTGATATCTGCTCTTGCCTCTTTTACTCTATATCTGAAAAAATCTTTTGGTGTCCACTTCTATATTATTGGCAAGCTTACCTTAATAGTTCACCTTTTCTCTCCTTATTGCTTTTTTCAGTTGCCTTCTGTTGATTATTAAAAGCTCCCTACTAATGGTTGTTATATTGTACATCATCATTTTGCTTTTATGCTGTCTTTGGTTTCCTGTGTCAGCCACTATTGCTTTATCCTCCCTTAAGAATACTTACTTGTGAAAGATCCATCCTGGGCCTTCCAAATTGTTCCCACAAACTCCTGCTATTGTTGTTCTGCTGTTATCCCTGCCATGTCCTCTTCCAATCAACTACAGCCAGCCCCTCTCTCATCCTTTGTAGTTTCCTTTATTCTATGATAATACGAATATATTGGTTTCTCCCTTTTAAACTGCAAGGTGAATTCTGTCATGTGATCACTGACTCCTAGGGGTTCCTTTACCTTAAGCTCCCTACTCAAATCTGGTTTATTACACAACACCCAATCTAGAATTTCCCTTTTCCCAAGTGGTTCAATGCACAAACACTCTACAAAGCCATCTTGTAGGCATTCTACAAATTCCTTCTCCTGGGATCCAGCTCCAACCTGATCTTTCCAATCTACCTACATATTGAAATCCCTCATTACTATTATAACATTCCCCTTTTTACATGCCTTGTCTATGTCCTGTTGTAACTTGTAACCCAAGTCCTGGCTACTGTACAGAATCCTGTATATAACTCCCATCAGCTTCTTTTTATCCTTGCAGTTTCTTAACTCTACCCAGAATGCTTCTGCATCTTCCAATCCTATATCACTTCTTTCTAAGGATTGGATTTTATTTCTTTATACCAGCGCAGCCACTGCATTCTCTCTGCCTACTTATTTGTCCTTTCAATACAATGTGTGTCTTTGGATGTTGAGCTGCCAACTATGATCTTCTTTTAGCCATGACTCAGTGATACACATAACTTCATACTTGCTCATTCCTAACTGTACTACAAGATCATCTACCTTATACTGTATACTGCATGCATTCAAATATAATACCTTCAGTCAGCCTTTTCAATTTTGCTGTTTCCAGAAGTTAAATTATCCTTACATTTTCTTTTTATTTATTCTGAAGACTTTCATTTCCTCTTCTGAACTCTCCTTCCCTTTTACTTTATCCTCACTTTTCCAATCAATTGAACCAACTATTTAATAGATACACTTCAACCCATCCCACCGACTGCAATTTTGTCCTGTCAGCTGTCTATCAAGTTCAGTGGCCGTTCAACCATACACAAGAATACAGCAAAATGAAAAAGTGTTCCTCAGGTGCCAAGGTGCAAAGCATAGTATGAACAGTCATACGAAGCAAAAGGCACCTACAGTTACAATAGCGTAAAACGCATAGTCATGAAATATTATAGCACAAGTCCTTGAATGTCATGACCTGTAAATTGATGGTGCATTTGATGTTGTCCTGCAGCCATGTTTCTGCAAAGACAGGCACACAACAATCTTTGGTCACCCCTTGTGTTCACGTGTAACCTGTGCTTTTTTGTACAGGTCCTACCTTCCCTGTGCAGCGCGTGGCCAAGTGGTTAACGCGTAGGACTAGCAATCTGAAGGTCGTGAGTTTGAGCCCCAGCCGAGGCAGCGTACTGTGTCCTCGAGCAAGGCACTTAACCACGGACTGCTCCAGTCCACCGAGCTGAAAATGGGTACCAGCAAAATACTGGGGGTTAACTTTGCGATAGACTGGTGTCCTACCTGGAGGGAAGAGGGGTGTCTCGTACTCTCAGTTGCTTCACGCCACGGAAACCGGCATAAGTACCGGCCTGATGAGTCTATAAGGCTCGGGACAGACTTAAACTTTATCCTACCTTCCCTGAAGGGATCCCAGTGATCTAGAAATTTGAAGCCATGTTCCCTGCACACATTAATCT
Organism: Hemitrygon akajei; assembly: GCF_048418815.1. Lineage (NCBI taxonomy): Eukaryota > Metazoa > Chordata > Chondrichthyes > Myliobatiformes > Dasyatidae > Hemitrygon > Hemitrygon akajei. Next base: position 141,213,548 of record NC_133126.1, read on the forward strand.
GACAAATCATCCTATTCTTACCCTTAACTTTCACAGGCAGCAATCCAGGTTACTACCCTTGAGGTCCTGCTTTTCAACTTTCTACCTATGTAGCTCGCTATAAATAAAGTATATATGTAAAACTAGTTACAATATGGGACACACCTTAGCAAGGATGCAATATTTGCAAATAATGCATTGTAGATAAACCAGGACCAGGCCATAACCTTAAATTAGCTGGTTATTCAGATGAGAATCAGGAAACCGCTCTTTGCATAATGAATGCCAAATGTGCCACATTCTTCTACAAAACAAAACAGTAACCTTAGCTCAATTATTAATTTGAGATCTATGAAGGGCAAGACCTTATGGCAACAAAATTATAAGTGGAAACCAAAGCAGCTACATCAAATTGAGATTCCACTTAACTTTGATCCCATGGAATGGCAGAACAGGGCAAATGTTGTATGCCTGTCTCCGTGGACTTAGCGTAAAGTCATGGAAGATGTCATGAAAATGGTTCTGAAATATTAATGAATGGTGAAGGAATTGCAGGTTATCAAGCACTTACTTTTATTTCTATTGTTATGTTCTTTTACTGAATACTATTAATTATGCCACAAAATCATTGTAAAAAACAGAGGTAACCTTGTTAACCTTATCACAAGGAAATCTGCAGATGCTGGAAATTCAAGCAACACACACAAAATGCTGGTGGAACGCAGCATCTATAGGAAGAAGTACAGTTGACGTTTCAGGCCGAGACCCTTCGTCAGGATTAACTGATGAAGGGTCTCAGCCTGAAACGTTGACTGTACTTCTTCCTATAGAAGCTGCCTGGCCTGCTGCATTCCATCAGCATTTTGTGCGTGTTGCTTGTTAACCTTATTTTCAAATTCAGTGTAAAATTACCAGTATTTGAAGATGCAATCTCAGAATGTCATTGCATATCAACCATGAAGGGCGAAGGTTTGCCAAGGATTACTATCAATTAAAAATAGTTTTTATCAGTGTACTACTTAGGTCAGCAGGAAAAAAACATAATGCAATGATCTTGTTTGTGTCTGGTTCCATTGCAGACAGATTGAGAATGGCAAATAAGGTTGAAAATGTATTTAAAAAGCATGTGGTATTCAAGCTTTTAAAATTGGCAGCCAGATATGTTTGATCAGGTTATGCTAAGGACACTGACTGTGCTACTCAAGGACATCAATTTTCATTTGAAGCCACTCCATGGTTGTTCTGGCAGTGTGCTTTGGCTCATTGTCCTGCAGAAAGACTAACTTCCTCCCCAGTTTAAAGTTTCTGGCAGAGACTAGCAGGTTTTTTTATCCAGGAGCTCTCTGTATTTAGCAGAATTCATCTTCCCATCAATCCTGGTCAGATCTCCAGGCCCTGCCACTGTAAAACATCACCATAGCATGATGTTACCTCCACCATACTTTACAGCAGGGATGGTGTTACTTGGCCAATGCACAGTATACTCTACAAAGTTGTTCTTTGGTCTCATCCAAACACAAGACCGTCTTCCACATCTTTACAGTATCTTCTAAGTGACACTTTGCAAATTACAATTTTTTTTTCCATAAGAGGGGCATTTTTATGCAAAGCCTTGGAGATTGTGGAGTCATGAACTTCATCTCCTGTTGCAGCCACTCACTTCTGCAGCTCAAACTGACTGTTGACATTATAGTAGCCTGCCATAGGCAGTGTGGCTGCAGTTTCATATTTTACCCACTTTTTCATGATGGACTACACTGAGCTCTGAAGTATGCTCAGTGCTTTTGAGATGGTTTTGTACCATTCCCCAGATTTCTGTTTCTCTATTATGATTTCCCTGACTTGCCTTGAATGCATTTTTGTCTTCATTTTGGTTTGGCATGTTGAAAATCTACCATACTATTGGACCTTACAGAGAAAGAGGGCATTTATTCAGGTAATCCTGCAATTTTCTACATCAACAAATTGATTGAGTTGGTAAGGTAATATAGCATATTACATCTGAGGAAAGTTAGCATAGTAATTACAAAACAGACGAATACTTTTCTGCCTCACAATTTTGGTTTTTAACTTTTAATAAGTTGTTGACAGGTTTTGGAATATTCCTTTTGATTTGACATGATGCACAATGTTTTGTAGATTATCTCAAAAATTCCTACTTCAATATATTTTAAATTTAGAAACTGACAGAGTAAAATGTGAAATTAGTTGTGGAGGCTGAATGTTTTTCTCAGGCACTGTAATTATTAGGATAAACTGGGGCTCTCCACAGAGAAGAGGATTTTGCAAAGGGATATGTCAGTGGTATTTAAAATCATGAAGGTTAAGCACAGAGAAACTGGCTCCATTAGTGGAAAGGTCAACAACCCGGGAGAATAGAATGAATATGATTGCATCTCTTCCGTTTTGCCAAAAAAATCATATTTTGTTTTATGGAGTGAGCAGTTACAGTCTGAAATGTATTAGCAGTAGCAGCTGCAGAGGGATATTCAAAAGGAAGTTGGGTAATCATCTGAAATTGCCAGGGTTATGGGGAGAGTATTGGGGAGTCTGCAGAACTCATTGTAATTCCGTGATCTATTTCCGCAATTCTAACTGCATTATACTGGAAGCAAAAGATACTTATGAAACAAGACAACAGCATTCCACTTTTTCAAGCAAAGTTGCATTAAGGTGACATTAAAACAAGTTATGTTTTTAAATAAGCATCTGATAATAGATTAGATGGAAGCAGAGGAGGAAGAGAGAAACTTCCTATTAAGAACCAGAACTTAGTACCTGTATTCAAATAAGTCACCTTTGGTAAATACTAAACTTTTCATATATCATCCTTAAAGGCAGGTGAATTATTTTTAAGAGAATGTTAAAAAGATGGTAGACAGTGGATCTGGGTGAAAGTGGAAACAGGAGATAGGTAACGACAATTCCTCCCCGACACTACCTTCCCACCCCTGATGGTGCTTGACTTGCTGAGATTTTTTGCTCCAGCATCTGCAGTCTCTTGTGTCAGTAAGATACATTTACATTTCACACATATTGCAATATTTTAACTGATCAAATAATAATTCATGAAATGAAACCAATTGCAAAGTAACACTATCCCAAAAGTACCAGTTAATTAATGCTGATCTGTGACCCTCCATGATCATATATTTCAATGGTCATTTGCTGTTTCCTCTGGGATACCAGTATTGGTGAAATATAATGTAAAAGCTAATGGTACCTTGAAAACAGGCAGTTTCTTCTGTATTATGTAATGCAGAAAGTGAAGGTGCAGGCATTCTCAATCTGAAGGAATGCACTACAGCTTTACTTAGCATAATGATCAATCCCATACATTTTGTTTCTTGTTGTGTAACAATTATGCAAAACATTTCAATGTCTCTAATTTACCACCTGCACAATTCCATCTGAAAAGGTTTGTGACAGCCAGTATTTCCAAGCACCAAGAATTGAACCTCTTTGACTTCAGATGCTTAAAGATGCCCACAGGCATTTTATTAGTTCTAAACCAGGCCATCATGGATGCCCGTACAACTGCTGGACAAAATAATATGGCTGCTTCATGCAATTGATGAAACATTAACTACAAATTTCATGAAGGAAGCTGGGACAAAAGAAGATTTTTTAGAATAATATGTGAGAAGATTTATCACACACCTAATCAATATAAAGTTCCAATAAAAATAGCCTTAAAAACTGTAACAGTCTAAGATTAAAATTCTATATATTTATAATTGGAAATTTTAAAACAGTAATAATAGACATGCACAACAGGTCAATCTCCATCTGTTGTTCAGCACATTTCCTGGTCTATCAAACAAGCCATAATTAAAACAACGCAGCAAAATTCTGTGAGAGCTGGGAGTTTTACTCGGAGAAAAGCTTTGGTTTCACATGACTTTCCACATATTGCAGAGTCAAGACTAACTAAAGGTCCCTCAAAAGCAGGGGTTCTCAACTTTTTTATGCTATGGACCCTTACTGTTAACAAAGAGATCTAAGGACTCCTCCTCTAAGAAGTACTTCTGATTCTAGAGCTCGTGCTTTGATTTAACACTTTCTGAATATAACCATTGCTCAAATCATATTGCTAAATTCCATCAACAGCAGTTCAGTGACTAAATCCAGTTAGATTTTGGGGGACCAGACTTTGTAGACTTAAGAATATTACTTAAACGTTACACAACATAGGCCTTCCTTCCATTTGGAGCATAACATGGATAAAGGTACCAATGACAGCCAACACCTTGTTTACCCAGCACAATGATCCTGGGAAACCCAGAGTGTGTCTTTATACCACTGATAAAAATTATTCTATTAGTTTATATTTCATAACTGTGTCTGCTGCTGGAGAAAATCTAAATGGAATTGCTGAAGTTGAATGTCTTTTGTAGTGCAGTTCTATCCATCATCTCAATTTTAATTGTTTTATTAATTCTCAAGTTACAGTTATATTTCATTAGATTGTTTTTCTCATACATTTACAGTTTTGGTAATTTATGCTAAATAATAAACTATAATGTTTCAGGCAAACAGATAAAATTACAAGATGGAAAACATATATAACCACAAAGCAGACACAGGATCCTTTGCCTTATTAAATATTTATCTTTACATCTGAGTAGTGTCACTAGCTGCTCTTTGTAAAGAATGGCAGAATGACATAAATGTGTGAAACGAACTAAGCAGCAGCATCATCCTTCAAAGAAATGGCTCAATATCAATCTCAAGCGCAGAGCAGGGCATGGTCAGTTCAAATTTGGTGATAACATCAGGGTGAAGAACTCCCAGCTTGCCTATGCTGTGACCTTTAGCAAAGATCTCTGCACATCGACCCGGGAAGAAAGTGGAATCTATAAAAGGAAGAAACAGAACAAAAACCATCAGTATTTCTCTATCTTCAATAACCAGCAGATGCAATTCACTTCCATCACTCTGCCCTGCAGCTGGTAACTGATAACAGCTTTAATTAAATCTTGAACAGCTTTAAATGAAAATTTATAATTGTTTTCCGCAGGTCAGGAGTAAGCTACGCTTTGATGATGGTGGTCAACACCCTGTTTTTTTTCCAGAATCCAAATGAGTAACTAGTATTTATCACATTTTCAAGATAATTAACCATCAAAGGCGCAAAATGCTCTTCACCAAAGAACCAAGCAGTAAAATAATTAAAAACGTGGAGCTAATTTCACAATTTTTTTTAAAAGGATGCAACAGTGGTTTTCTGTAACAATTCTTACTAAATAGTGTTATTGCTTCCTTCTGTTTTGTCCCACTTCTATATCAGCAAACAACCTTTCTGCAAATGATTGTTTTTAGAAGTCTGAACTAGTCAGTCATAGGTAATTTTTCTCTGCTGAAATTCTCACATTCTGCACATTTCTTCTTTCTGCTTTCCCTAAACTGAGGATCAGAAATGATTTACAGAAAATACCTTTTTCATATTCTGCAATCAAATGTCCCTTTTCGATATAAAGCAAAAGTACAAATTAGTATTAAAAAGTAACAAAGGTTAGTTTTCAATCTGCGCTAAAAATACAGCTATTAAATGCATAAAAAGATCACAATGACTTTTATTAATTAAGACTATCCTCAAAATTGAAGAATGTTAAAAAATCATTAGTGATTTATTTTCTCTGGCAGCATGTACTGACTATTTATAGTGTAATAAGCACAGAAATTACGCATGTTAAATAATTGTTTATTTCAAATTAATGTTGAATTACTCTTCCAACTCATTTTCTTGTAATTTGAGCAAGATCTCAAAATTCCTTTGCAAAATATATTATGAAGTAATTTAGTAAAAAAATGTTTTGTTGCAACTCAGAATTATGAACAAACAATAATTAAGTGAAAATTTAGTTTACCAATGATAGTTAATCTCTAGTCTTCCAGAAAAATCAAGTGTACTAGTTTTACATATTTTCTCATATATGACTTTGAAAAATTCAATTGGTCTACAAAATTTAGATTCTAAAACTAAAGCTCAAAAATTGCTATACCAGATAAAGAGCCATCACCTGCTGTACATCAAAACTTGCCCTTACCAATGAATGTCAGTGGTACTTGGCCCTGCAAACTGCTTACTGCAAGGTGAATATGGGATGATGGCATCTGAGTGAACTGTCAAGCAACCTTAACCAATCATTTTGGAGGATTTTGAATTGAATGGTACAAAACCCAAAAGAGGAAATATCTGTTATTAGTAGTGTCTAATGTCGAACCAGATACTGAATGGAAAGTAAATAGGTGGAAAGAATGTTTCAATTAGGGAAGATTTTCTTTTAAGAAAAGGATCCCCAGTAACAACTGAAATCTAAAGGAAAGTGCACACTGATAATTATTAATTTTCAGAGGTGGACAAGATTATTAGTAATTAATAATATTACACCACTCAATTGAGAGATTGAGAGATGATTGAGATCAGATCAGATTGAGAGATGATTTCACGTTGCAGCATAATAGATGCATATAAAGCCTTTAAGTCTTTGTCCAACTGCACAACTGGCCTCTTTGAAGTTATACATAAATATCTGCAAGGGCAATAAAGTTTTACTTTGACCAATTTTGTCCAATTATTTTTCCACATATTGAGGCAAACTCCCATTTTTCCCTACATACACCATTTCTTTCAAGAAAAACAGGGAAGAAGTTAATTACACAAGTAAATATTTCTAGATCAGCAGAGATGTACTTTAGTATTTTTTGCACATCTCCAATTTGCATATTTTAATTATTTTTAATGGGATGAAAGTGAAAGTAGTCTCCATTCTTATTTTTGAAGATCTACAAATCAAAAACTTCCAAAACAGCGTAGTCATACATTAGTCCTTCAAGCTCCTGTGAATGCTTGATTCCAATGTTAAGTCATTTTATTTTGGAGTACTGTCTTTTTGGAGAATTCAAGAAATTTATTTGAAAATAACTTGATTTTTCCAAAGCTGGAAATCAAGTGAAGAATTAATTATTGATTGTCCTTGTAACTTAAAACATCACTATTCATATTGAAGATTGTGAAATTACTCCTGAAGAGTTTGTTTTCTTTTCTCCCCTTTTAATTCCTCAAAATGGCATTTCATTATTTTCTGATATCCCTTGCACAAGAAAATTAAGGGTTTATAGTGCAGCCATTTTAATTATGTTTAGTTATGAAAATTCAGCATGTATTGGCTAGATGCAACACACAGTAGAAACCCACACCAAGAAGCACAGGAGGTGAATCTGTTTGAGTTACCCAGAGAAATTGGCAGTAGCAGAACTCTACATTCTCTGTGGCCATAGGATTGACTTCACCAGCACAAAGCTACTGTGCCGCACCAATGGCTTTTGGGCTTGCCTGGGAAAGGAAGTCATTAAAATAGAACTAGAGGAAAATAATTTTAACATTTTGCTCTAAGATTTGGAATTCGACTGTAAACCAGGGAAAGCAGAAACCTGACTGGATGAGGAGTAACCAATCAGAAAAGAGAGACTACAGGGGTATAAATACCATCGGACTAGACATGCCCAGGCATCATCCCTGAAGATGGCAGAGCTTATCATTGAAACATCAGTAATAATCAGCCAGTACCTGGCTGGAAGCCCAAGAAGAGTTTATTCGTTATGCTTAGTTAGGCTCAGGTTTAAGATTTGTTGCATCAGTTTTACACAGTTTAAGATAAATAATGCTTGGTGAAGAATTGCTTTAATAGCCTGCTTGAAAATAAACGTAATCAAATTTGAGACTGATTCAACTACTACAGACCTAGAGTATTGTAATTTTCTTGGAACTAGGAGAAGAATCAAAAATATAAACTAGACTGTGTTTCAACACCACGGTGAGGACTTCTCTTTTTCACCCCAAGTCACCCAGGTTCTTTCTTGCTCTAAAAATTTTCATCCAGCAAGTACTTTTCATTAACATTTTTTTGCTACACTGGCAGAAGTGATCACCTGTCTACTTGAGACTTCATCAGATTTTTGCTCCAATTTCTCCTCGTTTGTCTGATGGAAAAGCAGGTACAATAAAGGTTCAGCAATCACTCCATGTCTTCTTGGAGTTATTCAGCAGATGGATTCCTTACCACATGGAGAAACTGATAATCAGCTTCTAGCTGTGTTTCTCATTTGGCAAATAACAACCACACTGTCTGACAGCTCATTGTATTGATGAAACCCAAAGACACCCATTAATTAATAAGTGGTGGCATTATTCTGCATCCCAATTCAGTATATGTAATTCCTTTTTTAAACAACAAAAATATTTTTCCAACAATTTGAATTAAGAGTCCGCAATGGATGGGTTACACCTCCTACTAGTTTTTATGTACAAGTTCTAGTTACATATCAGAACATTTTAGTCTGATAAAATAGCATTTAGTCACACTGTGTGTCATTTCTGATTTTTAAAGTAGCAAAATGAAATTTAAAAGACTGGTTCAACTTTAAATCCACATGTAAAAAAACTGGAACACAACATTGTGCTAAATAAAAACCATAGTGATAAGTTCTTCAAAAGCATATCTTGTTTAATACAAACTATAGAAATGGACTAACTGCCTCCTCAGGAAGTTTAAAATTAATAGTCACTGCGTCTTCATTTGACTTAAGTACTTATTAAAAGCATTTCCCAGTAAGGCAACCAGATCCGGTCTTAGTGTCTGAATTGAACAGGTGTAAAGCCTCTCAGGTAGTATGTCTAATCCCTTTAGGTTAAGCACCCTTTCCACACATCAAAGAACACATCAACAAAAGATGCCACTGTCAAGATTCAGAGACAGAATCCAGTGGCTAAAAACCAGCACACAACTTCACTATTTCCTCAGTCTTTGCACTGCTGGATCTGGGAAGAAAGTGTTCGTTATCTGTAGCTTTGTGGTTATGAATCATTATATTATTTTACCATCATTAAATATTCCGTCCCTCTTCTCTCTATTTGCACACATCATAGAATTACATCACAGTCATAATACAACAAAATGCCATCAGGTTTAACTCATCTTCTCTTACCAATCAAGAATCCAACCTGACAATCAATTTATATACTGAACACACAGATTTCTGATCTAACACAATGCAAAATGTAGAAGAATAAAAGCCTGTAATTTAAATTCATGGTAAGTGTACAGCAAGGTGTCTATAATTTTAGAAACATAGAAAACCTACAGCACAATACAGGCCCTTCGGCCCACAAAGCTGCGCCGAACATGTCCTTACCTTAGAAATTAAATAGGATTACCCATAGCCCTCTTTTTCTGAGCTCCATGTACTTGTCTAGGAGTCTCTTAAAAGACCCTGTTGTATCCGGCTCCACCACCATCACTGGCAGCCCATTCATACACTCACCACTCTCTGCATAAAAAAACTTACCCCTGACATCTCCTATGTAGCTATTTCCAAGCACCTTAAAACTGTGCCCTCTATGCTAGCCATTTCAGCCCTGGGGAAAAGCCTCCGACTATCTACACGATCAATGCCTCTCATCATCTTGTACACCTCTCATCCTCCATCACTCCAAGGAGAAAAGGTTGAGTTCACTCAACTATTCTTATAAGGCATGCTTCCCAATCTAGGCAACATCCTTGTAAATCTCCTCTGCACCCTTTCTATGGTTTCCACATCCTTCCTATAATGAAGTGACCTGAAATGAGCACAGCACTCCAAGTGGGGTCTGACTAGGGTGCTATATAGCTGCAACATCACCTCTTGGCTTCTAAACTCAAGGCCATGATTGATGAAGGCCAATACACTGTATGCTTTCTTAACCACAGAGTCAACCTGCGCAGCAGCTTTGATTGTCCTATGGACTCGGACCCCAAGATCCCTCTGATCCTCCACACTGCCAAGAGTCTTACTATTAATACTATATTCTGCCATCACATTTGACCTACCAAAATGAACCACTTCACTTATCAGGGTTGAACTCCATCTACCACTTCTCCGCCCAGTTTTGCATCCTATTAATGTCCCGCTATAACCTCTGACAGCCGTCCACGCTATCCACTACAACCCCAACCTTTGTGCCATCCCTCCACTTCCTTATCCAGGTCATTTATAAAAATCACAAGAAGTAGGGGTCCCAGAACAGATCCCTGAGGCACACCACTGGTCACCAACCTCCATGTGGAACATGACCCGTCTACAACCACTCTTTGCCTTCTGTGGGCAAGCCAATTCTGAATCCACAAAACAATGTCTTCTTGGATCCCATGCCTCTTTACTTTTTCAAAAAGCCTTGCATGGTGTACCTTATCAAATGCCTTGCTGAAATCCATATACACTACTTCTGCTGCTGTACCTTCTTCGATGTGTTTCGTCACATCCTCAAAAAATTCAATCAGGCTCGTAATTTTTTAAATTGGTTCCTTTTTATACTTATAATGCTCAGCATAATGCCCAAACTAAGATTTTGTAATCCACCATTACATTTCCCAATGATAACCTCAGAGATCCATCTGAGAATCAACACAGATTCTGGCAGACTTCCTTTTCACTCAGCTTTTCATTGAATTTGTTTTTAATGAATCCATCAGATTACTGATACAAATTCCATTATACTTTTAATAGGGGGTTCATATCACTCTTCAATTACTGGTGATTTTTTTCCTACAAGAGAATGAATATCCAAAGTATCCTAAACTCACATCCTGTTTGCGTTTAAGCAGCATGCACACAGCCTGCAATCTGCTAGATACTGACCACAGAAAAACATAGTGCATCACTATAAACATCTTAAAGCCTCTAATTATCTCAAGAGCAATCTACTTAAAGAGGACAAAGATATCTGTAAGTTATTACTTTAGAATAATGAGGCATATGTCTTGAATATATTGTTTCTCTACACGAAATGACTGAAAAGTGGATTGGCATACTCTATCTTATTTCTGGATCTTGAGAAAAGCATTTGTTTAGTGCTGTGCCTTATCAGAATTTACATAAAATTATCAAAATATTGAACAACAAAGGGGAAATCGGCAAGATTAAGGTGGAAATAGAAATACCACAAACGAATACATGAACAATATTCAACTATACAGGTGACCACTACATCAACCTGACATATTAACTCCTGTTTTTTTGTCCTTGAGATTTTCCCTACCTGCTGAGTGCTTGTGGTTTTATTTTAGAATTCCAGTATCTGCATTTTTTGCTTTTCCAAAAATAGCAATTTTCAGAGATTATAGTTGTAACACAGACAAAATGCTAGATTTCCTCCAGCATTTTGTGTGTGTTGCTTGGATTTCCCAGCATCTGCAGATATTCTCTTGTAGATGATTGTAGTGTTCAGTTTCAACAGTAATTCTTCAGGTGAAGTTATGGGCAAGGCCATGACATTACTCACATAGGGACAGATAGTAGCAGATAACACTAATGATATCTACAATTAGCAAGAGTCGACTGATTTCCATTTGGCACTCACTCAGTGCCCCAGTGTCAACATCCTGGAGCATACTGTGAACCACAAGGAGAATTGGACAAGCTTATTACACCTTTGGCTACTAGAGCAAGTTAAAGGCTGGATTTCCCGCCATCAAATATCTCACCTCCTGCATTATTAAGTCTTCGCACCATTTACAATGCATGTGCATAGTGAAAAGTTCTCCATTTGCCTGGATATGACCAGTTCTAGCAAAACTCTAAGATCATCACTTTTAAATCAGACAAGGACAGCAGGGTAAAGGGAAAACCATCACTATAGGTTTCGCTGTGTTGAATCCCAACCTAATTTGGAAAAATATTCTCCCCTTTCCCCCCCCCATCAGTTCATCAAACTCCTGAAACTCTACCCAATAATACAGATATTGCAACGATTCAAGAAAGAAACTCACTGAAAGATATTCAATACTGGTCATACCAATAACACCCAAATCATGAGTCCATAAATCACAGATCACTCAACACCAATGCTCTAATATTACTTAACATAAATTTCTAACAAAAAATTATCTTCTGAACCAAAGTATCCCAAGAATTTTGCAGTCTCTACTATGAAAAGTTAAATGCTGGCACGTTACCCACTAAAGTCAAACCATTGTAATTGGTTTGCTAATTTTCGAGAGTAAGATCATCAAGCAAGTCTAAAAATGGAGTTTAAATTTCCCTAGTAGAAGCCAATATTGTTAATGTTCCCAACAAAATCAAGTTAAATGAAAATTAACTTCGACAAAACACACAAAGTACATCTTTTACAAAGAACAGGTACAATATTCGCAGGGAGAAAGCTCACATTGTTGCAAAAGAAGTTTAAAGACATTTTGCATTCTTGAAGTAGCTTGATGCTCTGCAACACAGCCTTGTCCAAACTGTATGATTTTGTTAAAAGACAATGGTTTCCAGAAGCAATTCACAAAATATGAAAAATTAATTTTCTTTACAACATCATTCTGACCAAAATAATCCAATTAACCACTTGTAATCATTTAATAACACCCCATGGCACTAATTATTTAGATTATAAGTTCGAATTCTATATTCTAAAGGAATAGCTCCATGATTTTGTGTCATGAATGCCTATTATAATACCATTACACCTCTTCGTTCTACATATAATGGACTTAGATTCACCACCAGTCCCAGGAGATGTAACTGAACCAGACTTCTGACTCGTGCAAGTCTGCTTTGCTACGCCTGTTTGCTAATGCTGCTGTTCCGTATCCAAGCTTTAACAGGATCACTAAATCTCCTGATGATACACATTACCCTGAACGGCCACCTACAGTATCTCTGCTCCATTTTCAGTAGACAGAGCCAGGATCATTTTTCACACAATCTCCAAAAAGGCAAATGGCACTCAACAATTTCATCCCTATTTCCCGTCATCTATATCTATGAACAGGTGTTTCTAAGAAGGCGACAGAAGGTCAGAGTGCAGATGCAATATGAAAAAAATGCAATTTACAACCATGAAGGGTTCAAAACTTGCTCAACATGAGATAATAAGTCAAAAAAGTATAAGATAGTTAATTGAAGGATATTGCAACTTTAAGGCAGCCTTCAATTGTATAATTTTATTCAAGCTAAAATGATTTGCATCTAAATGCAAGTGCACATTTTTTTCCTGGCAAAGAGAATTCAACTAATTTTGTACATTTATAAAGCAGCTTCAGTACATCCATGCAATGGAAACACATCCATATAATCTACTCGGGTACTATTTGTAGAAACTAGTCAGAGAAACCTACAGCAAAGGAAGTTTTAAAAGGAGACACCCATCATTAAGGAACCCCATCACCCAGGACATGCCCTCTTCTCATTGCTACCATCAAGGAGGTACAGAAGCCTAAAGACATTTCAGGAACGGCTTCTTTCCCTCCGCCATCAGATTTCTGAATGAACCAAGAACCACTTACACCACCTCAGTGATATTATTTCCTGCTCTTTTTGTACAACTTATATATTTTAAAAGGCATATAAAATAAGAGTAACAAATTATGTATTTCAATGAAATACAGAACAAATTAGAACACTACCATTAGTACAACAGCGATAGAAAATTGTGTTTTAGTTCCTAATAGTTATCAGAGGAATTCATCCAGAGCATACCATGAATAAAATCGGTGCAGACAAAGTGCAAATAGTGAACTGCCTTCACACAATGCTATCGACGATTGCATTCTCCAAATCTTCATTTTCATTGTAATATTCAAGATGATTGCTGATACCTTCAAATTCTTCATAGTACCCAACATGTTGAAGTAGTACAATTGTTTAATTTTCACTCCTGGCCATTTCAGGCATCTCCAAGCCTGAATGCTTGAAACCCCAGTAAGCAAAGCAGTTCTGAATTGTCTTACCGCTTATTTCTCGACAACTATCAGTGACAAAAATCACTACATAAATAGATGCAAATGACATTATTTAAAAACTGCTCGCTCTAAGCACGGTGTAGCATCTAACAGCCATGCAAATGTGTGTGACTGACGCTAGTTTGAACTTGTTCGGCAACAGTGTCCTGGCCCAACTAAGCAGCATGGTGTCCCAAATAAAGAAAGGGAATCCTAGCATTCTTCTCGGTTAGTTCTTTAAGAGTCGCCCCAAAAACGCGGCTACCCCAATTATCTGACAGCTTATTTAAATGGAATCCACCGTACTTCTTACTGTAATTTATAGTTTTTATTGTTATGCATTTCAACGTACTGCTGCCACAAAACAAACTTCCCGACATATGCTAGTGATATTAAACCTGACTCAGAGGTGACTCAGTTTGTGCCTCTGCTGATTCACTGTTCTTAAACCTTGTTTAATTGTCCATTATCTTATTAATCTATGATCCGCAATGTGGCCAAATGGTCTTTCTTCCCAGAAACTAATCCTAACCCTCCATTAGTAGCTAACTTGTTTGTCTTTCAATCCTCACTTTGGTCTCTGTTTAAACTTGTCAGTTCTGCATTCAGTGCCAGAACACATTTTATTTCACCCTAATTGTTAATTACGAATTATACAGCCCTGTTACAATGGTTGTGAGAATGTCAGGAAAAAGATCAGCTGCAAATGTAATTATTCTAAATGTTTTTTTAAAAAGCACCAAAATAATTAGCTCGAAGTGCCTCAAGGTTGATTGGTTTCCAATCAATAATTTCTCCTTTTGATGAAGCTCTATGCAAGTGTAAAAGAATGCAGAGACAATGAATTACTGAACAAGCTAACCCAATACAGTTTAGGTATTCAATGCATTATCACTGTGAAGCTGATTCACACTTACAATGAGAAAGTTGTAGACAGCTGGATTATGCACAGCTATTCTCATGACATTCTATAGCTACGCAGTGGAGAACATCCTAACATGTTGCCTCATTGCACGGTACGGAACTGCTCTACGGTGGACAGGAAGGCGCTACAATGGGCAGTAAAAACTGCCAATGCATCACCGGCACTAGCTCACCTGTCATTAGGGGCCTATATACACAGAAAGGTGCCAGGAAAGGGCCTGTAGCGTCATGAAGGATCCCACCAGCCCTGCTCATAGACTGTTTGTCCCTCTCCCAACAGGGAGGAGGCTACGTAAAATCACCAGACTCAAAACAAATATTTTCCCCAAACAGTAAGGCTGATCAACATCTCCATCCATTAACCCAGAATTCCACACCCCAACCACTACTACTTTATCACTTCCTGTCAGTCACCTTATGTACAGACACTCCTGTGCCTAGCGTCAATTTATAGACTTTGTGATGTTAGTCACTCACCATTAGATACAATCAATCTATGTATACAAATAAGCTATCTTATGAGTTTATATTTATTGTGCTTTTTATTATTGCGTTCTTTATCTTATTGTGTATTTTGTGCCACATTCTATCAGGAGCAACAATTACTCTGCTCTCATTTACAAGTGTGTACTGGAAATGGCATTAAACAATCTTGGATCTTGAATAGAGGTTCCATGTTTAATTTCTGGATGCTGTACGAAATTAGTCACTCTCAGCAGAACCGGCCTGAAGACTCCAGTACCATAAATGGAAAGAAAACAAAAATTGACTTTGAAGGCCATTCATTCCTAACAACAATCTTGTTAGGAAGCGCCACAGTGGATGGTATTGGAAAGTGCCCGTGGTGAGCTTGTGCAAAGCTGCCCTGGACTGCTCAGAGGTAACTGAAGGTTTGGATTTGAGTAAAGTAATGGAGGACATCCAAGATTTTGGAACGTACATGGAGAGCAGCATTCAACAGAAAACACTTTCTACTTCAAAGAAAAGGTTTGATCTGAAGGCACACATAATAATCGGAAATTTCTATTCCCTTACCCGATTAAATAACACAATACATACAAAAAGTGAATATTGCACACATTTTTATAATTAAGCAAATATTCTGATTTTTCAGGAAAGATCTGTGATGCCCTTTCCCATAAACTAGCTAATCTAGCTAAAATTAGTCATGAGTACTCAAAGTGAATAAAGGCTCCTAATGGGCTCAATAATTTTCTTTTATCTGATGCTGATCCCTTCCAAAATTAACCAAAGCATTTCACCACCAGCTGCAAGATATATATTAAGCATTCAGCACTTTTCCAGTCAAAACAAAAATGTGATGCATTTTAGTGTCTGTACCCACATAAATTTTCTCCAGATCTCTGCTAAAGTTAATAGGGATCACAAGATCTCTGAACTGATCATACTCACAAGTTTTAAAAAGGCTCATTCAGTTTAATTCTACAAAGAATGAAAACATGGATATGGAGGGTATTAACTGACTGCCCTGGTTAGCAATGCTCCAACAATATGGTCAAGAAAACTACTATATTCGTTAAAAAGCTATTTGTGGAACTCACTGTACACATATTTGCTGTTTTGTGTAGTCACACTTTGAAATTCCCCATGCTTAAAAAAAATAATTCATGGGTTGTCAAAAGTCTTCAGAAATATGCTATACAATGGGTTATTGCTGAGTACCTCCAGCATTTTGTGTGATTCCTAACCTGCAGAATCTCGTGTCTCTTATCTGCTGCTTAGACAATGAGCTGAGAGCCTGAACATCACGTTTGTCTTGTGGCTGCATAATTTGGAATGACTGGGGGTTCAATGCCATAACTATTCCAAAAGGAAGTGTGACCCTAGGGAACATGAAGGCTTCAAACAGTTGTGACACCCAACTACAGATCATCCTGATTGCTTTCTGAGAGTATTAGAGCAACATTCTTGCTAAAGATATCTGTTGATCCCAGCAATTTAGAGACACTGAAAATAAACTTTAAAATGTTAATCAAAATTAAAGCACTTAATACATTTAATTTGTATTATTTTAATTAATATTAACGTTTTCAGATAAATTCAAAGTAACTTAACTTTATAATGAGGTAGGGTGATCCTATTTAAATGAATTGGCTGCCCTAAAGTATGGGAAGTATAAACTGAGAAGACAGATTCAAAGTATATTGCAGAAAGTCCACTGACTCAGTGGTGAGTCCAAGGATGGAAATGCAGGACAGATGTACCTCTACTTGACCGCCAGCATTTTCAGTGCTCCCTTGTTGCATTGTGCAGGTGCAAATTCTGAACACACTAACGATTGCATTGCAATTAGCTAACATTTCGTTAAGTAACGACACAATTTTCTCCTTTGCTTACCCCGATGAAAAATGGTTAACATAAGGACTAGCTAGTTGTTTTGTATGTTTTGGAAAACTAAGTCAATCAATTTAAGCACAAGATGGAAGATTTTCCTGAGGTGCAATCTAATTCCTTTTATTGATCAAGGCCAAAATGCTTCACCATGAAAAATCAATACAACAGGGCACAGCACAGCTAGTTCTTTTTAAACTTAACCTTACTTTCTTAAAACTCACCACTTCACTCCAGGTGATATATGAAGCCTACTAAATAGTTTTTGAAAATATAGCTTACTTAGAGACATTTTTCAACAATCTATATTAGCTGAAAGAAACAAACTAATGAACCTGCATTTATTCAACCACTTTATTACAACCCTTCAAAGTGCTTTGCATAATATAAGTAACTATGAAGAGTCAGAAACTGCTATAAAGGCATATAAACACAATATAAACCCTATAATCCCTAAGCTCCAACTCATTCTTGTGCAAGTTCTCATCATCTGATGACCAAAAGACAGTTTATTAGCTTTATTCCATTAGCTATGTGGCTGCTCAGTGAAAATATGAAAGTCCTTTTGGTTTACTTTATGCAATTTATGTTTTCCTGTTATAAAAGTGAGGCATGTAACAGAGCACATTTCAAAGAGTGCCCTCTGTATAAAGAGGCTCTCTGGTCGCAAGTTTGCTGTTCCACGGCATTTCCTGTTTCTACTATTCATCCAATTTTATTTTTCTTTACTGGAGCAAGAGAAAAAACTTCACTGACTTAGTTATACTATTTCGACTGGCAAACTGTAGATAGAATGCATGTCAGGAGTAATATTTATAGTAACTAAAGAAAATAAAAACGATTTCACTTGAAATTGGGTGCATAAGAAACAGCCAGACACCCCACATCATACACAGATGAAATCATATGTTAGAAGCTGGAAACATTCCAGATATTAGAATGTTTCCGTAAACGTAACACTAACTATATTTTAATCAGTGAAGTACAGTACATTCTCCCGGAGGGTTGCATTTAATTTTTGGTTACTTCCTTTGGATCGAAAATGTCGCTGCAAGCATTGCACGGATTAATGTACCATCACACTATCAAGCTTGCCAACAGCAACTTACTCTAAAAGCAGTCGGTGGGTCACATTCTGAAGTAACTGCAGGATTACAATTACACTAATGTTTGCCTTTTTTTTAAAACACATTTTTGGGGATCTGACCATTACTGACAAGGCCAACATTTACTGTCTAGTCCTAACTTCCCCTGAAAAGGTGCTGATGAATCACTACTCATTACTGCTTCAGCCCTTCTGAGGAGGATATTCCCAAAGGAAGAATTTGAAATGGTGTGCGACTTGGGGGAGAAGCTACAGGTCTTAATGTTCTTATGCACATGAAGTCTTGTCCTTGTTGGTGTTAGAGGTGCTTGATAATTAGCTCCAGTGTCCTTTGTAGATGTACACCAGCAGCCACTGTGCATCTGTGGTGGAGGGAATGAGTGTTTGGGTAATGGATGAGATATGAATGAACTGAATTGCTTTGCCCGGATGCAATCAAACTTTGTGAACGTTATTCCAACTGCACTCATCCAAGGAGTGGAGTGTATTCGACGTTCTTCTGTTTGGTGTCTGGTAGATAATGGAAAGGCTTTGTGATGTTAGTCACTCAAAATAAGATACCATGAACCTTATTCAGTTGCGGCCATGTATTTATGTGGCTGGACCCGCCGTACCTTTGGTCAATGGTAACCACCAGTTGGTGGGCGTAATAGCGAGGTTGATGCCATTAAATGTTAGAGGTAAGTGATTAGATTCTCATGCTGGAGATGGGAATACCATCACCTGCAGGTTCTCCTCCAAGTTAGACAACCATGCTGAATTGGAGATGTATCACTGTGCATTGTCTGCTGCATGCACTTTCTACATCAGGCACCATAGCTAATTCATCAGACTACTCTATCACCAAGACAGACGGATACTTGAAGTGGACAAGAACAATATTTTTGCAGCTTCTCCTCCACATCATATACCATTCTGAAAAGCAGATGCATCATTGCTCCACATTGTCTAAATCCTTACGCCAATGTGGGGTTAACGTTACTTTAAAATCAGAATCAGGTTTAACATCACTGGCATATGTCATGAAATTTGTTTGTTTTGCAGCAACAGTACATTGCAATACATAATAATAAAACTAAATTATGGGAAGTATATATATTTTAAGTTAAATTTTAAATTAAATAAGTAGTGCAAAAAGAGAGGGGGAAAAAAGGAGTGAGGTAGTGTTTATGGGTTCAATGTCTATTCAGAAATCTGATGACAGAAGGCAAGAAACTATTCCTGAATTGTTGAGAGTGTGTCTTTAGGCTCCTGTACCTCCTCCCTGATGGTAGAAATGAGAAGAGGGTGATGGAGGTCCTCAATGATAGATGCCACCTTTTTGAGGCATCGCTCCTTGAAGATGTCCTGGATGCTGGGGAGGCTAGTGCCTGTGATGGAGCTGGGTGAGTTTACAACTTACTTGCCACCTATTAGCCTATGCAGATTAGCTGTTGGATTTGTAATCTGCCCATGAACCACCACTTTCAGTCTCCTAACATAGTAAAAAGTTACCACTGAAAAGATTTATTTTCATTCATAATTAAGTATTTTCACAGAATAAATAGCTTTTGGATGTGATACAGGAAAATGACATATTCTGTATCTGAGATTCATGAGTTAGTTTGAGGAAAGTAAAAATATGCAGAACAAATATAAATAGTAAATTGTGAATTAAATATCACTGAACATTATCCACAAAAAGTTCCAAATCAGGCTATCTATTAGTGAACAGATAACTGGCAGAAAATATGAGAAGTGAACTGAAGTGAATCCCGATTCAACTCAGGAAATATGAGCACTAGATCAGGGTTCCCAACCTGGGGTCCATGGCATAAGAATGGTTGGGAATGCCTTGCTCTTAATCAAGTAAATGCAATTTTAGGACTTGAGTACCTGATCCTGGCTGACACTGCAGTTACAGCCGTGGAAATACATTATCAGAGTTGTTGCATTCCAGTTAACAGAGGACTGGATGTTGCAGTGAAGAAATTAGCGGATTCACATCAGTAAATCATTTAGCAACTTCCACCAATTGCAGAGTCACACATGGAATTCACAGAACTGTAAAGAAAGCTGTTTTTCAATAACAAAGATTCACCGAGAAAACTTAAGAAACACACGGAACTTACAAAGTTGCTGTAGCACATACCTGGATACTCAGTAAACATGCCAGAAAAGTTCACTCTATTGCCAGAATATTTTCAACGGCATTATAAGTTTTAATAATGTCAAACACCTGTCTTACCAGTGAAAATTAATTTCTACAAATGTGATGTCTCAAGGTCAAGAACAGGCAAATATATTTTATTTTATGTTCCCACCTTACCTCCTGTTTTCCTTGATTTCTGCAAATAAATTGACAGTAAATCAACTATTGTGACTGAAACGTTGCCTGTTTTAGACTCCGTGATGCTCACTAATAACTGTCAGTCTGATTGATGAAGGAGTGATACTTCTGCTTTCCCTGTTCACTTGGGATATATCTGTTCTAGAGAAAATGGTACTAGAGTAGCATTTTAATCAATAAAGCTTCCATGAAAATTCCTATTGAAAATCGGTACACATGTGTGTACTGAACGATTGCTAGTATTCACACTGCAGATTGTAAAAAAATTAGGGCTCTGGATTTTTGGACCCAACTCTAAAACTAGCTCGTCATACATCCCTTAAAAAGTCTATGAAATAGACTAACTGCTTCTTTATGTCACTATTTTACATGCATTTCTGTGCCACATTAAGGCACCTAATTCATGTAGTACTTTATATTTCACGCCTTTTAAAATAGCTGCTCACCGTCTGCAGCCTGTATGTAGTACCCATTCGCACGTCCTGGCTTCAGGTCAAGGAGTTGCATTATGCGGTCCAGCAAACCATGGATCACCTCAAAACCAGGATTCTTGTTGTAGTACAAAGCACAAAGGTGTCTTTCATTCTTTGCACCAACATCTGAATTGCAAAAAGAAAGTTAAATTGGTGATTGAATCTTCTAATTATTTACTTCCACAGGAAAACAATTCAACTTTCAGCAAGACCATTAGGGGAAATAGAGCTAAAGGATAATGTGGTTTCTAACAGCTTTGAAACCACTAATAGCAACAATTAAAAAGAGCCATAGAAGATAGCTGGGAAATGAAATTACGGGCCTGTGGAACTACATGAGTACTGCTGCCTGTAGACACGTGGGCCAACAGATTTTGATTAAAGACACAAGTGACTCTACTTCCAGTATCCAGTCGGTCTTTTAGATCTATGTTAAATGTCAAATTCAGATAGGTGGTGAAAAAGGCATTTAGCAGACAAGGCCTCTATCAGTAAGGGCAGTGGATCTGGGAGTTGGGATGTTATGATTCAGTTGTGCAAGTCATTGGTGAGGTTACACTTGGACAACTACACACAGGCTTAGTCCTGCTGTTACAGGAAAGATGTGGTTAAACTGAAAAGAGTGCATCAACATTTATGAGGATGTTACCAGGACTAGAGGTGTAAGTCACAGGGAGCGGTTGGCCAAGCAAGGTCTTGGAGTGTAGGGGAATGAGCGTGAGGATTGACATTATAGACCATTGTAAAAAAAAAGAGGAACATAGATAAGATGGATGGTAGCAGAATTTTCCCCAGGGTAGGGGGTGTCTAAAATTAGGGGCCATATATTTGGGTGAGAGTGGAAAGACTTAAAAGGGAATAGAGGGGCAACTTTTTCACACAGAGCGTGGCAAGTATATGGAACGAGCTACCAGAAGAAGTAGTTGAGGCACGTACAATGGTATCATTTAAGAGGCACTTGGACAGGCACATGTGGGAGCAGGACTAAAGGCGATGTGAGTGGAATGCAGGCAATTCAGACAAGATGGGTGGGCACCCTTATCGGCATAGACTTTTTGGGCCAAAGTGCCTGTTAACTGCCCTTACTGTAAGCACGGATGTTCACCAAACTGAACTACTGCTCGAAATAAACTTGAGACAGCAGCTTTCTTTTTGGATTTTTAATGAGAATGACCTTGTGAAACTGCAAAGAGGCAAGTAAAATACATATTATCAGATGCCTTTGTATACTTAGACTATCAATTATTCTCAGAATGGATGCTAACCAAGGTAATGTATACACAGATGATCAAGTGGTTTTAAAAGTACACCCAGGCAACACGCTCTATCTATACACTGTAGGCACTTAGCACAAAGAAAAAACACAATATTTTCTTCAAAATATGTCAACTAAATGTTTACTAATAATACCAAAAGCTTAAAACTCAGATATTGCTGCTTCAATGGCAAATAAAGAGTTAGAGTTGAATATCTTTCCACTGTGCATTTCAAATAAAAAAAACATGCAGAAAGTTGTATTTATAAAATACAGCTTGCATACAGGAAGTGGTGTTTATACCAAATAAACTGTGCCTCTAGAGGCCGCCAAACTCTTAAAAACAGCAGGGCCAAAACAGCTTGTATCCATGATCTATTAGTCTGTGACTATCACAGAACATAAGTCAGGTTTTAATGAGTAAGTTTGGATTATTAAGTGGATAACCTTCTCCATTAACTATACATGGGCAAATCTACTTCTCACTCGTTTGCTACAGGGGTATCTTTTTGACATACATCTGTGCTGTGATGGAATGTATTTACAGAATAAATTGGGAGAAGATAGCCTTCTGACCTTGCTGCTTGATAAAGGTCTCAAGACTGGAACACTACCAAATTAAGCCTGGTGCATTACTGCAGTTTATCTGCACATTCCACCATGTAACTGGCACCTGCACTCTGATCAATGAACTAGCCAACGATTTTTAAAAATCCTATAGATGAGAGTATTCTTGAAATTAACTTCAATGACCTGTGTTCTTGCATTTAGTTATTATACAGTAGCATTTATATGTCATTTCATTTACAAAATCATTCCATCACATACCAGAAGTGAAAAGGCTTAGAGCAGACAGGAGATGAGTTACTCTTCACTGAGTATCCCTCTTCGGTCTTGCTTTGATAGTCATGTTATTATGTTGTTGATGACAACTGGCCTAGTTAGGTTTCAGACTGCCTCCGTTGCCAGCCCTACCCAATTTCCAATTTGATGTTGATATAATAAGGGGACCATCACAACTGATCAAAACCAAACCCAAACCAGAAATATTTATTTATTTACGGAGATACGGCATGGAATATGCCCTTCTGTCTCTTTAAACTGTGCTACCCAGCAATCTCCCGATTTAATCCTAGCCTAGTCACTGGACAATTTACAATGTGCAATTAACCTACCAACCAGTGCATCTTTGGACTCTGGGAGGAAACCAGAGCACCCAGAGGAAACCCACGCAGTCAAGGGGAGAATGTACAAATTCCTTCCAGATAGTGGCAGGAATTGAACCCGGGTCGCTGGTCCTATAAAGCATTGTGCTAACCACTACATTACCGTGCAATAATATGCACTAATATTATTGCAAAGGAGGGCAAAAATATACAGGTGAATGGCTAGTGATAAAGGTTCGAGGCAGCTAATGCAGAGCATTTTCCATTCCAATAGTGCTTTCTACTTTCACTTCATTTTACATTAAGTTTGACTCCAACCACTGAAGGGAGGTATTTCATGACCGCCGCCCCCCCCACTCTTTTACTACAATATGTTCCACATTTTTAAGCATAAGTATTCTCCATGCTTAAGTTAAAGCTATCAGCTGTTTAAAGGTTGTGCTCTTCTTTTAAAAAAGACTATTCCAATCTACAGGTATTCAAACAGTTTTTTTGTAATTTAACAAGACTGAAATTATCTTAGGTAACTTAATAACTGGGGTTCTTGCAGCTCATCATTATCTAGTGGCCTAAACTGGGAAATGTACTTGGGTGGACAGGATTAGATTCAGCCGTGATTCCTCCAATGCATAGATCAAAAGTACAGCTATATTCAATTTATAATCTAACATACAAAGTGTGGGCACACAGTAGCCACCAGCTTATGTCAAAAACAAAGCATCGGCGAAATTTAGAAAATAATTTCCCTATGGTGGGACTCAACAGTCTGTCCCTCAATGCAGAAAATATCAATTTAGTTGAACTTCAAAAAGGAACCAAATCAACTCAATATTCAAATTTCATAAGTTTAGGGTGGGGAGGAGGAGAAAATTATGAGTTCTACAAAAATGAACTAGATATGCTGAACATTCTTTACTGTATTTCAGACTTTTACATTTCTTCTATCGTTCAGTATCAATCATTAGTCACAGTTTGTTTTTTATCTGCATATTCTTCCTCTGCACAGTATAGAACAGCTTCCCTCAAATTGAGAAATTTTGCCCTCCCATGTAGAATATAATCTGGTTCCGCTTTCATTGAGAATAAAGCCATTTCAGCTAATAAGAGAGTGGAATTACTGAGCACAAAATAAATTCTTGCTTAATGTCAATAAAAAGGATACTACACATCAGATAAAATACTTATGTTATATCCTAGTAGTTTCAAGTAATTAAACAAAAATATTGTGACAATGTCATGAAAGAATTTCACTGCAACCTATAATAAGTAAATCATGTTTACTTAAGATTTTAGAGAGATCACTGGCTGCATGACTAACTGAATTTCCACCACACAAGAACTCTGTTCCGTTTTTGAAGTCTGGCACATGCAGGATATGAGACTGTAATGTGGCATGCTTTGAATTTACCCCTGATTAAGACATTTTGGCTGTTTTGTTTGTTTTGCATCAGCCACTGCATTGAACACATCTAGATAACAGGGACTCAACACAGTATCTTGCCACAGGAGACTGCCAACACAAAAATGAGCAAAAAGTCCTAAAAATATACATATTGCACAAGCTAAAAATTTCAGTGAAAAATTAACTATAATTTTCCCTGATAAATATTTCTGCTCTGCAAACAACTGTCTCCTTTTGCTTTGCTGACAATGCACAGTCTGAAGTTTCTCCCCCTCACTGTTGGGAGTCTGGGAAGCTCAGGGCCATTATGACAGGACTTCAGACAGCAAGTGCAAGTAGCCGTCATTTATGTCAGTAAGATCTGGCCTGTCATTACAAGTGAATAATGTGAAAGCACCGTCCAAAAACAAAACTACCAATTACACTTCATTGAACTTTTCTTAAAAGCCTTCCCTGATGGATCAGCAAGATTTTCTGACAAGTAGGTGAAGCACATTGACCAACAACTTCCTAAGATTGATTCCCGATATGTACTGAATCATTTGGCACAAAAGTGAAGGCAATAAAACTACCCTCCAAAGGTCCCAGAAAGAAAAAAAAGACAAAGGAAATACCAACCAGGCGTGATACAGCTGGATATTCTCATAAAGCTTCTACAACTGCTATGGCTTCGGTCTGTAGACCTGGTACAAACCTACTACTGAACACAAAATATTCCTGGCCTTCATTGTCTAGTTCCATTATGCTAACTTTTTAATATAATTTAATCAATTATGCTTTAATGTTATAAATAATTGTTCAGAAACGCTCAGTATTCATGAAAGTGTAGAATATTGTTTTGAAGTCATCTTTGCATTTAGTTATTGTGCATTAACTAAAAAGGTATAAAGCAACTTAAGACTAAATAAATATATTTAACTAAGTGCAAGTACCTTTTGATGGATCTTTCAGAACAACATCTGAAATTTCAAACAATTTCAGAGGTAGCGGCATTTTTCTGTTGGCTGCAACGGTCTTCAGCAGACCAGAGAGAAGAGTCGTGCGAGCTACCTGAATCAAAATAAAAAGCAGATACTAGACGTGTCTTGTTTTCACATAACAATGTGGCTCATTACATATGAAAAAAAATCCTCATATTGACAGGAGTTTCCATGATTGCTCAAAATGCTAATAGCATCAAGTGGCTCCAAAAGATCTAGTTAGAGTCCACTCCATCAAAATAAGACATAGACATAGGAACAGAATTAGGTCATTCAGTCCACTGAGAAACATTTCACTTACAAAATAAATTTGTCAAAAGAAAACATAAAACAGC
This sequence comes from Hemitrygon akajei, assembly GCF_048418815.1. NCBI lineage: Eukaryota > Metazoa > Chordata > Chondrichthyes > Myliobatiformes > Dasyatidae > Hemitrygon > Hemitrygon akajei. The sequence continues at coordinate 141,239,614 of NC_133126.1, forward strand.
ACCTCTGAAAACTTATTCTTCTATAAGGCAAGTGTTACTTAAAATACTTGAGCACAATGATCTGGAGTTCGATCGATGTCTTTCTAAGATGTTAAACCAAGGAAACTAGTGTTCTCTCAAGCTGCTACAAAAGTCCCTTGCCATTATTTTGAAGAAGGGCATGGCAGCAATCCTTAGTATTCAGACCATTTCTTTACTCCAGTCAACATTCCTATAACGAGCTTATGTGGATCATTATCACATTGTCATATTGCTGTTTATTGGAACTTGCCAAGCTCAAATTAGTTTCCAACTTTCTTACACTATGGCAATGTCTACATTTTAGAAATACTTCAGCAGTTATGCACTTTGAAATGTCTTAAAAGAGATAAGAAGGCACTGCATTAAAGAGCAAGACTTTCCTTTCTTTAAATAGTATTTCAGTAACTTTTAAATTTGATATTATTACTGTAAATCCAGTTAATGAAAAATGGGTAAATGGAACAGGTCTTTCGATACACCGGGGTCTGCACCAACCACAAAGCCAATCTTGCTAATCCCATTTGCCTATGCATGGTCTGTACCCCTCTATTCCCTGCCTGTTGATGAATCTGTCTGCCTTTTAAACATCCGTATTGTATCTACTTCCATGGCAGTGTATTCAAGAATCCCATTGTATTAAGTTTAAAAAAACTACTTGCCTGCACAACTTTTTTAAAGTTTCCCCTCCTACCTCAAACTTACGCGATCTAGAACTTGACACTTCCACCTTGGAAAAAGGACTCTGATTATCTACCCCATGTCTCCAATAATTCTTTATATTTCTACCAGTTCACCCCTCAGCCTCCAAGACTCCAGAGAAAATAAGCCAAACTTGAGCAACCCTCGCCTTGTAGTTAAGTCTCTCCATTCCAGACAACATCCCCTTCATTGTCCAAAGCCTCCATTTCCTGCTGGCAACCAGAACTGCCTACAATATTCCAAATGTAGCCTAACCAAAGTTTCAAGCAGCTCCCAATTTTTATACTCCATGTCCCCACCGAAGAAGCCCAGAACGTCATACTCTTGTTTACCATGGCAAGGAGATACATACTCACACCCTCATATTCCACTGTACATCAATACTCCTAAGGGTCCTGTCTTGCATTTGACCCTCAAAATGCAATACCTCATGTTTGTCTGGGCTGAACTCCAGTTCCCATTTATCTGTCCAAATTTCCAACTGATCTACATCTTTCAGCAACTTTACTCATTGCCCCCAATTCCACCACCTCATCTGCCAACTTACTAATATTTTCATCCAGATCATATCTATCACAAACAGCAGAGGACCCAGCAGCCAAGGGTTGATCCTTACAGAACACCACTGGTCAAAGACCTCTAGAAAGAGAAACATCCTTCCAATGCCTCCACTTCCTAAGTAATGTAATTAAACAGAACCCCGCAAAAATTAAAGGAATTTGGTTAATACTCTATTTAAAGATAAATACACCTTCACAAATTAGATATTATATAGCAATTCAGGGAAATATAAATTCAGCTTAAGAATCAAAAATGAAGCAACAGTTTAGAAACTGAATTCTCACCAGTAGAGAAACAATTAAGAGAAACTGGAATAACATCGCCACCTTGTGGCCTTCTGAATTATAATACCGCATCAATGACTGATATTAAACTGAAATGTCATCTCTGTTAAAAATTTATATTGCAATCCATTGGTGATAAGAATAAGCATAAATTGATGAAGTCAATTTAAATATCGCAGGAATGTCAGCTTTGAAACAAAAGTGCACTATCAGCTTGAAATCTCTAAATACCTGCTAACCATCCTGCACTCTACATTTCGACACAGCCCGACTTGTTTGATCCGGCTTTATAGGAGGTAACCTCCAACCCTATAGATCTCCAGGATCTCTGTATTCCTCTGATCTGAGTTTAAGTTAACTCTAATTGTTCCACAGAGTCAGCCACACAGTTTAGAAACAGGCTTGTCCGCTCCTTGAGGCACGCAGTCCACCAACCCCTTACAAATACCTATTTACACGAACCCCATTTACGGTTGCCAATTACACTCCCAACCTGCACGCCTTTAAGACGTCGAAGGAAATCACAGCTTCGACGAGAAGCCAGTCGCAGGGAAAATGTACAAACATCACAAAGGCAGCAGGAAAGGTGATGATTGAACGCAAGTCACTGGAATTGCGAGACAGCAATTCAATTACCCCAGTGCAATGGGGCAGCTGCACCCGAGCTCAGGAAATCACTCTCTTGAGCTTTCTGCATTTCCACCTCATTACCCCTCTGATCAAGCATGGAGGCTCAACTGCAGAGGAAGTTTCTCATAGTCTGTTTATTTACCACACCCCTCCCCCACTCCCAAAGCTTCACCCAATCATTTGACTTAAATATAATTCTAAGCATTTTAGGAACCATAGAGTCAAGAATAGGTTATCCAGTATTCAAAAGATGACGGACATATCTAAACTTGCTTTTTCTCATCCTTTCGCCAATGCTCTTGATGCCTGGATCCAATATTTATCAATCCTAAAAACTCAAATTCCTAGGTTTTTTGGAAGGATGAGTAGGAAAGTATTCTTGATTTCTAATCCTATTCAATGAAGAAGTTTCTAGATTTTGGTTCCTCATGCTCTAGGCCTAATTTTAAAAATATATCCCCAATCCTTAATTCTGCCAAGAGAAAACAGTTTTTCTTTCCTAATTCAGCAAATCATTTTTGTATTCTGAACTCCAAAATGCCACAAATGGATGCATATTGGATCATATGAATTAAAACAGCTCCAAAACTATAGAAGGTTCTAAACTAGCAACAAAATTATGAGTGTTTAGGAAGAAGAATTGTTTGGATCTTTGCCTTAGATTTCTGTTACTTGGTTTTCCAAGATTTTATTTGTAATTGGCTATGGGCTGTGTTGAAGCCAAAAAATGTGATCCAAAGCACACTAAATAGTGTGCAAAGGAAATTAAATAATTAGCCAGGTTGTTTCTGCTGCAGCCTTCCCATTTACTTTCTTGTGTGCAGCTGTCAAATGCAAAACACATGAGGAATGAAAATGGGGAGCAGAAAAGGGAAGACAGGATCAACACAAGAAATGGAGACAGGCAGATTAGTCAGATAATGAAGTGGGAAAAGATGGGGTTTGGAAGATGGGTACATTCTTTGTTGCAAAATAATTAATTTTCTTAATGGTTAATTCATGATCTTGCTGCTAATACTGTACAATGAAAATCCTTCCCTGTACTGCCCATGGAACTCTAGATACTCAAAGATCCATGAAATCAGATTTGTAATCACAATTAAGATGTAAATCTAATGAAACTACAAGTTAGTTCAATGTATTCACTAAATAATAAATAACATTCCAGATACATCCTTTATCTGAAAGAAAAATACTAAATCTAATGGCAATCTTGCTAAGGAACTTATCAGAAAATTCCAAATTAGTGAAGTTGCAGGACAGCTGTACTTTAATCTATTATATAAACCTAGCTAAGCTTCTTTAGACACAAATCTTCCTCAAATATGGTTGACACAGACATGCAACTCTATTAATTACCTGAACAAAAGTCTATCTTTGGTTCTTACCTGAAATTCAGCTGTTTTGGGATTGGCGATATGTACTGCTCTCGTCTTTGCCAGATCCTTGCCCAGCCTGTCAGCAATATCTTCCTGAGAACACTGAGGTAATTGGAAAAAAATACTGAGAAAAGAAGGCAATGGAAGTCATCAGAGCATCAACCAAATTCAATTGATCTTTCTCCTGTTCCTTCTTAAATCCATGATGCCTTGCAAGGTGTTCAAACAGATCAAACAAATTGTCAGTGCTTCAAAGGAAACTCTGTTAGGTCTTTTATTGGTTAAAGTATGTTTGCCCACAAGATTGCTGGATGTCCAGGCTGAGTGTAGTATGGTGATGACAACAGACCAACCAGATGACCAGACCAACAATATATCTCCCAAACTACTAAGATTTCATTAATGTATAAAAAAGCATAAATAAGTCTAAAAAGGATGGTGAACATGTGTAGATGAAGTTAATGTCAAATCAATATAGAATGAGAAATTATTAAGAGAAAGGAAGATTAAAAATACATAATATAAATGTGATATTTAATAGTCTCTAGTGACAATTTGTTAATTGCAAAAACAAAATTCTTCACTTCTAATGCTCTCATTTTGAGAGAGATTACCTCACAATCATTACACATATTTCTCAATTTACAAATATATGAATATGTGCTATACCTATCACTTCAGAATACATATCCTGACTCACAATTTACTAAATAATTATGCCTTCAGGAACATAACTCTTTAGTAAATCAAGAGTTCTAAAATTACTTTGTCCTTAAAAGATTGTTTACATGATTTTACAGAAGATTAAGCAGGCAATGGAGGTATCTTGAGATAAATTAATCAGGGCGATAGTGAAAGAAGATCTAAGGAGCAGAATGTAGAGTTCATCTGCATAGAGATAAGGAATAGTAAAGGGATAAAATATCACTGGTGGGAGTTGTCTATAAGCCAGAAATCATAACAATACAGTACATGAGCAATAAGCTAAAAAAATCTGATGCATGTAAGAATGGAACGGCAGTGGTCATGGTGGATTTTAACTCGCACATAGATTGGGCAAATCAAGTTGGTAGTCTTTAGGAGGACTTCACTGAATGCATCTGTGACAGCTTTCAAGAACAGCATGTCAGCAAACCCAAAGTGAAAATGTGGCCTTAGATCTAGCCCTGTACAAGGAGATAAATAACATTAATAACCTTGTAGTTAGGGATTCTCCTGTACAGAGCGATCAAGAGTATGGCTGAATTTCTCCAGCAAATGGATGAAGCAACTGTTTAATCTAAAACTAGTGTATCATGCCCAAACAAGGGAAACTAAAATGGGGTAAGGGAGGAGCTGCCTGGGAACACAGACTATAGGTGGAACAGGCTATAGTTGAGAAACATTGGAAGACATTTAACTGAATTTTTCATGGAGCACAAGTTAAAAGCAAGGACTGTAAAGGTGGGGTGAGCCAGCCTTGGATAACTAAGGAAATAAAAGAAGGCATCAAATTAAATCTTTGTGCATACAAAGTCGCCAAGAGTAGTGGGAAACTAGAAAATTGGAAAGATTTTAAAAAGCAACAAAAAAATACACTGAGCACATAATAAAGAAAAGGGAAGGAAGATTATGAAAGTAAACAGCACAAAATATAAAAACTATTAGTTTAAGTTTTTAATTATATAAAGCAGAAAAGGGTGCCTAAAGTTAATGTAGGTCCATTGAAAGATAAGAAGGAAGAATTAATGTGGAAACAGCCGAGGCCTTGATCAACTATTTTGTGTCAGTCTTCAAAGAAAGATGTTATGAATGCAATGAGAGTTGAGGACCTCGATACAGTCGTTGTCACTGAAGAGGTAGTGATGAACAAACTAAGTGGCTTAACGGTATAAACTAGTCTCCTGGTCCCTGATGGCTTGCATACCAGGGTACTGATAGAAATGGGGGAAATTATAGTTGCCATGTTTGTGATAATTGACCAATACTTCACTGGACTCTGAGCGTGCCTCAGTGGACTGAAAGACATAGGCCAATTAGGTTAATGCCAGTAGATGAGAAAATGCTTGAAGAAGAAATACTGAGACATCAAGATAGAAAAAGTTCTATCAGGCAGACACAGAATGGGTTTATGAAGAACAAACAAACTTACTGAAATTCTTTGAGGATATTTGATTGCAGTGGATAAAGAGGAACAGATAGATGATGTAGACTTGGGATCTGGGAACACAGATCCATAATTCGTTAAAAGTGGGGCATCACGGGAAGATAGTGCTGTAAAAGAGAGCTTTTAGCATATTGAACTTCATAAGTCAAAGTATTGAGTACAGGAGTTGGGATGTGATATTGAAGTAGTATGAGATACTGGTGGCTAAATTTGAAGTATTGCATGCAATTCTGGTCACCTTCCTACAGGAAGGGTAGTAATAAACTTAGTTGGAAATTGGTAAGTATGATGTTGTAGGAATAGCAGAGACATGGCTGCAAAAGGACCAGGGCTGGGAAATGAATATTCAAGGGTATACATCCTATCGAAAGGACAGACCAGTGGGCAGAGGGGGTGGGGTGGCTCTCATGGTGAGGAATGAAATTCAGTCCCTTGTGAGGGGTGACACAGAATCAGGAGATGTAGAGTCAGTATGGATAGAACTGAGAAATTGTAAGGGCAAAAAGACCCTAATGGGTGTTATCTACAGGCCCCCAAATAGTAGCCTGGATGTAGGGTCCAAGTTGAATCAAGAGCTAAAATTAGCAAGTCGCAAAGGTAATGATACAGTTGTAATGGGGGATTTCGACATGCAGGTAGACTGGGAAAATCAGGTTGGTACTGGACCCCAAGAAAGGGAGTTTGTGGAGTGCCTCCGAGATGGATTCTTAGAGCAGCTTGTACTGCAGCCTACCAGGGAGAAGGCAATTCTGGATCTAGTGTTGTGTAATGAACCAGATTTGATAAGGGAACTCGAGGTAAAGGAGCCATTAAGAGGTAGCGACCATAATATGGTAAGTTTTAATCCACAATCTGAGAGGGAGAAGGGAAAATCAGAGGTGTCAGTATTACAGTTGAACAAAGGGGACTATGAAGCCATGAGGGAGGAAATGGCCAAAGTTGACTGGAAGGATACCCTAGCAGGGATGACAGTGGAACAACAATGGTAGGTATTTCTGGGAATAATACAGAAGGTGCAGGATCAGTTCATTCCAAAGAGGAAGAAAAATTCTGAGGGGAGTCGTGGCTGACAAGTGAAGTCAAGGACAGTATAAAAATAAAAGAGAAGAAGTATAACATAGCAAAGATGAGCAGGAAGCCAGAGGATTGGGAAACTTTTAAAGAGCAACAGAAGGTAAGTAAAAAGGCAATACAGGGAGAAAAGATGAGGTACGAAGGTAAGCTAGCCAAGAGTATAAAGGAGGATAGTAAAAGCTTCTTTAGGTATGTGAAGAGGAAAAAAATTAGTTAAGACCAAAGTTAGGTCCTTGAAGGCAGAAATGGGTGAACTTGTTATTGGGAACAAGGAAATGGCAGACGAGTTGAACAGGTACTATGGATCTGTCTTTACTAGGGAAGACAAAAACAATCTCCCAGATGCAATAGTGGCCAGAGGACCTAGGGTAACGGAGGAACTGAAGGAAATTCACATTAGGCAGAAAATGGTGTTGGGTAGACTGATGGGACTGAAGGTTGATAAATCCCCAGGGCCTGACGGTCTGCATCCCAGGGTACTTAAGGAGGTGGCTCTAGAAATCATGGATGCATTGGTAATCATTTTCCAATGTTCTATAGATTCAGGATCAGTTCCTGAGGATTGGAGGGTAGCTAATGTTATCCCACTTTTTAAGAAAGGAGGGAGAGAGAAAACAGGGAATTATAGACCAGTTAGCCTGACATCAGTTGTGGGGAGTCAATTATAAAAGATGAAATAGAGGCACATTTGGATAGCAGTAACAGGATTGGTCCGAGTCAGCATGGATTTACGAAGGGGAAATCATGCTTGACTAATCTTCCGGAATTTTTTGAGGATGTAACTATGAAAATGGACAAGGGAGAGCCAATGGATGTAGTGTACCTAGACTTTCAGAAAGCCTTTGATAAGGTCCCACATAGGAGATTAGTGGGCAAAATTAGAGCACATGGTATTGGGGGTAGGGTACTAACACGGATAGAAAATTGGTTGGCAGACAGGAAACAAAGAGTAGGGATTAACAGGTCCTTTTCAGAATGGCAGGCAGTGACTAGTGGGGTACCGTAAGGCTCGGTGCTGGGACCGCAGCTATTTACAATACAGTATACATTAATGATTTGGATGAAGGGATTAAAAGTAACATTAGCAAATTTGCAGATGACACAAAGCTGGGTGACAGTGTGAAATATGAGGAGGATGTTAGGAGAATGCAGGGTGACTTGGACAGGTTGAGTGAGTAGGCAGATGCAGTTTAATGTGGATAAATGTGAGGTTATCCACTTTGGTGGCAAGAACAAGAAGGCAGTTTACTATCTAAATGGAGTCAAGTTAGGAAAAGGGGAAGTACAATGAGATCTAGGTGTTCTTGTACATCAGTCAATGAAAGCAAGCATGCAGGTACAGCAGGCAGTGAAGAAAGCTAATGGCATGCTGGCTTTTATAACAAGAGAAATTGCGTATGGGAGTAAAGAGGTCCTTCTGCAGCTGTACAGGGCCCTAGTGAGACCACACCTGGAGTATTGTGTTCAGTTTTGGTCTCCAAATTTGAGGAAGGACATTCTTGCTATTGAGGGAGTGCAGCGTAGGTTCACGAGGTTGATTTCCGGGATGGTGGGACTGTCATATGTTGAAAGATTGGAGCGACTGGGCTTGTATACACTGGAATTTAGAAGGATGAGAGGGGATCTGATTGAAACATATAAGATTAGTAAGGGATTGGACACGCTAGAGGCAGGAAACATGTTTCCGATGTTGGGGGAGTCCAGAACCAGAGGCCACAGTTTAAGAATACGGGGTAGGCCATTTAGAACGGAGTTCAGGAAAAACTTTTTCACCCAGAGAGCTGTGGATCTATGGAATGCTCTGCCTCAGAAGGCAGTGGTGGCCAATTCTCTGGATGTTTTCAAGAGAAAGTTAGGTAGAGCTCTTAAAGATAGCAGAGTCAAGGGATATGGGGAGAAGGCAGGAATGGATTAATCCCCGATTGTGGATGATCAGTCATGATCACATTGAATGGCGGTACTGGCTCGAAGGGCCAAAAGGCCTGCTCCTGCACCTATTGTCTATTGTCCATAAAATTGAAAGAGTGCAGCGAAAATTTACAAGGATTTTGCTAGGACTTGAGGACCTGAATTATTGGAAAAGATTGAATAGGTTAGGACTTCATTCCCTACAGCATAGGAGAATAAGGGGGAGATCGCATAGAGGGGTATGGTTAGGGTAAATACAAGCAGGCTTTTTTCCACTAAGGATGAGTGAGTCTAGATCTAAGGGTCATGGGTTAAGAGTGAAATGTTCAATATTTAAGGGGAACATGAGGGGGAAATTCTTCACTCAAAAGGTGGTGAGAGTGTGGAATGAGCTGCCAACTGAAGTGAGCGATGTGGGTTCGATTTCAGCACCAAAGAGAAATTTAGATAGATACATGAACAGCAGGGGTAACGAGGGTTATGGTCTGGGAATATGCAGATTAATAGTTTGGTATGTACTAGGTGGGCCAAATGTCCTGTTTCTGTGCTGTAGTTTTATGGCACTGAATAAGATGCTGCATGAAATTGGAGGGTAATGTATCAGCCCCCAATGTGCCCTGGTTCTAGAGGATAGAGGATTGTTTAACCAACAGACTATAGAGAGTTCTGTTTCTCCAACTGACACTCAGTGATGAGTGGCATTCCACAGGGGTTGGTGACGGGCCCACAACTGTTCATGACATGCATTAATAATCTGGAAGGGGGACTGAGTATAATCTTTCTAAGTTTGCTGATGATACTAAATTTAGTGGAAAAGCAAAATTGTGCAGATGCAGTGAGTCTACAGGGAGGTATGGATAGGTTAAGTGAGTTGGCAAGGGTCCAGTAGATGGAGTACAATGTTGGTGAACCCATTTTGGAAGGAATATTAGAAGATCAGATTATTATTTAAATGGTAAAAGATTGCAGCATGCTATTGGACAAAGAAACATGGGAGTGCTTGCACATGAACTGCGTGCAAGTGCAACAGGTTATCAAGAAGGCAAAGGCAATGTTAACGTTCACTGCTAGAGGGTATGAATTTAAGAGCAGGATGTTATGCAGCAACAGCAGAGGGTACTGGTGAGATTATATGTGGTGTACTGCATGTGGAGTTCTGGTCTCTTACTTGAGGAAAGATATACTGGCTTTGGAGGCAGCGCAGAGGAAGATTACCAAGTTGATTCTGCAGATGAGTGGGTTAGCCTATGAGTAAAGATTGAATCCACTGGAATTTAGAAGAATGAGTGGGGATCTTATAGAAATATTAAAAAAATATGAAAGGGATAGATAAGATAGAGGTAGGAAAGTTGTTTCCACTGAGAAGTGAGACTAGAACCAGGGGACATTGCCTCAAGATCAGGGGAATAGATTCACGATGGTGATGGGGAGAAATTGCTTTTCCCAGAGAGTATTGAAGCTGTGGAATTTTCTACCCAGGAAAGCAGTGAAGATGACCTCATTTGACATATTTAAGGCACAGTTAGATAGTTTTGCAGAGCAAGGAACTGCAATTTTTAAAGTGGGTGAAGTAATTGTTTAGCAATTGGCAACATCATTAACAATAAAACATCAAAATTTAAAGTCTTTTACGTCCTTTGGAACCTGTACATTAGTTGACAGCCTAAGATAAATTTATAGTTTTAGTTAAGAATTGATTCATAAGACCAAAAAATCTTGCACTAAGCTTTAGACCCAAGAGCTTTGTAATAAGATGAAAACAGCACCTTTAATTAATAACCTATTGTATAAAGCAATCAAGTTAGCCAATTTAAACAAGAAGTGTGAAGGTATTCAGAGTGTTTTCTTTTGGAGTGTTACACTTACTGCATAAAGTTTACAAATTCTACCACATCAGAAATTTGTCACCTAGATTCCCGTACAATTTTTTTTATTCCTGGGAGATCTGGTTCTACCCATGTCTGTGACAGTCCACCTTCCTGCCTCCTTGGCTTCAAAGGATGCTTGTTACTCTCTAGCTTTTCTGTAAAGTTCCATTTTTCTCTACAGGGAAGGTGCACAGAGACTCATTCCCTTCATTAGAGCTGCTTAATAAAAATCAAGCCAATTCATTAGACTCAGCAAAGTTGAGCACTGTACCAATGAGATGAGGTACTGGATAAGGGAAGGGGGAGATAATGCTTAGAACCCAATTCCTAATCCTTGATGAATGACCCTGCTGAAAAATATTCCAGAAATTGCATTTCCCTTATTAAAATCAAATCACCCGATTTAAGCCAGTTAACAGAAAATGCGTGCTCCTCCCTGTTGAGAGAACTTGTATACAAGATTCAAAAAAAATAAACTACACATGCTGGAAATCCAAAAAACAGAAAATGCTAGAAAACTCAACAAGTTGGACAGCATTTGTGGAATGAGGAACAAAGAGTGTTTCAGATCCAGGACCCTTCCTTTGAACATGATCATGAACAAAAAGGAGATCATGAGCATGTTTATCTTTGCAAACCATTCTGAAACAAAATGAATGGAGTAGATCTTAAGTTTATTGTAACATTAAAAACTTACCAGAGCAAAGGTCAAGGCCTCTGTGAAGCCCCCAGCTGCCATGTCCTGCCTCAGCAACTCAGATAATTTGTTCAATGGAAACTAATGAAGACAAAAAAAAAACATGGCAATGACTAAGCTGCAAACATGAGGAAATCCACAGATACTGGAAATTCAAACAACACACACAAAATGCTAGTGGAACACAGCAAGCCAGGCAGCATCTATAGGAAGAAGCACTGTTGACGTTTCGGGCCGCGACCCTTCGTCAGGACTAAGGGTCTCAGCCTGAAACGTCGACAGTGCTTCTTCCTATAGATGCTGCCTGGCCTGCTGCATTCCACCAGCATTTTGTGTGTGTTGAGTGACTAAGCTGGATATTGTTCATGCTAATATCTAATCATGTTGTCAAATAAGCTGTTGTTTTCCCTCACAAAGGGCAAGTAGATAATATGGAGTGCAATCTGGCATTTATTCCCTACCCAAGTGACTTCAGGTTCTTGCAGCCAATAGATAAACCTACTGATTTTCTGATTGTTATGATCTTAATTCTCTGTATGCAAAAGGACCAAGCTCTCTTCAGGCTAAATATTTTTAAGTCTTAATTTTTGCTGCTCCCACTGAAGTGAGGAAATGGAATTGCTAGAATTGTCCGAAGAGAAATGTGGACTTGATGACCCAAATGAATTCCTAGGTCATAAGGAGATGAGAACTAACTGACCCATTCTATTGACCATCATGCAACAATGCAGATTCTACCTTGTAAATTCAGAAGGACAGCACGGAAGCATAGTGGTTAGCGTAATGCTTTTCACCGCCAGCGATCAGGTTGGGGTTCAATTCCCACAGCTGTCTGAAAGGAGGTTGTCTATTCTCCCTGTGGCTGCATGTGTTTCCTCTGGAGTCCGTGGTTTCCTTGCACATTTCAAAAATGTACAGTTGGGGGCATGCTATACCGACGCCAGAAGAATGGCAACACTTGTGGGCTGCTTCCAGCACACCCTCAGAATGTTTCCGTTGCTCTTACATCACTATGCTTTGATGTATCTGTGATCTCTTTATCGCTAAGCTTTATAAGCTAATCTCTTTATCGTTATCCTGTATACATGTCCTCTACCTTCCCAAACCCCGGGGAAGCCTAGGACTGTCCACTTTTCCAGAACCCTCAACATTTTAAAAACTTTTGCAAGGTTTCCCATTATTTTCCTACGTTCCAGGGAATAAAGACCTCTAGTTTAGTATCATCAACAAACTTGATGGCTTTGTGGAACAGACAGAGTTACTGAGTTGAGGAAGCAACGAGCCTGCAGAAGATATAGTGCAGGGAAGTGTATAGTCATACACCTTGGTAGGAGTAAAGGCATGAACTATTTTCTAAATGGGAAGAAAATTAAGAAATCAGACCTGCAAAGGGACGTGGAAGTGTTTGTGCAAGATTCCCTAAAGGTTATCTGATAGGCTGAGTTGATGGTGAGGAGGAACTGCAATGCTAGCATTCATTTTGAGAGGACTAGAATGCAAAAGCAAAATTGAGGCTTTACAAGGGACTGGTAAGGTCTCTCTTGGAATACTCTGAGCAGTTTTGGGCACCTTATCTATGAAAGGATACATCAGCATTGCAGAGGGTCCAAAGGACGTTCACATGAATGAAAGGTTTAATGTATTTGGAGAGTTCAATGGCTCTGGGTCTACACTTGTTGGAGCTTAGAAGAACCATGGGGGAATCCAATTGAAACATCAAATATTGAAAGCCCTAGACAGAGTGGACATGGAATGTTTTCTATGGAGAGGTGATGTCTGGGACCAGAGCCTCAGATCAGAAGTACTTCTCTTCAGAAGAGACGAGGATGAATTTCTCTAGCCAGAGGGTGGGGCATCTGTGGAATTCACTGCCACCGATGGCCATGGAGGCCAAGTTATTGGGTGTGTTTAAAGCAGAGCTGGTTAGATTCTTGATTAGTAAAAATATAAAAGGCTGTGGGGAGAAGGCAAGAGAATGGGGTTGAGAGGGGTAATAAATCAGCCATGATGAACAGCTGAGCACACTCGATGGGCCAAATGGCCTAAGTCTGCTCCTGTGTCTTATCGTCTGATTTATATTCATTCATATCCAAATTATTTACATAAGTAATGAATAACAAAGATCCCAACACTAACTTCTGGGACACCCCATCGTCGCAGGCCTCCAGTAATAAAATCAACCTTCAGCCATCACCCTCTACTTGCTATCGAGCCAATTCTGAATCTACATCACTAGCTTCCTGAATCCTAACCTTCCAGATCAGTCTATCATGTGGGACTTTGTCAAAGGCCTTACTAAGGTACATAAGACAACATCTACTACCCTACTTTCATCTATCCCGAGTTACTTCTTAGAAAAACTCCAAAAGGATTTGTCAGGCATCACCTTCCACACCTATAACCATGCTGATTATTCCAGATCAGACCTTGAATGATAGTAATGGTAGATCTGGTCCCTCAGTATTTCCTAGAGCAACTTCCCTTCAACTGAAGTCAGGCTCACCAGCTTGTAGTTTCATGGCCTGTTCTTGCCTCTTGAACAATGGAGCAACATCTTGATATGGCCCCCTTAACAGCCTCCCACTTACCAACCGCTCCCTTACCTTCACCCAGTCGACTCCAGCTAGACCCTGCCTAATGCCCTCAGAATTGGCCCTGCTCCAGTTCAGGTTGCTATGGACCCACTCTCTTTTTCCCTATCCATTTAAAAACTAATAGAATTGCAGTCAGTGGTCCCAAAGTGCTCCCCAGCTAGCACTTCAGTTATACGGCCCACATTGTTCCCTAAAAGGAGTTCCAGTATTACTTGTTCCAGAGTAGACTCCTCTATATATTACATGAGGAAACTGTCGAACATAGCGCGCAGATTCCACCCCATCCAGGCTCTGCACTCTGGGTGGAGCATTCAAAACCAGGAAAACTGAAATCTCCCACTATCACTACCCTACTCTTCTCACAACGACAAACAATTTCTCAACACACTGCTCCTCAACTTCCACAGACTACTGAATCTATAAAATAGTCCATCCTGTTATCAGGTCCAACAAAAATGGTACTATATCATTTAATTAGTTATCACACTAGGGCATTGGAAATCTGAAACGTACTTCACCAGAAGGCATTTTGAAACATTCTTTACCAAGAATTCCTCAGAGTGTCCAAATAAAGTAAATATAGTCATTGAAAGGAAATGAAGGAGTGATGAAGGATGATGGCTGATGTTTGAAAATACAGTAAAATTCTGTTACTCTGACATAACATGGGACTTGGTGGATTGGCAGATTTTTTACTTAAATGTTTTTCCAACTAATACTCCAAAAAAACTAAATTCACTTTAAAAAAAAATATATATATATATATGGTACACATGAAAACAAGAAACCAGGGCAATGTTGAGTTTAAAGGGAGTGTGCACATCAGGGCCCTGTGAGCTTAAAGGGAGTATAGTATGCAAAAAGAAGCAAGGGAACCAGCACCCCAGTGAGTTGAAAGGGAGTGTGGAGACTGGGGCACCTGTGTGTTAGATGGAGAACAGTAAACAGGGCACTGCTGTGTTAGTGAGATCACAGGAAGTATGACCCCATGTGTCAGAGAGAGCACAGGAAGAGGGGTCTGCTGTGTTAGCAGGAACACAGAAACAGAGGCCGCACTGTGTTAAAGGGATCGCACTAATCAGGAATGCTCAACATATCAGCATTTCTAAACACTAAACAACAGGTTACCTAAGTTTTACTGTACATTAGTGATCAGACAATTACATTAATCCTTCTCTTATCTATACCATTCGAATAAACTGCATAAGTATCTTCGGCCTGAGTCGAAAGTAGCCTTGCTCATCTAAATTTATTGCATTAAAGACACCCTACTCCAACTATCAGTACTTAATTTACACAAGCAACATTATCAGAAGTGCCCTCTTCATTTTAAAAATAAAATCGTGACTCACCAGCCTACTCAGATGATATAAATGATCTCCAGGAAGTATTTGAAAAACAGAAAATGGCCAACATGCACTTCTCAAACAACAATTATAAAAGATTAAATGCTCTGTTATTCATTGCTATTGCAGAGACTTTACCGTCTATCAATTGGTTGCTATCTTTTACATACCAAAACGGGCATCATTTCAACAATTATTACCGATCTGCTAATAATATAATGCAAACCTCAGAAATATGATACTGTATTCCCACCTGATTAGCCACAGTATAGGCTTTGGGAACTGTCATCTTGATATTGTTGTAACCATAGGCTATTGCTGCATCTTCTACAATGTCACATGGATGGATGATGTCTGCTCTAGTAGGGGGGATTTCAATTTCTAATTGTGCACCATTCCCTATCACCTTGGACGTTAAATACATGCGAGTCAGCAACTTAGCAAGAGAATCTGGCGTTTCACTAAAAGATAAAGTAAAAATACAAAGTTATTTTTCTCCCAAATTTAATCAAGACAATTACATCAATGTATTAATTTTAATAACTTACTTGATTCCAACTCTTTTATTAATAAATTCTGTACTCAGAATTTCTTTTCTGTACCGCATCTCCTGCAAAAGAAACATATGTTGTGATACATAACAAATATTTTAAACCAACTTTAAAAATAAACACCCTTCAATTTTTTTTTGAGTCACTTCTCCTGAAATCATTGATTTTTGGAAATAGTTTTACAGGTTTTGACTGGCATTTACCAGTAATGATTGTGTTAAAAACTCTAGTGTTGAGTCTAACCCAATACTATCAACTTATAAGAGGTACATCAACATTGTTCAAGACAACGTTGCAACAAAAAAAATATATATTAAGTAATGTTATGTCTAACATCTCATGCAGCAACATAACTAGAATAAACAGTCTCTTTCATATCCAAATATTAGCAAATAAATCTGTTCATTAGCTGTCTTGGATATAAAATTGTAACATTCTATTTCAATGACTTGTATGATTCTCATATTTAAAAGAAAACATCCTAGATCACATATTCATTAAAAATGCACTGAGGATAATTCACATAAATAGAGGCATACTACTCGTTCAACATTGTGTACAACCATTTCTCAAAATTTTTTAATGGTTATTTTTCAAGTTTTAAAATTACATGGAGATTAAATCTGATACAAATTCAACAGAAAACTGTAACAAGATACTCATAACTTACTTGACATTTATAAGACTGTAAATATTCTCCAGGTGGTTACTTCTTGACTTGATAATATTCAGCCATCAAGGGCACAGAGGACATAGAACAGTACAGCACAGCAACAGGCCCTTAGGTCCAACATGTCTGTGCTGATCATCATGACAGTCTAAATAACTTCATCTGCCTGTTCATGCACCTATCTAAATGGCTCTTAAATGCTGCCATCGTCTCAGCCTACACCATTTTCCTTAGCAGCACATTCCAGCACCTGCCATTCTGTGTTAGAAAAACATTGCTCACACACCTTCTTTAAGCTTTCCCCTCTTGCCTTAAGCTTATGCCGTATTTGACATTTCCTATTTACATAATGATAAAATATATCTGATTATACTCACTGGATAAACGTACATTTCTTCATTAGGATAAATCACTTGAGCTGCCTCAACTCTATAAGATAAATACAGATTTTACATAAAAATTAAATTCCGGTAAGAAACTGCACTTAAAAAGTATATCATATTATAAGTACGCCACTCCAAGAAGAGTCGAAGACACATCATTTATTTTGTTGGAACTCCACACATATCTTAATAGCCTTCAATACAATTTCTAATGTGTGAACATTACTTCCCTTTTTCAAACTTAACTGCGTATCAAACAAGAATATATACCCATTTGCTAAGAAACAGAATACTGTACTTACGTAAATGGTTTTTCACAGTATTCACTAAACATTGTGACAATTGTATCAAGCACAATTTTTGCCTGTTATGATGAAATAATAAAGCAATTAATTCAAGATTTACAAGCACTGAAAATGTTGATCTAAGATGGTATAAAACCCTAGCTTACACTGATCTACTTACTTTAGTGCGATCAGTTGCTGTACATTCAATAAAAACATTCCGTGTGTTGAGTGTTATTTTACTGTGGTCTCCTGGCAAATAAAAAATATTAAAAAACATGTTTACAGTAACTATTTTTGCACAACCTATGATAAAACACAGCATTAATTCTGGGAAAAAAACATTTACATTGTGTTTATGTTTGCTTTTGGCACTGTCGCCTCACTGTTTCCTTTATCAATTGTCTGTTAGTGGACAGAATACTATACTCATTCCCAGATTTCAATATTCTGCTTAAGGAAGGATGCCAAGAAAAAAGAAGCATGTCTCACTCCAACATGTCAGTCCATGACCTCCTCTACTGTAATGAGGCCACACTCAGGTTAGAGGAGTCATCAGATATCCCCCTTTTCCAGACCCAAGTCTCTTTCGCCAATCGATTTCCCAGCTGTTTACTTCACCCCACCACCCGAGTTTCACCTATCACCTTGTAGTTTTTCCTTCCCTCCATCCACCTTCTCATTCTAACTCATCTTTTTCCAGTCCTGCTGAAGGGTCTCATTGACTGTACTCTTTCCCATAGATGCTGCCTGGCCTGCAGAGTTCCTCCACCATTTTGTATGTGTTGCTTAGATTTCCAGCATCTGCAGATTTTCTCTTGTTTGTGAAAAAAAGAATTCACTGGATTGCACTGGAAATGCTTGGCTTTAACTATAATAAAAAGATTTAGAGGAAACCCAATGAGTGTTCAAATTAATTTGAAAGTTTTAATAAGATAAACAGAAGATATTCCATTCAGTCTGTAATTGAGTAGCAAGAAGGGCAAATAATTAAGACCATTAGCAAAAGAACACAGGTAAAATTTAAAAGGACTTACTTTAAATGTAAATTGTTATTCAGACATCAAATACCCAAACAGAAAATAATGGGACAGAACTTAACAGATTTTCAAAAGGAACAAAATAAATGATTGGAAAGTGTGCACAATGTTTAAAATACAGAAAAATAACATGGCTCAGTGGCTAACTTTTCAGAAAGCTGATACCTCCTCAAAAAATACAACACATTCTTCAAATTTATTATTAAAAATCACTAAATATGAGACAAATGTAAAACACAAGACAGTCTGCAGATGCTGGAAGTTCAAAGCAACACACACACACACAAAATGCTGGAGGAACTCAGCTGATTGGGCAGCATTTATAGAAATGAATCAGCAGTCAGTGTTTCAGGCCAAGACCTTCCTTCACAACTGAGAAAGAGGGGAGAAGGTGTAAGACCAATGTAACTATGTATGAATAAACTAACATGAATATGATACAAAATGATATATCATAATATGACTCTGTAATTCATAGTCTATGATGGAAGAAATCTAGGAATGCTATTTCATATTGCAGTTATTCCAATTTTGTCTTTAGCAAATACAATGCACAAGCACAATGGTGGACAACTGCACAATTCCTTCTAATAGCAAAAGAACTGTTTAATTCTTATTGGAACAGCAAACCAATGCCATGACAAAGTTCTGTAAAAGCCCATGAGTTCTGAATCAGCTGAACAGTGAAATATCAAATTGTTTAAAATGATAGAGAATCAATGGGTGGAAACAGAAATCATTTCACTGGTGCTGATTCCAAAAGGAGGAGAGACAACCTACAGAGACCAGTTAGAAGTGAGAGCAGTCTTCTCACACAAACAGTTGTGAAAATCAATCCTGAATGGTGGAATCAGCAAAAAAATTAAAATTTTTAAAATATAGTAACATTTTGTAAGGAAAATATGGAAAACATTTAAAGAGGTATCATCAGCAGGCATGAGCTGAAATAGAAAGCTGCCCCAGCAAAAGCATAAATTAGAACACACTTTCCATATTACTGTACTCACCATTTATGATAGGGGGCATAGAAAGAACTATGCCGTTGCTATCGTAGATAACAGGGTAAACTGGTTTGTCTTCAATAATGTGTAAATAATGGCGAAGGTGACTATCTGTCTAGAAATCAAACCAAAATAATCATTTTCAAAACTAGTATCAGAACAAATTATTGTCAGATAGATGTCATTATATGCCTGCTTCTTTCTCTGATTTATCACAACATTAAGCACAATTGACAATAGAGTGCATTAAGTCCTCAATAATTCACTGTCCACAAACTCACCAAGTTTCAACTTTGTATATATACTACAGGCACTATTCATCATACAGAGTACAGAGAAAATTTACAAGGATTTTGCCGGGTCTGGAGGACCTGAGTTATAAGGAAAGACTGAATAGGTTAGGATTGTATTCTTTAGAACACAGATGATTGAGAGAAGATTTGACATAGGTATACAAAATTATGAGGGGTATAGATAGGGTTAATACAAGCAGGCATTTTCCACCGAGGTTAGGTGGGACTACAACCATGCGTTAAAGGTGAAAAGTGAAAAGTTTAACGAGAACATGAGGGGAAACTTCTTCATCCAGAGGATCGTCAGAGTGTGGAATGAGCTGCTAGCACAACTGGTGCGTATGAGCTATATTTCAACATTGAAGAGAAGTTTGGATAAGTATATGTATGGTAGGGATACGGAAGGCTATTATTCCAGTGCAGGTCGATGGGAATAGGCAGTTTAAACAGTTTTGGCAGAGATTAGATGGGCCAAAGAGCCTGCTTCTATGCTGTACTTCTCTATGACACAATGACTCTATTAAAAAACACATTCTTCCACAGCCTCTCACTGTGGCGTTTGGTAAATTCGAGTTACCATGAGATGGATTGTGTTTAATGTTGTCTATGAAAATAGTAATCAGATTTAAAATATCCAGTGAAGGAAATGTGCCATGTTTTGTCTAGTATGATCTTAGTGTGATTCCATAACCACATTACTCTGGCTGACTCTTCACTGCTTCATGAGCCCATCAGCTACATTAAGCTAAAGCAATACACAAAATACTGAAGGAACTCAGGACAGGCGGCATCTAAAGAAATGTCGATGCTCTGGTTGAGACCCTTCTAGACTGAAAAGGAATGGGGAAGAAACCAGTGCAAAAGGTTTGGGGGAGGGGGAGGAGACTTGCTGGAAGGTGAAAGGTGAAAGGTGAAGCCAGGTGGGTAAAGGTAAAGAGCTGGAGAAGAAGGAATCTGATAGGAGAGGAGAGTGGACCAGAGGAGAAATGGGGGTGGGGGAACCCAGGGGGGAGTGATAAGTAAGTGAGAAGAGGTAAAAGGCCAAACTGGGGAATAGAAGAAAAGGATAGGGGTAGGGACCTTTTTTTTAACCAGAAAAAGAAATCAATACTTATACCATCAGGGTGGGGGCTACCCAGACAGAATATAAAGTGTTGCGCCTGCACCCTAAGGGTGACCTCATCCTGGTACAAGAGGAGGCCATGGACGGACATGTCAGAATGGGAATGGAATCGGAATTAAAATGTTTAGCCAGCAGGAAGTCCTGCTTGTGGCAATGGAGCGGAGGGGCTCAATGAAGCAGTCCCAAATTTATTAGGGGTCTCACCAATGTAGAGGATGCCATATCAGGAGCACCGGACCCAACAGACGACCACAGAAGGCTCGCGAGTGAAGTGTTACCTCACATGAAAGGACTGCTCTGCATGGAGGTGAGGGAGGAGGTGAACGGGCAGATGTAGCACTTAGGCCCCCTGCAGGGATCAATGCCAGGAGGGAAACATGGGGAGAGATGAATGGACAGGGAATCGTGGGGGGTGCGACCCTTGTGGCAAGTGGGTAGGGGAGTGGTGGAGGGAGAGGTAAAGATACATTAAGTGGTAGGATCCCTTTGGAGATGGCGGGAGTTACGGAGGATGCAGAGATTCATGGGGTGGTAGGTAAGGACAGGAGTAACTGTGGCACTGTTAAGGAGGTGGGAAGATAGGCGAACCTGGATATGCCAGAAATGGAGTTGCAGGTGAGGGCAGCTTTAATAGTGGAGGGAGTAAAGAACAATGACACCACTGATGTCCTGGAAAGGAAAGCTGTAAACTGGAAACAGATGTGGCAGAGAAAGAACTGAGAAAGGGAATAGAATTTTTACAGGAGATAGGTGGGAAGAGGTATAGTCATGATAACCGTGTGAATTGGTACGTTTATAAAACATGTCAGATGTCGAGAAAGGGGAGGGAGGAGTCAGAAATGGACATTTATAATATGTATATAAAATACCACAATTGCAAGTTTCTCTTACCCTATAAAGATCCATAAGTTCCAGTGCAGTGTATTCTTTTGACTGGTTTAACGGTTTGAACTTAATTTCAGATGGTGGTTGTGCTGTATAAGTGAAGGGTCCTGATATTGTATCCAGATCATGCGTTCCAATAGCAACAAGAGCTCGCTTCCTAGAGAAGTATGTACATGCACATTAATCTCAAAATTTATTTCTGCCCTAATCATTCAGTATTGCAATAAAAACACCACAAGAAACATAAAGTGAAACATACAAAAATTGAAAGGACTGCAGGCAGTTAACTGCACATATGATATGAGCAGAAAACACTAAGATTACTCAGCATATCAAGCAGCATCAGTGGAGAAAGAAACATTGTCAACCTGTTCCTCTTTCAAGCAAATGTCAAGTTGATGAAAGGCCACCAACGTCAAATATTAACTGCTTCTCCATCATTAAACTGCCAAACCTTTCGAGCATTTCTGTTTTTATATTTCCAGGAACTCAGAGATTAGTTATACTTCTGGCACGTTTCAAAACTACACTTATAAAATTTAGATTTTATTTTAGTCTTAGATGGTCAGAAAGTCAGAGAATGAGAGGTCTCACCTGCAGATGTTCTGATGTAGTTTTTCCTGCAGCTCAATGAAACTATCATAGCAATCCTTGGTAAAAGTTATATTGCGAAGAACGGCTGCTACAGCATGTGGTCGAACCTGTGACGTCTACAAAAGGAAAATCTTCACAACAATGACACTTATGCAAAGTAATATTAAGGATACAGAATAACACTGTTACACAGCTGTGAAGGGCCCAGACCTTGCAACTATAACATCAAAGACTGCTAAATTTCACTAAAACTGCCAGCATCTTCAGAGTTTGTGTGTGTGTGTGTGTGTGTGTGTGTGTGTGTGTGTGTGTGTGCGCGCGTGTGCGCACTTGAATATAGGAATCCAGTAGTGCTGTCAGTGATTCAGTGCTCCTCTTCACACTGCTTTCCTCTGCATCCTTATACACTATAATCAAGGGAAACGAGCCATTTGATAAACCCTAGAGTTAAAATATAGCTAAACATTACACATTCTGTTTCCTGTCGTTGTAAGTTTTTTCAATATTCTTAGCCCCGCAGCCAGCAGGAAGCTTGGTGACATCATAGTTACAAGAAGGATCTATGAGGTACCATGAGGCAGCCAATAACGGAAAGGGGAAAATCAAAGAATAATAGATGACAGATAAGCAACAAGTTACGAAACCTGGGCCTCTATACCTCCTTCCGCAACTGGATTCTTGGCTTCCTCACCAGCAGACCACAGTCAGTGCAGATCAGAAATAACACCTCCTCCTCGCTGACAATCAATACTTCAAGGGTGCAAGCCTAGACTACCACTCTACTGTCTCTACATTCTAGGCACAGCTCAAACACCATCTATAAATTTGGCAATGACACACTTGTTGTTGGCAGAATCTCAGATGGTGACGAGGAGACATACAGCAGCGAGACAGAAAGGTTGGTTCATCATCATTAGGAACAAGGAATTGACTGTGAACTTCAGGAAGGGGCAGTCATGAGAACACACACCAGTCTTCACTGAGGAGTCAGCATTGGAAACTTCAAGTTTCTGGAGATCTCTGAAGATCTACCCTGGGGGGGGCCAACATACTGATGCAATTACATAGAAGGCATGCCTGTTGCTATATTTCTTTAGGAGTTGGAGAAAATTTTGGTACATCACCAAAGGCTTTGAAAAATTTCTACAGAGGTACCATGGACAGCATTCTGACAGGTTGCATCACTGTCTGGTATAGAGGTGACACTGCACAGGATTAGAAAAACTTCAGAGTGCTGTAGTCTCAGCTAGTTCCATCATGGGTACCAGCATCCCAAGCATCAAGGACACCTTTAAAAGGCAATGCCTCAGGAAGATGGGATCCACCATGATGGAGCCTCACCACCCAGCACATGCCCTCTTCTCAACACTTCCATCAAGTAAGTGATATGGGAGCCTTAAGATGCACATTCAATGTTTTAGGAACAGCTTCTACCCCTCCAGCATCATATTTCTGAATGCTACCTTACTATTTTGTTCTCTTTTTGCACTATTTATTTTTGTTTTATATATTATTATTCCAACTTACACAAATTGTTATGTACAAAAAATATTTTTTGGACTGTACGGCTGCCATTAAACGACAAATTTCACAACATAGGGAAGAATCGCTACTGGGTCCCTTGTTTTTTGCCCTCTATATCAATGATCTAGACGATAATGTGGGGAGTGTGGTAGAACAGAGGGATCTGGGAATACAGATCCATAATTCCTTGATGTCACAGGTAGATAGGATTGTAGAGAGAACCTCTGGCACATTAGCCTTCATAAATCAAAATACTAAGTACAGGAGTTGAGTTATGATGTTGAAATTGTATACAATATTGGTGTGGAGTATCATGCACAGTACTGATTAGCTACCTACTGGAAAGGTATTAATAAAATTGAAAGACTATAGAGAATTTAAAATAAAGTTGCAGGACGTAAGGATATGTGTTATAGGGAAAGGTTGAATAGGTTAGGACTTCATTGGAACGTGGGAGAATGAGGGGAGATCTGTTATAGAGGTACATAAAATGAGGAGTGGCATAGATAGAGTAAAAGCAGACATCCCACCTCTCCCGGAAGTTCTGGGAGTCTCCCGCATATTGGTAGCGGCTCCCTGACACCCGCAAATTATATACAATATCCCAGTAATCGATAAGGGGGGGGGGGGGGGAGAGAGAGAGGGAGAGGGAGGGGGGGGGAAGAGAGAGAGAGGGAGAGGGAGAGAGAGGGAAAGGGAGAGGGAGAGAGAGGGAGGGAGAGAGAGCGTGCGCACGTGCCATGGCAGAGTGTTCCAAAAAAAGAAAATATAAAACGCACTTCACCCTAGACTACACTAAAGTGTATCCCTGCCTAATAGGAGTCAAAAATAATGACAGTGTTGCTCACTGCACTGTTTGCAACAGTGACTTTTCTATACCCCATGGTGGGTTAAAACGTAAAAGACATGTTGAGGTGAGTTTAACAGGCTTCATTCGTTCATTAGCATAGCTAACATTATTTAAACTAGCTGGCTAGCTGACAAAGAGCTACTCTATTGCAGACCATTGAAGTCAGTCCCATTTGCAACACCTCCTACCCCTCCTAAAGATATAGTGTTAGAATTAACTGTGTAGCAGTGCCACCATGCTCAGGATCCCTTGGCCCCTGGTGAAATACTGGCACTCCCAGTATCTGGAGAAATACGGGCACTCCCAGTACCCGGTGAACTACCGCAAATTGATGGTGCTACCTCCCTGAAATGAGTTTTTGCAGGGTGGGATGTCTGTAAAGCAAGCAGGCTTTTTCCACTGAGGAACTGAGGTTAGGTGAGACTACAACTAGAGGTGCTGTCACCTCTGGATATGCATACACTTACACTAATGAACTATTGGAAAAAGCAGCATTGCACTTCTGCATGCAAAATTAGTGTAGAATAACAATTGTACCCTAAAAGAAACCACTCATTCACCTGAGGGGCAAAAACCTTCAGTAATCCAATGGCTTGTTATACACAAAACAATTTAATACCACAGTAAAACAAGCTACTGTGAAGGCAAGTAGTTGCTGACTTTTAATACAAGGACATATCAGATAAAGTCTTGCTGCAAATATGTAGAGCTTTAGAGACCACATCGGAATAATGTACAGTTTTGTTCTCCACATTTTCCTAGTTTTCAGGCAATGTAGAAAGGTTCTTTGAAATGAGTGATAGGTTTGTCCTATAATTCATTAGCCTGGCACATGGTTTCAAGGGTTTCCAAGAATAAGACCTAATCTCATTGAATTACAAGATTCATAGAGTCGATTAAGTGGATACTGTTCACCTGGAATCATCTTACTACAATAGGATGTAAGATTTTGTGTTTACTTAGAGGTCATCAACCTTTGGAATTCTGTAGCCAACAGAACTAGTGTATCAAACTATTGGTTAGAAATATTGTTGGATGGAGTACCAACAATAACACCCACACATTTAACTGTTTTATTGAATACAAACACAATTAAACAAAGAAATAATGCATGACTGACCCTCTTCATCTTCAGCAAATGTAATTATAAATAAATACTCAGATGGTTCACAGATTTGACAAAATAGTAACGGGTGCTGTTCACAATTCTGCATCTTACACTTCAGTTCACTATTTTTTACATCCATTTACAAGGCAAATTATTTCATACCTCTTTGGTGATCACTAACTTCTGCATGTCTCCATTTAGTGGTCCCACTCTCGTGTATCTAGGGCCTTCAATTCTGTTTTGGAACATGAAAATTAGACTATAACCATCACTACACTGCTGAAGTAATGGATATTTGGAACATTAATGATTTCATAACAAACAAAACAGAATCTAAGCAACAAATTCTGAACAGAGTAAAGGAATAACATAATTTTTTCAGAAATATTACTTGTTCTTGAAGACCTGCAATCCACGGGTTAATCCTTCCAAGCATAAGAGGTCATAGCGATTCGCAGGCACGTCAATTTTATACAGCACCATCTCTGATGCACCATCGGCTTTTCCATCTCCTTGTTCTCTGGTTATAATATCCTTTTCAGATGTCTGAAGATAACGAAATATATATATATATACTACATACATATATACCATATATTAAATATTTATATTTACACATACCAATTTTATAACCGTTGGGCATTATTCTATTTGGATTAGAAGTATTCCATAATGTGACCATGCCATCAAGCAAAGAAGCTAAACAGAATGTAGTAGAATGATAAGGACCACTGACTAAGATTTGATCCCAGACTGATGTTAATAGTTCTCCATCACTACTAACTAAAGTGAAATGAAGTCTAATTCTCCACATGGTTTGCAGGCTGGTGGAAGCAATTGAGTATAGTCATGTATCCACGCTTTGTGCTGTTTAGTTAAGTTTAGTTAGTTGAGAGAGGGTGAGCCAGGGACAAATTTTTTCTGTCAATCATTAACTTTACCTGCTTCATTATTTCACTTATTCTGCTAATTGCGCTGTTGCTAATTTTGATCACTCATCTTTGCTGCTTTTGTAATAAAGGATCGAATGTACTTTTCTCAACTTGGAATTCAGTTATTTGCAAATGCCAATCCCTCCCTCTGTCTCTCAGTGATTTTGGTTTGTTTTTAAGTAACTGCTACAACATACATTCTTACATTAGGGCAAGTTCAAATACAGCACCCTATATTATTTACAAAGAATGATCATGAACATGGGATAAAGCCAAGCGGAGTAAATACACCTATAGAACTCTACACAGTCAGCAAAGAACACCTGGAAGGACAAATCCTCCCCTACTTTTCTTTCAACTAGAACATCTGTTTCCTTGCAAGACAGATCTTGACATCTAGATGTCATATTTACAAGCTATTTATATGGCATTTAGAAACAATAATTTGATACTGTACCACTTCATCCAATTCCAGGCCAAATTCAAAACATAATTCATCAAATTCTTCATCAGCTGTAAAACAAAATAATCAAGTTGGACATTGCAGAAACCAAAAACTGAACTAAATGCCTGAAATAATCCTAGAATGTCACAGAGTTAAGAGAAACTATTTGCAAGATACATTAAGTCTACTTTAAGTATCCTGTTTTAATCCTCATTGCATTGAAAACTTAGGAAAACATCAAATTACTGTTTGAAAGTCAATTTTCAACTGACCACACCATACACTTCAAAGATTTCTATTCAGTGAATGCAAGTTCTAATACTGATGGAATGCTAGGTTCATCACAAATTGCATTTCACAGCACTGTCATAGACTAACACTTAAAGGAATTAGTTTCAATCAATTTGAAGGACAGAAAATTCTGTATTCTTCAAAAATCTAACCTGAATAAGATAAAGGAACTAAGTTTTTGTTAACTTTCTACTATCCTCTAATTCTGTGATTAATTTATGTCAATTCATAATAGAAAGAATCTAATAACAGCTCAAACAAAAGCTAAACATAATGCAAGCCATGTTCAGTTAAACATCCTGTCAGTTAATAGAACAAAAAAGCTCCAAGTTTTTTTTCCCTTGCCTCGTCAACTGAGATTTCTCTAGTACTTTCTTCCTTAGGAAAATCCTTTAATTACTTCTGTTTTTTCTCCTCTCCTAAGATAATTCTCTGTTCTTCCAAGGGTGCAACTGTACATTTCCCCTAAACTGATAACTTTTTGACTTCAATCCAGAAAGTAGACACTGTCAGGCTTTCCAATTGTAAAGAAATTTGCAACAAGACAAATGTTGAGATCTTACTGGTGAGAACATGAGAATGCTCTCCAGCAAGAGTAACATTACCCAGATGGCAAGATGACATTGACCCCTCCCTCACACACAAAAGAAAGGCAAACTTTAGTGCCCAAGACAGCCTAATATCAGAAAGACAAGGTTCAAAATGTCAGGCCTTTTAGCATTTATTACAGAGGTTGGGAATGTCCTTCTCTTTAATTATACAAGTTTAGAAGTTGACTGGAGAATGACTCATATGGTGAAGAGACGTATAGCAGTGAGATAGGTCAACTGGTTAAATGGTGTCACTTCAACAACTTTGCACTTAATGTCAGAAAGACTAAGGATTTGATTGTGGACCTCAGGAAGGGGAAGTTGGGACAACACAAAATTATGAGGGGCAGTGAATGGTATACAGAAATATGAGGAATATAGATAGAGCAAATGTAAGCAGGCTTTTTCCACTGTGGTTGGGTGAGATTAGAAGTCATGGGTTAAAGATGAAAGGTGAAAGGGAAACATGAGGGGAAACTTCTTCACTTGGAGGCAGTTGAGAGTGAGGATTGAGCTGCCAGTGGATATGTGGTTAAATTTCAACATTTTAGAGAAATTTGGATAAGTACATGGATGGGAGGTGCATGGAGCACTATATTGCAGGTGCAAGTTGACGGGACTGGGTAGAATAATAGTTTGGGAAGCACCAGATGGGCTAAAGAGCCTATTTCTGAGCTGTAGTGCTCTATGACTCTATGAACATACACCAGTAAACATTGAAGTGTCAGCAACGGAAAGCCAGAGCAGCTTCAAGTTTCTTAGTGTCAGCATCTCAAGGGATCTACCTTGGCTCCCAACGTATTGATGCAATCATGAAGAAGGAACACCTGTGGCTCTATTTCCTCAGGAGTTTGAGATGATTTTGCATGTTACCAAAGACTCTTGCAAATTTCCCCAGATCTACAAATTAATCTAATGCATTGGACCAAACGCCATTGCGGAGGGTCATAGACTTAACCCATCCATCATGAGCTCCCCACTATCGACAGCATCTTTATGCAGCAGTGTCTCAAAAAGGTGTCAGCCATCATTAAGGACTCTCACCATCTAAGACTTACCCTCTTCTTGTTACTAATCGGGGAGCAGGTAGAGGAGTCTAAAGACCTACACTTAACTATTCAGAATCTAAATTTGGCTTGATGATAAGAGGCAGAGGGCAATGGTTGAAATACATTTTTCTTATTAGAAGTAGTGGTGTACCACAGGGGTAAGTGCGGTGCACAGATCCTTGTATGTGATCCAGATCACATATGCATACAAGTTCATACAAATATTATTAAATTCACATAAAAAACGGCC
Organism: Hemitrygon akajei; assembly: GCF_048418815.1. Taxonomy (NCBI): domain Eukaryota; kingdom Metazoa; phylum Chordata; class Chondrichthyes; order Myliobatiformes; family Dasyatidae; genus Hemitrygon; species Hemitrygon akajei. Next base: position 141,268,684 of record NC_133126.1, read on the forward strand.
TTGTTTGTATGTAACCTCCCACAGTAATCACAAATCATTGTCTCCGAATAACATAAGCCTTCCGTTTCACCATGTTTTTGGAATCACTTCTATTGATACTTGCGCAGTGACACTTTATTTGTAATCCAACATGCACTGCTACTTCAAGCACATCAAAACCAGGCACGAGATAATTCAGATTCTGTACCATTCTAACTAGTTAGGGGGTAGACAATAAATGAATGTTCACATTTACTGGCCTTCATCAACACCTTTCATTTCAATACTGTGGAAGTTATGTTTATCGTTATGTGTAATTCTGTGCACTTTCTAACTAATGGACATCTATAACAACAAAATCTGTTCGTAACCCAAGGACAACCCATTCTCTGTATATTAATGATTTATGTGTTATGTTGCAAGTACTGTATGATTGCTAAGTTTGTAAACACAGAGAAAATTAGTTGGAGTTATGGTTGTCTAAATCTCCCTGTCTAAGTTATGGTCACCACACTATAAGAGGACACAGTTGTGCTGCAGAGAGAAGATTCACCTCACTGAGATGTTGGGTGGATTGAATGACTTTAGTTGTGAGGATAGATCAGATAGGTTGGATTTATCTTCCAGGAGCGAAAGAACCTGAGAGGATACCTGACTGAAGTATCTACAGTTGCAAGAAAAAGTTTGTGAACCCTTTGCAATTTCCTGGTTTTCTGCATTAATTACTCATAAAATGTGGTCTAATCTTCACCTAAGTAACAATAATAGATAAGCACAATCTGGCTAAACTAATAACACATAAACAATTGTACACCTTCTCATCAACACTGAGTACACCATTTAAACAATCATAGTCTAGGTTCAAAAAAGTACGTGAACCTCTGAAATAATGCCTTCTACAAAAACTATTTGGAGTCAGGTGTTCCAATCAATGAGATGAGATTAGAGGTGCTGGTTGTGGACGGGCCCTGCCCTATAAAAAGGACACACAAAGTCAGGTTACTGACAGAGCCGGTTCTTCTCAAGAAAGATCCGTTTATGTGCACCATGCCCTGATCAAAACAACTTTCAGAGGATCTTAGAAGAATTGTAGAGATGCATGAAGCTGGAAAAGGCTACAAACGCATTTCTAATGACCTGAGTGTTCATCAGTCCACACAAGAGAAACTGAATACAAATGGAGGAAATTCAGTACTGTTGCCACTCTTGCCAGGAGTGAGCGTCCTGCAAAGATTGCACCAAGAGCACAACATGAAATCCTGGAGGAGGTGAAAAAGAACCTAAGGATAACAGCAAAAGACCTACAGAAATCTCTAGAACTTGCTAAACTCTCTGTTCATGTGTCCACTATAAGAAAAAGACTGAACAAGAATGGTGTTCGTGGAAGGACAACATGGAGTAAGCCACTGCCCTCCAAAAACAAACACTACTGCATGAATAAAAGTTTGCAAACACCACCTGGATGTTCCACAATGCTTCTGGGACAATGTTCTGTGGACAGATGAGACAAATGTTGAACTTTTTGTAGAGATGCGCACCACTACATTTGGAGGAAAAAGGGCGCTTCACATCAACACCAAAACCTCATCCCAACTGTGAAGCACAGTGGAAAGAGCATCAAGGTTTGGGGCTGCTTTGCTGCCTCAGGGCCTGGACAGCTTGCAATTGTTGAGGGAACAATTAATTCAAAATTGTATTAAGAAGTGTTACAGGAGAATGTCAGGATAGCAGTCCGTCACCTGAAGCTTAATAGAAGTTGGATGATGCAGTAAGATAATGATCCAAAATACAAGAGAAAATCAACAACAAATGGTTTAAAAGGAAGGAAATTCGTGTTTTGGAATGGACAACTCAGAATCCAGACCTTAACCCATCTGAGATGCTGTGGCATGACTTGAAGAGGGCTGTTCATACAAGGTATCTGAGAAATATTGATGAACTGAAACAGTTTTATATGGAGGAATGGTCTAAAATTCCTCATTGCCATTGTGAGAGTCTGATCAGGAAACATTTGGAGGTTACTGCTGCTAAAGGAGGGTCTACCAGTTATTAAATACAAGGGTTTACATACTTTTTCAGCCTTGACTGATAGTGATTAAACACTGTTCAATAAAGGCATGAAAAATACAACTGTTTGTGTGTTAATAGTTTAGGCAGATTGTGTTTGTCTATTATTGTGACATAGATGAAGATCAGACCAAATTTTATGAGTAATTAATGCAAAAAAACAGGTAATTGCAAAGGGTTCATAAACATTTTCTTGTAACTGTAAAAATAAGCAGCACAGATAGGGTCATCATCATCGTCATCAGGTGCCATGCCCAGTTTGAGCTCTGACTGCCATGGCCCACACACTCCTGTTTCGGGTCAAGTGGATCAATTCATTGGTATTCATCTCCAGTTCTCTGGCTACTGTCTCCATCATCATTTGTCTTTGCCTTCCTCTTGCTTTCTTCCCTTCAATCTTTCCCATAATTACCGTGCATTCTAACTCCTCTTTCCTAATCACATGTCCAATGAAGCCACATTGCCTTTTCATGATCTCATAATTATTTCTCTTATTGTGATTGCTCTGTTCAAGACATCCTCATTAAATATTCATTTCGTCCATGATATTCTTTGCATCCTCCTTAAAAACCACATCTCTGCTGCTTCAATTAGTTTCCTCATATTACTAGATATTGTCCAACATTCTGAACCATATAACATAACTGGATAAATGTAACATTTCAGTACTCTGAGGTGGGTTTTAATGCCTAGTTTAGTGCTGGTCAGTAAAGGTGTCTTTTGCCATCCCTATTCTCCTCTTGATGTCCATGTCACACCTGCCGTCTGATGACACCCAGCTTCCTAAGAGGCAAAAGTTCTGTACTGTACTTGTTTTGTCTTCCCCATTTATTCTCCGCCTGCAGATAGGATTCTCCTTTTTGGATATCACCATACTTTCTGTCTTTTTGCAATTGATAGTCAGACCCATTTTTGTACTTTCTTCAACAACTATATCAATTAAGTTTTGTACTTCTTCCTCCATACTTGCAATTAACAGTGTCATCCGCATATTTGAAATTATTGATGTTTTCACCGCTAATTTTGATTCCCAAGATGTCTCTTCTTTTTTGTAATATTGTTTCACTGTACATATTAAACAAATCAGGGGAGAAAACACACCCTTGTTTAACACCTCTCTTGATTTTCGTAAACGGACTCACTTCTCCATCTATTCTTACAGCGGCAGTTTGTTCCCAGTACAGATTTCTGATTAGGCGGAGGTCTTTCAAATCTAGACCTAGTTTCCTGTAATATTTCAAATAACTTATTGTGCTTCTCTTTATCAAATGCTTTTGTGTAGTCGATAAAACAAACAAACCGTTTTGCACTTGAATAGCTCATTCTGATAGTATTCTTAATATCAATATCGCATTTGTTGTACCTTTGTCTTTCAGAAACCCACATTGTTCATCAGCTTGTATCTTACTTTTAGCTCTTGTCTTCAAAATTCTTAGAAGTATCTTGGTGATATGACTCATTAAACTTATGGTCCTATGTAATTCACATTCTATTGCTGGAGGTTTCTTAGGAAGAGTGATAAATACTGATTTTTTTCATCTCTTCTGGTATTATTCCAGTCTCATGTCATTGATTAAATTAGTAAGTTTTTCAATTCCATAATCTTCAAGGGCGATAAGGGTAGACAGTCAAAATATTTTCCAACGAAGGGGGTAACAGACACAAATGAGAAGATATTTCAAAGGGCGAAAGTTTACTTTCCACCCTCTCCCCGCTCCCCCCCCCCCTCCAAAGAATGCACTGACAAATGAGATGGTCTCCACCCGAAATGTACGCCATTCCTCGTAAATGGACAAAGGGGACAGCATATGTGTAGTAGGCCGAATGGCCCGCATCTGCACTATTTGACGCTGTTTGATGAATAAAATATACTTATCGGAAAGGAAGAGAACGCCCATTGCACGCTGCAACCACGGGAATGCAAACGCCGGCTGCATGATGCAATCGTGGGACGGAAGGGTATTCAAATGAATGAATGCAGAACCCTCGAAGGGCCTGTATCCACGCTGTATTGTTCTGTGGTTCTAGCGGAGGCAGTCTGATGCTGCACATTTCACACTATATAGCCCACCCTTCAGCTTCCTCACCATCCCCTCCCTCAATCTGTCTGTCCCTGACCCGTGTGTGATCTTTTCCTTTTCCCCCATCCTCGTTCACCGAGACCCTCAAGCCACCGACACGGCTACAAAGAATGAGTGAATCAATCAATAAACTCACTGTACGTTTGCCCTAAAGCCCGGAATAACAAATCCCGTTTCACACCGATGGTCGGCATGGTCAGAACCGGAGGAAATTAAGACAGAGCGCATGCGCACCGAAGTTGACCTCTACCTCCTACTAGTTGTCTTTCCCGTTCCTGCGGTCTCCTGCTATTTTGATTTTTTTTAAATAATCTATTAGAAATATACCTTGTTTGTTTATTAAATCTTATTGAAATAGTTAAAATATGCATTCGTTTGCAATAACCTTCAGGCGGGTAATGTAGTTACCTACTCGAGTAAAATTAAGAACTTGTACTGCACCAGGACCCCGGAGGCGCTGATGTAATTTCTGGGCGGATCCCGAGAGAAAAAGTAGGCGAGGGTTTGAGTTATGAGCTGTCAGTATGTGGTTTGTAAAAGCGAAAAGTTGCATGCGTGCGAACTACAAATACGACTGTGGCATGTCCGTAAATATTCGTATTGGACAGAGTTGCAGACGTCAGTTGTAGTGTACATGGAAGAGCTCCGATGCATTGTTAATGCGCACATGCGAGTGCTGACGAGCCGGAGCACGTACCAAGACCCGACTGCTCTGAATACTCGAGGGAAAGAAGCCAGCTCCCTCTTAATGCCAGCAAAGAACCTGATCATATTGTGCTCTGTGTTATGGTATATGGCACAGGTTAGGTCCATACACCATTTCTGTGTTGCAGCAGTCATTCAGGATGAGTTCCAGGGAACATATTTATATGCAAGTTCCATAGAAAGTGTAATTTAATCCTCATCCTGATAACCATCTTTGCATCGATCCTGGTACTCAAATACCATAAGGCAGAATGAGGCCAGTCATTGCGTCAAATCTGTTCTATCATTCAATCATGGCTGATTTATTCCCTCTCAACAGATGCCTTTCCCCATAACCTTTGACCCCTGTCTAATCAAGAACCTGTCAACCTCTGCTTTAAATATACCTAATGACTTGGCCTCCAGGGCTATCTGTGGCAATGAACTACCGTCTGGCTAAAGAAATTCCTCCTCATCTCTCTAATAAATGGATATGCCTCTATTCTGAGACTGCCCTATGCTACTAGAGTCTGCCACTATAGGAAACTACGCACGTCACGACACACTGAAGTCCCACATGTTCCTAGCGTTGCAAAGGGGTGGCCTGGTCTTCCAACCATATAACCTATTCGGTTGGATTCTGCCATATCCCCTGTGTCTCATAAGTTTCTGCAAATAAACACCTTTTGAAAACAAGTCAATCAGCCTGTCTGTGCAGAAAGCCTTCTAGTCCCATGGAGGAAGGAGATGGTGGAATCTGTGAGGTGGTTTCCCAAGCAATCTCTTAGTCATTTTGCATATGTGTCACAAACTTTCAACGCAGCTTCAAGACTTTCCATGGGCAGTGGTGAGATAAGCCATCTGTCAGCTTCTTCACAGACACCCAGTGTCTGTGTCCCTCTGTGTACTCTCCTCAAGGTGGCGGCTGTGTGAATGAGACTGTCATCCACCTGCTTATAACACTGTTGCCAAGAAAATCCAGAAAGAAATTTGGTCCTCCTCAAGATCCACTTAAGTATTTGCATAAGAGAGCTCTACAGCGCAAACTGAGACAAACATCAACTGCTGCTGGGAGATCACATCAGTGAAAGGCAGTGCTTGGTCCTTGTGAAATGTGTTGGTGAGTTGACGGCAAGTGACAGCTGCAGGCTGGAGCGTTCGAGGATCAAGCTAATGTGCTGCAGCTGGCTGCAAGGGCTCTTTGAAGAATGGGTCCTCCCACCACTGGACACTGAGCAGCTGGGCCTGTGTAATAAATATCAGGCTTATTGCTGACAAATTATTTGGGATGGAAAAAAAATTATGGCATGGATAGAATGTCAACGTTAAATATCAGTGTAATGGTATGCAGACAATCAATGTTCCCTAATCTATAGTTCCACATTTTATGAATAAAATATGACTTGGAAAAGAGGATGAACTTCACAGACTGCAAGGCATTTGAAAATTAACAAGCACATTCAAGAGTAAACTGGAAGGCAAATGAAATATTCTCCTTAATTACATGGAATATCGAGTATAAATGTAAGAATGTCTTAATATGACTCTTCAAGAGTTTGGTGAAACCACACCTTGCATCTGGTTTGGTCCCCTTTTATTAAGGAACGACAAGCTTAGTGATGATGTGCTGAAGTTTCATTTGATTCTTGGTAATGAAGGAATTACTCTACAAATAAGATTGGGTGGAGTGGGGTTAACTTTATAGAACTTAGAAAGTAAACAGTACGGCACAGAAACAGGCCCTAATGTGCAGGACCAAAGAAGTTAACAATCAAGTGTCCAACTAAATTAATCCCTTCTCCATATCCTTCCCTTTCATCTACATTCATGATCCTATCTAAGAGCCTCTTGAATGCTTCTGTCATATTTACCTCCACCACTACCTCAGGCAGTGCACTCCAGGCACTCACCACTCCCTGTGTAAAAATAAACTCTGCCTATCTTTTTTCAGTTTACCCCCTCTCACCTTAAATGCATGCCCTCTGTATTCGATAATTTAATCCTAAGAAAATTATACTGGCTGTCTACTCTATCGATGACTCTCATAATCTTATAAACCTTCCCCGGATAGATCCTCAGAGATGTTGACACCAAGGACATCTATCTTGCTTCAGTATGCTTCCTCATTACCATCTGAAATTCTGTCAACAATTGTCGTTTATAACAATAGTTATTTATGCTACTGGTCTATTTAAGTTTCTGTTCAATGATGGTTCCTAGTGTCTTCAAAGTGTTGGATTAACTATTGTAATCGCACAGAATAGCAAACAAAAATAATTAAACTTTCCTTTTGGAGATGGTCATTGCCTGGCACATCTGTGATATGTGTGTTATTTGCCACGTGTTAGGTCATATGAGAATGTTGTATAGATCTTCTTGTATTTGCTGTAATATTGATAATGGATTACTCATTACGCTCATCAAACAAAAACATCCCATATGAGGAAGATTATTGATGAAGCAACTGCAAATGATTAGGTTGCCCTTAAAAACTCTGGCAGTGGTGTTCTCAGGATTGAAATGATGGACCTCCAATAACTATAATCATCTTTCATTATACTATGTATGATTATAGCTGCTGGATTTTTTACGCCCATTGTCTTCAGTTTGATGATACATTTCAAATGCAGCTTGGATGTCAAGTGTAAGTAACCACCACTCACCTCTGGAATTCAGCTCTATAGTACTTGTTTAGATGAAGGAGGTAGTAAGGTCTATTGAGAGTCAACATTGGATGATGTGTGCAGATAATAAATCGTACGCCTTAGACCGAATTGTTTGTGACACCTTCTGTCATAAAATATATTCAATCTAAAGTAAAAGTTAGGAAGGATTATGGTTTATTTTGATCTAGGAGAAATGTGGAATTGATGCTAAAGTTCAAATCACCAATATCTTTTTAAATGTGAAGAAGGTTTAAGGAGCCACAGGGGCTATGCATATTCCAGTTTCTATAGTTTTTATGCCTAGACTTATAATGCTGATAGTAATAATTAGCAAGTGTATCATTTGCCTAAATTAATAACCCACATAATAACCACAAATTTCACTTTAAAAAACTCTTCCACTCAACATGGAATAACACTGAAATATCAGGAACTGATCCAGATCTGATCTATAATTATAATTTCTTTTTGCTATGTGCTAACTCAAGTGATCTTATGTCTAGTTATCTAATTTTCTAAATTACAACAGTAACAATATTTAAAATGTAAATCATTATCTGCTAACTATTCAAGATATTCCAGGGTTCTAAAAGTCTGCACTGTATACAAATGCAAGTTGTTTCAGTTTAATTTTGATCACCTTCATGTAATCCAATTAGGGAAGCAAAATATATTTAGATAAATAGCCCCAATTTGTTAATTATGAGCACATGCATGACCTTAGATAATACATCCCATCATGTTTGGAGATAATAGTTACAATATATTACCAAATGGCATGTTGTCACATTTTATATGTTCACAGCTGGGTTGTTTGCTACAGTATAATATAGTTGGTGGTAAATATGTTGCTACTTCTAATTCTGTATCCCTATTAGTAGAACAACAGGTTTTTATTTTCAAATCTGGCCAAATTGTAAATATACTGCAGTAATTGAATACTGTTTCTTTCCGTTTATGGTCAGCACATTTCCTGAGTAAAGGTGTGTTCTTTATATTAAAAAAAGTCGAGGTGTAAAACAAATTACTTTATTCAAACACTGAACTGCATCTCATGTACCCTAAGGGACCCATTTGAAATATATTTAAAATATATTTAAAAAATGTAACTGCTGTATTTATCTTATCAACTTTTTCTAACCTGCCCAAATGCTTGTCCTCAACGCATAAGAAATTCTTTCACTTACATAATGAAGTCATTATTAATGGCCTCACTGAGAAAGCATGTTCCATTTAGATCATCAGACCATAAGACATTGGAACAGAATTAGGCCATTCAGCTTGCTTCACCATTTGATCATGGCTGGTCCATTTCCCTCTCAACCCCTTACTTCTGCCTTCTCCCCATAACCTTTCATGCCCTCACTTATCAAGAATCTACCAACCTCTGCCTTAAATCCACTCAGTGACATGGCCTCCACAAATTCCACACATTCACCATCCTCTGGCTAATGAAATTCCCTCTCATCTCCATTCTAAATAGACATCCCTCTCATCTGAGGTTTTGCCCTCTGGTCCTAAGCTCCCCCAGTACAGGAAATATCCTCTCCAAATTCACTCTATATAAGGCTTTCAACATTTGATAGGTTTCAATGAGCTACTCTTCATTCTTCTAAATTCCAGCGAGTACAGACTCAGAGCCTTCAAATGCTCCTCATGTAATAAGCCTTTCAATCTCGCAATCATTTTCGTGAACCTGCTTTGAGCCTTCATCAATGTCAGCACATCCTTTCTAAGATAAGATGCCAAAACTGCTCACAATACTCCAAATGAGGCCTCACCAGTGCCTTATAAAGCCTTCACATTTCATCCTTGTTTTTCACGTTCTAGTCCTCTTGAGATAAGTGCTAACTTTACATTTGCCTTCCTCAGAATGGATTCAACCTGAAAACTAAACTTTAGCACTATGACTCTCAAATCCCTTTACACCTCGGAATTTTGAATTTTCTCCCTGTTTAGAAAATAATCTTCTAAAAAACCTGCCACCACCAGTTGTTGTATCATCCACAATTCTGGCCAACATAGCCATCAATTCCATCATCCAAATCATTGGCATACAAAGTAAAGAAAAAAGGCCCCTGCAGAGTACCAGTAGTCACCAGCAGCCAACTAGAAAAGGCTCCCTTTATTCCCACTCTTTGCCTCCTGCCAATCAGCCAATGCTCTATCCATGCAAGTATCTTTCCTGTAATACCACGGGCTCTTGCTAGGCAGCGTCATGTGCAGTATCTTGTCAAAGGCCTTTTGAAAATCGAATATGCAATATCTACCAATTCTCCTTTGTCTGTCCTGCTTGTTATTTCCTCAAAGGGTTCCAACAGATTTGTCAGGCAATGTATCAGTGGATGTCAATAACTTGGATTTTCAGTCGGTATCTGGTAAGGTGCCACACATGAGGCTGCTTAACAAGATAAACTCCTACGGCATTACGGGAAAGATACTGACTTGGATAATGGAATGGCTGTCAGACAGGAAGCAGTGAGTGGGAATAAAGGGGGCCTTCTCTGGTTCATTGCCAGAGACCAGTGCTGTTCCTCAGGGGCCAGTGTAGGGACTGCTACTTTTCAAAGGTTTCAAAGGAACAATTAAAGTCAGAGAAATTGGATGGTGTCAAGCTCCTTGAGTGTTGATAGAGCTGCACTCATCCAGGCAAGTGGTAAGTATTCCATTACACTCCTGAGCCTTATAGATGGTGGACAGGCTTTGTGGAGTCAGAAGGTGAGTTACAGGCCACGAGTGGGATCCAGTATCAGCCATGATGGAATGGTGAAACAGACTCAATGGGCTGAACAATCTAATAGTGCTCTTATGTCTTATGGTCTTATTTCCCCTTAAAGAAACCATCCTGACTTTGGTCTATTTTATCATATGCCTTCAAGTACCCTGAAATCTCATCCTTAACGATCAAATTCAATTTCTTCCCAACCACTGAGGTCAGGCTATCAGGCCTACCTTTCTTCTGCCTCCTTTCCTTCTTGAGGAAAGGACATTTACAAATTTCCAGTCCTCCAGAACTACACCAGAATCTATTGATTCTTGGAAGATTATTACTAATACCTCCACAATCTCTTCAGCTACTTCCTTCTGAACTCACATGTGTAGTCCATCTGGTCCAGGTGAATTATCCACCTTCAGATCTTTCAGCTTCCCAGGCACCTTCTCTGTAGTAATAGCAACTACACTCACTTCTGCTCCCTGACACTCACAAATTTCCAGAATACTGCTCGTGTCTTCCACAGTGAATTCAGATGCAAAATTATTATTCCGTTCATCTGCTAATTCCTTGTCTCCCATTACTATCTTTCCAGCATCATTTTCCAGCGGTTTGATATCTACTCTCATCTCTCTTTCACTCCTTATATATCTGAAAAATCTTTTGGTATCCTCTTTTATATTATTGGCTAGTTTACATTCATATTTCATCTTTTCAACTTTCTTGTGACCTTCCATCCCAGCAAGAAATAGACTGATCACAACCTCAGTACATATTAAATCTGAAGTAAGCTTCTGGCCCTTCTTTCACTGAGACTATTTGCTACTGGATTTCTAAAGCTTATGCTCTTTTCTAACCCCTGGAATCAAATATTCCGTTAATATTCTGATGAACTTCCATTCCAATTTTCACCCTTTATAAAGATACGTTCATTTGAAACTCTGTTGCTCTTTCTTAACTTCACCAAGTCATTACTCTCTCATCACTGGCCAACACTGGCACACTGGCTTAAGTTTTAGAACATTGAAATTTAAATGTTAACAAAGCCTTATATTGTGTTCAGTTTTCTTTATTTGCATCTCTCCTTTTTGCTGTGACCTCTCACAGCAACCCGCCCCCCCCCCCCCCACAATCCTTTAAGATCTCCAGGTTTGGATATGAGTGTCTGGGTTTCATCACTGACACCATATCTTATGCTGCCCATGTCCTAAATGTTCTGGATCTCACACTAAGCATATCTTAGTTATTTCTAATATGTATCTTAATGATAATTGTTTTCATGTCTTAAGACCAAGCATTTGGTTATCTGTAGCAGCGTCTTTTTCTTTTGCTCCATTCACATTTCTATCTAATTTTGTCCCTATGATGCATGTAGAAGCATTTGACTATAAAGTAGGTACCAGGTTAAGGTGATGGAAATCTGTGCATCTCTTTTCTAGATATGAGATGCCTAGATATGAGATTTTCAGACAGAAAAAGGCATTTGGGGAAATTGATCATTGCTGGACAATTGGGAATTTGGAAGTAATATTTTGGAAGTTTAGAAGATTTGAGAGGCAATCCTAAAAGTTGTTTTTATTAACAAGACCGCTTTGTTATTTACAGAACATAAAATATATTGCTAGTGACTTTTGACATTGATTTTAGGATTGACTTCCTAGAATAACTTTTCTCAATGGATTTGAGTAATACAGGGCTAATAAAGGAGGAACAGAGGATTCAAATTTTTATTATGCCAGGGTGGGTGGTTTTAGATGCATGGATAAAATTATAAGTATCCCAAAGGGTACAAATGCACAGTTCTTACATAAAATTCCAGAGGTAACATTATCAATAATTAGTCAGGTCCATTTACTGAGCAGCCTGCAGGTAATGATGGCCTTGGTAAGATTATAGTTCTGTGGGATCACACTCGTGTGAATATTGAGTGGGGCAGTAATTCACACAAGAGATATATCTATTGGGGTAGTTACAATCAAGCATTTTCCAAGGGTTGCTTTGATGGTTATTAACTGTACACAAGGAGCCATTGCACATTGAGGAAGTAGTGAAAAGGATCACAGAGCTTCACTTCCAGATTAGATCAATGCCTTCTATGCTTGCTTTGACCATCAAAACATTGAGGAACCATCACGAATTCCCGCATCCTCCGATGATCCTGTGATTTCATTCTCTTAGGCTAACGTGCAAGCATCTGTCAGGAGGGCTAACCCATGAAAAGCATCCAGACCAGATGAGGTACCTAGCCAGGTACTAAAGATCTGTTCTGATCAGCTAGCTGGAGTGTTCACTGAGATTCTTAACCTCTCACATCAACAGTCTAAGATACCCACCTGCTTCAATTATACTGATGCCCAAGAAGAGTGTGGTGTTCTGCCTCAGTGACTATCATCCAATAACACTTACATCTAGAGTGATGAAGTGTTTTGAGAGGTTGCTGATGAAACATATCAACTCCTGCCTGAGAAGTGACTTAGATCTGCTCCAGCTTGCCTACTGGTGCAACAGATCCACAGGAGATGCCATCTCATTGGCTGCTCACTCAATCCTGGAATATCTAGACAACAAAGATGCATGCATGAGGATGCTCTTTACAGCTAAGAATTCAATGTCATCATCCCGCAAAACTAATCAATAAACTCCAAGACCTTGGCCTCAATACCTCCTTGAGCATTTGGATCCTCAATTTCCTCACTTGACCCCAGTCAGTTCGGATTGGCAGCAACATCTTCTCCACAAGTTCTCCACAAGTCGAATCAAAGGTGGTGATGAATCAGCATATTGGATGGAGATTGAAAATTAGGCTGAGTGGTGCGAAACAACAACATCTTCCTCAATGTTAGCAAGACCAACGAGCCGATAATTGACTTCAGGAGAAGGAAACCAGAGGTCCATGAGCCAGACTTCATTAAAGGATCAGAGGTGGAGAGAGGCAGCAACTATTTCTGAGGACCTGTCCTTGGCCCAGAACTTAAGTCCAATTATGAAGGATGCACAACAGTGCCTCTACTTCCTTTGGAGTTTATGGAGATTCAGCATGACATCTAAAACTTTGACAAACTTCTATATACAGTATATGTAGTGGAGAGTATATTGACAGGCTACATCACAGGCTGGTATAGAAACAGCGATGCCCTTGAATGGAAAATCCTACAAAAAGTAGTGGATATGGCCCAGTCCATCACAAGTAAAGCCCTCTCCACCATTGAGCACATTTATATGAAATGCTGTTGCAGGAAAGCAGCATCCATCATCAGGTACCTCCACCACTCAGGTCATGCTCTCTTCTCACTACTCCCATCAAGAAGGAAGTACAGGAGCTTCAGGACTCACACCACCAGGTTCAGGAACAATTTCTACCCTCAACCATCTGGTTCTTGAACCAAAGTGGATAACTTCACTCAACTTCACTTGCCCCATCATTACATTTTCCCACAACCATTGGATTCATTTTCAAGGACTCATCTCATGTTCATGATATTTACTGCTAATTTATTATCATTACTTTTTTCTTTGTGTATTTGCACAGTTTGTTGTCTACTGTGCTCTGGTTGAATGCTGAAGTTGGGTGTCTTTGATTGATTGTGTTAATGTTATTATTCTATAGTTTTATTGAGTATGTCCACAAGTAAATGAATCTCGGTGTTATATATGGTGACATATGTCTACTCGATAATGAATTTATGTTGATCTTTGAACAATGTGAGCAAGTATCATGAGAACACTTGTGGTTTCATTACTGGTGAAAATTGTTCATTGTCTATTTTGCCTGTGAATAATCAGACTTTCTCTCAATATGCACTGTTGTGACAGACATATTTTATATTTTATCCTGCAGCAACAGCGGCAAAGTTATACCAAGGGATGGAAACAGTGTCATTTGGATAGTCATGATTTTACCATTGGAAACATGACTTTAGGTCTGGCTATTGGAGGATGAAATTTGCCTCAGCCAGCAGTAGATATGATAACGTACAAAACCCTCATGATTTGACGCACCAATATAGATTGATATTTGGGGGACTGTGGTGAACTACATATACCTGTCTGGACACACCCCCTGATGACTGCTCCTGTGGCTCCTCCCACAGACGCCTGTATAAAGGTGATGGAGGTCTGAGCCCGGCCTCTCTGTCTCCAGGATGTAATATAGTGGTCACTCACTACTTGTTCCTTCTTCCAGTCAATAAAAGCCGATACCTCGCTTTTACGTCTCAGAGTGAGTTATTGATGGTGCATCAGGGACTATATTGTTACTGAGTTGCACTGATTCCCTCACTTGACTGCAAACTGGACACAAGTTGTGGAGAAGGCAATATATCAAAGGACTAAACATACTAATGTAATTAAAACACATGCTGAGAAAGGCAAACAGAGTATTGAATGACTCAGATTTTTGAGTAAGTATTGGAATTGGGGACCAAATGTTCAAATACATCATGGATGAGAATAGTTTTGCAAGTTACTGTAATACTAATTTTATGTATGGATAATTGTAATGCTCAATGTACATTAAGTTCAAAGGAGGAGGGCTGAAATTATGTGAAAGTTAGAGGATGGCACTCTTATAAAATAAAAGAGATGATTCTGGTATAAAAATGTGTGAATTCAGTAAGTAAAAGTTATTTTTACCTTTACATAATGTTTGGGGGGGGGGGGGGGGTCCATGGCAGTCAGCAGAATGAGAGGAGGATAATGATCCTAATATAAATATCTTTGGAGCAAGAGAAGGGAGGTGTTGCCTAGAAAGAACTACAATCACAAATCAGTAAATAGGAATGAGGCAAGGGCAGTGGAAACAGACAGAATAATTTGTTCTTGCCATGTGGTGACAGGAATTGAGGTGGCCATTTTGTGAGACTGCCCTTGCAGCCGCCATTTTGTGAACTGGTTTTGGGAAATGCTTCTTGCGCTTCTATAACTTAATTAGAGCAATGGAATGTACGCACAATGAGTTTCTCCTAGTCATCTGCTAAATCTGAGACATACTCAGATAAGAAGCTGTATATTACATAAAATGGCAGGTTTGCAAAAGGAACAGCTATGAACTGGTTATCTGGCTCCAGTGTTTCACTGACCAGGTTGGACTGATTTGAACCAGTCTGAGTTGGACAAAACAAAACAAATTACCTCATGTGCAAAGCTGAAGGGAGAGCCATAAAACAATACTCCTTGTAGTCTTGCACCTCATCCAATGAGAAACTGATTCAGGTCATTCAGGCGATCATTTCCAACAACATTGAAATATCATAGATTGATCTGATGAGGGAAAGAATAAGAATGGAGAATTTTGGGAGCACTGGCAGCAACAGCTCTGTAGAGACCAACAATCGCAAAAGTGAATGACCTCACATTGGAAATGTGGTAATTATATCAGGATCAAAAAGAATGTCTAGTGTAGACTCCTTTTCCAGGTATTGCCTTTTCTTTGACTCTTCATGGAGGATCAGGGAAACCTTTTAGGTGTGCACACAGTCAAGTCAAGTCACTCTTATTCTCATTTCGACCATAACTGCTGGTACAGTACATAGTAAAAATGAGACAATGTTTTTTCAGGACCATGGTGTTACATGACACAGTACAAAAACTAGACTGAACTACATAAAAAAAAACACAGAAAAAAAACTATACTAGACTACAGACCTACCCAGGACTGCATAAAGTGCACAAAACAGTGCAGGCATTACAATAAATAATAAACAGGACAATAGGGCAGTAAGGTGTCAGTCCAGGCTCTGGGTATTGAGGAGTCTGATAGCTTGGGGGAAGAAACTGTTACATAGTCTGGTTGTGAGAGCCCGAATGCTTCGGTGCCTTTTCCCAGACGGCCGGAGGGAGAAGAGTTTGTATGAGGGGTGCGTGGGTCCTTCATAATGCTGTTTGCTTTGTGGATGTAGTGTGTAGTGTAAATGTCGTAATGGCAGGAAAAGAGACCTCGATGATCTTCTCAGCTGACCTCACTATCCGCTGCAGAGTCTTGCGATCCGAGATGGTGCAATTTCTGAACTGGTGCAATTAAATGTACAGGCATTTAGTTTGTAAATTCACATGCATATGAACAGGGCCAATAAAGGTACTTGTCAGTGAATAGAGATCCTCTCAGTGTCTAACTGATCATTAATACTTGAGGGCTGATCCTTGTAACACTTGGACCAGACAGTACAGCCTCAGAATAGAGATTCATCCCTTTAGAAGAGGTATGAGGAGGTATTTCTTTAGTCAGAGCAATGTCTATCTGTGGAATTCAATGCTACAGATGGCTCTGGAGGCAAAGTCATTGGTTATATTTAAAACAGAGGTTGATAGGTCCTTGATTAGTTAGGCCATCAAGAGTTACAGAGAGAAGGCAGGAGAATGAGTTTGAGAAGGATAATAAATTAGCCTTGCTGTGATGGTGGAGCAGGTTCAATGGGTCAAATAGCCTAATTCAGCTTCTATGTCTTATGGTTGAATGGTCTTAGGCTTTGCAAAAGCAGGAAGTGTGCTGGCTACATCAATATTTATGGGAATTCTGTATTTTGGAGTAGATCAAATTAAAAACTCATAGAATCTAATTATAAAGAAAAAGTAGAAATTAACTAATCTAAAATGGCAGCATACAGTGCATTAACACTGTATGAATCTTCCCCATTTGACTTGTAACCATCTTTCTCCAGAATTACCAAGGAAAGATACATAATTATCAGGCTCGTGAACAAAGGGAACAGCTACATTCACTTGCCCATCCATTGAGATGTTCTCAAAACCAATAACTCAATTTCTCGTTATTTTTTACTATTTATTTATATTTGCATTTGCACAGTCTGTTGTCTTCTGCACTCTGGCTGATCTCCCATTAATCCTGTTATAGTTACATTCTATAGATTGCTCACAGGAAAATGAACCTTGGGGTTGTTTACGGTGACATATATGTACTTTGATAATAAAGTTTACTTTGAACTTTGAAATAAGTCTTCATTTTCCTTAAACATTACTGTTGTTGAGTTGGTTGGTTAGTCTTCATTATATCTTCTCAAGATTATCTAATTACGGTAAGCTGTAACATTCTCCCATTCTGATCACAACCCTTCACAACGTTTATGGTCTATAATGTTAAGGATGAAAAAAGTGATAGTGGGAGAAATATATTTTAAAGAGAATTAAAACGAGCCTGTTCATCACAGGTGCGGTTGCAACACTACCTCAAAGAAAACGCGAACACATTGTTTTGAAAATGTGTCGGTCGCAGCTGTTTTGATCAACTTTCTGTGTATGTACAGAGTTGGGTTTGGAAATACGGTAAATCAGTATCAGCAGTGAGAAGGAACAAGGTAATGATTCAGCTCCTTTATGGGTACGACCAGCACCGTAACATCAATTTCCTGCTCAGATGTTAACTCCTCTGCTCTGCCCCAGAATTCTGTTTGTTTTTGGTTTCAGATCCCCAAAATTTTGACGGAGATACTTAAAAAATTCGATTTAGAAATGAAATCTTTGGCTCCCCCTGTTGTTCCTCCTAGAACCTCCCTCCTCTGGAAGTTAAAACACGCCACGTTTCCGAAGTAAAGCCGAGCGTGTTGTCCTGAACAAGAAAGATTTATAAAACTCCAGCAAAATAACTTTATTCGTTTAGCACATCTCACAAAATCGGATTTCACAATATCCTTCAATAAAACTTGTTCCCTTTATAAAATAGGAAGACACCACCGAGGTAAGATCCGGTTCGAAAGCATGCTGCATTTTAACACATTTCGGGTTAACAAATTACACGCAAAGAAGTGACCGACCGACAGTCGTGGAAATTCGTTACAATGCTAGGAAATTAGATTTGTTTGGACATAGTGCTTTCAATTTACGCGCTGACTATCTTTCAGATCTGTGACAGTGCTGAGGTTATTTGCAAGGAGCTGCGGTGAACATGAAGATTGAGTTTGCGCCCATTAACATTCCTTTTAAGAGACGGATTCAAACTTTTGCTGTGCTTCAGTGGATCTTCACTTTTTTGTTCCTGGGTAATTTTTCATTATAATGTTGGGATAATTTATGAAAATATTGTATCCTTTTGTTTAAAAAAAAATCAAGGTGGTTGTATATACACTGCCGTCTGGGCATTTCTCGAAGTGTCTCCTGTTCAGAAAACTTTATAGTGTAACGTTATAGTAACTGTGGCTATTTGCGTAGGGTCCCCATAGCAGCACGTGCCTTTGTTATGTGATGCCACTAATGTACAAAATACTTAACAACCTAATGACTGCAGATTTAAAGTTTGTCCAAAATATGGGTGGCAAGTGTTGTAAAAGTGTTTAAAATTCAATTCCAAATTATTTTCTGGTGATCTCAAGAAACAACCGCTGTAAGATTTTAAATACAGATATTGATGATAGAAAATATTCAAACTTGAAAGAGGCGAGGCATAGACAACGGCTGAACATTGGTGTGTCCAGAGTCAGATACAATTTTCTGATTTTTTTTTTGGACAAGAAATAGTCGATTTTCTTACAAAATGGTTATTCTTTAAAAAATAAGAACTTTAAATAGGGGAAAAAATGTTTCAGCTGTGCAATTAACAGTGTTCAAGAGAATATATTTGAAAAAAATCACACAAAGCAAAATTGCCAGATTCAAGAAACATCTTGTTAGGAAGAAAGGAATAAAAGACAGAGGTCCTTGAAAGGAATTTCACAGAAGCCACACCTAGTAAGGAAAGTGGAATGAGGTATAAGAGAGTTTTTGAGGATTAAATGGTGGGAAGAAACAAGAATACATTAGAACACAGTAATGAAAGTATAAGATTTAAGGAATGGGGTAGGTTGACAGAACTCGAAGAAGGTTGTGTTAAGATTACGATCTGTGAGAAGTATAGTAATGCCCGCTGCTAGAACAGGGAGTGATAGTAAAAGGAGGACTGTTGTAATGAGAATAGATCAGACAAAGAGGGGTGTTTGGTACTGGGAGATTGCAGGTGGTTTCATATTAATAATTGTTGTAATAAAGTTAATGGATGCTAGAATAGAGGAAACACTGGCTAAATGGAGGGAGAAGATAGTAAGGTCTACGGAAGCTCCGGCATGTGCAAGATTACCAGCTAATGGGGGGTAGACTGTCCATCCTGTGCCAGCTCCGGCTTCTACTCCTGCTGAGGCTAGTAATAGAAAGAAAGATGGGGGAAGGAGTCAAAAACTTATGTTATTTATTCGTGGAAAGGCCATGTCCGGAGCGCCGATTATTAAGGGAGCCAGTCAATTACCAAACCCTCCGATCATGATTGGTATTACTATGAAGGCGTGGGCAGTAACAATTACATTGTAGATTTGGTCATCACCCAGTAATGCGCCTAGTTGGCTGAACTCTGTCCGGATTAACAGACTGAGACCAGTACCCACTATCCCCGCCCATGCACCAAAGATTAAATAAACGGTGCCAATATCTTTGTGATTAGTAGAGAACAATCAACGATTAGCTATTGCCATAGGTAAGATGGCTGAGGTTTAAGCGGCGGATTGTAGCTCCGTAAAGAGAGGTTCAAGTCCTCTTCTTATCAAACATCAGCTCTGTAGTATAAAAAGTTAACTAGGTCCCAAGTTTTGTAGGTCCCAAGCCTGGCCGCAAAAAGAGGGTTGGCATAGGCCTAGTAACCCCATCAGTAAAAACAAAAAAATCAGTGCTACAGAAATGCCAGCAGAAGCTCAAAAGGCCTTGTCCCTGGAAGGGGAGAGATTTTCACCTGGAAGACGTATGAAGTGCGTGGTGGAAGCAGAAACTGCAGGACCCGTCACCATTCGGCCCAGGACAGAAGCCTCTGGCGATCTGCTGTCAGCGGCCCATGGGCTGACCAAGAAGCCTGACTTAAAACATTGGCAGTAAATATTTAGATAAAACTTTATTTTTTTTAGTCACAACTTTCCCTTTGCATATAACCTTTGCCAGTGTCCCAAACTACTTTATAATAATTTAAGTACTGTATTTCAGAACATTCTTCAAGAGCGTAACCCTTACATGGCGAGATGCAGGGTGATGAAAACCTGGCCAGAATGGTCAAGGACATCTTCAACCTCTCACTGCTTCAAGCAGGGGTTCCCACTTGTTTCAAAAGGGCATTAATCAAACTTGCACCTGAGAAGAGCAGGATGAGGTGCCTCGATGACAATCACCCAGTAACACTCACATCTATTGTGATGAAGTGCTTTGAGAGATTAGTCATGGCTAGAATTAAGGCCGACCTCAGCAAGGACCTCAAGTCATTGCAATTCGTCTATTGTCACAATGGGTTTACAGCAGAAGCAGTCTCACTGGCTCTCTGCTTTGCTTTGGAGCACCTGGACAACAGCAATATACATGTCAGAATACAGCCGACAATTATGCAGCATCTAGCTCACAACTAATCAACAAGCTTCCTCAAACTCCAAATGAAATATAGCTGTAATCAAGATTTCTTTATAATTGCAACAATATGTCGGGTTCAGGACAGATCTTCAGAGACGTTGACACCCAGGGACGTGAAACTGCTTCTCTTCCCGCTGCTGATCCCTCGATGAGAGCTGGTGTCTGCTTCATCAACTTCTCTTTCCTGTAGTCCACAGTCAACTCCTTGCACTTCCTGATATTGAGTACAAGGTTGCTGTTGCAACACCACTCAACAGCTGATCTGTCTCCCTCTACAGAACCTCCTTTCACTATCTGAAATACTGCCAGTAGTAGGTATGCCATTGTCAAATTTATTGATGGTGTTTGAGCTGCGGCTAGCTATGCAGTCATGGGTATAGGGAGAGCAGAGCAGTGGGCTAAGCACACATCCCTGATGAATGCCAGTGTTGATAGTCAACGAGGAGGAGATGTTAGTTCCAATCTGCACTGACAGTGGTTTCCTAAGAAAGTCAAGAATCTAGCTGCAGAGAGAGGTACAGAGGCCCAGGTTTTGGAACTTGGTGATTAATACTGAGGGTATGATGTGTTGAATATCACTATAGGAAGGATGTGGAAACATCGGAAAGGGTACAGAGGGGATTTACCAGGATGCTGCCTGGTTTAGAGAGTATGCATTATGATCAGAGATTAAGGGAGCTGGGGCTTTACTCTTTGGAGAGAAGGAGGATGAGAGGAGACATAATAGAGGTGTACAAGATATTAAGAGGAATAGACAGATTGGACAGCCAGCGTCTCTTCCCCAGGGCACCACTGCTCAGCACAAGAGGACATGGCTTTAAGGTAAGGGGAGGGAAGTTCAAGGGTGATATTAGAGGAAGGTTTTTCACTCAGAGAGTGGTTGGTGCGTGGAATGCACTGCTTGAGTCAGTGGTGGAGGCAGATACACTAGTGAAGTTTAAGAGACTACTGGACAGGTATATGGAGGAATTTAAGGTGGGGGGTTATATGGGAGGCAGGGTTTGAGGGTCAGCACAATGTTGTGGGCTGAAGGGCCTGTAATGTGCTGTTCTATGAATGCTGAGTTGTAATAAGCAACCTGACATAGGTATTGCCATTGTCCAGGTACTGTAAGGCTAAGTGGAGAGTCAGTGAATTTGCATCCACTGTAGACGTATTCTAGTGATAGGCAAATTGTAGTGCGTCCACGTCCTTGCTCAGGCGGGGGCTGATTCTGGCCGTGACCAATCTCTCAAAGCACTTCATAACAGTAGATGTGAGTGCAATGGGTTACAGTTGTTTTGGCAGCTCATCCTGCTCTTCTTGGGCATTGGTAAAATTGTCGCTCTTATGAAGCAGGTGAGAACCAGCGACTGCAGCAATGAGAGTTTGAAGATGTCCTTGAACACTGCTGCCGGTTGGTTGGCACAGGTTTTCAGTGCCATACCAGGTGCACCATTGAAGCCCGATACCTTGAGGGTTCATCCTCTTGAAATATGTTCCGATGTCAGCCTCTGAGACAGAGGTCACAGGTTTACTAGGCGCTGCAGGGATTCGCAGAGGTGAAGTCTTTTTCTTCCTTTCAAAGTGAGCATAAAAAGCATTGAGCTCATCTGGAAGTGAAGCATCACAGCCATTCATGATGTTAGATTTCCCTTCGTAGGAAGTAATGGCCTGCAAACCCCGCCAGAGCTGATGTGCTTCCAATTCCATCTCTAATTCCAATCATAATAGTGTTTTTTTTCCTCTCATTCTTAAAATGGCTTTCTTTAAGTTGTACCTGGACTTCTGGTGTATTTCTGGATCACCAGTCTTGAATGCTGCAGATCTAGCTCTCAGCAGACTGCATATCTCTTGGTTCATTCACGGCTTTTGGTTTGGGTATGTCTGTTAAGTTATCAAAGGCACACACTCATCTAATAACTGTGCCATATTTATTTAGATTTGAAAATGAATCCTTGAATATTGTCTAGTCCACCAATTCAGTTCCTTAGCCTCTCTTGACCGTATGTTTGTGGTTCTCCCCACTGGTGCTGTGGTCCTCCGTCTCTGCCTGTACGCAGGAACTAGAAGTACACCTAGATGATTGGACTTACCAATGTGCAGGTGTGGGATGACACAGTAAGTGTGTTGATGGTTTTGTAATGGTGGTCAAGTGTGTTGGCTCCTTTGGTTCCACAGGTGATATGTTGCTGGGAGTAGTTCAAAGACTACTTCAAGCTGGCCTGATTGAAATCCTGCACAATGATTGGGAAGGCATCGGCGTGCATTGTTTTGTGTTTGCTGATCACGGTGCTCAGCTTTTTCAGTGCCTGCCTGGGTTAGAATGTACACTGCTAACAGGATGATGGCAGAAGAGTGGCAAGGGAGTCCCTTGCCACTCAGTCACTAGATATGCACTGGGTGACTACAGTCAGTGCAGATTGGCAATAACATCTGTTGCTCACTGATAGTCAACGCAGGTGCACCTCAGGAATGCATACTTAGCCTGCTGCTCTTCTCTCTCTACACTCATGGCTATGTGGTTAACCATAGCTCAAGTGCTATCTATAAATCTGCTGATGACATTGCTGTGCCAAAATCTCATGGTAATGAGGGGTCATACAGGAGTGACATAGGTCTGCTGGTTGAGTGGTGTCACAACAATAATATTGCACTCAAAGTCGGCAAGACCAAGGAACTGATCGTGGACTTCTGAAAGGTGTAGTTGGGTGAACACACATCGGTCTTATTTGAGAGTTAAGTGTTGGAAAGGGTGAGTAGCTTCAAGTTCCTGGGCATCAACATCTCAGAGGATCTATCCTGGCCCGGTACATTGATGCTATCATGTAGAAGACATGCCTCCACCTTTACTTCATTAGGAGTTTAAGGAATTTTTCTTCAAAACCTCGTATGGATGCTCTGTTGTGCCGGATCACAAGAGGCGGCAGAGGTTGTAAACTCAGTGTTACGAAAACCCCGTAACCAGGTAACTTACCAGCAAAGATAGATGGATCAGCTGAGTCGGATGCTACTATTTTCAAACGTTTTATTCAATAAGGGCACAAACGTATGGTTAATACAAAACATTCAAATCGTCAAAACTCAATCTAAAACACCGGTGTAACCATAATCAATCAGAAATAGGCTCTTTCGTTGTCTAGGGTATATAATACTGAGTCCAATTGGAAATATAAAGAGTCACTCTGAAGTCTGCAGGCTTTTCCCTTTTTGGTTTCACGTGTTGGAGAGAGAGAGAGATAAAACGGAAAAACTTGCCGTTTACATCCGTGTAATCAGGGGAGCGATCTTCCCCGTTGTTAGTTAAAAGCGATCTTCCGTTGGTTCCAGCCACAAACCCCGCATTCGGAATTTAACGCACGTGGCTTATTTCAAAATGGCTTCCCGTTCCCACGGGAAGCGTTATCGTGCTTCTTGGTGTCTCCTTGGTGCGTCTGAGGGTCGTCCTCTTTCAGACCCTTCTTTATACTGCCTCACGGGATCTCAGGTGTCAATCAGGTTGCAGGTGATGCAATCTCTCTCTCAACCAGCCCACTTTGCCCGAGGGCTTTACAATGTCCCTGCGAGTTGGCACGTCTGCAGTTCCCAGGTGTCTCCTGAGAACAATGCCACAGTCCCCAGCTTTTGTCCCAGTGGAATGCGGTATCCAGCACGTCGCTGTCTTTCCATTTCCTGTGTCCATTCAGCCTGTCTCTCTCTCTCTCTTGCTCTCTCTTTCGGGTCATTGACCCCCCCTTCACTAGGGCTCTTACAATTCTCACAAAGGAGGGGGCCGGTATCATAACACCTCCCCTCTTAAAAAGGTTTTTACCAGCGGTTAAAACCCAGAGTGGTACAGTCTTACAGAAATTTTGAATCTAATACAATACAGAAGCTTTTCTTTTCACTACAGAGTAATACAGTTATACATTCAAGTCAGCATCTAAACAGTTAACAAGTACAGTGCCCCTTTAGTTAATATCTTAACATCTTAATATCTTAAAGTCTTGTAGCATCAGACTTCAATTCAATAACCACCTATTTATTGTTTTCAGCCACAAAACTGCGGAGGTGTGATCTTAGCTTAGGTGCATCTACAAAAGTTTATGCGAATACTAATCGTTTCGGTCGGTTTACTTCGCCGGCAGGTCTCCAAAGGTCTGTCTTTATTATTCACAGGCTTTGGCGCAACCCGTAAAACCTGCTTTGCTGTTTAAAAAAAATATGGCATCCCAATTAACCGTCACCTCTTTCCTGGCAAGTCCCCCCGTTGGGACTTTGAGTAATTTGGCGTGGTGAACTCCCGCCCGCCTCGTTCATCAGGGCTATTTTTTCAACACCATGCCTGAAACTGTCAAGACCCTTCAGGCTATTTGTTTTTAATTCCAACTCCTCTTTCAGGTAGCATTTCGAATGCAACCTCTTCACACCCCACCCTGGCGTGACAATAGAGTGGGGGGCCCCGCTATTTCCCGACTCACTCTGTGAGCGATCTGCCAGGTTTAAAATTTCTTCCTTCGACTTGGGAACTACAGACTTTCCGTTTCCTTCAATAACAATCCTCATTCCCCCCTTAAATTCGGCATTAACCTTGGCCCCACTCTCGAACACAAACACCGTGGAACTCACACTTCCCACGGTTACCAAGGTTAACCCTTTTCCTACTGAACCAACCCTATCTGATCCACAAAGACGGCCGCCCCGTCCCCCTGAATCAAACACCTCAGACTTCCCCTGAGCGCTGTTACCAGGTTCAGCACCACGTGCGCCCCCATCTTGGACACACTCAAACGGGACATTGGCCCCTTCCAGGCTTTCAATACCCGTACCTTTTTCAAATTCTAACGTCTCCCGATCCTTCCAGTTACTCTCTAGGCAGCCCCCCGTTGGGGAAGGCGCAACCCTGCGAGCTGAAACAACCTCCTCGGCCATTTCAGCTGACTTCTCCACAGCAAGGATACCCTTCCTCTCTAAGACTGCCCTCATTTCACTCTCGGGACAATCGAGAACACCTTTAGAACTCTGAACTTCTTCAAACAATTCTGCCAAACCAGACAGATTAACCATGTCCAACTCTGGACATTTTAACAACTTTATCCGTTTCTCAACTTTAGTTCCTACCTCTAGGACCTTTCTCTTCACTAAGGGCAGGGCTATTTCCTCTCCCTTACCCCCTTTTACTTTACTGCTTTCTGTTTTACCACCCTCGGAACCCTCATGGTACAGGGTCGGTAAAAACATCTTGGCCAGATCACCGCTGGCTTCATTTAAACTGTCCTCTTTCTCAGCCGCTTTTTCCGACAGGCTGCGTGTGACCGCGCATGCGCGATAGCTTTGGGACTCTAGGGGCGGGGCCACCGTACTCGCCGGTCGGCGGGTCGGCATCATGGCTGCCCAAATCCTCCCTCCTGCTAACACACTTTGTAACAACGCGACCCACTGCTCTTGTGGCCACTTCTGGTTCACTGCCACCGTTTCAAAAAACAAGAAATAACTATCAACATCCGTCTCCTCGAACGGAGGTACTACTCTCAGCTCCCGACTAACATTAAACCGCTCTCTCCTTAGCTCCTCCCTCTCTCTTTCTCTCCCCGCTGCCGCTCTCTCGGCTGCTGCTAACTCTCTGATCCGAATTTCATGCTGTCTTTGCCTCTCAGCTTGATTCTGCTCGTTTTCCATCTCTAACCCCTTCGCCAAATTTAACAAGTCTGATTTGGTGCTCATAAATTCACACACGTCCATCTTTGCTGGTTTTTCTGTCTGGCTACCTGCGTACCAGATCCAAATTAATTTTCTTTTTGACTTACAATCCCGATTGACTGACCTCCCCCTTTTTGGTGTCAAATCCCGAGACGAGAACCCCACTTGTTACGAAACCTGTAACTGGTTTCACTTACCAGCAAAGATAGATATGTCAGTTGAAGTCCAATGGTACTATTTTCAAACGTTTTATTCAATAAGGGCACAAACGTATGGTTAATACAAAACATTCAAATCGTCAAAACTCAATCTAAAACACCGGTGTAACCATAATCAATCAGAAATAGGCTCTTTCGTTGTCTAGGGTATATAATACTGAGTCCAATTGGAAATATAAAGAGTCACTCTGAAGTCTGCAGGCTTTTCCCTTTTTGGTTTCACGTGTTGGAGAGAGAGAGAGATAAAACGGAAAAACTTGCCGTTTACATCCGTGTAATCAGGGGAGCGATCTTCCCCGTTGTTAGTTAAAAGCGATCTTCCGTTGGTTCCAGCCACAAACCCCGCATTCGGAATTTAACGCACGTGGCTTATTTCAAAATGGCTTCCCGTTCCCACGGGAAGCGTTATCGTGCTTCTTGGTGTCTCCTTGGTGCGTCTGAGGGTCGTCCTCTTTCAGACCCTTCTTTATACTGCCTCACGGGATCTCAGGTGTCAATCAGGTTGCAGGTGATGCAATCTCTCTCTCAACCAGCCCACTTTGCCCGAGGGCTTTACAATGTCCCTGCGAGTTGGCACGTCTGCAGTTCCCAGGTGTCTCCTGAGAACAATGCCACAGTCCCCAGCTTTTGTCCCAGTGGAATGCGGTATCCAGCACGTCGCTGTCTTTCCATTTCCTGTGTCCATTCAGCCTGTCTCTCTCTCTCTCTTGCTCTCTCTCTCTCGGGTCATTGACCCCCCTTTCACTAGGGCTCTTGCAATTCTCACAAAGGAGGGGGCCGGTATCATAACATCAGCCAGTGCCACTACTGGCATAACACTCCCACCATCAAGAATATCTTCACAAGATGGTGCCTCAGGAAGGTGACAACCACTTGGGACGGGAGCTGATCACCCACATTCGATGTTTTAGGACAGGTTCTTCCCCTTTGAATTTAACATGTTCAAATATCCATAAACACCATCTCTCTATGCCCCTTTTGCACTATTAATCTATTTTTGTAACTTATACTGATTATTTTGTGCCTTACAATGTACTGCCAGAAAACAACATATTTCTGCACATATATCAGTGGTGATGAACCTGATTCAGGTTTATGATGTGCTGTTGCCATTGTGTTGTAATCCTCATGCAGCAAACTTTCACAAACAGTAACGTGGCAATGAAGAGTTCATTCCTTTGGCACTATAATTGAGAAGTGAATATAGTCCAGGAGGCCAGGGTAATGCCTCACTTTATTTTGAAGAGTGTTACAAAATTTTTAATAAATAACAGATAGCAGGAGTTTATTGACTAATTTGAAAGATGGCATCTTCAACCATGCAACCCTCTCCCAAAGTACAAAATTAGTGTCAGCTCAGGCTTGTGTCTAATTCTTTGAAATGAAACACAAAACCACCGCCTTATGACTCACCATCTTATGACTTGGAGACAAGCATGCTATCAGCTATGCCAAGGCTGGTACTTGTAGGTTTACCAGGAATCTTTAGAACAGGTTTTTTTTCTCAGAAGATAAGAAAAGCGTTGACAAGCTTGTAACACATGAGCTGAAACATATAAGGAGGCAGTTAATATTCTGGAATGGAAGTAAGCTGTCCAGATGGTGCAAAAATATAACTATCAGAATCTCAGTTTATGGTTGAAGAGGACTTTTGATTTTTGAAGAGGCTGTTTTAACTGAGAAGCTGGCTAAAGGAAGATTGAATATTGAGTTGGGTTCAGAAGTCTTTAGTTTTCTCAGTGTTTAGCTGGAGGGAATTACTGCTCGCACAGTATGTACAATGAGAAAAATAGTCTGAGCAATGCAGGGTAGCAAGAGGTGACATCATTGTACATAAACAGCCAGATGTTATTTCTTTATTTCTGTCACTTGGGATAAGAATGTGGATCAGGAATTGGGAGGAACCAAGGATAGTTATGCATGATATCACAGATAATGTTGAAGGGTAGGAGAGGATCTGCTGATGGAAGTAGTCTGAATGCAAATAGATAAGTAAGAGTGGATGGTGCCACTGGATAACAAAAGAGAGGTTTTGAAAGTAAATGATGCTGTAGACTACATTAAAGCCTGTTGGGTTCAGAGAAGATGGAGCCATTTACAATAGATGGGTTTGTGATTTTAAAACTACTTGTCTAATTTATTTACCGATTCAACGGTCATAGCTTCTTTCACAGCAACTTGCAGGCCACTTACAATATCTGCTAGCATGGGCAATGGAAAGCAAAGATTGATGATCAGCTTTTAAGCTGGATGCGGGCTAAGTGAAGGAAGGCATAAACATTATGAACTTGAAAAAGTGTTGTTGTTGTTGTTGTGTAGCTCACCAAGCTGGCTTGTTAGTTTGCAGACATTTCGTTACCCAACTAGGCAACATCATCAGTGCAACTCCGAATGAAATGTTGGTGATCGACATTGTTCGTCATTTATGTGTCCTGTGATTAGTCCTTTTGTGTGTGTGTGTGTGTGTGTGTGTGTGTGTGTGTGTGTGTGTGTGTGTGTGTGTGTGTGTGTGTGTGTGTGTGTGTGTGTGTGTGTTATATATATATATATGTACCATTTCTATTGAAAAAGTGTTCAGAGAACAGCCAGAATACCAAATTCAAAATTCAAAGTACATTTATTTTCAAAGTATGCATAAATTATCCAGCCTTTAGACTTGTCTGCTTACAGCCAACCACAAAGCAAGAAACCTGAAAGATCCCAATTTAGTAAAAAGTAAGACCAACACCTAGGTTAAACTATGAATAACCCTGCATGTGAGTGAACAGTGGCTTAATTAGTTATATGCAATTCATTTCCTACAAGCAATATTTTTGATAAAAAGCATGAATGCTTATTTTATAAAACTCTCATTTCTTCAGCTAGCATAAGATTCCCTTTCTCAATGTTAATCACACATTGTATCTATGTTTGTTCTTTAATATTTTAAATTTATTTATGATATCCATTATTTTGCTCACTGTGTCATCTGCCAGTCTTTTATTAATACCTTGAGTGGCCTTCCTGAACTCCTGTTTTACTTGTGAATGAGACTTGGGTTTTCATTTTAATGCTGTTACCGTCAGCCAGTGACAGAGATGTGAGATATTGCTCATCTATTTTCAGTCAACCAATAAGTGAAAAACCACCAAATTTCCCTCATATTTTATCATTTAACTGTGTTACAATGTAGAGTCAATGTATTAGACTAAGCATAAATGGGAAATGATCTACATTGTTCATACCATTGACAGATTATTTTCTGTATTTTAAGTTTGCTCGGTCGTAATTCCCAGTCAGCAATTCCAGTGAAATTCCATCGAAATTCAAGCTCTTATTTGGCCTCCTTACTTTATCTTGATTTTCAATAATATTTTTCTGGCACTACTACTTGTGGCAAAATGGAGCAGCAGTAATTTCTCTAGATATTTACTCTGGCACATGCACTTCTAGAATTTAAATCGGATAAAACTACATTCTTGTAAAACAAACTGGAAGTGAGTTTGCTACTTATCGCACAATGTAATACTGCTGTATGCATAGCATAATATTGTTCTTGTACTCTTTGAGAATAACTTTCCTTAAACCATCCCAAATGAAAAACTAATCTGAGGCTCACTCAATGTAATAACCAAATCATATGGTGTTAAAGGATCACTGGTTCACCTTGATGATATGATACATGTAGTAATTCTTGGTACAATAACACATCTACCTTTCAAATCCACTGGTATTTAAAGAGCAAATCATAAGAAATAGCCATTTCCACCTTGAAAGTTTGAGGCTTTTATTTAAACCTAACTCATTTGACAGAATTGTTAGATTCGTCTAAAATAAATGGACTCCCATTTATACCGAGATATACAGCATGAGTTATCCATGTGAAAGTAGTCCCAGGTTATTCTACAGCATACAGCATGAGCCCTTCACTCAGCTCGTTCATGCCAATCAAGGTGCCTACCTGTGCTAATGCACAGAGGGCCATGTCCCTCAAAACCATGACCTGCCTCTTCCTCTAGTAGCTTGTTCAGTATACCCACCACCCTCTCTGTACAAAATTTGCCCTACAGGTGTTTTTTGGATTTTTCTCCTTCTGTGCCTTGTAGTTGGAGGTTGTCCAATCCAAGAAAAAAACTGATATTTTAGCTTATCTATTCCCTCTCATGATTTTACACAGTTCCAAGGTCCTCCCTTAACCTCCTACATTCCAGTGAAGGCAGTCCCAAGTTATCCTACATTCTTTATACCTCAAGCCATTCAATCCAAGCAACTTATTTATTTGTAGTAATATTAGTTGACCAGGCTTGTATTGAAAACATTTTTAATTTTTAATTGTTATATCTTGATATAAATATTTCAGAATAGATATGTATTCATAACCGTGCTTGGAAAACTAAAGTCTATTGATCATCACAATATTGAGGTTGACACTTCCTTACAGCAGTAAGAAACAGTGTCCTCAGGAGAATTTCTTTCCCCTGGATGGAACAATACACCATGGCACTATTTCCCATCTTGTAGGGAAGTGTCTTGTAGAAAAGCATTTACCCACTTTTCTAGCTGATAAATAGACCTCAGTTAATCTATGTTTCTTACAGTGTATTGCCACAATGATCTCATTTCAGAATTACTTTACTGGCTGTAAAAAACTTGTCTAGGAATCTCAGTTACTTGACATCCTTAATTCATGAATAAGGTTTTTTTATAACAAAGTATTTAACAGCTATATTTTTCAGTTTTGAACTCTGACCATCGAATCTAAAAACCAAACTTGAATTTTGTTGATCATGGTATGGCTGAGGAACATAGGAATTAATCACATTTGGCTATAATTTCTTCTCTTCACAGGTCAGTGTTGCCTTGCAGTCTTTGTGCTTCTCATCTTTGCTGGTTACTGGTACATAGCTGCAGTTTATATTGTTTGGTTGTATCTTGACTGGGAAACACCAAATCAGGGTGGTAGAAGATCACAATGGGTCAGAAATTGGACCATCTGGAATTACTTCCGTGACTACTTTCCTATTCATGTGAGTTGTATCCTTTGGAGTTAACATGTCGATAACTGTGGAAGTACTTTTCATTGGAAATGTGCAGAAGGGAGTTGACAACGAACCTCTTCCCTGCATAAATCTTACTGGTCACCATCCTGGATGCAGCTTGTTAACAGAGATTCCTGACAGGGACCTCCAGAATGCATGCAAATTATGTATTTCAGAGGCAGATATTGCAAAGCCTCCTAAAGGCAGGTGAGCACCTGTCAGAATAAAATGGTCATCAAAAGTAAGGGGATATCTTTCCTTTGTCAGACAAGGAAGAGCAGATAACAAGGAAAACTGAGGTCTTAGACTAAAGTTGTAAAGAAAAAGTCCCTAAATTCCCTTTTCCTACTTAATCTGCTCTTAACATATGGTATTTCTACCTTCATTTTCACACATCAGCAAGATGACGATCCCACCAAACTCCCTCCCTCCCATTTTGAATGGGCAGCTAATAGATGGCAGGCAGATGAGGTCAATAAGTTATAGGACCAAATCTTAAATTTAGTCATAGGAGTGTGTCTTGTCCCAAACTTGATGGTAATGCTTGTTTTAAAAAAAAGAGTAATCCTATAAATTGCTAAAAGACCATGTAGGTCTGAAAAGGGATAGAAATGAACAGTCAAGGGTCTTAATTTTGCTAGTCCAGATGAAGGGTATTGACTGAAAATGTCAATTGTCTATTTTGCTCTACAAATGCTTCCTGACTTGCTGAGTCCCTTCAGTACCTTCTGTATTGCTTCATATTCCAACATCTGCAGTTGCTGTGTCTCTGGATGCAGTGATACTTGTGGAGATTTGTTCCAAGCAGCTTTGTACCCTACGATGAATGTAGATAACAAAATGCTCCAATTATATATACTATATTCTGAATGATATATATTTTGGAAAGAATGCTAATAATAAAATGTTTAATTGTTTTAATTAGAAAATATATTTATCTCAAATTGTTCAAATTATACTCCATAAGGTAACTATTCTGGAGGTCTTTGATGTTAAAGATTTATTTCATATATTTTAAGTCCCGATTACGTTAGCTGTCAACAGCTGGATGATAGCAGTTGTGGAAAAAATGTTCACTTTTTTTAAACTAATAATCTGGGAGAAAAGTATCTTTGACAAATATTTAAACTTTAGTGTTGTTATACCATTCAATTCCTTTAAAGGCAAATAATGTTCTTAATCTGAAAGAAAATGAATTTTCAGAAACGTGAATTGTTGTGCCTGTCCTCTATTTATTTTACCTGTGACCTAATAAAGCGTTTCCAAGAAAGGTTGCTACTGAATTTGAATATTGAATTAATGCTTGAGGAAAATTACACAATCATTCACAATTCTATTGTGGTGGAAATAATTGGACTTTGAGTGGTGTTTATGATATCCCACCAAAATATTATGTTTTATGGATTAATGAGTAATTTTTTTGGATAGGTAGTGTTCAGTAAGCTTCGGTTAACGAAGTATTGTTAATGTTCTTCATCCATTAGAGAGATAATGGTCCTATTTTGGATGAGAATCTAATTGAATGCATGTTGAAGTCCCGAAACTAGAACTGTATTTATGCGACTAAATTTCTATTTTTAGTTGCTCTATGATAACTTAAGCATTAATCAGTTTAAGCACAATACCATGATGGATAGTTAGGTCAGGGCCATTTCCCAAAGAAATTACTATGTGCCAGATTAAAAACATGTAAGCAAAATGAGACTTGCAGACTAAGAATGCCCCATAAGAGTAAAGCAAATTGGATATACCAATCCTCTGCAGTCCAGAGTTGAAGTGAAGGCTGGAGTTTTGTGGTGGTATGACTGTCTGATTGACATGTGGTCTAAAGAGATGAGGTCCATCTGAATGAAACAGGCTGTGGCTATGAGACCAAGCCCTTTAATACTTCTTTAACATTGTAACACTGAGTACGAATATTTGATGAACAACCAAATATCCGTTTTGATTACACAGTGAATCAGCAGAGGAAATAGTTAGCTAATGTTGATGGATCTGATTAGGCATTCTTGCAGGATTGCAAATGAGCTCTGGGGTGAAGAGTGTAGTCTTTATATCCATACTGCAAAAGAAGCACCACACTACTTTCCTTTACTTAAAGAAACAACATCAGTTGAAGGGCTTAAAGATTTAGTTTCGAAATTGGACCCAAAAGCTTTTTTACTGTCCTAAAAAAAATCTGTGTATTAATCTTCCCTATAGGTTTAAAATACAGTTCTTTCCCAGACTGATCTTGGTCCCATTCCACCATGGTTAATTCTTCTCTGTCATCATTGGATCATTATGTCAATACATTTAGGAATGGGATTAACTAGAAGTATTCAAATCCAAAGAACTAATTAAAATTGTAATATGCTGCTTGACATATGATAAGATCAAAATGATTTAGTAGCTGAAAGTCTTGCTATATCTAACTATGTGCAGCAAAGGATTGCCTCTGGATTGTCCAGATCTAAGTATCACTATCAGGCAATCAATGGCACAAAGAATAGTTTCTTCTTTCCTGATCTTTTTTATGATAATGATATATATAACTCACTCAATAAATAGGTTTTTTGTTTCAGTTTTCCACATTGTTGTATGATTCATCTGTGCAATGATGTCAAGTTGATATCATTCAATACTACAGTAGATTCCAGTTAATTGTGACACATCAGGACCAGTACATTTTGGTCCAATTAAGTAACTGCCCCAATAAGCTGAAGTTTCAATGAAATAATTAATTAAAAAGTGTAAAAAAGACAAACTACTGTTTAACTGAGTAACAAATTATGTATTTAAATTAAATACAGAAATAATTAAAATACTATCAATATTACTACAGTACTATAAAACTGTGTATAATTCCTGATAGATATTGACAGAGGAATTTATCCAGTGTACGCTGCCATGTGGTTTTGATCGATTATAAATGAACAAAATCAGCGCTGATACCTATTGTAGATAATTGACTGTCTTAATTGCCTTCCTGCATAAAGTCAAAAAAGAAATCACAACTTTCTGTATTGGCGTCCATTGGCCCAAATAGATAACATAACATAAACACACACAACTGATGCTATTTCAAAACTTCTCGCTCCATAGTGTTCAAAGGCCACACAAGTGCACATGACAGGTGACAGTTGAAAACTGTTAGGCAACAGTCCCCTGTCCTAATTAATTGGTGTTTGCAAAGGGAATCCTGGCTATTTTTTCTATTAGTTTTGTTTTTTATGAGCAGTCCCAAATAAGTGGCTGCCATGATT
Organism: Hemitrygon akajei; assembly: GCF_048418815.1. Taxonomy (NCBI): domain Eukaryota; kingdom Metazoa; phylum Chordata; class Chondrichthyes; order Myliobatiformes; family Dasyatidae; genus Hemitrygon; species Hemitrygon akajei. The sequence continues at coordinate 141,303,375 of NC_133126.1, forward strand.
AACCAATAGCCCAATTATCTGGGATCCACTGTATCTGCATCAGTTAACAAAGATGAATTGAGAATGGATTTGAACCACAGTCAAATTAGTACAAGTGTGTTTATCAGTGAGATCATTGATGCTTTTAACAAAATTAGGATTAAAACATTGAATCTTTTACTACTTTGCTTCTTTTAGGTTTGTTTCAAAAAATATATTCTATTTAACTGTGGTGAAAGATATTACTTTCTATATCCTCTATTGTCTCATGAATTATTTAATGTGAACATTCATATTCTGAAACACTAATGTACAGTTGAAGCTGTATCGTAATTGCATTGGCTGATGGCACTAATTCTGATTTCTCTTTGTTATAAGCTTACAAAAACAACTCCTTTGGATCCAAAATACAACTACCTGTTTGGATTTCATCCTCATGGGGTGCTTGTAGCTGGAGCTTTTGCAAACTTTTGCAGTGAGTCTACGAACTTTCAAAAGTTGTTTCCAGGTTTGACACCGTATCTATGTGTGCTGCCTTTCTGGTTCAAGATTCCTTTTTACAGGGAATACATCATGTGTGGAGGTAATGGTCAAGCACATACAATTTTAAAAATTCCGAAGTATTCTTAGCTTGATTTTTACATGCCAGTGATCTATGAAAATGAAAGTGTATTATTACTTTATTGATAAATTATTTGAGGAGCATTTTAGAAGTAGCATGAATTTATAATTCAGACAACCCAAAGTTCAAAATTTATTATCAAAGTCACCATATACAATCCTGAGATTCATTTTCTTGTGGGCAATCTCAATAAATCTATAGAATAATAACCATAATAAAATCAATGAAAGAGCCAGCTTTGGCATTCAACCAGAATGTAGAAGATAATGAACTGTGAAAATACAAAAAGAAACAAATAATAATAATAATAAATAAGCAATATCCAGAGCATGAGATGAAGAGTCTTTGAAATTGAGTCCATTGGTTGTGAGAACATTTCAATGATGGAGCAAGTGAAGTTGATTGAAGTTAACTTCTTTGGTTCAAGAGCTTAACGGATGAGAGGTAATGACTGTTCCTGAACCTGGTGGTGTGAACCCTAAAGCTTCTGTACCTTCTTTCTGGTGGCAGCAGTGAGAAGAGAGCCTGTCCAGGGTGGTGTCCCTGATGATGGATGCTGCTTTCCCATGACGGTGCTCTATGTAGACATGCTCAATGGTGGGGAGGGCTTTACCCATGATAGAGTGGGCTCTATCCACTTCTTTTCATGGGATTTTCCATTCAAGGGCATTGTTGTTTCCATACCAGCCTGTGATGCAGCCAGTCAATATACTCTCTACTACACATATATAGAATTGTGTCAAAGTTTTAGATGTGATGCTGAATCTCTGTGACCTCTGAAGAAAGTAGAGGCACTGATGTGCTTTCTTTGTAATTGGACTTGTGTGCTCTGAAAGACAGGTCATCTGAAATAATAACGCCAAGGTATTTAAAGTTCCTGACCCTCTCCACCTCTGATGCTCCTGACGAACCTCTGGTTTCTTTCTCCAGAAGTCAATAATCAGCTCTGCTCTTGCTGACATTGAGTGAGAAGTTATTGTTATGGCACCACTCAGCCAGATTTTCAAACTCTCCTATATGCTTATTCCATCATCACCTTTGATTCGGCCTATGATAGTGATGTCATCAGCAAACTTAGAAATGGCATTGGAGCTGTGCTTCAGCCAACCAGTCATAATTATAATGCGAATAGAGCAGGGAGCGAAGCACACAACCTTGTGGTGCACCTGTGCTGATGGAGATCGTGGAAGAGATGATGTGGCCAATCTGAACTGACTGGGGTCTGTAAGTGAGGAAATCAAGGATAAAATTGCACAAGGAGGCTTGTAGGCCGAGGTCTTGGGGTTATTGATTCAAAATGTAGATTAAAGCTCGTTTATACTTGCCTGCCCTTAAACTCTCTTGCAGTTCCATTAGGTGGAAGTTTAGTCAGTGATCAACATTGAACACCTTATTAGCTGCTATATTTGTTTCACATATCTAATTAGTAACATTGAAGCAGTGTAGAAAGAGCACGAGTGGCAAAGTTTCTTTGAATAATTTTACAGCAACAGGACTGGTGATCATTGTGGGGAGGTGCTCAGAGGAGAAGGGGAAAGGAGTTTTAAAAGTTATAACAGCAAAATCTGACTGTAATGGATTACAAGGACCGCATTTAACTAAGAGTATTGGGGTGCGTATTTCTAACTGGCTCTTTAGAGACAAGTGGCTGAATTAAGTAGTTTCATCTTCGTGCCAAAAACTGGGGTTTTCCAAGCTTTGGAAAATGCAGCAGTTGAATAGAGGTGTCAAGGTTAATCCATATATAACACTGCTTATTTGTCCTGTGGAGGAAAGGGCAGTTCACCCCTTTTCCTAGTTCCAAGTACAGGTGAGTCAATAGCAGTGGGGGAGGGGATGCAGGGAGTTACGTTCCTAGAAAATGGATTGTATTGTGTATTTCAGTAACATGAAGTTGTGTCATCCGTCCATGTATCAAGAGATGTGACTTGTAGAAGCAAGTTTTAAGTGATTTATTTACTTTGTTCCCATACAGATTTCACGAGCAGATTCTATTATGTATCTTAAACTTCTGTTTTGCAATTTGTGAATTCTATAAAAGCAAATTTCTGTAACGAGAATGACCATAGTTCAGGGGTCACCTGAGAAATTTGTTTTCCTGTCCATTCCCTTGATTTCACCAACTCCTGGCTTACCTCGTCAATTCTCCCTATTTCTCCATGATTTAACCATGACATTTCCCCCCCACCTTACTCATTATAAAGTGCTGGAAAGTGGGTGCAAAGACAATAGAATTAAGCAGAAGCTCAGTGTATCATAGTCAGCATGGAGCAAGTGACTGACAGGCCCGTTTCTGTGCTGTATGACTCTAAAGTGCATTTTATTTAACTGATAAAGACTATCTTCTGTCTAATTTTAGGTTTGGTCTCATCTGTGAAGAGCAGTGCTTCTCACATCCTAAACAGGAAGGAAGGTGGTAATGTGGCTGTCATTGTAATAGGCGGTGCTGAGGAATCTCTGGATGCAAGACCTGGAGCACTAATTTTGAGAATCATGAACAGGAAGGGATTTATTAAATTGGCTATAAAATGTGGGTATGTAAACTAACTGTGTGGGGAAAATATTGCATGCGAATGAATGTTTAGGAGTATTATTACTCAATAAGAGGATAGTTAACATTTTTTGAGCTTAATTTTTTCCCATCTTTTTGAAAAGTAATGTATTTTGTTATATTGTTCCAAAGGATTGATAGTTATTCTTCATTTCAACTAATTAGGGGCCAAATGAATAAATAAACTGGGGGGAGGCACATCCTTATTCTCACTTCTTCCCCCTTCCTTTCCAGTACTGATGAAGGGTCTTGGCTCAAATTGTCGACTGCTTATTCACTTGCATAGATGCTGCTTGACCTGCTGACTTCCATCAGCATTTTGTGCGTGTGGCTCAGGATTTCCAGTGTCTGCAGAATCTCGTATTTATAATTGTACCTTTTTTGTAATGTGAATGTAAATCTGTACATTTTCACAGGTCCAGAACTGCACACTCTAATCTGGGGTGGACAATACACATGATACAATTGCAGCAAAATTTCTATACTCATATTAAAATTTCTTTGCTGTGGAGCTGAAAATACAATGTTTTTCCCATTGTTTGCTCTTCCTTTGTATTAGCATTTTGCACTTCATATTCAATGGTTTGATGCGTTAGAAAAGATATTTATCCAAAAATAGAATGCCAGTGTGAGGCCTTGAATTCCCAATGTCTTCTATTGGATTGGTGTCGGGAGCGGGCAGTGGAGTGAGAGGTAGCAGTGTGATAGGGCTTTGGCTCAACGGGCTAAGGTGGTAACGAGACGAGGTAGTTTACCTGTGTTAATCGTGGAAAGGAAGTATGTGTGTGAGGCCAGTATTCTGTGCTCGGTGTCAGATGTAGGAGGTCCTGGAGTCTCCCAGCCTCCTGGACGGCCATATCTGCACCCAGTGTGTCGAGCTGCAGCTCCTAAGGGACCGCGTTAGGGAACTGGAGATGCAGCTCGATGACCTTCAGCTGGTCAGGGAGAGCGAGGAGGTTATAGAAAGGAGTTATAGGCAGGTGGTCACACCGGGGGCACGGGAGACAGACAAGTGGGGAACAGTCAGGAGAGGGAAGGGGAAGAGTCAGGTATTAGAGAGTAACCCTGTGGTTGTCCCCCTGAACAATAAGTACTCCTGTTTGAGTACTGTTGAGGGGGACAGCCTACCTTGGGGAAGCAACAGTGGCTGTGCCTCTGGCAGAGTCTGGCCCTGTGGCTCAGAAGGGTAGGGAAAGGAAGAAAAAGGCAGTAGTGATAGGGGACTCTATAGTTAGGGGGTCAGACAGACGATTCTGTGGATGCAGGAAAGAAACTTGGATGGTAGTTTGCCTGTCAGAGTACCAGATATTTCAGAACCGTGTCCTCGATATCCTGCAGTGGGAGGGAGAACAGCCAGGGGTCATGGTACATATTGGTACCAATGACGTAGGTAGGAAAAGGGAGGAGGTCATGAAAACAGACTCCAGGGAGTTAGGAAGGAAGTTGAGAAGCAGGACTGCAAAAGTATTAATCTCGGGATTACTGCCTGTGCCACACAACAGTGAGAATAGGAATAGGATGAGGTGGAGGGTAAATGTGTGGCTGAGGGATTGGAACGGGGGGCAGGGATTCAGATTTCTGGATCATTGGGACCTCTTTTGGGGCAGGTGTGACCTGCACAAAAAGTACGGGTTGCACTTGAATCCCAGGGGGACCAATATCCTGGCAGGGAGGTTTGTTAAGGCTACTGGGAAGAGTTTAAGTTAGAATTGTTGGGTGGTGGGAACCAAACTGAAGAGACTGGGGAAGAGGCAGTTGGCTCACAAATAGAGAAAACTTGCAGACAGTGCGAGAGGGAGGATAGGCAGGTGATAGAGAAGGGACACGCTCAGACCGACAGTTTGAGATGTGTCTATTTTAACACAAGGAGTATTGTGATCAAAGCGGATGAGCTTACAGTGTGGATCAGTACTTGGAGATATCATGTGGTGGCCATTACAGAGGCTTGGATGTCTCAGGGAACAGGAATGGTTAGTTCAAGTGCCGGGTTTTAGGTATTTCAGAAAGGACAGGGAGGGAGGCAAAGGAGGTGGGGCATGGCACTGTTGATCAGAGATAGTGTCACGGCTGCAGAAAAGGTGGACGTCATGGAGGGATTGTTTACGGAGTCTCTGTGGGTGGAGGTTAGGAACAGGAAGGGTCAATAACTTTACTGGGTGCTTTTTGTAGGCTGCCCAATAGTAACAGGAATATCGAGGAGCAGATAGGGAAGCAGATCCTGGAAAGGTGTAATAATAACAGAGTTGCCATGATGGGAGATTTTAATTTGAATTTCCCAAATATCGATTGGCATCTCCCTAGAGCAAGGGGTTTAGATGGGGTGGAGTTTGTTAGATGTGTTCAGGAAGGTTTCTTGACACAATATGTAGATAAGCCTACAAGAGGAGAGGCTATACTTGATTTGGTATTGGGAAATGAACCTGGTCAGGTGTCATATCTCTCAGTGGGAGAGCATTTTGGAGATAGTGATCATAATTCTATCTCCTTTACAATAGCATTGGAGAGAGATAGGAACAGGCAAGTTAGAAAAGCGTTTAATTGGAGTTAGGGGAATTATGAGGCTATCAGGCAGGAAATTGGAAGCTTAAATTGAGAACAGATGTTCTCAGGGAAAAGTACAGAAGAAATTTGGCAAATATTCAGCGGTTATTTCTGTGGAGTTCTGCATAGGTACGTTCCAATGAGACAGGGAAGTTATGGTAGGGTACAGGAACTGTGGTGTACAAGGTCTGTAATAAAACTAGTCAAGAAGAAAAGAAAATCTTACAAAAGGTTCAGAGAGCTAGGCAATGTTAGAGATCTAGAAGATTATAAGGCTAATAGGAAGGAGTTTAAGAATGAAATTAGGAGAGCCAGAAGGTGCCATGAGAAGGCCTTGGTGGGCAGGATTAAGGAAAACCCCAAAGCATTCTACAAGTACGTGAAGAGCAAGAGAATAAGACGTGAAAGAATAGGACCTATCACGACTGCCATTGGGAAAGTGAGTATAGAACCGGAAGAAATAGCAGAGGTACTTAATGAATACTTCAGTATTCACTATAGAAAAGGATCGAGGATTGTAGTGATGACTTGCAGCAGTCTGAAAAGCTTGAGCATGTAGATATGAAGAAAGAGGATGTGCTGGAGCTTTTAGAGAGCATCAAGTTGGATAAGTCGCCGGGTCCGGATGAGATGTACCCCAGGCTACTGTGGGAGGCGAGGGAGGAGATTGCTGAGCCTCTGGTGATGATCTTTGCACCATCAATGGGGATGGGCAAGGTTCCGGAGGATTGGAGGGTTGCAATGTTCCTTTATTCAAGAAAGAGAGTAGAGATAGCCCAGGAAATTACAGACCAGTGAGTCTTATTTCAGTGGTTGGTAAGTTGATGGAGAAGATCCTGAGAGGCAGGATTTATGAACATTTGGAGAGGTATAATATGATTAGGAGTAGTCAGCATGGCTTTGTCAAGGGCAGGTCGTGCCTTACAAGCCTGATTGAATTTTTTGAGGATGTGACTAAACACATTGATGAAGGAAGAGCAGTAGATGTAGTGTATATGGAATTCATCAAGGCATTTGACAAGGTACCCCATGCAAGTTTTATTGAGAAAGTAAAGAGACATCGATCCAAGGGGACATTGCTTTGTGGATCAAAAACTGGCTTGCCCACAGAAGGCAAAGAGTAGTTGTAGATCGGTCATATTCTGCATGGAGATCAGTGACCAGTGGTGTGCCTCAGGGATCTGTTCTGGGACCCTTACTATTTGTGATTTTTAGAAATGGCCTGGATGAAGAATTGGAGGGATAGGTTAGTAGGTTTGCTGATGACACAAAGGTTGGAAGTGTTGTGAATAGTGTGGAGGGCTGTCAGAGTTTACAGCAGAACATTGATAGGATACAAAACTGGGCTGAGAAGTGGCAGAAGGATTTCAACCCAGATGAGTGTGAAGTAGTTCATTTTGATAGGCCAAATATGAAGGCAGACTATAGTATTAATGGTAAGACTCTTGGCAATGTGGAGGATCAGAGGGATCTTGGGGTCCGAGTCCATAGGATGCTCAAAGCTGCTGTGCAGGTTGACTCTGTGGTTAAGAAGGTGTATGGTGTATTGGCCTTCATCAATCGTGGAATTGAATTTAGGAGCTGAGAGGTAATGTTGCTGGAGGAGTACTGTGTTCAGTTCTGGTCGCCTCACTAGAGGAAGGATGTGGAAACCATAGAAAGGGTGCAGAGGAGATTAACAAGGATGTTGCCTGGACTGGGGAGCATGCCTTATGAAAACAGGTTGAGTGAACTCGGCCTTTTCTCCTTGGAGCGACGAAGAATGAGAGGTGACCTGATAGAGGTGTATAAGATGATGAGAGGCATTGATCGTGTGGATAGTCAGAGGCCTTTTCCCAGGGCTGAAATGGTTGCCACAAGAGGTCACAGGTGTAAGGTGCTGGGGAGTAGGTACAGAGGAGATGTCAGGGGTAAGTTTTTTATGCAGAGAGTGGTGAGTATGTGGAATGGGCTGCCAGCAATGGTGGTGGAGGTGGATACGATAGGGTCTTTTCAGAGACTTTTGGACAGGTACATGGAGCTTAGAAAAATAGAGGGCTATGGGTAAGCCTAATAATTTCTAAGGTAGGGACATCTTCTGCACAACTTTGTGGGCCGAAGGGCCTTTATTGTGCTGTAGGTTTTCTATGTTAAAGACAATGGATAAATGCAGCAATCCTTGCCCTTGTGGTCTACCGGAAACACTATAGTTCATTAGTTTCTGAAAGTTTACCATGCCTTTTACCTAATGTCAATTTGAAAATTGCCACTTTGAGTAGAGATAATGTTTTAAAATGTGTGCTTCTTACTCAATTTCCTAAAGAATGTGCAAGCTGTACCTTGGACTTGCAAAATTAATTAGAGATCTTGTGGAAGAAATATAACTTCCTTTTGCCTTCTTTTTAAAGCACCAAAGAAGTTCTAGGTTACTGAGTTTTGTGTTCACAGTTTGCAAGATAGTCTATATTTGTTTCTTCCTACCAACTTTAATAAGGTCACTTTTCCTTTCCTGCCCTGTTCCACTTGTTTACTTTTCAAGTACTTCATTCTGTTTCACCTGCCAACATTTTGCCTAAGCTCTAAAATAACTGGAATCAGGCCCTGCCACTTTACCCTAGGGTGATATCCAGAATTGACAGATTCGGCCATTCAAATAAGTCAGTACACCTACAAACTATTGGTGAGGCCACATTTGGAATATGTTTTGTCACCCTACTATAGGAAACATACCATTTAGCTAGAAAGAATGCAAAGGAGCTTCATGAGGAAGCTGCCAGGATTTGAGTGCTTGAGTTACGGAGAAAGGTTGAGCAGGTTGGAACTTTATTTACTGAGTGTTGGAAAATGAGGGCTAATCTTACAGGGGTGTATAAAATCATGTAGGGCATAGATAGGGTGAATGCAGACAGTCTTGAACCCAGGGTTGGAGAATCAAGAACTAAGGTGATAACTTTAGGGTGAGAAGCAAAAGAGTTAATAGGATCCTGAGGAGCCTCATTTTTTACACAGAGGGTGGAATGAACTGCCAGAAAAAGTGGTAGAGGCAGGCACATTAAAAACATTTAAAAGGAACTTGGACAGGTTTGTGGATCGGAAAGGTAATGGGCCAGATGTATGCACATAGGACAAATTCAGCTGGAAAGCTGGTTTGGGATGGTCTGGTTGGGCTGAAGAGCTAATTCCCTGTTCTGTGACTCTATGATCAATATTTCCAGATCCCAACCACTCTGAATAAAATAGAATATCTTGTGTTTATAAAATAGTTTTCTCTATTCTCTCAGTATCTGTAGTCCAAAATTTTAAATCTGTTTTGTTTGGTTTTGATCCTTCTAATACTGGGGCACAACTTTTCTCTATTTTACATCATGACCATTCTTCTTTGATACAAGATGAACAGACCAGTTTCTCTATTGTAACTTTATGGATGAAGCCCCTCATCCCTGGAAACAGCGTAGTTCAGGAAATCAGCCTATCTCAAAATTGAGTTGCAGTCAGTGCTCTGAGGGTCTGAATCCAAGAAATAATAGACAATTTAAAAAATATTTTTCCTGTTTAATACTATCAAGGAAACCAAGTTTACACCTCAACTTTGTGCATTCTATTGTGTTGGATCTTATATATTCTAGTATTGGGTGAAGCTTTAATGACTAAATCAGGAATGTTTGCATGCACCTTAATTGTCATCTCTCTTTAGGGCACATTTGGTTCCAGTGTTTTCCTTTGGGGAAAATGAACTTTTTAATCAGGTAAATAATCCCAAAGGGTCAACTCTTCGAACAATCCAAGAACGATTACAGAAATTCATGGGGTTTGCTCTGCCATTGTTTCATGCCAGGGGTGTCTTCCAGTATAACTTTGGGCTACTACCATACCGGAAACCTATCTACACTGTAGGTATGAACAATTTCATAAAGTCTTGCCAATATTAGTGTTATATGTATGTTGTATTTTAATAAAGCAGGATTTTGTAGTAGAACAATTTCCTGTGCACTCAGGTGTGAATTTTTGTTGCCAGTAACACATTTTCACATTTATCTCTTATATATGCAGTTCACATATTTTCAGTTTAATTATGATTTGTGTTACTTGTTCTACAAGATGTGCATCGGAGGAATGTGAATGATCGCTCAGATGCATATGTGCCAGTATGAAGAATTGTTGGGACGATTTTCAGTGAATACTTCTCAGTATTGAATGTAGTTAACTGTGTTTGAATGTTGATTCATTTTTGGACATAGCCATATTACTTCACACATTTGGGGAAAAACATTGAAAATCAACAAGACCAAGGTTGTGTAGTGCCTTGGGAGACAGGCAAGGTTCTCCATGAATAATTCTTGGTTTTTACTGAGGAGAAAGATGTGAAGATCTCAGAACAAGCAAAAGTTAATGGGGAGGAATTGGGAATAGTCTGCCTTATAGTAGAGGAGAAACTGTATGTCTTAAAACGTGTGAAGGTAGACAGATCTGCAGAGGCTGGTCAGGTATATCCAAGAATACTCCAGGGAATTAAAGAAGGAATTGTGGGAGCCCTAGCTGAGATATATGCATCATCATTAGTCACGGGTGAGGTGCTAATACACCAGAAGCTGACAAATATATTACCTTTATTTGATGAGGGCTGCAAAGAAAATCCTAGGAACTAAAGACCAATATGCTTAATATCTTGTGGTAGGTAAGTCACTGGAGAATATTCTGATGGCAGGGCATTAGGCATGAACTACAGTATATGGAGTTAAGTGAGCCTTTTGATAAGGTTCCATGTGGTAGTCTGCTCTGGAACATGAGAGCTCATGGAATCCAAGGAGGCCTGGCTAATTGGATACTCCGTTGGCTTGATGGTAGGAAGCAGTGGGTGATGGTGCGATTGTTTCTCAGAGTGGAAACCAGTGACTAGTGGTGTGTCTCAGGGTTCAGTACTAGGCCCATTGTTGTTTTTCATCTATATTAATGAATTGGATGAGAATGCACATGCATGGTTAGTAAAATTCTAGATGATACTAAAAAAGGTGAGATTGTCAATAGTGAATAAGATTATCAAAAATTGCAGGGGACTCTTGATCAGCTGGGTAAGAGGGTCAAGGAATAGCAAATTGAGTTTAATTCAGTTAAGTGAAAGGTGTTGCATTTAGAAAGTCAAACCAAGGTAAGATGTTCATGGTGAATAGTAGGGCTTTGGAGAGTGTTGTAGAACAGAGGGACCTTGAGTTCCCTGAAAGTGGATTCACAGGTAAAAGGGGAGGTGAATGGTGGCTTCCATTTTTCAGGGCACTGAGTACAGAGGCTACAATGTTATGGCGCAGTTGTACTAGACGCTGGTGAGGCCGCACTTGAGTGTATCATTCTCATTTTAAGTTACTCTGCATTGAAAAATGCTGTTAAACTGGAAGAAGTGCAGAAAAGATATACAAACCCCATTTCCAGAAAAGTTGGGATATTTTCCAAAATGCAATAAAAACAAAAATCTGTGATATGTTAATTCACGTGAACCTTTATTTAACTGACAAAAGTACAAAGAAAAGATTTTCAATAGATTTACTGACCAACTTAATTGTATTTTGTAAATATACACAAATTTAGAATTTGATGGCTGCAACACACTCAACAAAAGTTGGAACAGAGTTAAAATAAGATTGAAAAGTGCACAGAATATTCAAGTAACACCGGTTTCGAAGACTCCACATTAAGCAGGCTAATTGGTAGCAGGTGAGGTATCATGACTGGGTAGGCTCAGTCTTTGCAAGCAAGAATGGGTCGTGGCTCACCCCTTTGTACCAAAATTCGTGAGAGAATTGTTAGGCAGTTCAAAAGGAACATTTCTCAATGCAAGATTGCAGAGAATTTAGGTCTTTCAACATCTATAGTACATAATATTGTGAAAAGATTCGGAGAATTCAGAGACATCTCAGTGCGTAAAGGGCAAGGTCGGAAACCACTGTTGAATGCACATGATCTTCGAGTCCTCAGGTGGCACTGCCTAAGAAACCGTTATGCTACTGTGACAATTATAGCCACCTGGGCTCGGGAGTACTTTGGAAAACCATTGTCACTTAACACAGTCCGTCGCCGCATCCAGAAATGCAACTTGAAACTGTATTATGCAAGGAGGAAGCCATACATCAACTCTATGCAGAAACACCGGCGAGTTCTCTGGGCCCGAGCTCATCTCAGATGGACCGAAAGACTGTGGAACCGTGTGCTGTGGTCAGATGAGTCCACATTTCAGCTAGTTTTCGGAAAAAACGGGCGTCGAGTTCTCCGTGCCAAAGATGAAAACAACCATCCTGATTGTTATCAGCGAAAGGTGCAAAAGCCAGCATCATGGGGGTGCATCAGTGCCCACGGCATGGGTGAGTTGCATGTATGTGAAGGTATCATTGACTCTGAGGCGTATATTAGAATTTTAGAGAGACATACGTTGCCATCAAGGCGACGTCTCTTCCTGGGACGTCCATGCTTATTTCAGCAGGACAATGCAAGACCACATTCTGCACGGGCTACAACAGCGTGGCTTTGTAGACACAGAGTGCGTGTGCTTGACTGGCCTGCTGCCAGTCCAGATCTATCTCCTATTGAAAATGTATGGCGCATCAGGAAGAGGAGAATCGGACAACGGAGATCACGGACTGTTGAGCAGCTGAAGTCTTATATCAAGCAAGAATGGACAAAATTTCCAATTGCAAATCTACTACAATTAGTATCGTCAGTTTCAAAACGATTAAAAAGTGTTATTAGAAGGAAAGGTGATGTAACACAATGGTAAACATGCCTCTGTCCCAACTTTTGTTGAGTGTGTTGCAGTCATCAAATTCTAAATTTGTGTATATTTACAAAATATAATTAAGTTGGTCAGTAAAACTATTGAAAATCTTTTCTTTGTACTTTTGTCAGTTAAATAAAGGTTCACATGAATTAACATATCACAGATTTTTGTTTTTATTGCATTTTGGAAAATATCCCAACTTTTCTGGAAATGGGGTTTGTGCAAGGATGCTGCCAGCACTTAAGCAAGTGAGTTATAGGGAGAGGTTGAATAGGCTATGACTTTTTTATTCTTTGAGCAAAGGAGACTGAGAGAGTATAAAATCATAAGGGACATAAACAGGATCAGGGTTTAAGGTGAGAGGTGAAAATTTAGAAGGAACTTGGTGGCGGGGGGCACTTTTTTAAAAACTCAGATGGTGGTAACTATATGGAATAAGCTCCCAGAGTAAGAGATTGATGCAGATTCAATTACAATGTTTAAAAGACAGTTGGAGAGGTATATAGATAGGAAAGATTTAGAGGGTTATGAGCCAAACACGGGCAATTGGAGCTAGCTTGGATGGGCATCTTGATCACTGTGGATTGAAGGGGCAGTTTTCTGCACTGTATGACTCTGACTTTTACAAACTATAGATGTTGGAAATCAGAAATACAATCAGATGATTCCGGAAGCAATCAGCAGGTCACACACCATCCAATGAAAGACATTAATCTGTTTATCTTTTCACAAATGCCACTTCACATTCAGGGTGTACCCAGCATGTTCTGATTTAGTTGTGTTTGTTTCTGCTGTTCAGTTTGCTGACAAAATGACAAGTTCCAAGTTACAACTGATAATGAGTGAGTGAAGCCTCCGTCAGTCAGGGTCGACCATGGACGTTGCATCCTAGCTGTCTTGATACATAAACCTGAGCAAGCTGTTGCCCATGCAACAAGCTCCCCATCTCTATGCATCTGATAAACTCAAAAGAACGGCAGAGACTGATACAGTTTGATACCAGCGGCATCGCAGGAGTTGCCAGTCAGCGTGGAACTCAATTAGGACTGCCTTAGGGACTCCAGCTCCAGATTTTTCCCTTAGGGTTTATTGCTGATAGCCTGGTGTCCTATCCGTGGAGGAGTCTCGTGCTCTCAGTCGCTTCACGTCACGGAAACCGGCCTGATGAGCCCATAAGGCTCTGGACAGACTTTAACTTAACTTTTTATTGCTGAAGCCTTCCCCATGAGTGGCTATAGCCACAAGGCAGTGAGGTTTGAGAAAAAAAAAATCTTTCTCCAACTGACCAATGCAATGGAAATAGTTATTTTTGATTTGTAATTTTTCCATTGACAGTAGAGGATACATTTCCAGTTGCAAATTGCTATAAGTGTTATGAAATGCAACCTCATTTCTATGTTCAACAAAGTGCTAATTGAAATTGTTATTAAAATAACCTTTATTTTAATTTTTTAAAATCCAATTTGATATTAATTTCCCTATTTTCCTTTTCATTGTTCCTCCTTCCCGTTTTGAAACCTTAGCATCATAGTAATTTCTTCATCTGCCAAGTTCATAATTACACAATCAGGATTCTTTGATGCATTTTAGCACCAGCAAAATGAATAAACACAAAAAAGAACAAAAATTGAAATCTTTTAAAGATATGAAACATAATGAGTAGGAGAAGGAATGAGCCAATGGGCTGGTTGCACCTGCTTCGCCATTCAATAAGATCATGGTTGATTTGGCTATGGACTGATCTCTATCTACCTGCTTTTTCTCCTTAACCCTTAATAACTTTGCTATGTGGAAATCTATTTAACTGTGTCCTAAATGTATTCAATGATGTAGCACCTGAAACTTACCAGGGAAGAGAGTTCCATAGGCTTCTCTCTCAAAAAAACAGTTTCTCCTTGTGTCTGTGAATCTTCAGGGTATGTCCCCAAGTTCCAGTCTCACTTACCAATGAAAACAGCTTTCCTGCCTGTATTTTATCTAACCCTTTTGTAATTTTATATGTTCCTTGGCACCTTGCCATCCTACAAGCTAGCCAACACACACCCACTATGATTTTTAAAATCTTCAACTGTGTTTTTGTTTAAATGCACAAATACTTAGAAACTGCAGAATTGCTCAGTCTTTACTTTCCATTTAACTTTAAAAAGAAAACAAATTTTTAAAGATAAAATCCTTTAATGTTATTCTTGAGAATTGTTGTGAACTGCTGACCAAGGAAGAAGTAGGCAAGTGACAATATCTGAAATATTAGTTATGATTAATAGCTTTGGTTTTGTTTTACAGTGGGAAAGCCAATTGTTGTGCAACAGAACCACACTCCTTCAAACCAAGAGATTGAAGTGCTGCATAGTAAATATATTGAGGCAATAAATCAATTATTTGAAGAACACAAAGCTCAATATGGAATTCCTGAAACAGACCATCTGATTTTCAGTTGAATTTCTGATTTGAGCACTTGGGTTAAAAAGCACATTTAGTCCCAGTGTAATGAATAATTTTGTTTTGAGCTGTTCAGTACATAGTTATAGAGAGATCCCAGTTAATCGAATCATTTTGGAGATCTTTTACGCTCTTATTTGCAGTAATTGTCAATGGTTTACAAACAATTCTATGTTAACCACTAAGTACTAATGTTGTCCTACTGGTGTAATTTCTGTGTATTGTATTAGATGTACAGCACTTTACAAATGTTAGCTAAAGAGATATTTCTTTATAAGGTTTACAATTTTGCAATGTAAAACTAGGTTAGTGTTTCCACAATGCCATCGACTGAAATTGGGATGAAAAATGCTTAATATTATGCAAAAATCTGAATACCTACAAACTGCAAAATACAATCTTTTATACAATCATTATAAAAGTAACTCCTTAAAGGGAGCAAACATGAGGAAATCTGCAGATGCTGGAAATTCAAACAACAACACACACCAGCATTTTGTGTGTGTTGTTCCTTAAAGGGAGGTATGAATAGAAAATATGTACTAAGATATTGTTTGACAGTAATCTCAAAAGGTTTAATTATTGCAAAATTCTTTTTACCAAGCAAATGTAACTTGTAATACCATATTAATGTACCTTAGAAAGGATTATCTCTGTATTGTAGTCTCTCACTGTTACTTTCTTGACTCAAAAAATTAAAATCCAAAGGTTCAGTAATTTTAACGGATTATATTAGTATTAATAGCTCATCTTTAATCATTTGTCACACTTAAGTAAGAGTAACTATTTTGAAATAATCTGTGAAAGAAAGTAAATGATAGCTTTCTAAACATTTTCAATTATACCTAAAAAAAATTTAAGTTTGACAAAAATATATTAAAATAAATTACTGTTGAGCTTGTGACAAATCTGATTTTTCAGAGGACTTGATCATCTTTTTGTAATCTACTCATTCTGTGTAGACCCATGAGCAAATTAAGTTTATTATTTAAGCTTCCTACTATTCATTTGTATTAAATAAACTCAGAAAATCATTTAATTACTCCCTTTTGGGTTGTATTACTTAGTTCTGCAGCATATTTTGTACTAAAAATGATTAATTCAAGTATTTACTTGTTAATAATTGTGTATTCAAAAGTTACAGAAATTTACTTCCAGGATCAAATTGTATTATCACAAGCATTTGTTGTGAAATTTGTCATATTTCTTATGTACACTATCCTTTTCATTTTGTATGATTTTGATGTGGTTTGTGAGTCTCCTTACTGAGAGAGGAAACTGATTCTTTTTAGTAATTCCTAAATTGTAGAATGCTAAAATGTCATGGCCATTACTAGCAAATTAAAGGTGCTGAATAAGTGGAAGATGCTTTTGTTTTAGCCAGATACTGTAAAGGAAATGATGCAAAAGTACTGCTGTGATGTGGTGCAGAAAAACCCTGTATGTTTCACTTCTTCCACGTTATTTTATACTTAAGTAATCCCTCAAAGTCAAGGGTCACTTGTATCCATTATGTCTGAGTGGACTCTGAGGAGGATGATCAGGCCTGGGTGCGACCTGCTGACAATGCAAGAAGGTGGATACGTGTATAGATTGGAAGGTGGTGGGGTTCTTCTATTGTTTGCACTGGATGACTCTCTGCTCCTGACAAATGAACTTAGGGATCTCAATACAATCCAAAATCCTTTTTCACCATTTTGAAGTGTTGCAGGAGACCTATACAGAGAATCTTGAGAATCATTTGTACAGTCCATCTGGTAACCTCTGTGACCCAGCTTGGAATAAAGAGAAAGTCGAGCATTTGCCAATGCCTGTAATTAAGAACATTAAACTGGAAATATTCAAATACTGGAAGGCGAATTGACTGTTTCTTTCTCCACAGAAGCGAAATATTTCCAGCACTTTCGTTTTTACCTTCAAACAGAGTGCTTGCTCCTGGTAAAGAACATTTGAGTCTAGTGATGTAGCCTGTCCTTTGGAACTGACTAAGTGTAATTAGAAGCTTTAAGATGGGAATATTGGTTTATTTAACCTGCAATGAATTAAAGGGTTTTGAGCACTTTGAGGTGCCTGTTGTAGGTAGTCCTTGTCTCAGAAGTGTACAAGATGGCAGTGTTCACTGCACTTTGACACATCATGACCTTTATGCCAAATTTGAGGTCTTGATCTTCTAAATACACTTTTCCTCAGGTGGCCAAAGACTATATTGGGGCCAATTCTCTTCTTCCATAGTTGCTGCCTGGCCTGCTGAGTTCCTCCAGCATTTCGTGTGTGTTGTTTGAGTTGTATTACTCTTTATTGCTCGACAACTATCAGTGACAAAAATCACTGCATTTTGAACAGAAGCACACAAATGACACTATTTAAAAACTGTTTGATCTAAGCACAGTGTATTGTCTAATAACCACACCAGTGCACATGACTGGCACTAGTTAGAAAATGTTCGGTAACAGTCTCCTGCCCCAGTTAAGTGGTATAATGTCCTAAATAAGCCGAATCCTGGGTATTTTCCCCATTTGTTTCTGTTCTTAAGAGTTGTCCCAAATAAGCAGTTGCCCCGATTAATCGATGGCCCAATTTACTGACATCCACTGTATAACCTTACATCAGAACAGAAGAGAAAATAAGTTAATTTGCAGAGAAACTGGGAGGGGGAGAGGATAAAAGGGAGGGTCTGTGATAGAATGGAGCCTAGGAAATGGTTGGTTGTCAGTCTTTGTGTGTAGTTTCTCATTGGTTCTATTGTACTTTATTCTACTATGAATGTCTGCACAAAAATGAATCTCAGGTTAGTATATTGTGACTTAACATGAGGAAATCTGCAGATGCTGGAAATTCAAACAACACACACAAAATGCTGGTGGAACACAGCAGGCCAGGCAGCATCTATAGGAAGAAGCACTGTTGAAGTTTCGGGCCAAGTCGTTTCATCAGGTCTAACTGACGTAGTGGAAGTTACGGAGAATTATACGTTGGAGATCCCATTTCCCACACATCTGCCCTCACCCCATCCCCTTGTCCTCACCTACCACCCCACCAGCCTCCAGGTCCAACGTATAATTCTCCGTAACTTCCGCCACCTCCAACAGGATCCCACTACCAAGCACATCTTTCCCTCCCCCCCTTCTGCTTTCCGCAGGGATCGCTTCCTACGCGACTCCCTTGTCCACTCGTTCCCCCCCATCCCTTCCCACCGATCTCCCTCCTGGCACTTATCCTTGTAAGCGGAACAAGTGCTACACCTGCCCTTACACTTCCTCCCTCACCACCATTCAGGGCCCCAGACAGTCCTTCCAGGTGAGGTGACACTTCACCTGTGAGTCGGCTGGTGTGGTATACTGCGTCCGGTGCTCCCGGTGTGGCCTTTTATATATTGGTGAGACCCGACGCAGACTGGGAGACCGTTTCGCTGAACACCTACACTCGATCCGCCAGAGAAAGCAGGATCTCCCAGTGGCCACACATTTTAATTCCACGTCCCATTCCCATTCTGATATGTCTATCCATGGCTGCCTCTACTGTCAAGATGAATCCACACTCAGGTTGGAGGAACAACACCTTATATACCGGCTGGGTAGCCTCCCATCCCTGACATCTAGTTGTTTGTTTTTGGTTTTTTTTCTCTCTCTCTGCCCATCATCCTGCCTGTTCTCCATCTCCCTCTGGTACTCCCCCCTCCCCTTTTCTTTCTCCCTCGGCCTCCCGTCCCATGATCCTTTCCCTTCTCCAGCTCTGTATCACTTGTGCCCATCACCTTTCCAGCTCTTAGCTTCATCCCACCCCCACCCCCCCCCCCCCCCGGTCTTCTCCTATCATTTCGCATTTCCCCCTCCCCCCACTACTTTCAAATCTCTTAGTATCTCTCCTTTCAGTTAGTCCTGACGAATGGTCTCGGCCGGAAACGTCAACAGTGCTTCTTCCTATAGATATTGTGACATAAATTTACTTTGAACTTTCTTACCCCCTCCGCTTTCTTTCCCTGATCCAAATGCCCTCTTTCCATATCTCGTTTACCTTCCCAACCTTCTCCATCTGCCTATCACCAAAACATTCCTCCCACTCGTTCTCCTCCCCACCGTCTTCCCTCTGATCCATGTTGTACTGTCTTCAGCCCTTTCCTCACATCCGACTATCACATCCCATCTCCTTACACATTTCCCTCTTTCCTCCCTGCCTCATCTGTCTATCAACCCCTCCCTCCCCAGATCTGGATATACCCATCACCAGCAAACTCTTGCTCCACCCATTTCCCTCCACCCCCTTTCAAGTCCAGATTACACTCAGTACTGCTTTGGATACTGTTTGAGGGCTTTGGCATGTCGGGGGGAGCCTCAGTGACGGGGTCTCTGGCACTCAGTCTTGCGCTGTGGCTCAGACGGGAAGGAGGGAGAAGAGAAGTGCAGTAGTGATAGGGGATTCCACTGACAGATGAGTAGAAATGAGATTCTGTGGACACGATAGAGACAGTCGGACGGTACGTTGTCTCCTAGGTGCCAGAGGTAGGGATGTCTCAGATCAGGTCTAGGACATTTTTAAGGGGGAAGGTGAGCAGCCAAAGTCTTGGTGTATATATTGACACCAATGATACCATTAAGAAAGTCTTAGACTTCAAGTACCTCGGGTCAAGAATGATGAGTTCGGAGAAGGACATAAGGATACGGAAGGCGCTGGCGTGGAGGGCTATCGACGACATGAAGGAAATCTGGAGGTCGAACCTGACCAGAGGGCTGAAAAAGAGGATCTTCATAGCAGTCATAGAGTCCATTCTCACGTACGGATGCGAGATGTGGACACTCACCAAGACCATGAGAAAATCACTAGATGGTTGCTATACACGAATGCTCCGGATGGCTCTTGACGTGAGTTGGCAACAGCACATGACGAACGTCGAGCTCTATGACGACCTACCGATGCTCACTACTAAAATCCTGGTGAGAAGACTGCAACTGGCGGGGCACTGTCTTTGCCACCCTGAGCTACCTGCCACCCTAGTCATCACATGGGAGCCCAAGCATGGGAGGATGAACCCTGGGCGCCCTCCCAAGACTATGGTCAACACGCTCCTAGAAGATAGCAGCACGGCTAATGTAAATGAACTGAACACACTGATGAGGGAGAGGGAGGAGTGGAGAGACCGTCATCGTGCCCGACGCCGGCCCCCTAGGCCTGAGTGGATGTAGTAGTAGTAATGACGTAGGTAGAAAACTGAGAAGGTCCTAAAGAGAGAATTTAGGGAGCAAGGTAGAAAGCTGAAAAGCAGGACCTCCAGGATAGCAACCTCAGAATTGCTGCCTGTGCCACGTGGCAGTGATTTGGCAGATGAATGCATGGCTGAGAAATTGGTGCAGGGAGCAGGATCACAGATTGGTGGATTATTGGGATCTCTTCTAAGAAGGTATGATCTATACAAAACGGACAGGTTACACCTGAACCTGAGGGGGACCAACAGCCTTGTAGGCAGGAGTGTTAGGTCTGCCGGTTTACAAGCATAAGTAGTGTGTAGTGAGATTGTCAGGAAGGACTGGTGGACGATAGGACAAAATTGCAGTCAGTGAGATGAGTTGCAGCATAACGGGGGCAAAATCGAAAAGGGTGACAGATACAGGAATAATTCCGTACAGTATATGGAATAACATGGATGATTTTGTAGCACATTTAGAGATTGGCAGGTAAGACATTGTTAGCATCACTGAGTCATGGCCGAAAGAAGATTAAGGTTGGGAGCTTAACATCCAAGGATATACATTGTATCTAATGGACAGGCAGGTAGGCAGAGGGGGTGGCATAGCTCTGCTGGTAAAAATGAAATCAAATCCTCAGAAAGAGGTGACATAGGATTGGAAGATGTAGAATCCTTGTGGGCAGAGTTAAGAAACTGCAAGGGTAAAAAGAACCTGACAGGAGTTGTATACAGACCCCCCAAACAGTAGTAAGGTTGTTGCTTAAGGAGGCTGCTGAGATTCAGCATGAGATTTAAAACTTTGACAAACTTCTACAGATGTGTAGTGGAGAGTGTATTGACTGGCTGCATCATGGCCTGGTATAGAAACACCAATGCCTTTGAACAGAAAATCTTACAAAAAGTAGTGGATTCAGTCCAATACATCATGGGTAAAGCCCTCCCAACCATTGAGCATATCGACATGAAACACTGTTGTAGGAAAGCAGCATCCATCATCACGCAGGCCATGCTCTTTTCTTGCTGCTGCCATCAGGTAGAAGGTACAAGAGCCTCATGACTCGCACCAGCAGGTTCAAGAACAATTACTACCCCACAACCAACAGACCCTTGAACAAAGGGGTTAACCACACTCACTTGCCCATACATTGAGATGTTCCCACAACTAATGATCTCACTTTAAGGACTCTTTACCTTGTTATTTCATGTTCTTGTTATTTATTACTATTTATTTATATTTACATAGTTTGATGTCCTCTGCACTCTAGTTGATCTTTCATTGATCCTATTATAGTTACTATTTTATAGATTTGCTGAGTAAGCCCGCAGGAAAAGGAATCTCAGGGTTGTATATGGTAATATATATGTAGTTCAATAATAAAATTTACTTTGAACTTTTAACAGCATAAATGGCATGATGCTTCACAAGTTAACTCCTTTTATGCATACTTTGAAAGGGAGAATAACACAGCACTTGTGCAAACCCTCACAGCGTCTAGTGACCCTGTGACCTCAGCATATCCTTCACGAGGGCAAACCTTCACAAGGTGTCATGCCCCGAAGGAGTACTTTGCCAAGTACTGAAATCCTGTGCTAACCAACTGACTCGAGGATTCAGGGACTTCTTCGGCATCTCGATGCTGCGATCTGAGATTCCCACCTGCGTGTGAATGACGGCAATCTCAAGCTGCTTCAATGACTATTGTCCAGTAGTACTGTACTCACATCTACCATGATGATGTTCTTTGAGATGTTGGTTATAGCTAGAATTAGCTCTTGCCTAAGCCAGGATCTGGAGCTGCTGCAATTCACCAGCTACCACAAGAAGTCTATAGCGGACGCGATCTCCCTCGCTCTGCACTGTTTTGGAGCACCTAGAAAACCTCAAAACATAAAACGTAAATCAGGTTCCTATTTATCAATTACAGCTCAGCATTCTCTCATTCCTTCAGTGCTAATCACTAAACGGTAGAAGCTTGGCCATTGTACCTCCCTCTGCAACTAGATCCTTGTCTTCCTTATTATGAGACCACAGTCAGTGCAGGTCAGTAATAATATCTCCTCCTTGCCAACAGTCAACACAGCTGCAGTTCAAGGATATGTGCTTAGCCCACTGATTTACTCTGTCTATACTCATGACTGCGAAGCTAAGCACAGTTCAAATGCCTTCTATAACTTGCCAAAGACACCACTATTGTTGGCAAAATCTCAGTTCCAATGAGGGGAAGTACAGGAGTGAGGTAGATCAGTTGTGTGGTGAACTACATATACCTGTCTGGACACGCCCCCCCCCCCCCCCCCCCCCCCCCCGCTGACTGCTCCTGTGGCTCCTCCCACAGACCCCGGTATAAAGGCGATTGAGGCCTGAGCCCTGCCCTCAGTCTCCAGGATGTAGCATGGTGGTCAATTGCTGCTTGTTCTTTCTTCCAGTCAATAAAAGCCGATATCTCACCTCACGTCTCAGAGAGTTATTGATGGTGCATCAATTTTATTGACCGGAAGTTTAAACCATGGACAGCTTTTTACGTCCGGAAAAATTAGACCTTGATCCGCAAGACTCCGAAGCAGCTCTTGCCTTTGAACTCTGGCTTGCATGCTTCCAATCATACTTGGAACAGATTCCAGTGACTGAGCCTGCCACGAAGTACAAAATATTACTATCTAGAGTAAGTCCGAAAGTATTCTCCCTTATCAGGGACCTACTGACCTACCAAGGGGCACTGGATGCCCTTAAAAGACAGTACCTGCGGCCGGTGAACACCGTCTACGCAAGACATCGCTTAGCGACGCAGCAACAGCGGGCTGGAGAGTCGAGTGCCGTGTTTCTCTGAGCCCTACAGACACTCGTGCGAACTTGCGACTGCAGAGGACTGACGGCGGAGCAGCATTTGGAGCTCCTGGTAAGAGACACCTTTGTTACGGGGATCAGGTCAGTGTACGTGCACCAGCGGCTGCTGGAAAATGCTGATCTTACCTTACGCTCGGCGATCAAGACGGCCGACACGCTGGAGACTGCTCTGCACAATGCTGATGCTGTCCAGCCACGCGATCCCCCGCCGGTTCCGTGGACACCTCAGACCCCGCCGCCGCCGGTTCCCGCAAGCGAATTCGCCAACGCCGCTGCCAGTCGCGATTCCACAAACTCCCCGAACCCGACCACAGCTGCTGCCAGTCACAAGCCCGTGCAGTGTTACTTCTGCGGACTCGAAAAGTACCCCCGAAAACGCTGCCTGGCCCAAGAAGCGACCTGTTCCAGCTGCGGGAAGAAGGGCCATTTCGCCAAGGTCTGTAAGTCTAAACCATGAGCGGGGTCGGGTAGCGCTGCGTGTGAGGCATGGGGGCCGCCATCTTGCCTGCCCGGATGAGGGTGGCCATCTTTGTCGGCGCCAACATGCCCCGCCCCCAACCCACCGGTGCTTACCGGGCACCAAGACGGCAGTTCAGCTCTGGCCTCCGTAACCCTCGACCAAAGCACCCCACACCAGCTTGCAAGGTCAATGATGGACATCCTGGTGGAGGGGCACAGGACTAGCTGCCTGTTTGACACGGGCAGCACTGAGAGTTTTATTGACCCGGACACGGTGCAACGCTGCGGACTCGTGACATGGCCGGTAAGCCAGAGAGTCACCATGGCTTCTGGGTCGTATTCCACAGACATCCGGGTGGGTTGTGTAGCGACATTGGTGGTGCAGGGCACAGAATATCGGAACTTTGTGCTACTGGTCATGCCTCAACTGTGCGCGCCTGTGCTATTGGGGCTGGACTTCCAGAGCCACCTCGAAAGTGTGACTATGGCATATGACGGGCCCCTCCCACCACTCACTGTCATGAATCCTCAGTTTTGTGGGACTTCGTCATATACCCCGCTACTGACCACACACACACACCGACCCACACATCCCACCCAGCACCATGCCAACAGCTGCGCTACTGACACCACTTGCAGCCTCTCCACCCTCAAGATCCCTCCTCCACCGCTGTTCGCCAACCTGACCCCCGACTGTAAACCTGTGGCAACTAAAAGCAGGAGGTACAGCGTGGGGGACAGGGCCTTCATTCAGTCAGAGGTGCAGCGGCTGCTCAGGGAGGGGATCACTGAGCCAAGCACAAGTCCTTGGAGGGCCCAGGTGGTTGTTGTTCAGACCGGGCAGAAAAATAGGATGGTCGTGGACTATAGCCAGACCATCAATAGGTTCACGCAGCTTGACACGTACCCCCTACCACGCATCGCGGATATGGTCAACCAGATAGCTCAGTACAAGGTGTACTCGACAATAGATCTGAAATCCGCTTATCACCAGCTCCCCATCCACACAGAGGACCGCCCCTACACTGCCTTCGAGGTGGGCGGCAGGCTCTATCACTTCCTGCGTGTCCCCTTCAGTGTCACAAATGGTGTCTCTGTCTTCCAGAGGGAAATGGACCGGATGGTGGACCAGTGCCAACTGAAGGCCACATTTCCCTATCTGGATAATATCACCATCTGTGGTCACGACTGGTGGGATCACAACGCCAACCTCCAACGATTTTTCCAAGTGGCCAAAGCCCTGAACCTTACTTATAACAGGGACAAGTGTGTGTTCGGAACCACCCGACTCGCTATCCTTGGGTATGTCGTGGAAAACGGGGTCATTGGCCCTGATCCTGACCGTATGCGCCCCCTGTTAGAACTCCCTCTTCCCACCACCCTCAAAGCCCTCAGACGGTGCCTGGGCTTCTTTTCCTATTACGCCCAATGGGTCCCCCATTACGCAGACAAGGCCCGCCCCGTGGTCAAGTCTACCACATTTCCCCCTCTGCCGAGACCCGCGTGGCCTTCAGCTGCATTAAAGGGGACATTGCCAAAGCAGCAATGCATGCGGTCGACGAGACCATTCCCTTCCAAGTAGAGAGTGACGCCTCCGATTTTGCGCTGGCTGCTACCCTCAATCAGGCAGGCAGGCCAGTAGCATTCTTTTCTCGTACCCTTCAAGGCCCTGAAATTCGGCACTCCGCAGTGGAGAAAGAAGCCCAGGCCATAGTGGAAGCTATTAGGCACTGGAGGCACTATCTCGCCGGCAAAAGGTTCACCTTGCTGACCGACCAGCGCTCGGTTGCGTTCATGTTCAGCAACCAACAGCGGGGCAAAATCAAAAATGATAAAATTTTGCGGTGGAGGATAGAATACTCCACCTACAACTATGATATCCTGTACCGGCCTGGAAGGCTCAATGAGCCCCCTGATGCCCTATCCCGGGGAGCGTGTGCCAGCGCACAGCTCGACCAGCTATACGCCCTCCCTGCACATCTTTCTCACCCGGGGGTCACCCAATTTTACCATTTCGTGAAAGCCCGGAACCTGCCGTACTCCCTTGAGGACATCAGGACGATGACCAGGGACTGCCAAGTCTGCGCTGAGTGCAAACCGCACTTCTACCATCCTGAAAAGGCGCAACTTATCAAGGCCACCCGCCCCTTTGAGCGACTGAGTGTTGACTTTAAGGGCCCCCTTCCCTCCACCGACTGCAATGTCTACTTTCTCAACATTATCGATGAGTACTCGCGGTTCCCCTTTGCCATCCCCTGCCCCGACACCACTGCCACATCCGTCATAAAAGCCCTGCGCCAGCTCTTCACTCTGTTCGGATATCCCTGCTATATCCACAGTGATAGAGGGTCGTCCTTTATGAGTGACGAGCTGCGCCAGTACCTGCTGGCCAGGGGCATTGCTACTAGTCGGACCACGAGCTATAATCCCCAGGGAAATGGACAGGTGGAGAGGGAGAATGCCACATTGTGGAAGGCCACACTTTTAGCCCTTAAGTCAAAAGGGTTGCCGGTCTCTCAATGGCAGGAGGTCCTCCCCGAGGCACTCCACTCTATCCGCTCCCTGTTATATACATCCACCAATGCCACCCCTCACGAGCGCCTATTCTCTTTTCCCAGGAAGTCTACCACTGGGACCACCCTACTGGCTTGGCTGACATCCCCAGGGCCAGTGCTACTCCGGAAACATGTGAGGAGCAATAAATATTCCCCGCCGGTCGAGAGGGTTCACCTTCTACATGTGAACCCCCAGTATGCTTACGTGGTCTTACCTGATGGGTGGGAGGACACGGTCTCCATCCGCGACCTGGCGCCCGCAGGAGCAGCAGACCACTACCCCGAACACTCCACGGTAACTATGAACCCTGTACCCGAGGTGACACCACGCACACCGAGCCCTACACATACTCCTCACGACACTCCTATACCGGGCATCTCGCACGCGCATATACCAGGCGCCTCGCACACGTGTGAGGGATCACTGACGCCTAGTGGGCTGACACCTCCAGTTAGGCCGGAACCAGCACAACCACCGTCTCCGGTGCAATCACCACCGGCATCTGTGCAATCACAGCCGGTGCTACGTAGATCGCAGCGACAGATTCAACCACCTGATAGACTTAACCTGTAAATATACTTGTAAGAAACTTCGCCCCATGGGGACTCTCTTTTAAAACAAAGGGGGGTGAATGTTGTGAACTACATATACCTGTCTGGACACGCCCCACTGCTGACTGCTCCTGTGGCTCCTCCCACTGACTGTGGCTCCTCCCACAGACCCCGGTATAAAGGCGATTGAGGCCTGAGCCCTGCCCTCAGTCTCCAGGATGTAGCATGGTGGTCAATTGCTGCTTGTTCCTTCTTCCAGTCAATAAAAGCCGATATCTCGCCTCACGTCTCAGAGAGTTATTGATGGTGCATCAAGTTGATTAAGTGCTGTGAAACAACAACCTTGCACGTAACATCAGCAAGACCAAGGAATTAATGATGGACTTCAGGAAGGCAAAGTCAGGAGAAGACACGGCAGTCCTCATAGAGTGGTTAGCGATGGAAAGAGTCAGTTTCTGGGAGACAAAACTTTGAGGATCTACCATAGGCCCAACAAACTGAAGCAATCACAAAGAAGGCCCTCTAGTGGCACTACACTCAGAGGGCACTTTATTAGGTACACCAGTACACCTGCTCATTAATGTAATTATTTTATCAGCCAATCATGTGGCAGCAACAATGCAAAAAAAGAGCATGCAGACATGTTCGAAAGGTTCAGTTGTCATCATTTTGCAGCTCATTCCACATTCTCCCGACCCACTGAGTGAAAAGGTTTCCCCTCATGTTTCCCTCAAACATTTCACCTGTCACCCGTAAGTCATGACCTCTAGTTGTAGTCCCACCCAATCTCAATGGGAAAGCCTGCTTTCATCTATCCTATCTATACCCCTCATAATTTTGTTTACCTTTATCAAATTTCCTCTTCATCTTCTACATTAAGGAATAAAGTCCTAACCTATTCAATATTTCTTTACCCCCCTAGTCCTCAAGACCCAGCAACACCTTTGTAATTTTTTTCTGTACTCTTTCAACCTTATTATCATCTTTCCTGTAGGTAGGTGACCAAAACTGGACACAATTCTCCAAATCAACCCCCTCCAATGGCTTATACAACTTCAACATAACATCCCATCTCCTGTACTCAGTACTTTGATTTATGAATGCCAATGTGCTAAAAGCTTTCTTTATGACACTATCTAGGAAGTGAAAGTCAAGGTAACACAGACCAGTCCTCATCAAGAGATCAGCAGTGGAAAGAGTGAACAGTTTCAAGTTGTTGGATGTCAATATCTCTGAAGATCTATCCCGGACAACTCATTGATGCAATTACAAACAAAGCATGGCAGCAACTATATTTAATTAGGAGATTGAAAAGACATGGTATGTCACCAAAGACTCTTGCATATTTCTATAGATGTACCATGGAGAGCATTCAAACTGGTTGCATCACCGTCTGGTATGGAGGGTCAGGAGACTATTGCTGAAGGGTCTCGGCCTGAAACGTCGACTGTACTTCTTCCTATAGATGCTGCCTGGCCTGCTGCGTTCCACCAGCATTTTGTGTGTGTTGCTTGAATATCCAGCATCTGCTGATTTCCTCGTGTTTGCAGTGTACTCTGGATGAATTCCTCCATTGATAATTATTAGAATCGACAGTTTTACAGTACTGTAGCAGTATTGTTCATGCTCTAACTTGTTCTGTATTTCCTTTAAATACATAATTTGTTACCCAATTTTCATACATTTTAAACTATTTCTGTGAATCTTTGGCTAATTTGGGCAACCACTTAATTGGGTCAAAATGTACTGGTCTCAATCAAACAGAATCCATTGTATAGCGGAGAGCCAGATGTTTGAGATTGAGTGCCCACTGCTAAATTTTTAGTCTTAATAAAATTAATGTATTAACGCTGAAAATAGAATTTAGTTTTATCTTTGACTACTGGGTATAAAAATCAGTACATGTTCATTAGATTTAAGAGTTTTCTTTGGTCCTTTAATGTGAAGAAAGCAAATAACATTCCTAAAAATATTTTGCTGGACAAAAACCAGATCATCAAAATAAATTAGATAGCTTGTTGGGCGACGTACAGAATTGTGTGCATGTATGAGGGCAATCCTGGCAGTGGCTCAAGCCTTAGTGAGCAGCTTAGAGCTGAATGCTGAGGCATGTTGCAAATCTCAGTGGAAGATTTTGATTCTATCGGAAAGTCCATTGGGACTATGGAGAATTCTCATGTTAGCTTTTACAGTTGAATTTATCTCTATCTCTATCTCATAGATGGTGCTTCAATAGTGAAGACTGATTAAATAGGCTTTTAATTAAACGATTAATTAATTAATTAATTAATTACTTGTATCGATTTTATTCGATTTTAATCCTGTCAAGTTTTTGACAACTTGAACTGTCAAAGGCCATCAAAAAAGTACAGGGCATGATGCCTTAAAATATGACAGGATTGAAGGAGCCTGCAGAAGGTTGTAGACTCACCCACTTCTGTCATAAGCACAACCCTCCCCACCGTTGAGAACATCTTCAAAAACCAATGCCTCAAAGTGGTATCCATCATCAAGGACCGTCACCATCTGTGACATGCCCTCTTCTCATTACTACCATCAGGGAGGAAGTACAGGAGCCTGAAGAACCACACTCAGCATTTCAGGACCAGGATCTTCCCCTCTGCTATCAGGTTTCTGAACCATCCATGAACCCAAGTACACTACCTCAATATTCATCTTTTGTACTGCATATTTATTTACTTTTATTGAAACTTATTTTGGCCAGCTGCCACAAAAGATTTAATTTGACAATGTACATCAGTGATAATAAACTTGATAGTGATTCTGGTTTTAATTCAGATTGTAAACTAATTTTCTAGTGCAAGACCTTCTCAGATCACTGGTAAATGGCAAGAATTGGGATCAATATAAAAATCTCTAAATGTATTACTTTAAAATCAGATAGGTTTAAGATGCTTTTTAGCAACTGCAGCTCAGAACCCCTTTCCATAATGTTATAGGGGTTACTGGGCTCCATCCATAGCACAATTGCTGGATTGTCAATCTAGTCTATTTCATACTACTTCAAACACCTGAGCAGATTGGCAATGAACTGGGACTTCTGATGGCATTTGACTTTCTCTCAGCGTATTCACTCCACATGCATCCCACCAAGTGGAAGGAGTCACATGAAAAACTACCTTGTAAAAGCAAAGTTAAAATACAAAATCTGAGAATAAAAATAGAGAAAATCAGAATCATGTTTATATCACAACGTACATTGTGAAATTTGCTATTTTGCTGCTGCAGTAGTCAAGTTAAGTTTATTGTCATTTCGACCATAAAACTGCTGATACAGTACACAGTAAAAACAAAACAATCTTCCTCCAGAACCCAGGCGCTCCATGAAACAACACAAAACTACACTAGACTATGTGAGACAGCACAAGGCTACACTAGACTACGTAAAACAACATAAAAACTGCACTAGACTACATAAAGTGCACAAAACAGTGCAGGGCAGTACAATAATTAATAAACAAGACAATAGGCACAGTAGAGGACAAATTACAATATAATAATAAATGATGTACATTGCAATCCATAATAATAAAAACTACAAACTACAATAAGTAGTATATATAAAAGAAAATTAAACTAGTAAGTAGATCAAAAAGAGGGGAAAATACGAGGTAGTGTTCATGGGTTCACTATCCATTCAGAAATCTGATGGCAGAGGGGAAGAAGTTGTTCCTGAAATGTTGACGGTGTGTCTTCAGGCTCCTGGATTTCCTCTTTGATGGTAGCAATGAGAAGAGGGCATGTCCTGGGTGATGTGAGTCCTTAATGATGAATGCTGCATTTTTGAAGCACCCGCTTTTGAAGGAGTCCTCGATGCTGGGGAGGCGAGCGGCCATGATGGATCTGGCTGAGTTTACAATTTTAGATCTTGTGCAGTGGCCCCTCTGTGCCAGATAGCAATGCAACCAGTTAGAATGCTCTCCATTGTACATCTGTAGAAATTTGCAAGTGTTTTTGGTGATGCACCAATTCTCCTCAAACTCCTAGTGAAATCAAGTTGCTGTCATGCCTTCTTTGTAACTGCATCAATATGTTGTGCCCAGGATGGATCCTCAGAGATGGTGATCATCCTTTCCAATTCTAATCCTTCGCCGAGGGCAGGTGTGTGTTCCCTCAACTTCTCCTTCCTGTGGACCCCAATCAATTCTTTGGTCTTACTGTCAAATTTTTCTCAAACTTTCTATGTGAGATCTTTGGAAGCGAAATACTTTCCAGTCCTCCAGAGATTAATTGAGCGCACCGTATCTTTACATCTCACTCAGTGGATGGCCAGAGACCACGTCCAGTGATAGTTCGCCTCCATCATTACCAAATCAAGGATATACTAATTAAAGAAGCTCGCCGACATAAAACACTTCAATATAAAGGTCATGCTATCCTTTTAGTAGAGGACTATGCACCTCAAGTTATGAGTCAACGTGCTGAATACAGAGTAATGAAAGTTCTCGACGATCATGGACTTCATCTGTCTCTCGCCTATCCAACCCGCCTCAGAATCAAGCTTAGGAACAGCGATTTTAAATGTTTTGATTCGGTTGCAGAGGCACAGACCTTCATTGATAGCCTATCTGCTAATTCGAGTTCCTCAGATACGATATGATATGATTTTTTTTTCTTTTCAGCCTTTTTCGTAGACACCTCTTAAAGGTCTTTGGAGACTTTATTTCAAAATGGACTCGGTGTCGCATTAAAAAATTGATATCGATTCGTGAAGTGACGACGTCTTTGAATGGTTTTTTGTTTTTCTTTTCAGACTTCAGTCTCCAATTTCTGCAAATCTTGATATTTTCTTAAATTTAAAATGTAGCTGTTGTTGCATCTATTTAATTAGTAGCTTAATTATGGTGCATTGTCCTATTGAAGTGTTTTTTTTCCATTTTCTCAATTTTAGTTTCTATGTTACATAATTTTAGTTCTTTAAAGGCGATGATCTTTTTTTCTCTCCGGTTAGATTATTTTAACCTTAAGCAGCAGTTGATGCTGTACCTTTAAACTCAGTTTCGGGTTTGGATCAAATTCCTCTCGAATGGATTTTTCTTTGGTGGTTTTTTTCCTTGTGTTTCAAGATGCTATTTGTGTTTTTTTTCTTATTTTTATGATTCGGTTGGATTACTTATTTTGACGTTAAAGTTTTTTTTCTGTATAACTGAGTTTATAGATTATCTTTTCTTTGGTTTATCAACTCTAGCGGGAAGGTTGGGGTAAAGTTTTTTTTAGAACATTATTATACTTTAAGATTTACAAACTTTGAATGTATTGTTTTTTCTTGTTGAGGTAAATCTTTGTTTGTAACTCTTAAAGCTTTTTGGTGTTTATTTCCATTACTGTATCAACAGTTGGAGTGGAGATAATTAAGATGTTACCTAATTGGAAGTCCAGTAGGGGGTTAGTTTATCTCGGGGAGAGCTTGCTGCTTTATATTTGCAGCTTTCTTGTTGTAGGTTTAGAGGGTGTGGGTGGGAACTCCAATGCTAATATTATATATGGAATTTTGACATATTTGTACTATACAGGATGTAATTTCATCCTGTTTTTTTTCTTCTATACTTTTGCCCCAGAATTACATATAAATTTCAGATATGGTTTAATGTCTGCTATCCTTTTTTTTCTTATGTTCAATGGTTAGTCCATTGAACTTTGTCAGCTGGAATGTTAAGGGTTTGAATCATCCGGTTAAAAGGGGGAGAGTGTTCGCACATCTTAAACAGCTTAGAGCAGAGGTAGTCTTTTTACAAGAAACACATAATTGTCACTCAGATAATTCTTGTCTTATGGCACGATGGGCAGGACAACACTTTCATTCAACTTTTCAAGCCAAGGTGAGGGGCGTTTCAATTCTTATAAACAAAAATGTTTCTTTTGAGCTTCATAATAAGATATCTGATCCTAATGGTTGTTATATTATTGTTTCGGGGAAACTTTATAATACACGGGTGGTCTTAGCCAACCTTTACGCTCCTAACTCGGATGATGTAGGGTTTTTTGACTGTTTTTTTTTCTTCATTGCCAGAACTAAGTTCATACTCTCTTATGTTGGGTGGTGACTTTAACTGTTGGCTTGATCCAGTTTTGGATAGATCTTCTTCTATCCTTAGACAATTAAGTAAATCTGCTTTATTTATTCAATCTTTTCTTTCTAATTATGGAATATCTGATATTTGGCGTTTCTTTCATCCACATGAAAGAGATTACTCCTTTTACTCACAAGTTCACCATACATTTACTAGAATCGACTATTTTTTAATTTATAATCAATTGATCCCATCCGTCCGTTCTTGTGACTATAAGAGTATATTGATTTCAGATCATGCCGCACTTATATTGTCCATAGTTCTCCCTGGCCTCCCTCAAGTAAATAAACACTGGCATTTTAATTCGACCTTGTCGGATAACGACTTTGTAAAACTTATGGAGGATCAGATAACTTTCTTTTTAAATACTAATGCACTACCTGAAACCTCTAGTCAGGTGGTTTGGGATGCAATGAAAACATATCTAAGAGGTCAAATAATTTCCTACACAGCAAATTTGAAAAGAAGGACTCACAAAGAACGTTTAGAACTGATCAATCAGATTAAAGCTATAGACCAATTATACGCCTAGGTCAAGGATCCGGAGTTATATAAGAAAAGAATGGAACTTCAAACTAAATTTAATCTTATTTCTACTTATCAGATTGAACGCCAACTTTTGGGCAGTCGGAGTAAGTTCTATATTCACGGGGATAAATCTGGTAAATCCTTAGTTAACCAACTTAGGCGCTCTAAAGCAAAACAACACATCACTAAAATTTGAATGAGTAATGGGAATATTAGTGTGGACCAGTCTGAAATTAATGATACATTCAGGAATTTTTACTCTCAACTTTACACCTCTGAATCCTTTAATGATAATACTACTGTTATGCAATTTTTAGATAGTTTAAATATTCCTAAACTTTCTTCTGATCTTAAACATAAATTGAATGAGCCATTATCCTTAGAGGAAATATCCTCTGCTATTTCTGCTTTGCAGCCTGGTAAATCTCCTGGTCCTGATGGGTTCTCTACAGAATGTTATAAATCATTTTCCTCATTGCTCTTATCCCAACTTAGTTTAGTTTTTTCTGATTCTTTTAAACAAAATAAATTGCCTGCATCATTTGATGAGGCTTGTATCATTCTTTTAACGAAAAAAGGCAAGGATCCATTAGAATGTGCTTCATACAGGCCGATTTCTCTATTAAATCTAGATGCTAAAATTTTAACTAAAGTTTTGGCCCGTAGGCTGGAGACTATTTTACCCTTAATTATCTCTGAGGATCAATCTGGCTTTATTAAAAATAGCCTTCCCTTTTTCAATATTAGATGTCTTTTTAATATTCTATATTCATCTTCATCAGGGACCCCTGAATGTGTTATCTCTCTTGATGCTGAAAAGGCGTTTGATCGGGTGGAGTGGCACTATTTATTTGCAGTTTTAGAAAAATTTGATTTTGGATATAATTTTATTAAGTGGATTAAGTTACTATATTCCCATCCAATTGCATCAGTTTTGACTAATTCCCAGCAATCCCAACCATTTGATCTTAAACATGGCACCCGACAGGGATGCCCTTTAAGTCCTCTGTTATTTGATCTGGCTATCGAGCCACTGGCAATTGCGTTTCGCAGTTGTACTGAACTGACTGGGATCTGGAGGGGTGGTTTTGAGCACAAAGTCTCTCTATACGCCGATGATTTGTTACTTTTTATATCAAACCCGACCACCTCCTTACCCTTGTTGTTTTCATTTCTCAATAAGTTTAGTCAACTATCTGGATACAAACTTAATCTACATAAGAGTGAACTTTTTGCAATAAATAAGGAAGCACAAGAATTAGAATTTCACAATCTCCCTTTTAAAGTAGTAAACAATTGTTTTACTTATCTTGGTATGATCGTAACAAGGAACTATAATTGACTGTTCGATGAGAATTTCAATAATCTTTTAAATTTTACAAAACAGAGATTAGCACAGTGGTCACCTCTGTCCATGTCTTTAATTGGGCGAATTAATGAAATTAAAATGTATATTCTCCCTAAATTTTTATACTTATTTCAATCTTTACCTATATTTATTCCTAAAGTTTTTTTTTGATTCTTTAGATTCTATTATCTCGTCATACCTATGGAAGGGTAAACAGCCCAGACTCAATAAAGCTCATCTCCAAAAGCCTAAAAGAGAAGGTGGCTTGGCGTTGCCTAATTTTCGTTCATATTATTGGGCAGCCAATATTCGTAATATTATCTTTTGGTCCTACTTTTATAACCAGTCTGTTTGTCCAACATGGGTGGCAATGGAATTAAATGCTTATAAGAAATTATCTATTCCAGCTTTACTTGGATTTGTTCTTCCTTGCCAATTGCCAAAATCTATTATTAATCCTGTAATCAGACATACTCTGAGAATATGGGCTCAATTTAGAAAATACCATGGTCTTTATAGTTTTTCCCTCTCTAGTCCTATTCTATACAATCATTTATTTCAACCATCTATGCAGGATTCCACATTCCTGGTGCAGGAGAGGTATCAGGCGTTTTGAAGATCTTTTTATAGACAATCGGTTTGCGTCTTTTGAACAGTTGTCTATAAAGTTTAATTTACAGAATACTCACTTTTTTTAGATACCTTCAAATTAGACGTTTTATTAGCCCTTTAATACCACATTTTCCTGAACAACCTGATAAAAATGTTGTAGACTTGTTTCTTCAAATGAACCCCTTGGGCAAAGGTGTAATCTCTACTATTCGTGTTAAATTTATGATTCTCATACGAGCCCCTTGTGATAAAATTAAAACTGCTTGGGAGCATGACTTAGGTTTTTCTTTGTCCGACAAGGTTTGGGATTCAATTCTTAAATCCATCAATTCAATCTCCTTATGTGCTCGCCATTGTCTCCTGCAGTTTAAAGTGGTCCACAGGGCTTATATGTCCAAAACCAAATTGGCGAAGTTCTATCCTGATACTAGTCCCTGGTGTGACAAATGCAAAGGAGGTGAGGCCTCCCTTTTCCATTTGTATTGGGCCTGTCCTACTCTGGAAAAATGTTGGAAAGATTTTTTTTAACTTTATCTTCTATATTAAATTGTCATTTGGAACCTGATCCTTTGATCGCTCTTTTTGGTATTTTTCGAGACCCTGACAAGCATTTGACCCTGGCTAATCAACGAACATTGTCTTTTGCCTCTCTTCTAGCCAGACGAGCAGTACTCCTTAAATGGAGAGATGTAGTTCCCCCTACCCATGCTCAATGGCTTAGGGATATTATGTCTTGTTTAGATCTTGAAAAGATTCACTACTCACTTTCTAATTCGGACATAAAGTTCCATAGGGTGTGGGGATCTTTTCTCGAATATTTTCATAACTCTCACCTAGATTGACAGGTGGGTGTTCTTTTTTCCTTGATAATCAGACCCTACATTTCCAGCTTTTTTTGACTTTTGTTTTTTTGCCCCTTTTTTTATTACAATATGTAGTTCTGGGGTAATAAAAGTGTATCTCATATAATGGTTGGCTTGGAGTTGGATAGGTGATGGATTGCGTGCTTTTCTTCTTTTCTCTTTTTTTTCCTTTTTTACTATGGGTGACTTGCTCATTTGTTAAGACATGTATTATTGTTATTTTTGATTATATGGCAATGATCCTTCTATATATATTATTGATTTTCTTTTCTTTGTTGTAGTTTTGTAGAAAATTATAAATAAAATATTAAAAAAAGACTACTGAATGAATCTCTTGTATGATAAGATAAACACGACCTCACAACTTACCTCATCATGGACTTACGCCTCTTTGTCTACCTGCTCTACACTTTCTCTGTAACTATAACATTATATTCTGCATCCTGCATTGCTTTTCCTTTCTACAATCTTAATGCATTGATGTTGCAAAAGAATCTATATGGATAGCATGCATAGTTTTTCACCTCAGTACATGTTACAATAATAAACCACTTACCAAATTATGATCATGGCTGACCTTTGCCTGGACACCGGTTTCATATCCTCCTCCCATATTTCTTGATTCCTCCAGTATTTATAAATCGATTAACCCCCATTTTGCATACAATCAATGACTGAGGTATCACAGCCTCTCGGGTAGTGAATTTCACATATTCTCCACCTGTGAGTGGACTAACCACTCTCACTTCAGTCCTAAATGGTCTGCCACTTACTCTGTAACTTTAATCCTCAGTTCTAGACATGTCAAGCAGAGTAAACATTTTACATTGGATACACCTTAGTATATTTTCACCAAGGCTTGATTTAATCGATGTAAATAGCAATATTCACAAGAGGCAGGAAGAACTCAGTAGGTCAGGCTTATTGAATTACATCCTTCACATACATGATTAAAAATCTTTATGTTACGTCTCCATCTAAATGTGCAATCATAGTAATTTATAATAATTTGTAATAAAAAGAAGTCAATGTAACATAGAAATACACTCAAATCAGTGTGACGTGATCAGACTGATGGCCTGGTGGAAGAAGCTGTCCTGGAGCCTGTTAGTCCTGGCTTTTATGCTGTGATACTGTTTACCGGATGGTAGCAGCTGGAATAGATTATGGTTGGGGTGGCTCAGGTCCCCAATGATCCTTTTTTCACACTTATCTTTGTAAATATCGATGCTATTGAAAGGAATAAAGAGCCAACATTTTGGATCGAGTCCCTTCATCAAGTCGTGATAAAGGGTCTCAGCCCAAAATGTGATCTGCCTGACCATCTGAGTTCCTCCAGCATTTTGTATGTGTTACTCTGCAACTCCAGCATTTGTAGAACCTCTTGTGTTTCTAAATAGCAACTCCTCAATTTTATATGCTCCAAGTAGTTTTCCCATCTCTGTGTGGGTCCTCATTTAAAGCTTTCTCAAAATCTTTATTACACCCTCTACTTTTCTCTCGTCTACTTTAATAAGGTATGTTTAAAAAGTTCCAATGGATTATTTAAATATGACTTCCTTTTTGTAATCGTTTTCGCTCTTCAACGTGAAACACAAAGTTTTATCCCCTAATGGTTTTTCAATTTGTTGAGTGTTTCCCGCATTTTCTGTTTCAGTTGTAAAACTTAATCTTTAATTTACATACAACTTTCACTAGTTTGTTTTCAGATTCTGTTTTTCCTTGATCAATTTGTCATCCCTTGCTGAATTCCAAAAGGTAACAAATGAAAGGGAAATCCAATAATGACAGTAAAATAGCCAGAACCAAACAAAAATAAAACATAAAACCGTAATCATTGACGATTCTCTCTCAGACTTTAACGTGCTTGGATGTTAACATTGTGATTGGATTACTCTGTAATCCAGCAAGCTAAAGTGTTCATATTTTAATCAACTTGCCTTTCTAACCAATCAGTTTCGAAGTAGTTACTGTTTTCTACTGTGATTTATTAACAGGATACAGTTGCCTCATTTCTTCCCCCGCACCTTCGGTGAGGTGGATGAACCAGACGGACAGCATGGGGCTCAGTAGGCGGACAAAGGAAATATCACCAGATCCAACCCACCACTGACTGCTGAACTACGTCAGCAGCCTCACCTTCGTCGCGTCATTATCCCCTCCTCCAATCATCTCGCCACCTTCGATTTTAGTCGCATCACCGGCCTCTCCTCCAATCAGGGCAGTCGAGCGTCCTCCACCAACTGCCGATCTCCTGACGTTTCCGTTGAACGGCGCAGGCGCGCGATTTTGGCTGCCACGGGAAATAGCGGGATTTGATAAGTGTGAGCGCGGCGACGGAGTGGTTACGGAAACTAGGTTAACTGGTGAGTGTTGACCGATCAGTAGCCGGTCTGTTTCCCCGTGGATGCATGAGTTTCTCACCGGTGGTGCCTGAAGTAAGCAGGTCATGGTTCTGTTCAGAGTTTTCAATTTACAAGCCCCCTGTCATTGCCGCGGAGACTAAGCAATCACTCGTTATGTAGGCCACCATCATGTCAGTGGTTGCTCCTGGTTACTTAGGCTGCGGGTCGTCCGCTGGGCACCTGTTCTTAGGGGAATGGGATTTTGTTTGCAGGTGTTAACCTAGAGGTAAATGCAGTGATATCGATTGAAACCCAGCTACACGAACTATTTGCCATTTTATTCTCCTCGTCCAGCTGTTTTAGCTGGACGAGAAGAATAAAATGGCAATTGTTACTCTTATCTGCACGATTAAATTAACAACTCAACCACGCTAGGCTTCGAAATTATAAAGGCAGTGTTAGGAGGCAGTCGGCAATGATTAGAGTATTTTCGTATTGCTATATCATTTTGCATTTAACTAAGTTTAACATTTGTTGTCCCATCTTTACATACTTTTGAGATGGCTTTGCCCGAGCAGTTGAAGAGTTTTTGAGTGTTCTAATAAAGCCCAACACAAGTCGAAAGGTAAATTATAGTCTTTCACAGGATTGTCACAGGAGGCAAAGTTTACAATTTCCTAGATTTCATTTG
Organism: Hemitrygon akajei; assembly: GCF_048418815.1. Classification (NCBI taxonomy): domain Eukaryota; kingdom Metazoa; phylum Chordata; class Chondrichthyes; order Myliobatiformes; family Dasyatidae; genus Hemitrygon; species Hemitrygon akajei. The sequence goes on from NC_133126.1 coordinate 141,342,321, forward strand.
TAAACCTAATGGAATTTTATAGTGATCAAGTGGCTTTGTTTTAACGGATACCAGTTAGTTTCATTCACTAAATTACCACTAGAATGGTGGAATACTTGTTTTGTTAAAAAAACTTGCATATTTCAGTGTACTACGTGGCATCATTAGTGTGCTTGATTATAACATCTTCTGTTTAAATATAAAATGCCTGCCATCATAGGCTATTGTTTGTAACTGCATTAACCTAAAGGTTAATTATTGATTTAGACATTTGTTTTTTCAATAACATTGATTTAATGTGAATCCCTATATCTATACTAGCTGAAGCTTGTACTAAACAACGTAGGGAGATTATCTGGTTACAGAACTTTTATAGCTGACCTCTTGTCAGATAATCCATGATGGCATCCAGTAGGGGTCACTGTATGATTGGCTGATTTTATATTTATCCACCAAGGGCCATTGTGACTAACATAGAATCCCAGAGAACATTTTTATGTTTTAAAACTGATTTTTTCCCCATTATAATTTGCTCTGAAGGAGGAGATTGGAACAGTCAACCTATCAAGGCATTCAGAACCTTGTATGTTACAGAAAGGATATTCCATTCCTCTTAATTGGAATTTGGGCTACTTGATCTTTCCTCTCCAGCTTTTTCATGTCAGGTTCAGACTATTTACATAACATTCATTGTGATGTGTGGAGTTGGAGCACTGTTTTGAACCATGCATAATGTACCTAACCTTCTTTCCCCCATTTCCCAAAAGCTGAAAGCAAATGCATTAGGAACGTAAATGTGTTGAGGAATATCTTCTCTCGCAATCCAGGATCAGGGTTGAAAAATAGCTATCAAAGATAAAAGAGAGGATCATGGTACAGGCACTTCAGCTGGCAATCTGCTGATCTGCTAACCTACTGTTAAGATCAGTCTAACCCTCCCTCCCACGAGGCCCCCATTTTTCTTTCTTTCATGGGGTAATTTTCAGTATAAGACAAACATGACTACTTTGTTTTTTTGCTTTTTGGAGTAAATTTGCTGCTTCAAAGAAAGGCATAAGATCGTAGTGTATTTGCTGTATCGGACTTGATAGAATTGTAGTTGATGCTTGATTGTATGCGATAAATTTGTGGTAGAACTGTATTTGTGATATTTTTTGTTTGCTATGGTGGTGGGTTTTAAAATGAATTTGTTTGAATTGCAGAATTTTTACTTGGGAAACTGGTAGGATATGCTTAGCTTGATTACGAGCATTCTGCACAGAACAAGGGCGGAAGGCTTGTTGGAGGATCAGGTTCAGTTATCAAATTCTTAAATTTACTGCTTTGCAGTGCTGGGAGTGTATTGTTCCTAGGACTCTCAGTAAGCAGGTGTTTCAGTAGTTCTTTGCTGAAGGAGAATGATGTGAATGTAAATTTTGCATACACTTGCAGTAACTCAAATTTGATCTTGTGTACTGGGTTGACTTAACAGGCCTTCCTTTGACTATCTGGATTTATGGCATGTTTGCATTTTCTGTGACTGTACATCCCAAAGATGTGCCAACAGTAAACTTTGCCTTTGCATGGATAAGTGGCAAAATTAACAAAAGGAAGTTACTTAGCATGTTAGAAAGAATAAGCAAAGGGTACTGATGCAAATGTACTTTTGCAAACCCATCTGAACATTATGGGGCAAATATCATAATTGTAACTTGTAAGAGCAAGGAGAACAAATTTGACTGTTAAATTTGAAAGAGCAATGGATTGTGGTATTTTATATTCATGGACGGCACTTTAGATACGGACCCAAATACTGTTGTTTTTCAGGGGAAAATAGAAATGTGATGGAGAGTGTTAAAATTAATGCTTCAAGTGTTACATTGCATTGTTTTTGTAGCCACTCCAATATTCTGTGGTTTCCAGTGCCTTTGTCTGAGCCCAGGTGTCATTGAAAATACTGGGGATACTTGCCAGGTCGTGCAACATCTGCAGAGGAAAACAAAATTATTTTCCATACTTAGAACTTGTGTTGGGCTTTTAGAACACTAGAGTCTAAAGATTTGATATCAGAGTAGGATGGAGTACATTCGGCCCTCCTTATCCGCAAGGGATTGGTTCCGGGACCCCTCGTGGATACCAAAAAACATGGATGCTCAAGTCCTTTATTTAATCTCTTTCAGTGCGCTGGACTTTAGGACCCAGCGGAACCCCTGACCTTATTTAACCTTTCTCGGAGTGGTGGTCTTTAGGACTCGGCAGAGCTCTGAATCCGCAGTGTTTCTGTTCACGAAAATAATCACGATTGAAAATAAAGTGGAAATAATAAAGCGATTGGAAAGAGGTGAAACACCATCGGTCATTGGAAAAGCGTTAGGCTACAGTCGGACAACGATTGGAACAATTTTAAAGGATAAAGTGAGAAAGGCCCTGCCCCGATGATAGCTACAATGCAGTGGTTTGATTATTGAATATGTACGTTTCTTAAGTGTTTTATATACGTAGAAAGGTAAAATATATACTATTTTCTAAGACAAATGTTTGACTAACTGACGCTAAATAATACTGGATGTAGCTGTTCCGACTTACTTAGTAAGAGAATTTCTGATTTTTTTCGATCCCGATCCACGATAACTTACGCACATCCTCCCACATACTTTAAGTCATCTCTACATTACTTATAATACCTAGTATAGTGTAAATGCTATGTAAATAGTTGTTATACTGCATTGTGTAGGGAATAACGGCAAGAAAAAAGGTCTGTACATGCTCAAACAATGAGTGCTGGAAGAGCACTTCTGGCTTTTCTCGGTTCGCGGTTGGCTGAATTCGTGCATGCGGAACTCGCGGATAAGGAGGGCCGACTATTATAGTGATGGGGTGATGTTTTAGGTCAGTCTTGCAATCTGAGTAGAGATGCTTGGAAAAGTGGTCATCCAATGTGTATATGTTTTTACCAGTGTAGCTGGGACTGCATTATCAGCATTAAATATATGCTAAATTAGAAGTAATAAAGAAGTGATTCACTCTTGCACTGTGTTTGGTTCGTAGGTTGTGGGAAGCAATGAGGTAAAAAGTTTGGTACGCGAAGGGACAGGAATCCGCTATTGATTCATTGCTGGGGAATTGTTATCAGGCAGTTCTTTGCAATAACGTTTTAATTTAATTTATCACTTGAAAGTTTCATTCACTGCATTGAAAGGTGGAGAGTCAACAAGTTATTATATTAGGAGGTGGGTGTGGAGATGAAATTCTACTGAGCACCTATTCTTTTCCCACTGCAAGGTTGGCCATTGAACATGTAAGTTTCATCTTCTCAACACACAAGCATGGTTTGTTTTTGACTTGCTGCATCTTCAGTGGGAATAAATAATAACATTCTAGTTTTTTTCTAACCATCCAGGGCAACCTGTGTAGTTCACACTTTTTGTTTGCATTATTAAGGGCTGTCTTGGAAGTCCACTTTAACTAGTGGAGAAATATGCAAGTTCTACTTTTATTCAAAGAAGACTGCATTAATGGGATGTGACCACTTTAACAGGATGTGTCCATTCCTAATTCCACTTAGGAATCAACCATGTTATTTTGGAATTCCAAATAGTGGGAATAGTCAATGAGTTTTTATGACATCTGATAGTTTCACGATGATTGTTACACAAATGGTGTATGTACTCTTCTGTGGATCAATTGTTAAAGCCTCTGTACTCTGGTTTAGTGACTTAATCACAGCTACAATTTTTTTTTGGCAAAAACAAACTGATTCCTAGTATACCACCTGCTGCTTTATTCTGCTGGATCTTAACAGGTACAGCCTTCTGCAAGACTCAGTTTCAGTGTGTAAAATAATTTCCTATATCACCCAAGGAGATGAGTAAGATTAATAACACCAGGTGCAAAGTATCTTTGAGCTAGAGGTAGGCTTGTGCATAAAATAAACACCAACCCAACCCGAGTCTGTAAAAAGAAACAATCTTTTTGCAGTGAGGTGACTAGTACTGCAGATAAAATCTTGTAATTGCTGTTGATTTGTTTGAAGATGCAACACCACATTCAACTGAAATTTGACTTTCTGAAAGTTGTTTTTACTAGATAAATCATACTGACCGGAGTAAAACAATGAGCTAGGCCAGTATTAGCAAAGCTGAAATTGAGGCCATTCAGTGTTCTATGAAAATTTATAACCGACCTGAGCCCAACCTGCAATTGGGTATGATTTGGTTTGTATCATGCAATTTGGAGCAGAGCCTGATTAAAAGGCAAAGCTAATAATGCATGGAGTTTATGAGAAGCTGGAAGTTTGCATTGTCTGCCTGACAATTTATAACTTGACATGGCCATAAAAGACATGGTGTTCTCAGATCTGTTGCAAAAAAAACCAGTAGTGAAATCCTTCACTATTGTTTAGACTGAATAAACTTTCTTTTATGTTTAATTTGTTCCTTCTGTCTGTTAGCTTTTTTGTGTTACTTTAGGCTGTGCATAATTGATTAGGAGATTTTTTTTAATGTATCAACAAGATATTTTCTCAACACATTAGTTTTGCCAATTACATGTGTGTGATTTTGCGGGAATTACTTAAAAGCATGCAAAGTGATGGGAGAGATATACAAGTCTAACACTTGTGCAAATGAATAATGAATATATTGTAAATTCTCTATTTGCGGTGCTGCCTTCTGGAGGGAAGAAATAACATGCTTGAAGATGAAAAGCATCTGGAAAAATTTCCTTCTGATCCTCTCAGGCAATCAAAGCCAATGCAGGCGTTTTCTCTATCTTTGCATGTGCACATTTAATCCACTTAGGTGTTATGTAATGATGAACTTTGCTCCAGTTCTTTTTTGAGTTGGGACTGTTGGAAGGCTATGTAGTCTGCCTGGTTCCTGGGTCTGGGACATCTCGCCTAGCCTACAAGAGGAATTTAGAGGGGGAGAGAAAAGGTCCATTTGGGGACCAGCAAAATTGGAAGAACAAGGAAAGAGGTTCTGCTGAGGAAATTTGAGCAGCTGTGGACTAAAATAAAACACAGAACCAAAAAGGTAATCTCTGGATTGTTACGTGATCCACATGTAAAGTGGCATAGTGTTAACAAGATCGGGGAGCTAAATGCGCGGCTTAAAGTTTGGTGTGGGAGAAGTGGATGTGAATTTTTTTGGGACATTGGTACCAATATTGGGGAAGAAGGGATTTGTTCCAGTGGGACAGGTTCCACCTGAATCATGTGGGGACTAGGATACTGGCAAATCGCATAACTAGTGCTTTGAACTAAATAGTTATGGAATGAGTTCAACAGGTTGGAAAATTAAGGATAAATTAAAAGGGAAGGAGAGTGCAGCAGAGGTTACAGAAGTTTCTGGAATGACAAAAGACAAAGTTTAAAAAGGAATAAGAATTTAACTTCCAGTAATATGGAGACAAAATTGAAAAGATGTGGATTACCTCATATTTTATATTTGAATGCATACCTACTATATCATAAGATATAAGGTAGTAAGAAAGAGTGTACTGGCATTGGAGAGGATGAGTCAGAGGATGTCTGGGAATGAAAGGGTTAATAGGAGCTTTTTATGGCTTTGGGCCTGTACTTGCTGGAGTTTAGAAAAATGAGGGAGAAATCTCACTGAAATCTTTCAAATATTGAGATGCCTAGATAGACATGGAGAGAATGTTTCCAATAATGGGGGGATCTAGGTAGAAGGACGTCCCTATAGAACAAAGATGAGGAGGATGTTGAATCTGTAGAATTCATTGCCAGTACAGCCATGGAGGCCAAGTAGTTGGGTATATTTTAAGCAATGATTAATAGGTTCTTGGTTGGTAAGAGGCATCAAAGATTATGGGAAGAAGGCAGTAGAGTCAGCCATGATCAAATGGTGGAGCAGATTTGATGGGCCAAATGGCCTAATTCTGCTGCTATGCCTTCCAGTCCTAGTAAACTTCTGTTCCAAAGCTTAAGTCTCTCAGACAAGTTTAGTTTTCCATGACTAATGCAATCGAAACTACACAAGGGAGCTTGCAAAAGCCCTATATAATTGCAGCCAACTCCCTTGCTATTTTACCTTCCTAAAATTGTTTGAACCTGCATTTTAATGTTCATTGATTTGTGTGTGACCCAACCCATTTCAACACTACCTACATTTACCATTTTTATAATGATTCAGCTTTCTAATTCAGTTGACTAATAATTGAAATTGTATAAAACAATTGTAGATTAGCTTCATATTTATTTGTTAATAATTTATTTTGTTTTGAGTGTATTTAGTTATACTGATACCTACGAAACCTTGTAGAGAAAACATGTAATGTTTACAAAATTGCAAGAAAGCACAACAACAAGAGTACCAACATTGATTCCCGCAGTACACCACTTGTCAGGACTCCATTTAGAATATGACTGCTCCCCCACAGCCTTCTGTCTTCTATGCTCATGCCAATTTTAAATCCATTCTATCAAATCACCATGGGTACCATGTTTCTTGGTCTGTCTGCGTCCTCACAGCCTACCCTTCATGGAACTTGGGCATCTATGAAATGTAGAATCTGATGTTCAAATTGTGCTGTTGTTCATTAACAGTTAAAACTATTGCAGCTGACTTTTTTAACCTCCCAACTCAAACATTGCAAGGCTTTTCTAGCTCAGTGGTCCTCAACCACCGGGCCGCAAAGCATGTGCTACCGGGCTGTGAGGATACGAGATAATTTGGCGATATGAAATGAAATGAGTCAGCTGCACCTTTCCTAATTCCCTGTCACGCATTCTTGAACTTGAAATAACCTACCGAATCAAACCAAATAACACACAAAACCTGAAATAACACTTAACATATAGTAAAAGCAGGAATGATATGATAAGTACACAGCCTATATAAAGTAGAAATAATGTATGTACAGTGTAGTTTCACTTAACAGAATCGGGAAGATTAAGGCAAAACTGATTTGTAGAGAAGAAAAATTGGCACATACACGCATGCGCACATCATGTATGCACACATCACTCATGCACACACAGGTGCCCATGCAATACTTCATGGTCATGGTAGTCTTTCTCGGGGTAACCACAAGTGTCCTGTATTTGACTGCTACTTTTGTCCCTAATTTGGGAGTGAGAAAGTTGACAACCCTACTTGAACGCCTCCCCTCCCCCCCCATTGGTTGGTCCGCAAGAATATTGTCAATATTAAACCGGTCCACAGTGCAAAAAAGATTGGGGACCCCTGTTCTAGCTGGCCTTGTCAATTTTTCAAAATAAATTGAGTATGTCTTAACCAGTACAGAGCCCTACTCAACCATTCGCAGTGGTTAATCTACACTTGTGATGTATATTTAATAGAGTATTCTCCTTGTGTTTGTGTTTCTTTCAGCCATTGACATTTTTGGATCCTTTTAGAACTTATGACCTCATTCATTTAAATATCCCATTTGTGACAAGTTTCTGGCCAGCCAGGTCCTTTTGTTTTGAGATTCTATCCATAATCTTTCTCTTTTATAACTTTTAACTGTTTCCTTAACCAATTCTTGTTTTTAATGTTTTGTTTACCACATTGCATACCACATTAAAGATGTTAAAATTTGAAGTTATTAGCATGTAAAAGACAGTAAAATCTGTATTAAGAAGTTTTAAAACAATTGTTTTGTGTTTTTATATCTTACCTTTTTTTAATCTTTAGGCTTGAGAAAATTGGACTACTAGCCTCTATCCTAGAAGCACATTGGATTTCTCCAAGCAAAATGAAATTGAAGAAGGGTGTTAATCCCATCTTATCATTATTTTTGCAATTTATGATCATGGCATGCAATGTCATATTTATTTTGCCTTTACGGCTCTTTGGATGTTCACAACGAAGGTCCAGAATAAGAGCAAAATCAATTACCAATCATCCTGCTGGCCCATATAGATGCGTGGAAAGCCTGGATAATCTAATAGCAAACCTGTATGCTGGCGCTGACACTCTGGATAACATTTTTCAGTTTGCTACTGATCGTTTTAAACATAGGAATTGTTTAGGAACACGTGAAATTCTTAGTGAGGAAGATGAAATTCAGCCAAGTGGAAAGATCTTCAAAAAGGTAATTGTTACAGTTTTTTACACTTGAATGTATGTTTTACAATCTTGTTATTGTCATCCCAGTGGTTTTTTTTTCTCTTTAAAGTCATTTGCACATTTATGTCTCAATCCATTTTGATCAGTTATGGTATTCTATCAAAACCAGCTCAATGGGAAGAAGTTGGGTAAGAAATGTTTTGAAGTGTTCGATATGGACGGCTAACAAACTAACTTTTCACATTTACTTGGATGCAGTGAAAATAAGTATCCAGATCCCTTGTCATTTTTGATTTTGATTTCTGCTCACTGCAGATTAATTGCTTTTTTCCTCAGAATTTAAGGCTATTTGATTTTTGTTCTGCCTATCCTTCCCTTTCAAGTTATGGAAAAGAAATAATAGAACTTTCCTTCAGCATATCATCTCAGTTATTTTTGATGTATTCATTTGTTTACTGGCGTAAAAATGTAGCCATGTTATGGTAAGTGTGGACGTGTATTGGCGAAGGTGCTGGGAATGCCTGGTCATGGCAAGTGGAGTCCACGTCAAAGCTGAGATGTGACATCCCCAAGAGTGAGGAACAACCCGATGTTTGGACAATCTTTGCACCAGGTCAGATTGAAAAGGTCAAGGTGTTGGGACTGGAGGCGAGTGGCAGGCTGGTTCTACTTGCTGCTCCACATTTGCTGTGCTCTGTGCTGGACTGCAGTGATGCCTGGCTTCACGTCTGTTGGTCTCACAATGAACTGTGGCTGTTGCCTGTGCCAGCTGGAGTGAAGCCTGGCTTCATGTCTTTTTTAAAACTCCAGTACTGGAGCTATTTACTTGCTTTTGTTGTTTGTAAGATTTATTTTTATTTATTCTCTCTGCTCATTGGGTGTTTGGCGATCTTTTTTTTTGGTGGATTCTGTTGAGGTTTCTTTGTTTTGTGGCTGCCTGTAAAGAAATGAATCTCAAGGTTGTATGGTATATACATGCTTTGATAGTAAATGTACTTTGAACTTAAACTAAATCAGATTTTGGTAACTCATCAGTCCTGGATGATGAGCCCCAACATAATTGGTATTGTAGAGCACTGGATAAATTTTTGAATTATTGCCCCAACTCTGGAGAAAAATAAGATCACTTAAACCACTTCATTTGGTTTGTGGGACCTTGAAGTATTCTGGAGTTTCTGCACTGTGCCTGACAGTTCTTCATTAGATAATTAGACCATTTATTACCACATTGAGCCATTCTGTGTACTAAGCATAACAAATATAAAATTGATGCAAGTATCTGGACTGAAAGGGATGGCTTCTACTTCTGTCTAGGATATTGCTCTTCGAATCTGTCTTGTGCGCTTGTACCTGATCAAAGGATTTCAGATTGCATTGTAACCTACTTTAAACCTTCATGTCCCCTTTGTGTACTTGTGGAGATGTTTTATCTTTCCACTTGGTCTTGACCTGTTTTTATACTTTATCCTTCATTACCCACTGCTTCTTGAAAATCACTCAATAACCCCACACATCCCCTTTGTACATCTCTTCTCACTAACTCTGAAGAGGTCATTCAGGCATTGTAGCAATCACCTCTTATTCTGTTGCTTTCTGGTGCCTACCTTCTAATAAATTAAAATTTTCAGTGGTAAAATGCCTTCCGTGGAATGCCTTCAGTGGGTTACATTTTAATTGTGAAAATCAGATAACCTTTTTGCAGTGAAGATTTGATAATTGAATATTTGTTCTTGGGCAGGGTTGGTGGTAGGAAGATGACAATGGTACTTTATATCACAAGTCTCTCTTTGTCAGGACTTTTTGTTGCATGCTTCATCATTGGGTCATAAGGTAAACTAGAGGTGTGGAAACAAATTGTATATAATTAATCAATATTTATTCCTTTTGGGACTTCTCTTCAGGAAGCTGCTTGAAACAAATACCATTTCAACAATGCTTAATTATTGTCTTTTTTATTCAAGCTCTTTGTGTCTTCTGGAGGAACTCAGTGTCAGGCAACATCTATGGAGAGGAATAAACATTTGATGTTTTGTTCTGAAGCAATTTCCTTCAATTTGCTTTGTTCCTCCAGCAATTTGTTTGTGTTGTAGATTTCCTGCATCTGCAGAATCTCATGTTTAGATATGCCTTTGGACTGTCAACAGAGCTGATCTTTTGTCTGTAACATTATGAATTTGTTTATGGAGATGTCCTTTCATTCAAGGATTGAGGGTTCTTAAACTTTCCAGTCAATAAAGTGATAGCTTAGGATGAGTTTTCCTATTTATTAGAAACCTGCTTTGTCTATTCTTCAACTCCCCTAGGAAAAATGAACTACATGTACAATCTTTTTTGTGGTTATGCCTGCTTGTGTGCATAACATTCAGGAGCTTTTCTTGAGGGGCATCAGATTAGTGCATACTTATTATGGACAGGGAAGTTGATGCATGCCAAGTATCTACATGTTCAGAACTGTTTACTTTTGGACACTTCTTAGGATATCGTTGTCTTCCTCCCACCATTCACATGTTCTGCAAAAGTTAACATTTTCAACTTGTATAAAGATGAATTGTTAATGATTTTAATTAATGAGTTAGCAATAACTTCATGAATTTGTTGCTCATTGCAACATTTGTTGCATGAATTGTTCATGAATAATTAAATTATAATTATTGCAAGACCCTGTTGAACATTGTTAATGTGGAATGCTGAAAGTCTGATTCACTGATTTATTGGCATAAGGCAGGAAAGCTGCATGATCTCAGTTGTAGGAAGATAAAGCTTCAAATCATGGTGTCGCCTGTTTACAACTGCTCGAGAGAGTAGCATCGGAGTTGGTGTGCCCCACCCGAGGGTCAGGGGCTGTGTGGCACAGCGTCCAAGCTGGAGATGGTGCTGTGTCCCTGTGTTCACTCAGCAGATGACAAGCCATAAATGAGGAAATCTGCAGATGCTGGAAATCCAGGCAACATGCACAGGAGCTCGGCAGGCCAGGCAGCATCTATGGAAAAGATTTCAGGATGACGAGCCAGGTTGTGTTTGACTGCAGACTGCATTCATGGACTCGAGGTCCTGAACTGTATTTTACTGATATCTTGTATCTGCTTGCTATCTTATGTACTACATGTGTCTTGTGCTGTGTCTGACTGTTGATGCTGTGTTTTGCACCTTAGCCTCAGTAATGCTGTTTTGTTTGGCTGTATTCACAGGTATTCATGTATGGTTGAATGACAGAGACTTGAACTTGAATTTGATCTTGAACCTGAGCCCAAGTGCAAACTTTTGTTTTATGTCCAATATAACAATTTTAGGTGTGGATTGAGGCTGTTGAGCAAAAAATGAAGATGCCTGTCAATAATTTTTATCTTGATCTGTGTAAGGCTGTGACCTTGCCAAACTCCCAACACCTGTTTCAAAGTTGATCATTCCTTGCAGTGCAATATACTTGATGCAACCTGACTCAACGTGTAGAAGTTGTGCTTTGAACATGGTAAAGTTCAAGAACAGGAATTCCCAACTTGAAGTCCACAGACCCTTTGCTTAATGATTGAAAAAGGTTGGGAACCCCTACTCTAGTACTTTTTTTTAAAGAGAACTTTGTGTATTGCTTTGTAATTATGTGAGTGTCTGGAACGAGATTGTTACAGCTGTTTCAAAGTTGATCATTCCTTACAGATCAGACAGCAAGTTAACTGGCTTACATCCAGAAGCAGTTTCTTACAATTTGTGACTGATATTATTAATGTTATAATTTCAGGTCCAAAAGATTTTGTTCTCCATTTATTATTCTTGGGCTCTTGTATGAGTTAATCTTGACAAGAAGAGTAGCAATAAACAAAGATAACAAAATAAAGTGTTAGATATTTTACTGTAACATTTTAAAAATTTCACTAGGCTGGTATAATTGCATACAAACATCTGGACATAGCTTCCTTGTATCGGTTTGTTTGCGATTTAGTTCTGATATTCTTGGTGTGATTTTTCTCACATTTCACTATGATAGCAATTTTATTGTGAAGTTTAGTGTAACTAGTTCAGATGTATAGTATTGCTTATTTACGTAAGTGAATGAGATTTTTAAGCAATAAAGTTGCATTTAGTAGAAAAGGGTAAAATCATAAGTTTCCTGTCCTACTGGACAGGTGGTACTTCATTTTACCATTGTTTTCTGACCCTTCACATTATAGAGTTCTTCAGGTGAGACAGCACAGGAAGAAGAGAAGGTCATAGTGACAGAGAAAGTAAGTCCTTTTGCAACCTATTAGAATATTCCAGGTATGCCTGAAAGTAGGTTAAGTATTCATTTTTATTTATTTGTAAATCATTTGTGAAGATCTAAGTATAACAAGAGGATTTCATGAATGGCAGTTGCTATATTTAGTAAAGTGTGGTGTGTCATTCATTTCTGCACTCTGATACTTGAATCTCTGGGTATACTATAACTTATTAGGTTTGACAGTAGTTTTCAAGGTTATTGTACAGAGGGCTGTAGTTTTGCATCCTTTGTGCCAGATCAGATAACATTCACTATTGTTTGATTGTGTAAGCCATAGATAGTGTTAGTATGTATGTTTCTTATAGTCACTGGGTCCCTGTTACAATCTCACTGATGTAAGTATGCCTGATGAGGGTCACCAGTTGGGGGGAGAAAAAGCAGTTTATAAGCTGCCACAGTACGTTAGTGCCAAGGGGTTTTATTTAGTGCCAGGAGGAAAAAGTGCAAAAGCTGCCCAAAAGTTGTGAAGGAAAAAAAATTACAAGTAGACAAATGAAAAATAAACGAGTATGTACAAAAATTTACAAATATACAGATGCTTTCTCCATGACACACTTTAACTTTCTGATATAACTATTCACCAACTATCAAATCCAACTTCCACACCTCTCTAACAAAGCCAGACTGAGGGTTTAAATTTGCCAGACAGTTCTACTGTTGGTCTGGGGGGGGGGGTGATAATCATGTGACCAGACCGTAATAATTATTTCAGATGCAGAACTAGAACATTTTAAACAGGAATTCTGACATCCTACAGTTTTATTCCACAATAAATGCCTTAGTTAATGCCATCAGTGTCCACATGCTCAGGTGAATATAAGAGAATAATGCCTTCCCATCCATGGTGTTGGGTGTAGTGCGCCTGCTCCCACTAACCCATGCATTATTTTAGGATGCTCCAAACTGTCCCTTGGGTCTTCTCTTGGTTCTGCTGACTGCAAACTGATGTAACAGTATGAGTGAAAATAAATAAAACTGGAATGCCTATGTTTAGAATCCTTATTTTTATGAGTTATGAACTGTAGAGCATGTTAACTGAAGGGTTTGTTTTGATTATCCAAACAAGCAATTGTTTTACTGTTGGGGTCTGTAAATGGTGAACTCCCAAGAACTGCAGAACAGGAGGGCAAAGTGTGTGAACTACAAGTGTCCCCCGCTTTACAAAAGTTTGTTTTATGCCACTTCGCTTTTACAAAAGTCCTACATTAGTAATCTGTTTTTGCATTACAAAGAGGATTTTCGCTTTTATGAATTTTTTCCCCCATATAAATTAATGGTTCTTTGCTTTACGCCATTTCAGCTTAAGAAAGGTTTCATAAGAACGCTGTACCTTTGTAAAGTGGGGTACACCTGTACTGGGGAAATTAGACCAGTGATAGAACACGGAGGAGTGACTAACCAGGCAAAGGGGCAGTGTTACTGGGAAAATTAGCATTGCCAACCTGTTCTGTCACAGTCCCAATCACCAATGCAGTAACTAATTTATGAAGTTCGTAGTGTATTCAAGTCCAATGGCACTTTCATATAATTGCAGTTACTAAAATTAGAACTTTAAAATTAATAGCAGAAACAAATTATCTAGAATTTATTTTTTCTATATATTTTCATGTATTAAGGATCTTCATTTACATAGTTATAAGAATGTTTTCAACCATTTTCTGTGTAACATGACATCATTAAGCAATGATGATTAGGACTGTTTTTGCTCTTCACTTTTGCTAACACTTGCTCGATTATGGGAGCAATTAATGAAGTTATTTGTCATGCTACCTAGGGTCCTCTGTCCAGTGCCTGAATGCGAAACTTTGTCAGAGTGTTTGCAGTAAGTCGCCTGACTGGCTCCAATGAAAAATGGAGAATACAATGATAACTTGTTTTGTTTTAATTTGCCTTTGTGAATATAGCATTGCATCAATTTATAAAGCAAAATCCTTCCTGAAACTAAGTGAAAACTTCAGTATTTTGGCTTGATTCCCTTGTTAATCTATTTGCAGTAGCTTAGAGCTATTGACAATTATGGGTTTATGGTCTATGGATTGCTTTTCATAATCTCTTGATAGTAATACAACTGTCCCCTTATATGAACAATATCTTCAGTCAAGAATTGGAATCTAATTTCAAATGAAACCACATTTTGGGCTTAGCCTTTATGGATATTTAAATCATATACAAACCTTTTAAAAGTTCTGGACTAATGAGAGCACTGTGCTGACTAAGCTTAGAGTAAAGGAACCTTCATATTTGCACAAGGAACAAAAATGACGTATTATTATGAACATATTTTTCATTGGAAATGAATGCTTAGTTTTATATTACTATTTCAAAATTGGGCATGCTGCTTTCATGTCAGTTAAACTATGATACTGAATATTAAGTGATAAGTTTATTGCTGCCCTGTCTATTTTTGATTATAGTGTGACTATTAATGCTGGACTGTTTACACTTTTTAATGCCAAGCTCCCAGTCTCTTTCCAGTGTTTAACAACATGCAAATGCCATCACAAAGAAGATGCAACATGCGCCTCTTCCTTCTTAGAAGTTTGGATAAATTTGTCATGTCATATGAAGCTTTCACAAACTTGTACAGATGCACAGTAGAGAGTATCCTGACTATCACACGGTATTGGGCATAATGTCATTTATGGGGTGAAAATTAGCGATTCTCACCTCACCGATATTTGTGTCTTGCCTCTCCCCCCTCAACTCTCAACATATGCATCAAAATTCCAAACATGTGGGGACTTCCGGTAAGATGGCGATTGTTTAGTTGCTCCGAACTTTTGCTCCGTTATTCTTCTTACCTTTGCACTATGTGTCTCCCTTCTTAAACCTTAGTTAGGTATTTTATTGTTCTCTTCTACCTGCCTGCGAACACATCTATCTTACAATGGCTACCAAAAGTACTAAAACCGGGAAAAAGGAAACTTCTACGGCTTTGCCGGCTGACATTCTCGCTGTTCTGGAACAACATCGACAAGTTACTTTAATGGATTTTAGAACTGAATTTAGAACTTCTTTCAACCAGCTGAATGTCAAACTGGATCAGATTAATGCTAGAGTGGATGATCATGCTGAACATTTATCTCGCATTGACGTAACTTCTGAAGATTTAAAACGCCGTGTTCAATATCTTGAAACTCTCTGCTCCAACCTGGAGGAGAAGAATAGTAAACTTTTTTCCAAAATGGTGGATCTTGAAAATCGGAACAGACGTTGCAATCTACGAATTCTTGGTTTGCCAGAGGCCACCGAAAAGGGCTCTCCCGTTGAATTTTTTTCCAAGTTTCTCTGTGAGATTTTCGGGAAAGAATTTTTTCCGACTCCACCTGAGCTTGAAAGGGCACACAGGATCTACGTTCCTCGAGCAATTCTGGGTTCCCGCCCACGGCCGATTATTTTATGCTTTCATCAATACCAGGTGAAAAACCGTTTGATGATGGAGGCACGCCGCAGAGGTACTTTTGCCTTTCAAAATACGGTCATTAGTTTTGTGGAGGATTTTGCCCCCCAGGTTCTGAAGATGCGTGCTGAGTTTAAAGGTGTAATGAAAGTGCTTTTTGATCGCGGACTCAAACCCTTTCTCCGAAACCCAGCCGATCTTCGAATTACGCTTACTACTGGAGATTATAAGTGGTTTAAATCAGTGAAGGAGGCTGAGGCGTTTGTTGGAAGTCTTCCAGCCACCTCGTCTTCTTCGGAACCGGCCTGACCTTCTAAAATGGTTGATAAGTACTTCTCGAAGTAAAACTATTTTTTCCGAACTCAGGCTTTACTTGAATAATTCAGTCATTATCTATCGAAACTCTAAGGGCTGTAGTCAATCTCTCCCTGGACTTGGTGCGTTTTTTCTAAATAGATAATTTAAGTTTAATGTTTCCCTGCGAACTTTTAGATTTTACCTGTGTAATCTATTTTATTTTTGTATAACCTTATCTATAGAGAACTACAATTGTCTTTAACTTGTTTTGGAGGTTTGGAGTTTTTATTGAAGGCCTCCCTGTTGGTTGATTCATAGTTTAAGTTTTGCTTTTTTTTCTGTAAATGGTCGATAAGGACTCTCTTTGAATTTTATAATTTCCCCCTTTTTTCTTCCCTTTTTTTTCTTTTAATCTTTTCTAATTTTTCGCGGGTAGGTTAGCTTTAGTTTTCTTCTGATTTTCTTTGTATTAAGTTTTATACTTCTGTTGAAGTTCCTATTTATAATTCTGTTTTCTAGTGCATAAATTAGTTATTATTTGCTATATTATTTATACGGAACTTTTGTTAACGACACAGAACTGGAAGTCATACTTGGGTTAATTTTTTTGGTAGAGCTAGCTGCTTTTTTAGGTAGCCGTCTAATTTTGGGTTGCGAGGGGGGGTGGGTTCTCCAGTTCCAACACTACTCACTGTTTCTTTTGTTTTCTTTTATTATTCAGGACATGTCTCTGTTTTGATTCTATGGATCTATGTTTACATTTTTGCTTCCAGACTGTTATTGTACGGCTTGATTTTTTATATGCCTGCTACCTTCTATGCACCAACAATTGATAATGGTTAATTCACTTAAATTTTTGAGCTGGAATGTAAAGGGATTGAATCATCCTGTTAAAAGAAGGAAGGTCTTCTCGCAAATTAAACAACTCAAAACTGACATTGCTTTCCTTCAAGAAACTCATATTCGTAGTTTTGATAATTCTCGGCTTCTGTCAAAGTGGGCGGGTCAACATTTTCATTCATCCTTTGCTGCCAAAGCTAGGGGGGGGTCTCCATCCTTATTAATTCAAATATTCCTTTTGAACTCCATAATAAGATATCTGATACAAATGGCCGTTTCATTATTGTTTCTGGTAAATTATACAATACTAAAGTTGTACTAGCAAACCTGTATGCTCCCAATTTTGATGATGTTAATTTTTTTGAACGTTTTTTCTCCTCGTTACCAGATTTAAACTCATGCTCTCTTATACTGGGTGGCAATTTCAATTGTTGGTTAGATCCTAATTTGGATTGATCGTCCTCTGTTACTAGACTACTTACTAAATCTGCCTTAGCTATTCACTCTTTTCTCTCTAATTATGGTATTTCTGATATATGGCGTTTCCTTCATCCCACTGAGAGAGACTATTCTTTTTTTTCACATGTTCACCATACTTTTACTAGAATTGACTACTTTTTACTCGATAATCAACTTATTCCATCTGTCTATTCTTGTGACTATCAGAGTATACTGATTTCTGATCATGCCCCAATTACTTTGTCTTTAAATTTTCCTGGTCTCCATCAGAGGAATAAACACTGGCGTTTTGACTCGACTTTATTATCGAATGATGATTTTCTAAAATTTATTAAGGATCAGATAACCTTTTATTTTAACACCAATACATCATCTGAAATGTCATCCCAGATTGTCTGGGATGCCATGAAAGCATATTTGAGGGGTCAAATAATCTCCTATATAGCAAATCTTAATAGAAAGTCCTGTGCAGATCGATTAGACCTCATTAATCAGATTAAAGAATTGGATCAATTGTATGCTCAAACTAAGAATCCTGAATTATACAAGAAGCGTGTAGAACTTCAAACTAAATTTAATCTTCTGTCTACTCAACCTGTTGAACGCCAACTTCTTGAAAGTAAGAGTCGCTTCTATATTCATGGTGATAAATCTGGTAAATTTCTAGCCAATCAGCTGAGACGTTCCAAAGCCAAAAAACATATTACAAAGATCCGGAAGGAAAATGGAGACTTTACATCGGATCACTTAGAAATCAATGACGCATTTAAAAATTTATATTCTCAACTTTATTCCTCTGAATCTTTGAATGACAATATCTCTGTTGATCACTTTTTAAATAATCTGAATATCCCTTCGCTTTCATCTGATTTTAAAGCCAAACTTAATGGGCCTATTTCATCAGAAGAAATACCTTTTGCAATTTCTGCATTGTCTTCAGGGAAATCTCCTGGACCTGATGGGTTCCCCGTAGAATTTTATAAATTATTCTCTTCACTTCTTTCCCCTCAGTTATTCTCAGTATTATCTGACTCGTTTAATTACGGTAAATTGCCACCCTCTTTTAATGAGGCATCTATTATTCTTTTATTAAAAAAGGGTAAAGACCCAACAGAGTGTTCCTCGTATAGGCCGATTTCTTTGCTCAATGTCGATGTTAAAATCTTGGCCAAAGTTTTGGCTTATAGATTAGAAACTGTTATTCCCTCTATTATTTCTGATGATCAAACTGGTTTTATTAAAAACCGTCTTCCTTTTTTTAACATTCGGCGTTTATTTAACATTTTATATTCACCCCCAACTGGGATTCCTGAATGTGTTATTTCCCTCGATGCGGAGAAAGCATTTGATCGTATAGAGTGGAACTACCTTTTTGCAGTTTTAGAAAAATTTGACTCCGGTCAAAGTTTTATCTCTTGGATCAAATTGCTGTATTTGTGTCCTACTGCCTCTGTTTTGACTAATTTTCAGAAATCCCAGTTATTTAACCTCAAACGTGGCACCCGTCAAGGATGCCCTTTAAGTCCCTTTCTCTTTGATTTGGCTATAGAACCTTTGGCGATAGCATTTCGAAATTGTCCTGAATTGACCGGGATTTGGAGAGGGGGTGTTGAGCATAGAGTTTCTCTTTATGCTGATGACTTATTACTTTTTCTTTCAAATCCGTCTACATCCTTACCTCCAATGTTTTCACTTCTTGATCAGTTTAGCCAGTTCTCTGGCTATAAACTTAATTTACATAAGAGCGAACTTTTCCCAATTAATAAAGAAGCACAAGAATTAACATTTCGTGATCTCCCTTTTAAAGTAGTTCACAATCAATTTACTTATCTTGGGATTACAGTCACAAGGAAGTTTAAAGGTCTCTTTCGTGAAAATTTTGCCAATCTTTCATATACTATAAAACACCGTCTGTTACAATGGTCACCTCTATCTATGTCTTTGGTAGGTCGTATCAATGTTGTTAAAATATATGTTCTCCCTAAACTTTTATATTTATTTCAATCAATCCCAATTTTTATTCCTAAATCTTTTTTTTATTTCTTAGACTCTATTATTTTGTCATATCTGTGAAAGAATAAGCGCTCTAGAATTAAAGTTTATCTCCAAAAATCTAAAAAAAGAGGGTGGCATGGCTTTACCTAACTTTCCTTTATATTATTGGGCAGCCAATATACGTTGTGCTACCTTTTGGTCTTTTTTCCATGGCCAACCCGAGTGCCCTAATTGGGTGGCAATGGAGTTGAGTTCCACTAAAGATTTATCTATCTCTGCACTTCTTGGCTCTGTACTCCCTAGTAGTTTGTCCAGATTAATTGTTAATCCTCTTGTTAGACACACTTTGTGTATATGGGCTCAGTTTAGGAAGTTTTATGGTTTCCATGGTTTTTCCTTTTCTAGCCCTATCTTACATAATCACCTTTTTTTACCTACTACGTATGATTCAGCATTCCATGATTGGTATAGGAAGGGCATTAGACATTTTGAAGATCTTTTTATTGATAATCGCTTCGCATCTTTTCAACAACTCTCTGCTAAGTTCAATCTGCTCAATGCTCATTTTTCTAGATATCTCCAAATTAGACACTTTATTAATCCTTTAATTCCTAACTTCCCTGAAATGCCTGAGAAAAATGTTATGGATTTATTTTTCTATTAATCCACTAGTTAAAGGTTTAATATCATTTATTCGTGATAAATTAGCATCCTTACGGCGTGCCCCTGTGGTTAAAATTAGAATGGCTTGGGAGCATGATTTAAATATCTCCTTATCTGATGAGACTTGGGATTCGATTCTCAAATCGGTTAATTCATCCTCTCTTTGTGCTCGCCATTGCCTTTTACAGTTTAAGATTGTTCATAGAGCCCATATGTCTAAATCTAAACTATCTTGATTTTACCCTAACATTAGTCCTCTCTGTGATAAATGCAAAAGGGGCGAGGCCTCTCTCATTCATATGTACTGGTTGTGTCCTAGCTTGGAGAAATTTTGGAAAGATGTCTTCATAACATTATCTTGTATTCTGAATCGCCACCTAGAACCTAACCCTTTAACTGCTTTGTTCGGTTTTTTGGGTGAGACAGATTTACGTCTGAGTTCGACTAAGTGTTGAATATTATCTTTTGCTTCTCTCCTGGCTAGACGTTTAATCCTCCTTAGATGGAGGGATGTTGCCCCGCCCACGCATGCTCAATGGCTTAATGATATTATGTCCTGCTTAGACCTTGAAAAAATTCATTATTCAGTTCTTAATTTGGATACAAAGTTCTGTAAGGTCTGGGGACCTTTTATTGAGTATTTTCATAACCTTCCTCTTAACTAAGGTTTTTTTTTGGGTCCCTTGCTTTCAGCTTCTTTTTTGTTGGTAGTAGGCATTAATATCTTCTGTTGCTAAGTGTATTTACAGTTTTGGGGGTTTGAATGTCCTGATGTATACTCTCTGGATTGTGTTGCGGTTGGTCTGGAGTTCTTTTTTGTTGCGGGGCTTGGGGAGGATACTAATTTTACATATCTTCAATTTGGGTGCTTTCTCAATTATCTTCTTTTGTATTATATTATTTTTGCACTGTATTAATGTTCTTCATTTCGATCTGGGGTTTTTTTTATCTGTAGCGATGTAGAAAATGTATTAAAAAACTAATAAAAACAAAGAAAAAAAAATTCCAAACGTGTGATTGTGTGTGTATAAGTATTCATTTCTAGGTAAAAACAGCAAATATCGGCAGAGGCATATGCTACACAGATATTACGGGCATTGTACTGTGCTCTGACAGAGAGATCCCTTAGCCTCAAACTACTAAAGCAAGTGTAATATGTACTCTGCCAAGTATTAACTTATGTTTAATTTCATGCCCTTTTGATTTGATCACCAGCGGGTACCGTCATTATTGCTGTATCACCTTTAATATGTTCCATATTACAAGTGAAACTCTTTTCAGTTGTTCTGGGGTTTTGGGATTCTCCATCTCCAGAAGAGGGAACGAGGAAAAGGAAAGAGACGCTGGAAGAAGAGGGTGGGTGGGGGGGAGATATAGAGAGGATCATGGCCTTTGATGGATCAAAGTGGACAAAGAGCTCTTGGGGTAGGCATAGGGCACTTTGAAATTCTTTGTAATTCAATAAATGGGACCCAGTAGATAATTTCGGTTTTTCAAGAAGGTACATAGTAACAAAGGTTGCTGCTGTACAGGATAGCAGTTTTAGAATGGCAATTAGTAAACAGTTGGGTGCCTCAGATCAGTGCTGACTATAATAATTTATAATCACTTGGATGAAAGGACTTGGTGTACCGTAGCCAGATTTGCCAAAGCACACAGATTAGTAAGTCATGAGGAGGGCAAGAAGAGTGTGCCAAGAGACGTGGGCAGGGTAAAATATTTGGGCAAGAAGCTGGCAGATGGAGTATAATAGGCAAAAATGTGAAGTTTCCACTGGAAGGAAGAACTTAAAACAATTTATCATTGAAATACAATGATTCTGCAACTACAAAGCATTCAAGGATTCCTAGTTCATGAAGCATAAAATAACCTGAAAGTGCATTAAGTAATTAGGAAAGCATATAGAATATTGGCCTCTATTGCAAGGGATGTGGAGTATAAAGTTGCATTCATAGTTTATTTTTAAATGGTGCTAGTGAATTTAAACTTGAAAGACTGCTGCACCAGTCTTGGTCTCTTTATTTAAGGAAGTGTAGCGATGTACTACATACAGAGCTAGAAACAATGACACGCAGTTGGAAAGTCGTTTCGAGACTAGTTTATTCAAACTTCGCGGCGCTGGCTTTTAATCCCTAGTTCCCGTCCTCTCCGGGCGGAAATGACGTCAGAGGTGCATTACCAAAGTCTCTCCCCACGCGCGGACTATTTGTGAGCCGGTTCGCCTGTGCAGAAAGTGGGTCGCCACAGAAGGATATACTTGTATTAGAAGAAATACAGAAAAGATTCACTGGATTGATTGAGATGAAAAGGTTGACACTAAATGGAAGGTTAGCCCTATACCCAATAGAGTTTAGATGAATGAGGGGTGATCTTATTGAAACATTAAAGATTTTAAGGGGAGTAACAGAGGTTGTTGAGTCTACTGGTGTTATCTAGATTTAGAATGAACAATTGCATATTTTTGCTGGAGAAGGCCTACTAGGGAAGGGGCTATAAGAGGGGAATGATTATCAGCTGTCAACCAGATTTCTTCCTGGATCTTTTAAATACTATTTTACCTGCCTACTCTAGTTCTATGTTTTTTTTTCGTCATTAGCTCAAAATCTTGTCTGTTTGCTGCCAGTTCCAGAGAATTTATACTTTTATATCCTTGTCATACTACAAGATCCTAGACAACCATTGTATTGAAGTTGTCAGCCAAAGGCTCTTCGCTTATTATCAATTTATAATCTCCTTGTGTTTGAAGCTTTAAAACCCTATTTTCCCTCTTCCTCCTTGTTGAGTATAAATCTTTATGACCCTTTTTAGATTTTCCTCAAGTGCAGACAAACTATGATATTTTACGTAATTTTGTTTCTTTTAAACCATCAAAGCCAACAATGACGAGATGGTCTATGATCTGGAAGAGCTTGAGGCCTGGTGCCTGGCAAATATCCTCTTCCTCAATGTCAACAAGACAAAAGTAGTTATAGACTGTAAGAGAACTCGTACCACTCACACCCCTCTTTACGTTGGTGGCACAGCAGTGAAAACTGCGGGCAGTTTCAAACTTCTGGGAGTATACATCTCTTGGTCACAGAATGCATTATACACAATCAGAAAAACTCACCCATGCTTCTACTTTCTGAAGAAGCTGAAGAGAGCTGCACCATGCACATCTATACTTGCGTTATTCTATTAGATACATAGTAGAGAGCACCCTAGCAAGCTGCATCACCTCAAGGTAAGAAGAATGCATTACAGCAGACAGGAAGGCTCCACAATGGGTCATCAAAACTGCGCGACGCATTACCGACACAAGCCTACCTGCCATCAAGGACATGTATACAGAAAGGTGCTGGAAAAAAAACAGTAACAACATCAAAAATCCCACCCACCCTGCTTATGGATAGTTTGTCCTACTCCCATCAGGGTGGAAGCTTCATAGCATCCATGCCAGGACCACAAGACTCAAAAACAGTTACTTTCCCCAAGCAGCAAAGCTGATCAACATCTGCACCCACTAGCGCTCTCCTCCATATTCCCAACCACCACTAGTTCATCATTTCCTGTCCGTCATCTTGTGTACAGACAGTTCTGAGCCTAACATCACTTTACAGACATGTAATCAATCTACGTATATATGCAAACTTGTGCATTTATATTTATTGTGTTTTTATTTTTTTTGTGCGGGATCAGATCTGGAGTAACAATTATTTAGTTCTTCTTAACACTTGGGTACTGGAAATGACAGAAAACAATCTTGAATCTTAACAGATGCCTCTGATCTTTAACTTTGAAGTTTCCCAGGCCCACTATTTGTCTTTTGCAACACGTTACCTCCAGATCCTTTTTTTTCCTCCTTCAGGATCTTTTCATGCTTTTATGTTAGTGGGTGGTGGTGTTCAACGGGGATGAGCAAGACTTTCTCATTTTATTTAAGTAGGTAAATTGAAGTTCAGTTTCTGAGTGTACACATTACATATCAGTGACCTAGTTTGCTATCTGAGGTTGAAGCTGGAGGTGACACAAGTTGAACTCCCCCTCCCCCACTCCCCATGCTCCTGATTGGCAGATGAAAGACTTAATGGAATCAAACAGTGGTTGATGTTGCTCCCTAGACTTTTCAAAAGCCAATGTTCAAAGAACGTTTATTATCAGAGTACATGTAGAGTATACAACCTTGAAATTCATCTTGCAGGCAGTCACAAAGCAAGGAAACACAACAGAACCCATTTAAAGAAAAAAAAACCCTGTACAGTAAAGACCATTAGACACCCAATGTCTGAATCCAGGCTCCACAGCTTGGGACTTGGAATACTCCTGCACCTTCTCCCAGCAGTTACGAGAAGAGAGGGAGAACAGTCAAATGCAGACAGACAACCTGTACACTTTCCACTCTTGTCCTCTATGATTGTAATCTTGCTCAACACTTATAGCAGCACTGAATAATGGGGCCAACCACAGATTTGTTCTGCCATTAAGAATCGATGAGCCATCCTCAGTGATGGCTGCCCCTGCACTTTCTGCTCTCATCCTTGCCGAATCCCCCCAGGAGATCACAAAAGCACCAAATCGTATAGTTGGCACAAAATACATTCTTAAAGTGAAAATTACAGGATGCAATCAATCACAGTTCAGAAGTAGTATATTGAGTAGAAGAAGAGGAATATTGTTTGAATATAATTTGAATATTGTTTTGTGAGCTGTCTGCAAGATGTCACCTTTGGTCGTTGATGCTATCTTGCTCATCTTTTTTAAGCGTTTAGGGGACCTGCTTCAGTTCCGGCAACTCAAGTTCAATACTTTTTATGTGGACTTTGCATTTCTTGCCTTGACTTCATGGGGTTTCTCTGTGCCTCAAAGATGTATTGATGTGCTAATAGGCTACCTGTACTGCAGATGACTATTTTCTCTATATTTGGAATTTTCGAAATCTGAAGTTACTTATTTTCATAAAAGATCGTGGTATTAAGAATGGTTGTGAAGCTGATACACGTGCAGGAAAATGAATGAGAAGGTAAATTTAGTCCAATACTATTGATACAAAGTGTAGTAGATACTGGAAACTGAAATAAAAGGGAATGATCCTCTCTCTTCTCCAGCTGGGTATCCCTTTTGCCAATCAACTTTCCAACTGTTAGCTTCATCCCTCCCCATCCTGTCTTCTATCATTTCAGATCTCCCCCTCCCATTTTCAAATCTCTTACTATCTCTTTCATTTGGTCCTGACGAAAGGTCTCGGCATGAAATGTCGACTGTACTTCTCCCTATAGATGCTGCCTGGCCTGCTGTGTTCCACCAGCATTTTGAGTGTGTTGCTTGAATTTCCAACATCTGCAGATTTCCTCGTGTTTGCGTCTGGAAATGCACAGTTGTCTGGACATTATGTATAGGGGGGAAAATAACAGTTAATATTGCCACTGTGTGATGTTTCATCAGAATTGGCCAGGCTAACTTTCTGAATTCAATCTTGGATCTTGAGAACTACAACATTTCTAGTTTTTCAAGCTTGGCTTCAGAGCAATGTAAGGAGTCAGTGCAGGTGTGGAATAAGATATTAGGCATCAGGAAACTCAGTGACCCTTGTGCAGTGACACGAGTTCAACAAAGCAGTTGTCAAATATGCATGGGGCTTTAGGTGTAGAGGAAACTGGAATTCAATGAAGGTCAAAGGTCTTGATGGTAGTGCAGGTACCACACAGCTCCAGCCATCCTGATTTTTTGATTCTGAATGCTTGGAGATGTCCGTGTTGCAGGTGCACAATCTCCCCGAGAATGGCAAATATTTTCTGCTAGAAGTTACATTCATGAAGTAAAAAACAAGGAAATAGATTATCCAGTTCATCATGTTTGTGCATACTAGTAAACACGGGTATCCAATCACAAAAAAAACATTCAATCATCACCCTATGTCTTTTTCTGTTAAACCAATTTTTGATTCAAGCTGCCCAGGATCGCATGGAGTCTAACCTTTTAAATTGGTCTCCTGTTTGGGACACTGCAGAAGCCTTTTTGAAAACCTGCTCTGGTTTCCTTCCTCATACTGAGGATGTGCTGATACTGTAAATTTCTCCAAGTATAGGTAAGCAGCAGGAGAATCAGAGGAAGCTCAATGAACCTGAGCCAGAATTGGTTATAGAGGAAAAGAAAGGGGAAATGAAATAGATGGGGTGGCTTTGTAAGTCAATAAAGGGGGAGGAGGAAGATCAGGTTGTTTTGGTATGCGGAAAGAGTAGGTATGTCTAACTTTATTGAAGATGGTAGAAGTTATGCAGGCTAACTTGTAAGCTGAGGATGAGATCAATGAGAACTGAATTTAGCTCTGGGTGGAAGCAGAAGAGGTGAGGCAGAAATGTTGTATGCTTTTATATATGTATTTTAATTTAATCCTGTAGGACATGTATTCTTAAAACTAATCTTTGCAATATGATTTCATTGTGATTTGACCAACAAAATAAATATCTAAATCAGATGCAATAATAAAGAAGGCACAGCAGCAGCTATATTTTATTAGGAGTTTCAGGAGACTTGGTACGTCACCAAGGCCTAGCAAATTTCTACATGTGCACCTTGGATATCATTCTAATTGGTTGCATCATCATCTGGAATGAAGGGACCACTGCACAGGATTAGAAAACGCTGCAGAAAGTCGCATGCTCAGTCAGCTCCATCATGGGCATTAGCCTCCCCAGCATCAAGGGCATCTTTAAAAAGTGATGCCTCAAAAAAAGCTGTATCCATCATTAAGGACCCCCATAACCTAGAACATACCCCCTTCTCATTGCTACCATCAAGGTGGAGGTACAGAGACATGAACAAAGGGTCTCGGCCCGAAACGTCGACAGCGCTTCTCCCTATAGATGCTGCCTGGCCTGCTGTGTTCCACCAGCATTTTGTGTGTGTTGTTTGAATTTCCAGCATCTGCAGATTTCCTCGTGTTTATGTTTTAGGAACAGCTTCTTCCACCATGTCATAAGATTTCTGAATGGACAATGAACCCATGTATACTACCTCACTATTTTTCTTTTTTTGCACTGCTTATTTAATTTAATTCTTTTGGTATATGTTATTATAATTAGGTTTTTATTATGTATTGCAATGTACAACTGCTTCAAATCAACAAATTGCACAATATATGCCAGTGTTATTAAGCTTGATTGATTCGTCGTGATTGAGTATTGCATCACATTTTCAAGATTGTGTATTTTTGAATTGAATTTGTTGGTACTTAAGCTTGTCTCTGGATGGCAGTGTTATTCCAAGGAAGTGGATGTTTGTTCTACATATCTCTAAACATTGTTTGAATGCACTTTTCAGTTAATGTTTTTTTCTGTCTTGGTCAATGCTGGCTAGAGAATGATTACCTTATGTTATGTGGATTCTGCAATAGCAGATGTCATGTGAGAACTGCAGACGAGGTAAAAGACGGTTGATAGGACAAGTGGATAATTTGCGATGTCCTCCTTCCACAGGTTTTGCAGTGCTTCTGCTTGTTCCCAATGCCCAGATTTGAAGTTCTATTTATACCATCCTGAATGTTTCTTCTAAACTTCGCAGTAAAAGAAGATTCTCATTCTCTCTTTCCTCTCTCTCCTCTTTTTTCTCTCTCTTTTCTCTCTCCCCCTCTCTCTCTTCCCCCTCTCTCTCTCCCCCCATCTCTCCCCCCTCTCTCCCCCCTCTCTCCCCCCTCTCTCCCCCCTCTCTCCCCCCTCTCTCCCCCCTCTCTCCCCCCTCTCTCCCCCCTCTCTCCCCCCTCTCTCCCCCCTCCCTCCCCCCTCTCTCCCCCTCTCTCCCCCTCTCTCCCCCTCTCTCCCCCTCTCTCCCCCCTCTCTCCCCCCCTCTCTCCCCCCTCTCTCCCCCCTCTCTCCCCCCCTCTCCCCCCCTCTCCCCCCCTCTTCCCCCCTCTCCCCCCCTCCTCCCCCCCTCTCTCCCCCTCTCTCCCCCTCTCTCCCCCTCTCTCCCCCTCTCTCCCCCTCTCTCCCCCTCTCTCCCCCCTCTCTCCCTCCCCCCCTCCTCCCCTCTGTCCTCTTTTCTCTCTCTCCCCTCTTTTTTTCTCTCTCCCCCTCCCTTTTTTTTCTCTCCCCCCCCCCCCCGTACCAGAGCTCCAAATGGAGTAAATGTTTCACAAGTCCTCTGTCCAATTTGTAAATGATGTGGTCCATGCTGTGCACTTAACCAAGTCCACTGAAGATGTCAAAGATGGAAATTTTGGTGTTAGAGCAACCACTGGTATTGGTCCATTTAACAGTGAATTTACAGGATTTGGCAGAAGCCACGTTAGTGCTATTTTTCTAGTAGCTTGCACTGTTTGTTGTAGGTAGCCCAAGTCTTCAGAAATACGTGGAAACTATCTTATTGTCTGGTAAACCATGAGTTTTATGCCAGATCAGAGTTTTATGCCAGATTTTCAAGGACTCTTTTTCTCAGTTTACCAAAGGCTATGCAGCCATATTTAAACGTGGTGGATTTTTAAAATTCCTTTTTTTTTGTGGACAGATGGCCCTCAAAGTATGAATGATCCATATTGTGGAACTTTTCCCAGGTGTCATTTGTGGTGGACTTCAGCAAAGCTCATTCTTGTGGATGACAGCAGTTCAGGAAATATCTGTATTTTATATCAGCTAACTTGGCAAGATGCTAGAAAGCTTACATTCCCATCAAAACTCATCAAGTTTCAAGACCTGAGCCTCTATCTCCCTTTGTAATTGGATACGAGTTTCCTCATTGACAGACCTCTGAGGATTGGTCTCCTCCTTGTTGATTGACACAGGTGCACCTCTAGCTGTTTGCTTGGCTCCCTGTTGTAATCTTTAACAGTCGACTCTGGTTAAGTAGAGCTCCAGTGCCATTTTCAAAATCATAGAAAACGCTACTGTTTTTGGACAACAGTTGGCAATGAGTCAGCTTACCGGAACAAAATCAGATATCTGATTTGGTGGTGCAGTAAAAACAACCTGTCACCTGTGGTGAACTACATATACCTGTCTGGACACGCCCCCCCCTGCTGACTGCTCCTGTGGCTCCTCCCACAGACCCCGGTATAAAGGCGATTGGAGGCACTGCTCTTTCCTCAGTCTCTAGGATGTTGTGTGGTGGTCGCTTGCTGCTTGTGCTTTCTTCCAGCCAATAAAAGCCTACCTTAACTCACGTCTCCGAGAGTTATTGATGGTGCATCACCACCCAACTTCAGTAAAACTGAAGAGCTAATTGTTATCTTCGAGCAGGGGAAGGAGAACAAACGTGCAGCAGTCTACATTGGGGGATGGGGTGGAGAGATTAGGTTTTCCTTTACACTTGTAAGTTTCTGTATGCTTGCTGCATCAGTTACAATCTTTCCATAGCTTGCTTGTCAAGGTACAGGTTCTGATTTGGTTTTAAGTTGATTCTGCATGGACCTGTTCTTTCTATTCCCTGCACAGATGTCCCAATCTTAGGGTGATTATATAGATAATTATACCCTCTGGATATGATCTGTTTATCTGCCTTACTGAAGATTCCCACGTGGTGATGCAGTTTACTAGTTTTAAATCATTCAACCATAGTTGTGGTTCTGCCTTACTTGCATAAATTTTGTTCTGTGGTCTCCTGCTGTGCATTTGAGCTTCTCACTTTTTTGTTCTCTTTCATTTGTCCCTAGTACCTCGTTGAAGTTCACACTACTTTCCTTCCTTAACTTCTGTACTTCAGTCCTGTTTTACTCACTGATTTATGTGCCTTCCTTATTTCTTGCTCCTTCATATAAACTTTCCAATCCAACTTTACAACCACTTTAAACTTGTTATCTCACTTGATTCACTTTTCCTATTTCATTTTTGTACTTATGGTTATAGTGGTCATCCATACTAAGTTATCAGACTTTTCCTTGCCAAAACCAAATTCTTCACCTATAGCCTTTAATGTACAAATTCTCATTTAAGATAGTTAGGTTAATTTGTTCCACTACTGTTTTGTTAGCAGCATGAATTTTATATCAGATTTCTGCTTGACAGATGAGTGTGCAGCTGTTCATTCATCTTGTGCCCTTCAGTGTTTCTTTGTGGAAGAGTGTAAACTCTGGTTTTCAATTAATCTACCCTGGTATTTTTTCCCTGTAATTCTACGTGCAGCTATAACTTATTATTCTTCAACATCAAGCCCTCTGCTTAAAGTAACAATGGTTTTGTAACTCAATTAACTTAGTTGGTATTCTTTCATATTTACTTAGATTACAGTCTATCCTTGATAGAAAAATGCAACTTTAGTTCATCAGAAGGGCCACAGCTTAGTCAGATTGCCTTGACTGTACAGCTTCCTGCTGCTGCAATAGAATACAATTATCACATACACTGTATTTTGCCCTAGAATGAAAGCTTCACTCATTGTATATGTAGTCATGAGTTTCATAAACATACTGTTAACATATGCCACCACAGTAACATAAGCATGATATTTCCCCATGTCATCTATGATTTAAAATTCTGTCATTTCACTTTCAAACTGATAAAGCTATTTTCCTGGCAGGCAGCAGTGGATATAAGCCAGAACAAATCAAATACAGTGTACCAGTAAGAAAATGGTTGATGTATGTTTGCACTGTGAATGTTTTTTAAAAGATCAACAGAGTTATATGAGAGAAATTAAAGTTTTGTTTACCTCTTCCAGACTTGTGGCTTTTCTATTGCAGCATAGGTAAACTAAATGTACTGACCAATGCAAACAATCTGCAGGAGGAACTTAGCAGGTTGAGCAGCATTTGTGGAAGGAAAGGAATTGGTGACTTTTGGGTCAACACTGCATCGCTTCCTTCTCCAGATGTTGCCCAACCAGCTGAGTTCCCTCCAGCAGATTGTTATTCCAGATTCTAGCATCTGTGGTCCCTTGCCCTCCTTAGTTAAAAGTGCATTTTCAACATTTGTCGTGCACAGGTTTTGTTTCCTTAATTATGTGAGTTTGTTTGCTAATTGCAGGGTTGAACAACAAGCCAACTCACTCACCAAAATGTGTTACAAGAAATCTTGCATATGGACTAAAGAACAAGAGCAGAATTCATTTTGTTTGTATGAATTTACACAAACTGCTCAAACTGATGCAATGGTATTTCCAGTTTGTTTATTTTCATCATTGTAAATTATGATTTGGCCGTACTAACTCAACTTGCACTGTTGTTCAATCAAAAGGAGTCTACTGCCTTGATATCTGCCGCATAACTATGCACAGTTGTCTTGAAAGAGATGCCCTATGATGATGCATCATTTCAGGCGTTGGCTAAGAGGAATTTAGCCTCAGTAAGTGGTGTAATACAGAATTTCATTAATTAAGATTTAAAGTGATGCAGAGATCATTCTTCAGATATGGAGCAAAGTACTTGGTCTAATATGCACTTGCTTCTAGTTCTCAACATTGTAGTTATTGTCCACATTGGAAAAAAAAAATTGAATTTTGTTGTCCGAGTAAGTTCTATTTTATGAATATGACGTCAGCAGCAAATGTGTTTGGAGAACTCTAAATCAGAATAATTTCAAAATTAATACAGAACATGAGGTACCTATGAATTCTAATGACAACTCGGTTTGCAGAAAATGGAAGTATTGGAAATTGTACTTTTTTTTTCTCATTCCCTTTTCCCTACTCTTGATTATGTATGTTCAAATTGTGGGAGTGGGGGAAGTCAACAGGGACTTCAATAAGCACAATAGTTCCAATGCAGGATATGAAATTGTGATATCAGATGGCCTGCCTAACTGAAACCACTGAATGAAGAGTAGCTGAATTGGAAAATGCAATTGCACTAGCTTTTTAAACGTCAAATTTGCACAGTGATTGCTGTACTTTGAATTAAACAGTCAAACTACTAATTTTTATATCCAGTTTGATATTGTATGTATAACATGTAATTTTATTCACAGTATTAGTATTGAAAGTTTTTTTTTCCTTTTGCCCAAACTAGTTGATTCTTGGGAGTTATAAATGGCTGACCTATGATGAGGTCTATCGACGTGTTCTGCACTTTGGCAGTGGGTTGGCTGTGTTGGGCCAGCGACCCAAATTCAACATAGCCATCTTCTGTGAAACCAGAGCTGAATGGATGATAGCTGCACAATCCTGCTTCATGTACAATTTTCCCCGTGAGTAAATCTTTTAATATATTCCTAATGTGTGTTTTCTCTAATAAATAATTACTACTTTTCTAGCTACCCCCAATTGACAAGATAACATTTGCATTGTTATTGAAGGGGTGTGTATATCTGAACAATTGGTTTATATTTTTGCAGTGATGTAATAGCTATAGGAATGTCATCTAATTTCCAGGTAGGAACGCACCATGTTGTGTTATGCTAAAGCACCTGGGTTAGAAATTATAGCCAAGTTTTCCACTTAATTGGCATGTAGTAACTTAAGATTTTTTAAAAAAAAAATGCTATTGTGAGGGTGTCATATGTAAGCAGGATCATACTTAACTGTGGTGATTACCATCAGTTTCAGATATTTCTCACAAAATACCAAAGGTAAATCAAACTCTGTTCGAATTTTATGATGGGATAGCATGCTACTTCAGGGGAAGAAGTAAATTGCAGAAAGTGATTAATGTAATTAGCTTAACTTATCTGCACCCTTTCTTGAAAGGTTTTAAGTTAATGGTCCTAGTTCATGTTTTTGAATTGTCTGTGAGCTTCAAGTACAAAGTGTGCTGTAATTCTTAATCTGGGTCAAATGTATTTTATGCCAACTTTAAAACTGTAGTGTGCATTTACTCTTAAGAGCAGCTTTTTATTGGTCTTAATCTTCCAAACTGCACTTTGACCTTCCTGATCTCAGAACACCTCTTAAACTCAATGTCCACAGATTGAATGGTTCTAATCCTTTTTTTATTTGCAAGCCAATTAATACTAGCACTGTATATTAAAATGGAGCTGGACTTTGAAGCCATTCAGCATTGCCAAATCTGGCTCCCTTTTCAGTATTTTCAGATCTCAAGGCATGTACATACTGTTCATTCTTTGGACCACAATATTAACATGTGTTTGTCCTAGCAAAGCTCCAGTTTGCTAATTAACTCAGATTTGCAAGTAGCAGTAATGATCTTTGCAGCTGTCAAATAAGAAATGTGGTCATTTTTGACTATTAAGATATGAGGTTATATTATTCAGAAATTCAACAGGTGAATTAGCTTAGCAACACACGCAAAATGCTGGAGAAACTCTGCAGACCAGGCAACATTTATGGAAAAGAGTACAGTCGATGCTTCAGTCTGAGACCCTTCAGCAGGACTGGATATAAAAAATGAGTAGAGTTAAAAGGTGGGGGGAAGGAAGGAGAAACACAATGTGAGAGGTGAAACTGGGAGGGGTGACGTAAAGAGCTGGGAAGTTGATTGCTGAAAGAGATACAGGGCTAGAGAAGGGGGAATCTAATAGGAGAAGACAGAAGGCCATGGAAGAAAGAAAAGGTGGGAGGTGCACAATAGGGAGGCGATGGGCAGACAAGGAGATGAGGTGAGAGAGGGAAAAGTGGATAGGGAATGGTGGGGTGGGGGGGGGGGTCATTAGTAGAAGTTCGAGAAATCGATGTTCATGCCATCGGGTTGGAGGCTACCCAGACAAAATATAAGGTTTTGTTCCTCAAATCTGAGTGTGGCCTAATCACAATAGAGGAGGCCATGGATTGACATAACGTGTTTGAGAAGTGGAATTAAAATGGGTGGCTGCTGGGAGGTCCCGCTTTTTCTGGCGGACAGAGCGTAAGTGCTCGGCAAAACAGTCTTCCAATCTACATTGGGTCACACCACTATGAAGGAGTGTGAGATGAATTAGCTTGTCCTAAAAAAAACCATCCTGTAGCATTAAACTTTTTGCGCAAAGTCAGTATCATGTTTTGATGAAACTATTATCCCAGTAGTTATTAGCCTGAATTATACTATCAGAAAAGAATTGAAATAACTTGCTCTTCATCCACACATAAAATCAGCATACTTTGGTGTATCTCTGTGTCGCAATATATCATGAGATTTTTATTTTTCCTCTGACAAGATTTTTATTGATTTGTGCAGGTATAGAAGTAATAGCATTTGAGACCGTCAAGCTAGCCTTGCGCATGAAATAGGACGAAAAGTTGAACTTGTGATACAGCCTGTTCCAAGTTTAACTATTTAAAGCTTTCTTGAAAAAACAGATGTTTTAAACAAACTAAGAATTTGATTTTTTTTTAAGGTTTTAAATTCTCTTCGAGACCTTTTATAAAATGTCTTTTGAAAAGTGATAGGAAAACATTCTTTGTGCTTGGAGCGGTTGACTATAATTCCTGACAAATTACTATCATGAATAGTGAGCTGTCAGCCCAAATCTCATTCCCAGAGGCTTCTGTTGAGTCACTGATGGAAACTTTGGCATTTGCAAGTTTCAGCTTGCGCATGTAGAAATGGCAACATTGCTGTCGGTTTGGCACAGTAAAATCCTGGCAAACTGCTTTTTAGTAAAATCTTCAG
This sequence comes from Hemitrygon akajei, assembly GCF_048418815.1. NCBI lineage: Eukaryota > Metazoa > Chordata > Chondrichthyes > Myliobatiformes > Dasyatidae > Hemitrygon > Hemitrygon akajei. The sequence continues at coordinate 141,376,667 of NC_133126.1, forward strand.
TGACTTCAAGCAAAGTAGCTGGTTTAAAAAAAAAGGGGTCACTTTCAGGAAAGCTGAAAGGTAATTGTTCATTTCTTTTCTTTCCCTATTTCAATAAAAATTGTGACTTTCTACTTTGAGCAGTCATGGGTCAGTGATTTCCCCATATAAGTGAAGATGTTTTGTTCCTTTTCATAAATCTTTGAACATGTTCCTTAAACCTACCTGGTAATCCCTTCTCAATACAGAGTTACTAATGTTTCTGTTTCAAACATCCAGTGGTAGGCATGCAAACTACATGATCTATATAGGTAGATGAACTTGCAGCACAGTTACAGATTGGTAGGTATGATGTTGTAGGCAACACGGAATCATGTCTGAAAGATTATAGCTGGGAGCTTAATGTTCAATGATACACATTGTATTGAAAGGATAGACAGGAAGGTAGAGGGGGTGGCATTGCTCTGTTGGTAAAAATGAAATCAAATCATTAGAAAGTGTTGACATAGGGTTGGAAGGTGTTGAATCATTGTGGACAGAGCTAAGGAACTGCAAGGGTTAAAAGTCCCTCATGGGAGTTCTATACAGACTCCCCAAACAATAGTAAGGATGTGGGCTACAAATTAAAATGGGAGGTAGAAGATGTATGCCAAAAGGGGGGTGTTAGAATAGTCATGGGGGATTTCAATATGCAGGTATTTGGGAAAATCAGGTTGATACTGGATTACCGGAGGGGGAATTATTACAGTGGAGTAAAGTGAATTACAGAGGCATGAGAGAGGAGTTGGCCAGAAGTGATTGGAAAAGGACACTGGCAGGGATGACAGCAGAGCAGCAATGGCTGGAATTTCTGGAACCAATTTGGAAGGCACAGGATATATACATCCTGTATAGGAAGAAGTATTCTAAAGGAAAGATGATAGGACCATGGCTAACAAGGGAAGTCAAAGCCAACATAAAAACCAGGGAGGGCATATAATAGAGCAAAGTTAAAAGATTGGGAAGCTTTTAAAAACCAACAGAAGGCACCCTAAAAAGTCATTATAATTTGATTAGGAGAATGGGCAAAGAAATGGCAGATGGAATGCAGTGTGGGGCAGTGTATGGTCATGCACTGAGAGGAAAATTGGGTTGGTCATGATGAAATGGCAGAGCAGACGCGATAGGCCAAATGGCCTAATTCTACTCTTTTCTCTTATGGTCTTATGATCTATACATTGCCTGACTGAGTCTAATTGAAATCTCCCTGCTGAAGGTGGTGCACTGGGAGAGGAGGGTACAGACTTTGCAGAGATAACATTGATATTTTCTTAGTACTGTAAGGTGCCTGCCATTTATAACCCAGATCTGAGTTTTGTCTCAAAATACTTTTTCCATCCCTCAACCAAAGGCTGTGTTAAATATTAAGCAAGACAGTGAATTTCATCATTGAGATCTTCACTGATCTTGCATTCTGCAGTTTTACTATGAACATTTTGTTGTTGGAAAGTGCCATTGTACTGCAGAAGCAGGTTGCTGGGATATGTGGATGTTAAGTATGACACATAATTGTTTCTGTGAATGTCAATGATTTAGAGTGGTGCCTCAGAGCTCTTACAAATGCAAGTATCTGCATATTTCAGCTTGTCTACTGACATTTGGCTAACATTGGTGCCGGGTGCAGTTGCCATCAATTGAACCGTTTTCCAACAGCACTGAAGGTTACCTGTGAGAAGCACGTTGGAGGGAATGTGCATGTTGTCGCAATAATATTTGAAATGTATTAGAGTAATGATACAGCCTTATTTGATGCTGGTCATTGCTGAGATTGGTTAGGATTATGGCATGAATGGAGATGGCTTTCTGTGGGCAGCTGTATCTGAGGAAAATGCTTCATTCATTCTTCTATTTCATGGAATAAAAAGCTTGTGAAGTTGATTAAAGATAATATACTGTAGTTCCTGCAGCCTTTTATTTCTCATTGGAATTGTTGTTCTGTGAAGGTTCATATCTCCTGTCTCAAGTCAATTTCAATTTGCAATGCAGCTTTTTGGCCACGGAGCAGCTAGTTGTGGCAGATCCTGGCAATGACTTGCTATGTGGCAGACAAATGGATATAACAGTTCTTTCCTTAATTATTATATTTAGGACTTGATAAGATACTGTAATATTGACAATCACAATGATGCAGCACTTATGACACTGAGCTTTATTGAAAACTAACTTCATGTGTATTTGGCTATTGTGTTTTACCTGAGGCATAATGAAATCTGATATTATTGCTAATTGTCAGGATGTATACATTCTCTAACATCCAAATATCCAGAAGCACAAGAAATTTTTTCTAACTACCTTTGATTGAGTCTGATTTTTAACTGTTCTACATTGGTAGGTGCTTCCCTTGCATACTGATTCATGCTGTAAAGCACATTATTGCCCTTTCTGTTGGCCTCAGCCAGTCTGATTGCATCAGCATATGTGCAGTCTAAAGTTTATGCTCCCAGGAAGCCTTCGTGATCTTGCACATGTATCCATTTAGTGATGCCTGAGAGTTAGTGTCTTGAATGAAAACTAATGACATCCAGGCCAGTGACAGCGTTGATTAGCTAACTCAGTTTCTCCTTCCCACTTTCCTCCATGATGTCAATACATAATTCTTAAAGCATGATTATTTAACACTTTTGTAGTTTCAGAATAGTTTTCTCATAGCAACAATCCTTTTGACCACTTTATGAAATATTTACATGACAGTTTGTATGTAATGAATAAAATGTTCCTTTGTTGTTTTCTAGCAAAAGGGTTACCAGCTTTTTGGTGAAAGTGTATGTGAGCAAAGAGGGTAGTTTTAGATTTACCTGAATCTAACATTTTGATGGGGAATATGTCTTGTCAAATGTTGCTGAATATTAGCTATTGCTGAATCATTTTGTATCACTTAGAACATTTGATGGGAGACTTGAATTAGTTAACCTTGTGAACCAAATTTGATTTCAATGTCGGATCTTTGGAGCATTGCAAAGGTACTTGGATCAGATTATTTTGGAGTTATTGGTGAATGTGCACAGGACCACATGGTGTTACCATGTGCACAGGACTGGAATATTTGGAGAAAAGTGAAATGCTTCCATAATTCCTTTTCGCTGCTACAGTCTGTCCCTTCATAGTTAGATTCCTTATTCCCAAAATTGCCACTACAGCCGCACCACAGCATCCTCAACATCTCAACACGTTTGCTGTTAAGTCATTCATCCTCTCCTTAATTTTCTTCCACTGTGCAGTTATTTGCCTGACCTGAGAGTAGCTTTGCAGACCTTCCTCAGATGGAACTAAATCATGATGCATTGGGATGAGGGAAGCGGGTGTGGGGTACAATATATTCTTCATAAGGAGGAACTGCACTGATGTTCAGTTTTAATTTTCAGTTGTTACATTGTATGCAACTTTGGGAGGTCAAGCAATTGCACATGGCTTAAATGAAACTGAAGTTACTCACATCATAACCAGCAAGAAACTTCTTCAAACAAAGCTAAAGGTAGGTTGTAACATTCTATTGCTATTTGGAGACTTTTTGTATTTCCTTAGTTTCTCTACAAGAGTAAATATTAATGTAACTTGCAAAATTCCCAAATGGTATAATGCTTTCTATGCTATCTAGGATGAGAAAGTTGGTAAACTGTTCCATTTGTCTAGGAGTTAATAAATCAAACAAAAAATGAACTTGAAGTTCTGTTTCATTTATTACTGAGATGAAATGGGCTTTCTATTTGTGAAAATACCTATGAAAATAATAATTCTGTTTTAAAGTTTTTTTTCCCCTAAAATTCAAGATACTAAATTTGTGGTTCTCAAATTGAAATAAAAAATGAGCTAGGTAAAAAGCTAGGTTGTGAAGAAAAAGCATTTCAGGATGTGTGTGTATGTATGTATATGTGTGTGTGTGTGTGTATGTATGTATGTGTGTGTGTGTGTGTGTATATATATATATTTCTCTGACATTAAATTGTACCTTTGAAGAAGTCCACTTGAATGCTAAAGCTCTTCTCTGCACCCTTTGGCAGTTTGTACATTTTGCACTGATAAGGCCATTATGATATTCAGGTTATTTCTTGTATTCATGTTTTCTTTGATATTTTAAACTGATTTGGACAATATACATGTTTAAGGAGCACAAATATTTCAATTTGTTTTAATAAGATTTCCACTTACCCATTTTGTTCCCAATCGGAATGGTCTGAATTCTTAAACTTCATGGGTACTATTGTACAGCAGTTTCCAAAGTGCTTATATATCCATCTTGTAACAGGGTAGTTGTGATTACATTTTGCATGCTCATTCTGGATTTTTCATTTTTTCCCCAAATTTCTCCACAGGAAATCCTCCTTAATGTTCCAAAACTGCAACATATCATAATTGTGGATGACAAGCCAACAGCATGGGCTGATTATCCTCGTGGAATCATGGTTCACAACATGGCAGCAGTGGAAGTATTGGGTGCAAAACCAGAAAACTGTGTGTAATTTGTTTATTCTTTTTCCTACTTAAGTTTATTTTTGTATCACTATGCAAGGGACTGGTGCAGAGTTTTTTTATACTAAAAACTTGTATTAAGTGCATGGCAGATCTATCAACATTTGAAAGAGAAAACGTAATGTCTGAAACCACCTTTACATTTCAGAATGCAAAAAGAATTAAAGGGGAATGGTGTTTCTTCATGATAATAACTTAAGAAATGCTGTAGGATCTCAGCAGGTCAGGCAATCTGATAAGAGGGGGAAAGTGGACTCTGGGAGAAGTAGAAGGAGGAGGGGACCCGGGGGAAGTTATAGGTGAGAAGAGATAAAAGGTCAGAGTGGGGAATAGAGGAAGGGAGGGCTGGGGCAGAATTTGTTTACTGTGAGAATTTGATATTCATGCCATTCGCTTGGAGGCTCGTGTGCAGATGGAATGTAAAGTGTTGCTCCTCCACCCTGAGGGTTGCTTCATCTTAGCACTAGAAGAATCCATGGACCGACATGTTGGAATGGGAAGTCTCGCTTCTCGTGGATGGTGCGCGGGCGCTCAACAAAGTGGTCCCCCAATTTACGACAAATCTCACCGGTCTATCAGGAATAACAGAAGCAAACATCTCTTGCATCTTTTTTTAAATGTTTTTGGCTCCATTAAAGCATTTTAAGAATTGCCAAACAGTGCATTGAGACTGCTAGTTTGTTTCAGAATTGGTTTACATGAAACCAGATAGTTTATTGAGGTTTGTCACAACTTGATTTAAGCAAGCTGATAAACCAAATCTGCTGTTTCTGCATACTGCATATGAGGCAATTTTTCTTGCAGTTATGAAGAGGATGCTGTACATCTTTGTCAAACAGACTTTGAGCGTAGTGACCGAAACTGAGACCATTGTTAAGTTGCCGTGCTATTTTCCATCCTGGGAGGGTGCTCTATTCAGCCCATTCAGAGAAATTTCTCCCCCCTCCCCCCAGTTTATTTCCCTATAGCTTGTTCTTCCTCAGAACCATCAACTCTCTCCCCTGATTGTCTTGGCACCACCAACGCAAGAAGTAAATTACAGTGCCCAAATAACCTGTGAATCAGCATGTATTTAAGATGGAAACCAGGGCACCAGGAGGAATGCATGTGGTTATAGGGAGAATGTATAAGCTTCACACACAGCCTCAGGTCAGGGCAGAATCTGAGCTGGTGGAGCTGTGAGGTGGTTACACCAGCATGGTTTCAGCAGGTTGTCTTAGTGGTTCAAAATGCCACAAAAGTGATTCATTGTTCATTTAGAATAGGTATGATTTTTTTTTTAATTGAGAAAGACCTTGGCAAAAGTGGCAGTTGTGGAAGAAAATCAAAGATTTAAAGTAAATTTATTGTCAAAGTGCATGCGTATCTGTCATCATATACTACCCTGAGATTCCATTTCTTGCTGGCATTCACAGTAAATACAAAGAAACACAATAGAATTAATGAAAGACTGCACACAAAATGGACCAACAACGAATGTGCAGTTGGCATTGAGATAGTAATCATTAAAGCAGCATCTTAAAAATAGATAAAATGGAAAAACACTGAAATATCAAGCAATGGGAGACGTTGTTTTTCAACTATTTGCTTTCCTTTTAAATTATTTTGAACGTTGTCATTTTTTTTCTACCTAGTGAATAAAGCTCGAACAAAACCTACAGCTTTAGATATTGCAGTGATAATGTACACAAGTGGATCCACGGGACTACCCAAAGGAGTGATGATTTCACACAGCAACCTCATCGCTGGAATAGCAGGAATGTGTGACCGAGTTCCTGACTTGGGGTGTGTATAATAAGTCAAGGAAGTTTTGCTGACTTGTATTTTCTTGGAAGAAGTTAAATAAATAAATCTTATGCAGGCTTTGACTTGGACCTTCATTGTTTTAAATTTTGATAATGAAATAGAAAAAGATTTACAAATGCAATTACTTGGCTGGACAGTTTGTTAAAAAAGTACTAAAATAAAAAACCTTGCAACACATTAAATTGGGTATACTTTTTAGTCTATTCTTTTCATTCCATCACACAGTTGAGGAATGGCTTGGAATATGTTGGTACCAACGACAGGTAGAAAAAGGGAGTAAGTCCTGAAAATAGAATACAGGGAATTAGGAAGGATGCTGAGAAGTAGGACCTCAAGGGTGTAATCTTGGGATTGCTGCTTCTGCCACGTGACTGAGGATAGGAGTAGAATGAGGTGGCAGATAAGTGTGTGGCTGAAGAATTGGAGCAGGGGGCAGGGATTCAAATTTCTGGATAATTGGGACCACTCCTGAGACAAGTGTGACCTGTACCAAAGGGACAGATTGCACTTGAATCTGAGGGGGACCAATATTCTTGCAGGTAGGTTTACTAGAGCTGTTGGGAATGGTTTAAACTAATATAGCAGCGGGATGGGAACCAGTATGATAGAGCTGAGGATGAGCCAGCAGGTTTGCAAGTAGATGATCCAATATGAATGTAAGGAAGGACAAGCTGATGATTAGGTACAACTGCAGACAGAGCAAAGAGCTAAATTGTACCACAGAGGCAAAATTTAAAAGGGTGAAGAATGCAGGACTGAAGGTGTTGTATTTAAATGCATGTAGTATTTGGAATAAGGTGGATGAACTCGTGGTGCAATTAGAGATTGGTCAGTATGTTGTGGGCATCGCTGAGTTGTGGCTGAAAGAAGGCCATAGTTGGGAGCTTAATGTCAAAGGATATACTTTGTATTGAAAGGACAGGCAAGAAGGCATAGGTGGTGGCGTGGCTCTGTTGTTAAGAGAGGGAATTGTATCTTTAGAAAGAAATGACTTGGAGTCAGAGAATGTTGAATCTTTTTGGGTGGAGTTAAGAAGCTGCAAGGGTTTTAAAAAAAACACATTGTGGGAATTATAGACTTCCAAATAGTAGCCAAGCTGTGGAGTTGAGATTGCAAAGGGAGCTGGAAAAGGCATGTAATAAGGATAATGGGACAATTGTAATGGGGGACTTCAGTAAGCAAGGAGATTGGGAAAATTGCAGGAAAGGGAATTTGTTGAATGCCTATGAGATGGCTTTTTAGAGCAGCTTGCGCTAAGGGGAAAAGCTTTTACTAGGGGAAAAGTTATCTTAGTTTGGGTGTTGTATAATAACTCCGTCTTATTAGGGAGCTTAATGTAAAGGAACCCTTAAGAGGCAGTGGTCATAATATTGAATTCTTACTGCAGTTTGAGAGGAAGAAGCATAAGTCATATATATCGGTTTTGCAGTGGAGTAAAGGAATTAGAGGCATGAGGGAGGAGTTTGCCCAGGTGGATTGGAGGATGATGCTGGTGGGGATGACAGCAGAGCAGAGGTGGCTGAAGTTTCTGGTAATAGTTCACAAGGTGCAGGATAGATATGTCCCACAGAAGTTGTTCTCAAATGGCAGGTGTAGTTAAGGACTGCATGGCTGACAAAGGTAGTTAAGGACTGCATAAAAGCCAAGGAAAGAGCATATAAGGCAGTAAAACTGAGTGGGAATTTGAATGATTGGGAGGCTTTTAAAATTCAACAAAAGGGAGCTAAAAAAGTTATAAGAAAGGAGAAGATGAAATATGAGGACAAACTAGTTGATAATATAAAGCAGGATAGTGGAAGTTTTTTAAAGTGTATAAAGAGTAAGAGGGAGGTAAGAGTTGATATTGGACCACTGGAAAATGACGCTGGTGTGGTAGTAATGGGACAAGTCACCTGAACCAGATGGACTGCATCCCAGAGTCCTGAGAGAGATAACAGATGCGTTAGTCATGATCTTTCAAGAATCACTTGATTCTAGCATGCTCCTTGAGGACTGGAAGATTGCAAATGTCACTCCACTCTATAAGAAGGGAGGAAGGCAAAAGAAGGGAAATTATAGGCCAGTTAGCCTAAGCTTAGTGGTTGGGAAAGTGTTGGAGCCTATTAATAAGGATGATAAAATTAGTCAAAGTTAGTATGGTTTCTGTAAAAGGAAATCTTGCCTGACAAAACTGTTAGAATTCTTCAAGGAAGTAACAAGCAGCGTGAACAAAGGATAGGCAATGGATGTCAGAAGGCATTTGATAAAGTACCACATATGAGGCTCTTAACAAGATAAAATCCTATGGTGTTACAGGAAAGATACTGGCATGGATAGAGGAATGACTGATGGGCAGGAGGCAGCAAATGGGAATAAAAGGTGCCTTTTCTGGTTGGCTGCCAGTGACCAGTGGTGTTCCTCAGGGGTTGGTATTGGGACCACTACTTTTCACATTGTTTGTCAGTGATTTAGATAATGGAATTGTTGGCTTTGTGGCAAAGTTTGCGGATGATATGAAGATAGAGGGATAGGTAGTTCTGAGGCAGCAATGCGATTGCAGCAGGACTTGGACAAATTGGAAGAATGAGCAAAAAAAGTGGCAGATGGAATACAGTGTTGGGAAAAGTATGATCATGCATTTTGATAAAAGGAACAATAGTGCAGACTGTTGTCTAAATGGGGAGAAAAGTCCCACATCAGAGGAGCAGAGGGACTTGGGACTCCTCGTGCAAGACTCCCAGAAGGTTAATTTACAGGTTGAGTCTGTGATAAAGAAGGCAAAAGCAATGTTTGCATTTATTCCAGGAGAATAGAATATAAGAGCAAGGAGATGATGCTGAGGTTTTCTAAGACACTAGTCAGGCAGCACATGGAGTAATATCAACAGTTTTGGGTCCCATATCTCAGAAACGATATGCTGTTATTGCAGAGAGTCCAGAGGAGGTTTGTGAGGATTATTCTGGGAATGAATGGGTTAATATATGACAAGCATTTGGCAGCTTTGGGCCTGTACTCACTGGAATTTAGAAGAATGCAGAGGGGATCTCATTGAAACCTACCGAATAGGAGGAGGAGTATAGGAAACTGATACAGGACTTTGTGATATGGTGCAACTCAAACTACCTGCGTCTCAATATCACCAAGACCAAGGAGATGGTGGTGGACTTTAGGAGATCTAGGCCTCATATGGAGCCAGTGATCATTAATGGAGAATGTGTGGAGCAGGTTAAGACCTACAAGTATCTGGGAGTACAGTTAGACGAGAAGCTAGACTGGACTGCCAACACAGATGCCTTGTGCAGGAAGGCACAGAGTCGACTGGACTTCCTTAGAAGGTTGGCGTCATTCAATGTCTGTAGTGAGATGCTGAAGATGTTCTATAGGTCAGTTGTGGAGAGCGCCCTCTTCTTTGTGGTGGCGTGTTGGGGAGGAAGCATTAAGAAGAGGGACGCCTCACGTCTTAATAAGCTGGTAAGGAAGGCGGGCTCTGTCGTGGGCAAAGTACTGGAGAGTTTAACATCGGTAGCTGAGCGAAGGGCGCTGAGTAGGCTACGGTCAATTATGGAAAACTCTGAACATCCTCTACATAGCACCATCCAGAGACAGAGAAGCAGTTTCAGCGACAGGTTACTATCGATGCAATGCTCCTCAGACAGGATGAAGAGGTCAATACTCCCCAATTCCATTAGGCTTTACAATTCAACCGCCAGGACTTAAGAACTTTTTAAAAGCTATTATTAATGCTTTTTGAGATAGTGATTTAGATGCATATCATATTTTTTTTACTGAGTTAAGTATTGTATGTAATTAGTTTTGCTACAACAAGTGTATGGGACATTGGAAAAAAAGTTGAATTTCCCCATGGGGATGAATAAAGTATCTATCTATCTATCTATCTATCTATTGAAAGGACTAGATATGTTGGATGTGGATAAGATGTTTCCTCTGGTGGGGGTATCCAGAACTCGAGGGCACAGCCTTAAAATTGACCTTTTAGAACAGAGATAGGGAGGAATTTTTTTTTTGCCAGAGTGTAGTGAATCTGTAGAATGCTCTGTCACAGACTGTGGTGGAAGCTAAATCCATGGATATATTTAAAGTGGAAGTTGATAGTTTCCTGATTGGTTTGGGTATCAAAAGATATGGCAAGAAGGCAGATATACGGAGTTGAGTGGGATTTGGGATCAGCTACAATGGAATGGTGGAGCAGACTCGATGGGCCGATTGGCCTAATTCTGCTTCTATGTCTTAATGCCAATTGACAGATATATATTGATCAGAAAATTGGGAGACTTTTTTTTTGTTAGATCAATGGCCTTTTTTCCCCTCCGTCCACTGGAGGGCAGATGCAAATTTGGTTTAAAATCTGCATATCTCTATGAAACATTATCTCGGTGTTAGAGTAAAATGTTGAAGTAGATTATGCAATCAAGTGGCTTCACTGAGCCTTGAATACTATCTTTTAACACAGACATAATTGAGTCAAATATCAAATACTAAATATAATTTTTAAATATTTTATAGTGATATTGTTATGTGTATCTTTTTTTCCTTAAAGACCGAAGGATACCTACATTGGTTATCTGCCTCTGGCACATGTCCTGGAGTTGAGTGCAGAAACACTGTGCATGGCATGTGGCTGTTGCATTGGTTACTCTTCCCCTCAAACCTTGGCAGACCAGGTACAGATTAAACAAGGTTTTCTTTTGTTTTTGAACATTTTGTTTCATTCCCTCATAATAATTTGATCTGAATTTTAAACCAGCAGTGTTTTGTCCATAAGCAGCTTACCAATTATTTTAACTTTAACGTTGCAGCACTTTTGTGCTAATTTTGTGTGTACTTTTCTATCTGAATTAGAATATTTAAGTTTACACCATTCTTTTGAAAGTTGAAAAATACTGATGCATGTTCTATTTGGGAGGAGCTATACTTTTTCTATATTTACTTGTATGTTTTGAAAGCTGAAACATCTATTGTAAATGTATATTAACTATGAAAATGTATTTGAGCCACATGCACAACTAAATTTTCCTATGGGGTGCATTGATATTTGTTGTCTTTTAGTCTGCTAAAATCAAGAAAGGAAGCAAAGGTGATACAACTGTACTTAAGCCAACACTATTAGCGGCTGTACCGGTGAGTTCTTAATTTTAAAAAAATTCATCTAAATTTTAACAAGTACTATTGCTTGTTAGCGCCTGAAAAGCTTGTTACATTTGATTAATTCTCATCTTAAGTACTGCTCAAATACAGAATGCTAAGTCGAAGTTCTTTAATGTTGCACTAACAGAATAAGCAGTATTGTTTCACTCATTGGTTAAAATTGTTTCTGTTCCAGTAAGAGATCTGCATCTGAGCAATAAGACCATAAGAATAGGAGCAGATTAGGCCATTTGGTCCATTAAGCCAAATTATGGCTGATGTATTATCCCTCTCAACCCCATTCTCCTGCCTTCTTTTCATTACCTCTGATGCCCTTACTATTCAAGAACCTATCTACATCAGCTTTAAATATTCTCAATGATTTGGCCACCATAGCCATTCATGCATTGAATTCCACAGATTCACCACCCTCTAGCTAAAGAAATTTGCCCTTTTCTCTGTTCTAAAGGAATATCCTTCTATTCTATGGCTATTCTTTCTGGTCCTAGACTCTCCCACTAAGGAAACTTCCTCTCTATATCCATTCTATCTAGGCTTTTCAATATTCAGTAGGTTTCAATGAGATTTCTCTTCTCTTCCCCCCCCCCAACATTCTTCAAAACACCAGCGAATACATGCCCAGAGCCATCAAACCCTTCCCATGTGTTAACCCTTTAATTTCCAGGATCATTCTTGTGAGCCGCTTCTAGATCCTCTCCAATGCCAACATATGTTTTCTTAAACAAGGGACCCCCAAACTGCTCACAATAAGCCAAATGTGGTCTGACCAATTCCTTAAAGCCTCGACATTATATCCATGCTTTTATGTTTTAGCTAACATTGTATTTGCCTTCCTTACTATTAATATCTTGATATTTAAGTGTTTCTATCGGTGCCAAAGCTAATTCTGTGTTTTTTTAAAAATAAATTTGACAACACACTGTTAAACCATAACAGTACAAAAGTCTATCTTGCAAAGTTTCTCATCAGTTCTGGCTTTGGGTCAGGCATGGCCAATGGTTCCAATTTCGTGCAATATTAATGATTTTGGAGGATCTGAGCCTAAAAATGCTGGAAAAGAGTTGGTTAAGAGAAGACATTACCAGTATATGGGATCGTCTTGGCTGAACAGTGTACATGTTGCTGGATTATTGGATTTTTTTCCTGCAGATTTTCCAGGCTGTCATGCATTCTATAAAGCCTCCCATACACTTAATTTGCCCTTTTAGAGAGATTACACGATGGTATAAGTTTTCCAGTGAACCCGCGAGGTTTCATGGGAGGGTGAAACAAAGAGCCAGGTGAGTTTAAAAGGGATTGCAGGGTACAAAGGTGCTGTCAGGTGGATGGTGAGCACAGGAACTGGGTCCCTGGTGAATGGATGGAGTTCAGCAAACATCCATCTTGTTAGCCAGGTGTCATATGTTCCTGATTTCTGAATAGCTGGATAGTGGATTATCAGAGTTTTATTCAATTACCAGCCAAGTGGACAAAGGTAGTCCAAATTCGGAAGACTGAACATACAGTATGTTCTAAGGCATAATTGGAGTAACAGACTGAATGTTTCCAACTAGGCTTTTGTTTGTAAAATACACTCCATCCACCATAGACATGTCTCTGTTACAGACAACATTTAATTTCTTGGTCATCAGTATGGTGGAGATAACTTTCATTTTTGATCAGTTGAAGAGTTTGAAGTATGAATTTTGTTGCATTGGCTAATAAGCAGCAGCAGCTTCTCAATTGCTTAAAATTCCTCTTAATATCCTGTATTCCTGTGATGTGTACAGCATATTATTAGAAGGGATAGCCCAGGTTCCTTTGAAAAGACACTAGAATTTGATCAAAAAAAGGAACAATGTTTTCAGAAAAGATTTATTTATTCCTTGAGATACAGCGCAGAATAGGCCTTTCTGACCCTTCATGACACACCACCCAGCAATCCCCCGATTTAACCCTAGCCTAATCACAGGACAATTTACAATGACCAGTTAACCTACTGACTGGTATATCTTTGAACTGTGGGAGGAAACCAGAACACCTGGAAGAAACCTTTGAGGTCATGGGAAGAAAGTACAAACTCATTACAACCAGAGCTGGGAATTGAACCTGGGTCACCTCTACTGTAAAGTGTTGTGCTAACCACCTATGCTACCTTATGTACTGTCAACAAACCTACAGTTACTCTATCTCATTTTGTGCCAACAGGAAATTATGGATCGAATTTATAAGAATATAGTAACAAAAGTAGAAGACATGAATAGTATACAGCGAACTCTCTTTATTGTTGCTTACAATTACAAAAAGGAACAGATTGCTGTAGGTTACAACACACCCATCTGCGACTGGTAAGATGATTAAAACTTCTAAATTGTTTTATAGTAGTGTATGAAGTTATGCACCAAATTGAATAGAACCAAGCATGCCTCATTGTTTTGCTTAACTGTGGGCTAGAGGTTTGGGTTTAAAATCTCAAAGGAGTGTAAACATGTCAGCAATCATTAAAACAGGGGTTCCCAAACTACTTTATGCCATGGACCCTGATCATTAACCGAGTGGTCCATGGACCCCAGGTTGTGGACCTTTGATTTATAACTTCAAATAATTATTTGACGTCAATTGCTATGAAGTGCTTCGAGCGATTGGTTATGGCACACATTAACCATTGTTACGTATCCCGTAACTGGATCACTTACCAGCAAAGATAGAGAGGTCCACTGAAGTCTGATGGTACCATTTTTAAACGTTTTTATTTATAAAGGGGCACAAAAGTAAGGTTAATACAAACATTCAGATAACATACGTCATCAATACTCAATCTAAAGCGCAGGTATAGTAATAATCAATCAGAAATAAGCTCTATCGTTGTCTAGGGGATAATATCTTGTCCATTTGGAAATATAACAGTCATTCAAAAGTCTGCAGGCTTCAGCCTTTTGGGAACCACTGGGTTTCCCGTGTTGGAGAGAGAGAGAGAGATTGGTGAGAAAAGGAACACTTGCCCGGGTCCTTATGAAGCAAAGCCGTGGAATCAGGGGAGCAGGCTTTCCTGTTGTTAGTTAAAAGCGATTTTCCGTGATTCCAGCCACAGACTCCTGATTCGGAATCTAACGCACGTGGCTTCCTTCAAAATGGCTTCCCGCTACGACGGGATCGCTATCGTGTCTCCTTGGTGCGTCTGAAGGGGTCCCCCCCCAGACCCTCCTTTATACTTCCTCACGGGATCGCAGGTGTCAATCTCCCTCTCAACCAGCCCACTTTGCCCGAGGGCTTTACACCTGGTCTTCATGAGACAATAGTCAAGGTCGCCTTATTCTGCATCCCGGTGGAATGCGGTATTCAGCATGTCTCTCTCTCTCCCATTTCCTGTGTCTATTCAGCACGTCTCTCTCTTCTCTTGGGTCATTGACCCCCCCCTTCACTAGGGCTCTTTGGATTCTCACAAAGGAGGGGGCTGGTATCATAACACCTCCTCTCTTAAACGTTTTTTACCAGCGGTTAAAAACAGTGGTATAGAGTCTTACAGGATTTTTGAATCTACCACAATACACAAGCTTTTCTTTTCACAGAGTACTACTGTTATACATTCAAGTCAGTATCTAAACAGTTAACGATTACAGTGTCCCTTTCTTTAATATCTTAACATCGCGTACCGTACTAAAAATCTTGTAGCATCAGACTTCAATTCAATAACCACCTATTTATTTATTTATTTTCTTCAGCAACAAAACTAAGGAGGTGTGATCTTAGCTTAGGTGCATCTACAAAAGTTTATGCGAATACTAATCGTTTCGGTCGTTTCACTTCACCGGCAGGTCTCCAAAGGGGCTGTCTTTATTATTCACAGGCGTTGGCGCAACCCCGTACAACCTGCTTTGCTGTTTAAAAATGGCATCCCCATTAACCGTCACCTCTTTTTCGGTGAGTCCCCCCGTGGGGAACTTGAGTAATTTGGCGTGGTGAACTCCTGCCTGTCTCGTTCATCGGGGTCATCTTATCAACACCACTTAGACCATTTCCACCCAATTCTGTAATTTTACCCAGGTGGCTAGCCCTTTTGTCAGGACTGATGGGTTTCAGTTCGAACCTTTCCCTCAGGCCACATTTAAATTTTGGCTTTTTCACAGCGCTCTCTTGAATAACAACAGCGTGTGGGGCACCTTTACATTCCAAATCAACCTGTAATCGATGCGCAGGCACCGCGTTACCAAGCCCTCGTTTCTGTAGCTTGGTTGCTTCTTCTGACACCAATCTAAACTTTAAATTTTCTTCATTCGATTTGGGAACTACAAACTTCCCGTTCCCTTCAATAATAATGTTTATTCCCCCTTGGTCGAGTTCCACTTTAAGGCTCACCACCCCTTCGCGTACCAACACCTGGGAACCCTCCCTTCCCCCAATTACCAGGATTAACCCTGTCTTCACTGAATCCAGTCCATCTGACCCACAGGGACTGCATTCCTTTTCAACTGAATCAAATACCTCAGACTTTTTCTGAGCTCCATTACTAGGTTCAGTACCACGTGCATCCACATCTTGGACACACTCAAACAGGACATCTGCCTCTTCCAGGCTTTCAATACCTGTACCCTTTTCAAATTCTAAATTCCCCTGATCCTCCCAGTTCCTCTCTGGGCAACTCCCTTCCGGAGTAAACTCAACCCCGCGGGCTGAAACAACCTCGTCTGCCAACCCAGCAGACCTCTCCAAGGTAATGGCATCCTTTTCATCTAGGACTGCCTTCATCTCATTATCGGGAACACCTTGATAACTCTCAACTTCTTCAAACAGGGCTGCCACCCCCGACAGATCATCCATGTCCAACTCTGGACCTTTTAACAGCTTTTTCCGTTTCTCATCTTTATTTCCTACCTCTAGGACCTTTCTCTTCGCTAAGGGCAGATCTTGCTCCTCTCCCTTAACCCCTTTCACTTTACTACTCTTCAGTTTACCACCCTCAGAACCCTCGTGGTACAGGGTCGGTAGGACCGTCTCGGCCAAATCAATACTGGCCAGATTTAAACTGCTCGCTTTCTCAGCTGCCTTTCTCAACAGGCTGCGAATGCTCGCGCCTGTGGTACAGACTGGAGATGCGAGGGGCGGGGCTGCAATCCTCACAGGCTGTTTGAGCCTTGTCCAAACCTGCCCCCCGGCTAAATCATTTCCGAGGAGGACGTCCGCGTCAGTTCTCGGGAATTCTGATGGCACCCCTATTTCGACTGGTCCAGATACCAGCTCACAATCCATAATTACTTGATGTAGGGGCACTATTTCTATTCTTGTACCTATCCCCTTCACGGCGACCATTCCCCTTCTCCGACCGAAATCTAGTATCTCACGGCGGATCAACGACAGCTCCGCCCCGGTGTCTCGCCAGATTTGGACGGGAATGGGTGGGTCTCCCCCCTTCATGGACACGGTTCTGGGTGACAGCCAAGTCTCTGACCCTTCCCGTACTCTGTCTACCCGGGGCTCTCTCGTCGATTTACTGATTACCACGGCACACCCGATAGGGACCGCTGCTCTCCCTTTTTCTGGCTCCTTTCTCGGAGCAAAGCACCTAGAGGCAATATGTCCTCCCTTCCCACAATTAAAACAGGTCAAGCCCGGAAATCTCGGGCCGCCTGGCCTTTCCCCCTCAACCCTACCACTAGCTCCCGGCGGGACCTCTGCCTCAGCCGGCGGACTTTCCCTACCGTTCCGACGGTCTCTCGGGTAACCTTTTGGCGAGGAAAACTTTATCCTGTGGGTTAGAGCATATTCATCTGCGAACCTAGCAACTTCTGAGATGGACTTATTCGCCTTCTCATTCAAATACACCCGGATCTCCTCCGGAACACACCCTTTTAATTTCTCAATCAGAAATAACTCCCTGATATGCCCATAATCCCCGTCCACCTGTTCCGCGGTGCACCAATGGTCCAAGAGCACACCCTTTTCATAGGCTAGCTCAGTATACGTTTGATTCCACCCTTTCCGTAAATTTCTGAACCTTTGTCTATAAGCTTCAGGTACTAGCTCGTAACTCCGGAGAATGGCCTCTTTTACTTTGGCATAATTCTCCGCTTCCCCTTCCTCGACGGCCAAGGCCGCATATGCTCGTTGTGCCTTCCCCTTTAACACACTTTGTAACAACGCCACCCACTGCTCTTTGGGCCACTTTTGATTTACTGCCACCTTTTCAAAAAGCAAGAAATAACTATCAACATCCGACTCTTCGAATGGAGGTACTACCCTCAACTCCTGACTAACATTAAACCTCTCGTCTCGATCTAACCCTAGATCTCTTCGCTCTTTCTTTAACTTCTCCATCTCCAAGTCATGTTCCCTCTGTTCTCGTCTCTCTTCATACTCTCTTTGCTTTTCCGCTCATTCTCTCTCGTTCTCGGCTCGTTCCCTCTCGTTCTCGGCTACTTCTAGCTCTTTTAGCTGAATTTCATGCTGTCTTTGCTTTTCAGCTTGGTCCTGCTCTTTTTCCACCTCTAACCCCTTTAGTTGGAGCTCCTGCTCCCGTTCTTTCTCTCTCTCAGCCCGTTCTTTCTCTCTCTCAGCCGCTTCCAGCTGCTTCATTTTAAATTCATGTTCCAACCTTAATTTCTCCAACTCTAGCTGATCCATCCCACTCGCTGGTACTTTTTCAGGGATATTTTCCAAGACCTCAGCTTCGAACACTTTCTTCCCAATGTAATACCGAGTTATGGCCCCTCGCACCTCCTGCTTTTTCATGGACGACCTCACTTCTGCGAGATCCAATCCCTTCGCCAAATTTAACAAGTCTGATTTGGTGGCCGCCTCTAGCGCCTCCACACTCGGGTTTTTCATAAATTCATCCACGTCCATCTTTGCTGGTTTCCCGTCTGGCTACCCGCGTACCAGATCCAAATTTTTTAAATTTTTTTTTTGACTTACAAACCCAATTCACTGCCCTCCCAATTTGGTTTCAAATCTCGAGACGAGGCCCCCACGTTGTTACGTATCCCGTAACTGGATCACTTACCAGCAAAGATAGAGAGGTTCACTGAAGTCTGATGGTACCATTTTTAAACGTTTTTATTTATAAAGGGGCACAAAAGTAAGGTTAATACAAACATTCAGATAACATACGTCATCAATACTCAATCTAAAGCGCAGGAATAGTAATAATCAATCAGAAATAAGCTCTATCGTTGTCTGGGGATAATATCTTGTCCATTTGGAAATATAACAGTCATTCAAAAGTCTGCAGGCTTCAGCCTTTTGGGAACCGCTGGGTTTCCCGTGTTGGAGAGAGAGAGAGAGATTGGTGAGAAAAGGAACACTTGCCCGGGTCCTTATGAAGCAAAGCCGTGGAATCAGGGGAGCAGGCTTTCCTGTTGTTAGTTAAAAGCGATTTTCCGTGATTCCAGCCACAGACTCCCGATTCGGAATCTAACGCACGTGGCTTCCTTCAAAATGGCTTCCCGCTACGACGGGATCGCTGTCGTGTCTCCTTGGTGCGTCTGAAGGGGTCCCCCCCCCCCCAGACCCTCCTTTATACTTCCTCATGGGATCTCAGGTGTCAATCTCCCTCTCAACCAGCCCACTTTGCCCGAGGGCTTTACACGTGGTCTTCATGAGACAATAGTCAAGGTCGCCTTATTCTGCATCCCGGTGGAATGCGGTATTCAGCACGTCTCTCTCTCTCTCCCATTTCCTGTGTCTATTCAGCACGTCTCTCTCTTCTCTTGGGTCATTGACCCCCCCCCTTCACTAGGGCTCTTGCGATTCTCACAAAGGAGGGGGCTGGTATCATAACACCATAGCCTACTGGTCAAACTCGACGCTTTGCAATTCGCCTACCGGAGCAACAGGTCAACAGCAGATGCCATCCCTTTGGCACTACATTCCTCCTTAGAACACTTGGAGAATAAAGACACATATGTAAGGCTCCTTTTCATTGACTACAGCTCTGCCTTTAATACCATCATTCCAAATAAACTGATTCCTAAGCTCCAGAACCTGGGTCTTAGCACTCAGATCTGCAGCTGGATCTTCAACTTCCTCACAGACAGGACCTAGGCTGTAAAAATAGGGGACAAGCTCTCCTCTACAATCACTCTGAGCACCGGTGCCCCACAAGGCTGTGTACTCACTGTGTACTTTCCAACTGTGATAAGACTGCTGAACGGATCCTAACCCGGATCTGGGCCGTACCTTCCAAATATTTGGACCTGAATTGCACTGCCTTACTTTCCCTTTTCTATTTTCTAATGTTACGTAACCTCGTAACCAGGTAACTTACCAGCAAAGATAGCTGGATCAGCTGAGTCGGATGCTACTATTTTCAAACGTTTTATTCAAAAAGGGGCACAAACGTATGGTTAATACAAAACATTCAGATCATATACATCGTCAAAACTCAATCTAAAACACCGGTGTAATAATAATCAATCAGAAATAAGCTCTATAGTTGTCTAGGGGATAATACTGAGTCCAATTGAAATATAAAGAGTCACTCAGAAGTTTGCAGGCTTTTCCCTTTTGGGAACCGCTGGGGTTTCACGTTGTGGAGAGAGAGAGATGGTTGAGAAAGGATAAACACTTGCCCATTGTCTTTACAGAGCAAATCCTTGGAATCAGGGGAGCAGGCTTCCCCGTTGTTAGTTAAAAGCGGTCTTCCAAGGTCCAGCCACAGATTCAAAATTCGGAACCTAACGCACGTGGCTTCCTTCAAAATGGCTTCCCGCTCCCACGGGAATCGGTATCGTGCTTCCTTGGTGTCTCCTTGGTGCGTCTGAGGGTTGTCCCCCCCTCAGACCCTCCTTTATACTTCTTCACGGGATCGCAGGTGTCAATCAGGTTGCAGGTGATGCGATCTCTCTCTCAACCAGCCCACTTTGCCCGAGGGCTTTTCACGTGGTCTCCATGAGACAATAGTCAATGTCGGCTTTATTCTGCTTCTCGGGAGAACGTTGTCTTCCGCACGTCTCCCTCTCTCTCTCTCCCATTTCCTGTGTCTATTCAGCACGTCTCTCCCCCTCTTGGGTCAGTTGACCCCCCCTTTGACTAGGGCTCTTGCGATTCTCACAAAGGAGGGGGCCGAGGGCATAACACTAATTATAATTTATAATTTAAATTTTTGTTATATTTACTTCGATTTGTGCTTCAGGGAGTGCAAAGCGCAAAAGCAAATATCGCTGTGTTGATTGTACGCTGTAGTATCAATTGTTTGGTGACAATAAAGTATTTCATTTCATTCATTTTACTTGGGATGCAAATGACACTTGTGGAAGTTTTAATTGTAGGGAATAAATATTGTTGAAAATAAGTTTTTAAAACATTTGTTCCTGTCACTCTTAAGATATATGATACCAGTACATAAGTTTCTTTATCTTAACAAGGTAATTTTACTCTGAATTTTGACATTTGAGGATTTGATTCTCTCTGAAGTTGCTCCAGTTGATATGGATTAAATACGTTAAGTTCAATAAAAGATTCCAAGTTAGCTGTAATGTGTTTGTGGAATGGGAATAATCACTGTGCTGTAAATTTCTTTAAACTATGGTGTTATGCATGTGGCTTAGCATTGTCGATTTGTAAGGACGTAGCAACATAAATTGTCATTCTCCATTTGGCCTAAAATTTACCGGGAGGGTGAGGGGGGGATGGTAGCAGTTGTAGTACGAAGGAACTATTTCCTTAACAAAATATAGCAAATGTTACACCATTTAATGCAAATATGTATAATTAGTAATCAGTGTTAAAATTATCAAATATATTATAAAAGAAGTTTATAGGAATTTGGTATGCTGCCCAGAATTATCATTTCACAAACCCTCTTTGTAGCCTTTTCCTGTTCTATATTTTGATCATTCATTCATCTTCAACATGGTCCCCTGACACTGCCATCACTTAAACTGATTTTGTTCCATCTTTTCTGAATTCAATAGTCATATTTAAATCCTGTTGAGCAACCATTTCCGTCCTGAAGAACTGTCTTGGTGCAAAACGCCGATTGTTTACTCTTTTTTTTCCATAGATGCTGCCTGGCATGCTGAGTTCCTCCTGTGTTTTGTGTATGTTGCTTTGGATTTCCAGTATTTGCAGACTTTCTCATGTTTATACTTTTACTATCTCTCTGGTATCAATTTTAATATAACTTTCAAATATATAGCGATTTTGCTGCTACAAGCCATAGTATCAATACAAATTGTATTTCCTACTGGTCATTTATCTAGTCTAGTCTATTTAATTATTTCAAGTTGTTTAACATTATTTGCATTGACTGATTATTCATCTGGAACTGCCATATTTAAACTATTATTATTTTCCTTTGCAGGTTGATTTTCCGGAAAATACGTTTATTGCTAGGAGGAAAGACCCGGCTCATTCTGTGTGGTGGTGCTCCATTATCACCATCCACACAAACATTCATGAACATCTGCTTTTGCTGCCCTGTTGGACAAGGATATGGATTAACAGAGACCTGTGGAGCCGGAACTATTAGTGATGGTTAGTCATCTCCTGGGAAATGTACTTTGTAACTGTCGTACTAGCAAAATCTGGTTTAATATCACTGGCATATGTCATGAGCTACGTTTTATGTTAGGAGTACATTGCAATGCATAATCAAAAAACAAATTAGAATAAATATATAACTGTTCCTAAAATGTTGATTGTGTGTCTTCAGGCTCCTGTATCATGACCTTGATGATACTAATGAGAAGAGGGCATGTCCAGGGTGATGGGGGTCCTTAATGACAGATGCTACCTTTATGAAGCATCATCTTTTGAATATGTCCTCAAATGCTGGGGAGGCTAGTGCCCATGATGGAGTTTGCAACTTAGTGCTGCTTTTTCTGATCCTGTGCAGTGGACTCTTCATACTTAGACGGTGAAGCAACTAGTTAGACTGCCCTTCATGCTACATTTGTCAAAATTTGCGCAAGTCTTGCTGACATACCAAGTCTTGTCTAATTCTGAATGAAATGGTATGTTCAAGGATCTGTGTGTTCAACCTTTAGAAATGAACTTACTTGGAAAAGGTGGCTTAAGGACCACCTTCTATTGAAATAAAACTAAAGCCATTTATTCCTTTTATCTTTTTCTTAATATATTTAACATGACATTTTATAGTATGATCTCTAACAAAGTTCAAAAAGTTCAAAGTAAAATTTATCAGAGTACGTACATGTCACCATTTACAACCCTGAGATTCTTTTTCTGCAGCCATACTTGGCATATCTCTAGAACAGTAACTGTTAACTGGATCAATGAACAACTGTGTAAATGCAAATATAAATAACAATAAATAACTAAGTGTATTACTACTATATGTAGATGAATACTAAAGGGCAAAAAAAGTTATTAGAAACTGTATCCCTATAGCTATTTTTTTTTGAAGGCAGGTTGTAAACTTTTTCCCGTATCGGATACATCTTTGATATTTTTGAATTGATATTTTATTAATGCTATATGTAATCATTTTGATTACAGTTTACTTTTATCTAAATATGAAGTAATGCAGGTTTATTACGGCAGTTAATTCTTGAAACATTTAACTTCCTGAATCAAGATTATCAATTAACATAATTGGTCTTCATGTTGCATATGTCATGTTCACCAAAATCTCCAGAATTTCTGAACTATTTGAGTTTTTGCTTCACACAAAAATGCTGGAGGAACTCAGCAGACCAGGCAGCATATACGGGAAAGAGTACAGTCGAAGTTTCAGGTCGAGACCCTTCAGCAGGATAAGAGGAAAAAAAAAGATCAGTAGATTTAAAAGGTGGGGAGGGAGGAGGGAGAAACATGGTGGTAGGTGAAACCGAGAGGGGTGAAGTAGAGAGCTGGAAAATTGGTGAAAGAGATACAGGGCTGGAGAAAAGGGAATCTGATAGGAGAGGACAGAAGGCCGTGGATGAAAGAAAAGGGGGAAGGTGCACCAGAAGGAAGTGATGACCAGACAAGGAGATAAGGTAAGAGAGGGAAAAGGGAATGGAGAAGGGGGGCCCCTACTAGTTCTTATCTGATTTAATCAATTCACAAATGTTTGCTGCTTTTGCTTCTTCTGTTGAGCTTGAAGTATAAACTGAGTTTCACCCAAAGGATGATGAGTACCTGAAGCTCATTGCCTGAGAGAGTGGTAGAAGCAGAGTCATTGTCAGCATTCAAACCTCTTGAATCCCTGCTGCCACGAAGAATATGTGTCATGTGCTGGATCAGATTAATATGACTGGCTGGCCACTGATTGGCAAGAATGTGTTAGCCCAAAAGACCCACTTCCATGTTCTAATACCATAGAAAGTAGACTGGTGTGAATGAAGACTTTGCAGCTCGTGGGTTTGTACTTGGAGAAACCTGGATATGAAAAAGCATAGAAAATAGGAGTAGGCAACTTGGTCCTGTTCCATTATGATTATCTACTTCAATGTCCTGTTCCTGCTGCCCTCCCATATCCGTTGGTCTCCTTAGCATTAAGAAATATATATAGGTCTGCCTTGAATATAGTGGCTAACTTGGCCACTGTACCTTCCCCCATTGGGAATTCCATTGCTTTAGCAGACTCAGGATCAAGACATTTCTTCTAATCTTGGTCTAAACGGCATATTCCAGAAGACTTGAGATCACATGATTCTCTGTTCCACTGAAAATAGGCCTATCGAGCTCAATCTCTCCTGCCACTTCAGGGTCTGTCTTGTAAACAGGGTCTGTCTTGTAAACACTTCATTCACAAGAAAATCTTCAGATGAGGAGACCAAAATGACGCTTTCACATTTTCAAACGACTTCTCACCAAGGCCCCATGCAGCTGCAGCAAAACATCCTTGCTCTCAAAATAAAAACATTTTGGAATGAAAGCCATCATATAATTTGCCTTTCTAAATGTTTAGTGCACTAGAATGTTTGCCAGGTATCATTGCACCACCACTTTTCTCACTCTGTAATTATTCAGGTAACTTGTCTTTCCATTTTTCAAACTAAAATGGATAATGTCACACTTATTCATGTCATACTGCAGATGCTGTGCATTTGCCTACTCTCCCATCTTCTCTAAATCACATTGCAGCCTCGCTTCATCCACCTCCCATCCATCCCTACATTCCTCTCCACACACCAACTTTCACTCTTTGGCTTTGTATCCTTCATAATCTTAAATGTTTCATTTGTTAACAAAATAATTGCTATACCATGTGATTTAATGGAAGCTAACCACTGATTCCTACAGTGCAACTTTAGTCATGGCCTGCCATCCAGTAAAAAGTCCACTTCACTCTTGCTCTAGCAACCAGTTCTCAATCTATGCCAGAATGTTTCCTCCAATCCCATAAGTTTTAATTTTGCACATCAACCTCTCATTTAGGACCTTATCTGCATACAAGTCTAAATTCTATTTGTTATTTATTTTTAAAACCTCCAGTGGATTTTTGTGGTTGGTTTCCAATCTTGTTAATCATTCCTAAGTGTTATGTTATTACACCTTTTTATAATAGGTGGTTGTATTTTTCTGCAGTACTGATGGGAAATATTATTACTAAATCTGTGTTTTCTATCTTTGCAATTTGAAACGTATATACAGTGGGTGGAAGGTTTAAATTAGTTTGATAATAGGTAGGTTTGAGTTTCATTTGGTGCGTTATCCAGTGGACAATGTAAATTCATTTTCATTGTTTCACTGGAAGGAACATTTAATTAGCTGAAATGGAAGCGTCGTGATCTTTTGGTTGTTTTAAAATGAATTGCATATGAAGAGAACTAATATTAAAATCTTCTATTACTATGAATAGTTCCTCAATAAATTATGCTAAAGTGATTCCTAAAACATGAGATGCGTTTTAATATTGTTTCACAACTGCAATCATCCAAAGCCTATGATCTACTATATTTTAATTGTAATGTGAATAAATGATAGCCTTCTTGTGTACTTTCCCACAACGAAAATCTGACCTGGTAATTCATCCATTAATTAATGTTGATTGTGGAATATGTCACCTTGGTGAAAGATTTTAACCCAAGTACTAAACAGCCAAAGAAAAACAATTTCATCTCAAAAGTAAATCCATAATAGAAAAGCTTATTTAGCTCAACTCATTCATTCCATTGTGTACAATATTAACCTCAATCGGTACGTATAAAGTACCCCGACAGGCTTTCAGTGGAAAATTAGCTAGTAAAACCTTCTCAGGTATATTGTGGTTATAATATACCAGCTGGTTTTTTTTTTAAGTCTTTGGCTGCCCCTTGAAACCCCAGTTTAGATCACTGGGGATGGAGAATGGGGGAAGCAAAGCATTAAATGTCGCTCCATTGACTCATTCTAGCTATAGCAAGCCAAAGTGTTTTCAATTCTCTATAAACTTCTGTACTTCAGAATCTTTTAACAACTTTTAGAGGTGTTTCATTCAAGTAATTTTTGTTGATTCTAGCATTTGACTTCACTACTGGCCGTGTGGGAGCTCCACTTCCCTGCTGTGAAATTACATTAAAAAACTGGGAAGAAGGTGAGCACTGTCATTTGCTTGAAATGGAAGTGTCTAGTAAGAAGTGAAATACTTAATTTCCCATTTCTTAACAGATTTATTCCAGTACAATTTTCTGCAGAAGAATGGTAATGTCTCTGTTCTGAATTTATAGCTGCATTATAGAGCTTCCCTATGACATCTTGCAACAGTACAGCACAGGAATAGACCCTTCAGCTCACAATGCCTGTGCAAACCATGATTTCAATCTAAACTAAATGATCTTCCTGCAGAAGATCATATCCCTCTATTTCCTGTTAGTCTATTTGTCTGAATGCTTCCTAAAGGCTGCTGTCTCGTTTCTTTCTCTTCAGCTAGCAGAACTTTCCAGGCACTTGCACTCTGTTTCAAAACAAACACCAAAAAAAACCTTATGGTAAATAGTCATAGAAAAGTACAGCACAGAAATAGACCCCTCAGCCCATTTATTCTGTGCTGCACTATTTAAACTGCATAGTCCCATCGACCTGCATAGCCCTCCATATCCATCCATGTACCTATCCAAACTTCACTTAAGCGTTGAAATTGAGCTTACATGCACCACTTTTGCTGGCCTCTCATTCCACACACTCACAACCCTCTGAGTGACGAAGTTTCCTCTCATGTTTCCCTTAAGCTTTTCACCTTTAACCCATGACCTCTAGTTGTAGTCCCACTCAACCTCTAGGCATTGCTTGCATTTACCCTATATATATCCATGATAATTTTGTATACCTCTTTCAAATCTTCCCTCAATCTTTTACATTCCAAAGAATAAAGTCTTGACCTATTCAATCTTTCCTTATAACTTGGGTGCTCTGGTCCCAGCCACATCCTTGAAAATTTTGTTTAGACTGTTTAACCTATTTACATGTTTCTTGTACGTTGGTACCCAAAACTGCCCATGATACTTCAAAATGGGCCTCACCAACATCTCATACAACTTCAATATAGCATCCCATCTCCTGTACTGAATATTTTGATTTTCTTTACGAACGAATCTACCTGTGACTCCACTTTCAATGAATTATGGACCTGTATTCTCAGATCCCCTTGTTCTACTGCACTCCTCAGTATCATACCATTCACTGTGTAAGACTTACCCTGGTTGGTCCAACCGAAGTGCAACACCTCACTCTTGTCTGCATTAAATCTGATCTGCTATTTCTCAGCCCATTTTTCCAAGTTGGTCCAGATCCCACTGCAAAGTCATGATAGCCTTCCTCGCTGTCCACTACATCCCCAATCATGGTGTCATCTGCAAATTACAGATCCAGTTTACAACATTGTCATCCAGATCACTGATTTAGATGACAAGCAACAACAAACCCATCACCTGTGACACTCCACTAGTCACAGGCCTCCAGTCAGAGAGCCAACCATCTCCTAACACTCTGGCTTCTCCCACAATGCCAATGTTTAATGTAATTTGCTACCTCATCTTGAATGCCTAGTGACTGGACCTTGACAACTTTCCATGCTGTGTCAAATCCCTTACTAAAGTCCATGTGGATAACATGCACTGCCTTGCCTTCAACAACTTTCCTGGTAGCTTACTCGAAAAACTCTTAAGATTGGTTAGACATGACCTTCCATGCACAAAGCCACGCTAAATATCCTTAAACTGTCCATGTCTATCCGAATACTTGTACGTCCAGTCCCTCAGAGTACCTTCCAATAACTTTCCCACTACTGATGTCAAGCTCACTTGCTCCTAATTTATTTTTAGAGCCGTTCATGAACAGTGAAATAACATTGGTAATCCTCCAATCCTCAGGAACCTCTCCTGTCACTAAGGATGATTTAAATATCTCTGCTGGGGCCCTGGCAATTCTACACTTGCCGCTCGTAGAGTCTGAGGAACACCTTGTCAGGCCCTGAGGATTTATCTACCCTAATTTGCCTCAAGACAGCAAATACCTCCTGTGTGATCTATTTAGAATCATTGCTTTGCTGCTCTCTAGACTCTTGTGTCCATCTCCTGAGTAGACACAGATGCATAAAATACCGTTAGCATCTCCATCATCTCTTTTGGCTCCATGTATAGATTACCATTCTGATTTTTCCAGAGGACCGATTACATGAGACGGTTGTCAGCTTCAATAGGTATTACAATGGCTAACCTGGATATGCAACACACAAATACAAGTCTCTGTACATTTT
This sequence comes from Hemitrygon akajei, assembly GCF_048418815.1. Lineage (NCBI taxonomy): Eukaryota > Metazoa > Chordata > Chondrichthyes > Myliobatiformes > Dasyatidae > Hemitrygon > Hemitrygon akajei. The sequence continues at coordinate 141,404,700 of NC_133126.1, forward strand.
CAAGGCTTCAGATAAAGTTGGTTATACCTTGCATGTTTCTGTTTGAGTGTTAACTCTATACATCACCTTTTTGTTTTCCTATTTCATTAACTAGGTGGATATACAGTTTATGACAAACCTCATCCAAGAGGAGAGATTATTATTGGTGGCCCAAATGTTACCTTGGGATACTTCAAGAATAAATCCAAAACAATGGAAGATTATTTTATGGATAAGGATGGGCAGTCCTGGTTCTGTACTGGGGATATAGGCGAATTTCAAAACGATGGATGCCTTAAGGTCATTGGTTAGTGTCTGTAGATAACTGAATATAAATTTCAATCATTAAGTAATACTAGAATTGAAAAGCCTATAATTTTGTGATAATGGTAAGTGTGAATTCAACAGAAGTATAATTGAGGAGGAGTCTATTTCTAAATACTATTTAAAAGCTATTTTCCTCTCAAAGTTTAGCCTTTGGGATATTGCCAATTACAAGTCACTATAATCTTGGGAAAATGTATCTTTCAACAGCAAATACTAAACCTAATGAGATCATTCTTGTGCCCTTAAGAGAAACTTAAATGTTTCTACTGAAGCATTGCCATATGTCTCTCCAGTTTTCCCCCAGGAATTAATCATTTTTTTTTTCTACATTGGCGTAATTTTCTTTTCGTAATGCCAGATAAGCAGCTGTTGGAATACAAGCAATCTTGTAAAGCATTGTTGGCAGTTTGCATCTACTGCAAAAGTCTAGTGCAAAGACGTTGGTCTTGTTTCACATATGACCTAATTCATTACCCTCAGTAACAATTTACAGTAAAGGATTATTAATGATCTTAATTTCATTGGAATAGTATTTTCCTGTTATCCCTATACACTATTATTTCCCATCCCCTGATTTTTTTCCAGCATGGTGCACAGTGATGGGGATATGTATGTTACTCATCCAGGCACATCTCTTAGAAATATAGAAACATAGAAAACCTACAGCACAATACAGACCCTTTGGCCCACAAAGCTGTGCCGAACATGTCCTTACCTTACTACCTAGGCTTACCCATAGCTCTCTATTTTTCTAAGCTCCATGTACCTATCCAGGAGTCTCTTAAAAGACCCTATCATTTCCACCTCCACTACCGCTGCTGGCAGCCCAATCCACGCACATGTACTGCTTTTCAAAAAGGATTATTTAAACCAGACAGAATATATATTAATTTGAGGTACTTGACAACCAAATTTGGTAATTATTCTTAATTTAATAACATTTCCAAGAATTGAAAATTTTAAGTTCATAATCTTCAAGTTACTTCATATACAAGCAGTCTCAATTTTTTTACAGATTGAATTTGAGTAAAATCTGTATTGACATTGTAAGATAATATTTGTGAATTTTTTTAAACAGAATGCTTTAATTTCAAGAATTGTAACTGCAATTGTACCTTCTCTATAGATCGTAAGAAAGATCTTGTGAAGCTTCAAGCTGGGGAATATGTTGCCTTGGGAAAGGTGGAGTCTGCTTTGAAGAACAGTCCATTAATAGATAATATCTGTGTCTATGCAAACAGGTGAGATTTGTGTATATTTCTACCCTTCTGAATAACCTGTTGCTCTACAGAATCTAAAACATAAAATTACCTCGCGATAGACTGGCGTCCTATGCAGGTGGGGGGGGGGGGGTAATTCTCGTGCTCTCAGTCACTTCACGCCACGGAAACCAACACCGGCCTGATGAGCCGATAACGCTCTGGACAGACTTTAACTAACAGTCTATGAAGGGATTTTTTTTGACCAAAATTAAGTGTAATTAAATTAATTCCGGGTAAAAGCATAGATTGCACTTTGGTGATAAACACCAGGGAGAACAGAGAGCATTTCAAATGCTTGTCTCTTTCCCATGTCTAACCTCTGAAAATTCCCAGTGTAAAGCTGAAGAATTTCTTCCCTTGTATCTGGCAATGTCAGATTGATTTTATTTACCCTGTAGTACAGTGCTTTGTAAATGATTTCAGCCCTGACCCTTTGTTCACATAAATGAATATTACAACCAGGGATTTTGATGTATTTAACTAAGAAATTTTATTTGTGAATCATTTGTTTTTTCCCCCAACAGTAGAGCCCAAAAAAACAGGGAAAATTGTTAAGCATGAAAAACTAAACATTCAAAAACTAAAATGTCAGCACTTCAAAAGTATTCATTCCACTTTACTCAGTACTTAACTGAACTACTCCTTAATGCTATTATGGCCAGTGATCATTTTGGACAAGTCTCTATTAGCTTTGCACAATGTGATGGAGCAAGATTTTTCCATTCCTTCTTGTAAAATTGCTCGAGTTGTGTCAGGTGAGTTGAGGAGCAGCCATGGACTGCATTCTTGAAGTCTTGCCAGAGATGTTCACTTGGGTTAAACCCAAGACTCTGGGCCATTCAAGGACATCCAAATTCTTCAGTAGAAGCCACTCCATGATTGCTCTGGCAGTGTGCTTTGGGTTGTTGTCCTGCTGAAAAGCTAACTTCCTCCCCAATTTAAGCTTTCTAACAAAGGCTAGCAGTTTTTTATCCAGGATCTCTCTGTATTTAGCAGCATTCATCTTCCCATCAGTCCTGACCAGATTTCTGGTCCCTTGTGCTGAAAAGCATCCCCATATCATGATGCTACCTTCACCATACTTTACAGTAGGGATGGTACTGGCTGATGCACAGTATTAGATTTTTACTGTCAGATTTTTTCTTTTGTCTTCCTTTTGGGTTGGTCTGTTGAAAATCTACCATACTGTTGGACCTTACAGAGAGAGAGGGCATTTATTCTTATTAATTAAAACAGGTAATCCACAAATTTTCTACATCAACAAATTGGGTGAGTTGGTAAGGTAATATAGAGTATTGCATCTGAGGAAAGTTAGCATAGTACCGTAATTGCAAAGGGGATGAATACTTTTTTCAGCCTCACAATTTTGGTTTTTAATTTTTTGTAAATTGACAGGTTTTGGAATTTTTCTTTTGATTTGACGATGCACAATGTTTTGTAGATTACCTCAAAAATCCTACTTCAATATATCTTAAATTTAGAAAATGAGACAGTAAAATAGTTGTGGGGGCTGTGAGCTTTGACAAGGTACTGTATGTTTATTGCCATTCTTTCTGCCTTTCTGTTGTCTAGTATTTCATTCCCTCTGATATTCATCTACTGTAAGCTACAGTTCCTTGTGCGATGTGTTTCATGTTCTTTCAGGTTAATTAGATAAATGTTTGTGTTCTCTCTTGTGACTTAAGATTTTATCAGTTTGTGTCCAGCAATTTCTAACAATTGCAAAATCTTATTAAGGTCAAGTATATTAATGGATATCATTTTGATGCTTTGAACAATTAAATCGTGAATTGGTATATTTCAGGTTTTAAAATTATCTCTGGAAATTCAATTTTTGTAACATAGTTGGAATTTGGTCTTGATTTTTTGGTTAATAGGATTTTGTGCTGAAAATGCATCTCATAATTCAAGGTCATGAACATTTAAAGTAAATAAAACAAATGATGCCTGTTTAAGACACAGCCCCACCTGCAAAACAGATGAAGCAAGCAACATTGAGGAGCATTCACCAGGATCAAGCATCATACTTTTTTAAAAAGAACTTGATCTATAAAAATCTACTAAGGCACTTCGACAAACAATTAAGGGTATATATTAAATCTGTCTAATTTAAATAAGTCAATTGAAGCTTAATTTCTGAGAATTCCAGCCCTTACTACAGGGATAGTTTAGTAATCACTGGTAAAGAATGGTTCAGAGTAACTGGCATTTTCCATGCAAAATGCACCCCTGCAATTACTGTATAAATTTTGAAGAACCGTATCTGGTAAAATTTTCAAACTGTGCATTACTGTCACTTTGGACATTTTCTTGAAATGTTAATGTCTATATATGTTTAGCAACCAAAAGTTAATTCACAAATTGTTTTCTCCCTAGTGATCAGTCATATGTCATCTGTTTTGTGGTGCCCAATCAGAAACAACTGCTAACTTTGGCTCAGCACAAGAATGTAATAGGAAGCTGGACTGAGGTTTGTAACCACCCAGAAATGGAGAAAGAAGTGCTGAGAGAGATTACTGATGCTGCTGCAATTGGTGAGCTTGAAAGGAAAAAAGACTGTCCTACTAATGAATTCAGTTCATATTTAATCCACAAGCATGATGTTATGGATTACTTAGAACAGTCTACAGTTACAACTGTATTGATCAAGTACAATAGATATGGTTTCATGGCTGAAAGAAGTTTATAGTTGGGAGCTTAATGTCCAAGGATACACATTGTATCAAAAGAACAAGCAGGGAGGCAGAGGGGGCAACATTGCTCTGTTGGTTTAAAGAAAATGAAATCAAATCGTTAGAAATGAAGTGACATAGGGTTGGAAGATGTTGAATCATTGTGGGATAGTGCTAAGGAACTGTAAGGGTAAAAAGACCCTGATGGGAGTTGTGTACAGACCCCCAAATAGTAGCCTACAAATTACAGTAGGAGATAAAAATGCATGTCAAAAGGGTAACATTGCAAAAGCCATGGAGGGCTTAAATATGCAGGTTGATTAGGAAGATGAAATTGGTGCTGGATTACAGGAGGGGGAGTTTCTAGAGTGCCTATGAGATGGCTTTTTAGAGCAGCTTGTGGTTGAGCCCACCAGAGGATCAGCTATTCTGGCTTGGGTGTTGTTCAATAAACCAGAATTGATTAGAGGGCTTAAGGTAAAAGAACCCTTTACAGCAAGTGATCATAATGCAATCAAATTCACCCTGAAATTTGAGAGGCTAAAATCAAATATGTCAGTATTACAGTGAAATTAAGGGAACTACAGAGGCGTGAGAGAGGAGTTGGCCAGAATTAATTGGAAAAGAACACTGTTGGGGATGATGGCAGAGTAGCAATGGCTGGAATTTCTGGAAGCAGTTTGGAAGGCACAGGATATATTCATCCCAAAGAGAAAGAAGTATTCTAAAGTAAAGATGACACAGCCATGGCTAACAAGAGAAGTCAAAGCTAACATAAAAGCCAAAGAGAGAGAATGTAATAGAGCAAAACTTAGTGCGAAGTTAGAGAATTGGAAAGCTTTTTAAAAAGCAATGGACGGCAACTTAAAAAGTCATTAAGAATGTAAAGATGGAATACAAAAATAAGCTAGCCAATAATATTGAAGAGGATGCCAAAAGTTTCTTCAGATACATAAAGTGTAATAGAGAGGCGAGAGTGGATATTGGTTTGTTGGAGAGGTAGCAGTGGGGGAGAATGAAATGGCAAGTGAAGTGAACTGAATAAATATTTAGCATCAGTCTTCATTGTCCATGACACTAGCAGTATAATGGAAGTTCCAAGTGCCAGGGGTCATGAAGTGTGTGAAGCTACCATAACTAGAGAGAAGGTTTTTGGAAAACTGAAAGGTCTGAAAGTAGATAATTCACCTGGACTAGATGGTGTGCACCCCAGGTTCTGAAAGAGGTGGCTGAAGAGATCAATAGGTATGTTTAATGTCAGAGAAATGTATACAATATACATCCTGAAATACTTTTTCTTCGCAAACATCCATGAAAATAGAGGAGTGCCCCAAAGAATGAATGACAATTAAATGTTAAAATCCCAAAGTCCCCCCCCAACTCTCCCTCCCACACATAAGCACAGCAAAGCAATGACACACCCCCCCCAGCGAAAAAGTATCTATACCCTCCACCAAGCACTCATGCGTGCAGCAAAGCATCAGTTAAGATACAGACTTGCAGTACCCCAAAGACTACTTGTTCACCCGGTAATTTGACATATCACAGGCTCTCTCTCTCTCCCAAATAAGGGGAAAAAAGAGATTTCCCTGTTTCATGAAGATATTATTAATAATCTTTTAAGAATCACTAGATTCTGGAATGGTTCTGGAAAACTGAAAAATTGGATATGTCATTCCAAGAAGGGAGAGAGGCAGAAGAAAGGAAATTATAGGCCAGTTACTCTGACCTCAGTGGTTGGGAAGATGTTGGAGTTGATTACTAAGGATGTGGTGTCAGGTTTCTTGGAAGCACATGATAAAATAGGCCATAGTCAGCATAGTTTCCTCAAGGAAAAATCTGGCCTGACAAACCTGTTGGAATTCTTTGAAGAAATAACAAGATAGGTAGAAAAAGGAGAATCAGTTGAGGTGTTCTTGGATTTTCAGAAGGCCTTTGACAAGGTGCCACACATGAAGCTGCTTAATGAGCTGCAAGCCCAGAGTACTTATTACAGGGAAGATTCTAACATGGGTAAAGCTATGGCTGATTGGCAGAAGGCAGAGAGTGGGAATAATGGGAACATTTTTTGGTTGGCTGCAAGTGAGAGAAAACGCTTCATACAACAAGCCATTCAATTCTGGAATCATGCACAGGGGCCTGAGTTGGGGCCGATTCTTTTTATGTTATATGCCAATGATTTGGATGATGGAATTGATGGCTTTGTTGCAAAGTTTGAAGATGATGGGTGGAGTGGCAGGTAGTTTTGAGGAAGTAGACAGGCTTCAGAAGGACTAGGGTGAAGATTAGGAGAATGGTTAAAGAAATGGCAGTTGGAATACAGTGTTAGGAAGTTTATAGTCATGCATTTTGTTGGAAGAAATAAAAAGGTTGACTATTTTGTAAATGGAGAGAAAATACAAAAAAGTGAGGTGCAAAAGGACTTGGGAGTCCTTGTGCAGGATTCCCTAAAGGTTAGTTTGCAGGTTGAGTCTGTGGTGAGTAAGGCAAATGTGATGTTAGCATTCATTTCAAGAGGACTAGAGTATAAAAGCAAGTATGTAATGTAGAGATTTTATAAAGTACTGGTGAGGCCTCACTTGAAGTATTGTTAGCAGTTTTGTGCCCCTTCTTTTAGAAAAGATGTGCTGATATTGGAGAGGGTTCAAAGGCGGTGCATGAAAATGATTCCAGGCTTGTTGTAGGAGGAGTGTTTTCTGACTCTGGGCCTGTATTCACTGGAATTCAGAATGTTGAGGTGTGACCTAATTGAAACCTATCAAATGGTGAAAGATCTTAATGGTGTAGATGTGGAAAGGATGTTTCCTATGGTGGGAGAGTCTAAGACCAGAGGACACAGCCTCAAAAAGAGATGGAGATGAGTAATTTCTTTGTCCAGGCAGTGGTGAATTTGTAGAACTCGTTGCCACAGGCAGCTGTGGAGGCCAAGTCTATATGTATATTTAATGCAGAAGTTGATAGATTCTTGATTGGTCATGGCATGGAAGGATACAGGGAGAATGCAGGAGTTTGGGACTGAGTGGAAAATTGGATCAGCAATGATGAAATGGTGGAGCTGACTCAATAATCCAAATAGCCTAATTCTGCTCCTATGTCTTATGGTTTCAAGACCTGACATTTATTATAGGATACGATTAATTCAGACATTTAACAGAAGTTGATGTTTAAACTCGAGGCTTAGCTGCAGATAGTGGACATTTAAAATCGCAACATGCTGGGAATTATCAGCAGGTCAGATTGAAATATTTTAGAAAGCAGTGCAGTGAAGATATTTCAGTTATTAAGCAGTTATGAGTTGGATTTTCTTTACTCTTGGTAATGTTGGTTGTTGGCTTTGCTGTAGGGTATGATTTTGGTTTGGTCTTATTGCACAACTTTCATATTAGCTTGAGGCATATCCCAGCCAATGAATCAGCAGAGTATGCACAAATCATAGGGTGATGCAGTTAATGTTGACTGATCCAAGGCTTTACCTGAGATAGTTATCATGGAAACTGTTTAATCTCTGCCCCTGCTAGGAGTACATGAACCATCTTTTACAGATGTAGGAGTATATCACTGACTCTAAAATTGCTAAAGGTGGCAAATTTGCTGATTTCTGCAGGAAATGTTCTCTGTTGAGGCCAAGTAAACAGGAACAAAAGCTTCAAGCATTTTTTAAGCATTTTATTTGTAGATTTGGGTTTTTGTAGATTTAGATTTTTTCTGCTCTGCTTTAAACCTAACAAATTGGAAACTGCAATTAAAATTTATTATATAAGCATATTAACTTCAATTTCAGATACATATCTACAAACACATAGAAATATCTGAACTTGAAGTCCTTGTATAACAAATTCTAATTGCAGTTTCCATTTTGTTAGGCTTGCTTTAAACTTTAAATGCTATTTTTTACTACATTAAAAATACCCATTGCACTTTAAAAATTTATTATGGTCGAAGTTTCCTTTTAAAATCACTTACCCTACAAATTCTGAGCTTTTTAAAGGATAGTACTTTTGACGACTCATAATGTGATCTCTGTATCTTGAATGCTGCAGACTCTTATTTCTAATTTTTAGAAACATTTAAGTTGTAAATTATCTTAGTTTAGATAAGATAATCTAAGGCCATGATCTTAGTGATGTGCTGATGGTGACTATAAGACAAAGGCAAAGAATGGGGCCATTCACCCCATCAAATTTGCTTCACCATTCGATCATGGCTGATTTATTATTCCCTGTCAGCCCATGCCTTCTCCCTATAATCGTTGACACCTTCTCTAATTAAGAAGCTATCAACCCTGCTTTAAATATACCCAGTCACTTAGTCTCACAGCTATCTGTCAGAATGAATTCCATCGATTTAGCACCCTTATTTAGCACCTAAAGAAATCCCTCCTTATCTTTATTCTGAGAGGATTTGTTTTATTCTGAGCTGTGCCCTATGTTCCTATACTCCCCCACTTCTGGAAATGTACTCTCCACATCCACTCTATCCAAGCCTTTAAAAATTCAGTAGATTTCAATGAGATCCCCTTCGTCCTTTTAAACTCCAGCAAGAACAGGCCCACAACCATTAATGTGTGTTAACTCTTTCAACCTAGGGGTCATCCTCTAATCTACTCTGATTTATAGCCTTTTTTTCTGCCCCCCTCCCCCACCCTAATTCTTGAATTTCTGTCATGTTACTGATACCTTCCATATGTTTCTATTTCATCCCTATGACTGTTTAGTTTAAAGTCTTAACCATAGCACTGGTTGTGCAATTTACCAGGATGCAGGCGTCAGCATGGTTCAGGTGGAGCTTGTCCCATTGGAACAGTCCCTCCCCCAGTACTGATGCCAATAACCTACAAATTCAAACCCACTTTTTCCACACCAATTTTTGAGCCACACATTTAACTCACTACTTGTCCGGATGTCAGTTTGCATATGGCTTGTTTAGTAATTCAGGGATATTAATAGTTTGGTTCTGCTTTTTAATTCAGTCCCTAATTGATCAAAGTCCCTCAACAGAACCCTGTTCCCTGTTCTACCTATATTGTAGATCCACCCCTCCCATGGACCACAGTTTTTCCCCTCCCACTCAAAATTCTTCTGCTGGTCAAATGAGATGTGTTGAACTCGGGCACCAGCTTGGCAATACAGACATCAGGCTCTCAATCCTTCTGGCAGGGAATTGTCTATGCTTTCCACAATTACAGCCAAATTTCTCTCACCCTCCCTCCTCCTGATTGGTTATCTGAACCACAGTGCTACAATAAAATCTGAGTACGAATCAAACTCTTACACTTTTAATCTTGGAGGCTGATTCCTGCAAGCAAGGTATCTTCCATTTGATAGCGAGATTATATGGTGAAAAGCAGTTGTTTTTCCACAAAAGCTGATTTTGGAAATTCAACCATAAAATGTATATTTTAAAGTTCACTGAGGTTGTAAGACAGTGAATATTTCACTGTCACAAAATTATTTTGGATTTTTTAATTATGTGGATGTTGAAGGCAGGGCCAGCATTTAATATCCACTCTTAATTGGCTCTGAACTAAAGGCAGATGAGAGTCGGGCACCATGGTGGATTTGAAGTCACATAGGGCAGACTGAGTTAGAATGGCAGATTGTATCTCTGTATCTCCGGTTTTTGTAAGCATTATGTTATTTGCACACCTGTATAGGATTAGATGTAGTGACATAACTCACTAAACTGAAGGATATTAGTTAAGTAGATGGGTTTATAGTAGGTTAATGCTTATCATCATTACTGGAACTAACTTTTTAAAAAATCAACATTTATTTAATAATTAAAACTTAATTTCCCCAATTTCCACATCTGTGGAATCTGTGCTGTTGGAGCAGTGGTCTAGAACTCTTGACAGCTTCTAAAGTGACTTGGTACCTGAGTAGAAACTGACAGGAGGCCATTGAAGTTCTTTATAGAGCAATTAAATCATTCAGTTTGCCCCTTTTCCTGTGGCCCTGAGAATTGTTTTCCCTCATGTCAATTTTGAAAGTCCTGAATGATTCCAACTTTAAGTAATGCACAATGGGTAGCTTGGTGAGTCGCTTTTTATTGTGCTTAAAGACTTACTTTCTCACATTAATGAATACCTGAGTCATATTGAATGTAGCTTTATAACCATACCCTTTCATTAATCCAAATGCCAAGATGCAGTAGGGTAATCAGATTTACGTTTTAAAGATGGGTTAAGCAGTTAAGAAAGGTTGAAGGAATACAGAAATGGTGGGTGGTGGTGACAAAGGGTGCAAAATAGATTGGGATCATTCAGAGGATAAAAGCTAACACTAGCTAACGGGAAGGAAGCAGTTCCTTGTGTGTTATAATTTGTTTTTGTAGATTCAAATCTATATATGTTGTAATTTTAATTACTTGTTTGACATTTGTTTGCAGCAAAACTGGAGAAATTTGAAATACCATTAAAAGTGCGGTTGAGTCCTGAACCTTGGACTCCAGAGACAGGCCTGGTGACAGATGCCTTCAAATTGAAACGGAAGGAACTCAAAACCCATTATCAAGCGGACATTGAACGAATGTATGGTGGAAAGTAATACCTGCATTCCACACAACCCAAATAAATAGGAATGACTCTGAAACATGATTATAACTGACATCAGAACACAATGTTTTCAAAACTAAGGTCTTAGGATTAATCAAAAAGAGAACATCACATTATAAAATAGGTTACCCTGTAGTATTCTTTATAGATATTAACATTTATCCAGGTCAAGATTGCTAAACCATTTGAAACAAAAATAATTTGTTTCTTTGTGTTTGTGTTTATAAATTATTACTCAATTAATGATCCACAAGAACAAATGTAACTACATGATCTCTTGAACCTCTAATACAGTTGTGTTCTAGGTTGTGGAAACGTACAGTTTATTTATTATACACTTGTGCAATGTTTAACTTAATAGGGTTTTAATCAGTGCAGGGCTTAATCTGAAAGGGTTTAAGAAATTGACATAAATATTATTTATCGGCGACTTCTGATGCAACTAGCCTCTGATAAGCTGGGCTATAAAAATCATTAGTATCGGATATATAGGATAGCCCTGCCTTGTAATTAGTTAAGATAATGGTTTGTGCAATTAGTTTGGGAATAAAAATTGGCCACTGTTATAGCCAGCAATGACGAGTCTGGTTGGAAGTGTTCATGTGATTGTTAGCGGAGTACAGGATTGAACTTGTTTGTGATGTCCTTGCTCAAATATTCTGCCCACACTCGCTGATAAATTCCATGCATGGATTGTGGCCTCTTAGACAAGATACTAGGGTACAAAAGCACTAAGCAGTCAGTATCTTCACGCAAGAATGGGGGGAGGGGTGGAAATTATTCTGGAGGAAAAGCCTAATAAGCACTGACTTCTGTGACATCTGGAACTAAGCTTAAAAAACATCACTTTTTTTTAACACCCTCTTCTGCCTTTTTGTGTATTGTACTGATTATTTTTATTAGTGGTAAAGTGTTAATGAGGAAATAGGCAAAATCTGCTGTTAACTGCCCCAAAAATGATAAATAGTTTTGCATTTTAGTAAAGCTTGTGCAGTTGAATGTTAAAACACTACAACAGAAATGCATTTGTAGAAGTTCATTGAGAGGATCCACTTTTTAAACAAACCAATTCCGAACAGTTGTTACTGATTTGCCAGGATGGCTTGCTCAATGATCATACTAACATTTCCTCTATGTTCTTGAAGTCCAGTTGTTTGATGTAAGTAAGAACAAAAGGTTTCAGATGCTGGGAAAAGAGATGTTGCCCCTTAAAGTATCCAGTGTATTCAAAGTAGAAATTTGTACTTTTGCCATTATCTGATCATTTTGCCTTGGTCTCCATTTTGTAATTGGCAAAAACCAAAATGCCATTATTCTTGAATTATGGAAACAAAAAAGCATGTTTTTCTCAAAACTTTCACCTTTACACTTTGCTTGCAGAATTGAGGTATTATGGCTTTAAAATGGACATGCTGAAACATCACCATACATGAGCTGTGACTTTTTAAAAACAAACAGGGTTGTTTTTTTCCATTTCCTGAATTCATGATTTTCATGTTTGTTGACTTGTGTAAACAGATCACTCAATTTAATTGCAGCTGTAAAATAACTTTTGGAGTTTACATATGATGTAGACAGCTACTTTCACTGTGAGAACAACATTTGCAGAAAACAGGACCCTCAAAAGTGTAATCATTCAGCCTCTTGCTGATTGTTGATCGTTCAGTTCTCAAGTTGGTTACTGTAAAGAATGCTACTATAAGTTTAATTTTCTTCTGGCTATCAGTTGTGATTTCATGACTAGTAGGTTTGTGTCAATTGTAGTTAAATAGGTAGAATTTGGAATGCATGTCCATTGATTTATATATAAAATATTGTGAACATTTTTAAAACGAAGTAATCATGTTCACAATGAGATGGCTGGGATGGGAGGGGGTTGGTGGTGGGATGACAACAGCTTTTGGAGAAATGAATCCAAGTTATTACTTGTCCTAGGAACAGTGATTCAGTAGCTCAGTACAGTAATGACAAACACAATTGTAAGTTCATTGTCATGGTGTCTCATTTCACAGGAATGCATTGAACTTGTTTGTTTCATATGAATAAGCTTGTGTTATGTTTTGCGCATGGTTTATCGTTAGACTTTCTAAATGTAAATGTGAGGAGTGGGAAACAAAGGTTAAAATGTATATAAGATAAAACTGCGTACACTTGTGTAAAACAGACTGGTAAAAGTTTGTTCTACTCTACCTTGACTACTGTTCATTTTAAGGAATTATAGTGTGGCACCTGCATTAAATCTTGGTATTTATTGGTTCATTTCTATATGTAAATACCTATGGGACTGTAAATTTAGTGCAAGTTAATTTTTTCTTCCAATTAGTCAATTGTACAGTAATCTTAGTATTTAATGTAATGAATTTCATGACAAAAGTCTAGAAATTTTCAGTGGACTTCCTGCAAACATCCATGTGAACTGCGTTACAAAATATATTCATTTATTTATTTGTATTTGGATATGTTTTCAGTTATAAAATAAAGTTGTAATTTGTGATTTCCACTTTGATTTTGGTTAGTTAAACTGGGATTTGTTTTTGAAGATGCAAAAACTTGTGAAATTGTTGGGTTTTTTTTTACAAGAGCTCTTCAGTTATATGATATGTAGATCTACTACTGAAATGTGTAAGTCAATGTCACTCCACTCTTCAGGATGGGAGAGAGGCAGAAGAAAGGAAATTATAGGCTTCAGTCTGACTTCAGTGGTTGAGAATATTGTTAAGGATGTGGTTTCGGGGTACTTGGAGGTGCATAATAAAAATAGGCCATCGTCAGCATGGTTTCCTTAAGGAAAAGTTGGAATTCTTTGAAGCAAACACAAGCAGGAAAGACAAAGGGGAATCAATGGATTTTGTGTACTTGGATTTTTGTAAAGTCTTTGACAATGTGCCACACATGAGGCTGCTTAACAAGTTAAGAGCCCATGGTATTACAGGAAAGATACTAGCATGGGATAGAGCATTGGCTGATTGGCAGGAGGCAAAGATTGGGGGGGGGGGGAAGAAAGGGAACCTTTTTTGTTTGGCTGCTAGTGACTAGTAGTGTCCTTCAGGGGTCTGTGTTGAGACTTTTTTTTGTTATATGTCAGTGATTTGCTGGATGGAATTGATGGCTATGTGGCCAAGTTTGTGGACTATATGAAGATAGATGGAGGGGCAGGTAGTGTTCAGGAAGTAGAGAGGCTACAGAAGAGCTTAGACAGATAAGGAGAATGTTGGGGGGGGGGGAGAGAGGCAGATTGAGTATAGTGTTGGGAAGAGTATGGCCATCTTGCACTTTGGTAGAAGAAATAAGTGTAGACTATTTTCTAAATGGAGAGAAAATGCAAAAATCTGAGGTACAAAGGGACTTGGGAGTCCTTGTGCGGGATTCCCAAAAAGTTAATTAGCAGGTTGAGTCAGTGATGAGAAAGGCAAATGCAATGGTAGCATTCATTTCGAGAGGGCAAGAATATAAAGCAAGCTATAATGTTGAGGCTTTATAGAGCACTGCTGAGGTCCTTTGGAGTACTGTGAGCAGTTTTGGGCCCCTTATCTAAGAAAGGATGTACTGACCATGTTCAAAACACCATGGGGGTGTTCAAAGGAGGTTCACAAAAATGATTCCAGGATTGAATGACTTATCATATGAAGGGCATTTGATGGTTCTCTGCCTGTACTCACTGGAATTCAGAAGAATGGGTGGGGGTATCTTACTGAAACCTATCAAATGTTAAAAGGCCTTGATAGAGTGGATGTGGGGAGGATGTTTCCTATGGTGAGGGAGTCTAATTCTAGATGACACACCCTCAGAACAGGAGGACACCCATGTAGAACAGGGATGAGAGATTTCTTCAGCCAGAGTGGTGAACCTGTGGAATTTGTTGCCACAAGCAACTCTAGAGACCAAGTCATTAGGTATATTTAAGGCAGAGGTTGATAGATCCCTGATTTGTCAGGTCATGAAGCATTACCTGGAGAAGGCAGAAGATTGGGACTGAGAGGGAAATAGATCAGCCATGAAGAAATGGAGGAGCACACTCAATGGGCCAAATGTCCTAATTCTGCTTCTGAACCTTGTGGTCTTATTTCAGGGAAAGTGGGGGAATGGGTTTGCTTTGATTTGATGGTCAAATATTATCCTGCTTGTAATGAATTATTAAATGCTTTGAAATTGTGCATCTTCGGTTATTGTGTTAAATGTTGGCACGCAGGGCAGTTAATTCCAGTATTGAAGTAGCAAGCCACTGGCTAAATGAAAACGTAGCACCCCCCCCCCCGCCCCCCCCCATACCCGTAAAATGTTTAACCCAAACGTCTAGTTCCACGTAGTATTTTAGTTTATTTACTTATTTGTTCGTGGACGAAGATTAGATTTACAAGAACCTCCGATTTATTAACAAGACGTGCTTATATCAGTGTAATAGTAATAACTGTTTCAAGAATGAAGTGACGTTTGACGACTGCAATGTCATAGCAGATTCCCATGAACTACAATGTCTGTTTTAGTGGGATACGCTCTTGATGTGCCCTTAACGCGCGCACGCACACACTCACACTTCTCTATTGCCAAATAGTAATTTGCTGTCTGTTTCCAGTGAACTTAAATATGAAAACGGGCGAGAAATCTAGCTGGGGAGATCCTGATAACGATGTTTGATTCTGTTTTTTTATAAATCCATACCAAGAAACTTTGAAATGTTTTTGTTAAAAGAACCTCAAGTTTCCATATTAAGAGCTTGAAACTCTATGTAAATAGTAAATCTGCACCTAACCACCAGACCACCTAACAGGATTCCCGCGTTCAGGAATCTGCAGAGCACCCGCAGCACATTATGTGTATTTCCCACTTCCAGTGTGTGTTCCTGCATCCTCACCAGCACAAAAAGCAATGTTTCCAAAATCAGGTTAGGGTTAAAATGTGTACACAAATTCACGTTCGCAAATTGTGTTGCTATGGGAATTAAATCCTTAAATTTATCAGCGAAACAGCTTCTATTGCCAATGGCAAGTTATTAATTGCAACATTTATAGAGAGGCAGCGAATGAAGTTCTGCACGTTTGTCCATTGATTGTATTTTGCTCTCTCGAATGAACTTCATAAAAGCAAAATTCACACGTCACTAGAGTGAGTTTACTGGTAGTTTTCCTGCTTAAGTCAAAAGTTCGTCTCGCCCAAAATCTCAGTAAAATGAATCCAGATTCCCTCACTTCAGAGTTAACTTCCCTTGGCACGTGATGGTGCGGAATGAAATATAAAAGTCGGTCGATTGTAAAGAAGGGAATTACTGCACACATCACTGAGCTGAACTGTGCTCCAGTTTTTAAACCACTTCATCCTTCTGAGAAGTTTGAAAGATATATTTTATACCGATTGGTAAGTAAGTGCCATATTGGTAACATTCTATAAAATGAAATGGTGGCTTTGATTGCACATTTTTGTTAATAATCGCTTCAGTGCATGCAAAATGCAAGTCAGTTTTTTTCAGCCTCTTTAATGTTGTACTTTCATTTAAAGAAACATGATACACAGTTTAATTTGAGTAGACCTGATTCCCTGTTAATTGTTTCTACCAGGATCTTCTATTTTATAAAATTGCAGTCCATCGACTTAACGATGTACAATTCCAATGAAACCAACTTCGCTGAAATACATACACAGACAGCGAAGGCTGCAAGTGACTCCCAGGACAGCCAATATCTGTACATCTTAATTGTCATGTCTTTCTATGGAACCTTCCTCCTGGGAATAGTGCTGTGTTACATCAAGTCAAAGAAGCGACAGCGGAAAGACGATGCACTTGTTCTGTATGATGACACGGGAGAGTGGGCTGCACTGAAGTCGTTGCAGATACCCTTGGTGTTCGGCACTTTGCCAGAGAGCGTGGTGCCGTCTTTGTCCTGTGCCGTATGCTCCATGGAAAGTAGCTTGAGCTCGGAGACAGCTCAAGATCTCCAACTCACCTTGGAAGGAGAGGCAGTGGTTGGAAATGAAACTCTGCTCTACAGTATTTCGGGCAGCTCTCATCCGCCGGCTGAAACCCCTTCTTAAAACGATGGAAAAGGAGTTCCAGACAGTGAGCAAGCCCGTGATTTTGGTTACACTGCACATGCGGTGCCTGTCGCACGCTAGTGCTTGAATTAGCCATCACTTCCCAATGGACACTCACAAGAGCACGAACATAACATGGAAGACGTTTCTGCGAATACACCCATTGACTCTTAAAAGTCAAAATCTGTATATTTGGACACTAGTGACGGCGTTTATAAGATGTACGGTAAACATGTTAAACATTCGATTGTAATTCTCTACAGAATTGCCGTTAAACAGACTGCTACCATTTTATAGTTAATCCGTAGATATTATGTTTTGAAATAAAGAATTTAAGCAGGAGGGTCAACAAATCAACAAGGCTTCGACTGATGGATGATCTTCAAAACGCTTACAAATTCTCATTGGCAATTAGCCTGGAAACACTTGAAAATTGAAAATCTTCCGGATGAAACTGGCGTTGGACTTTTGACAAATATTCTGTAAACTATATCATTGCTATTAAATTAATTTGTAAATATTAGGTTAGTCTGCAAAACAACTGTAAATATTTATTGTTAAGTGGCATTAAAATTATTTGAATTTAAGAATATTATTTATCTATATTCATATCAAATATGAATGTCAGGTGTAATGGAGCTCACGGAAGCATAGTGGTTTACACAACGCCCTACTGTACAGACGGCCCAGGTTCAATTCCCACCGCTTTCTATAAGGATTCTCCCCGTGACCGCATTAGTTTCCTCTGGGAACACTGGTTTCCTCACACAGTCCAAAGAACTACTGGTTGGTGGATTAATTGGTCATTGCAAATTGTCCCGTGATTAAACTCGGATTAATTTGACGGGTTGCTGGGTGGTGCAGTTCGAAGGGCAGGAAGGACCTCGTCTATGCTGAATCTCAATAAATATATATCTGGGTAAATACACCATCTCATTTGTTATCAGGTCCTTGGTTCAGTGATCTTGAGAGCACTAACCTCACCTTGGACTCAATTCCCAGAATGAATAAAAGGAGGATAAGGCTGATTGGATCTCTAGATGGTCCTAGTGGCTGAGCATTTTGATGTAACTTAAAATGCTGCCAAATGTCTGATGTAGGCCCATATTAACCTAATGTGTGTACTGCCTTGCCAAACCATTGTCTTTGGATAAAATGTTAAACAAAGGCCCTTCTGGTCTGTTTTGTGATTGCAAAGAAAAGTTTGTGGATTCTACTTTGAATCATAGCAGGGGAGATACCATGTCTTGGACAATATAGTCAATGCACAGCTAAATCAACTAAGCTGAGCACTATCACATTTCTGTTTGCAATATCTGTCCCTGTGCATTACCTACTTGTCCTTGGCATCTGATTCTGAGAGGAAACCAGTTAACCGGAAAAAAATGGTTCAAGGAAGTCAAAAGTAAAGCAATAACAAAAATGGAGGTAAGAGGTGGAGAGGATTTATGAAAGTAATGAAAGACAATTACTTGAGCAATATCCATGAAGTGATGGATGAGGTTGATACTGGCATTGCCCCAAGACCATAAGCATAATGAATACACGTGCAAATCAATTTTTTGTAAGCACACAACAGCTGAATATTTCTATCTGACCTGTCTATCAAATGGTTGACTATCAACTCTTTAGGAGATCTATTGTGTGCAGGCTTCTATGTGGGGAGCAACCACCAGTTGGTAGGGGCAGATTGCAATAAATGGACTTGCTTCAACTGTTGGAAACTTGTCCTTTGGGCATCATTGTTTTAGAGCAAATTCTTCAAGACGTGTGCTATGAACAATGTGCATTATGTCGACAGATAGGAACAATGATGACTGCACCCTTTTTGAAGTTAGTTTCAATAAAAGCTGAAATACAAATAAAATAGTCTGCAATTAACTTCAATAGTGAAAATTGCAACACACTCAAAATGCTGGAGGAGCACAACAGGTAAGGCAGCATCTATGGAGTGAAATAAACAGTTAACATTTTGGGTTTCTCTGCCAAGTTCTTTGTTGTTTCTGCACCAGGTTCTTCGTTGCTGCTTTTCATACTGATAGGTGACCATTTGTGATCTGGATTCTTGTTAATAACACTGAATAATATTTATGCATGTGTTTTCTAAAAATTCAGATCCAGGCCAATCTGTATTGTTTTCATTGCTGAAAGGTAATTATTTTCCTTGATTTCTAGTGTTTTACTGTAATCACATTGGCACAACTAATTTGTATTTGCCTACAGTGGATTCCCAAATCCAATACAACTACAAAAAAATTGATTTAGTGTTACAGTGTGGATGAATAAATAGATTATACTAATTGGACATTAAAGCTACATAGATGTTTGCCAGCATTCCTTGATGGGGACATGTAGAACGTTTGTAGATCCAATGACTATTCTGTTAGTTTTACATGTTATGACATTCAACCATTACAACACTGTAGGTACTGTTTGTAGTGAGAGTGATCCCAATAATTTCCTTTAATTGGTTTTCAACCTTGTACACTTAAATACGCTGCGTAATGAAAAAATGTGCAAAGCCGGGAAAATCTTTTAAGCTTCTTTCTTGATTTTTCCAAACTCCTGGAACATGCAGCTATTGCTTTCTGTGAAATGGCCTTAACATCTCATATGTATCTGGATGATAATGTGTTAAACTTCTCAGATGATGCCAAGATTGCTATCAAAGCTTGCAGTGGGATCTGGACCAGCTGGGAAAATGGCAGACAGAATATAATGCTGTCACCATATCATTCCATTCCTTTGTAATTCTATAGCTCTCTTAATTTTATTTATTTTTA
Organism: Hemitrygon akajei; assembly: GCF_048418815.1. NCBI lineage: Eukaryota > Metazoa > Chordata > Chondrichthyes > Myliobatiformes > Dasyatidae > Hemitrygon > Hemitrygon akajei. Next base: position 141,424,303 of record NC_133126.1, read on the forward strand.
ATTTAGAGATGCTCCTCTGGCATGCTGCACTTTGAGAGGACTTGCATGGTGAATTGTGGGGAACTGAGCAGTGTGAAAGAACAGAGGAATCTGGGAATACAGATCCATCATTCCTTGAAAGTGGCATCACAGGCAGACAGAGTCATAAAGAGAGCTTTTGGCCCATTGGCCTTGATAAATCAAAGTACTAATTGCAGTAGTTGGATTGTTAGGTTGAAGTTGTATTAGATGTTGGTGAGGCCACATTTAGAGTATTGTAACTAGAATTGCACACAATAGATAGGGTTAATGCAAACAGGCTCTATTCACTGAGGCTGGGTGAGTCTGGGCCTAAAGGTCATGGGTTAAGGGTAAAAGGTGAAATATTGAAGGGGAACTCTAGTGAGAGCTTCTTCACCTGAGTGTGGAACAAGCTATCAGAGGAAGTGGTCGATTGGGTTTGATTGCAGGATTTGAGAGAAATTTAGATATTTACATGGAAGGTAGGAGTATAGAGGGCTATGGGGCAAGTGCAGATTGATGGGACTAGACAGAACAGTGTTTGGCACAGGCTAAAAAGGCCAAAGGGCCTGTTTCTGTGCTCTAGTGCTCTATGACTCTATATCAGTTCAAATGGTAACACTCTGATTTTACTCTTTTTATGCCATGTTTGATATCAATGCTGTAACTGTTGGGACTAGACTTAGTTACAGAGCAAACAAAAATATAGAAATGCAAGGGCTTAGAGACTGGAAAATTCCAGGAAGGATTTAAACACTGTGATTTATATCCAGATCTGATCAACAAGGCAAACAAACAAAATAATAAAATGTGTGTGTTTATCCATTTATTGCCAATCTTTGGAGACATAAGAGACTGCAAATGCTGGAATCTGGAGCAACAAACAATCTGCTGGAGGAGCAGCGTCTATGTGGGGGGGGGGGGGAGAGGAGGAAATATCACTGTTTTGGAGTGAAACATTGCAGAGCTGCAGGATTCTGATTCAAACCTCTAATGTAGGTTCCTCCAGTGGATAGCTCATTGCCAGGCACTTGTTGGTACATTTATTTGCCTTTTCTTCTCCAAGTTTTCACCCCTCATAGTTGCTAACTGCCTTACTGACAAGAGGTGCTTATTGATTTCTTAACTTTTAGGATTGGTTTCATTCATTTAATGTTTAAGCAGTAGATATGGCAATGGAGTACTTCTCAAACATACTGCTTGTCCACTGAGTCTGCTTACATTTAGTCAAGTCAAGTCAAGTCAACTTGTATTGTCATTTCGACCATAAATGCTGGTACAGTGCATAGTAAAAATGAGACAATGTTTTTCAGGACTATGATGTTACATGACACAGTACAAAAAACTAGACTGAACTACGTAATAAAAAAAAAACAGAGAAAGCTACACTAGACTACAGACCTACACTGGACTGCATAAAGTGCACAAAGACAGTGCAGGCATTACAATAAATAATAAACAGGACAGTAGGGCAAGGTGTCAGTCCAGGCTTCGGGTATTGAGGAGTCTGATAGCTTGGGGGAAGAAACTGTTACATAGTCTGGTCGTGAGAGCCCGAATGCTTCGGAGCCTTTTCCCAGACGGCAGGAGGGAGAAGAGATTGTATGAGGGGTGCATGGGGTCCTTCATAATGCTGTTTCCTTTGCAGATGCAGCGTGTAGTGTAAATGTCCATGATGGCAGGAAGAGAGACCCCAATGATCTTCTCAGCTGACCTCACTATCCGCTGCAGGGTCTTGCGGTCCGAGATGGTCTGTGAGCGCTACTCATTTACTCTGAAACCACCATCCATGTCTTCATCTGGAAAGTGCACTGAAACATCAAGAGGGATTGAAAGGCACAAATTTCAATCCTTCTTTCTCCCTTCAGACCTCTGAACTGATTTATTTCATTGATGTCCAGGTCAGCTCCCATCTTCCTTCTTTCATAACCCTGAGCTAAGCTCCCCTCCCCCATCCCAATATTACTGTATTTACCTCCATACTCTCTGTATACCCACAATCATGTTGTTAGGCACAGCTCAAATGCCATCTATAAATTTGCTGATGAATAACTATTGTTGGCAGAATTTCAGATGGTGATGAGGAGGTGTACAGGAGTGAGGTAGATCAGCTGGTTGAGTGGTGTCTCAGCTATGACCTTAACACCAGTAAGACCAAACAGCTAATTATGGCTTTCAGGAAGGGGAAGCCAAGAGAGCACACAGCAGTCTTCATCAATGGATCAGAAGTGGAAAGGGTGAGCAGTTTCAAATTCATGGCTGTCAACATCTCTGAAGATCTATCCTGGGCCCACCATATTGATGCAAGTACAACAAAGGCGCGACAGGTGCTATATTTCATTAGGAGTTTGGGAAGACTTGATATGTCACCAAAGACACTCACAATTTTCTATAGGTGTACTATGGAGCGCATTCTAACAGGTTGCACCGCTGTCTTTATGGAGGGGCCATTGCACAGTATCAGTAAAAGCTGCAGAAAGTTGTAAACTCAACCATCTCCATCATGGGCACTAGTCTGCCCAGCATCAAAGACACCTTAATGATGGCATCCATCATTAAGGACCCCCATCACCCAGGACATGACCTAATCTCATTGCTACCATCAAGGAGGAGATAAAGGTACCTGAAGATATGCACTCAACATTTCAGGAACAGCTTCTTCACCTCTACCATCAATTTTGTGAATGGATAATGGACCCAATACCTCAGTATTGTTTCTCTTCCTCTCTTTTAGCACTGCTTATTTAATTTAATTTTTAAAAATTTGTATATACTTATTGTAGTTTATAGATTTTATTATTATGTACTGCTGCAGCAAAAGCAACAACTTCATGACATGTGCCAGTGATATTACACCTGGTGCTAATTCTGATTCAGTAGTAAAGAAATGGAAGTCAGAGATGTACAGGAGCCTCATTTTCAGCTGCTAGAGGCACAAACTCCAAAATCTCCTGCCTAAGCCTCCTTGTTTAACACTGTTTTGGCTTCTAAATCAGTACTTTAAGTGTATGACTTTGGCCATGAATTTGGTCACTCTAACTGTCCCCCTAAGATGCTAGGTCTCAAATATTGCTTGATGGGATGCTTTACTGTGTTAAATGAGTTGTATTATTTTTGAATAGCTATAAACCTCTTTATGTTCAATAAATTACTAAATAACAATTAAAATTATTAGTAGTTAAAGGTAAGGAATAAAGCTTTGGGGTCAATTTCTGGGGAGAATGTGAATCTAGTTTTACACTTGAAAAGCAAGAAGTCAGATGTTATGTTCAGGAGGGTTTCTGGTAGGGAGTATTCTGGAGATATGTGAATATAGCAAATATTAACTCAATCATGAGCCAATCTTCATTTTTTAATGCTGATTGTAAATTGTCAGCAATAAATTTCCAATTTCCCTTGGGATCAATAAAGTATGTCTGTCTGTCTAAATTAAAGTTAAAAGCACACCTTGCACTGTCTGTGGAGCACAGGCTGGCCCATGGACTAAGAGATATGGTTTGCAAAATTCGCATATGCATCAGCCAAACATTAGGCCAATCAGGTCATGCTAATCGGCTTCCAGCAAACAAGGCAACATTGCTAAGTTATTTGCACCATTGTGACTTGAGTTCAAGCTGGCAATCCAGGTTGATGTTTTCACTTAACTTATCAAACTTGGTCACAGTTAGAGTTACAATCAATAGCTGATCTAATGTCTACTCAGACAGTCAGCTCACGCATACACTAAACTTGGGCATCTGGCTCTCGTCTTCAGAAGTATTTAGAATATCTGTGCCAATTATTTTGTCCCTGCAGGGGTGTTTGAACTTTTAGAGGTGTCTCCCACTGTAAATGAGTAATTCAAAGGCAGCCTTGTCAACCTAAATTATTGAAGTAAATGATGCCATTGTAACCATTGAAGTTGATTTGAATCACCTGCTCTTACCTTTGATCTTAAGGATATAAATATGTGATGTACTTTGAGTTTGGGAGATTCTACCACAAGTTTCTCCACAAGAATGCTTATAATTTAAGAGATAAATATGAAATATTTTTGAAAATTTGGCGCCCTCATTTACAAAAGACAGGATTAAATATATAGGCGCTCCGAAGATGAAATAATTGGTTACTTGGGGGAAGAAATAAATATATATACTAAAGTTATTACGAACTCCATGGAGCATGTGGGGATCTTCCAATATCCAGGCATTCCTTTTTTTTTCTTTCTTTCTTTTTTCTTTCAAAAGGGATGTTGGGGGGGGGAGGGGTTAAGGGGAGGGGGGATGGGTAACACATATTTTCTTTTTCACACACTTTTATTCTGTAACTATTTGAAAACACAATAAAAAAAGTTTTTTAAAAAAGAATGCCTGCTTGTGATGAATAAAGACATCTACAGTATATGTCACCAGCTTCAGTCTCTTTCCAGTGAGTTTGATCACATGCACAACAGTATTAATCCTCACATTCTCTGTTTGTTTTGCACCTTTGCAGTTTGAATGTTGTATTTGATTTCGATGGCTCCTCAAATATATGTGTTTTGAATCTACAACACTGCTTTTATCTTGTTAATGTATGATTTACAATGTCAGTACTGGACATTTACTGACTCATTCTTGAACTAATCGATTTTCTGGCTGCAAACTATAAAAGATATTTTCTGTGAAATCACAGTGCTTCTGGAAATTTATGTGGCACTATTCTCTGCTTAAAGATCTGCCCAGCACAACCCCCACCCCCATCCATGGTGTGCTGAAATCTCAGAGGTCAGGATGACGGTGACCTTGATCTAAAAAGGCAGAGTGGCTGACACATGGGTACAAAACTGGAAATCTGCAATGGCAGACATAAGAGATTCTGCAGATGCCTGAAATCTTGAGCAATATGTACAAACGTTTGGAGGGACTAAGCAGGTCAGGCAACATCTATGGACGGAAATGAACAGTTGACGTTTTGGGCCAAGGTTCTTCACGAGGACTCAGTTAAGTAAATGTTGCCTTTTGCATTTTGTAACCTATAGTAATTTCTATGGCTTGCACTTTATTCCAATTTGGCATGGGAAAAGTGTACTTGAATTATAAGGAACACACACAAAATCCAGGAAGAAGTCAGCAGGTCAACCAGTCTCTGTGGAGGGAAAAGAACAGTCAACATTTCAGGCCAAGACCCATCAAAAGGCAGGGAAAGGGAAAGGAGCATAAGCTGGCAGGAAATAGAACTGCGGGGGTGGGGGGGAAGGTAAGCGGGTGAGAGAAGGATGATGAAAGAGAATGTTGTGAGAGCTCAGAGGTGATATGTGTAAGAGGCAAAGGGATGAAGAAGAACTATAACAGGAGGGGACAGTATACTATGGAGTAAAAGAAAGGAGGTGGGGAACAAGAGGGAGGTGATGGGCAAGGTTGTGATGGTAGGGAATGGGTGAGAGGGCCACTAGAATGATAGAAAATGAAGAGTGGGAGGGGAATCAAGGAAAACAGAAGGGAGTGATTGCCAAAAGTTAGAGAAATTAAAGTTGATGCTAACATGTTGGAGACGACCAAGATGGAACATGACTTGCTACTTCTCTATTCTTCTGGCCTCATTGTAGCTGTTGAGGTGGCTGTAGACAGATATATTGGCGTGGGAATGGGAAATGGAATTGGAATGGGTGGCTATGGGGAAAACCTGGCTGTTGTGACAGATGAAGTGAAAGTACTTGATGAACTGGTCCCCCAATCTGTGTCAGATCTCACTAATGTAGAGGAAGCTGCATTAGATAAAATAAGTGACACCATCAGACTCGCAGACGAATGGCAACTTCATCAGTTTGGGGCCTTGAATGGAGGAAGTGTTGGGGCAGGTGATGCACTTAGCATGGTTGCAGGGATAAGTGGTGGGAAGGGGCAAGCGGAAGTGTGAGTCAGAGAGAGAGTAAGAGAAAAATCTCCAACGGAAGTGGAAATGGGGGGTGGGGGAACATGGGAGAGAAGAATGTTCTTGGTAGTGGGATCCCATTGGAGATAGATGGAGAAATTACAGAGAATGTGGAGAGTTGGAGACAGAGAGTTCAAAAAGGGGAGAGAAGTGTCAGAGATGGACCAAGTTAATTTGAGAGCAGATTGAAAGTTGGAGGCAAAGTGATGAAATTGACAAGCTCAGCATGGCTGCACAAATGCAGTCATCAGTGTGGCAGAGAAAGTGTTGGCGAGTTTTACCAGTGTAGAATTGTAACATAAAATAAATGCTCAAGATTCTGCAGATGCTTGAAGTCCAGAGCAACAAACACAAAATGCTGGAGGAACTCAGCAGGGCAGGCAGCATCAATGGAGAGGAATAACAGTTGCTGTTTCAGGCCGCGACTCTTCATCAGATCACAACGAAGGGTTTTGGCCCAAAACATCGATAGCTTATTCCTGTCCATAAATACTACCTCAGAACAGAGAATATTCATTGTAGATAATAAAAAAGCAGATATACAGTAGCTGGGACCCATGTGAGTGCCTATGGATTCACCCTTGATTTGGAGAAAGTGTGTGGAGCTGAAAGGGAAGTTGTTGAGTGTGAGAACCAGTTCCATCAAATGGAGGAGGGTGGTGGTGGAGGGGAACTGGCTAGGTTTGTTGTCAAGAAAAAATGGAGAGGCATAAGGCCTTCCTGATGGGGGATGGAAGTGTATCGGGACTGGATGTCCATTGTGAAAATAAGTTAGTCAGGGCCAGGCTACTGAAAGGTGATGAAGTGATGGAGAGCATGTGAAGTGTCACTGATGTAGGTGGGAAGGGACTGAACCAAGGAGAACAAGATGGAGTCAAAAGATGCGGACACAGTTTCAGTGGGGCAGCAGCACGTGGATACAATGATCCTAGCAGGACAGTTAGGTTTGTGGATCTTGGGAAGGACATAGAAATGGGCAATACAAATCAGGGGAACTATTGTTTGAGACTGTAGATTGGAGATCTCCTGTTGCTTCTTAAAAGGGTCATGATTCAGGGATAAGTAAGAGGAAGTGTCTGAGAGTTGCCATCTGGCCTCAGCAAGACAGAGTGCAGTGCTGTTGTAGTCTCTGTCAGGCTATAACAACATTGCCTTTGACTGCAGGTTTGGTGGTAAAGTTAGGAGTACAATGGAAGGAATGAAGGGCAGTGCACTTAGAGAGAGATTGAGATTGGAATAGGTGAGGGGAGTGGTAGTCAAGATGATTGATGTCCTGTTGCCAATTAGAAATGAAAGGATCCAGGGTTGGCAGAAGGCCAGAGCGAGGCATCCAAGAAGAGAAGGAAGGTCAAAGATAGAAGAAGGGTTCATCAGTGGGGTGTGGGGAATCTTTGCCAAAGAAGTAGGCCCAGAGATAGAGACAACAGAAGATGAGCTTGGTGTCTTGGCAGGTGCAGAACTGTGAGGGTGCTGGGGGGCAAAGATAAAGCCCTTGCTGATGGCAGAATGTTCTACCTAAGAGAGGGGTCAGAGGGGATGGTGAAGGCATGGCAGAGATTAGAGCTGGTGTCAGGGGAGGGTAGTGGTTTGAAGGGGTTAGAGGAGAATGGATGGTTAGAGTGTTCAGGGAAAGTGAGGTGGGAGGAAGATAGGGGTTCTAAGATGTGAAGAGGGGATGAGGGGTAAAGGGTAGCTTGAGAGACCAGGGTGGTAGGGGAGTAGTGGTGGAAGAGCTGCATCAACAGAAGTTTGCCACCACTGACTGAGAAAACCTTAGTTTCTCCATACATTTCATGTAAAGAGTTGGAGATGAGAGGACTGCTTTCTGACAGGTTCATTTGACATAAATCCTATTTCCTTCTTGTGATGTCTGTTCCTATCTGTCCATAGTTCTAACTCTAAATAATATTCGGTGGGTTTACCCCAGATGTTGTCATGGCAAAGAAGTAATGTGGAGAAAGGACAGTGAAGTTAAAATGAAGCTGATCCACCAACTTTAAGTAGCTTCCTTAATTTCCAAACAGCCTCCAAAGACCACTGCAGCAGAATTGTGAATTAAGTGTCAAGTAGCTGTGTTGCAGAGAATTAAAAGCCTGTTGGTGAGTAGCCAGTAAACGTTGTAAAACATGATCCAGTTTCAACTGTCAGTGCTCCGAACATTAAATATATCACTCTGCGCACTTCCCATGTGGCAAACATCTGATGTGATCAGAGAAGCAAATTCTGCAAACTGTGCAAAATGATCACAATTCTGTGATTTACACTTAATAAGTTTTTGTTGAAAAATTCATAGCACTGTATGGTCTACTTGGTAAGCACATTTTTCTACGATAGCTGGAGAGAATTTTATGATTCCATTTTATTCTCGTGGGCTAGGCTACAAGTACAAAACTAACCCTCTCGAGGGAATTATTGTTCTCTTTTCTCTTGATTTATCATGTGCCAGAGAGATGAACCATTTTTACTGACTCAAGAGAACAATATGTTCTTCTTTATTACAGTGCATAAAGAAATACTGGTAATTTTCACTTCAAGAAACTTTGTATCAAATGATTCACAAAACGGGGCATATTTTTTTTGAAGAGCACATCCCAGTTGGTAATATTTACTGGCAAAGAACAGCCTGGGGAAGATGGACATTTTGCAGCAACAAATCTATAAAGATTCGTTGTTGAGAGCCAAGAAAAGAGAATCTTGGTCTTACCAATAATTCAGTGTGAAATAGAACAAGAGTAATTGTTAGGAAAAGTGGTTATCTAGAAAAAATTACAGAAGCGATTAGACCAACGAGATTACTAGCCTCATAAACAAAATATTCTTCAGAATGAAGAGGAAATCTGGAGTTTTGTTCAACTAAATTATATTAATTCCTAACTTTTTAATGCCACATTTGCCACTTGGACTGCCATCAATCAATCATTTTGCCTACTTGAAAAGGCTATCTAGAGATCACTTCTGAACTCATGCTAGCCTGTGTTATCGCCTTTTAAAGAGGAAATACACTGGAGAAATTATAAAGTGATCAGGGGATTTATTGACATTTTGCTGTTTCTATTAGAGTGGTACCAGATGAACTGTTTTTCCTTTGTCTTCATATAAGAACATAAGAAATAGGATCAGGAGTAGGCCATCCAGCCCATCGAGCCTGCCCCACCATTCAATAAGATCATGGCTGATCTGTCCATAAACTCAGCTCCATCTACCTGCCTTTTCCCCATAACCCTTAATTCCCTTACTATGTAAAAAACTATCGAACTGTATCTTAAATATATTTAGTGAAGAAGCCTCAACTGCTTCCCTAGGCAGAGCATTCCACAGATTCATCACTCTCTGGGGGAAAAACAGTTTCTCCTCATCTCCATCCTAAATCTTCTCCCCTGAATCTTGAGACAATGTCTCCTAGTTCTACTCTCACCTACCAATGGAAACAACTTTCTATCTTATCTATCCCTTTCAAAATTTTGTATGTTTCTTTAATATCCCTCTCATTCTTCTGACTTCCAGAGAGTATAGTCCCAGGCGACTCACTCTCTCCTCATAGGTTAACCCCTTCATCTCTAGAATCAACCTGGTGAACCTCCTCTGCACTGCTGCCAAAGCCAGTATATCCTTCCTCAAGTATGGAGACCAGAACTGCACACAGTACTCCAGGAGTGGCCTCACCAGTGCCCTGTATAGTTGCAGAATGACCTCCCTGCTCTTGAATTCAATCCCTCTAGCAATGAAGGCCAACATTCCGTTTGCCTTCTTAATAACCTGTTGTACATGCAAGCCAACTTTTTTGTGATTCATGAACAAGCACTCCCAAGTCCCTCTGCACAACAGCAGGCTACAATCTTTCACCATTTAAATAATAATCTGCTCTTCTATTATTCCTTCCAAAGTGGATGATCTCACATTTACCAATATTGTATTCCATCTGCCAGACCTTGGCCACTCACTTAACCAATCTGTATCCCTCTGCAGACTCTCCAGATCCTCTGTACAATTTGCTTTTCCGCTCAGTTTAGTGTCATCAGCAAATTTTGCTACACTACACTCAGTCCCCTCTTCCAAATCATCAATGTAAATGCCGCGGGCCCAGTACAAACCCCTGCGGCACCCCACTCACCACTGACTGCCAACCGGAGAAACACCCATTTATAACACCTCTCTGCCTTCTATTGGTAACCAATCCACTATCCATGCCAATACACTTCCGCCGACTCCATGCATCCGTATCTTATTTATAAGTCTCTTGTGTGGCACCTTATCGAACGCCTTCTGGAAATCCAAGTATACGATATTCACCTGTTCCCCTCTATCCACTGCACTCATTATGTCCTCAAAGAACTCCAGTAAATGTTGCAATGAATGAGGCAAGCCCAAGTGCAGGACACAGGCACAGAGATTTAGTTAGGAATCAGACGTGAATGGCAAACAGGCGGGAGAGCAGGAAGGCAGGAGACAGGCAGAATTTATCTTGAACAGAGCGTAGAAAGGGAAATGGCAGACAAAGCTCTTCTCAACACGGAGAGATGGAGTTACGCAGGCAACCCTCAGTGCTGAAGTAAAACTTCAGAAGACTTATCTTGACGCAGTGAGGCTGGGTTTCACAGGTAAACCTTGGAACTGGAGTAGAACTTAGAAAACTGATCTTGACACGAAGAGACAGAGTTTCACAGGTAATTCTTGGCACTGGAGCAGAACTTAAAACACACAGTCCTAAGCGGCCAGGAAACGTTAATCACCACACAGGCAAAACTAACGATCTGGCAACTAGTGGTTGTAATGCTGGGGTTCTTATGCTGCAGGTCCTGATGGAAACCAGGTGTGCCGTCATCAAAGAGAATTCGGAGAAAATAGGGAATTAACGATCGGGACTGTCACAGTAAGTTTGTCAAACAGGACCTGCCCTTTCTGAATCCATGCCACATCTGTCTAATGGAACCACTCCTTTCTAAATGTTTTGCTATTTCTTCCTTAATGACAGCTTCAAGCATTTTCCTGACTACTAATGTTAAGCTAACTGGCCTATAATTGCCCATCTTTTGCCTACATCCTTTTTTAAAAAGAGGCATGACATTTGCTGTCTTCCAATCCACCAGGACCTGCCCAGAGTCTAGAGAGTTTTGATAAATGATTAGCAACGCATCTACTATAACCTCTGCCAATTCCCTCAGCACCCTGGGATGCATCCCATCAGGACCAGGGGACTTATCTACCTTCAGGCCCTCTAGTTTGCTCATCACTATCTCTTTAGTGACAGTGATTTTCTCAAGGTCCTCACCTCCCATTTCATCCATAACATCCTTCTTTGGCATATTAGACATGTCCTCCAGTGTGAAGACGAACACAAAATAGTCGTTCAATGCCTCAGCCATTTCCTTATCACCCAATATCAATTTCCCCTTCTTGTCTTCCAAGGGATCTATGTTGACTTTAGCCACCCTCTTCTGCTTTATATATTTATAAAAACTTTTGCTATCTGTTTTTATATATTGTGCTAATTTACTTTCATACTCTATCTTCCCTTTCCTTATTTCTTGCTTAGTTGTTCTTTGTTGCTTTTAAAAGTTTTCCCAATCCTCCAGTCTCCCACTACTCTTTGCGACTTTGTACACATGAGCTTTTAATTTGATACTATCTTTTATTTCCTTAGTTATCCAAGGCTGACTCTCCCCACACTTACTGTCCTTACTTTTGACTAGAATATACTTTTGTTGAACACTGTGAAAAAAAATCTCTTTGAAAGTATTCCACTGTTTCTCAACTGTCCTACCAAATAGCCTGTGCTCCCATTCCACACTAGCCAACTCCTCCCTCATCCCGTTGTAGTCTCCCTTGTTCAAGCATAATACACTAGTTTTAGATCTAACTATTTCATTCTCCATCTGGATGCGAAATTCAATCATACTATTATCACTCTTTCCAAGAGGATCCCTGAGTACGAGATTGTTAATCTTACCCATCTCATTGCACAGGACTAGATCTAAAATAGTATTTTCCCTTGTAGGTTCACTAACATGCTGCTCAAGAAAGCCATCATGGATGCATTCTATGAGATCCTCCTCAAGATTTCCTTGACCAACCTGATTCACCCAAGCTATGTGGAAGTTAAAATCCCCCATGACAACTGCTGTTCCATTCTTACAAGCCTCAGTTATTTATTGGTTAATTGCCTCTGCCACTGCAATATTTTTATTAGGTGGCCTATAGACAATACCCACCAGTGATTTTTTTTTCCCTTTACTATTCTTAACCTCTACCCAGATGGACTCAACATTCTATTCCGTAGATTTTGTATCATTTCCCACAATCGCCCCAATTTCATCCCTAATCAAGAGCGCCACCCCACCTCCTCTGCCTTCCTGCCTATCTTTCCGTATTACCTGATACCCTTGGACATTTAGTTCCCAGTCATTTCCACCCTTGCAACCAGGTTTCGGTAATGGCCACTAAATCATATGCCCTGGTACTGATCTGTGCCACAAGTCACTAACCTTGTTTCTAATACTATGAGTATTTAGATAAAGTGCCCTTATTCTCGTTGTCCTTTTAGAATTTAGTGACCTATGCGATTTTTGCATTTTATTTTTAAGCACTCTACTCTTACTTTTTTCTTCACTACCTCTAGCTTTGTTCTCTGCATCACTTCCCTCTTCTGCACTGTGTGGGTTCCCATCCCCTTGCCATATTAGTTTAAAACCTTCCCAACAGCACTCGCAAACAATCTCCCCAATCTTCTCACCAAGTCCCAGTGCCATTTCTAAGGAATATTGGCGAGAGTATTTATAAAATGAACAAATTGGGATTGAGTTTGGTTTTGTCAACTAGATGGTGGTTGTCTCAAAATATGTTCTCAAGCATTTCAAGAGAATTGCCTATTTAGGGAGTTGGGACATTTTATCATGTAACCCGGAATCTTAGCACCCTTATTGACAACTAATATTGGAATTCATTATCACTGAGGTACTGCTATCCTGCAATTGTCTAACTTCTGCTCTGCTATTTTTGCAGACTTCTACCAGTAGGCGTCAATCCAGTCATATGCATCTGGATTTCCATCTGACATCTCACACCTTATGAATCTGATGTTAAGTGCTCAAGTTGCATCAGTTGAATACCCAAATTCAACCCATAAGCCCATGTCATATCAGTTAGTATTGTGCTATTAGAAATCAGGCATTAAGATTGTGAGATGCATGGAAAAGTCTGATGGACTCAAAGAGCTACCTGACTGATGCAGTCAACCTTATCAAAGAGTTGGCATTAACTCCTTTGGGCTTCCTGTGGTGAGGCACAGCACGTCCAGTGAAAGAACAATGCAGACTCACAGCTCTAAAACGAGATTTTGAAGCAGCCTCAAAATAGAAATAAAAATCAGCATTTGGAGTGTAGACACTTGCAGGAAAAAAATCTTTAGTCAATGTTGGAGCATTAGCAAATGCTTAGAATTTCTTTGCTCATATAATACAAAAGAAATATTTACTGCAAAGGACAAGCAACTGATTGAGGATACTATATGTAAACCTGAAGTTAATTGTTCTATTCAATCAATGAGTAGCTACTGTTCTGGCATCAGTTTTAAAAGAAACTTGATGAGATGATTCCCTAGAAAATAACAAAAACAAATTTTTCATATTGAACCATCTCTTTACAGATTTCAGTAATGGCTGTTCTGGTAGGAATGATGTCAAAGTGGATTTGGGTATCAAAACAGAAGAAAATCCTGGGTATTCAACAGAATGGGAGGGCTTATGTCAGTTTAGATGGGCAAAAAATTGGTAAAAGATAAAAGCATTTCCCAATATGTTTTACATTTTGCAGATTTCAGTTCCTTTCTCCAGTTATATACTGCACTCCCAAGTCAAAACTACAGTGCCTATAAAAAGTATTTACCACCCTTGGTAGTTTTCATGTTTACTGTTTTACATTGAATCACAGTGGATTTAATTTGGGTTTTTTGACACTGATCAACAGAAAAAGGCTCTTTTGTGACAAAGTGAAAACAGATTTCAACAAAGTCATCAAAATTAATTACAAATATAAAACATCAATAATTGATTGCATAAATATCCACCCCATTCAAGTCAGTATTTAGTAGATGCACCTTTGGCAGCAATTACAGCCTTGAGTCTGTGTGGATAGGTCTCTTATCAGCTTTGCATATCTGGATTTTGCACAATCTTCCCTGCTAAACTGCTCACACTCTGTCAGATTGCATGGGGATCATGAGTGAATAGCCATTTTCAAGTCCAGCCACAAATTTTCAGTTGGATTCAGGTCTGGGTTCTGACTTGGCCACTCCAGGACATTAACTTTGTTGTTTTTAAGCCATTCCTGTGTAGCTTTGGCTTTATGCTTGGGATCATTGTCTTGCTGGAAAACAAATCTTCTCCCAAGTCACAGTTCTCTTGGAGACTACATCAGGTTTTCCTCCAGGATTTCCCTATATTTTGCTCCATTCATTTTACCCCCTACCTTCACAATCCTTCCAGAGCCTGCTGCAGTGAAACATCCCCACAGCATGATGCGGCCACCACCGTGCTTCATGGTAGGGATGGTGTGTTTTGATGATGTGCAGTGTTTGGTTATGCCAAACATAGTGTTTAGTCTGATGGCCAAAAAGCTCAATTATGGTTTCATCAGATCATGGAACCTACTTCCAGCTATTTCAGAGTCTCCCACAGGCCTTCTGGCAAACTCTAGCGATATTTCATGTGAGATTTTTTCAATAGTGCTTTCTCTTTGCCATTCTCCCATAAAGCTGTGACTGGTGAAGCACCCGGGCACAGTTGTATGCGCAGTCTCTCCCATCTCAGCCACTGAAACTTGTAACTCCTCCAGAGTTGTCTTGGTGGCCTCCCTCACTAGTCCCCTTCTTGCACAGTCACTCAGTTTTTGAGGACAGCCTGCTCTAGGTGGATTTACAGTTGTGACATTTTCTTTCCATTACTTGATAATGGACTTAACTGTACTCCCAGAGCTATTCAGTGACTTGGAAATTTTCTTGTATACATCTCCTGACTTGTGCTTTTCAATAAACTTTTTGCAGAGTTGCTTGGAGGGCCCTTTTGTCCTCATGGTGTAGCTTTTGCCAGAATACTGACTCTCCCACAGGTGGACCTTTTAGATACAGGTGTACTTTTACTACAATCAATTGAAACACCTTGACTGTACACAGTTCTCCAAAAACAGATCTCCATTTAACTAATTATGTGACTTCTAAAACCAATTGGCTGCACCAGTTTTGATTTGGTGTGTTTGACGTTAAGGGGATGAATACTTATACAATCAATTATTTGGTGTTTTATGTTTGTAATTAATTTTGATGGCTTTGTAGAGATATGTTTTAGCCAAATTAAATCCACAGTGATTCAATGTTGTAAAACAATAAAACAAAAAAAACTTTCAAAGGGGGTTAATACTTTTTATAGGCACTATATTTTCATATTACTCAGCTGTATTGCATTCTGGCCCCCTCACTTATGATTTTGAGAATTACATCTTCCAAAGTTCAAGTCCTGCTCCTTCTCT
This sequence comes from Hemitrygon akajei, assembly GCF_048418815.1. Taxonomy (NCBI): domain Eukaryota; kingdom Metazoa; phylum Chordata; class Chondrichthyes; order Myliobatiformes; family Dasyatidae; genus Hemitrygon; species Hemitrygon akajei. Next base: position 141,439,714 of record NC_133126.1, read on the forward strand.
AAAGTCTAAGAATTGCCAGTCTTAAAAGTGATATTTTAATTTCAAATTTAAACTCATAACTGCAGAAAATTCAGATCACAGAATGCTTGTGTCCAGTTTATAGTAATAACTTTAACATGATTGCCTTTAGACTCACACTCATTATCTCCACTTAAATTTACAATTTTGTATTTCTGCATCATAGTCTGGTATGGGAGGGGACTACTGTACAGGATCGAAATAAGCTACAGAGACTTGTAAACTTAATCAACTCCATCATGGGCACTAGCCTCTGTAATATACAGGGCATCTTCAAGGAGCTATGCTTCAAAATGGTGATATCCATTATTAAAGATATTCCTTCAGTGGGACAAGTCCTTTTCTCATTGCCACCATCAGGAAAGAATCACAGGAGCCTGAAAGCACTCAGTGCCCCCCCCCACCACCACTTCTGGCCTTCTTAACCTGTCTGCTGTTCCCTTCCTTTCCAGTGCTGATGAAGAGTCTCAGTCTGAAACTGTCAGTACCTCCAGTTGAACTTTGTCTTTTTGTGTGTTTCCCCCTAGCTGTCAGTCTGTGGTTTTGTACTGCCATGCACTCCTGTTCTACTCCGGCCCCTGTATTACCGTGTACTCCGTCTCGCACCTGTTTCTCATTATTACCTGTATCGCTGCCACCTGTGCCTCATTGTGCTCCACCTGTCATCTGCCTCTCTGTTTATTGCTCAGGGTATTTCAGTCCTGTGTTTTCACCTGTTTGTTGCCAGATTGTGCCAGTGAATTTTCCTGAGCCTTTCCAGCATTTGTATCTGTACTCTGTCTATCTGAATATCAATTCTGCCTGCTTCCCAGTTCTGGTTTTTGGATTTCACTGCATGTTTTGATTTCTGCCTGAACTTTGACGCCGACTTTGTTTGCACCTTGGGATTTGTTACTCAATTAATATCACTGTGTGCACAGTACTGGGTCTGCAATTGGATCCCTGATCCAGCGCCCTGACAGTAACATCAACTGTTTATTTCTGTCTCTAGGACCTGCTGATTTCCTCTGGCATTTTGTGTGTGCTGCATTTCACGTGCCTGGGCTTGAGGTCTCAGTGGTGAGCAGCTTGACCACTTGCTCCAGTCTGCCCAGCACCGAAACCTCTATAATCTACATCTCCATTTCACTGTTGGATTCATGTCAGGTTCCTGGAACATCAGCAATGTAGGCAATACATCTTCTTATACAAAATGCAACAATAACTGCTTATAGCATTCCTGTTTTTGGGAAATCAAACTGAGAATTAGAATCAAGTATATTATCACTGATACATGCCATGAAATGTAAATAAAAAGAGATAAGAATATCTTTATTTGTCACATGTACATTGAAGCTTACAGTGAAATGAGTTGTTTGCATCAATGACTAACACAGTCCAAGTATGTACTGAGGGCAGACCGTAAGTATCACCCTACTTCCAGTGCCAACACAGCATGTCCAGTGCTTACTAAAACTAACTTGTACTTCTTTGGCATGTGGGAGGGTGTATGTTCTCCTAATTTTCCCTTCCTGAGGTCCGTAGTCAATTCCTTAATGTTGAGTGCAAGGTTGTTCTTGCAACACCCCTCAACCAGCCAATTTATCTCACTTCTCTATGCTTCCTATTCACCTTCTGAGATTCATTTGACTGATTTTAAAATGTGATACAGTTTTATAAATGTACACAAAATCTTCAAGCAGATGTATTGTTTTTCTAACACGAATTTCTGAATATTGAGAGTGGTTTTGGCTCTGCATCTAATGGCAATGGAGAGGGTCCAAGGGAGGTATACGAGAATGCTCCTAGGAATTAAAGAGCATGAGGAAAATTTGTTGACTCTGTTGCTTGGAAGAATGAGGGAGAGGCTGTTATTAAAACCTACTGAAAGGCCTGGATAGGGTGGATGTGCAAAGGACGTTTCTACTAGTGGGCAAATGTTAAGGAAAAACTTCTTCTCCCAGAGAGTTGTGGGGGTCTGGAATGCACTGCCTCGGAAGGCAGTGGGGGCCAATTCTCTGGATGCTTTCAAGAAGGAGCTAGATAGGTATCTTATGGATAGGGGAATCAAGGGATATGGGGACAAGGCAGGAACTGGGTATTGATAGTAGATGATCAGCCATGATCTCAAAATGGCAGTGCAGTCTCGAAGGGTCGAATGGTCTACTTCTGCACCTATTGTCTATTGTCAAATCTATGATCAGCAGGCACAGCCTCAGAAAAGAAGGATATTTATATATAACGAGATGAGGAAGACTTTCTTAAGGCAGTGGGTGGTGATTTTAAGGAATTCATTGTGACCAAGTCATTGGGTATATTTAAAGCAGTGGTTGATAGGTTCTCAATTAATAAGGGTGTCAAGAGTTACAGAAAGAAGGTAGGAGAATTGGGTTTGAGAGAGAATATAAATTGATTGAATGGTGGAGCAGACTCGATGGGTTGAATGACTTAATTCTACTCCGGTGTCTTAAGGTCCAACTAAATTAACAACTGAATACTTGAGAAAGAAACACATTAAAATCAATGCACTGTGCCACTTGGATGCACAAGCCTAGACTATTGGAAGCAGTGAAATGCTTTTAGTTTATATATTTATTATTTATTTATAAACAGAGAGTAGGCCCTTCTGACTTTTGAGCTGTGTTGCCAGCAGCCCACCAATTTAATACTAGCCCAATCACAAAGCAATTTACAATTACCTGTAGGGACATGTTTGGCACAATTTGTGGGCTGAAGGGCCTGTATTGTGCTGTAGGTTTTCTATGTTTCTATGACCAATCAACCTACTGACCAGTTCATCTTTGAACTGTGGGAGGAAACAGGGACACTGAGAACAAACCTAAGTGAACACAGGGAAGGATGTACAAGCCTCTTACCGAAAAACTTCTTACGTTGGAATTGAACTCTGGTGCCCCAGGCCGTAATAACGTCGTGCTAACCAGTACACTGCTGCGTTACTCAGTAATCACTGCTAAATGACATGTTTGCTGTAGGCATTTCTTTGTTGCATTGGAGCAAAAGAATAGGGAAAAAAATTAAGTTTAAAATAACAAATAAAATCCTGCCAGCAGACATTAAATATTCTTTGTGGGGAGTCTCTGAATCCTTTTTGCAGTCACTGAGTGAAAAATGTTGTTTTGGCAGCCTTGTATGTTCCATTTTACTTTTGTTGTTGGACTCCAACTTCTGAGCGCCTGAAGTAAATGAGGCAGATTACAAACCCAGGGAAAATCCCACTTCCTGTTTGTTCTCAAGAGAGAACAATACTTTAACAGTTTTCGTATGTTGTAGTGAGAGCTCTCAGGGCTTATAGGGTAGAAATGATACAGATGCAATGTATGAAATGCTATGCAGGGCCTTTTATTCTGCCTCAAGCAGTTGTGAAATCAACCATTTAGATGATGGGTTGGAATTGAAGTATCATAAAATCATTAATGGTATTAATGGTATCATAATATCAGCTTACTTTTGCAAGCTGTTTTACAAATGTTTGGCACTCAATCCTGATCACAAAGTACCTTTAGACTTGCATCAAACGATCTCTAGCTAGATTATCTTTGTGAACAGGTAAGTTACAGAATTCTTCCTTTGGCTTTGTCATGTTATTAATGTTGTTAAGTTGGAGTTATGGTTGCTGACAGGGAGAAATGATGATTGCATTTGATAATATTTTTCTCTGCGTTAAAGACATCATATTCATTTAAGCATAAAAAATAATCTCTGGAAAGCATTATTTCAGTTTCTTAGCAAATACTTACATTGTGATCAAAAAACCACGTAAATTATGAGAGCTTCTGATTCTGATTCTGACTAATGGCTGAAATGCCTCCAAAAAAGATGATTTTAAGATTGAAATTCAAAGCTTTCTCCATGAGATTTGGCTATCAATAGGTTTTAATCAATGATTTCAATTATTCAATACTAAGCAATTAATTTCACTAACATTCTTAACTTGTTGAGCATTCTGGCCCATATTTTCAATAAGTATAATAAATGTCATTGTATTGGGGATAAACATCATATTTTATTGTGACATTATTAATAACACCTTTTCTGAGGTAAATTGTGGAAACTATCACCACAAACAGTGAAGGGGTGAGTGGAGGTGAAGCTTTTTTGTGAAATGAACTGTGGTGGTGCGTTGCAAAGTTGAAGTGTAACATGTTTGAGGTGGGGTCACAGACGGAGATGGTTTTGCTGTCAGAGATTGAGTTGGACTGATTGATTCAGTAAGGAGGAGTCAAGGTGGAGGAGTTTTGATGCCAATCCACCTAACCCTGGTGTGAGGTTGGATGACTCTAAGCGTCATGGTGATTTGGAGAGGTCAAGAACAGCTTTGGCTGGGTGGCAATGATAAGGCCCAAAGCATATTGTTGCACTTGTGTCCAGATCCTAATGCGAGGCATGATCTGGTGTTTGCATAATTTAAATACCAGCCCAGATAGACTAGAAAGGTAGGATTTTGGGGCTAGTGGTGAGGGTCGGGCTGATTTCACTCGCTCTCCTGTGATGTTCACTCCTCTTTCCAGGGCGCTGAGACTGTGAAACTGCCCCGGAGGCTGTGCTCCGTGGCGATATAATGAACTGAGACTGCGGTTTTGGGCCTACTCGGCACCTGGGATTCAGACCTACGTACTCAGTTTGGTTCAGAATGCTGTTGTTTACTTCTATTGCTTCTATGCTTCATGTTTTTTTCTCTCTCTGCATTGGGTGTTGGTCTTTCTTTATTAAATTGTTTTTTTTCAGGTTATTGTTTTGTGGCTGCCTGTAAGCAGACAAATCTTAAGGTTGTATAATTTACACATACTTTGATAATAAATGTACTTTGAATCCTTTCATTATTGTTAATATTTTAGCAATGTACTGCAGTAAGAATGTGGTCAAAGATTTCTTTAAAAATTAAAGATGAATGTTTTATTTTTTGTTGTAAACTTCAACCTTTGACCTTTCAAATGGACTATCTGAATCACAATTTCCAAATTTCCTCTCTCATTTTCTTCAGCAGCCAGGGATGCAGAAATTGTGTAATGGGTGACTCATCCTCTTTAAGCACATCTGACTGTCTTTTACCTCTTTCAGCATCCCAACTATATATTTCTTTGTGATTCTAATGGGATTTTCTTCCTCAGTAAAGACTGATGTGAAGTATTCACTTAATACCTTGGCCTTTGGCCTCCATTTTGGTCACTGATTAGCCTATCACAACTCTCACTTTCCTACTCATCTACCTGTAGAAGAATTTTGAATTCCCTTTTGTTTGCCAGTATCTTTTCTCATGACTCCGCTTTGCTCCTTTAATTTCCCTTTTTACTTCCTCGGAACTTTCAATAACCAGCCTGTTTCCTACCTGTGGGAAATTGGTCATACGTGATTCTGACTTTTCTCTCTGCTTCATGTAACTCGCCATTTCTTTGGCCGGTTGGTGAATTCCAGCTTCAGTAGCAATACCTTTCTCCCTCATGGGAATCAAACCACTTCCTCCTTAAAAGCAACTTACTGTTCAGTTATGTTTTCCCAGTCAGTCTTTGATTCTGCTTTACCTGGGCCATATCAGGCATCTCCAAATTACTTATTTCCATAATTCTATTATTGTCATTCCCTACATACACCCCTGATGTCATTTGCTTCTCTTAGCCTTCCTCAGTCTCAAAAACCAGTGGTTCCTTCCGCATGGCAATTAAGAATTATTTTCCTGAACTCCCTCTAAAAATTCTTCCCTTCATTTTTGTTACCACTGACTTTATCCATATTAGACTTGAAATCCCCATGACCACAATGGCTTTTTGCACATTTGTGCAATTTCCCTGAAAATCTTCACCTCTATACCCTCCCCTTTGGTTAGTGCTGTACGCTGCTCTCAGTAGTATTCTGTACTTCTCCAAGACACCTCTATTATTTATTTTAATGTGAAACAATAACGTTCTTAGCACCACACACAAAATGCTGCAGGAATTCAGCAGGTCAAGCAGCATCTATGGAAATGCGTAAACAGTTGACATCTCAGGCCAAAACCCTTCTTCAGTACTGAAAAGGAAGGGAGAACACACCCTTGATTGCTGCAGGATATTCTTTCACTCCTATACTTCAACATTTTCCTTAATACTCATCCTCCTCCTTACTTCTCTTTTTTTTTGCTGAACACCACAAATATATATTTTTTTAAATCCTCCACTATTTTTTACTTAATCAACAGATCTCTGTTTTTAAAATCAGATTATAATTCCAAACAGCATTGCCTTTTGCATTTACTCACATACACTATAAATTTACCGAGAACCTTTTGAACTCTTTTTCAATTTCTCTGCATTTAAATCTGTACAATTTCTTCCTTCACTGCTACTTGTCTCCCTCAATATTTTGTGCACCATTTTTTCCTAATCAAAACTACATTCGAGAGTCTATCACTCTGCTAAGTTAGTTTAAACCAAGGATTCCCAACCTGAGGCCTATGGACTCCTCAGTTAATGGGAAGGCTCACTGGCATAGAAGAAGTTTGGAAACCCTTGGTTTAACCTAATAATATTGGAGTGCAAGTCAAAGATTTCAACATCATTCACCACAAAGCATTCCATTTAATTGCCACTTTATTTCCCACCCTAAACGTTCATGTGGTCTATCACTTCCACCTTTTGTCTGCAATGCTCACCAAAATGATTGACAAAAAGTGTTGTAGTTACTTTCCAAGTTTGTTTAACAAGACCTCCTGTGCCCACAACCTTTTAAACCTAGGAGGAGAGGGACAGTAGATGAATGGGCTTATGACATTGTGACTGTAAACTGAGACACCAGAGAAACACTGAATCAGAATCAGGTTTATTATCATATGACGTAAAATTGACGTAAAATTTGTTCTCAGATGGTTGATATGAAAGTTCTTAATTTATTGCAATATGAAGACATTCTCTTGGAGAACTTCTCAGTAGAGTCTCCCCAGACTCACGTAATACTCTGAAGGACAAAGATAACAGCAGTTGATTCAATATAACTTCAAAAGTGATGTCGGTACTTTGTATCTGACAAATGGTTCCATTGAATAATATAGATAGAATGGGAGCATACTGTAACTGACAAGTCACCTCTGCATGTTGAAACATCTTTGCTGGACAAAGTAATTCATATGGATGGTCTAAAAGAGTCTGAGGAAAGGCAACCCAGACACTAAAAATCAGTGTTATGTGGACTGACTCCTGTACATACATACACACATACCATAAATATTGGTAGAGAGCAAAACTGCCAATGGTTCAGGCATCAAGCCCTGTTTGAGATTAAGATTAGGTTTATTTCTCACATGTACATTGAAACATAGTGAAATGTGTTGTTTGTGTCAGTTGGAATATATGCTGGGGACAGCCCGCAGGTGTCACCTTGCTTCTGGCACTAGCACAACATGCCACAACATATTAACCCTAACCCACAGACCTTATAAATGTGAAAGAAAGCCAGACACACGGAGGAAATCCACACAGTCACAGGTCGAACATACAAACTCCTTACAGACAGTGGTGGGAATTGAACTTTCATCGCAGATCATTCACACTGCAAAGCGTTAAGCTACCCATAAGCTACCCTCCTGCCCCTTGCTGTGCTAAAGGACAAAATCAGTCTGGTTTGGAAGCTTTATTCAATTTGGTCGCCATGTTAGCCAGTGTTGTCTGGTTTGATGTGGGCCAATTAGCTATAAGACCAAAAGGCCGTAAGACACAGAAGCAGAATTAAGCCATTCAGCCCCTCAGGTCTGCTTCACCATTTTATCATGGCTGATTTATTATCCCTCTCAACTCCATTTTTCTGCGCTCTCCCCTTAACCTTTGCTACCCTTATGGGCCGTCTATCACAGGCAATGCCTTTCTCACCAGTGAGCACATCCATATGGAGTGTTGTCGCAGAAGGCAGTATCCATCATCAGGGACCCTCACCACCCATATCATGACTTCTCATTACTGCCGACACGAAGGTGGTACCAGAGCCTCAGGACTCGCACCTCCAGGTTCAGGGCCAGTTATTACATCTCAACCATCTGGCTCTTGAATCAGAGGAGATAACTTCACTCAACTTCACTTGCCCCACCACTGAACTGTTCCCACAACCGATGGACTCACTTTCAAGGCCTCTTCATCTCACGTCCTCAAAATTATTTATTTAATTATTTAATTAAAAAAATTAATATTATTTTTTTTTCTTTCTTGTATTGGCACAGTTCGTTGTCTTTTTCACACTGGTTGTTGGCTCTGTTGGTGCAGTCTTTCATCAATTCTATTATGGTTATTGGATTTATTGAGTATGTCCACAAGAAAATAATGTTAAGATTTGTATATGGTGACATATATGTACTTTGAACTTTGAAGTAAAAAACTATCAACGTCCACTTTCAATATACCCAATGATTTGTCTTCCCTTTTAAAAGGGATGTCCTTCTATACTGAGGCTGTGCCCTCTGGTCCAAGACTTCCCCGCTATAGGAATCATCCTCTCTCTATCTACCCTATCTACGCCTTTCAATATTCCAAAGGATTTCAATGAGATCCCTCCTAATTCTTCTAAGCTCTAGCAAGTATAGGGCCAGAGCCCAAACACCTCCTACATTAACTCTTTCAATCCCAGAATCATTCGTGTGAACCTCCTTTGGACCCTCTGCAATGCCAGCACATCTTTTCTTAGAAAAGGGGGCCAAAATTGCTCACAATACTTCAAGTGTGATCTGACCAATCCCTGATAATGCCTCAGCATTGTATCCATGCTTTTATAATCTAGTCCTCTCAAAATGAATGCTAACATACATTTGCCTTCTTTACCACTGACTCAACCTGTGAGTTAACCTTCAGGGAATTCTGCACGAGGTTTTCTAAGTTCCTGTGTAACTCAATTTTCTAATATATGGCTGATACTTATGAAAAGGTTTCATGGTCATCTGTTTGCAAACTGTATCCTGAGCAACCAGCCTCCTGCTGTAGGCCAGTGCTCTGTAGACAGCACTGTTTACAATTTACATAAAAAAATTGAAGACTGGTTCTCATTTAAATTAATGCCTGCTATACTCACATAATTCTGTAACTTCCAAATCCCTAACATTCATCATTTACATGATATTTCCATGCCATCAAAACTTTAGAGTGGGCGCAGAAGAGATTTACTAGAACAATAACTGGATTAGTGAGCATGCTTTCTGAAGATAGGTTGAGTGAGCTAGGAGATTTTCTCTTTGGAGTCAGAAGACGAGAGTCGACTTGATAGAGGTGTACGAGATCATAAGAGGCATTGATTGAGTGGATAGCTAGAGACATTTTTTCCCAGGTTGGACATGGCTAATACAAGGAGGCATAATTTTAAAGTGATTGAAGGAAAAGAAATGAGGGATATCAGAGAAACAGAGAAATCTACAGCACGTTACTGGCCCTTCAGCCCACAATGTTGTGCCAACCATGTAATCTATGCTAGAAACTGCCTAGAATTTCCCTACTGCATAGCCCTCTGGTTTTCTAAGCTCCATGTACCTATCTAAGAGTCTCTTAAAAGACCCTATTGTATCCACCTCTACCACTTTTGCCGGCAGTGAATTCCACACACCCACCATTCTTTGTGTGAAAAACTTACTTCTGATATCCCCTTTGTACCTACTTCCAAGCACCTTAAAACTATGCCCCCTCATGTTAGCCATTTCAGACCTGGGAAAAAGTCTTTGACTATCCACACGATCAATGCCTCTCATCATCTTATATACCTCTATCAGGTCACCTCTCATCCTCTGTCACTTCAAGGAGAAAAGGCCGAGTTCACTCAACCTATTCTCATAAGGCATGCTCTCTAATCCAGGCAACATCCTTGTAAGTCTCCTCTGCACTCTCTCTATAGTATCCACATCCTTCCTGTAGTGAGGTGACCAGAACTGAGCACAGTACTCCAAGTGGGGTCTGACCGAGGTCTTATATAGCGTTAACATTACCACATGGCTCTTGAGCTCAATCCCACGGTTGATGAAGGCCAACACACCATACGCCTTCTTAACAACACTATCAACCTGCACAGCTGCCGTGGACATGGAGCCCAAGATCTCACTGATCCTCCACACTGTCAAGAATCTTACCATTAATATTATATTCTGTCTTGAAATTTGACCTGCTGAAATGAACCACTTCAAACTGATCTGGGTTGAACTCCATCTGCCACTTCTCAGCCCAGTTCTGCATCCTATTGATGTCCCACTGTAATCTTTGACAACGCTCCAGACTATCCACAACACCATCAAGTTTTGTGTCATCAGGAAACTTACTAAACCACCCTTCAACTTTCTCATCCAGGTCATTTATAAAAATCACGACGACGAGGGGTACAAAAACAGATTCCTGTTGAACACCACTGGTCACCAGCCTCCATGCAGAATACCAACCATCCACAACCACAATTTGCGTTTTGTGGTCAAGCCAATTCTGGATCCACAAAGCAAGGGCTCATTGGATCCCATGCCTCCTTACTTTCTGAATGACCCTTGCATGGGGAACATTATCAAATGCCTTACTGAAATCCATATACATTACATCCACTGCTCTACCTTCATCATTGTGTTTTGTTACTTCCTCAAAGAATTCAATCAGATTCGTAAGGCATGACCAGCCCTTGACAAAGCCATGTTGACTATCCCTAATCAGAATAAGTCTCTGCAAATGCTCATAAATCCTGCCTCTCAGGATCTTCTCCAATAACTTGTCCACCCCTGAAGTCAGACTCACTGGTCTATAATTTCCTGGGTTATCTTTACTCCCTTTCTTGACCAAGAAAACAACGTTTGCAACCTTCCAATCCTCCAGAACCTCTCCTGTCCATATTGATGATACAAAGATCATCGTCAGAGGCTCAGCAATCTTCTCCCTCACTTCCCACAGTAGACTAGGGTATATTTCATCCAGTCCTGGTGACTTATCTAACTTAATGCCTTTCAAAAGCTCCAGCACATCCTCTTTCTTAAAATCTATGCACTCAAGCATTTCAGTCTCCTCTAAGTCATTCCCACAATTCCCAAGGTCCTTTTCACTGGTGAATACCGAAGCAAAGAATTCATTAAGTACCTCCACTACCTCCTCCGGCTTCATGCAACGGTTTCTACGTTCACTCCTGTTTGGTTCTATTCTGACATGGCTCATCCTCTTGCTCTTCACATACTTGTAGAATGCCTTGGGGTTTTCCTTAATCCTGTTCACCAAGGCCTTTTCATGGTCCTTTCTAGCTCTCCTAATTTCATTCTTGAGCTCCTTCTGGGCACCCTTGTAATTTTTCAAGAGCTCTAACAGTACCTAGTTTCTTGAAAATTTCTTAAGCTTTTCTTTTCGTCTTAGCTAGATTTTCTACATGCTTTATACACCATGGTTCTTTTAACCTACCATCCTTTCCCTGCCTCAATGGAACATACCTATAACAGAGGTAAGTTTTTTTATCCAGAGAGTGTTGGGTGCTTGGGTCACACTGCCAGGGTGGTGGTAGAAGCAGATGCTCTAGTGGCATTTAAGAATCACTTAGATAGGCACATGGATGATAGAGAAATGGAGGACTATGTAGGGGGGAAAGGGTTAAATTGATTGTAGAATAGGTTAAAAGGTTGGTGCAACATTTTAGACTGAAAAGCCTCGACTCTGTTTTAACGCTCTGTGTTCTGTGACATAACTGAAAAACGTTCAAACCCATAGGTACAAGCTTGAAAGGCAACAGAACCCTTTCAAGCTCTTCTTAAATGTTAACGATCTGCTGGGAGGCCTCAGCAAGTCAAGAGCATTGGCTGAAACCCTGCATCACCATTTACGTGTTCCTTCCCTGCCTCATGGCATCTTGATTTAGAAATAACATTATCCTTTTAGAAGATTATTTGTTACTCTAGATCTCAGCATCTGGATTCTCCCATGATTTCTTTTTAAATGCATTTTGGATTATAAAAAAGTTGACCAAATTACAACAAAAAATCTTTACCATGTTTGAACTTTCATTTGGTTACCAGAAGATCTGAAACTTATTTCTCAAATATTTTCAAAAGCAATTTTTTTTGGTTGCATTATTATACTGAAACATGATATTTTAATTGGAATAAGCTAACTCATTTTCCCAGCTGGAGATTGTATTTAAAAGGTCAGAAAGCCATGCACCCTGGGAGCTTTTTTGTTGTTACATATCACATTGCTGAAGATGGGAAGGAGCGTTTGGAACATTGTGAAAAGTTCAAGTCCAGCAGGTCTTGCCAAAACCATTAAGTCAAGTCAAAGTAAATTTATTATCAAAGCACACCACCTTGAGATCCATTTTCTTGTAGGCATTTACAAGAAAATAAAGTAGTACAGTAGAATTTATGGAAAACTATACACTAAGAAAACTGACAAATAGCCAATGGGCAAAAGAAAACAAATCATACAAAAGAAATAATACTGAGAACATGAATTGTTAAGTCCTTGAAAGTAAACCTGTTGGTTGTGGAATCAGTTCGGAGTTGCGGTAACTGAAGTTATTCACACTGGACAAGAGCCTGATGTTTGCAGAGTAATGACTGTTCGTGAACCTAATGGTGTGGGACCTAAGGCTCCAGTACCTCCTTTCCCATGGTAGTAGCAAGAAGAGAACACTGTCTGGATGGTAGAAGTCCTTGTCGATGGATTCTGTTTCCTCATCTCAGTGCTCCTTGTGAATGTGCTCATTGATGGGGAGGACTGGGCCATATTCACCAATTTCTGTAGACTTTTTTCAAACCTGGGCATTACTGGTCCCATGCCAAGCTGCAATGCAACCAATTAGCTTGCATTAGATTGGCAGGTTGGAATGACTTGCAACTAATAATGCGTTTAACACTGGTAAAACCAGTAAACTCTGCAACATGGATACACATCAGCATAAAATGCTCTCTTTTAATCAATGGGTTTGAAGTTAAGCTAAAGTGAAGGCACAGAAGTCTCTTGTTGCATGCTGTTAAAGCTTGAATGTGAAGAAAAGGTGAAAAACACAAATTCAAAATATAAAAGTAGGCAAGACTTCAGGATCAGTATGTTCCAGTAAGGATGAAAGGAAATGTTGGCCAAATTAGGGAACCTTGGATAACAAAGGGTATTAGAGGTTGGAAAAGGGGAAAGAAAGGAAGCATATGGCAGGTATTGGCAATAGGGATCAATGGAGTTTCTTGAGGAATATGTGGGGTGTACAAGAGAACTTAAGAAAGTAAGGGAGTGTAAAAAAGATCTACGAAATATACTTGGCATGTAAGGTTAAGGGGAATCCCAAGACATTCTATAAATATTAAAGCATGTATCCATATACAGTTCTGGAATTTGTCTTCCCCAGAAGTCCGCAAAATAAAGAAAGAACATAAAAGTCATTCCGGGAGAAACACCAAATGCCCCTGCTGAAACAAGGATGGCACCCCAATCATCAAACTCCAAAATTTCCCTCCACACCCCACAAAACAGGAACATTGACCTGCAAAAAACAAACCCTCCCCCACACAAATAACTAAAACCCTAAAACTCCCTCCCCTTGCACAACAAAACAGAAAAGGAATGGGTGATAAAAAAACATAGAATATAAAAACTGTATGTCTGAAAAAGTCTACAGTCAATAAGTGCAATCATTCAATCCATAAATGCAGAACCTCGTCACCATCCTTCAATACTGCTGACGTTCATCGAAAGAGAGGGACACCACATGACGCAGAGAGGCCTACCCACCTGTCACAGCAAGCCACACCAGGATAGGCCGCTCACAGATTCCTTCTCTGGCAGCGAGCAGAAGGAAGGCAGTCAGCACTGAACTCTTGCTTGGCCTTCCACATTTGCCTTGATGTATCAATCTTTCTCAACGCTTTAATCGGTGATTAATGGAAATGGTGTCGAAGCTTGTCTCACACCCAATCTCGAAATTTCCTTCCATTGAACCCATCTAAATACACACTTGCTTCCCGGAATCTTCTTGGAGACAGTAAACAATGGATCACTCAAATGATCTCCAAACTGTAAATTGCAGGCTACAGACATAAAAGAAGTGAAAAAGACATTTTTGTGAGTTATCTGGAAGATGTTGACTGAGGGAGTGTTGTACGCTGGTGCCAACTATTCTATAAATATATCAGGAGCAAGAGGGTAGCCAAGGGAAGAGTTGGTTCCTTTAGGATTACTGGTCTCACAATAATCTCTATGGGTAAGGTCCAAGTGAATACATTTCATCTGTATTCACCAAGGAGAAGGTCATGGAAGGTAGTGAATTTAAGCTGGAGTACATGGATAATTTGAAGCAGGTCAGTGTTAAGAAAGAGGAGGTATTAGATATCATGACATATCTTAGGACCAGGTGAGATCAATCCTAGGTTGCTGTGGGAAGCAAGGGTGGTGGCTCTGACAGAGATTTTTATATCTTTGTTAGTCACAGGTGAGATGCCAAAAAACTTGAGGGTAACTAATTTTATTCATTTATTTAAGTACGGCAGCAGGGATAAATCAGGTAACTGCAGACTGCTGAATCTTTCAGCAATAATAAGGAAAGCACTGAAGGAATTTCTAGGGGATAAGGGATTGCATGCAGGTGCTTCCCAGGGTTAATCAGCAAGGTCTTGTGCAAAGAAATCCTGCTCAATTTGATTGAGTTTTTAGAGATGGTAACTAAGATGACCGAAGATGGCAGAGCAGTAGTTCTTGTCTATGTGTACCTTAGTGAGGCATTTGACAAAGTCCCATACAATAGCCTTGTCCAGAAACATAAGCAGATGAGATCCAAGGTGACAAAATTAATTGGGTTTCACATTGACTTCATGCTAGGAGACCGAAGGACGTGGTGGAAGTATGTTTTTTTATTGGGAATCTGTGACCAGTGATGTACCATAGTGACTGGTTCTGGGACTGTTGTTGTTTGTGATATCCATTAATAACTTGGATGTGAATATAGGAGGTATCAGGCTACAGCGGGTTATAGGTGAAAACAAAAGTTGGTTTGCAAATTAGCACATGAAATTTAATCCTATCAAGTGATACATTTTTGGAGGTCAAGTAAGGGTAAGTCCTTATACAGAAAGTGAGAGGGCACTAAGGAATGCCGATGAACAGAGCAATCTTGTGATTCAGATCTATAGCTCCCTGAAAGTGGCAACACAGGTAGATGTAGTGGGGAAAGGTCATACAACATCCTAGCCTATATACATCAGGGTATAGAATGAGAAAGTTGGGACGTTTTGTTGTAACTTGTTAAAACATGCACCAAGTACTGTATACCATTTTGGTTGTTGTACTATAGTAAGGCTGTTGGAGGCACCAGAGGGAATGCAAAGTATTCACCAGGATATTGCCTGGAATGGAGACATTAGTTATTGGGAGAGATTGGATAGGCTGGGTTTATTTTGCTTGGAGCAAAGGAAACTGAGGGGAGACTTGACAAAGTTTCACAAAATTATAAAATGCATAGACAGAGTAGTAAGTTAGAACCTTTTCTTCATGGGAAGGGCATCAAACACAAGAGGGCAATAGAGTTAAGGTAAGAAAAAGGAATTTCAAAGGTGATTTGAAGGGAAAGTTCCTTACAGAGATGGTTGATATCTAAAGCTCGCTGACCTTTAGGAGACATTAAGATAGACAAATAGGCAAGCTATTAGGCTGATCAATACCCCCATCCATTAACCCACCCCACACACCCTACCACCACTACTTTATCATTTCCTGTCAGAGTAACCTAATGTACTGATGCCCCTCCCTGTACAGTCTATGTATATAAACTAATTTTATGCATTTATATTTATTATGTTTTTTTGTGTTCTTAATGCTTATTGCATTATTTTATAGTGCATCAGATCCAGTGTAACAATCATTTCATTCTCCTCTTCACTTGAGTACTGATGAACGATAAAAACATCTTGAAACTTGTATTGAAGAATGCAGACTTCATGCAGGCAAACTGGATTAGTGTAGAACATCAGCAAGCACATGATGGGCTGAAAGGCCTCCTTTGGGCTGTGCAATTTACTATATTACTCTATGGTCAAATTGAATGGCTCATGTCAAAAAGTGAATCTCATACTGTTTTAGGAGGTGAGGCTAAACTTAAGAAAGATTGGGAACATAAT
Organism: Hemitrygon akajei; assembly: GCF_048418815.1. Classification (NCBI taxonomy): domain Eukaryota; kingdom Metazoa; phylum Chordata; class Chondrichthyes; order Myliobatiformes; family Dasyatidae; genus Hemitrygon; species Hemitrygon akajei. Next base: position 141,455,780 of record NC_133126.1, read on the forward strand.
TCCTCTATAGGTTTTCAAAGCTTGCAGAGGGATTTGGACCGGCTGGAAAAATGGCAGATGGAGTTTAATGCAGCCAAGTGTGAGGCATTGCACTTTGAAAGGAAAAACCAAGGTAGAACATACAAGGTAAATGGTAGGGCACGGAGGAGTGCAGTAGAACAGAGGGATCTGGGAATACAGATACAAAATTCGCTAAAAATGGTGTCACAGGTAGTAAAGAGAGCTTTTGGTAAATTGGCCTTTATAAATCAAAGTATTGAGTATAAGAGTTGAAATGTTATGGTGAGGTTGTATAAGGCATTGGTGATGCCGAATTTGGAGTATTGTGCGCTGTTTTGGTCACCGAATTACAGGAAGGATATTAATAAGGTTGAAAGGGTGCAGAGAAGGTTTACAAGGATGTTGCCGGGACTTGAGAAACTGAGTTACAGAGAAAGGTTGAATAGGTTAGGACTTTGTTCCCTGGAGCATAGAAGAATGAGGGGAGATTTGATAGAGGTATATAAAATTATGATGGGTATAGATAGAGTGAATGCAAGTTGGGTTTTTCCACTGAGGCTAGAGGAGAAAAAAAACCTGAGGACATGGGTTAAGGGTGAAGGGGGAGAAGTTTAAAGGGAACATGGGGGGGGGCTTCTTCACACAGAGAGTGGTGGGAGTGTGGAATGAGCTGCCAGATGAAGTGGTAAATGCAGGCTCACTTAACATTTAAGAAAAACTTGGACAGGTACATGGATGAAAGGTATATGGAGGGATATGGGCCAGGTGCAGGTCAGTGGGACTAGGCAGAAAAATGGTTCGGTACAGCAATGAAGGGCCAAAAGGCCTGTTTCTATGTGTAATGTTCTATGGTTTTATGGTTGAATATTTTGAGTTAATTTATGCTCAGAATCTGAGTGACTTTTGCAGCTTCACAGCTATACCTAGTTGCCATGAGAAATTGGCAGGGGTCATTTCAGAAGATATTTATGGCCCATACATTTTGTGAGGTTTGGGTCATGAAAAGCAAAATTTGTTAAAATTGCTTGGTTTTCCCTGAAGGATGTCAGTAGCCAGTTCTACTTTTACCACTGTTGTTCTGTGGAAAAAATTCCCATCAGTAAAGCTTTGTGAAGGCTGGTGCAGAACTATAGAACCCTAAATGACATGATTGTTTAAGGAATTGTCATTTGATGTAAATATTTCCAAGAGTTTAGTTTAAACCCGAATTAATCCTGACCTGCCTTGACCTGCATTGTATGGGCTCATCCAGAAACACAGTTTATCACATCTGTTTATCTCAGAATTTCTTATAAAAATGGGACATAATTCAACCCCCATGGGAAATTAATCCTCCATTATTATGAGAGTATGCCATGGTGTTCCTCCGTGGCTACTTAGTTGCTTGTTTCTTGGCAAGAAAGAGAACAGCGTTTGCCAGATATGCAAAGCTTGAGGCTAAGTTCACACGAGAGAGACTATTAACACTAGACAAATCTGCAGAACTCAGCAGCAGCCATAACATTCCTGGGGCTCGATGATGATGTTATTGGTGCATGGCCAATATCATAAAGGACATGTAAGTCTTGTATGGAAAGTTAGTTTTTATGGCATTTCCTTCTTATTATGCAATTTGTATTTTAGCAGTCATTTTTGCTTGTATAGTGCTCTGTGATGAAGATGAATACTTTAAGTTGTACGGCAGTTAGTATGATCCTGCATATTGATTGGAGTCAAGTCTATTTATAGACTTATGCTCCCGCTTTTACATAATAATCTTTTAGACAAGTTAACAAAGGGCATGAAAGGTGTGGATGTGCAAAAATGTCCCATTCATTGAGTGGTGCCACTCAATCTAAATTTATTGCTCTATGAGGAATAGGGAACCATGACAAGTTAGTAGAAGACGAGCATAATGGTGATGAAATTCATCTGGTGCAGTGGAATGAAACTGGTTGCTTAATGCCATTTATAATTTTTCTTTGGCTCGTTCCTCATTCTTGGTAATAAATACAATGCATTTTGAGTGTATTGCCCTCAGAGCAGAATTAACACTGACAACGTTCATATTTTACCCATCTTTCTGTGAGGATCTGTAAAGAAAGAACAATCAGAAATCTATTCAAAACTATATCTAACAACACCAGGTTTTCAATCTAAGTAATCCCAGTTTTTCTGATTTCTGTCAACTATGCAATCTTATTAGTTAGTATTCACTATGGTATTTAATATTCCACACAACCCTATTGATGCTATCAGTGTTTATTTGTGTTCTGTTGTTGCTGCAATCAGAATGTCAAACAGCTGTCTGAATAAATTACAAATGATGTAGATTAGGTCTTATTTATTATCATGAGCAAAGCATCTTACTTCCAAGAACTACATAAATGAACTGAGCTTGGTTTATTTTTGATAAAAACATACAAAGCATGTCACATAATTAACTTACATTTAGCCATTATTTTGAATATTAAAAAGTCAGGGCATAATTCAGAGTAAAAAATGTCAGGGTATAATTTATAATCCTGAAAAACAACTTGTGAGCTGCCAATATTTATAAGTGTCCCTCTGAAAGTACAGCTGCTTATTTTGTTATAAATCAAATTATATGTCAACTAAAATCAAACAACTGTAGTTATTTGTTTTGGACTTTAAATATCTGCATTCATGACTCCCTTCAATGTTTCTTAATTTATTTGTGTTGAAGCAGCTCACACTCCATCAGACACACAGTACAGAAGAACTATATTGACATTTATCTGTATGTTACGATTGATTCAATATGGAAAAGCATATTGTTCTTCCCAAAATGTACAACTTAATAGGAATGAATTCAAAATGTTCACATCCCATTGAAGTTTTTCACTAATAATTTTACTGCCTTTGCTAAAGGAAGGGTTAAATTGTGTTTTCATATTAATGCTCATTTTACAGCTCATTCCCCAATACTCCAGAGCTGTAAAATAAAGAAAGGAACAGAATTAAAACACATGGGAGAAGAGGCTTGAGTTTTGTTGATAGCAACAGATCATGTGTGGATTCAGTGGGAAAAGCCGCTAACAGATGATCTTATCTGGAGACAAAAAAAAAAGCAAAGCATTGCATTATAGCAGAGACTGTGAACTCTACATTCCCAAACCAAAAGCTGTGGATGAACCAGGAGGTACGTCATCTGCTGAAGGCTAGATCCGTAGCATTCAACTCTGGCGACCCAGGCCTGTACCAGAAAACCAGGTATGATCTGTGGAGGGCTATTTCAAGGGTGAAGAGACAATATCAAACAAGGTTAGAGGCGACATTGGATGACGACAACTCTGGCAGGGTCTGCAAGACATTACAATAGCGTGAATGCAGCAATGCTTCACTACCAGATGACCTCAATGCCTTCTATGCACGCTTTGAAAGGGAGAATACAACTACAGCTGTGAAGATCCCCGCTGCACCTGATGTCCCTGTGATCTCCGTCTCAGAGGCCAATGTTAAAATGCCTTTTAAGAGAGTGAGCCCTCCCAAGGTGAAAGGTCCCGATGGAGTACATGGTTAGCCTCTGAAAACCTGTTCCAGCCAATTGGCAGAAATATTCAAGGACGTTTTCAACCTCTCACTGCTATGGCTGGAAGTTCCTACTTGCTTCAAAAAGGCAACAATTATATCAGTGCCTAAGGAGAATAATGTGGGCTGCCTTAATGACTATCACCCAGTAGCACTCACATCGACAGTGATGGAATGCTTTGAGAGGTTGGTCATGACTAGACTGAACTCCTGCCACAGCCTATTGCCACAATAGGTCAATGGCAGATGCAATCTCAATAGCTCTTCACATGGCTTTAGACCACCTGGACAACACAAACACCTCCATCAAGATGCTGTTCATCAACTATAGCTCAGCATTTAATACCATCATTCCCACAATCCTGATTGAGAAGTTGCAGAACCTGGGCCTCTGAACCTCCCCCTGCAATTGGATTCTCGACTTCCTAAGCGGAAGAACACAATCGGTGCAGATTGGTGATAACATCTCCTCCTTGCTGATGATCAACACTGGCGCACCTCAGCGGTGTGTGCTTAGCCCACTGCTCTACTCTCTATATACATATGACTGTGTGGTTAGCCTAAGCTCATATACCATCTATAAATTTGCTGATGATACAACCATTCTTGATAGAGTCTCTGTGGTGATGAGAGGGCGTACAGGAGTGGGATACGCCAACTAGTGGAGTGGTGCTGCAGCAACAACCTACACTCAACGTCAGTAAGATGAAAGAGCTGATTGGACCTCAGGAAGGGTAAGTTGAAGGAACACTTACCAATCCTCATAGAGGGATTGGAAGTGGAGAGAGTGAGCAGTTTCAACTTCCTGGTGTCAAGATCTCTGAGGATCTAACCTGGTCCCAACATATCGATGTCATTATAAAGGATACAAGACAGTGGCTGTACTTCATTAGGAGTTGGAAGAGATTTGGAATATCAACAAATACTCTCAAAAACCTTTATAGTTGTACCATGGAGAGCACTCTGACAACTGCATCACTATCTGGTATGGAGAGGCTACTGCACAGGACCGAAAGAAGCTGCAAAAGGTTGCAAATCTAGTCAGCTGCATCTTGGACACTAGCCTACAAAGTACCCAGGACATCTTCAAGAAGTGATGTCTCAGAAAGGCAGCATCTGTTATTAAGGACCTCCAACACCCAGGGCATGCCCTTTTCTCACTGTTACTTTCAGGTAGGAGGTATGGAAGCCTGAAGACACACACTCAGCAATTCAGGAACAGCTTGTTCCCCTCTGCCATCCGATTCCTAAATGGACATTGAATCCTAACTCACTTTTTTTAATATACAGTATTTCTGTTTTTTGTACCTTTTTTAAAAATCTATTCAATATATGTATACTGTAATTGATTTACTTGTTTATTTATTATTATTTTATTTTATTTATTTATTTTTTCTCTTCTAGGTTATGTATTGCATTGAACTGTTGCTGCTAAGTTAGGAAATTTCATATCACATGCCGGTGATAATAAACCTGATGCTGATTGTAATTCTGATAGATCTGTGCAGTATTTAGTGGAGCAAAGGGTATTATTCATATACTTATTCATATATGTTCATACACTCAAAGATGCTCATAGTCTCTGGAAGGTAAGTTATGGGACTGCCAGCTTTTAAGTTCTTTCCTGTCTCTTCAGGCACCCCTCGGGACTGAAAGTGACTTGCTTCCCCTCAGTTTGGGAGATTCTGAGGCTGCTGATGAAACCGATGTGGGAACTGCAGACTTGCCTACGTAAGGTGCAGGAGGTGGCTGGTGAGATGGGTGGGTGGGTAGTTTGTGATGTGCTGTGTTCATTATGTCACTTACACAGGGCTTTTGAGTGAAGCATGGTTTCTCAATTTGCAAAACCATCACTAAGGTTTCTTCTCTGCTTTGAGTGGCCATGGGCAACAGATTGCCAGGATTCAGTGGGCAGATTACAATACAAGAATGATGGTGGTAAATGGATACTTGGTACCATGTAGGTGCTCATTTGGATAGAGTTGGAAACTAAGCTTTGCGATCGCAATGGACGATTATACCCCTTCTTTGTACCACAGTTTCATTATCATGGTTAAGGAATGAAGGTATTTTCTTTTGTGGAAATTCTCAGTATGCAAATTTAGCCCTTTGAAAGTTCAAAGTAAATTTATTATCAAAGTACATATATGTCACCATAAACAACCCTGAGATTCATTTTCTTGCAGGAATACTTAATAAGTCTATAGAATAATAACCATAACAGAAAGAATAATGACTATAGCAAAATCAATGATAGATTGCCCAACTTGGCCACCCAACCAGTGTGCAGAAGACAGAAAACAATGCAAATACAAAAGTAAATAAATAATAATAATAAATAATCAAACAAACAAACAAATAAATACATACATAAATGAATGAATGAATAAATGAATAAATAGATAGATAGATAAATAAATAAATAAGCAATAAATGTCAAGAACCTAAGATGGAGAGTCACTGAAAGTGAGTCCATTGGTTGTGGGAACATTTTTCAATAATGGGGCAAGTGAAGTTGCGTGAAGTTATCTCCTTTGGTTAAAGAACCTGATGGTTGAGGGGTAGAAACTGTTTCTAAACCTGGTGGTGTGAGTCCTAAGACTCCTGTACCTTGTCCCTGATAGCATGTCCTGGGTGGCGGGGGTTTCTGATGATGGATGCTGCTTTCCTGTGACAGTATTTCATATAGATGTGGTCAGTGTTGGGGAGGGCTTTACCCATGATGGACTGGGCCATATGCACTACTTTTTGTAGAATTTTCCATTCAATGGCACTGGTGTTTTAATACCAGGATGTGAAGCAGCCAGTTAATATACTCACCAACACACATTTATAAAAGTTTGTCAAAGTTTTAAATGTCATGCCAAATCTCCACAAACTCATAAGGAACTAGAGATGCTGCTGTTCCTTCTTCATAATTGCCCAGAACAGGTCCTCTGAAATAATAACACTAAGGAAGTTAAAGATGCTGACCCTATCCACCTCTGATCCTTCGATGAAGATTGGCTCATGGACTTCTGGTTTCCTTCTTCTGAAGCTAATAATCAGCTCTTTGATCTTGCTGACATTGAGTAAGCAATTGTTGTTATGGCAGCATTTAGCAAGATTTTCTATCCCCTTCCACTATGCTGATTCATCAGCACCTTTGATTCGGTCTATGACAGTGGTGTTGTCAGCATTGGAGCTATGCTCAGCCACACAGACGTAAGTGTAAAGTGAGAAGAGCAGGGAGCTAATCACACAGAATTCTGATGTTCCTGTGCTGATGGAGATTGCGAAGGAGATGTTGTTGCCAATCCGGACCGACTGGTGTCTGCAAGTGAGCAAATTGAGATATTGATGCCAAGGTCTTGGAGTTTATTGATTAGTTTGAGGGGATGGCGATATTGAATGCTGAGCGTTCTGATGTATGCATCTTTGCTGTCCAGATGTTCCAGGTTTGAGGGAAGGCACCTGCTGTGGACCTATTAATCGGTAGGCAAATTGAAACGGATCCAAGTCGCTTCCCTATGTTTTTCAGAATCCTATAGCTGTGGGAATGCATGATAAGGGGATGTTTAGAAATATAGATTGTGTAAGGCAATTTGACACTGCCAAATGTCCTCTATATCAGCCTGGGAAAATTCAGAAAGATGAAGCTGATGATCTCTCTGTTCATTACAGACACTGACAATACAGTTCTGGCTCTTCTCTGTAGGTGTCGTTATGGCTGTGAAGGCACTTTATTTCTGTTAGCACATCCTTGGTGAAGTTAGAGGCTCCTAAAACACCCCAACAGGGTAGGATTCCCTGATAAAAGCCTCCCTTCCCTTTTTCTTCTGTTAGGTTACTCAGGTGCAGAGGGTCATTTGTCATTGATTTCATTTTGTACTCCATGTTTGGAAACAAAAGTATTCTGCTGGACCATCTGTTTACTTCTTTCCACAAAATCTGCCATTGCTGACTACAAAGTCTCCTAAGAGGTGTGGAGAAATACTAATTCCTTCTTTCCTAGCTCCACATCCATTCAGAACTGGTGTATTTGGTCATTGACATAATTCTTGTAATCTTTTGAGCAGTTCACAAGATCACGGCACACACAATAACTCTTTATTTCAGTCACCTGGTGCAGCACCTTACTTCGAGTCATTTCATTTAATAAGAATTGCTTGCTCAAAACTGCCACCATGGTATTCAATGCCAGTGTATTTCTTTGAAAACACACTGAAACGATCAGCGTGAATGCAATGTGTGACTGACAAGAATTTAATATCGCTGAATAATGTAACAAAAATAAAATATAGAGAATTCAGAAAGATAAATATTGGAGTTATGGTCTTCCAATTAGTCCATATGATACGCTAACCTTTATAACATCCCTCAGCTGTAAAAATATTTCTGCAAATGGTCTCATAAATTATGAGGAAATTGTTTAATAAATATAATAGACTTCTTTTAAATTGAAGAGAACTAACAGAATTAGTGATCAGTCTCTTGTTTCCTGCTCTGATTCACTCCGTTAGATACTTTATATATTCTGTCTTTACTTGATGATGTTTCTTGTAACCCTAGCAACCCTAGCTGGCTTGCACTGCTGAGTCCATGAATTTTCAAAATTATGTTTCCTTAACAATGAAGTGTTGGTTTACATTGGATGGGTAGCAGAAGTAAGCTACTGAATACTTTCAGTTGGTGTGTACAATAGTTTTAACATAGAACGCATGCTGGTTCTTTTCTGCAGCATGAGAACAGGACCCAAGATTAGCTCTAGGGAACTAGGCTGGGGGGCGGGCAGAGTTAAAAGAGCTGAAACTGGTGGTGAACTTTTGGGCAGAGGAAAGCCTGGAGGAATTTAAAACCCAGAGCCTGATTTAAAATTTTCAAAACTGTACAAAACCAGAGAGAATTATGTTAGAAACATAGAAAAAAAGAAAACCTACAGCACAATACGGGCCCTTTGGCCCACAAAGTTGTGCCGAACATGTCCCTACCTTAGAAATTACTAGGCTTACCTATAGCCCTCTAGTTTTCTAAGCTACGTGTACCTATCCAAAAGTCTCCTAAAAGACCCTATCATATCCACCTCCACCACCACAGCCCATTCCATGCACTCACCACACTCTGCGTAAAAAAACTTACCCCTGACATCTCCTCTGTACCTGCTCCCCGGCACCTTAAACCTGTGTCCTCTTGTGGCAACCATTTCAGCCCTGGGAAAAAGCCTCTGACTATCCACACGATCAATGCCTCTCATCATCTTGTACACCTCCATCAGGTCACCTCTCATCCTCCGGCGCTCCAAGGAGAAAAGGTCGAGTTCACTCAACCTATTCTCATAAGGCATGCTTCCCAATCCAGGCAACGTGCTTGTAAGTCTCCTCTGCACCCTTTCTATGCCTTCCACATCCTTCCTGTAGTGAAGCGACCAGAACTGAGCACAGTACTCCAAGTCGAGTCTGACCAGGGTCCTATATAGCTGCAACATTACCTCTGCTCCTAAATTCAATTCCACGATTGATGAAGGCCAATACACCATACACCTTCTTAACCACAGAGTTAACCTGCACAGCAGCTTTGAGCATCCTATGGACTCGGACCCCAAGATCCCTCTGATCCTCCACATTGCCAAGAGTCTTACCATTAATACTATAGTCTGCCTTCATATTTGGCCTATCAAAATGAACTACTTCACACTCATCTGGGTTGAAATCCTTCTGCCACTTCTCAGCCCAGTTTTGTATCCTATCAATGTTCTGCTGTAAACTCTGACAGCCCTCCACACTATTCACAACACTTCCAACCTTTGTGTCATCAGCAAACCTACTAACCTATCCCTCCAATTCTTCATCCAGGCCATTTCTAAAAATCACAAATAGTAAGGGTCCCAGAACAGATCCCTGAGGCACACCACTGGTCACTGATCTCCATGCAGAATATGACCGATCTACAACTACTCTTTGCCTTCTGTGGGCAAGCCAGTTTTTGATCCACAAAGCAATGTCCCCTTGGATCGATGTCTCTTTACTTTCTCAATAAAACTTGCATGGGGTACCTTGTCAAATGCCTTGATGAATTCCATATACACTACATCTACTGCTCTTCCTTCATCAATGTGTTTAGTCACATCCTCAAAAAATTCAATCAGGTTCATAAGGCACGACCTGCCCTTGACAAAGCCATGCTGACTATTTCTAATCATATTATACCTCTCCAAAATGTTTATAAATCCTGCCCCTCAGGATCTTCTCCACCAACTTACCAACCACTGAGGTAAGACTCAATGGTCTATAATTTCCTGAGCTATCTCTACTCCCTTTCTTGAATAAAGGAACAACATCCACAACCCTCCAATCCTCCGGAACCTCTCCCGTCCCCATTGATGGTGCAAAGATCATCGCCAGAGGTTCAGCAATCAATGTTATTGCTGATTGACAAGATTCACCACTTGTGGAGTAGTTACTCTGCTGATGGGAAGCTGCAAGACGAAAGCTTAGCAAGATAAAGGTCAGGGATGAAAATGCAGAAAAAATAGCAGCCACTTTATTGACAAGCTCCACAACATATAGAAATGAATGCTGCTTGAGGGATAAATGTTCATGCATCCCCCACTCTTTGAGCATTAGTTAGAACATATAAAGCAGGGCAATTAGCAGGAAGATGGAGTAGGAGGAGGAAGGGCAGGTTGCTTATCAGGAATTGTAGCAGGATGGGAGGAACAAAGAACTGAGCCTCTTCCACTATTCCACTGGAGATTGTGTGTGAGGTTTCTAGTCCACAAGGTAATTGGTTGAATTTGCCTTTTAGTCTTCACTTTGGAGCGGCAGGATGGTGCAGCAGCTAGCGTAACGCTATTACATCGCCTGCGACATGGGTTCATTTCCCCTCGCTGCCTGTAAGGAGCTTGTACATTCTCCCTGTGACTGCGTGGGTTTCCTCTGGGTGCCACCCACATTTTGAAGATGTATGGATTAGCAGGTTAATTCATCATATGGCTGAAAATAGGCAGCATAGGCTCATTGGGGCAGAGGTGACTGTTACCGTGGTGATTCGCTAAATTAAAAAAAATGTAGCCTTGAATATTGAAAATCAGGTGTTGCACCATCTCATCCTCCTCTTCTGCCTAATGTCTCACTGGAAATGGGTCCCTTCTTTATCCAATTCCCTATGCTGGGTCCCTGTGCCAGGTTCTAACATGATGCCATGCTCTCCAATGAGAATGCTCAAATAGACTTCATTACGTGACCATCATGCTGAGTAGTAGCTGATGTGTGAGAGGAGTGGATCCTTCAGAAAATTGTCATTCTCTGTGATTATGCTGAGCATGTGCAATTGAGTAAATTGTATGTGCTGAAGAGTTGAGTACTGAACGATGAAGACTTTTCATGGGAAGAGGATACTGATATGCTAAACTGAGCAAAGTGGATAGAACTAATGTATTATATTATATATATAGGAAATAACAGAGAATACCAAATGAAGATTGAATTCACTACTTGTATGACACCTATATCTTTCTTGTATTCTACCCAAGTTCTTGGAGCTGAATCCTGGGTGTTGATGAGCTCATGTTTGATGACCATATTGTCCTCAGGAATTTTCTCCTTCACTTTACCTCATGAATATTGAGTTCACTGCTTAAAAACATCACAACAGAGCTGCCTCACACGTTAAGACGTCTCCCACCCTATCATGGCACAGATATAAAGCTACCTGTCACAAACCTTTGTGGCTCTATGTATCTCCCCGTAAGAGGTTGTGAATGTATTTAAAGTAGCAGTCCTTCATTGGCCCTCTGCTGATGCATGGACAGTAAGCCGCACATTGCATTCAGCAGTCATTCATGGTTAGCACAATATTAACATGTTGTCTGCAAACCAATGAAAAGGCATGGGTTAATTATGTTCCATGAACCACTTGCCCACTTCCTGTGCTTTCCATTTTAATTTCTACACCTAAACATTGAGCGAGAGGACAGGGCAAGGGAGAAGGATAGAAGAGCATGATACAGCTTGTAAATTCTTTTCAAAAATTAAATTAGGTGACTTTTTATTCAATATTTTCAAATGATCTAATTCTTTTTACTTTTTCAGTTAATCTTTTTTTTCTTCTCCGCAAAGTTTTAGATTTGACCAGAAGGATTTTTCCTTCTTTTTTAAATTGTATCCTTAAAATAGACTGCCCTGTCCCCCTTTTTTTTTGTTTTAGGTTAGTTTAGTGGGTTTTTTTCCTCTCAATAACGGAAATTTTTGAGACATTCTTTTCTATGAATTGATTTGAGGAGACGTGGTTCTTTTTTTCTTTATATTAGCTTAATCCTATATATGATTTTGAAAGTGTATATTCCTTTGTACTATTATTGAAATATGTATTTGAGATAACTTCTCCTCTGACTTGTATTTATCCTTATTCTTTTTAAATCAATAAAAAAGATTGAAAATGAAAAAATTAAATTAAATTCTTTCACCACTTAAAATTAAAATTTGTACTTTAAGAAATAAAGCAGTGCTTAAATGACCTAGAATACTGTATTTTTGAGGTATAAGTCTGTTTTCCGAGGGAGCTTTCCTCGGAAGATGTGCAGTAATTACAAGTGGCGGAATTTGATATCTAATATCTAATTCTAAATTTAACAACTGAACTTGGTTGATTTGGTTGGAGCTTATTATTTATTATTAAGAATATTATTAGCGATAAGTTGAAGTAAAATCAATACAGGAACAGGATTCTGCTGCTTCTGAGCGAAATAAGCTTTTAAAATATGATGAACAGGGTGAACTTTCAAACAGAGCCTTCCCTTTTTAAAAATGCAACAGCAATTGCACCAGATATTCTGCTGTCCTGCTGGTTGATGTAGCTGCAGGTTGCTTTTCATGTCTTTGTCATATGAAAATGTCACTGAGCAGGTACTTGGATGAGCTGGACTATTTGCCTGGCTGTTGATTAATGCTGTCTCTGCTTTCTCCAGATACTGCCAAGAGAATAATGGTCAAAGATTTGCAAGGTGGTGTCAGGGAGCTCCTGCTATGAGGGAAGGGTTTTGACATTTAATTGCCTGCTTCGAGTGTAATTACTTTCTTTAACATATTTCACAATGTTGCATTGAAATCTATTTGAGAACGGCTGGCAGTTTTCTCCCCCGTTGCCTCCTTTTTGAAGTGGATTAACTTTTGCAAAGTTTCCAAGGTGCCACTGTGAATAAAATAATTTCAGTTAGAGATGAATGAAATACTTTCCAAAAGGATGAACAGCTAAAATCAAACCTTGAAAGATAAAATTGAGAATACATATATTGAAAACATTATTTCCCACAATTCTAAGGCTGCAGCAGGGTTTAATATGATAAACAGCACCTACAGAATTAAATTTGTCTGAATATGTATAGACTGCTCCATGAAACAAGAGATTCTGCACATGCTGGAATTCTTGAGCAATGCACACAAAATGCTGGAGGGTTTCGGTAGGTTTGACAGCACCTATGGAGGGAAATAAACAGTGTGACGTTTTGGGCCAAGACCCTTCGTCAGGACACCATAGTTTGTTTAAAAGGCATTTGTGAGAATCTTGGGCTTCATTTAACAGATCTCTCCATTATTCCCCACAAACCGCCACGCCTGTTCATGCACTTTAGAGTACAGTTACCTGAATACCATTCCTTTGATCTGGATAGCCGGCTGCACCTCCATTGGAGTGAGGCCTGGAACATGAGGCTGATTCGTTGCAGTCTCAGACGGCAGCTAGGGAGCATTCTCAGGAAACACAATATCAAGCACTGATAGCAAGTCTGTCCAAACTAGTGCTTTTACACATTCTACCTCACCAATTTACTTGAAGTGAAACATTGCATATATTATTTTTTTTACAATTTCTCAACCTTGATGCTATGTTATAGGATTTACATCATGTGTAATGAGAGCTCATTTAACCTCCACTAGCTATACTGTAAGTAAAATAAAAGATAACATCCCACTAATGAATGCATACTGTCTCCATCCAGGATGGATGTGTCAGGAACCTTCCCTAATCAGAGCCATGGACAACACAGAGCCAGCATAAGCACTGCGCACTGTAATGGGGTATAGAAGATGAAAGACTAGCAAGCATTACTGCTATAGCAGCATAGGACTGTGCTTGTTTACTATCCTTATTACGACCCACTTGTCATAAGCTGCAGTCTCTTAAATTAGCTCCATATCATTCCAAATTAACAGCAATTAAATTATTCATTTTCATTTTTAATAAAGCATAGAGCAGTCATTAGCTCAGATAAATAAGTGTAAAATTATGTAGTGTAAAAAATTTTCCAGCCAACTTTGATTGCTCAATTTTTCATAGGATCTGATAACAAAAGTTCATCGGAGGAATATTTTTAGAAATGATGTCTGAAAACTTGGTGTGTAATTGTTAGAGAAGTTCAGTTCTTGATTGTGAGACAAGGTCTTCATTGCTTCAAGCATCTGTGGGTCTTGCTCCTGCAGCTTTCCGCTGTTCATTAGAGCTCAAAGTAATCTGTCAGCCTTTCCAAATCTTCTTTTCTACAGGTATTTATTCAGTGCAGATTAATACAGTTCAGAGATCCAGGAAAGATTCGCAAGTAAGCACTGCAGAAACCCCACAAGCCTGAAGGCTTTACAGGAGATGGACAAGTGATTTCAGCATTCCAATTGCTCTCACCGTCGGTTGGAAATACCATGGATGGAAAAATTATGGATGAACTAAATTGAAAACCATTCCTCAGGAAACAAAACCTGTACGCAATTTTACTTCCAACTGATTCTTTGGGGCTAGTGATTCATTCTGATTCTATCCCATGGAAACTTCATAGGGAAAGACAAGAAATGCATTTAGCACCTTTTCAGAGGTGTACCCCCCACAATTCAAGACACAGTTCAGAATAGTCCTGTTTTGTCACTTAAACTTCTGATTGGTTTGTACACTCAGTGGCCATTTTGTTAAGTACCTCCTGTACCTAATAAAGTGGCCACTGAGTGTATGTTCGTGGTCTTCTGTGCTGTGACTTCAAGGTCTGATGTGTTGTACATTCAGAGATGCTCTTCTGCACACCTCTGTTGTTTTGTTTTTTTTTAGTTAGTGTTGCCTTTCTGTCATCTTGAAACAATCTGGCCATTCTCTTCAGACTGGTCTCATTAACAATGTTTTTCACAAAGAACTACCATTTATTGGATTTCTTTTTTGTTTTCCACACCATTTTCTGTAAATTCTAGAGACTGTTGTGCATGAAAATCCTAGGAGATCAGCATTTTCTGAGATACTCAAACCACCCCATCTGGCACCAATAATCATTCAATGGGCAATGCCACTTACATCACATTTCTTCCAATTCTGATGTTTGGTCTGAACAACAACCAAACCTCTTGCTTTTATGCATTGAGTTGCTGCCACATTATTGGCTTATTAGAGATTTGTATTAACAAGCAGGAGTACAGATGTACCTAATAAAGTGGCCACTGAGCGGAACCATCCCTTAGTTCAGTAACAAAAGGATATATTTTGGGTGTCTGGCTTTTGCAACAGATCCCAGTACAGTGTTGAAACTTCAAAGGGGCTCTGCTAGTTGGGACGTGTTGTCATTGTGTGGTGAACTAGATATACCTGTCTGACTGCTCCTGTGGCTCCTCCCACAGACCCTGCTGACTGCCCCTGTGGCTCCTCCCACAGACCCCTGTATAAAGGCGACTGTGGCCTGCTGCTCTCCCTCATTTTCCCAGGATGTAGTGTTGTTCTTCAGTCAATAAAAGCCGATATCTCACTTCCTAAGTCTCAGCGTGAGTTATTGATGGTGCATCACATTGCAAACTATGTAATCCTATAAATTTACCTGACTATATTCAAAATGGTGAACTTAAGTAGGTGATTATAGGAATTGAAACTGTAGATAATTGTTATCTCTGTGTTGAAGAAGTATAAAGCAACATGTTAGGAGAGTGAGATTCTCTTGGATTCTCTTGGACTCCCCCTCTCCTTCTGATCTGATCTTGCCGCATCATTTTCTCTTGCACTTTTTTCCAAAACCAGACCTCACAGAGCCTGATACAAAGAAAATCAATCCATGATCATTTACTTAGCTCTGCACAGTTACAACACTACCAGTAACATTACACTGTTGAACATGCCCCACCCACATTATGTTAACCTGTTAATCTTCAGTGCAAACCACTTAGGGACTTGAGCTAAAATTATTCTATGACTGCATGTGTTGTATTGTAACTATATGTGCCGTGTGTGTCTATATGTGCTGTGCTTTTCACCCTGGCCACAGAGGAACAATGTTTTATTTAGATGTATACGTGTGTATGCTTGAATGGCAATATACTTGAGCTTGAACAATGCAATCTGTGCTGTCCCTCAGTGTGTCTGGCTGAAATCATTGACATGCCACTTATCTGACTATTTACCTCTTTTCTGCCTCTGAGGTTTCTCATGCACACTTCCTCCAACAATATCTCAAAGTTAAGCCTCCTGCAATGCACATACTGTGGTGGATGTTCAATGCTGATAGTGTCTCCTGCAGGGTGAGAATATACGTATTTCAATTATCTCCCTGACAGGCACCTTTCCTCCCAAAATGTAAGGTAGTGATTAAATTGAAAGTTGCAGATCACTGGCTCAGTTGTTTTTATACAAGCAGATAATACTTAAAAGAAAATTGGTCACATTACACACTGTGTTTAAGTTAGAGAACAATTTTCACCTTTTCCTCCTGTGAAAGGATGCAAAGCATTAAGTATTGGTCATGTGAATTAAAATCTGAACAGATGGATCAATTTAACTCTTCCCTCTCACATAGCCTTCCATTTTTCTTTCATCCCTGTGCCTATCTTGCTTACTGCCCATTATGTCACTGGTATTTTGGGCAAGAATGAAGGTCCTCCATCCCTAGTGGGGTTCAGGGCTTCCTTCATCAAGTCAGTAGCTTCCTTTTGGCTTTCACTACTGTCAGGCATGTACGTCCTGGGTGGAGACTCAGGAATACTGTCACACTCAAATGTTGAAGGATTCTTCATTGCTGTTTCCATAACAATTTTGCTTTGCCAGTCAGGGTTGCTAGCCCTAAGTGGTCCTCAACTAAGAGGACCAGTTGACCACTCTTAGTCTGGCTTCTACCCTTTGACCTATTTGGCATTAGTGACCCTACTGTTATGCCCGCAGCCCCCTCCTTTGTGAGAATCGCAAGAGCACTGGGGGGTGGTGGGTCAGTGGACCCAGGAAATGGGAGAGAGACATGTCGGATGCCTCGTTCGCCGGTGATGCAAAATAATGCGACATTGGCCATTGTCTCTTGGAGACACATATGTGGATTGGGGACTGGGCTACGTGCAAGCCCTCGGGCAAAGTGGGCTGGTTGAGAGAGAGATTGCATCACCCCCAACCTGATTGACATCTACTACCCTGCGAGTCAAGATAAAAGAGGGGCTGTAGAGACGGCCCCTCGGACGCACCAGAAGACACGCTAGCGATCCCGTAATAGCGGACAGCCATTTGAAGGAAGCCAGATGCGTTCGGTTCCCTTGCCTGGGAGCCGGTGGCGGGTACCACAGAAACGATTTTCTTGAACTAACAACGGGGAACCAACTCCCCCGACTCAACGGATTGGCCTCATCAAAAGACCCGGGCAAGTTTCTTTTCTCACAAATCTCTCTCTTTCTCCAACAAGTGAAAACCCAGCGGTCCCCAAAGGCTGAAGCCTGCAGGAACTGAGTGACTTTTATATTTCCATCGGACAATATATTATCCCCTAGACAAACGATAGAGCTATTTCTTATTGATGATTATTACTATATCTGTGCTTTTAGATTGAGTATTGACGACGTATATTATCTGAATATTTGTATTAACCTTACTTTTGTGCCCCTTTATAAATAAAGACTTTTAAAGATAGTACCATCAGACTTCAACGGACCTCTCTATCTTTGCTGGTAAGTGACCCAGTTACGGGGTACGTAACACTACCAAGAAGCAAAGCATAAAACCCTGACTTCTGCCAACATAGCTCTCTGGGTCATTGAGGTGTGCAGGCCTCCAAACAATGACAAGGCTGTGGTCCTCCTGGAGCTGTGCCTGCCTAAGGATCTCTTAAATGTTCTTAATGTATCTGCCTGTACCATCACCCTTGGCAGTCCATTCCACACACCCACCATTCTCTATGTAAAAAACTTTCCTCTGATGTTCCCCTATACTTTCCTCCAATCACCTTATAATTATGCCCCCTTATATAGTCTCTTTTATGCCTCTTATCATCTTATATACCTCTATCAAATCACCTCTCATTCTCCTCTGCTCCAAAGAGAAAAGCCCTAGCTTGCCCAATCTATTTTCATGAAATATGCTTTCAATCCAGAAAGCATCTTTGTAAATCTCCTCTGCACCCTCTCCAAAGCTTCCACATCCTTCCCATAATGAGGCAACACAATACTCCAAATGTGGTCTAACAACACTACCTTGCAGCTCTTGAACTCAAACCCTCAACTAATGAAGGCCTCAACTATAAACCTTCTTACCCACTCTAACAACTTTCACAGCAACTTTGAGCGATCTATAGATGTGGACCCAATGATTCTCAGTTGAATGTCAATTGAACTGAAACTCTGCCATTAACAAAGGAGGGCTTCATCCTTGCTGGACTTTCCCTGTCCCTTTGCAATCCCCACAACCTCCCTTATTTCCCATTATCACTGGAGGCAATGAGTCTGGAGTATGTACCATAAGTTGAGAGAGAATTGCTGCACAAAACCATTGGTAGCATGAATATTACAAGATTAATTGGGTGTGGACGGTTCTTTTAAATTAGGAAGGCATTGCCATTCACCGCTCTGGCTGCTGGTTGCCAGCTTTCTACAAAAAGCTATCAGATAAGACTCAAGTCAACCATAAGTAAGCAACTCCAGCCTTCTATATCCTTCATAATATAGGGCAAGATTTTACAAAAAAAACTAATACAAAATAAAGTTCCAACCCAAGCTGTTGTATATTCATCCTAACAGACAGCAGAACGATGATCTCTTGTGTAATATTCAAATCATGTTCATGGTAAATTTACAATCTAAGATGCTACATTAATGCAGTACTAGCAGGACTGTTTTCCTGCAGATGAGACACCAGGCTGATGCTCTGCCTGGCTGCCTCTTCTGGTAATTCAACTGAAAGTAAAGCATCCTAAGGGATTGCTTGAAAAGTATTGTGAAGCTCTCTTGATCTCCTGATGTACATACCTACCTCAGACAACATGATTAAAATTTATATTGTTTGTTGATCAAGTTTCAGAATTGGTAAGGCCAGGATCATAGTAATACTGTTCTGAATTCTTAAAATAAACCCCTATGTAATTTCCAGAAGTAGAAAATGTATTCAAATTTATGATTGTGATGGAAGAATTGATTTACATTATATTATTGAATTCCAATGAACTGCTGATAAAAGATAAAGCATATTAATAAGGCAAATCTTTCTCATTTTAATGAGGGCTGTTTTTACGTGTGCACATATCACAGCATAGTTGATGATGCAGGGAAGCAGTCGAATCTGCAGCTGACCCTACAGATCAACATGCAGATCATGTCCTCATCACACTTGGATGCCATTGTCTGTAATATTGATCCAAAGAGGCAGGGCCAAAGCAAACTGTACAACTCAGTCAGAATCTGGCCTAGCAAACTCTCTCCCTGAGTGCGGAAGGATAGGTCTATTAAATACCTCTTTGCAATGATGCTGACATAACACCTCAGGATTGACCTTTAGTGTTAAGGACTCTAATGGTGGTGCTGTGAATCAGCTCTGATGAAGAGTCTTGGATTTGAAATGTAAACTCTGTTTCCTTTTCATAGATGCTGTCTTTCCCATAAATATTTTAACATTTCCTTTATTTTATTTCAGATTTCCAGCATCTGCAGTTTTTATTTTGATTTGTGACTGGTCCATACAGTGACAAAGTAATAGCTGCGGAAATCTGTGATCTGAAAATTAACGGCAATTGAAAATCGGCAATAAATCACCTCTTTCTGATATTGTTGTTCTTAAAGCTAACTGAATCACTCAGACTTCCTGAAAGGATAAAATGGACACAAACCCTGGAGCTGTGTGCATGATTTGACAGTTGACATACTGTAGTGAATAAAAATGTCTTTCCACATCTGCTCATGGACTTGTCATTCAATCTGAAATGCCAGAAAGAAGGGTTAGAAAGATCCCTCTGTTGCTTCACACTGCTAAGAATCCTGCCATTAACCCTGTACTGTGCCTTCAAATTAAACTTTCCAAAGTGAATCACTTCACACTTTCCTGGATTGAATCCAACTGCCACTCCACAGCCCAGATCTGCATCCCATCAATGTTCCACTGTAACCTACAACAACCTTCTACATGATACACAATACAATGACCACCGTGTGTTCTCATCGACTCAGTCCTGATGAAGGGGCTTGGCCCGAAACATCATCTGTTTATTCTTTTCCATAGATGCTGCCTGGCCTGCTGAGTTCCTCCAGCATTTTGTGTGTGGTGGTGGATTTTCAGCATTTGCATGTTTTCTCTTGTTTGTGTCTGAATCTTCTTAGCCAAGTTTCCCTGGGTCCCACACCTCCTGACTTTCTGAATAACCCTACCATGAGGGACCCTGTCAAATGCCTTGCTAAAATTCATGTGCACCACATCCATTGCTCTACCTTCATTAATTTGTTTTGTCACTTCCTCGAAAAATTAATTCAGGCTCCTCACATAGCTATGTTGACTATCTCTAATCAGACTATGCTTCTCCAACATGTTCAAGCATATGAGCTTGTTTTATGCTGTCCTCACATTCGCCAAGTTCGCCCTCACTGGTGAATAAGGACCTCTCTACCTCTTCTGACTCCAGGTGCATATTTGCTCTTCTACTCATAATCAGTCCTCCCCTTTCTCTAGTCATCCTTCTGTTCTTTTCATACATGTACAATGCCTTGAGGTTTTCCTTAATCCTACTCACCAAAGCTTTCTTATATTCCCTTCTAACTCTCTGAAGTGCCTTTTAAGCTCCTTCCTGGCTACCTTGTAACTCTCTGGAGCTCTGTCTGATCCTTGTTTCAAAAACATTAAGTAAGCTTCTTTCTTCCTCTTGACTAGGTGTTCTGCATCTCTTGTCCACCATGGTTCCTTCACCCTATCAGAGTGGGAAGAGGAATAGTCCAGGTAGCTGTGAGAGTCCTCTTCCCACCCTGTCTCTTGCAAAAATGCTATCCCCTTCTCACAATTCCTCCGTCTTCGCCACATCTGCTCTCAGGATGAGGCTTTTCATTTCAGGATGAAGGAAATGTCTTCCTTTTTTAAACAAAGGGGCTTCACTTCTTCCACCATCAACTCTGCTCTCAAACGCATCTCTCCCATTTCCCGCACATCTGTCCTCACCCCATCCACCCGCCACCCCACTCGGGATAGGGTTCCCCTTGTCCTCACCTGCCACCCCACCAGCCTCCAGGTCCAACGTATAATCTCCGTAACTTCCGCCACCTCCAACGGGATCCCACTACCAAGCACATCTTTCCCTCCCCCCACTTTCTGCTTTCCGCAGAGATCACTCCCTACGCGACTCCCTTGTCCACTCGTCCCCCCCCATCCCTTCCCACTGATCTCCCTCCTGGCACTCATCCTAGTAAGCGGAACAAGTGCTACACCTGCCCTTACACTTCCTCCCTCGCCACCATTCAGGGCCCCAGACAGTCCTTCCAGGTGAGGTGACACTTCACCTGCGAGTCGGCTGGTGTGGTATACTGCGTCCGGTGCTCCTGGTGTGGCCTTTTATATATTGTTGAGACCCGACGCAGACTGGGAGACTGTTTCGCTGAACACCTACGCTCTGTCCGCCAGAGAAAGCAGTATCTCCCAATGGCCACACATTTTAATTCCACGTCCCATTCCCATTCTGATATGTCTATCCATGGCCTCCTCTACTGTCAAGATGAATCCAAACTCAGGTTGGAGGAACAACACCTTATATACCGGCTGGGTAGCCTCCAACCTGATGGCATGAACATTGACTTCTCTAACTTTTGTTAATGCCCCTCCTCACCTTCTTACCCCATCCCTGACATATTTAGTTGTTTTTTTTCTCTCTCTTTGCCCATCACTCTGCCTATTTTCCATCTCCTTCTGGTGCTCCCCTCCCTCCCACTTTCTTTCTCCCGAGGCTTCCCGTCCCATGATCCTTTCCCTTCTCCAGTTCTGTATCACTTTCCCCAATCACCTTTCCAGCTCTTAGCTTCATCCCACCCCCTCCGGTCTTCTCCTATCATTTCGCATTTCCCCCTCCCCCCACTACTTTCAAATCTCTTAGTATCTTTCCTTTCAATTAGTCCTGACGAAGGGTCTCGGCCTGAAACGTCGACAGTACTTCTCCTTATAGATGTTGCCTGGCCTGCTGTGTCCCATTAGCATTTTGTATGTGTTGTCCACATTTCCATTGTGTATTTCCCTGGGTATATTTGTTCCCAATCTATGCTCCCATGTTTCTGGCTAATAACATCATAATTCACCAACCCCCCTCCACAATTAATATTTTCCCAAACGATTTTCTCTTGTCCATGTCCAATGCTATGGTAAATGTCAGGAAGCTGTGGTCATTATCCCCAAAATGCTTATCTACTGAGAGATCATTTCCTCGTACAAGATTCGGTATGGCCTCTCCTCTTGTTGGCTTGTCTGCATATTGTGTTAGAAATCCTTCTTGGATACACTTAAGAAATTCTGCCTCATCTAAATCTTTTGAACTTTTAGAGGATGTGCCAATTAATAGCAGGAAAGTTGAAGTCATTCATGACAACAGCCCTGTTATTTTTGTACCTTTCCAAAATCTGCCTCCTGATCTGATCCTCAGTGTTTCTGCTGCTCTTGGGCAGGGGGTCTTTAGAATGCTCCTAATAAAATGATTTCTCCCTACCTGTTTCTGACTTCCACCCATACTTACTCAGTAGACAATCCCTCTATCATATCCTCCCTTTCTGCATCTCTGATACTATCCCTAATTAGCAATGCAACTCCCCCACCTCTTTTTACCCACTTCCCTGACCCTTTAAACATCTAAACCCTGAGATAGGCAGCATTACTCCTGCCCTTGTGACAGTCTGTAATGGCCGCAATGTTATAGGTCCATACTCTAGGTTCATTACACTTGCTCCTGATAGTTCTTACACAAATAGACTCATTTCAGTTCATCTAGCTACTGCAATTATGCCCTATTCAC
Source organism: Hemitrygon akajei (assembly GCF_048418815.1). Lineage (NCBI taxonomy): Eukaryota > Metazoa > Chordata > Chondrichthyes > Myliobatiformes > Dasyatidae > Hemitrygon > Hemitrygon akajei. The sequence continues at coordinate 141,478,515 of NC_133126.1, forward strand.
TGCCTATCCTTCCTTACAGTCTCTTTAAATACTGCATCTACCTGTATACCATCTCAACTATTGCTCTGTTTCCCATCCCCCTGTTTATCTAGTTTAAGCACTTCCGAACAGCTCTGGCAAACTGCCCTCAAGGATATTGGTCCCCCTTGCGTTCAGGTGTAACCCATCCCTTCTGTACAGGTCGTACCTCCCTTAGAAGAGTTCCCAATGATCCATAAATCTGAAACCTGCACAAATTCTTCATCCACACATTCAATTACTGTATCATCCTAATCTTACCCTCACTGGCACTGACAGTAATCCAGAGATTACTTCCCTGGAGGTCTTGTTTTTCTGCTTCCTATCTAGCTCCCTATATTCACTCTTCAGGACCACATCCCTTTCCCTACCTATGTCATTGGTACAAATATATATCGCAACTTTTGGCAGCTCACCTGCTGTGGATCCAATCCAAGATGTCCCTGACCCCTGACCCTGCCACCTGGCAGACATCATCCCATCCAAGATATCCACGATAACTCCTGGCTGCTCCCCTAATTCTTGAATCCCTTATCATCACCGCTCTTCTTTTCTCCCCGCTTCACTTCAGAACCACAGAGCCAGACTGTGCCAGAGACCTGGTCACTGAAGCTTCCCCCCAGTGATATCCAAAGCAGTATACTTATTACCAAAGGGAAATGGCCACAGGGGTACACTGCACTGGCTGCCCATTTCCTTTCCCCCAGCTGGCAGTCACCCAGCAACCTGCTTCCCGCAGCTTTGGTGTGGGTAGAAGAACCACTGACATAAACATATTAGTTACTTTGGTCTCTTGGTATCGTTGGAGAAGCACATGGATGAGTTGGGTATGGAAGGGTATGGTCGAGCAGCAGGTAAAATGGACTAGGTAGAAAAAACAGGTCAGCATGGAGTGGATGGGTCAAAGGGTCTGTTTCTGTACCGCAGTAAACTATGACTATAGCTCACTTCTGAGGTCTGCCGTGAGCATTTTGAGCCTATAAACGGAAGGTCGTAGTGCTGACACAAGCATCAACTCTTCATCAGTTTAGGCCTTCTTCTGGAGCTTCTTTGATGGTCTAAGTATTTATGAAATTTTTAATGAACAAGAATTGTTGCTTCATCACTGTGTTTTAAACCTTCTGTATTATAACAGATAAGTGGGTAACAGTCAGGAAAGGGAAGGGCAAGAGTCAGATATTAGAGAGTACCCCTGTGGCTGTCCCCCTTGACAATAAGTACTCCTGTCTGAGTGCTATTAGGGTAACGATCTACCTGGGGGAAGCAACAGTGGCTGTGCCTCTGGCACAGAGTCTGGCCCTGTGGCTCAAAAGGGTAGGGAAAGGAAGAGGATGGCAGTAGTGATAGGAGCTATAGTTAGGGGGTAAGACAGGCAATTCTGTGGATGCAGTAAAGAAACATGGATGGTAGTTTGCTTCCCAAGTGCCAGGGTCCAGGATGTTTCTAATCGCATCCACTTGGGAAGGTGAAAAGCCAGAGGTTGTGGTACATATTGGTACAAACGACATAGGTAGGAAAAGGGAGGAGGTCCTGAAAACAGACTACAGCGAGTTAGGAAGGAAGTTGAGAAACAGGACCACAAAGGTTGTAATTTTGGGATTACTGCCTATGCTATGTGGCAGCGAGTATAGGAATAGAGTGAGGTGGAGGATAAATGTGTAGCGGAGGGATTGAAGCAGGGGGGGGCAGAGATTTCTGGATCATTGGGACCTCTTTTGGGGCAGGTGTGACCTGTACAAAAAGAATGGGTTGCTCTTGAATCTGAGGGGAATCAATATCCTGGCAGGGAGGTATGCTAAGGCTATTGAGGAGAGCTGAAAATAGAATTGCTGAGGGGTTGGAACCAAACTGAAGAGATGGAGAAAGGGGCAGTTGACTCACAAATCGAGAAAGCTTGTAGACAGTGTGAGAGGCAGGTTATAGAGAAAGGACATGCTCAGACTGATGGTTTGAGATGTGTCTATTTTAATGCAAGGAGTATCATGAACGAGGCAAAAGAACTTAGAGCGTGGATCAATACTTGGAGCAATGATGTTGTGGCCATCACAGAGACTTGGATGCATCAGGGGCAGGAATGGTTACTTAGAGTACCAGGCTTTAGATATTTCAGAAAGGACAGGGATGGAGGCAAAAGAGGTGGGGGCATGGCACTGTTGATCAGAGATAGCATCATGGCTGCAGAAAAGGAAGAAGTCATGGAGGGATTGTCTACGGAGTCTCTGTGGGTGGAAGTTAGAAACAGGAAGGGGTCAATAACTCTACTGGGTGTTTTTTATAGACCACCCAATAGTACCAGGGATATCGAGGAGCAGATAGGGAGACAGATTCTGGAAAGATGCAATAATAACAGGGTTGTCGTAGTGGGAGATTTTAATTACCCTAATATGGATTGGCATCTCCCCAGAGCAAGGGGTTTAGATGGGGTGGAGTTTGTTTGGTGTGTTGAGGAAGGTTCACTGAAATAGTATGTAGATAAGCCTGCAAGAGGAGAGGCTGTACTTGATCTGGTATTGGGAAATGAACCTGGTCAGGTGTCAGGTCTCTTAGTAGGAGAGAATTTTGGAGATAGTGATCACAATTCTATCTCATTTACTATAGCATTGGAGAGGGATAGGAACAGACAAGTTAGGAAAGCATTTAATTGGAGTAAGGGGAAATATGAAGCTATCAGGCAGGATAAGCATAACAGATGTTCTCAAGGAAATGTATGGCAGAAATGTGGCAAATGTTCAGGGGATATTTGCGTGGTGTTCTGCATAGGTACATTCCAATGAGACAGGGAAAGGATGGTAGGATACAGGAACTATGGTGCACAAAGTTGTTGAAAATCTAGTCAAGAAGAAAAGAAAAGTTTATAAAAGGTTCAAAAAACTAGGTAATGAAAGAGATCTAGAAAATTATAAGGCTAGCAGGAAGGAGTTTAAGTATGAAATTAGGGGAGCCAGAAGGGGCCATGAGATGGTCTTGGTGAGCAGGATTAAGAAAAACCCCAAGGCATTCTACAAATATATGAAGATCAAGGGGATAAGATGTGAGAGAATAGGACCAATCAAATGTGGCAGTGGAAAAGTGTGTATGGAACCAGAGGAGATAGCAGAGGTACTTAATGAACACATTGCTTCAGTATTCACTATGGAAAAGGACCTTCACGATTGTAGGGATGACTTACAGTGGACTGTAAAGCTTGAGCATATAGACATTAAGACAGAGGATGTGCTGGAGCTTTTGGAAATCATCAAGTTGGATAAGTCACCGGACCGGACAAGATGTACCCCAGGCTACTGTGGGAGGTGAGGGAGGAGATTGTTGAGCTCTGGCAATGATCTTTGCATCATCAATGGGGACAGGGGAGGTTCCGGAGGAACGGAGGTTTGTGGATGTTGTTCCCTCATTCAAGAAAGGGAGTAGAGATAGCCCAGGAAATTATAGACCAGTGAGTCTTACCTCAGTGGTTGGTAAGTTGATGGAGAAGATCCTGAGAGGCAGGATTTATAAACATTTGGAGAGGTGTAACGTGATTAGGAATAGTCAGTATGGCTTTGTCAAAGGTAGGTCGTGCCTTACAAGCCTGATTGAATTTTTTGAGGATGTGTCTAAGCACGTTGATGAAGGTAGATGTAGTGTATATGGATTTCAGCAAGGCATTTGATAAGGTACCCCATGCAAGGCAGATTGAGACAGTAAGGAGGCATGGGATCCAAGGAGACCTTGCTTTGTGGATTCAGAATTGGTTTGCTGACAGAAGGCAAAGAGTAGTTGTAGGTGGGTCATATTCTGCATGGAGGTCTGTGACCAGTGGTGTGCCTCAGGGATCTGTTCTGGGACCCCTACTCTTCGTGATTTTTATAAATGACCTGGATGAGGTAGTGGAGGGATGGGTTAGTAAATTTGCTGATGACACAAAGGTTAGGGGTGTTGTGAATAATGTAGAGGGCTGTTAGAGGTTACGGTCAGACATCAGTAGGATGCAATACTGGGCTGAGAAGTGGCAGATGGAGTTCAAACCAGATAAGTGTGAGGTGGTTCATTTTGGTAGGTCAAATATGATGGCAGAATATAGCATTAATGGTAAGACTCTTGGCAGTGTGGAGGATCAGAGGGATCTTGGGGTCTGTGACCATAGGACACTCTAAGTTGCTGCGCAGGTTGACTGTGTGGTTAAGAAGGCACATGGTATATTGGCCTTCAGCAACCGTGGGATTGAGTTCAAGAGCTAAGAGGTAATGGTACAGCTATATAGGACCCTGTTCAGACCCCATTTGGAGTACTGTGCTCAGTTTTGGTCACATCGCTACAGGAGGGATGTGGAAATTACAGAAAGGGTGCAGAGGAGATATACAAGGATGTTTCCTGGATTGGGGAGCATGCCTTACGAGAATAGGTTGAGTGAAATTGGCCTTTTCTCCTTGGAACGACGGAGCATGAGAGTTAAGCTGATAGAGGTGTATAAGGCGATGAGAGGCATTGATAGTATGGATAGTCAGAGGCTTTTTCCCAGGGCTGAAATGGTTAACACGAGAGGGCATAGTTGTAAGGTGCCTGGTAGTAGGTACATTGGGGATGCCGGGGCAAGTTTTTTACGCAGAGAGTGGTGACTGCATTGAATGGGCTGCTGGCGACAGTGATGGAGGCGGATACAACAGGGTCTTTTAAGAGATTCCTGGATGGGTACATGGAGCTTAGAAAAATAGAGGGCTATGGGTGACACTAGGTAATTTCTAAAGTAAGTATATGTTTGGCACAGCATTGTGGGCTGAAGGGCTGGTATTGTGCTGTAGGTTTTCTATGTTTCTATGTTTCTATAATTCCTTTGACCTGCTTTAGCATATTGAGTTCCAATATAATATAAATATATTCAAAGTATTTTATGGTTTTGAGAATTTTTAAAAAATGTACATCTGATACAGTTCTATAATGGTCCTGTTTCAATAATTTTCAAACAGTGTAAAGATAATTGGCATTCTGTGTTAAAAGCAGTAATTTAATATTTAATGAAAAATGCAGCCAATGTGTTTGGATGTGAATAGGTAAATCCTAATTATCTGACATAAGTAATCTGAGAGCTATAAGCTCCAGTCTCCAGAGAAGCCTTCAAATTCAAACAATATGCGATACACAATTTTTAGTCATTTCTAGCATTTCATGTTCCTCTCCATTTTTGGTTAAAGGACTGGCTCTGCGATGTTTTGCTTTGGAGAAAGTCTAGGATCTTAAAACTGCTTTCTTTCATTTAATAACATCCATTACATATTTGTAAGAGACCTTATTATGCTTCAAAAGAAGGAAAAAACATGTCTATATTGCATACCGCAGTTATTCCTTTTCATCAGTAAATCTTTGTTACCGTCATTCTGCAGTTGGACAATGGCCATCTGAGTATCTGACAAAGAAGCTGAAAAGGCATCCTTGATTGGGCTGCTTCACAGAGATTTAAGGAGTGGCTGGGATGATTCAAGAAGCTGTTGTAATATTTAATTAAGAATCCTACAAAACTCTGAGGGAAATGAATCCTATGATCTTTTGTGAGAGCTGTTTAATATTCAGGTACATTACTGGTTTGTCATTTAAAGCTGTTAGTTAAGTTAACATTGCATTTGTTACATCACCAATCATTTATTCCCTGGATGATTATCCGTACAGGACAGTGCAGTTACTTTGTGTTCATGGCAACATTTCCTGTTTATGTAGTTTTTCTGAATCATCGCTATGATTTGCAATCTTTCATTCAAGAAGTCTGACTTTCAGTTCCAAGTTTGATTGTGTTAACGGTAGTGAGAGTTTCTGAGCAAAACAGTGAGGGTGGGGCCAACATCAATAATTATGTGGATTTGGGGGTTGATGTGCCTGCTCTGTTTTTGTTTTTTTTTGTGTGGGGAGGGGGTTCTGGGGGTTGATCATTGTGCTGCGGTTCTTTATTTTCTTGGTTTTATGGCTATTTTAACAATAATAAATGAATTTGAACCTTGAACTTTGAATAACCACTCCCAACTCAATGTGACCAGCTATCAGTATCTAACTATGCATTTTCATAGGTATATTAACAAAGGTAAAATGCTAAATCATTTTGAAAGAGACGATGTGAGAGAGATGATCTGTTCCATTAGCTATTTTAAATCCATCCAAAATTAAAAATCTGCTGCTCTGAATCATAGCTTAATAATAAAAAAATCAATCCTTCAACATATAACTGCATGAAAATAATTGTGAAATCATTTCATGAATCATGAAAATGACATTTAGACAGCAGCAGTCTTTTGACTATGAGTCAAATAGGTCAAAGTAAGTCATTTTGACCTTGCAGTTCTCTTAGTTGTATTTTCCCAGGATTCTTTTATCCATCCTTGATTTCCTGTCCATTGTTTAGTTCTCACTTGTGTACCTAGGCAAGGCTTTATAGGATAGCACAGTACAGGTTCTTCAGGTCCTAATGTTGTGCTGACCTTTTAACCCACTTACAACCAATCCAACCCTTCCTTCCTATAGAGCCCTCCACATTTCAATCATCCACACAAGTACATAAAAATTTCTTAAATGTCCCTCATGTATTTGCCTCTACCACCGCCCTTGGCAAGGCGTTGCACATACCCAATATTCTCTGCGTAAAAAAATTATCTCTGACACCCCCCCCCCATACTTTCCTGTAATCACCTTAAAATTATGTTCCCTTGTATTGGATATTTCTGTCCTGTAAAAAGAATATTATGCTACCATTCAATCTATGCCTGTTATCATCTTGCACACCTCTATCAGTCACCTTTCATCATTCTTCACTCCAAAGAGAAAAAACATAGCTTGTTCAACCTACCCCAGAAGACATGCTCTCTAATTCAGGCAACATCTCCTCTGCACCTTCTCTAATGCTTCCACATTCTTCCTATAACGAGGCAACCAGAATATAACACATTATTCAAAGTGTGGTCTAACAAGAATTCTATAGAGCTGCAAGATTAACTTGAGGTCCTTCAACTCAGTCCTGACTAATTAGGACCAACTCACCATATTCTTTCTTAACAACCCTATCAACATGCTCAGTACTTTGAGGGATCTATGGACCTGGACCCCAAGATCCCTCTGCTGGATGTCCTCCTCCACACTGCTAAGAATCCTGTCACTAACCTTGTATTCTACCTTAGAATTCAAACTTCAAAGTGAATCACTTCAATCTTTTGCAGCTCTATGTCCTGATATATCCTATTTTAACCTACAACCACCTTCTACTCTATTCACAGCACTACCAATCTTTGTGTCATCTGCAAACGTACTAACCTCCCCTTCTAATTCCTCATCCAAGTCATTTATAACAATCACAAAGTGTGGGAATCCCAACACAGATCCCTGTGGACATCACTGGTCTCTGACCTTCAGGCAGTATATGCTCCATCTAAAACCACTCTCTGCCATATATGGGCAAGCCATTTCTGTATCCACATTCTATATGGACACTTATATTTAAAATTTGTGAAGCTTATACAGTATACCTATTCTTCTGGATGTTCTATAAGCAAGCTGTCCTTTTTTTAAAAGTGTGTGCTCAGTCTTAAATGGAATTGATCAAATGCATTGGCTGTATTTTTGATTTGATTTTGCTCTGTGTTGATTTCCCAACTAACATAATTATTTCTGCCGAGATAGCTGTCACTAGTGATACTAGAATAGCAGTTTATGTACTGTATATTGGCTGTTCCATGAACTGAATTTGCATGCTTTCGAAGGAGTGAAAGTTGTATGTTGCAGGTTGCACTATTCAAAGGATTGGTCTCACTTCATCCAGAGAGAGTGCCGTGGAGTAGATAAAGCAGCCAACAGCAGGAGCAGCAAGGTTTGAGATCTTTCTTGTCATTGAGGTGGTAGGAGACAAATGAAGTCCACAAATGACCAATAGTAACAAAGATCTGTCTTAGCCAGACTTTCCCATACGTGATTCCAAACATGTGGTTTACTCAAAAAATGGCCACTGAAATAATCCAGGAAACCATTTAGTCCACGCACAATTGTGATGTACAGTATCATATTAACTTGCAATCCACATATCCAAAGTGAATAAAATAAAGTTGAAATCAACTTCAGCTAAAGACAGTGCATCAGTTATCATTCACACTCTCCTGATTTCCCCAACATCACAGAAGCTAGCTTTATGCAATATTAAGAAATGTCAGAGGAAACTGGATACAACAAGGTCTTTGGGAACTGACAATGGCATAGCTCCTTATTTCTAGCTTACATACCAAGCTATACCACTGGTATCTGTAATTCAGTTTGGAAACTTGTCCATGCATTGTATGTCCTCTCCACACAAAAATAAAATGGATAAATTCAATTCAGCTCTACTCTCAGCCAAGAACAAAATATGAAGATGTTGCCAATAGTGTATTAGAGCAGTATTTACTCACAAATAAGCTGGCAGTGCTTGCTTTGTGATCAAAATGGGTGAATTCCAGAGGTGAAGTGAGAATAACATCAAGCAGAATTTATCTATGAGTGGTACCAGTGACTCCTAGGGAAAAAGAAATCAACCAGTGGATGATTCACCAAGCTGGGATCATGCCTACTACAAAGGAAGGAGGTTGTTAATTAGTTTTTAATCATTTCAGCACCTACTCGTCACTAGAAGAGTTTACCGGGACATTTTTCAAGGCCCAATCTTCATCTTTTATCAATGCATTCCCTTTACTATAAAGAGAATATGCTTGTTGATGTTAGAACATTGTTAGATAATGACTAACTCAAACCATCTTCCCTTGACATTCAAAAATATTTTCTCTGCCAAGTCCATTATCATTGATTTTTAAAATGGAACCGTCACATCCATGTGAATATTACAGCTACAATAGCAGGTCAGAGGCCATGTGCTTTGTAATGAATAACTCACAAGCTGACTCCCAAACCCTTTCCACTATCAACAAAACATTTTGGAAGCGTAATTACACATTTTCCATTTTCTGATTTTCCGGACGAGTGCCACTTCAATTCCCATTCTAGTACAAAGCAGCCTATTTGCTCAACAGTCTGTTTATTTAGAAGCTGCACTGCAGCAAGGTACAAAGGTCTCCATGGCACAGGTATTATCAAACCTCCTAATGCAGTGACAGCTACTCGACCAGCTCTCCCCACCCCCCATTCTTCAGATAAAGACATAAAGGCTGGGTCTGTTATAATTGAATTGAATTGAATTGACTTTGTTTCTTATATCCTTCACATACATGAGGAGAAAAAATCTTTACGTTATATCTCTGTCTAAATGTGCAATGTGCAATCATAGTAATTTATAATAATTTATAATAAATAGAACAGTCAATGTAACATAGAACACACTCAAATCAGCATGAGTTAATCAGTTGGATGGCCTGGTAGAAGAAACTGTCCTGATGCCTGTTGGTCCTGGCTTTTATGCTGCGGTACCATTTCCTGGATGGCAGCAGCTGGAATAGATTGTGGTTGGGATGACTCAGGTCCCCAGTGATCCTATGGGTCTTTATACACTCCTGTCTTTGAAAATGTCCTGAGTCATGGGAAGTTCACAACTACAGATGTGCTGGGCTGTCCGCACCACTCTCTGCAGAATCCTACAATTAAGGGAGGTACAATTCCCATACCAGGCAGTGATGCAGCTAGTCAGGATGCTCTGAATTGTGTCCCTGTAGAAAGTTCTGAGGATTTGGGGGCCCACACCAAACTTCCTCAACCGTCTTAAGTGAAAAAGGTGCTGTTGTGACTTTTTCACTACACAGCTGGTGTGTGCAGACCACGTGAAGTCCTCGGTAATGTGGATTCTGAGGAACCTAAAGCTGTTTACCCTCTCAACCCCAGATTCATTGATGTCAATAGGAGTTAGCCCGTCTCCACTCCTCCTGTAGTCCACAACCAGTTCCTTTGTTTTTGTGACACTGAGGGAGTGGTTGTTTTCTTGACACCACTGTGTCAGAGAGATGAATTCTTCCCTATAGGCCACCTCGTTATTGTTTGAGATTAGGCCAATCAATGTAGTGTCGTCAGCAAATTTAATTAACAGATTGGAGCTGTGGGTGGTGACACAGTCATGGGTATACAGGGAGTAAAGGAGGGGACTCAGTATGCAGCCCTGAGGGGCTCCTGTATTGAGAGTCGGAGGGGTCTAAGTGAGGGAGCCCACTCTTACCACCTGCCGGCAATCTGACAGGAAGTCCAGGATCCAACTGCACAATGCAGAGTCAAAGCCGAGGTCTCTGAGCTTCTTGTCAAGCTTGGATGGAACTATGGTGTTGAATGCTGAACTGTAGTCCAAGAACAGCATTCTCACATAAGCATCCTCCTTCTCCAGATATAACCATATAACCATATAACAATTACAGCATGGAAACAGGCCATCTTGGCCCGTCTAGTCCATGCTGACGCTTACTCTCACCTAGTCCCGCTGACCCGCACTCAGCCCATAACCCTCCATTCCTTTCCTGTCCATATATCTACCCAATTTTACTTTAAATGACAATACGGAACCTGCCTCTACCACTTCTACTGGAAGCTCATTCCACACAACTACCACTCTAGTAAAGAAATTCCCCCTTGTGTTACCTTTAAACTTTTGCCCCCTACCTCTCAAATCATGTTCTCTTGTTTGAATCTCCCCTACTCTCAGTGGAAAAAGGCTATCCACGTCAACTCGATCTATCCCCCTCATTATTTTAAATACCTCTATCAAGTCCCCCCTCAACCTTCTATGCTCCAAAGAATAAAGACCTAACTTGTTCAACCTTTCCCTGTAACTTAGGTGCTGAAACCCAGGTAACATTCTAGTAAATCTTCTCTGAACTCTCTCTATTTTGTTGATATCTTTCCTATAATTCGGTGACCAGAACTTTACACAATACTCCAAATTCGGCCTTAAATGTCTAAGGATGGTATGTAGAGCAGTGGCTATTGCGTCGTCTGTCAATAGTTTCTGTTGGTGGGCGAATTGTAGGTGGTCTAGTTTGGGTGGTAGCAAGCTGCAGATATAGGCATCAAACTGGACATACCATAGGCCCACTGGAAAACTTTGGCAACTTGGACAATGTTTCTCACCCTCTGCATGCATCCTTGGCTGAACAGAGGAGCACTTTCTGTAATAGACTAAGACAACTGTGCTGCTCCAAAAAGTGCTAAATGAGGTCAATATTACCTTCAGCCATTAGGCTCTATAATTATTCAACCTATCGCTGGGGAAGTGATGACCCACTCCTGTTAGACTGTTATTGACCTCTGTTTACCAGAGCAATGTTTAAGCTCTGTTTACCACACCCTGCTATCGTGGACAACCTGTGCAATATTATGCAATATTACCCATCACTTCTTATCTGGATGGCGTGAATATGCAGCCATTACTGTATAATATTACAGTAGTTCTTGCACTACCATCTTAACAGTGTGAACTTGGAAATCTTGTAGTCTTTAACTTGTAAATCTTGTACATCTCATTTTTAAGATAACTTTTTTTTAATCTTTCCTACTTCTCTTCTAATATTTGTATATCTGTGCACTTGTAATGCCATTGTGACACTGTAATTACCTTTAGAATCAATAAAGTATCTATCTATCTACCTATCCACACACACACACACACACGCGCGTCAAAATGAAACTACACTAAGTAAACCTGCAAGTCACTTATCATACTGCATGGACCTGCATTTTCACTTTATTATCCTTGCTGGGTTAATCTCCTAGAACTTCCATTCTAGTAATACAGACAGACGGACAGACAAAACTTCATTGATCCCGAGGGAAATTGGGTTTCGTTACAGTTGCACCAATCAAGAATAGTGTAGAAATATGGCAATATAAAACCATAAATAATTAAATAATAATAAGTGAATTATGCCAAGTGGAAATGAGTCCAGGACCAGCCTATTGGCTCAGGGTTTCTGACACTCCGAGGGAGGAGTTGTAAAGTTTGATGGCCACAAGCAGGAATGACTTCCTATGACGCTCAGTAATACCGCTAGCGTTTACCAGAAGTGGAGCAGCTCAAAAAAAAGGGCCCATATGATCTTCTAAAGCACCATTAGAAATGGGAAATAAATCTGGGCTGTGAAAGATCCCGGAATTCTGGGAATAAATTTTAAAAATACATTATAAAGATGGATTGCAGTGGAACAAATAAGTCTGAGCTTGAGTTAAGAAAAACATTCTCTCTCTGTTAAATTTCTGGGTACTTTTAAACATCTCTTATTAGACCATCACGTAGATCTCAAGGAATATTTCTTAATGATTAATTTGTTTGGGTGGCATCAAATAGCAACAAAATGTATTTTTATGACTCTTTTAATGCATCAGAATTTTCTGAACTGCTCCATTTAAATTCAATTAAAGTTTCACACTGAACCACATGAGGTAATAATAAGGCAGACAAGTAAATGTTCAGTTAACAAGCTGGCTTTAAAAGATGTGAGTGGTAGAGAAGTAACAATATCTAGGCAGGGAACTTAAGAGCTCTTAGGGCCTTAACAGCAGTGGTGGACCAGCTATATTTCAAAGTTCAAAGAAATTTATTATCAAAGTATGAACGAATCACATATACTACCCTGAGATTCATTTTCTTACAGGGGTTCACAGTAGAACAAAGAAACACAATTGAATCAATGCTGACAAACAGCTAATGTGCAGAAGAACACAAGATGCACAACTAAATAAGCAACACCGAGAGCATGAGTTATAGAGTCCTTGAAAGTGAGTCCATAGGTTGTGGAATCAGTTCAGTGTTGAGGTGAGTGAAATTATCCATGTTGGTTCAGGAGCCTGTTGTCTGAAGGGTAATAACTGTTCCTGATCCTGAGGTCGTGGGACCTGAGGCAGCAGTGAGAAGAGAGCATGACCTGGATGGTGGAGATCCTTGATGATGGTTGCTGCTTTCTTGCTGCAATGCTCCTTGTAGATGTGCTCAATGGTGGGGAGGGCTTTTCCTGCAAAGGACTAGGCTGTATCCAGTACTTTTTGGTCATCATCTATAATATAGCATAATCAAGAGGCCAGAACTAGAAGTGGATTGACATTCTAGATGGTTGCAGAGGCACAGGTGAACTACTGAGATAGAAAGAGGCAAGACCACAAAGGGATTTGGAAACGTGAGAATTTTAAATGCTTTAGCTTTTGCAATTTATTCTGCCTTAATTTGATTCTACCAAAAATTTCTTTTCTGCATCTTTGATATTTCTCCTTAAAAGATTTGGATAGTAAAATTATGTACTGAAATAGGGGGAAAAAGTTGGAAATTCAGAAGAGAAAATGCAGGAAGCATTCACTCTGTCAGGCACAGTCTGCAGAGAGAAGTGAGGTCAATGTTGTAAAGATAACCCTGTCTGATACATTAACTTGCCTGGTGTCCTCACAAATATCGTGCCTGACCTGCTCTGGTTCTTATTCCAGTTGCAGATTTCACTTCAGAGCAGGGTTTCTCAACCAGGGTTCCATGAGAGGTTGCTAAAAGTTCCACGAAAGATTGTGATTAAAAAAACTAAACATTGTTTTTTGAACACCCTGTGATGTGCGATGCTAGTGCTTGTGGTGGTAGACAGTGACCAGGCAGCCTCATTAGCAATCACGGTAGAGGTCTCTCAGCCCATTACGGCAGTGTGCAGTAGGACCGTGTTTATTCTCAGTTTTTGAAGTGAGATAGGGGAGGCAGTTGATAAATAGTGAGCACCGTATTGCATGGAGGGGAGGATGGTAGGTTGATGAGGAGCGTGAAGTGCATTTTCCAAGCATTGAATGGACTCACCCAAGTTGGGCTGTAATATCAGCTTATCCTTCTTGAATTACATCTTTCAGCTTCCCATTACGTGCTGCCAATTGACTGAGTGAACGAACGGTACTAGTGCAGCAGAAAATTGGAGGGAAATTTTCACTCTAAAGAAGGAATTTTTACGCGCCATGACTCAGCTGCTGGCCTGCCACTTTACTGCTGCTGTAAAAAAAGAACATCCTGACATTGTCACATCACACTACTTTCTTCACAGAAAGTTGTTGATGTCACAAACTCCAGGATATAAAATGAAAAAAGTTCGGGATGATGCTACAAAAATGGTTAACTTTATTAAACAAAGACCAGTTCTCTCAAGAACGTTTAAAAAACTGTGAGAACCTGTACAAAGAGTGCACCAATCTCCAGCTATGTGCAGAAATCCGGTGGCTTAGCAGAGGAAGCGTTCTCAACAGGGTGTTTGAGCTGAAAGATGAATTGCAGGGGTACTTTTAAGAAAACAGTGGGCCAGATTTTGCTGAGTCCTTTAAAGAAACTAGCCTACGTAGCAGACATTTTCCATCATATAAACCAGTTGAACAAGCATCTGTGATGCCCTGGAGAAAATATTTTGACTTCAAGTGACAAGATTCTTGTTTTTAAAAGGAAATTGAATTTGGAAAAATCATGTTGCAAAAATAAATCTTGAAATGTTTCCACTGCTGCTTGGGCTTGAGAGTGAGGAAGGATATCAGAAAGTCTCGAGTCTTATTGAAAACCACTTGGAAGAACTGCAGAACAAAATTCAACAGTATTTTCCTCCCTTTCAACACAAGTGTATGACTGGGTGAGGCATCCTTTCCCTGAATCGTCTGCTCAGCCTGAGAACTTGACTTTGAGAGAAGAGGAAGAATTTTGTGAGCTGCACTCTGATCATGCACTCAAGATAAGATTTACTGACCTGTCCCTGGACAAGTTCTGGATTTCTGTAAAAGAAGAGTATCCTGTCTTTCATAGGAAAGCATTGAACACTTTACTGTAGTTTTCAACTTCTTACCAGATTTTTTCTTGTTTACAAGCACCGAGAACAAGGATAGGAATCATCTAGTTTCAGTTGAAGGAGAAATCTGTGTGTGTTTAAGTTTGACCCAGAATTGAGTATTTGTGCAGCAAAAAACCAGCATAGGTTTCATATGCTAGGCCTATATTTGAGCCTGATCATGTCATTTAGTAAGAAAATATTTTTTTAAAGTCTTGTATAAAATTGTGTCATAGAACATAGAATAGTACAGCACATTACAAGCCCTTTGGCCCACAATGTTGTGCCAACCCTCAAACCCTGCCTCCTATATAACCCCCCACCTTAAATTCCTCCATATACCTGTCTAGTAGACTCTTAAACTTTACTAGTGTGTCTGCCTCCACCACTGACTCAGGTAGTGCATTCCACGCACCAACCACTCTCTGAGTGAAAAACCTTCCTCTAATATCCCCCTTGAACTTCCCTCCCCTTACCTTAAAGCCATGTCCTCTTGTGCTGAGCAGTGGTGCCCTGGGGAAGAGGCACTGGCTGTCCACTCTGTCTATTCCTCTTAATATCTTGTACACCTCTATCATGTCTCCTCTCATCCTCCTTCTCTCCAAAGAGTAAAGCCCTAGCTCCCTTAATCTCTGATCATAATCCATACTCTCTAAACCAGGCAGCATCCTGGTAAATCTCCTCTGTACCCTTTCCAATGTTTCCACATCCTTCCTATAATGAGGCGACCAGAACTGGACACAGTACTCCAAGTGTGGCCTAACTAGAGTTTTAAGGAGTTGCATCACTACATCGCGTCTTTTAAACTCTATCCCTCGACTTATGAAAGCTAACACCACATAAGCTTTCTTAACTACCCTATCTACCTGTGAGGCAGGGATCAGGGATCTGTGGACATGTACCCCCAGATCTCTCTGCTTCTCCACACTACCAAGTATCCTGCCATTTACTTTGTACTCTGCCTTGGAGTTTGTCCTTCCAAAGTGTACTACCTCACACTTCTCCAGGTTGAACTCCATCTGCCACTCCTCAGCCCACTTCAGCATCCTATCAATGTCTCTCTGCAATCTTCGACAATCCTCTACACTGTCTTAGGCTATATTTTTTTCATATTGCTTTGATTTATGGTTTTGAGTGACTTTACTATTCAACATTGTCAATATTTTTTTATATTGTAAATAGCATTAATTAAAATCAATTTACAACCTTTATTTAAATTAAATCTACTGAGTTTACGATTAAAAAATTAAATTCCATTTTGGCTTAAGCCAGTTATTTAAAAGAAATTTATTATGTTTGTATTATGAGTTTTTAAAATTTAGGAAAGGGAAATAAAGATTAATTTCAAGGAAGGAAAACTAACTACCTGTTTTCTTTTTCAAGAAATGTTAGCTAAAATTCACTCTCTACTCAAAAGAGCATTGACAATTATTTTTGGATTTTTATATCTATAACTTACTGATCACGCTAATGTACTGTGAGCTGTAGATATAATTTTGTGCAGGGGTTCCCTGAGAACTGAAAATTATTTCAAGGGTTCCTCCAAGGCAAAAAGTTTGAGAAAGAATGTTTTAGAGAATTTTAATCATAGAATAGAAGCTCTCTTTTGGGGTAGTACTGTACAGTATTCTATTTTAAGAAGTAACCACAGGTACAGTCTATCCTGGTAACTCTAAGCAAGGAAAGTGTTGCTCATGAAAGCAAACTTACAATACGTGTTTAACTCCATAAGTTACAAACTTACAATATTGCATACATCCATAGATTTGTATACATTTGTATTTAAAGAAAACCAGCACTAAATATTACAAGGTTTTTCAATGTTCATTCTTCATAGCCATCTCAACATTTATTGTTCATAACTATCTATAAGACTATTGTTTAAATGGACAAGTATCCTGGTGAAATTAATTACAGTTCTCAGGTTTGTTAGCAGTAAGATTGAGATTATGATTAGTATTCAAATGTTTAAGGTTGAATTAAAAGCCACATTTCAAAACAAGTTGCTTCGTACAGTAGATAAAAGAGATTGAGTGAATAACATTCATTGCACATTCCTGTTGCTTGGATACGTGCATGCACACCGGTTCTTGTTACCATGGTGTCCATCCTGCACTGATGCTAATCAAAGTGTCCCTTTACTTCTTGAAGGAATAATGGATTCTCACAATAGTTCACTGATCTGCCTTGGGTTTTTGTTTAAATAACTATAAGATGGCATGAATGTATTTATTGTGGGAACAAGACAATGTCATACTGTATGGGATCATTTTGTGGGCTTGCTCAAACAATTTAAAATCTAATAAATTAACTACGGATAGGAAAATGATTTTATATTATAGGTAAGCATGTTTCTCAGTAAATAAACTAAAATTGGGCCAATGAAAAACGTCTTTATCTTTAATACAATGGATTTTAGAGATCAGAAAGATTAGATGTTCATTGTCCATCTGCTATTAGCCTCTGAACTGAATATACTCAGATATTTTAGAATTAAAAATCAAGGGCCTGGAATCAGAGAGGCCAGATTGGGTAGGTATAGCAGACCTCTCTCCTCAAATGACATCAATGAATCAGAGTAACAGGTGCTCTTTTATGACATTGTAGTTATTCATGGTTTTCATTACTGATACTACACTTCTTAAATATTGCCATCGTGGACTGAGTTGGCTATGTGCTTCAAAACAATAAAAAGGCTTTCTCTTAAATGTTTTTAGAAGTAGGCTTTTAAGATTGCTAAATAAGTTATAGTCGGGCAAGTAAGAGAGAATGTTGTATGGTTTATTGCCAGTATACTGATTTTGCTGATCTCATAAGTTGATGGTCTGTCCTTTAAGGTTGGACTCAATGCCCCTGGGTTAATAAAAAAAATCAGATATTATTTCAGAGAGAGAGAGAGAGAGAGAGAGAGAGAGAGAGAGAGAGTGTGTGTGTGTGTGTGTGTGTGTGTGTGTGTGTGTGTGTGTGTGTGTGTGTGTGTGTGTGTGTGTGTGTGTGTGTTGTGTGTGTGTGTGTGTGTGTGTGTGTGTGTGTATGCGCGCATGCATATCTGCTGTACAGGTACATCTTCCTTTGTGTTAGCTATGACTCCAGCCAGTAGTGAGTTTGCCCTTAATTCACATTGTCTTCAATCTTAGCAGAGCTCATTAAAGTTCAATGCAATGCTTGTTGCAATGATATGGCGGTTTCTACTCTAAATCTTGCAGGCTGTAATTTCCATTGTGGGCTTGAGTATACAAAAGTCTTAATGTTCTCATATATGGATGAAAGATTAGTTCAAGAAAATTAATGAGAGAGGTAACTAATGTCCGTGTTATGGACATCTTGGAAATGAACTTCCTGTACATATTATTCATAGGTTGCATTGCATTTCTGTTATGAAGCCAGTGCACTTTCAACTTTCTCTGCAGGCTGGCTGAGATTTTGTGGTATTAGCTCTAAAACAGCTGAATAATGTTCATATTATTTCTTAAGGATCAATTCTTTCAAAGATCTCTGAGTCAGCTGTATCAAGAACATTGGCTATCTCTGTTTCTTTCTGCTGGACATGCTTTATCAAGATCTTCATGGTCTGCTAGGAAATGTGAAGCTCTGCAGTTTGCACAACAAGTTTAGTGTTATTTCTCTGTCATTAGTGTGTTTGTGATTATGCCTTTCATTTTGTAACAGCTGTAATAATGAATGAAAGATGAAAGGTGGTTTTGATATGTACTTCTTGAGTTCAGCATGCAAATGAAACTTTATTTAGAAACAGATGCAGGTGATTTTACAATTAGACAAGTGTGCCTATATGAAGTATGGGTCAATACATTTGAGATAAATGATAAAGAACCAGAACCTACAATTAAGAATGAAGGTTGCCATGTTACAAGAACTTTATGCAATTCAGAAAGTTTCTGACAAATTAAGCAATCATTAATAGGAAAAAAAATCAAGTTTAATGATATGCTTCAGATAACAATAACAGTAGAATATAGATACATTAACATTGGTGAAATGATTTGTGGAAAGGCTGCAACTTAGTTTGGAGATCAGCGCAATCACTGAATCACAAATTACCACCTGGTCATTACTTTGATCTGCCTTTCAAAGTTAACTTTCAAAGGAGTTCTTTCTTAGTGCCAGTGTATTTCTTTATTATATCTTGAAATCTAAAACTGGTGCTAAGAACCATGAGATGGAAGTTAAATGATTAACAGGAGAGTTGTTTGAGAAATCTCTTTGTTCATTTGTGTCTTTATAACAAAAGGTTGAAGCACTCCCCCATTCTCCTTGGTAGTACCTGTAAGGAGATGCCAGGCAAACTGGGAAAAGAGCTTAATATTTCAATAGCTTTCCTGAGAACACTACCCTATCATAGACTCATAAAAGTCCTTTAAAACAGTACATGAGTAAGATCTCCTTCCAGGGAATGGGCAGACCAGCTTTCTTAGTTCTCTGTTCTAACAGCAGCCCACCAGGCTTATAGCCGATTGAAATATTTCTAATCTAGTTGTACAATTTTAACAGGACCAGTATCTGAATTTTTTTTTTGTGATGTCAGGAAGTCTTCGTCCTCTTGACAAATTGCATATGGTTGCTGACGATCCACATTAGAAACATTATTAGTTCATACTTATTTTTCCAATTGCCTGGTATAGTGTAGGCATGCTTACTGTGGATACTTCCAATTGATTGTCCAAGTAGTCCTAAATCTTTGTGTTATCTCCTGCGGAATTATTTCTACACAGCAACCATGGCCATATTTAAAATCTAAAGGTTCTGCATTGCCAGTGCTCCAGGTTAGTATGCCTGCAGAATTCTTATATGAATATTGCAGTATTAAAATATGAACAAATACAGCTTCTTGCATGTCTTACTGGTGGTGCAGTGCCATTCCTTCTGTTAGTTAGACAGCAGCTGATTAAACTTTTAATTAAACCATTCTTTTGCCATATCCTCCTTGGGAAAGGTACACCTGGCAATATTCCTGATGGTATCTACTTCTCCAACTCTTGGCTTATTCATCTAGATTATATTGCACTAACACGTAAGCCCTAAAGAGTTCTCGAAAACATAGGTTGTTATTAGTCTGGGATTTCTGTTGCTAGCTGTGCTTTCTCTGTTGATCTTGCAATTCAGCTGTTAAGATTTATTGCAGTGTATCAAGTTATTTAAAATAAATAATTTCATTTTGTTTTGAATACAAAAATTTCTACTTAGTTCTTGATGGCAATTTTTTAAGCATTGTACTGCTGTGCTCTCGAACAAAATATAACTCCAGACAAATATAATAGGGGAAGCTGCCATGTTGCAGACTTAACAACAACTAATCTGCTACAATTTAATTGTAACCTGAATGTCCTGGTCACTTTGTGCAGCAGTATTAGTAAAATGTGCACAACTTCATGGCACGCAAGGACTTCTGCCTGGCTTCCACAATAGTTCTGAGCACTTCTCATAGAGAAGATGCATACAATATTTATGGGGATGTTTTGCACAGCTCTGTAGGTGGGAGAACCATACCAAGTGCTCACAAACGCAATGTTCTATTTCTCCTGCTCCTGTCAATAATCCCTACTTGAATGCAGCAGGGATGGGAATTAACAGGAGCACCTTGACACAACAGATTAGTCTTTCAGATTGTTGTACACCACTATTACACCCATTATCCCTTCATTAATAATTTAAGTAGAATAAGTATTTCCACATCCTCTTCAAACAATGGACCTCCTCCAGTTCCTGTCAGAACAGATTTTAAATGAGAAAATGGAATTTGTTTTTAACATTGGAATCAATGGTAGCAGATACCCTTTGACAGAAAAGGCACAGTTAAATGCAGACAATACTATTTATGTCTATCTGAGCCAATGTCTTGCCATGGCAACAGTCGCTTCAGGAGAATCTCATCATCAACCCTGCAGGGGAAAGAAAAAGGAGAGATGAATCTCCCTAGCCGCTTTGAGTGGCATTCACTACTTTCCCTTATTGGCAGGAAATGAATCTTGAGGCATGTTTGTGACAGTGCTTTATGAAGGAAGTGTTGAATTGGACACTTAGAAATGGGCCCACATCTCTTGATGCAAATTGTGCACGTAAACAAAAGATAGTGTTAAATTGAAGTATACTCTCTGTTGAGGACAGCTCCTGCTTATACGTACGTGTAGTTGAGGATGCCCACACTGATGCTGGCACTAATCAGAAAGTAAGAACCTTCGACAGCTTTAAATGCAAAAACACCCCTGATGCATCCACACCTACAATGTTCAAAGAAAGGTGATTCTTTGTGACTGACCCTTGAACCCATCAATATATTCCAATCTTTAATTTGCCTTATATGTTTTAAGTGTAAAAATATTGTTTTTTTATTATCTGCAGTAGTTTAGAGTCTGTGAAGTTCTGCATAGGTACATTCCAATTAGACAGGGAAGTTATGGTAGGGTACAGGAACCGTGGTGTACAAAGGCTGTAATAAATCTGGTCAAGAAGAGAAAAGCTTACAAAAGGTTCAGAGAGCTAGGTAATGTTAGAGATCTAGAAGATTATAAGGCTAGCAGGAAGGAGTTTAAGAAGGAAATTAGAAGAGCCAGAAGGGGCCATGAGAAGGCCTTGGCAGGCAGGATTAACGAAAACCCCAAGGCATTCTACAAGTACGTGAAGATCAGAAGGATAAGACATGAAAGAATAGGACCTATCAAATGTGACAGTGGGAAACTGTGTATGGAACCGGAGGAAATAGCAGTGATACTTAATGAATACTTTACTTCAGTATTTACTATGGAAAAGGCTCTTGGTGATAATAGTGATGACTTACAGCAGACTGAAAAGCTTGAGCATGTAGATACTAAGGAAGAGGATGTGCTGGAGCTTTTGGAAAGCATCAAGTTGGATAAGTCACCGGGCCCGGGTGAAATGTACCCCAGGTTACTGTGGGAGGTGAGGGAGGAGATTGCTGAGCCTCTGGCGATGATCTTTGCATCGTCAATAGGGACGGGAGAGGTTCCAGAGGATTGGAAGGTTGCGAATGTTGTTCCTTTATTCAAGAAAGTGAGTAGAGATATACCAGGAAATTATAGACCAGTGAGTCTTACCTCAGTGGCTGGTAAGTTGATGGAGAAGATCCTGAGAGGCAGGATTTATGAACATTTGGAGAGGTATAATATGATTAGGAATAGTCAGCACGGCTTTGTCAAGGGCAGGTTGCGCCTTACAAGCCTGATTGAATTTTTTGAGGATGTGACTAAAGACATTGATGAAAGAAGAGCAGTAGATGTAGTGTATATGGATTTCAGCAAGGCATTTCATAAGGTACCCTATGCAAGGCTTATTGAGAAAGTAAGGAGGCATGGGATCCAAGGGGATATTGCTTTGTGGATCGAGAACTGCCTTGCCCACAGAAGGCAAAGAGTGGTTGTAGATGGGTCATATTCTGCATGGAGGTCAGTCCCCAGTGGAGTGCCTCAGGGATCTGTTCTAGGACCTTTGTCATTTTTATAAATGACCTGGATGAGGAGTGGAGGGATGGGTTAGTAAGTTTGCTGATGATACAAAAGTTGGAGGTGTTGTGGATAGTGTGGAGGGCTGTCAGCGGTTACAGCGGGACATTGATAGGATGCAAAACTGGGCTGAGAAGTGGCAGAAGGAGTTCAACCAATAAGTGTGAGATGGTTCATTTTGGTAGGTCAAATATGATGGCAGAATATAGCAGTAATGGTAAGACTCTTGGCAGTGTGGAGGATCAGAGGGATCTTGAGGTCCGAGTCCATAGGAATCTCAAAGCAGCTGTGCAGGTTGACCCTGTGGTTAAGAAGGCAAATGGTGTATTGGCCTTCATCAATCGTGGAATTGAATTTAGGAGCCTAGAGGTAATGTTGCAGCTATATAGGACCTTGGTCAGACCCCACTTGAAGTACTGTGCTCAGTTTTGGTCACTCACTACAGGAAGGATGTGGAAGCCATAGAAAGGGTGCAGAGGAGACTTACAAGCACGTTGCCTGGATTGGGAAGCATGCCTTATGAGAATAGGTTGAGTGAACTCGACCTTTTCTCCTTGGAGTGACGGAGGATGAGAGGTGACCTGATAGAGGTGTATAAGATGTTGAAAGGCGTTGATCGTGTGGATAGTCAGAGGTTTTTTCCCAGGGCTGAAATGGTTGCCACAAGAGGACACAGGTTTAAGGTGCTGGGGAGTAGGTACAGAGGCGATATCAGGGGTAAGTTTTTTACGCAAAGAGTGGTGAGTGCATGGAATGGGCTGCTGGCGGCGGTGGTGGAGGTGGATACAATAGGGTATTTTAAGAGACTTTTGGATATGTACATGGAGCTTAGAAAAACAGAGGGCTATAGGTAAACCTAGTAATTTCTAAGGTAGGGACATGTTCGGCACAACTTTGTGGGTTGAAGGGCCTGTATGGTGCTGTAGGTTTTCTATGTTTCTATCTATCTAGAGCTAAACAGATGATATCAGCCATTGAATATTCACTGTGGAAAGACACATACCTCCATCCTTTCTTTATTTGCCCTCGAAACCGCAATATCTGGGAGTCTTAAGTTTTTGTTAATATTGGTAAACATTCAGTAAATACAATATTGAAGGAAAAATTTGCTTATTGTTTATTGTTATTAAGATATTGTTGCACCACAAGTTTACTCTTGTTTACTGGCACTGTTATGGAGTATTGTGTATCCGGTATATGGAGTATTAGTATATTCAGGTGTGCGATGATTCTGTATTGAATTCAATACATATTTTATTTAACTTTCTGCAGTTCCATAAGTAAGATCTCATTAAAAATCCTGACAAAATATTCCATCTCGAGTGATTTTGAGACGTTGTTTAACTCCCTGCATAGCTTTGTATATATGCACTGTGAGGGCAGTAGAGTTAGAAATATTATGTTTCATTGACTTAATTTGAACAAACTAAAGAAATTGTTGATCCTATAGCATATTGGAAAACAAATTTCTGCTGTTGTGGACGTCAACAAGAAATTTGTTATCTGATATGCTAAAGAGTCTTAAAGTTTTTTATCTGCTGATCAACCCATCAAATTTACAGCACAGGATGTTACATTGTGTTAAATGTAGTCTACTAGAATTCTTGGCTAAAAAGCCTGCAAAAAGACATTAGTGAAGTGAATGATGAAACCTGATCCTTCATCTTTGAGAAGAAAAATTGGTCTGTCATGGAATTTAATTCCGTGCAATTGTCAGTGAACATTCTTAATACTGATCTTATGATGTAACAACTGAAGATGCTTAGGTAAGGATGTTATCCTGAGGATATTCTGCAGTTAGGTCAAGAGTACAGCTGACGGCAGTGAAAATTATTCAGCTAATTACAAATAGTTAATTTATAATTTTTGACGTTCTCCACCACTTTTAAAATGACTATGTCAGTATCTCTCCTTAACGGTTATGTTTAATTGCTGGCATGCTTGTACTTCATTTGCTTCTCCGAAGACAAAGCTTTGTAGTCTCTATGTACACAAAATACTTTTATACTATTTATTATCTATGTTGCCACCTAAAAATCTTATATATATTGTGGCACTATTTTCTTTATAATATTTCCATATGTTTTGAAATATGGAACAAAATGTTAAAAGTGATGAATATGATTCACTTTTAGTAACGTGCAGTACAGGAAAAGGCTTGTTAACCCATTGTATTTGTGTAGACTATCATGGAGTTTTCTACAGTCATTCCACTGATTCTCCTGCAACCCACCTAAGTTAAGAGCAGCTGACAGCAGGCCATTAAATACTAACCAGCGTGTCTTCAGTCTGTGGGGGAAACCCGCAGGGTCACAGAGAAAGTACAAACTCCACACCGACAAGTCAACACACCAACAAGTCATAATTGAACCCAGGACTCTGGAGCTGTGCTGGGTAGCAGCAATTAACCACTACTTACCATGTCTCCCAGTTTTACTTAAGGAAAACCATCAGAGAGGCAAGTAATAAAGTATAAAGAAATTGGCAGTGAGTTAAAACACGTCAAAGTGTGCATGGTTTTGTGTGAAAAGACAGTACTTTAATCAAGGTTTCAATGTGAATTGCGAAGCACATCAGTGAACACTGAGTGGTTTATGGGCCTCGTTGAGTGCTTCAGTTTAAATTGCATTCTTGGCTGTTAAAACAATAATGGGAGGGAATTTACATGGTTACTGGATCTATAAATTACATGTGGTGACCTCTTACATCCAACCTTTTTGCACATAATTTGGCCATGGCACTAGAAATGAAGTCATTGCACATGCCCGAGACTGCAAGTGAACTCAAAGCCTAGATTTCAGTTGTAGGAGCACAATAAGAAAATTGGGTACAAATGAGCAGAGGTTGCCTCGTGCTAGGGCTGCCTGATGGCATTGAGAAATCTAACCATCTTTTTTAAAGGAACTTCAGTGGCCAAGAGTAGTTCCTTCTGACTCACCAAATTTACTGTGGATCACTGCCGGCCTGCTTTTGCTCCTATTTGCCCAGTATCTACCTAGAGGATAACTCTGAATGTAGATAAATAGAGCCCGGAGACCAGAAACGGGAGAACTCATCAATTTCCTTCCAAATTTGAATCAGGCCCATTGCCTAATCATCAAGCATGAACTCCTGATTAATGTGATAATTTTCTGTTGACAAATCCCCCCCCCCACAAAATTCTGGTCTCAGTTATGACTGTGCATGTTACTGATTAAGTTATGGATGAAGATTAAATATAAACCTTGAGCTGAAAGGTGCTGTGATTTTAACTTGTCAATCAACTTCATTACTGTTTTTCCTTCTTCGAATTCCAGAAGGAACTGTAATTATTTTTCAGTTCTACAGTTGACTGGTTCAGCTAGCGGAGCTATTACCCCTCAACCCCAGTGACCCGGTCTCAATACTGACCTGTATTGCTGTATGTGTGGAGTTGTCACATTCTCCCCGTGACTATGTGAGTTTCCCCCAAGTGTACTAGTTGCCTTCAACATGCTAAAGACAAGCAGGTTGGTATGTTAATTGGCCAAAGTGTGCAGCTGAATGGTAGAATCTAGGCGGAGGTGATGAGGAGAATAAAATGGTTTAGAGTGCGATTAGTGTAAAGTTGAGTGCCTAATCGTTGCTGTTGTTTTGATGGGCCAGATGGACTGTTTCATGCTGTTTTTCCATATGACTTTGAATGTAGAAAAATAAGTTATTTTTTCATAAGTATTCAAAATAATTATATTGCAAGTTTATATTCTTTTTCCATATTGTTATATGATTGGATGCCGATCTCCTTCCTCTGGACCATTTTTCATTTTTCTCTCTCGGAAGTTTCTATCTTTTAATGGACAACAAATTAAACCTTTTAGGTACTGTCAATCCTGTTTAATGCTATGTGAATTAATGGCAACCACAATGTAGCTTAAGGTATCCATCAAACTGAAATTCTATGCCTAAGCCCTGGTACTCAATGTTCCAGCGGTGATCTTGTTAACTGAATCACTCCTCCGGAAAATTAATGAGACACAAGAAAGATTGCAGGTGCTGGAAATCTGGAGCAACGCACACAAATGCTGGAGGCACTCAGTGGGTCATTTAGGGTTAAAACCCTTCATCAGGACTGAAAAGAAAATATTGTACCTCATATTCTGCCTGTAGGTCTCCAATCTCATAGCATAAGCTTTGATTTCTCTATTTTCTGCTAACCACTCCCCTCTGTCTCCCCTTTGTTTTCTCTTGCCCCTTCAATCCTCTCTCCCCTTCTCTTTCCCCTCCTCTGGCTCTCAGTCTCCCCATCACCCACACATCTACAGCATTTCATGTGTTATTCCAGAAAACTAATTTACTGAAAATTAAATCAATTAAGTAGCAATTTTAATCATGATAGTCTGATGCCTTGCACTGGAATCAAATTGCTGGTGTTGACTTCTGATGAAGTTTTGTTCATCGCCATTTCTCATTTTTCTTTACTAAGAGCAAACATAGGCAGAATTTGATGAAGGTGTTCCACAGTCCTGCTTGATTGATGGAGTCAAAAAAATTAGTGATATTGAAGGCCTTGTTCAGTAGCTGGTGATGCTTATGGTATTTCACTGGAAGTCTTTGATGAGTTTCCTCTTGTTTTTGGTTATAGTGAGATGGTACCTTGGATGTAGGTAGTTTCTAGGTAAAGAATCTAAGAATCTCTTTGCGTGCACCGTCCAACTCTAATATGTATTTTGAGAGCTACCTCTCAACAAAGACAGACATTGATGATGAAATTCACTGCTGCCTTCAATATGTCAGCACAAACTTTGGTCAATTGAAGAAAAGGATGTTTGAAGACTTCAGACAAAATGCTGGTGGAACGCAGCAGGCGTAATCTCTTAATATCTCTTCTTTCAGTTAGTCCTGATGAAGGGTCTCGGCCCAAAACGTTGACTGTACTTCTTCCTATAGATGCTGCCTGGCCTGTTGTGTTCCACTAGCATTTTGTCTGTGTTGCTTGAATTTCCAACGTCTGCAGATTTCCTCGTGTTTGAATACTTCAGACTTGGTTTACCATTTGCAGTGATCTCTGCCCTCCTATATTCTTCTAGGTCTTGGACTACCTAAGGCATCTCTAGATCATGAAAAAATTAAATCAGAGCCATCTGCCAAGTCCCCCAAATAAATAGGTAGATAGATAGATACTTTATTGATTCCAAAGGAAATTACAGTGTCACGGTAGCATTACAAGAGCACAGATATACAAATATTAGAAGAGATGTAACAGAAAAAAATAAGCTACCTTAAAAATAAGACGAACAAGACTCACAAGTCAAAGATTACAAGATTTCCAAGTTCACACTGATAAGATGGTAGTGCAAGAATTACTGTAATATTATAGGGTAATGGCTGCACATTCACGCTGTCCAGATAAGAAGTGATGGGAGTATTGTACGGGATGTCTGCGATAGCAGGGTGTGGTAAACAGAGATAAACAGACCTTAAACAGACGTTAATAACAGTCTTACAGGAAGGGGTCATCACTTCCCTGGCTGTAGGTTGACTCATTAGAGAGCATAATGGCCGAGGATGAGAATGACCTCATGTAGCGCTCTTTGGAGCAGCACAGTTGTCTTAGTCTATTTCTAAAAGTGCTCCTCTGTTCAGACAAGGTGGCATGCAGAGGGTGAGAAACATTGTCTAGAATTGCCAGAATTTTCTGGAGGGTCCTTTGTTCTACCACAGCCTCCAGTGTGTCCAGTTTGACTACTTTCTAACAGAGCCAGCCTTTCTAATCAGTTTATTGAGCCTGTAGGAATCACGTAGGAATCACCTGTGTTGATGCCATTGCCCCAGCACACCACCGCATAGAAGATCATACCAGCAACAACAGAATGATAGAATATGGAAGGAGAAGCCTGCATACTCCAAAGGACCTCAGTCTCCTCTGGAAGTAAAGGTGACTCTGGCCCTTCTCATACCCAGCTTCTGTGTTGGTGTTCCACTCAAGTCTGTCATCCAGGTCACCCCCAGGTACTTGTCAGTCCTCACCACATCCACATCCTCACCATCAAAAGTAACAGGGAGCAGTGCAGTCTTATTCTTCCTAAAGTCCATCACATCTCCTTTGTCTTACTGATGTTGAGCTGCAGATGATTCAGCCTGCACCATTTGACAAAGCCCTCCACCAGGGCCCTGTCTTCATCCTTCCTCCTCCATTTATACACCCAAATATTGCAGAGTCCTCAGAGAATTTCTGCAGATGACATGACTCACTGTTGATTCTAAAGTCTGAGGTATGCAGCATAAACAGGAAGGGAGCCAATACAGTCCCCTGTGAGGATCCAGTGCTGCTAATAGCCATGCCTGACACACAGCTCTGAAGCCGCACAAACCGTGCTCTGCCATTCAGGTTGTTCATTATCCAGGATACAATTGAAGTGCCAGCCTGCATTGAATGGAGCTTTCCCCCGGCAATGAGGGCTATATGGTAGATCAAAAAACATGATCCTCACAGCCCTGCCCTGCTTAGCCCAATGGGAGTAGGCTCTGTTCAGCAGGAAGACGACAGCTTCGTCAACTCCAATGTGCTCCAGGTAGGCAAACTGCAGGAGATCGAGGGCTGATCTGACCAGGGGTCAGAGGTGAGCCAGAACCAGCCTCTCCAGGGTCTTCATGATGTGTGAGGTCAGGGCCACTAGATGAAAGTGATTCAAGACTTTCAGTCGTCCCTTCTTGGGTACTGGGACCCTGCATGATATCTTCCACACAGTCAGGACCCTTTCCAGGCTGAAACTCATACTGAAAATGCACTGGAGAACTCCACACAGCTGTTCAGCACAATCCTTCTGGACCCTGGACGTTTTGCCGTGTCGGAATTTCCCCGGAGTCCTTCTGACCTGCTCAGTAGTGAGGGTGAGTCCATGATGAGTTGGTGGAAGGTGGTAGCTGGGTGAGGTGAAGATCGGGACAATAGCAGTTGGTACATGGAGGTGTGGATGGTAGTAACAGGGCAAGGAGGAGATCTAGACAGTGGTAGCCGGTGTTGTTCATCCACATGTTGAATTGGAGGGGGGAGGAGGGAGCAGGGGAGGCATTGGTGCTGAGGGAGCATTGGGTGTCTCAGCACCTGGATTGGTGTGCTGAGATGGGTTTGCACAGGAGGGCATTGTCAAACCTATTGAAGAATTGGTTTAACTCATTAGCCCATTCATGGCTGCCTTCTGAGGTTCTACAGCTAGGCTGATTGAAGCCAGTGATGTTCTTCATGCCTCTCCACACTTCCCATGTGCTACGCTGCCTAGGCTTGTTCTCCAGCTCTCTCCGGGACCAAAGAGTCTATTCCAAACCCTACCATGGGAGGAGATTACTGGATGGACAAGGGAAATATTCACATCCTCACTGACTTCTAGAAATTCAGGCCCATAGCTGCTCAAAGTGAAGAAGGAGGAATTGGCAGGGTATTGAGAGTCAGGGGTGCAGACCACACAGAAACCCAGAAAAAAGTGGAAAGGATAACACCATCACACAACCTACTCACTCAGTCACCCCCTTACCCATCCAGGGAGTTATCTGTAGTTACCACATTGCTCACCTCAGAACCCATAAATCAGAAAAGAAGCAAGTCATCCTTGACTCCCAGGGAATGCCTCAGAGGACAATTCATGCCCTTTTACTGTTTGACAGTCGCATTTTATTTGAAATTCATCTCAGAGATACTATCAGATTATTAAATGTCAAGATGTCACTCAATCAAATAGGACAGTTGTGCATTTTACTGAATGAGCCTAAAAATGATCTTTTTATTTCCTTTTAACATTACAATTATCTGTAAGTTCATAGGTCCACAAAGACGAATGCACAGGTACACATACATGCCCATGTGCACACAGACACACTGACAAACACACATCTGTACACACACATGTACACATACAAAGACACACAAGTGCACGTTCATACATTCTCCATGACTAAATTTAATAGGCTCTTTGTTTCTGCTGTTAGATGGTAGAGATGGAAACAAACAATATGTTGTTCCTGGGTCTAGTATTCAGTGTTTCATTTATCTGCAGTGGAATCTTTGAGGACTGGTATTCATCTAGTTGTTACCAAGCTATATCAATTTGAACAGTTGTCTTTTTTTATCCACTCACTGCCAATTCCTGTTTCCTGCAGTTCAATCTGTTTCAGTTCAGTAAGTTTATTTATTAATGGACTAGATTCTCCTGAGAAATTTAATTAGTTCCAGAAAAACATCAAGGGTTTTCGGGCTCCCATGTAAGTTTGCATGAGTGTACAAATTCCTGAGAGATTCTTAACCATACTCTCTTCATTCAGCTATCAGCTCTTCCCTGCAAAACTGGGCTGCTGCTCCTCTGAATATGGGTTGACAATTTCTATTGTTGAGCCTACTGACATGATTCAAGGAGTATAAGAAATGTTTCTAGATACATTTTACTCTTAATTTATTGAAATTTACTGCTTGTGCTCCAATGTTTTATGGTTGTGCTTAATAATGTCTGTTTAACTGATGGCAATAGCAATGTTACAGCAATACAAAGCTTTTAAACCAGTACTTAATAGTTTATACTAAGGGAGATCATAATTACGACTAAAATATGAGATGGCTCAATAAAAAGCGTACAATTATGTTCACCATCTTTAATAAGTCGTGGCTGAATGCTAAACATGAATTGTGATGTTTGCCATTAAGATATAGTATATCTCAATGGCAAAATGTTCTCTAAATCTTGCAGATGTGATTTCAAAAAATAGATTTAAACTGAATTTGGCTATTGCATTAAACAAATAAAATTCAAAGGATCTACAGATAGTCAATTCCTGATTTTAAATGATATGGGTGAATCTATACAGATTCAAAGTACTTTGAAGGGTGAATACTTTGGAAGTTATAAGAAACTGTGCACAGTATATAACATAAACATTTTAAATTAATTATTGCATGCATTTTGCACAATTGTTTGTATAATGTATAGCATGTCTTATAGAATTTTAAAAGCATTATTATACATAAGCTAATATTATAATGTTTGGTGAAAACAGGTTGGTTAAATGATAACCTACATACCTGCAGAAATATCACTGTCAGATAGGAGAACTCAATTCAATTAGACTTTTCTTACTTCCTTTCATAAAATATGTTAAAACAAACTAGATAGTGTGACTAAGGAAGATTTTTTTTCCTGTTAGCAGAGAAGACAGAACAGAATTTTAGGAAAGGCCAAAAGGATGTAGACTCTAATTACAAGGTTGGTGGAATGGTAATTATGGGAATGCTGACTAGAATTCTGAAGGCATAGGTGGAACTACAACTGACATACAGTGTAAAATTTAGTCTCTTTATCTTGGGAAGAAGGCACTGGTGTTGGAAACAGTAGATTGAATCCCGAGCTGACATAATTATCTTATGAAGAGAGTTGAATAGGGTGGGTTTACTTTCTCCAGAGTTCAGAAGAATGTGAAATCTTACTGAAACATAATTTTGATAGAGCTTTGCATAGTAAATATCTCCCCTATTTTGGGTTATTAAACTAGGGGACATAATTTTGTGAGAAATAAGCAAACATTTAAAACTGAAATTAGAAGGAATATCTCCTCTCCATACAGTGAAAATTTAGAATTCTCAGATAAAGAGTACTGCTGAGCATCAGAGTTTCATCAACTGCGTTAATATCATATTGAAGCAATATGACTATTTATATCACTGCAGTGATACAACATACGAGTTTGTTGGGGAAATTATTTTGAGGCTTATTGTCTTTAATAATTGTCTTTAATGTATATGAACAGGCTTGTAAGTTCACAATTTCTTCATTTGATGAAAGAGAATAATAAGCATTTTGAACATATATTTGAAGCTTTGGATAACTAATTGCTCAGTTATCACATTCAGCTTAGCAATTATCTCACTTTATGTTCAGTGAGCATTTAAGGATGAAATATTCAGTCTTTCTCATGGGATTTGATTATATTAGTTAGTTTCTAGCATAAAAAAGAGACTTTGGATGTTCATTCTAATAAGCACCGAGCATTAAGGAACAGGAAGAGTCTTGGACTTTCATTCTGCTTGCTTTTAATCCAGAGAGGAGATCTTACTTACTTACTGCCCATTTGCAGCCGGTGCTTAGACCAGCAATGAATGTCCTCCATCTCTCTGCCATAAGATACAGGAGCAGAATTAGGCCATTCAGCCCATCGAGTCTGCTCTGCCATTCCATCATGGCTGATCCCTGATCCCACTCAACCCCATACACCTTCCTTCTTGCCATATCCTTTGATGCCCTGACCAATCAACTTCCACTTTAAATATACCTGCGGACATAGCATCCACTGCAGTCTGTGGCAGAACATTCCACAGATTCACTACTCTCTGGCTAAAAAGAAATCCTCCTTACCCCTGTTCTAAAAGCTTGCCTCTCAATTTTGAGGCTGCGCCCTCTGGTTCTGGATACGCCCACCACAGGAAACATCCTCGCCACATCCATCTTATCTAGTCCTTTCAACATTCAGTAGGTTTCAATGAGATCCCCTTGCATTCTTCTAAATTCCTGTGAATACAGGCCCAAAGCTGCCAAACGCTCCTCATATGTTAACCACTTAATTCCTGGAATCATCCTCGTGAACCTCCTCAGGACTCTCTCCAATGACAACACATCTACACCCAAAACTGTTGACAATACTCCAAGTGCACCTAAGTGTCTTATAAAGCCTCAACATTATCTCCATGCTTTTATATTCTACTCCCCTTGTATTAAGTGCATTTGCCTTCTTTACCACAGACTCAACCTTTAAATTAACCTTCTGAGAGTCTTGCACGAGGACTCCTAAGTCCCTCTGCACCTCTGATGTTCGAATTTTCTCCCCATTTAGATAATAGTCCGCAATATTGTTCCTTTCACCAAAATGCATATTCATACATTTTCCAACACTATTCTATCTGCCACTTTTTTCCCATTCTTCCGATTTGTCAAAGTCCTGTTGCATTCGCATTACTTCCTCAGAACTACCTACCCCTTTACTTATCATCCGCAAACTTTCCCACAAAGCTATCGATTCCATTATCTAAATCACTGACAAACAATGTGAAAAGTAGCGATCCAAATACTGACCCCTGTGGAACACTACTAGTCACTGACAGCCAACCAGAAAAGGCACCCTTTATTCCCACTCAATGCTTCCTGCCTGTCAGCCATTCCTCTATCCATGCCAGTATATTTACTGTAATACCATTGGATCTTATCTTCTTAAGCAGCCTCATGTGTGGCACCTTATCAAATGCCTTCTGAAAATTCAAGTAAATGACTTCCACTGCCTCTCCTTTGTCCACCCTGCTTGTTACTTCCTCGAAGAACTCTAATAGATTTCTCAGGCAAGTTTCCCTTTACAGAAACCATGCTGACTTTGACTTATTTTATCATTAGTCCTCAAGTATCCCGAATACTAGACTCCAACATTTTCCCAACCACTGAGGTTAGGCTAACTGGCCTATAATTTCCTTTTTTTTGCCTTCCTCCCTTCTTAAAGAGTGGAGTGACATTTGCAATCTTCCAGTCTTCAGGGACCATGCCAGTTCTCGCCAAAGCCTTACCAATCTGTCTCAGGACACTCCCATGATGACCACTCCACTAGACAGTAGCCCTCTTTTAGGGAAGCTGGGTCTTTAAAGCTCTTCATCGGACTTGCAGAGGAATGCTTCTACTATGTCTACACAGAACTCCAATCAAAGACTCATGTTGAAAAAATTTCTGCTTTTTAAAGCTCTTTGCTGGACTTGTGCAGAAACACTACCAAAAAGATGTAGCATAGTGATTACAACATGTGGTCACTTACAATGTTATTGGTGCTGTCTGTTGTTATTCTTCACCTGAAAGTACCATGGACAACCACTTTGAAAATGTATAATCACTACACTATTAAAATTCTCTCTCTTTTACTTGTCTAGTTTACTTCCTCCTTGTAATTCTGCAATAAGCTGATGGTGTCAACAGCAACAATGCGCTCCCATCATTCAACAGGAATCAGTCCCAGAGTTCCATGCACACGCTTTAGCTAATTTAGAGGACAATTCTGTTCAGCTCATCCGACAATTATTTGTCAGTTATTTGTCTCTAACCCCAGGGCCAAATCTTGCTAGGATTCTCCAGCATAATGGAGACTCAATTTTCTATCCTGCAGTGGAATCTGAAACCCTATTGATTTCAAGGGACGCAGATAAGAAGCTGAGTAAAATCAGACCCTTTCTTTAAAACCTTGCTATAATGCCATGTCTTTACTGATTTCAAATTGTTTTACCATTTTTCAAAATTATTGCGGAATTTTTTTTAAATATTAGAGACATTGTTAAAATTAATGACATTTGGAAAGCTTTACGAGCTGTTGTTCTCTGTTAGGGAGATTGGTGGTGTTTTGCTAATGGGGGGGTCTCTCACTGAACTGACATCAGCTTTGTAGTCATTTCCACATCATAGCTGGATTTACGGTTACAGAGTGTAACCATCCATTCTCTGATTTCAGAGATAAGGCTAGTGCAACATATCCATAAGAAATTCATAAGATTTCTTGTAAAGGGCCTCATCAAATAATTGTTTTAAGAATGGAATACATAACATTCAATGCATCTATCTATTCCACAGGAATGACAATTTAAAAAAAAATCCATTACATTTGTCAGGTGAGTCATCCTTCCAAATCTGTGCTAACTCTCTTTCGTCACGTTCCATTGCAGTGAACGTGTTTGAATTAAATCACTTACCATTGGTGTCCAATATTTCCTCTGCAATGGATATTAATTTAACTACAAAAAGGAGTATAGTGTCACGTTTCTACCCTTTCTTTAACACTGTTGTTGCAACCACAGCTTTCCACAGGCAGCAATCTCAGCCCCATGCTATTCTGCTATTGTAAGTTCTACCATTGTTTACTCTTCTTTAGCATTTTCTGATGCATGATTAGAGTCCCAGGAGTTAATTTCCTTCTCCATTGCAGATATTCACATGCCTTTAAACTGGCTATGAAAAATTCTGCTTATGCAGATGCAATGAGAAGGGGATCATTGTCCTCCATCCCCCCACTCCCCATGGTTAATGGCAAAAACATATATAGATGATATTATATTAGCCCTGAATTTGCCCACACCACCTTCTCATTCTGGTAACTGTCCCTTTCCTTTCCGGTCCTGATGAAGTACCTCTGCCCAAAACGTGGACTCTTTATTCTTTTCCATAGATGCTGACCGACCTGCTGAGTTCCTCCAGCATTTTTTGTTTGTTACTTGGGTTTCCAGCATCTACAGAATCTCTTGTGTTTATCGTATTCAGCATAACACAATATTTATGTTAAACTCAAATAAGTATTTTTAGAAATGTTGATAATTAAAGAATAAGTTTCGAATGTGAAACTGAAGGCATTTCAAACCTAATTAATTTAACCTTTTCAGTTGAAACATAGTTGCTAAGTACTGTGACAGTATTGGGTTTGCTGACCATGAAGTTTTAAACTCAAACAAAGATCTTAAACCCTGTTGGATAGAGATAGCTCCAAAGAGTGTTTAACTGCCAATACCCACTGTTAGAGCAGTGGGTCCCCCCTCCCTACTAAGGAAGAGATGCTTCCAGCTAACAAAGTGTTTTAA
Source organism: Hemitrygon akajei (assembly GCF_048418815.1). Classification (NCBI taxonomy): domain Eukaryota; kingdom Metazoa; phylum Chordata; class Chondrichthyes; order Myliobatiformes; family Dasyatidae; genus Hemitrygon; species Hemitrygon akajei. Next base: position 141,514,325 of record NC_133126.1, read on the forward strand.
ATGCAGTTCATAGATTTTTAGTGAGATACATTTAAATACAGATAAAATTTTTCAAACACATTTGAAGCTCTCAAAGGTCTTCTATTGCAGACAACTTCTAAAACACAAAGGATTTTCAAAACACAGGTACAAGCCCTATAAACTAAAAAGACAAACTAATGAGTTGTAGATGAATGTATCATCCATCACAGAAATCAAAGGCAGGGAAATGGACTCTCGTCATCCCATCTTTCAGTCATTCTTCTTGCTGTTCTATACCATTGCTAACAAGCCTGACTGCTCTCTACATTCAAACTGTTTTTCTGCTGCTTGCGTGACTTCACATTCATGTGATTTTTTTTCAGATAACTTTTTACACAAATGGTCTAAAAGCTTCTGGAGAAAGAGTTCTCAGATTCCCACAATTAACACAGTGAAGATGGATCTTTGAGCACACAAACCCTGCACCTATTAACAGATCAGCTATTTGATTTGCTAAGTGGTAGTATCAATTTGGTCTGCAAGCTTCCTTGAACTAAATAACTTAGTCAGTATTGCCTGGTTTGAAACAGGCCAATTAGCATAACCCCATTATCACAGACCCGTGCTGTGGCCCAGCATCCTGTGCTCTATAGACAGTGCTGTTTGTTTGCAAAGCTATCCTTTTAACCTCAGACTGATTATTGCTTGTCATTTACATTAAGATCTGAAGACTGGCTCTTGTTCACGATAAGAAGGTGAAAAAAATACATTTGTTAGAATTTTAACTTATTCAAAAACAAATTTTTGATCTCTACAAGTAAGAACTGCTATATTTGAAAGCTGATCTTGGCAAAACAAAGACCCCATGGCCCTAGGCAGTGAATAGCCATTACAATATCCTTTAAAGATAAAAAAAGCTGAAAATACTCAGCAAACTTAATAGCATCTGAAATAAGATCAGAAATTTCTGGAGATATCCATCAGGTGTCTGTTACAGTGTTCATCCCTTGTGCAAGCATTTTGGATCTTTGAACATTATGATTGCCCCAGTATGAGGCAATATGATTTGTATGATTCCTAATATAACAAGAGAAATTAAGTTATGGTTTATGTTCAACATGTTTGGTTTCCAAGGTTACAAATACCAGAGCATTTTATTTTCACTGTAAATTAAAGAGTCTTGTTTTCTGTTATTTTTGAGACTCTGGTGAATTGTAACTTACACAATTGTAGCTTACAAAGATGAAAAAGAAGCTGGATTACAAATTAGAATGAATTTCCTAAAAGAAAATATCAAACAATCACATCATTTTATTCAGAATATATTCCTTTATTCAGTCCATGCATTATCAATAAATGAGCAATCTTCCTTAACTGTCTATAAAGTGCATAATACTGTACAGATAGCCAGAATTTTCATTCTTGATCCTTGGAAGTAGCAATCCATAAAACCTTATCTGTGGCATTTTATGTATTCATTATGTTACTCACCACAAATATTTGGTAACGTATGTGTTTTTTCCATTATGTCATTATACAAAACTTAAATTATAACCCCATACAAATCTTTAAATTGATCATGATTAAAAACCGGTTAGTATACGTTTTCCTTTTTAAAAATCCTTGTTTTACTTGTGCTGAGATACTTGGTGTAATTCACTCAATTGTTATGTTAGCAATGGTTTATCATTAAGTTTGCTCTTGGCAGGTTATTTTTCTTCATCCAGCTGAAACATGTTACAAATATACATATCCTCAATGCATAGAAAGTTTGCTCCTCCCCAGTACAATGTTATCAAAGTATTATTTTATCATTCAACATGGCAGGACAATAATGGGACATATTTTTATGGGAGGGCATATTTTTAAGGCGCTTGGAAGTAGGTACAGAGGAGATGTCGGGTAAATTTTTTATGCAGAGATTGATGAGTGCATGGAATGGGCTTCTGGCGGTGGTGTTGGAGGCGGAAATGATAGGGTCTTTTAAGAGACTCCTGGATGGATACATGGAGCTTAGAAAAATAGAGAGCTATGGGTAAGCCTTGGTAGTTCTAAGGCAAGGACATGTTCGGCACAGCTTCGTGGGCCAAAGGGCCTGTATTGCGCTGTAGGGTTTCTATGTTTCTATATCTAACTAAAAGTATTTCTTTGATTTATCAATAGTGCTTTCCTGAAATATTTTCTTTGGCTTCTGAAAACTGAGAAACTATACTGTTCCACAAGTCTACCCCAGCACCACACTAGTTCCTTGAACCATCAATATTATGAACACAAGCTTTCTATATCACCATCACCTCAGTTTTACTCCTCCTTGTACAAACTTCATGCTATTAACTGCAATCTAGTTATTCCTATGAACTCCTTCCTTGATTTAACCTGCCAGCTTCACTGTTTTCTTCAGCCTTGAATTATCCTGCACTATTATTTTTCTTGTCTCTAGTTTTTTCATTTCCAGTAATCGGCAATTCCATTTTGACTTTCTCTTATGGTTCTCATACACATTTTTAAACACGTTTGTGTATTGACTACATTTCATGCATGTGATCTACTCTTCAACTTATTTCTAATGCTGTGTAAAGATATATAAATCACAGTTCCTGCTATGCTGTCAACTACTAGTTTATAAGACCATAACACATAGGAACAGAACTAGGCTATTCGGCCAACTGGGACTGCACTGCCATTCCTTCATGACTGATTTATTGTCCCTCTCAACCCACTTCTTCTCACAATCTTCAATGTACTGACTAATCACAAAGCAATCAGCCTCTGCTTTAAACATACTCTAAGACTTGGTCTTCGCAGATTCATACCTCTGGATAGAGAAATTCCTTCTCATCTCTGTCCTAAATGGACATTCCACTGTTCTGAGGCTGTACGCTCTGGTCCTAGACTCACACACTATAGGAAACATCCTCCCTACATCCACTCTATTCAGACTTTTAAATATTCTATAGGTTTCAGTGAGATCCCCTCTCATTCTTCTAAACTTCAGCAAGTAAAGGCTCAGAGCCATCAAATGCTCCTCGTATGTTAATCCTTTCGTTTCTGAAATAATTCTCGTGAACCTCCTCTATGCCATCTCCAAGGCCAGCATATCATTTCTTCGATAAAGGGCCTAAACCCGCTCACAATACTCCAAGTGAGGTCTGAAAAGTAACACCTTATAAAGCTTCAATATTACATTCTTGTTCTTATATTCTTGCCCTCTCAAAATGAATGTTAACATTGCTTTGTCTTCCTTACTACCAACTCAACCTGTAAGTTTATCTTTAATGAATCCTGCACAAGAATTCCAAATCCCTTTGCTCCTCTGATTTTTGATTTTGAATCTATGCCTTTACTCCTTTTACCAAGGTCCATGACCATATACTTCCCTAAACTATAATCTATCTGCCACATATTTGCCCATTTTCCAAATTTGTCTCAGTTCTTCTGCAGACCCCCTGCATCCTCAGCTTCACCTGCTTCTCCAATTATTTTACTACCATCCATAAATCTGGCCACAAAGCCATCAATTCTATCATCCAAATGATTGACATACAACGTGAAAATAGTGGTCCGAACACCGACCCCTACAAAACATCACTCATCACCGGCAGACAACCAGAACAGGCCACCTTTATTACCACTCTTTGTCTTCTGCCAGTCAGCCAATTCTCTATCAATGCCGGTATCTTTCCTGTAATACCATGGGCTCTTATCTTGTTAAACAGCCTCACATATGGCATCTTGTTAAAGGCCTTCTTAAAATCCAAGTAACTAGCACCCACTAACTCTTCTTTGTCAATCTTGCATGCTATTTCCTCAAAGAATTCCAACAGATTAGTCAGGCAAGATTTCCTCTTAAGGAAACCATACTGACTTTGGCTTAATTTATCATGTGCCTTTAAGTACCCTGAAATCGCATCCTCAGTAATGGATTCCAACATCTTCCCAGCCACAGAAGTCAGGCTAACTGGCCTATAATTTCCTTTCTTCTGCCTTCCTCTCTTCTTAAAGAGTGGAATGACATTACGACTCAAGTACTTGGGTTTTTACTGCAAAAAATATCTGTATATCTGTACTATTATTTTCCCTATGTGCATCTCTTGTTTGCTTCTCACAGTGTTCTTCCCTATCCCAGAAAGAAGAGTTCCACGGCCATGATTTGTGATAATGATCACCACCTGAGTGGTTTGTTTTTATTTACACTAAATGAAATGTCTGCTGCCTGATGCATTCCCACTGGACCCATTGTGAGACACAACAATAAGTATAACATTGATTAATCAGGAATTCTTTTTTTAATATTGTGCAAATGTTAATGATTCCCATGAGAGAGAGACCTGTATAATTTAGAACAGAATTGGTATGCATTGCGGTATTGGTATGTCATTGAAACAATCTCAGTTATAAATCAAACTTAAACCTAACACTGGAAAAAGGTTATTAGTGAACTTAGTGAAAACTTTGGCTGTAAAACATTTAATGCTGTTTGTCAGGCGAAGGACTCTTATTAAAACTATAGTTCATGGTTCATTATGTTTTGCAATCACAATTGAACAGTACATAGCAGTTATGTCAGGAACTCTGTGTTTAATTGGTGTCTACAATGTGCTTATTAAATACTCTTTATAAGTTGCCATAACTTAACAGGTTAAAACGTTCAAGCATCTCAGCGAGAATACATTACCAATTTGTACAATGTCATTAAAATAATGAATGGAATAAAAGAGAGAAAAATAATCTATCTGAGTGGGTTAATGCTTGGTTAATCTTACACCCAATTCATCCATTTTAAAAAATACCATCACAATAAATATACAAAGCTATTTCTTGATATCTTCATATCTTAATTTTATTTAAATTCTTCTAACTTATTTTGTTTTAACATACATCCAAGATACTATATTCATGTCTGGCAGAAGAAATTTTGGTCATTGACGAGTTTTTACGTGGTTTGCAGTTGATATTGATGGTGGTGAGATGGAAAACAAATAACAGGAATGAAAGGGAATTTAAAACTCTCACGTATCTCACTGATACGATATGACAGCATAAACGAGGATTTCTATTTTCTAATATTGTGTGAGCACATGACATTCTAAAGGTATTTCCTTCCTCTTAAAAATAATTTCATCTTCATCAGAAAGGTACCTATTGAGCTGTGTCAGCAATTTCCTTTGCTCCAACAATCGCGCTTTATATTTTGCTGCTGAAGACAGGAAAGCCACTCATGTTGGAGAAGGAGGGAATAGCTGGACCATAGGTGGAGGTGAGGTACATTTCAAGATCAGAACAGCAACTTAGACTAATGTGATCATGGTTGCGAACTGAGTAAATCAAAGGTTAGCATTTTAAACTTCAATTTAATGCTGTTTAGTTCTGGAATTTTCTTTGATTTAATTTACTTGATTATGGCAGTTACCTCCTTTTCATGTTATGTGCAGTATAGCATAGAAATGTGTCAGAACCAGAATCAGGTTTATTGTCACGGACATTAATTGTGAAAGAAGAAGCATATTCGGGATGATGAGGGACCTTAATTGATCTAGCAATAAGTCAAAACAATGTAACATGAAAGGAAATTTGTTTAAACTACTAAACTGAAGTCTGTAAATGTCCAATTTAGAATTTATACTGGAGAAAGATGACTCATGTGGGAATGACATTCGTAACAATGAAATACAACAACTAACAAGCCACATTGGACTTGATTGTGGTAAAAACAGAAGGGCTAACATTGGCTGAGACAACTACAACTTGACTGGCGATCCATTCACAACTTGCATGCTACGTCTTCTGCGATAGAATCAACAGAAAGTGAATTAAGAAAGGTACTGGATGATGTCACGTCTGTCTCCACACTGTACACCATGAACTGTTGCCCAACAGAGAGCAAGCATGTGTTGGTGCCAGCCTCTGTGACTCTGGGTGGAAAGCAAGGAAGGACCATGCAGTGTCCCAACTACCACACATCTCACAACACTTCTTTGATTATCAGGCAGTTACTTGTGAAATGTGGATTGGAATTAAGCTGGAAGAGAGTTCAAGGAGCTTCAGGAAAGCAGCAAGCAATTGGCATTTGTGAGTTTAAAGAAGCAGAATCTACCCCGTGTGCATTAAGGTAATTAAGTGAACTTCTACTGGGAGAAAGAAAGCGGCTTGTAAAAATAGATGCAAAGACCAAAGCCCTGCTGGATGAATGGAAGACCAAAAAAAAGGAGTCAGTGGAGATAAGGAAACAGGATCCATCAGATGAAGTTGTGGAGGAGGAAACTAAAAGGAGAGATCAGATCATAAGGGGAGCAATAGAAGAATTAATGAGAGAATACACCAGTGAACTAAATACACCTTCCCAAGATCATGATGCACATCTTAGAAAGAAGTAAAAGGATAGCGAGAAAAAGAAAGACAAGAAGTTGGAAAGGAGATAAGAGATAGAGAGAAACAACATGAGTGAGAAAGAAAAAGTTGTGAAAGAGAGAAGGAACATGATAAAGAAAAAGAGAAAGATTCTGGCACTGAGAGAAGAAAGGATCAAGGTAGATCCAGAGAAAAATCCGAAAAAAGAGAAGGAAGATTGCTACTGTCATCAGAACCACTTCCTCCAATCCCACTCAACTCCTGTAATCACCATGAAGCAGGGCCCAGAACCTGAAATTGTTCTCACAACCACAATTCTCACCTGCCAAGCAGCGGGATCCCCCTTATCAGGGCAGATGTTATCCTACAAGAATAACAAATCCTCCATAGCAATTAAATCTTCAGGCCTGAATAGGTCAATTAAAAAATTTACTATGTTGCGGATGTCTGTATAGAGTAAATTGTATTATTTAATATACTTTGTATATAGTTGAGATGCATTCTCTATTGATTAGGAGTTCATAGCTAAGCAGGGAGGTGTGTTTTGTATTTAATTTTTCAATAATACAGTAGAGAAATAATAATAATATTATTTATTATTATTAATCCATATTCCAACTGGGAGAAAGAAAGCAGCTTTCATATTCCATATTCTAAATAAACATGCTTTCACAATAATAGTTCATAATTAACTTCACCAGTCTAAACATTCAGTCTTTTTGGTGGCGCTCTGTTTCTTTCAGGATAGTCGTCGTATGAACAGAGTTCTGAACCCCAAATAGGAAGTTGTCCACCTTGTGCTGTAGAGAAATGTCCTCCTTGTCTATTGCTTTAATGGACTACCTGAATGTTTGGATAAACCTATCAGTCAACCCATTCATCGATGGGTGGTTGAGGAGCTGACTTGAAATGTCTGATGCCATTTTTCTTCATGGACAATCGGGATTCTTCTGACATGTATTGTGGTTCATTGACACTCACAGTTTGTTCTGGTAAGCCATTTCTGGTGAAGGTAGTCCTCAGAGCAGAGACAGTCTTTGCTGGGTGGTTAACTTCATTGATATAACCTCCAGCCACTTTGAATGAGCATCCACAGCAATCAGAAACATGGAGTTCATGAATGGTCCAGCAAAGTCAATGTACACTCTGTCATGGTGAAGATGGCCACTCCCACAGGTATAATGGTGCCTGTGGGGTGCATTTTGAACTTTTTAGCATCCCAAAAAGCTTTTCTCCAAGTCTTTGATCTGTTTTTCTATTCCCTTCTCAAACACCTTCTCAGTGTCATTAAGCAGCTGTGAAAGCCTTTGGTTAGTGCTACTATTTGGCTGCAGTTGCCTGTTGATGTCACACTGAGAGCTTTTATTGAGTGCCAGTCTAGCTGGACTTTTCTCAACCATTCATATCTGAAAAGTGCTGGCCCTCCACTTTTCAATACACAAAGCTCTAACTGTTGTGTTTGGTCTCCATACATCACATTTACTTTCAGTTTGCCTTTCGGAGACACTTTTTTGCCTGTGTATGTCTTTAGCCTCACTGAGGTCTTCTCTAATGGTATCTGAAAAACAGTCTGTTAGCCTCTGGAATTATGGACAAAGCTGACCCTGTATCCAGCTCCATTTTCAGTTTTACACCAGACACATCAATTGTGATCCAGATGATTTTGTGATCTGCTTCAGTACTATTATGCAATTGTAGACTTGACAGCTCACCTTCATCAGACTGTCGTCTGTTTCACATTCGGTCATTTTATGCATTTGCTTCTCTTTGTGTGTGAAACTCTTTATTGGGCGTGTTTTTTTTTTCTCTTTGGTTGTGCTTTTTTTCTGACTTGCACACTCTCTCTATATAACCTTGTCTGTGACACTTACTGCACATTTTTTCTTTGAACTAACAATCATTTGCATCATGGGAGGTTTTGCCACATTGATCACATTTTTGGCTTTTTGTACCATTCAGGGTCATTTTGTGCATTTCACATCCTAACCTCCTTTTCTGTAGCTCTGTTGCATCCTTTGCTGCAGTCTCTAGCGATATTGCAATGGTCGATGCCCGTTCTAAGGTTAGGTCTCTTTTGGATAGAAACACATAAAACCTCAGCTCAATAAAGGCCCTTCGGCCCACAAAGCTGTGCCGAACATGTTCTTACCTTAGAAATTACCTAGGGTTACCCATAGCCCACTACTTTTCTGAGCTCCATGTACCTATCCAGGAGTCTCTTAAAAGACCCTGTTGTATCCACCTTCACCACTGTTGCCGGCAGCCCATTCCATGCACTCACCACTCCCTGCGTAAAAACTTACCCCTGACTTCTCCTCTGTACCTACTTCCCAGCACCTTAAAACTGTGCCCCCTTGTGTAAGCCATTTCAGCCCTGGGAAAAAGCCTCTGACTATCCACATGTTCAATGCCTCTCATCATCTTATACACCTCTATCAGGTCACCTCTCATCCTCCGTTGATCCAAGGTAAAAAAGCCGAGTTCACTCAACCTAAGGCATGCTCCCTAATCCAGGCAACATCCTTGTAAATCTCCTCTGCACCCTTTCTATGGTTTCCACATCCTTCCTGTACTGAGGCGAACAGAACTGAGCACAGGACTCCAAGTGGGGTCTGACCAGGGTCCTACATAGCTGCAACATTACCTTTTGGCTCCTAAACTCAATCCTATGATTGATGAAGGCCAGTGCACCGTATGATTTTTCTTAACCACAGAGTCAACCTGCGCAGCAGCTTTGAGTGTCCTAGGGACAAGATCTCTCTGATCCTCCACACTGCCAAGTCTTACCATTAACACTATATTCGGCCATCATATTTGACCTACCAAAATGAACCACCACACACTTATCTGGGTAGAACTTCATCTGCCACTTCTCAGCCTAGTTTTGCATCCTATCAATGTCCCGTTGTAACCTCTGACAGCCCTCCACACTATCCACAACACCCCCAACCTTTGTGTCATCAGCAAATTTACTAACTCGTCCTTCCACTTCCTTATCCACATCATTTATAAAAATCTCAAAGAGTAGGGGTCCCGGACCAGATTCCCAAGGAACATCACTGATCACTGACCTCCATGCAGAATATGACCTGTCTATAATCACTCTTTGCCTTCAGTGGGCAAGCCAGTTCTGGATCCACAAAGCAATGTCCCCTTGGATCCCATGCCTCCTTACCTTCTCAATAAGCCTTGCATGAGGTACCTTGTCAAATGCCTCATTGAAATCCATATACACTACATCTACAGCTCTACCTTCATCAATGTGTTTAGTCACATCCTCAGAAAATTCAATCAGGCTCATAAGGCACAACCTGCCTTTAACAAAGCCATGCTGACTATTCCTAATCATATTTTGCCTCTCCAAATGTTCATAAATCCTGCTGTCAGGATCTTCTCCGTCAACTTACCAACCAGTAGCCTCTTTTGAGTGTTTTGACTATGTATGCCATATACAAGCCTGTCCCTTAATGCATCAGAAAGTCCATCTCTAAAATCACAGCACTGGGAAAGTTTGCACAGTTCTGCAATGTATTCAGAAATGCTTTTGCCTTTTGACTGGTTCTTTTTGTAAAATCTAAATCTCTCAGCTATTGCCAGTGTTTTAGAGCTCAAGTGATTTTGTAAAATTGTAACAATTTCATCAAACGTCTTATTTGCTGGCTTTGCAGGGGTTACTAAGCTGCATAAGAGACTGTACGTTCTTGCACCCATTAAGCTAAGAAGCATAAGGACTTTCTTTTGCTCCTCCACATGGATCGCATTACACTACAGTTCCACCCTTTTGATGTAAAACTCCCAGCCTTCATTAGCACTATCACATTTGTCAGCTTTCCCTACCGAAGCCATCGCCATGTTATCTAAATCTCTTCTGCTTTTTCATAATCTATAAACCTCTTTTCGCTGCATTTTGCTGTAACTGTCTGATAATCTCTTAAATGCCACTATTGTATCTGCTTCCACCTCAACCCCTGGCAGCGTATTCACCACTCTGTATAAAAAATATTTCCTTTAAACTTTCCTCCTCTCACCTTAAATGCATATCGTCTAGTAATTGCCATTTCCACACTGACAAGGAAGATTCTGACTGTTTACTCCATCTAAGTATACTGCTTATAATTTTATAAATTTCTAGCGGATCTCCGCTCAGCACCCAACACTCCAGATTAAACAACCCAGGTTTGTGCAACCTCACCTTGTAGTTTACACCCTCTAATCCAGACTGCAACCTAGTAAACCTCTTCTCTACTCTTTCAAAAGCCTCCAATTCTTCCTATAATGGAGTGAGAAGTGTTGCATCCCAGCTGTAACTTCACTAAGGTTGTATACAACTGCAATGTTACATCCTTACTTTTGTACTCGTTGTAATGAGGTATGTGCATTATTTTCAGCTTTTCTGTACTGGATAAAGACCAATGCAATTACTATGAAAACAGTTACATGAACCTGACAATTATTGGCAGTGGATATGTGCTGTTCTGAATATAAATGTGTATGATTGGCAGCAGTGGGAATTTAGATCAATGCTTGATTGTCTTTCACTCTCAGCTGACTCTACACTTACATTGTCTAAGTCGGGCATTATTATAAAAACACGTAAATGTCTAGAAGGTTTTAAGACTTGTTTAATAATTTATCAAAATAAACGTATATAACACCCCAGGGGAAGAAATTGGATTGGTCTGGAAAATGCTGGAATTGCAATGCACGTGTAACCCATGGCAAGTTGGCCTTTTACAGGCCACAGTTAAAATTCATCACACACCTCATAACAGTGTTTGCAGCATTCTGTCAAGACTACATTATTCTCCAGTGTACCATGAGTATAAAAGTACAGAAGTATTGTTGCCTGGATTGCAGTGTGTGAGCTATAAATATAGGTTGCACAAAGTAGGGTTATTTTCTCTGGGGCATTGGAGGCTTAGCAAAGGCCTAATAGAAGTTCACAAAATTATGGGAATCATAGACAAGAAAGACAGTCAGAATCTTTCTGCCAGGGTAGAAATGTCAAATACCAGAGGACGAGCATTTCAGATGAGCATGAGAAAGTTTAAAGGTAATGTGTAGGGCAATTCTTTCATACAGTGTGGTTATTGCCTGGCATGAGCTGCCATCGGTGGTGGTGGAAGCAAATACGATAGCAACATTTAAGAGATTTTTAGATAGACCTGTGAGTATGCAGTGAACCCAAGGAAAAAGATCAAGTGAAGGCAAAAGAGAGTTAGTTTAATTTGACATCGTGTTCGCTCATACGAAGTGAGCCAAAGAGCACGTTTCAGAGCTGTACTGTTCTATGTTCTATGTATCTCATTTGCCCAAGTCTCTTACATGCATTTTGTGATAAACAAGTGTTCAGATCATTCTCATAAAATAAGGGTAGATCACTTATTGCAATTTCAGTATGTTTCCTTTGTATGAAGTCATTATTGGTTTAGCCTGACATTAAAGTTAATTTTAATGCATATCAAAATCCAAAACCAATAACTCATACAAAACTAATTTTCCATAAATTCCTAGTAAGTTGGGGTTGTAAAGTAGAGTTATTGACCTACTCGTGGAAGACTGATCTGCTTAGGATTTGTTTTGGCTCCCACTGTAACAATAATACAGCACACTTTGTACAAGTGTGCTGAAAGTGACGTTTTATATCAAACGGCAGAGTAAATGTGTCTTCAATTACTCTGACATTTCCTTTACAATTATCCTCCTAGAATTCTGACATATGAAAAGATTTGGAATTTGTTGACATCTAACTTGCTGCTGATTTAAGTGCAATAGTAATTGACAGTGGAGCAGTAATGAAATTGAAGATATTGGACTGGAGTTCAAGTTTCATTATCAGATACTGCGTGAAAGTTGTTTACACTGAACATGACTTGTACAATGAGAGGCAGTTAACAGGCTATGCCATCTCATTTCTATCTCTAGAGTAAAGCACATGAGCATTAATTTAACTGATGTAAAACTGATTGAATCGCCTTCTGGTATTCAGATGCTGACATATTCAACCTACCCCTTTAACTCAGCCCCTCAAGTTCCAGCAACATTCAGGTATATTTTCTCCAGTGTAGGCATCACTGGCAGAGGCTTCGCAGTAGTGAATTTAAAGAGCAAACACGAGGAAATCTGCAGATGCTGGAAATTCAAACAACACACACAAAATGCTGGTGGTCAGGACTAACGTTAGTCCTGACGAAGGGTCTTGGCCCGAAACGTCGACAGTGCTTCTCCCTATAGATGCTGCCTGACCTGCTGTGTTCCACCGGCATTTTGTGTGTGTTGTTTGAATTTCCAGCATCTGCAGACTTCCTTGTGTTTGTACATTTTCTCCAATTCTTTCAAGCTTACTGATAACAGTCTCATAGGTAGATGACCAGAACTGCACACAATACTCTCACCAGCATCTTAGACAGCTCCAACATAACATCTCAACTCCTGTATTCAGTGCCCTGATTTATGAAAACCAATGTGCTAAAAGCTCTCTTTACCACTCTATATACCTGTGACACCTTTTTAAGGAATTATGGATCTGTATTCCCAGATCCCTTTGTTCTACCACACTCCTCAGTGCCCTACTGTTCACTGTATACTGTAGACTCAGCACCGATTGCAATGGTACCCCATTAGTAATAGGCCTCCAATCAGAGAGACAGCCTTCTACTACCAAACTGGCTTCTCCCGATAAGTCAATGTTGGATTCAATTGGCTACTTCTTCCTGAATGCAAAGTGATTTAACCTTCTGGACCAGCATCCCATTTGGGACGTTGTCAAAGGCCTTGCTAAACTTCATGTCGACAATGTCTACTGCCTTCACTAGATCAACTTTCTTGGTAACCTCCTCAAAAACCTCCATAAGGTTAGTTAGAGCAACAAACACAAAATGCTGGAGGAAGCCAGAAGGCCAAGCAGCATCAATGGAAAATAGTACAGTAGACGTTTTGGGCCAAAACCCTTTTGTGTGTGTTGCTTGGATTTCCAGCATCTGCAGATTTCCTCGTGTTTATGAAGGTTAGTTAGACATGACCTGTCATGTACATGATTGATGTTAGGCTCACCAGCCTATAACTTGCTTGCTTTTTCTTAGAGCCTTTCTTAAACAATGGAACACCATTAGCTATACTCCAGTCCTCTGGAACCTCACTCATGTCTAAGGACATTTTAAATATCTCTGCGGGGCTCCTGCAATTTCTGCACTACTGTCTTCTGAGGTCCAAGGTAACACCTTGCCTGGCTCTGTGGATTTATCCACCCTAATTTGTCTCATGATAGCATGCACTTTCACTTCTGTAATCCAAATACAGTCCATGATCTCACCTCTCTTTTGCCTCAATACTATTTTGCATGTGCCTGTCTACCAAATAAATACAAGCATAAAAAGATTTTCCCCTTTTGTTTCAACCTCATGCATGGATGACCATGTTTATCTCAAGAGGACCAATACTGTCCCTTGCTATCCATTTGCTTTTGATATAGCTTTAGAAACCCTTGTGATTCTCTTTCACCTTTTCTGCCAGAGCAGCCCCATGTCCTCTTTTAGCACCCTAATTTATTTTGTATGTGTTTTCTTGCATTTGTTATATTCCTCAAGAACATCATATGATCTTAATTGCCTATATCAGACATACACCTTCTTCTTTTCCTTCCCCAGATCCTCAATAGCTCTCAATGATCAAAATTTACTGAAACCATTCTCAATGTCTTTTATTCCAACGAAACATACATATTCTCTACTATTAATAATTGGCTTTTAAATCTTCCTGCTTATCAGACATCTCTTTGCCAGAAAACAACCTATCCCAATTCATTCCTGCTAGTTCCCTTCCGATGCCACTAAAATTGGTTTTTCTCTAACTTAGACTCTTAACCCAAGGTCCAGTTCTATCCTCCTCCATAACTACCTTAAAACTGATGGAATTTTGATCACTAGATCCAAAGGATTCCCTACACTTATTCCATCACCTGCCCTGTCCATTCCCTAAGAGAACATCTTGTATCGTGCTCCTTCTATTTAGAGCCTCTACATATTGATTAAGGAAACATGCCTGAATGCATTTGATGAACTCTATCCTTAACAGTCCTTTTACAATATGGGAATACCAGTCATATTTTGAAGATAAAATCACCTAATATTGCAACTTTATATTTCAGAATCAGAATCAGGTTTAATCTCACTGGCATATGTTGTAATTGTCTGCCTAGCATCAATGGTTGCATAACCAGGACTTGGTCTAAGCTAATTATATACATAAATAAATTAAATAAATACAAAAAGAGAGGGAAAATAGTGAAGTAGTGTACATGGATTTATTGTCTGTTCAGAAATCTAATGGCGGAGAAGAAGGATCTATTCCTGAAATGTTGAGTTTGTGTCTTCATGTTCCTATATCTCCTCCTTGATGGTAGCAATGAGAAGAGGGCAATTCCAGGGTGATGATGGTCCTTAGTGATGGATGCCACCTTTTTGAGGTATCACGTTTTGAAGATGTCCTTGAAGCCAGGGAGGTTAGTGATCAATGTGGAGTTGGCTGTATTTACAACATTCTGCAGCTTTTTCCAATCCTGTACAGTGGCCCCTCCATTCCAGACAATGAGAATGCTCTGCACAGTACATACATAGAAACATACATAGAAAATAGGTGCAGGAGTAGGCCATTCGGCCCTTCAAGCCTGCACCGCCATTCAGTATGATCATGGCTGATCATCCAACTCAGAACCCTGTACCTGCTTTCTCTCCATACCCCCTGATCCCTTTAGCCACAGGGGCCATATCTAACTCCCTCTTAAATATAGCCAATGAACTGGCCTCAACTATTTCCTGTGGCAGAGAATTTCACAGATTCACCACTCTCTGTGTGAAGAAGTTTTTCCTCATCTCGGTCCTAAAAGGCTTCCCCTTTATCCTTAAACTGTGACCCCTCGTTCTGGACTTCCCCAACATCGGGAACAATCTTCCTGCATCTAGCCTGTCCAATCCCTTTAGAATTTTATATGTTTCAATAAGATCCCCCCTCAATCTTCTAAATTCCAGCGAGTATAAGCCTAGTCGATCCAGTCTTTCTTCATATGAAAGTCCTGCCCTCCCAGGAATCAATCTGGTGAACATTCTTTGTACTCCCTCTATGGCAAGAATGTCTTTCATCAGATTAGGGGACCAAAACTGCACACAATACTCCAGGTGTGGCCTCACCAAGGCCTTGTACAACTGCAGTAGAATCTCCCTACTCCTGTACACGAATCCTCTTGCTATGAATGCCAACGTGCCATTCGCCTTTTTCACCGCCTGCTGTACCTGCATGCCCACTTTCAATGACTGGTGTACAATGACACCCAGGTCTCGTTGCACCTCCCCTTTTCCTAATCGTCCACCTTTCAAATAGTAATCTGTTTTCCTGTTCTTGCCACCAACGTGGATAACCTCACATTTATCCACATTAAATTGCATCTGCCATGAATTTGCCCACTCACCTAACCTATCCAAGTCACCCTGCATCCTCTTAGCATCCTCCTCACAGCTAACACTGCCGCCCAGCTTCGTGTCATCCACAAACTTGGAGATGCTGCATTTAATTCCCTCGTCTAAATCATTATTATATATTGTAAACAACTGGGGTCCCAGCACTGAGCCTTGCGGTACCCCACTAGTCACTGCCTGCCATTCTGACATCTACATCTGTAGAAATTTGCTACAGTCTTTGGAGACACACCAGATCTCTTCAAACTTCTAATGAAATATAGCTACTGTAGTGCCCTCTTTGTAATTGCATCAATATGTTGGGCCCCAATAGATCTTCAGAGATGTTGACACCTAGGAACTCGAAACTGCTCATCCCTCAATGAGGATTGGTGTGTGTTCCCTCGACTTCTCCTTTCTGAAGTCTACAATCAATACCTTGGTCTTACTGATGTTGAGTGCAAGGTTGTTGTTGCGACACCACTCAAACAGCTGATCTAACTCGCTCCAGTACGTCTCCTTGCCACCATCTGAAATTCTGCTAACAATAGTTTTGTCATTGGCAAATTTAGAGATGGTGTTTGAGCTGTGCCTAGCATCTTATTCATGAGTGGAGAGAGAGTAGAGCAGTTGGCTAAGAATGCATCCTTGAGGTGCACTGGTGTTGATTGTCAGTGAGGAGGAGATGTTATTTCTGAGGAGGGGATGATGGTATTGAATAAGTGTTGTAATCAATAAACAGAAGCCTGACATAGGTATTGCTATTATCTAGGTGGTCTAAGACCAAGTGGAGACCCAATGAAATCGTGTCATCTGGAGACCTAATGTGGTGATAGGCAAACTGCAGCGCAACCAGGTCCTTGCTCAGGCAGGAGTTGATTCTGGACATGACAAACGTCTTAAAGCACTTTATCACAGTAGATGTGAGCTCATCTGGACAACAGTCATGGAAGCAGCTTACCCTGCTCTTCTTGGGAACTGATATGATTGTCAATCTTTTGAAGCAGGAAGGAGTCTCCAGCCTGCAGCAGTGAGGGATTGAAGACGTCCTTGAGCACTCTCGCTATTTGGTTAGCACACTTTTTCAGTGCATAACCTGATGCGCCATTGGGAGGCCTTACGAGGATTCTCCCTCTTGAAAGATGTTCTGACATCTCCAAGTCAGAGATCACAGGGTCACCAGATGCTGCATGGGTTTCCACAGGTATAGTTTTATTCTCCCTTTCAAAGTGTACATTCAAGGTGTTGAGCTCATCTAGGAGAAGTATCACAGTCATTCATGATATTAGGTTTCACCTTGTAGGAAGTAATGCAAATGTTACCAGACATGTATCTAATTCAGTCTCAAATTTCAATCAGAGTTGTTTTTTGCTCTTAAAATAGCCTTTCTTAGGTTGTAAAGGAATGATTTCCTGGGACTGTGTTGCTTTCTATCTACAAATTTGACCCTCTAAATCACTCCAACTATTGGGAAATCTATTGTTTAGTCCCATCAACAGTAAAAATAGTGTTAAATGAAAATGCCACACTGAAGGTTTACAAAGCCCCTCCAGTTCCTTGAACCATCCAGAATAAATTAGCCAGTGAGTTTGATTGCAAGGAGGCTGACGAAATTCATTTCAAGGTTGAGAGGAGCCCATAGGCAATGCCAATGGTCCAAGTAGCCATTAAGAATGAGTCTGTCAGAGACCCTACCAATAGAGATTAATCAAAATCAATTCAATGAATGGAACAAGATGCTATCAAGGTATATTTGGCAGGTTAAAAGGCCTAGAGTTCGTCTCAAAACTTTGCAATTAGCAAGGGAAAAGGGGGGATGGGGCCTACCTTCTCTTAGAGATAATTATTTTGCAGCACAGTTGAGAGCTGTGATATGTTGGTGCAACCCATCATATGACGCTCAATGGATAAACATTGAGGAGCGGGTACTTCCCATCCCCATACAAGCAATTATGGCTGATAACAACCTGCAAAGTTACATAAATACTATTGATAACCCATGGGTGAAATTGACTCTTAAAATATGGAAAACTACTATAAAAGAATAGAACCTAGAGGGAGATATTGCAATTCTTAAATGGTGTGCATATGACTCGGATTTTACACCAAATAAATTGGATGATAGATTTAATGACTGGACAGCTAAAGGAATAACAGTTCTATGCAACATAATGAAAGAAGGAACACTGTTCAGTTTTGAAATGCTTAAAGAGAAACACTTATTAGAAAAACAAGATTTCTATTGGTATTTACAGATGCGACAATATGTTAATAAGACGCTTAAAAATGTAACCAAGGCAAGTACATGCTTGATAGAGCTCTTTAGAAAAGCATATAATACAGATAATGGTAGTAGAATCATTTCAAGCATGTATAAGGGGTTGTCAAATCTTAAAACACATTCGACTTCATACATTAAAACAAAATGGGAGAAGGAAGGAGGGATAATTATATCTGAGGAAGAATGGACAACAATATGGAGGTATCAATGGAAGTGTACCAGTTCACAGAAATGGAGGGAGTTTGGATGGAAAAACTTGATAAGATATTTTATTACACCCTCTCAGAAATCCCATTATGATAGTAACCTCCCTGTTTGCTGGAGAAATTGTGGAAATCAAAGGGACTGCCCTGTTATCAAAAACTATTGGAGGGGGATACACAATGCTCTACAAGACATCTTTAAATATGAAATACCCTTAGAGAGTAAGACCAAATATTTTGGATATATACCTCAAGAATGGTTGCAAAGAGATAAATATTTAATGAATATACTGTTGGTGGCTGGTAAAAAGACTCTTACTAGGAAATGGTTATCACGGGAGAGCCCAACTTTAAATACATGGATGGAAATTACAATGGACATTTACAAAATGGAGAAGATAACAGCATCTGTTAATCATAAGCTCAAACAATTTGATTCATACTGGGAAAAATGGTTTAACTACATAATGCCTCATAGGCCTGATTTTATTCTCACAAATCAATGAATCTGTTGCAAAAAAAGATCACTCCCTACTTGTACATAATTCTTTCTTTTTGCTTGTTTTTTTCTTTCCACTCTTTTCTATAAGTGTATACCTCAGATAAATCCTTTGTGGAGATTTGTGATATATATGATTATATGATATATATGTACAATGTCTGAAATACATCTTATGGAAATGTTTGATGATGAACTTCAATAAAAAAATAAGTTACAAAAAAAAAGAATGAGTCTGTCAGGTTCTGCAGTGACTTTATGATGCTGAAAGTCGATCAATACACTCTGCTCAGGATAGCAGATATCTTTGCAAACCTTTCTGGAGGAAAACACTTCAGTAAAGTGGACAAAGCTGAATCCTACCAACAGATGTGGATAGAAGAAGAGTCCAAAGTGTTTTCCATCATAAAGACTCACAAAGGGCTTTATCACTATAATAGGCTTGTTTCTAGAGTAGCGTCTGCATGTGCACTCTGGCAGAAAGCAATTGACTGGGTGCTGCAAGGCTGCCCAGGCACTCAGTGTTACCTGAATGACATCTTTGTTACTGATAAGAATGTCTTTTCTCACTGCTGCCATCAGATAGAAGGTACAAGTGCCTCAGGCCTTGCACCACTGGGTTCAAGAACAGTTATTATCCCTTGAACATGAGGCTCTTGAACAAAAGAGATTGAACTACATTCATTCTATTTCTGGTGGTTTCCACAACCAATTATCTCACTTTAAGGACTTTTTATCTTGTCATTTCATGCTCACATTAGTTATTGCTATTTATTAATATTTGCATTTGCAGTTTGTCGTTCATTGATCCTGCTTACAGTTACTGGCCTATAGATTTGCTAGGTATGCCCACAGGAAAAAGGATCTTTGTATGTGGTGAAATGTATGTATTTTGATAATAAATTTTACATTGAACTTTGAACTTTGTCAAGAAACATCTCAAAACTCTCAACTGTATAAAAAGATTAGAGGATAAAGGGTTTAGCTCATTAAGAGTGAATTCTTTAAACCAAGCATCACTTACTGTGATCACATCATCGATGCCCAAAATTTACACAAGTGTGCCCAGAAAATTCAAGCACTGGTGGATGCCCCGGGGCCAAAGGATGTGTCACAGTTATAGTGCTTCTTAGGATTTGTCAATGACTATAATAGATTCCTGCCAAACCTGGCTGCTGAGCTCCACCCCTTGATCTCTGTGCTGCAGATCAGGAAGAAAAGGCAATGGAGCAACCAGTATGATGTGGCTTTCCAAAAGACAAAGGCAATGGTGGCATCAGACAATATTCTCAGACATTATGAAGAATAGTGAAGCTTGCCTGTGATGCCTCAGCTTATGGTCTAGTAGCAGTCATGGCACCGGTTATGACGACCGAAGCAATTGCCCCATAGTCTTTGCATGACGTACTCTTACTGCTGCTGTAGAGAAAACTTACACACAGATTGAGAGTGGCCTTTAGTCTAGTTTGGGGTGTAAAACATTTCAACTAGTACTTGTATGAGAGAGAGTTTATCCTCATTACCAACCATTAACCTCTGATGTCCATTTTCTGTCCACAGAAGGCGTTCCACTAAAAGCAGCAGTATGAACGTAGAGATGGGCTCTGCTTCTTGGAGAACACAATTACAAGGGTGAATTCAAGAGAATGACTAATCCTGGAAATGCTGCTGGATTGAAATGTTTACCCTTGTAAAAAGAAATAGCTGAAAAATTTACAAAGAGGACCCTCGTCTTGGCATACAATATTCTCCCTAATGCAAATTGAAAGTCTCCCTATTTATTTGTCTCCTCCTTTATCTACTCTGATTTTATCTACTCTGATTTGCCTCAAGACAGCAAGCACCTCCTCCTCTTTAATCTGTATAGGTTCCATGACCTCACTACTTGTTTGCCTTATTTCCATAGACGCCTTGCCAGTTTCCTTAGTAAATACAGATGCAAAAAACCAATTTAAGATCTCCCCCATTTCTTTTGGTTCCATGCATAGCCAACCACTCTGATCTTCAAGAGGACCAATTTTATCCCTTACTATCCTTTTGCTCTTAATATACCTGTAGAAGCTCTTAGGATTATCCTTCATTTTGACTGCCAAAGCAACCTCATATCTTCTTTTAGCCTTCCTGATTTCTTTCTTAAGTATTTTCTTGCACTTCTTATACTCCTCAAGCACCTTATTTGCTCCTTGTTGCCTATACCTGTCATACATCTCTCTCTTCTTCTTTATCAGATTTCCAGTATCCCTTGAAAACCAAGGTTCCTTATTCTTATTCACTTTGCCTTTAATCCTGACAGGAACATACAAGCTCTGCACTCTCAAAATTTCTCTTTTGAAGGTCTCCCACTTACCAATCACATCCTTGCCAGAGAACAGCCTGTCCCAATCCATGCTTTTTAGATCCTTTCTCATTTCTTCAAATTTGGCCTTTTTCCAGTTTAGTACCTCAACCCGAACACCAGATCTATCTTTATCCATGATCAAGTTGAAACTAATGGCGTTATGATCACTAGACCCAAAGTGTTCCCCTACACACACTTCTGCCACTTGTCCTAACACATTTCCTAATAAGAAATCTAATATTGCATCCTCTCTACTTGGTACCTCTATATATTGATTTAGAAAACTTTCCTGAACACATTTTACAAACTCTAACCCATCTAGACCTTCAACAGTTTGGGACTCCCAATCAATATGTGGAAAATTAAAATCCCCTAATATCACAACTTTATGTTTCCTGCAGTTGTCTGCTATCTCTCTGCAGATTTGCTTCTCCAATTCTCGCTGACTATTGGGTGGTCTATAATGCAACCCCATTAATGTGGTCATAACTTTCCTGTATCTCAGCTCCGCCCATATGGCCTCAGTAGACAAGCCCTCTAATCTGTCCTGCCAAAGCACTGCTGTAATATTTTCCCTGACTAGCAATGCCAACACCCCGCCCCCCCACCCTTCATCCCTCTGCCTCTATCACGTCTGAAACATCGGAACCCTGGAACATTAAGCTGCCAGTCCTGCCCCTCCTGTAGCCAAGTTTCACTAATGTCTATAATGTCATAATTCCATGTGTCAATCCATGCCCTCAGCTCGTCTGCCTTCCCCACAATACTCCTCGCATTAAAATAGACACACCTCAGAAGATTATTACCACCACACACAACCCTTCTATTTGTGACTTTGCATGAACTTTTTACATCATTTATTTTCACCCCCGCTCCACTATCTGCTCTGGCACTCTGGTTCCCATCCCCCTGCAAATCTAGTTTAAGCCCTCCCCAACAGCACTAGCAAACCTCCCTGCAAGGATATTGGTCCCCCTGTAGTTTAGGTGTAACCTGTCTCTTTTGTACAGGTCCCACTTGCCCCAGAAGAGGTCCCAATGATCCAAAAATCTGAAACCTTGCCCCCTACACCAGCTCCTCAGGCACATGTTAATCCTCCAGAGCATCCTACACTTACCCTCACTGACACGTGACACAGGTACCAATCCTGAGATTACTACCCTTGAGGTCCTGCTTTTTAACTTCCTACCAAGCTCTCTATACTCACTCTTTAGGACCTCCTCACTCTTTCTTCCTACGACATTGGTACTGATGTGTACCATGACATCTGGTTGCTTGCCCTCCCACTTCTGAATGCTGTGCACGTGATCAGAGACATCCCTGACCCTGGCACCCAGGAGGCAACAAACCATCTGGGAGTCTCTGTCACGACCACAGAACCACTTGTCTGTGCCTCTAACTATCGAGCCCCCTATCACTACCGCTCTCCTCTTCTTCCACCCTCCCTTCTGCACTGCAGAAGCAGACTCAGTGCCAGAGATCCAGCTGCCACAGCTTGTCCCAGGTAAGTCATCCCCCTCAATGGTATCCAAATCGGTATACTTGTTTTTGAGGGGAATGGCCATAGGGGAATCCTGCTCTGCCTGCCCTTCCCCTTCCCTTGCCTGATGGTAAGCCAATTACCTGTGCCCTGCTCCTTTGGCGTTGCTACCTCCCTGAAATTCCTGAATGATCCAAAGGTCGTCCGGCTCTGCTCCAGTTCCCTAACGCGGTCTGTTAGGAGCCGCAGCTGGATGCACTTCTTGCAGGTGTCGTTGTCAGGAACACTGGAGATCTCCCTGACCTCCCACATCCTGCAAGAGGAGCATTCCACCATCCTGCCTGGCCACTCTCTCTAAACTTACTAGTTAAAAAAGAAATCGAATGAGAAAGAAAACAACAACAACTTACCGGAACCTACCCTCACCTCTGCCTGTTCACGCCGAAGCCTGTTGAGCCAAAGCCGTCCCACTCTGACTCAGACCACTCCGACGATGGCTGCTTCGCTGGACAAAACTTCTTTTATAGTGCGCTAGCTGACCAGCTGTCTTCAGCTCCTCCGTTCCCAATTGTTTGGCTGTTTAAAAAACTGAAAAAGCCCGCAAATCCTCTCTTTCTCAAGCTCTGACTTGTAATATTAAAGACAGTAATTCATAATGTGCTCATCCAGTTTATTGTGTATGGTGACCACTAAGAAACCACTGATGAGGAGTCCCTAGCTCCTGCAGTCCATCTAGTTTATTCTTAGCATAAAACTGTTAGTTGTCTAATAATCAATCAGTGTAATCCTCATCATGTGAAGAGTTAAAGGGGTATTTTGAAGACTTAGTCACATCTTGCATATGTTGCAAAGTTGAAATTAAATCAATCTTAAATTTATGGTGTTTAAGTCTGGCAGCTCAGCAGTATTCTAGAATGCTATTGCTAATTGTGCAGTAAACCTGCAATCTGACATTGAACAGCATAGGCCATATATGTCAAACTCAAGGCCCGCGGGCCAAATCCGGCCCGCGGTGGAATTATCTTTGGCCCGCGAGATAATATCTAATTACTATTAAAGCTGGCCCCAGTAATCGAAGCGCCTATGGCGTATGATATGGCTAATGCTGAGTTTATTCAGGTACCAGGTTTTCAGGGTTTTTAGTGTTTATTCGGCAGTCTTGCTCGGCAGTCTTCTTAATAAGAAACGGAATTTGTAAAGTGAAACACTTTGTAGTTATAGCAGAGACTGAGACACATGAGAGCAGGCTGAAAAAACGGAGGCAACGAAAGCTGCGTTCGCACGCGTCCGACTGATCCGGCCCGCATGAAGCTGCATTTTGCTCAATCCGGCCCGTGACCTAAAATGAGTTTGACACCCCTGGCATAGGCTAATAGTAGTGAGAAATCACTAATTTCCTTGTAATTTGTACAAATAATTTTGAAATTGTGTAATTAAATAACCAAATGGCAGCAGTTAGCCCCAAAACATTAATTCTATTTCTCTCTCCACAGATGCTGCCTGAGCTGTTGAGTATTTCCAGTATTTTCTGTTTTTATCTCAGTGACTCATTTGACTGTGCTACAGTCCTCACAGTGTTAAATGAGTTGATATCCAGGATGTGATAGCCATTCAGATAATTGTGTTACAGGCTAGCAGTCATAGTTTTGGAACAAGGGTCATGAATTTCAATTCCATCATAGACAGCTCAAATTCAGTGGAATATATTTTATCTAAAAAGATAATTTACTCTCAATTACACAAGCATGAAACTTCTAAATTATTGTAACTGACAGCCAACTTGCCAAATCCTTCAGAACAGGAAATGTGCTCTTGATGTATATATGAGTGTCGTTCCATCATTGCAATTGTTTCTTAACCATTTCCTCAGTTCAGGAACAATTAGGAATGGAAAATAAATAACAGTAGCACAATGAAGTTCACATCTTGTGAACAAAAACACCAACTATTTCCAACCTAAAACTTCTGAATATAAGCAATTTCAATGTACTCTTGTTTTACAGTGTAACTTTCAAACCGGGCTATGTAGAGGTTAAAACACATTGAGGATAGTCTCTGAAGTAGAAATGTGTGCTGCCTTAAGAAAAATTCAAAAAACCTAAGTAGATTTCCTCCAGCCAGGTTTATAATATTTCACATCATCTGAGACCCCTTTATCAGGAAAAATGTCAGAATGTTTTTGTAAAACATGTAGCTGGTCAGTTAATCACCAATGCGGGTATCTTAGAGTTAAATGAGCAAACATGATCATTGTGATGCCCTGAGATCTTTAAGAATAGTGAACTAACAAGCTTCTCTTTGAAAACAACATCTCCACAGGATTTTCTGACCATCTGCCTGAATGTAAATCTTCAATCAGTGAGTCATTAAGAGCAGATGCTTGTTACAGAAAACAGCTGCAACAGCTAATGTTTTGTTTCTCTGCTGATTCCAATCTTCATCAATCAATCGTTCTGGTTGCAAAATCTCTGTAACTTTGAACCCCAGTCAGCAGATCTCCAATAATACATCACTGGGCAAATAGTAATTTGATAGAGCTTTGATAAAATGTTAGTTGTACATTCAGGTACTCCTGAACACTTTGGATTGATCATCATTTGCAACCCCTTCCCCAACTCTCTCAACTCACCAATCTGTAGTTCTGGCAGTCAAAAATATTTCTTTCCTAATCAAAAGTAAAATCAAGGTTACACAAAACAATTTTTGACAGCGAATCTGGAGACTAGTCATTGCAATTTGCGAATTGTTGTTTTATCAATTATCATGATATTTAATAATGGCGACATTTTCAGGTAGGCCTCCTGTGCTATTATTCTGCAGGGTCAGAGTTGAGACTGCTTCTTTTCACATTATACAGTATGTTAGTGATCCGGATGACAAATTTAATGGCATTGTGGCTTGTGGATGATACAAAGACAGGTGAAGGGCAGGTAGTGTTTTGGAAGCAGGGGGTCTGTAGAAGGGCTTGGAAGAATGGGCAAAGAATGGAATACAATTTAGGGAATTTTATTTATTTAGAATTACAGTGCAGAACAGGTCCTCCTGGCAAACCAACTTGCACTGCCCAGCAACCCACTGATTTAATTCTAGCCTAATCACAGGACAGTTTACAATGACCAATTAACCTACTAACTGGCATATCTTTGGAATGTGGGAGGAAAATGGGGCGACTGTAGGAAACCCATGTCTTCATGGGGAGAATGTAAAAACTTCTTACAGACAGTGCCAGAAGTAAACTCCAAACTTTCACACCCTGGGTTGTAATAGTGAT
Organism: Hemitrygon akajei; assembly: GCF_048418815.1. Lineage (NCBI taxonomy): Eukaryota > Metazoa > Chordata > Chondrichthyes > Myliobatiformes > Dasyatidae > Hemitrygon > Hemitrygon akajei. The sequence continues at coordinate 141,540,155 of NC_133126.1, forward strand.
GTAACCACTATGCTGCTGGGGCACCCCAAGTGTATGGTCATGAACTTTGGTAGAAATAATAAAGGCACAGACTCTTTTCTAAACAGGGAGCAAATTCAGAAATCAGAGGTGCTAAGGGATCCTTAGTGAAGAATTCCCTAAAGGTTAATTTACAGGTTGAGTTGCTAGTAAGAAAGCCAAATGCAATTTTAGCATTCATTTCAAGAGGATTAGAATTTAAAAAAAGCAAGGATGTAATGCTGAAGCTTTATGAGAGATTGGTCAGACTGCAGCTGAAGTATTTTGAGCAGTTTTGGGACTCTTATCTAAAAAAAAGTTATGCTGGCATTGGAGATGGTCCAGAGGAGGTTCACAAGAATGATCATGGAAATGAAAGGGTTAATGCATGAGGAGCATTTGATCGCTCTGGGCCTGTACTTGCTGAAATTTTTAATTTGAGGTGGTATTTTAATGAAACCTATCGAATATTGAAAGGGCAAGATAGAGTGGACATGGAAAGGATGTTTCCAATAGTAGGGGAGTCTAGGACCAGAGGGCACTGCCCCACAATAAACGGACATTCCTTTAGAACAGAGATGAGGAGGAATGCCTTTAGCAAGAGGGTAGTGAATCTGTAGAATTCATTGCCGCAACCGGCTGTGGTAGTTGATACTTTCTTGATTAGTAAGGGCTTCAAAGGCAATGGGAAGAAGGCAGGAGAATGGGATTGAGAGGGATAATAAATCATGATCAAATGCTGGCACAGGCTCAATGGGCTGAATGGTCTAACTTTGCTCCTATGTCTTATGGCTTATTTCAAATATATATGGATTCTATGCTACATTAGGACAAACTATTTAATCCAAATATAAGATGTTTTTACAGTTTATTCATAATTAAACATCACCCTAGATAATAATGAAAATTTAAACACTGACAATCACAGATATGTACAACACAGCAAGCAGATTCTTCATGTTACAGAAATGGTTTATAGCAATGACCTTTTGTACAATAAGGATAATGTTATAAAGAGTGCTGTTCAGAATCATATATTTGTCACTTTTACTATCAACCAACATTAGCTCCATTGTGGTTTAAATAATGTGCTTTAACACATCAACCATTACAATTGGGGTTTTAAGCCTGCATGGAATTTTTGTATAATGGATTATAACCACAATAGAAAATAAACCTTCCACAGTGTAATTCTCTAAGATGTACAATGGGAGTATTTTTGTGCATTATATCACTATAATATGATATTTGAAAGTTAACATTTCTGGGATTAAATAGATTAGAACAGTGATGTCAAAACAATGAGAGCAAGTGCAGATCCATGTACATCTGCAGGAAGTGCATCAAACTGACCAGGTCAAAGAGTTAGATCTGGAGTTTGATGTACTCAGGTTTATTTGTGAGGCTGAAGATATTATAGACGAGACTTCTGGATAGGTGGTCACACCCAGAGTTCAGGCTTCGGGCAGTGGATGGGTGACCACCAGAAGAGGTAAAGGGGTTAAGAAGTCTGTGCAGGGTTCCCCTGTGGCCATTCCCCCTCAGCAACAAGTATGCCCCTTTGGGTACTGTTGGCGGGGTGGGGAATGACCCATCAGATCACAGGCAGGCTGATGGCACTGTGGCTGGCTCTGAGGCTCAACAGAGAAGGGTAAGGTCTGGCAGTGCAGTCGCTGTAGGGGACTCGATAGCTAGCGCGACTGAAAGGAGATTCTGTGGTTACAAAGAAACATCAGGATGGTGCATTGTCTCCCGGATGCGAAGGGGAGGGGGTGCAGCCAGAGGAAAGCAGTGCATGTTGCCACCATGTGACGTAGGCAGAAAAGGGAAAGAGGTCCGACACAGTGAGTATACAGGGCTGGAAAGAGGCTGAAGAGAAGGACCCTCCAAAGTTGTAGCCTCAGGATTATTCCCTGTGCCACCGGCTAGTGCAGGTAGGAATGGGGCAATAGCACAGATGAATGAGTGGCTGCGGAGATGGTGTAGGGGACAGGGTTTCAAGTTCATGGATCATTGGAACCTTTTCTGTGGAAGGGGTGACCTATACAAGAGGGACAGGTGGCACCTGAACTGGAGGGAAACTAATATCCTGGTTGGTAGGCTTGCTGATGCTACTTTGGAGGGTTTAAACTAGTTTTGCAGGGGGTTGGGAACCAGAGCCCCTGTTTAGTAAGTAAAGGATTGGACCTGAAGGTAGATGTCAGGTAAAGTATGAAAAGGCAAAATCAAAATAACGGGTATGATGGTTTGGATAGTTTGAAGTGTGTATATCTTAATGCTAGGAGTATTATGGGTAAGGGTGATGAATTTAGAACATGGATCAATACGTGGAACTACAATGTTCTTGCCATTTCCAAACCTCGGTTGAGAGAGGGGCAGAAATGGGTGATTAATGTACCAGGTTTTTGAAAAGATAATGGAGGAGGAAAAAAGAGGGTGAAGAGTTGCACTACTAATCAGGGACAATATTATCGCTGCACTCAGGGGAAACATAATGAAGTGATCACACACTGAGTCCATTTGGGTGGAACTCAGGTATAGGAAGGGTGCAATCGCACTGATGGGATTGAAATACAGACTGCAAATAGCCACCAGGACATTGAGGAACAGATATATATTCAGATTAAGGAAATGTGCAAAAATAGTAGGGTTGTTGTCATGGGGGATTTCAACTTCCCTAATATAAACTGGGACTGTCTTAGTGTAAATGGGGCAGAATGTATTAAATGTATCCAGGAAGGTTTCTTAAATCAATATGTAGATGGTCCAATGAGAGGAGGACCTGGTGTTGGTTAATGAGCTTGGCCAAGTGACTGATCTTCCAGTGGGTGAGCAGTTAGGGAACAGTGACCACAAATCTTTTACTTTCAGGATAACTGTAGATAAGGATAGGTCTGGTCCTTGTGGGAGAGTTTTAAATTGGAGTAGGGCAAATTATGAGAACATTAGGCAGGAGCTAAGAAGCATTAATTGGGAACACCTTTTCTCTGGCAAGTCCACATCAGACATGTGGAGGTTATTTAAAGATCAATTGCACAAAGTACAGGAAAGGCATGTTCCTGTTAGAAGGAATGACGGGGATGGAAAGATAAGAGAACCTTGGATATCCAGAAAAGTCGTGAATTTAGTCAAGAAGAGAAAGGAAAAGTATGTAAATCTTAGGATGTTAGGAACAAATGAAACACATGAAGAGTGTAAAGAAGCCAGAAAAGAACCAAAGAAGGGAACTATGAAAGCCAGGAGTGGCCAGGAAAAGTCCTTGGCAAGCAGGATTAAGGTGAATCCCAAGGCATGCAATGCATATATCAAGAGCAAGAGGACAACTTGTGGGAGGGCGGGACCACTCATGGATAAAGGGGGAACATTTGCTTGGATGGATAGAGGTAAATGAAGTACTTAATGAGAACTTTGCCTCAGTATTTACCAAGGAAAAGGATACAGAGGACCAGGAGATCAGTGCTGAGTGTATAAATATGTTAGGGCATTTAGAGATCAAGGAGGAGTAAGTGTTGGGCCTCCTGATTAGTATTAATCCCCAAGGCCTGATGGGATTTACACCAGGTTATTGAAGGAAGCAAGGAACAAGATTGCTAGGCCCTTGACCTGTATCTTCATGTCCTCTCTAGCCACAGGTGAGTTTCAGGAGGGCTGGCAAGTGGCTAATGTTGTACCTCTACTTAAGAAGGGAACAAGAGAAAATCCTGGGAACTATACACCGGTGAGTCTCAAGTCAGTTGTAGGGAAATTTCTGGAAAAAATTCTTAGTGATAGGATCTATGAGCTTTTGGAATCCCATGGCCTAATTAGAGAGAGCCGGCATAGCTTTGTGCGTGGCAAGTCATGCCTTGCCAACTTAATTGAGTTTTTTAACAAGGTGATGAGAGAGATTGATGAGAGTAGGGCAGTGGATGTTGTTTACATGGATTTTAGTAAGGCCTTTGACAAAGTCCCTCATGGGAGGCTAATCTGGAAGATTGAAATGATTGGGGTCAGTGGCGAATTGGCTGCTTGAATTCAGAACTGGCTTGCACATAGCTGGAGGTCTATGATTAGTGGAGTTCCACAAGGATCTGTGCTGGAACTTCTGCTGTTTGTGATGAATATAAATGACCTCAATGAAAAAATAGGTGAGTGGGTTAGTAAATTTGTGGATGATACCAAGATTGGTGGAGTTATGGATAGTGTAGAAGACTGCAAAGAATATAGGTCAGTTGCAGATATGGGCTGAGAAATGGCAGATGGAGTTTAACCCAGATAAATGTGAGGTGCTGCTCCTCAGCAGGGCAAATGCAAGGAGACAGTACACTGTTAAGGGCAAGATCCTTAACTGTGTTGCTGAGCAGAGAGATCTTGGAATCCAAGTTTATAGCTCATTGAAAGTAGCTATACAGGTCAATAAGGTGGTTAAGAAGGCTTATGGAATGCCTGCTTTTATTAGTCGAAGCACTGAGTTCGAAAGTCAGGAGGTTATGTTGCAACTTTATAAAACTCTGGTTAGGTCACATCTGGAGTATTGCATACAGTACTGGTTGCCCCACTATCGGAAGGATGGTGAGGCTTTGGAGAGGGTGCAGAAGAGGTTTATCAGGATACTGCCTGGTGTAAAGGACATGTGCTATCTTGAGAGGCTGGATAAACTTCAGTTGTTTTCTCTGGAGTGTCAGAGGCTGACGGAAGATCTGATAGTGGTTTACAAGATTATGAGAGGCGTAGATAGAGTGGACAGACAGTATCTGTTCACCATTGTCGAAGTGTCTAAAACCAGAGGACATGCATTGAAGGTGAGAGGGGATAGTTTCAAAAAGGATGTGAGGGGTAGGTTTTTTACTCAGAGAGTTATGGGTGTCTGGAATGCACTGGCTGCTATGGTGATAGAGGCAAATACATTGGAGGCTTTTAAGAGACATTTGGAAAGGCACATGAATGTCAGGAAGATGGAGAGATATGGATGTGCTGTAGGCAGGAGGGATTAGAGTCTGGGTGGTTTTGATTTGCTTTTTAGCTGCTTCAGCACAATACTGTGGGCCAAATGGCCTATTTCTGTGTGGTACTGTTCTATGTTGTATGGTTGAATAATCGAAGTACATGATTAAAAGATTTTCGGGTCTATCAAATTCATAGTTACGAATAATGCCCAACATTTCCAACAAAAAATTTCATATTTACCATCATGAAGTTTAGAGAAGAAATTCAAAACCAGGGAGCCAAGGCAGTGTTGGAACAATCATTTCAACATTCAGTTCTGTCTTCACAAAGCAGGAACCAAATAATCTCCCTCAAAATGCTGGGGAACAAAGGGTCTAGTCAGAGGGAAGAACTAAATGAAATCAGTACTAGCAAGGAAGGAATGTTGAGGAAACTGAAATAAATACTAATAATTGCAAAGCCCTGATAGTCTGCATCCCGGAGGACTTAAAGAAGCAGCCCCTCAAATAGTGGATGCATTGCTGTTCATGTTTAGACTCTGGGAACAGTTCCAATGGATTGAATAGCGGCCAATGTAACAATAATATTAAAAAAAAGAGGCAGAGAGTCAGTGGGGACAGGTTAATTTGATATTGGAGGTGGGAAAAACGCTTGAGTTCATCATAAAAGTTGCCAGGACACATAGAGAAGGGTGACTGGATTGGACAAGTCAACAGGGATTTGTGAAATGGAAATTACACTTGACAAATTCACCAGAATGCTTTGAGAAGGTAGCAGCAGAAGAGATGAGTGGGAACTAGTAGATTTGGGCTTTGGAGTTTCAGAAAGCTTTTAATAGATTAGCAAGCAAAAGTACATGGAATTGGCAATACAGGCCATCCTTGTGTTGTGGCCATTCGAAACACAGAGATTTGCTCTTAACAAATTCATAATCACTACCTAAATACTGGAGATGCAGGAGAAAAATCACTCTTATGGAATCTATGAGGGGAAATATTATATACATGAATATAAACTGTGAAAGATACAATAAATTTTATTTTGTCCAACTCCCATTTTTTGACACAGGCACAGATAATGTGTGTTTTTTGATGAAGTAGGTTCATTTGCTGTCTAGCAGGGTTTTTTTATTCTCAAGAGTTTTTCATGTTATTTACCATCAAGGTGTCTGAAACAGAGCCAGAATGTTTAAGTGCAAGTTGTAAATCTAAACATCCACATTATTTGTTGTGAGTTATATCATTAAACAGATAAATTCACTATATATTTAAGCATTTATGTCTCAAACTGAAGACAGGAATGTGGTAAACATCTGCAATCATTAATCTCTCCAACCTCAGCTGTTTACTACTTAAGATTGTCTTCCCGCCGCTGTCTGTAAGGAGTCTGTACATTCTCTCAGTCATTGGGTGGATTTCCTCTGGGTGCTCCGATTTCCTCACACAGTGCAAAAATCTCCTGGTTGGTAGGTTAATTGGTCATTGTAAATTGACCCGTGATTAGGCTAGGGATAAATCAGGAGTTGCTAGGCAGCACCACCTGAGGGGCTGGAAAGGCCTATTTGATAGATAGATAGATAGATAGATACTTTATTCATCCCCATGAACATTTTTTCCAATGTCCCATACACTTGTTGTAGCAAAAACTCATTACATACAATACTTAACTCAGTAATAATATGATATGCATCTAAATCACTAACTCAAAAAGCATTAATAATAGCTTTAAAAAAAAAAGTTCTTAAGTCCTGGCAGTTGAATTGTAAAGCCTAATGGCATTGGGGAGTATTGACCTCTTCATCCTGTCTGAGGAGCATTGCATCGACAGTAACCTGTCGCTGAAACTGCTTCTCTGTCTCTGGATGGTGCTATTCCTGCACAAGGCATCTGTGTTGGCAGTCCAGTCTAGCTTCTCGTCCAACTGTACTCCCAGATACTTGTATCTGTTCCACATTGTATCTCAATAAAAAAAATACCAGATTCCAAATCATATCACTGAAGTTAACCCCCACCCCACTCCCACTCCCACTCCAACTGCTTATCTGAGACAAATGAGGAGACATTTCTTCACTCAGGAATCAGTGTTTCTGTAGAATTCTGTACTACAGAAAATAATTGAAGATAAATCATGAAATATGTTCATGAGAAAGTTAGAAAAAGGATAGGAAACTGATGTTTGGGGTAGAAGATCAACTATCAAATGGTCAAAAATGATTGAGGACAAATGCCTTATTTCTGCTTCTATTCTACATAACCTTGTGATTAAATTTCAGTTCCTTCAGGTTGCAACGTGGCGTGTCTGAATACGTTTGATCTGTTATGTTGTATTTACTGTGTAATCTTGATGTTATTACGTGTAATCTTGATGTTATTACTTCATGCTGACTTATTCTTCTTTTCTCAGAACAGACTCATTTAGCAGGCGTCTTTTCCCATGACACAGTTAATGCTTCGTCAGCTGTGAATGGACAAGAATCTCAGAGTTCTACTCTACATACATACTTTGATAACAAATGTAACTTTGAGCCTTTAAATTGATTTGACTTTATTACCTTCATCCTTCATATACATGAGGTGTAAAAATATTTACATTACGTTTCCATCTAAGTGTGCAATGTGCAATTTATAGTAGTTTATAATGAATATGATGTGCAACAGGATAGTCAGTATAACATAGAAATACAGTTGTGTCAGCATGAATTAATCAGTCTGATGGCCTGGTGGAAGAAGCTGTCCTGGAGCCTGTTGGTCCTGGCTTTTATGCTGCAGTACAGTTTGCCAGATGGTAGCAGCTGGAGCAGTTTGTGGTTGGGGTGTCTCAGGTCCCCAATGATCCTTCGGGCCCTTTTTACACACCTGTCTTTGTAAATGTCCTGAATCATGGGAATTTCACATCTACAGATGAGCTAGGCTGTCCGCTCCACTCTCTGCAGAACCCTGCGATTGAGGGAAGTACAGTTCCCATAGCAGGCAGTGATGCAGCCAGTCAGGATGCTCTCAATTCTGCCCCTGTAGAAAGTTCTTGGGATCTGGGGAGCCCACAGCAAACTTCCTCAACTATCTGAGGTGAAAGAGGCACTGTTGTGTCTTTTTCACCACACAGCCGGTATGTGCAGACCACGTGAGATCCTTGGTGACGTTTTTGCCAAGGAACTTAAAGCTGTTCACCCTCTAAATGCCAGATCCATTGATGACAATAGGGGCTAGCTTGTCTCCATTCCTCCTTTAGTCCACAACCAGCTCCTTTGTTTTTGCAACATTGAGGGAGAGGTTGTTTTCTTGACACCACTGTGTCAGGGTGATGAATTCTTCTCTGTAGGCAGTTACAAGTACCACAGTTACAAGGGCAGATCTCCACACAGAGCAGAATTGATTGGGTTGGCATAATATCCAATATCATAGGCAACATTCAACATGTTCTACTGGCAGCTGTAAAATAAAGAATGAACGTGATTATGCAAGAACTTTCTCATACTTGGTGAAGTCTGTGCTGCTTACTATCAGGTTAGTATGTTTAAAATCTAGTAGATTAATAAATCGTGATTTACATTTTATGAATCTATGCACTCTGTGCAATCTTGTCATACATATCATAGTGTTCTGATATTACCACTTTCATTGCATAGTGTTTCCCCTATTACTGGTGATGGGTTAACAGGCCTGCAGTTCCTGCTCTCTTCATTGCTCCTTCTTTACTTAGTCAGTGTACATATACTAGTCTCCACTCCACAGGAACCCAAGGTAATCAGAATGTGTTTTTTTATATATTTGGGAGATTCATTGGCAGGACATTGCCCAGAGGGAGGTTGTACAGAGGTATCTAGAACTGGCATTCAGCATGTTTAAGACAGAGGTCAGTTTACTGAATAACAAAGCCATCTTTGCTTGTAGGTTTAAGTTAGATGGAGGAAAATGGTGTTGTTCTACACTGAGAGGAAAATATGCACAAGATAATAACTGTTTTAGATATGGTAAATATAAAGAGACTGCATGGGAAAAAAAACTTTTTGAGGACTAAGTAACACGCATTCAAAGTTTTAGAGCACACAAGGGATGCGAGCAAAATCAATTTTGTGCCGAGAGTATTTATGGACTTGAATTCACTGCCTTTAGGGTGTTGGGACAGAGACATCAGAGCCTTCAACACAGAATTGTATTGCAATGAAGGACAATTTAGAAGAATACGGAGTAAAAGCAAATTGGTACTGGAAAGATTGCTCTAAAAGGAGACAGCATGGACCTAATGGGCAGAATGGCTTCTTCTGTACCTCTGTGATTCTGTAACCTCATTTCCTTATTAATGAATTACCTGGAATAGTTTAATATTTCTGTCTGATGACAGCAGATTAAAGGATGTGGTTATCCTAATGACAATGCTTCAAAGGCTGGTTCTTGAAAGTGCTTCTAAAAGATTTTAATGAATTACTTTGAAAAGAAAGGTCACTGCTCTTGTAACATGAATTGATCACTTCTGAAGTTTTATGTGCCTCCTCCATTTTAATTTCATTTATTGAGTGATTTATCATAAGTATTGAAATGATTGTTATTCTGTTTCCATGGTGAGTCAAATTCCCCGGGGGAATAAATTAACTCTATTAGGGTTTAGAATGTTAAAAAATGCCCAAAATGCATACAAAAGGAACTGGAAAATGGACTGATATAAGGTCATTGATTTGAAATAATGGCCTGGATTTTGCCGTGGGTTCTGAAGTTCGTAATTCATCCTGTTGATAGTTGTCCAGCCTGTCTCTGGTGATTTCTAACAATTAGTATCTAGATGGACTGGAGAATCTTAGACCAAGCTTCTGTGGTGAGTTTGAGCAGAAAAAAATACAGGGGACAAAGCAGGTTCAATGAGGCAAACGAAGTGTTCAAGTGATTTTATTTATTTTATTTAGAAATAAAGCATGGAGCAGGCCCTTCTGGTCAAATGAGTTGCATCGCCCAGCAATCTCCCTATTTAACCCTAGCCTAATCACAGGACAATTTACATTGACCAATTAACCTACTAATCTGTACGTCTTTGGAATGTGGGAGGAAACCAGAGCACCTGGAAGAAACCCACACATTCACAGGGAGGTTGTACAGACTCTTTAAAGACAGTGTCTGAATTAAACTCCAAACTCTGGTGCCTGATCTTTAATAGTGTCGTGCTAACAATATTTTAATTTTTACTTTCTAAAAATATACAATTCTAATTTTTAACAAAAAGCTATTACTCAATGGTCCAAATTTTTCAAGGGCAGAGGGGTCATTCAATATTAATTATCATTTTTTGCTGTTGAAAAAATTAGTGCTTAGTATACAAGTATTAACTTGTTTTATTGATTTTGAATTGAGGTTAGTGGGTAAGTACCCCACAATTTACCATAATGGTGATTAACTAGCAGCTGCCTGTTGCATATATTGTGGTAATACAGTTTGTTGAAGGAAAGGTTACTACTAAAATGTGATTTCTATGCTTAGTGTGGGGCACCAAATATTCCTGTTAAAAACAATTTATGCTAAGAGTCTTGCATTTTGATTTTAACAAAGTCTGTGTGTTTTACTCTGTTTTCTTTTCCAATGGCATGACTGATCGGCTTCAGCATTTCCAGTTTTTATTTAACTTTCCTGACGGCCATATTATTCTGCTGTTGATTTTAGGATTAGATAACTGGGGGAAAACGGATAGTAAGAACAAAGGGTTACCTAAGTTTAATAAAGGACAATGTGGAGATAAAGTTGTGAATACTGGATAAGTCAGCAGCTTCTTCCCTGCCACAATCAAAGTTCTGAAATGAATCTGAGGTGGTGAGAAACTTCTGAGTATTAATGATTGAAGTGCTGAGAAGGAGGTGCCCTCAGTAGCTGTGAGCAATGACTTGCTTTCAGACAATCATTTGGAAGGGTTGGATTGGTGAGTAGAACATGTAAATCTGAGGAAGCAATCTTCATTGTTCCTTTTCTTATTATGTTCAGCTTGGTTACCATAAATTACTTGACTCCCCAAGATTTCAATTCTGTAGATCCCTAGCATTCATGTGAAAATAGATTAGTTGGTGTGATGAGTTGAAGTGTAATTTGGGGACAAAATCAAAAAGAGTGTTGAATACAGGACTGAAGGTGTCATATTTGAATGCACACAGTATACAGAATTCTTAAAAGATGGTACATCATCCCTGGAAGGTTAAATTGGAAAGTGAACTGTTTGCGGTGCGGATTGAGCAATCAGATAGGATGAAACTCTTGGATTCCTATATCCAATGCTAAAACCTAGAGAAAATTGGAAGATACAAGTCTCTCCAGGGTCTTCACGATGTGTGGAGTTCTTCACCATGTCTTCAACCTGAGCCTGAGTCTCCAGAGGGTTCCTGTGCTGTGGAAGACATCCTGCCTCGTCCCTGTACCAAAGATGCCGTGCACCAGTGGCTCCAATGACTACAGATCGGTGGCATTGACATCCCACATCATGAAGACCCGGGAGAGACTTGTTCTAGAGCAGCTCCGGCCTATGGTCAGGCCACACTTAGACCCCCTCCAGTTCGCCTATCAACCCCGACTAGGAGTTGAGGATGCCATCGTCTACTTGCTGAACCGTGTCTACGCCCACCTGGACAAGCCGGTGAGCACTGTGAGGGTCATGTTTTTTGACTTCTCCAGTGTGTTCAACACCATCCGCCCTGCTCTGCTGGGTGAGAAGCTGACAGTGATGCAGGTGGATGCTTCCCTGGTGTCATGGATTATTGATTACCTGACTGGCAGACCACAGTACGTGGACTTGCAACACTGTGTGTCAGACAGAGTGGTCAGCAGCACTGGGGCTCCACAGGGGACTGTCCTGTCTCCCTTTCTCTTCACCATCTACACCTCAGACTTCAACTACTGCACAGAGTCTTGCCATATTCAGAAGTTTTCTGATGACTCTGCCATAGTTGGATGCATCAGCAAGGGAGATGAGGCTGAGTACAGGGCGACAGTGGGAAATTTTGTCACATGGTGTGAGCAGAATCATCTGCAGCTTAATGTGAAAAAGACTAAGGAGCTGGTGGTGGACCTGAGGAGGGCTAAGGCACCGGTGACCCCTGTTTCCATCCAAGAGATCAGTGTGGACATGGTGAAGGATTACAAATACTTTGAGGATACGAATTGACAATAAACTGGACTGGTCAAAGAACACTGAAGGTGTCTACAAGAAGGGTCAGAGCCGTCTCTACTTCCTGAGGAGACTGAGGTCCTTTAACATCTGCCGGACGATGCTGAGGATGTTCTATGAAACTGTGGTGGCCAGTGCTATCACGTTTGCTGTTGTGTGCTGGGGCAGCAGGCTGCGGGTAGCAGACACCAACAGAATCAACAAACTCATTCGTAAGGCCAGTGATGTTGTGGGGGTGGAACTGATCTCTTTGATGGTGGTGTCTGAAAAGAATATGCTGTCCAAGTTGCATGCCATCTTGGACAATGTCTCCCATCCACTCCATAATGTACTGTTTAGGCACAGGAGTACATTCAACCAGAGATTCATTCCACCGAGATGCAACACTGAGCGTCATAGGAAGTCATTCCTGCCTGTGGCCATCAAACTTTACAACTCCTCCCTCGGAGTGTCAGACACCCTGAGCCAATAGGCTGGTCCTGGACTGGTTTCCACGTGGCATGATTTACCTATCATTATTTAATTATTTATGGTTTTATATTGGTATATTTCTACACTATTCTTGGTTGGTGCGACCGTACCGAAGCCCAATTTCCCTCTGGATCAATAAAGTATGATTGTCTGTCTGTTACCACGTTTTGTTTTCTTTTTACTTCAGAGATTTAGAAGAAGGTCTAATCAGCAAACATCACATTAACATTTTCTTGGATACTTGTTAGATCAATGACTTGGTAAGATTTCACACCGGAAGCTTAGTTGTCCAACCTTGACCTTCCCTTCTGGCTTGAAAGTAGACTCCTAGTTCAGCAGTTCTTCCGTATCCAGCCCAATCTCCTCCTTCTGGTACAATGAGTTCAAACCTCTTTACAGAAGCAGGGGGCATGCTGGACTGATGGAGATGTTTGCAATTCTTAATGACTATACTGAATTCATTTTTGGGTGTCTCCAATGAAACTGGTTCCACCAACTTTTTATTATTCTCCTGCCAGGTCTTTTACTGATTCTTGCATTTTACTGAAGGTGTTGTGAAGATGCCCACCACATTTTGAAGGTGAGGTGAACAACAGTTACATAATTACAATAGATAGAGAAGGAAAGCATTTATAACAGGCTGAGATTAATTAGAGTGGAAGGAGGCTAATATGGATCAAGGAGTGGAAATATCTGTGCTGCATCTAATATAAAAATGTTTTGAACTTTAGCAGGCCATAAAGAAATCTGGACTGACAAGAAGAACAAAGCACACACAGTGATGCCTACGCACGACATTCCCGGTTACACCATCTGCTGGTGAAATGCAACTTTCCAGCACAGAAATGATGTGACAAAATAGACTTGAACTTGCTGGTGGTTAGATGGCAGGTCAAGAAAGGACTGGCAGCTGTATGTAGAGTGCGTGGGAGAATATTTTGGATTTATGTTTCCGAGCTTTGCTTCACAGAAGTTGAGAATGTTGTTGAGGTCAAATACAGGCTCATGTGACCAAAGTCCAAAGGGCTTGTCATCAACTCCAGTCACTTTCTGAAGTAAGGGGATTAGATATTCTGCGCATCTATCCCATCAGCTCAACGTCAACCAAAGCTGGTACACTTAGTGTTTTGAACTTTAGCAGGCCATATTCTATTGAATATTTTCTTCATCCTTTCTTAAAACAAACTTAAGATTCTTTTAACTTTCTTTATATAATGTATATATATTTCTAACTAATTAATAGCATCTGCTCAGGGAGGTGAGCGTGAGGGCCAGTACAGATCAATGTAATCCAGTCCAATGTACGTACATTAGGGAAACTTGGGACATATTCTATGGGCTCGGACACCGAGTGAACTGAACACTTCGTAACAAAAAAACAAACACCTCTTCAAAAACTGAGAACTTTCAGAAATAAACAGAAATTACAATATTTTTAGAATATAGCTAAAATGATTGACTTAAAATCAAAGGGACACTGTTTCTGAAATAAAGATGTATGGTCAAGCTTACGAAATAGGCAGACCAAATTGCCATCACAGATAACTAGGTTCTGAGATTATAATGAGATTATAATCTCTGCCACATCTGCTCCCAGGATGAGACTTTCTGTTCCTGGACATCTCAAATGTCCTCTTTCTTTAAAATCGTCGTTTCCCTTCTGCCGTCACCAAGAGAACTGAACACTTCGAAACATCCTGTGTTTCCTGAGTGGAGGAACAGCAAGTGCCTCTAGCTCGTTCTGAGGTGCGTTGACACGCTTATGGTCATGTTGTGATGCCAGAGGCTTGACAGTGGAATACTCCAAATCCTGATGGGCTAAGTTTAACACGAACTACGGAAATACGTTCAGCAATGATAAAAGTCTTTTCTCCCCATTTCAAAATGTGGAACGGGCCATCGCAAGGGGGCCTAAGGGGATGTTGGTGGTGAAACGTGCTGTACAGTACTTCTTTTCAGAGAGATGGAGCCGGCAGCTGAAGAAGGTGAGTGACTGGCACACAGCTCCAATCAACTGTTTGTGCACAGGCAACAGCAAAGCCTAAAGCATCAGTAGTAATAGTTCAGGAATGGGTACGCCAGTAGGATTATGTTAAAAAGAGCTTGTTTGGTAACATTAATTGCCCTGGTCATATCCACTGGCCAGTCAAGCTCATGATTACAGGTATTGCCTTTAAGCACACTATACTGGGGGAGCATAAGTTCAGCAGCTTCTGAAATAAAGCGGTGATAGAAATTTACCATACCTAAAAATGCCTGTAGTTTTTTTGTAGTGCGGGGTGGTGGCAAATCCATAATAGCAGTTACTTTTGATGTGAGGGGTTCAGACAGAACCCCTGATCTGGCTGACAAGATCATTGGTTAACAACCCAACCTGGCATTTAGCAGGGCTAATAATTAACCGGTGTTGGCTTAAGCACTGAAAAAGTTTGTGGAGATGAGATCCATGTTTGGATTTGGATGCACTGGTGACAAGTATGTCATCCAGCTGAGCAGAAAGAAAACCCAGGTCTTTTAATACAGAGTCCATCAGCTGTTGGAAAGTCTGTGCTGTAATTGTTAATCTAAACAGCATGTGCAGAAATTCAAAAAGGCCAAAGGGGGTTATCACAACCATTTTGGGAATGTCCTCTGAGCACACAAGCACCAGATGGTAGCCCTAACTGGATCGACTTTGAAAAAAATTAACTTTCCGGCTAAATGTGCTGAAAAGTCTTGGATGTGTGGGACTGGGTAATGACTGGGGGTGGGGGGGGGGGTGGCCTCGTTAAGCTGTTGGTAATCACCACATAGGTGGCAAACACCATCAGACTTAGGGACCATATGGAGTGCTGAAGCCCAGGGGCTATTCAACTGGCGTACAATGACAAGACTTTCCATGTTGGCAAACTCAGCCTTTGTGTTGTCAGCTTTTCTGGGTCCAGTTTACACACGCAAACAATGGACTGGAAGGCCAGTTGTGGGAATGTGGTGTTCAACCCCAAGTTTTGTGACTGTAGTGGAGAATGTGAGGTTGTGGAGGTTTGGGATTTACCCAGCAGTCAAGTAAACTCACTTGACAGGGTTGTTGTGGGGAACTTACTGGGGGAGCAGGATAACGAACAAAGTTCGTTGAACAAAATCCACAAGCTGGCAGTTCTTAAGATCGACCATCTGTCTTTGGCCACACAGGAAATCTGCGCCATGCAGAGGTCTAGCCACTTTAGCTAGGACAAGTGTGACATCGCTCACGGAAGCAGAGGGTCACCCGTCGTGCACTGTAAGTCTGTCTAGATCCTGCTGCCATTGCCAGCCACCAGCGAGGTTTCATTGCTCTTTGCTTCCCCATTAATAGTTGATGCTAGCAGCACACTCACTTGAACACCTGTGTCACACTGAAAGGATTTCCGTAATGAACAGCAGACGACCCTGGCAGCTGGAACCACGGTGTTCACAGACCTGTGATATCCTGATGCACTGTCACTCTCAAAGCTGCAAGGTGGTCGACACCTCCTAGTGTTTGTACCAAAGCGAGTGTGGTAAAAACACAGATCCAGTGCAGTCTGTTTTACAGCCACAGGTGTCTTTATGTTGGGAGCTTTGCTAACCGGCTTATTGAGGTAGAGAAAGGAGGAGGAATGATGCACCATTGCACAGCTGAGTGTAGACTATCAGCCATTTTAGCAAGTTCCCTATAGTCCACCATAGGTGCATTAGCGAGGGCTATGCAAACTTGTTCAGGCATTTACTGCATGAAGAGTTCTTTAAAAATAAGGAGGGATGGTGATTTCCCAGGAATGTGGTCCATTAGCTCTGAAGGCTTACCATCGCCGAGAGTGGGTAGGGAGAACAACTGTTTAGCACACTCAGTCTCTGATAGTCTGAAAATCTATCAACGGTGAGCTTGCAGTGATCGGTGTTTATCGTGTTCAGGCGGGTTTTCAGCCAGACTCACCACTCTCACTGCTGTGGAATTGCTGAGCTGTCCTACCACGTAGTAGAATTTGGTGTTGTCTGTGGTGATTTCTCGCAGAGTGAAGTGGGCCTCAACTTGCACAAACCAAGCCATGGCATTTTGCTGCCAAAACTCCAGCAGTTTCAAGCATGTTCAATAACTCTGGGATCATCCTAGAGCATCAGGGTCACCAATGTAAATTTTCACAAATAAATCTAAGTGAGGCGTTTTATATTTAATGAAACCCATAACACATTTTATTGAACTTCAACACCTAAACAACAAAGTGCGCTAAAAATCTTTACGTAATAATGCCATCAAGTCAGACCAGTCTCTTAAAGTGAAACCCCAACTTAAAGTTGGTGTTAGTGAATTATGTACATTTCTCCCCATTACGTTACCCCATGCTAGTACTTATTTCTGGTCTAAATGCACGTCTACAGGGCCCGGTTTCAAGTGTGCCTGAGACAATTTATCTGAGCAGCAATCATGAAAGCCAACCAAACCTCTTAAAGAGGCTGAAGAAGTTAGCTGTGGAATTCATTCCACAGGTCTTGGGAGCTTGCTGGAGGAAACAACCAATAAGATGAACTTAAGGAGAATATATATTGGCACAAGGGGTTTAATAACTTTGCGTGAGTGATAAATATTAGTGAATATATTATCAAAGTCCATCTCCTACCAAGTACAAAGCTGATATCATTTACCACTGAACCCTCCAAACCACAATTTATAGTTCTGTAGCGGTGTGCTACACGCAGCGCTGAAATAACGACACGTAATCGGTGAGCTGCAGTTGCAAACGAGATTGATTCAAACTTTGTGGCCTCGCTTTAAAGCCTTCCTGTTCCCCCCCTCCCCAGGCATATTCACAGTCCTGTCCCGCGTGTGGGCTTTTCCCCTTGCTGGTGAAGCAGGCTTGGCACCCTTTTGGGCCCTGCCTCAATGCTGGCGCGCGCCACTTTGTGAGCCGGTTTGAGTGCGCTGGGAAGTGGGTCACCACATAACCCCCCCCCCCCCCACCCAGAACTGGCGATACACCCCCCAACATTCTCAGTCTGGGTTGGACTCTGTTTGGGAGGTCTGCCTCTGCGCCGTGGTGCTGGAATCTCGACCGGCTGCTCCAAGTCCACATGGGCTGGTTTGAGTCGGTCCACCGTGAAAACCTCCTCTTTCCCCCCAATGTCCAGCATGAATGTGGCCCCATTGTTTCTGATCACTGTAAACGGCCCCTTGTAGGGCCACTGTAGCGGTGCCCGGTGTCCGCCCCGTCGTACAAAAACAAACTTACCATTCTGCAGGTCTTTGGGTACGCAGGTCGGGTTCTGCCCATGCTGTGAAGTGGGTATGGGGGCCAGGCTGCCGAGCCTCTCGCGTAGTCTGCCCAGGACTGCTGCGGGTTCTTCCTCTCGCCCCCTTGGGGCTGGTATGTACTCTCCTGGGATGACCAGGGGTGCGCCGTACACCAACTCGGCTGACGAGGTGTGCAGATCCTCTTTGGGCGCCGTGCGGATTCCGAGCAGGACCCAGGGGAGCTCGTCTGCCCAGTTAGCTCCTCGCAGGTGGGCCATGAGACCCGACTTCAGGTGACGGTGGAAACGCTCCACTAGTCCGTTCAACTGTGGGTGGTAGGCAGTTGTGTGGTGCAGCTGAGTCCCCAAAAGGCTGGCCATAGCTGACCACAGGCCGGAGGTGAACTGGGCGCCTGTGTCGGAGGTAATGTGGGCCGGTACACCAAAACGAGATAACCAGGTGGCAATCAGTGCCCGGGCGCAGGATTCGGAGGTGGTGTCGGTGAGCGGGACTGCCTCTGGCCATCTTGTGAACTGGTCTACGATAGTCAGGAGGTGCCGCGCTCCTCGCGACACTGGCAGGGGGCCCACGATATCCACATGAATGTGGTCGAAATGCCAGCAGGTGGGGTGGAACTGCTGCAGCAGAGCTTTGGTGTGCCGCTGCACATTGGCCGTCTGGCAGTGCATGCACGTTCTGGCCCATTCACTGACCTGCTTGCAGAGTCCGTGCCAAACGAACCTGTTGGCTACCATCCAGACGGTTGTCCTGATGGAGGGGTGCACTAAGTTGTGAATGGAGTCGAAAACGCGCCGCCACCAGGCTGCCGGGACGACGGGGTGGGGTTGGCCGGTGGTGATGTCACACAGTAGGGTCCTCTCACCTGGGCCTACGGGGAGGTCCTGGAGCTGCAAACCGGAGACTGCAGTCCTGTAACTAGGGATCTCCTCGTCTGCCTGCTGTGCCTCCGCAGGTGCTTCATAGTCTACCCCCCTGGGACAGGGCTTGGATGTTAGGTCTGGAGAGGGCGTCCGCCACGACATTGTCCTTTCCCGAGACATGCCGGATATCTGTCGTGTATTTGGAGATGTAGGACAGATGTCGCTGCTGGCGGGACGAACAGGGGTCGGATACTTTCGTGAACGTAAAGGTAAGCGGTTTGTGGTCCGTGAACGTGGTGAAGGGCCTACCTTCTAAGAAGTACCTGAAATGCCAGTTTGCCAGGTATAGCGCCAACAGTTCCCGGTCGAAAGCACTGTATTTGAGCTCGGGTGGCCGTAGGTGTTTGCTGAAAAACGCCAGGGGTTGCCAGCGACCCTCGATGAGTTGTTCCAGCACTCCACCGACTGCTGTGTTGGAAGCATCCACTGTGAGGGCGGTAGGGACGTCCATTCTGGGGTGCACCAGCATTACGGCGTTCGCCAAGGCTTCTTTGGTTTTAACGAAAGTGGCGGCGGACTCCTCGTCCCAAGTAATGTCCTTGCCCTTACCCAACATCAGGGCGAACATGATTCGGGCAGCTGAAGGGAGGAAGCGATGGTAGAAATTTACCATACCCACGAATTCCTGAAGGCCTTTGATTGTGTTAGGTCGGGGGAAATGGCGGACCGCATCTACCTTGGTGGGCAGAGGGGTTGCCCCGTCTTTAGTAATCCTGAGGCCCAGGAAGTCGATGGTGTCGAGCCCGAACTGGCATTTGGCTGGGTTGATTGTTAGGCTGTATTCACTCAGTCGGGCGTAGAGTTGACAGAGGTGGAACAGATGCTCCTGCATGCAGAGGAACTTGAAAAGGCCGAACGGGGTGATGAGTGCCGTTTTGGGGACATCGTTCGGATGCATCGGGATTTGATGGTATCCCCGGACAAGGTCTACCTTACAGAAGATCCATGTGCCATGCAGGTTTGCTGCAAAGTCCTGTATGTGCGGCACAGGGTAACGGTCTGGAGTTGTAGCCTCGTTCAGCCTGCGGTAGTTGCCGCATGGTCTCCAGCCCCCTGTTGCTTTGGGCACCATGTGCGGGGGGAGTCCCATGGGCTGTCGGACCGCCGTATGATCCCCAATTCCTCCATCCTCTTGAACTCCTCCTTCACCAGCCGGAGCTTGTCCGGGGGAAGCCTTCGAGCACGGGCGTGGAGGGGTGGTCCTTGTGTCAGGATGTGGTGCTGTACGCCATGTCTGGGCATGGCTGCCATGAACTGCGGTGCCAGAACCAATGGGAAATCCGCCAGGACTCTGATGAAGTCGTTGTCGGACAGCGTGATGGAGTCTAGGTGTGGGGCCGGCAACTGGGCTTCACCCAGGGAGAACGTTTGAAAGGTCTCGGCATGGACCAGTCTCCTCCCTTGCAGGTGGACCAGTAGGTTGTGAGCTCGCAAAAAATCCGCTCCCAGGAGCGGTTGGGCTACGGCGGCCGGTGTGAAGTCCTACGTGAACCGGCTGGAACCGAGCTGTAGCCGCACTGTATGGGTGCCATAGGTCCTTACTGTGCTGCCGTTCACAGCCCTCAGGGTGGGACCCGGTTCTCTGTTGTGGGTGTCATAACTTGTCGGAGGTAAGACGCTGATCTCGGCTCCGGTGTCGACCAAAAAGCGGCGTCCCGACTGCTTGTCCCACACAAACAGGAGGCTATCCCGATGGCCAGCCGCTGTAGCCATCAGCGGTGGCTGACCCTGGCGTTTCCCGGGAACTTGCAGGGCGGGCTACAGCGGCGGGCTTCTGCGCCCCACCGCTGGTGGTAGAAGCAACATTGTTTGTTGGTCTCCTCACTACGACCTCTGGGGCTAGCGGGCTCTGCGGCCGGGCCTGGTCTGGTTTGCTGCCGGGAGTGTGGCCTGGTGATCTGTGCAACGGACGCCCCACTCTCCTTCTTGGCTTTCCACAGCACGTCTGCCCGGGCCGCCACTTCTGGGGGTCGCTGAAATCCGCGTCGGACAGCAGCAGGTGTATGTCCTCGGGCAGCTGCTCCAGGAATGCCTGCTCAAACATGAGTCAGGGCTTGTGACCTTCGGCCAGGGACAGCATCTCGTTTATCAAAGCTGACGGCTGCCTGTCTCCCAAACCATCCGGTGCAGTAAGTGGGCAGCTCGCTCGTGCCGTGAAAGTCCGAAAGTCCTTATGAGCAGGGCTTTGAATTCTGTGTATTTGCCGTCCTCTGGGGGCGACTGTATGAACTCCTCAACCTGGTCGAGGGAGCTCACCACGTAGTAGTAACGTGTGGCATCCGAGGTTATCTGCCGAATGTGGAATTGGGCTTCTGCTTGCTGGAACCATAGGTGAGTTTGCAGTGTCCAGAAGCTTGGCAGTTTTAACGAAACTGCATGAACAGATGCGGCGTCATTCATATCCTGTCCAAATATCATTTGGGCTGTCGGGGTCACCAATTGTAGCGGTGTGCTACACGCAGCGCTGAAATAACGACACATAGTCGGTGAGCTGCAGTTGCAAAAGAGATTTATTCAAACTTCGCAGCCTCGCTTTAAAGCCTTCCTGTTCCCGCCCTCCCTGTAATTGACAAATAACCTAATTGATCTGCTACATTTTTAGAAAGAGTGCAATATCTGTGTAAAGAAGACACAGATATGTGGTCATACATGAAATGCAGACCTCGATGAAGCAGGAAAAGTCTCACAAGTCCCAAATTGGCAATGCCCAATTTGACTATTGGAATAAATTAAATTGTAGACTCTGTCGAGGACCACATAGGGCCATTGATTAGAGGTCTTTGAGATTTGAGAGTTAAAGACAAGCACTTGAAAGAAAGATTTGCACTGACTTGGACCACGTGGAAGATAGGAAGGAAGTGAACAGACATTAAACAATGCCACCTCTGTTCCTGAGGCTCCAGAGGGCAACAGCTGTAACCTCTTTACCACCCACTCCTTGTTTTATACATATAGAGTTCAGTATAGATTGCTCCTTCTCAGAATCGAGAATGACTTGCTTCAGCTCTAGTTCTGAGGTTACTGATGAGAACAATGCAGACCTCACAGGCTCGCCCACAGATGGGGCAGCAGGTACCTGATGCGTTGGGCAGGTCAGCTGCATTCTACCTATTGTTTATGCTGGGCTTCTGACACAGTGGACTCTGGGTTCTCAGTACCATCTTAAATGCTCCTCCTCCACTATGTGCTGTCATGGGCCAGGGAGTTCCTGCTGCAGTTTTTTAAAGGCATTCTAGAGAACAACCTTGAATATTTTCCTTTGCCCAACAAATAATTTCTTCCAGTGACAAAGCTCAGAAAAGACTGATGACCTTTACCAGGCTCCCTTAACAAATTTAGACTTGCCCACACAGGTACAGAATATAATTAGGACCTGGGTCATTAATGAACTCTCAATCTTTTGCACATTTGTTGCTCATTTTGTGTTGTATAAGAAGTGCTCCAGTCTTACTATGCCAGCATTGTAACTGCACTGGTACAGTGAAGCAGAGCCAGTTCTAGTTGTAAATCTTCAGCACTACAGGTAAGATTTTTTTTAGCCCAACTACTTTGCAGTATCCAGGGATCTTGGCTTACTGTTTGCAGTTAAATAACCCAGCTTCTGCAGTGGCCTGGACCACAGGAAGAGGCCAAGATAAATCACACAGTTAGCACTTCCACTAGAGATAGCTGCAAATGTTTCAGCCTTGTCCTTGGCTTGGTTTGCCATCATTTACTAAGTCTTAGTAAAGATTTTTGCTTAACCAGAAGTGATCTAAACACAGGTCTATTATAAACAGAGGAAGACACCAGTCCAACATGGTACAGTCCTAGTTACAAACAGTTAATATTTTATAGGTCTAAGCTTCAGATAGCCAAATGTCACATGTGCTATAGTTGTTCAAGTAAAAATGGAGACAGAAAACTGATGGAAATTCAAACAGTACAAGTCCTTCATTTCACCACTGGTGCTTTCCATGAGAAGTGCTCCCGAGCAGAGACTCCAATCAGATAATCAGTCTTTCTATTAAATAGAAATATAGGATTAGTGTGGTTGGTTGCTCAGACTCAATAGACCAAGGGGCTTGTTTCCTTGCTGTATCTTCTGATGGCTCTGATTCCCAGATCCATACTTAATACCTCAATTATTTGTTCTGTGTTTTGGCTCATCTCAGAGCCCTTTGATTTATGCACACACCAGCTGGGACCGAAATCTGCATGTCAAATACAATAAAAGCTGAGATAAGACTACACTTAATGGATGCTTCTTGCAGCAGCATAACAGCAAGTCAAACATTTGAGCTTGGTAAATTGTAGTTCACAATGTATGTATGACTAAATAAACAAATTTCGACTAAATGGAATGGTAAAACATCATTGTATAAACAAAGTAGGACATCTTATTTCATTTAGGCCCTGAGAAAATTGGATTGCCTTGCATTTTATAGGCTAGGACAACTAATTATTTTCCTATCCATGTCTCCATTAAACAACATGATAGGCATCTAATTAATGCAACATCTGTACTCAGTCTAACAGCTTAACTGAACTTATATATTACCAAGATTAGTGATGCATATTGATAAGACTGTACTTCATAACACTGTACTGTTCTTCATGGAAGCTAGTGACGAATATCTCAACATCGTCCTTTAGGAAAATAAATCTGAGTAACAGTAAGAGACACTATGTTACAGGTGGTGGATGTTAGACTCAGAAGGATCAGTTATACAGAGGTAAGTCATTGCTTGAAACGTTTTATCCTCAGTATTCTCAGAGTTCTCTGATAGTTTCAATCCACTGGCCTCCCAAGCCCCTAACTATAATTTTGAGGATTCTTGTGAGGCTAAATTGGATAGTCTCTGAAAACTGGGATTGGAATTGCCATTAAGCTGTGACAATGAACTGGCCATCTCACTGCACCCCGTTAGTATGGTTTGTATGGATGTTGTTAATGAACTGTTCATTGGTTCCATGCATCGGTATGTGGTGGTTGAAGGAAAGGGTGGGAAGAGATTGGGGATGTTTTCGGTCAGGAAGGAAAGGGTGGGAAGAGATTGGGGATGTTTTCGGTCAGGAAGGAAAGGGTGGGAAGAGATTGGGGATGTTTTCGGTCAGGAAGGAAAGGGTGGGAAGAGATTGGGGATGTTTTCGGTCAGGAAGGAAAGGGTGGGAAGAGATTGGGGATGTTTTCGGTCAGGAAGGAAAGGGTGGGAAGAGATTGGGGATGTTTTCGGTCAGGAAGAGGAAGAGGAGAACTTCTAGACTGCTCCTCTCCCAGTGAGCTCCTGTATAGCACGTTGAAACTGGCTGCACAGGTTGGTGAGGTGTTAAAGAAGGCAAAGTTCAAGGTAAAATTATTAGCAAAGCAAAAAAACAATGATAATACCTTTATTAGATGAGGACCTGAGTTCATGGTCAAGAAATTATATTGCAGCTTTATAAAGTCTGGTTCTTGCATTCAGTTCTAGTCACTCAATTATAGGAAGGAAGTGAAGGCTTTGGATAGGGTTCAAAAAACGTTTACCAGAATGCTGCCTGATTTCAGGGCATGTACTATCAGGAGAGATTGGACAAAGTTGGGTTGTCTTCTCTAGAGCTACTGGCAATGAGAGGAGATTATGTGAAGTATAAATAAATAAGCAGGTAGTACATTTTTCCCAGGGTTGAAATGGCTAATGCTAAAGGGCACGCATTTAAGGTGAGAGGGGGTAAGTACAAAGGAGATGCACAAGACAAGTCTCTTTTTACACAGAGAGGGTACCTGAAATGCACAGCCTCAGTTGGTAGTGGAAAAAAAATGATATGGACTTTTAAAAGTCTTTTAGATAGGCACATGAACATGCAGAGAATGGAGGAATATAGACTTAATTGATGATCTCACCACCTTTTTTGTAAAGAACACACAGCATAGTCTCCAATTCCTGAGGAGATTGAAACGAGTGAGGCTCCCTGGCCCCCATCCCATTCTAACCAAGTTTTATAAGAGTACCATTGAGAAAGTCCTGATCAGCTGCAGCACCTGACCTCACCTGAAGGTCAACTCGAGGTTCGCCTCACTCAATAGATGCACTCTGGCTGCAGGTGTGGAGAAATTTAATTTGGCCTGAAAAACGATGAAGAATGACACCAAGTGGACCCGTATGCTGAAGCCACTTTGGGCCCTCAGAGAAGCAGATGGATAGTGTACACAATGTTCCAAAAGTGATCTCGCCAATGCTTTGTACATAACCTCCCAATGTAAGACCATCTGCCTATTCTAGGTATCAGTCTAGTAAATCTTCTCTGAACATGGTGGACTATTTCTGTGCTGCACAATTCTGCAGTAAGTCTTCAAAGTAGCAAGCAGGGTATCATAGCAGCCTAGCAGCCTATCCTTAAAGTAACGAGGACTGAATTGGGCTCTGCACTGGGTTAGTGGCAAAGGCTCCATTGCATGTAAGGTTCTTGTCCTCTCTCAGAAGAACATTTATCGTGATCTTACTACTGGTACACCACTATTTTTCTTGCTGATACCTGCCAGCCAGTTTGCCCCAAGTCACGTCATGTAGGTATGATATGAAGCCCATCTGCCAAATCTAGTGCTACTTGAGGTTGTATTCTAAAGTCATTTGCATTCTTCATTGAAGCCTTCCAGGACTTCCAAGCATTAGGGCAATCAAAGTCACATGGAAGGTAGAGACCAAGGGAACAGAAAAGGGTTTCATGCAGTAAGAAAAAAAAATCATTTATAATTATAACTGTCACCAGAATGATATGTTACATTGACATTTATATTAGCAAGGAGACATCTGATGGTCAGTCAGAGAGGGGAGATCAGGAGTGTGGGGATGTGGATGAATGGGGAATTTGGGTTACCACTTCTGATACTGTCTTCAAATTCCATGCTCACTTCTATTCCATATTTGCTGCCCTGGTGGCAAGGGGAGTCTGCTCATGGTGCGCTACATGAAACATCAGACATGGTCTGCAACTACTATCAGTACTTCAACTGCAGCACCAGTGGACCGAATACCAACACTGCTCAGCCACTGCTACACTACCATCAGAAGTGCCTACCGTTCCATCCCTCAAACTAATTTCAGAAGATCTGATCATCTGGCTGCACTCTACTTTTGGGATTTGGGGGTTGATGATTGTGTTGCTGTTCTTTTCTTTTTTGGTTTTGTGGCTATCTGGAGAAGAAGAATTTCAGAGTTGTATACTTTGATAATATATGGACCTTTGAACCTCTTTCTACCTACACATAATCAGAGGCTAAACAGCAAGTCACTGGAGGTAAGCACAACAAAGAGGTGGCCATGATAGGCAGAGGACTGCCTGTGGGATTGTTTCAAATCAATGGACTGGGCTACATTCAAGGTCTCAGAGGACCTTGCCACAATTATATATATATGCCACAATTGTCACGGACTTCAAAAAGACACTCATGGACAAGTGTAGGCCCAAAATATCTTTCAGAGTCTTCCCTAATCAGAAGCCCAGGATGAACCAAGAGATCTACAATCTGCTGAGGGCTAGATCGATGGCTATCAAGACTGGCATCGCTGGAAAGTACAAGAGGTCCAGGTATGACCTCCAGAAAGCCAAGCCACATGAGAAATGGCATTTCTGGATTAAAATTGAATCAGAGAAAGATGTTCAACAGCTGTGATGGGGCCTGAATGCTATCTCTCCTACAAAACAAAACTAAGCAACATAATTGACAACAGGGTTTTGCTCCCAGATGAGCTCAATGCCCTTCATGCTTGTTTCGATCTATAGAACAACCTTGTGATTTCAGTCTCTAAGGCTGACGTGAAAGCATCCTTCAGGAGGGTGAACCCCTGAAAAGCACTTGGCCTAGATGGTATACTTGGCCAAGTACTGAAGACCTGTGCTGATCAACTACCTGGAGTGTTTACTTACATTTCAACCTCTTCCTTCTGCAGATTGAGGGGTCCATCTGCTTCAAGCAGGCTGCGATCATACGGGTGCCCAAGAAGAACATGGTAACAACTTTAATGACTATCATCTGGTAGCACTTACACCCACTGTGATGAAGTACTCTGAGAGGTTGGTCACTCGTGCTGCCTGAGGAGGAACTTGGATCTACTCCAATTTGCCTACTAACATATCAGGTCAACAGAAGATGCTCACTCAGCTCTTCTCTCAGCTCTGGAACATCTGTACAATGAACATGCATACATCATGATGTTCTTCATTGACTACACCTCAGCATTCTACACTATCTTCACCTGGAAACTGAGCACTAAACTCCAAGACCCAGGCCTTGATACCTCCCCATACAACTGGATCCTCAATTTTCTTACTTGAAAACCTCAGTTAGTATGGATTGGCAACAACATCTCCTTCACAATCATCATCAGTAACACAAGGCTGTCCACTTGGCTCATACCTATGTGTGGCTAAGTACATCTCTAGCGCTGTACTTAAGTTTGCTGAGAACACTTCTGTTGTTGGCCGAATCAAGGGTGGTGATGAATCGGCACATGGGGGGTGGGGAGACTGAAAAGAATCAGTAACTTTAAATTCTTCGGCAGACAATCTGTCCTGGCATCGGCAGCTAAGAGCCATCACAAAGAAGGCATGACAACACCTCTACTTTCTTAGAAGTTTGTGTGGATTCAACATGTCATCTAAAACTCTGACAAACTTCTTTAGATGCACAGTAGAGACTGGTTGTATCACGGCCCGTGTGGAAATACCAATGTCCAGGAACAGAAAAGTCCACAAAAAAGATAGTGGATACAGCCTAGTCCATCACAGGCAAATCCCTGCCCATCTTTGAGCACATTTCCAAGATTTCCAAGATGGCGGCACGACACAGCTTGCAGCAGCCACTCCGGAGCTGATCATCTGTTATTTGTGAAGTGGGGTGCCGTGCGCAATCATAATCGATTGAAAATGGATGTGGGAGCACGGAGGAACATCGGGAAATCTCCAGGAAGACCTTCTTCGTTGCTGCTGCTGCTGTGAGGTCCGGGACTCTGCTGGGAAGAACAGGCCCCCAGTCCTCGGGGTTGCATTGCCGATGGCCATTGGCGGGGCCATCTTAATACGCTTGGCAGAGGATGATGCTCAGAGGAGCTGTGCCGGAGGGGATGGTCGTCGGCTTGGAGGTTCAACGGACTCGGAGTCCACTGCGGTCAGGTCTATTTTGGTGTGTGCTGCGTCTGCGAGGCTGAGTCGGGCGGCGCCGTGGAAGTCCATAGCGGGGGTATTCCCTTCTGCCATAGTCCCTTCTGCCACCGGCGTGGGATGGTGAGTCTGTCGAGACCCTGGGGACTTGTGGAAACTGTGTGGTGATTTCTTTTGAACTTATAGTCCTTTAACATCTTTGGACTATTTTTACTGTGCCCATGGTCTGTTTTTATCAATTATGCTATTGTTTGCACTGTTGTAACTATGTGGTTTTGTGCAGGTCTTGTAGCTTTAGTTTTGGTCTTGTTTGTCTGGTGGATTTGGAGCTCCATTCCAGGGAACACGCTAAGACGGTAGCACGATGTTAATACGCAGCAGCCTCTCTGGACTCTGGATTGGGGATTGCCAAACATTATGTGCATTTTCTGGTGTAGTCTGTTTTGTCATATGCTTTTGTGATATCATTCTGGAGGAACGTTGTCTCATTTTTTAACTGCATTGCATTTGTGGTTTCTAAATGACAATAAACTGAATCTGAATCTGAATTTACCAGGAGCACTGCTACAAGAAGCTAGCATCCGTCATCAAGAACCCCCATCATCCAGGCCATGTTCTTTTCTCACATCTACTATCAGGCAGGAGGTACAGGAGCCTTAGATACCACACCACCAGGTTCAGGAACAGATTTAACCGTTCAACCATTAGGCTTCTGAGCTAGTATGGATAACTTCACTCACCTCAATACTGAACTGATTCCACAATCTATATACTCACTTTCAAGGACTCTTCAACTTAAGTTCTCAGTATTATTTATTTACTTTTTTATTATTTGTACAATTTTTTATTCTTTTGCACATTGGATGTTTGTTATGTATAGTTTTTCATAATCTATACATTCATTTCATTGTATACATTTCATTTCATTTCATACATTTTCATTGTACTTCTTTATTTTCTTGTAAGTGCTTGCAAGAAAATGAATCTCAAGGTAGTATATAGAGATAAATAAATATTTTGATAATAAATTTTCTTTGAACTTTGATGATATAGATGTATACATCGCAGATGTACATGTACCATAAATATATCAAGACCTATTCAGCAGAGAACTGAAGGTTTTTTTGGTAGAAATCCAGACCACATGATGTTACTACAGCTCAGGAAAGGGTTCTCTGTTATATTCCTGCGTTGGTATGGTCCTCACTGTTTTCACACTGCACACATCTGCATGCATCGTGAGCCACTGTCATGAGCCATGTCATTTGGTTTGTCAAAGTGGCTGAGGTGCAGTTTGGCTCAGCAGGCTACTGCAAAGTGAAGATCGTTGCCAAGACATTTGCTATTGATCTGCATTATTGGCTTTCTTTGGTCACTTTCGTCTGGCTGACTTGATGTGTCAATAGAGGTATTTGAATCTTTGCAAATCTTCTGACTCTTTAACATTACTTGCTGAATAGAATGTTGTCTACCGGTTACGAACAGAGAGTCTTGGTCCCCTCCCTCGCACAACAGGCAATGACAAACTGTAAGATATTGTAACTACCTCCAAGTTTTATCCTGGAAGGAGCTAGACACGTAAAGGTCAATTAGCATGGACATCTTGATACCCTGTTCTGAAGCGAGAGCTGGGTCTGCTTGGTAAACTCCAGTGAAATCATCTTCACCTAATTGTAGATATCTCACACACTGGCTCACCAAGGGTTAGGGGGAAGAATTGATCCCTGAGTAAGATGTCACAAATGACCTCCTAATAAACTTCTTCTCTCTCTTCTATCAGCTTGCCTTGCCACCTGTACTCATTTTCCCAGTCGTGCTGTATTCCAAATTGGTTTGAAAATCAAAGGGGCTCTCAAGCTATGCACTGTAAATTTTCCAGCAGGTCTCAATAAAAACAAACAGATTTCAGAGTAACTGTCTTCTGCTAATTCGACCAATAAAATACCAATATTTGCTAGACAATCAAAATAAATCAACAATAACAAGGTATTATTTTGCAATACAGCATGTGGGTATAGGATAAAAGTAAGTTCTTTTCACCCCAAGGTATCAAAATCTGAAAAATAGATTGAAACAACACACACAAAATGCTGGAGGAACTCAGCAGGCCAGGCAGCATCTATGGAAAAGAGTACAGTCGTCATTTCAGGCGGAGGCCCTTCAGCAGGATGAGGGGTGAAGTAAAGAGCTAGGAAGTTGTTTGACAAAAGAGATACAGGGCTGGAGAAAGAATCTAATAGGAGAGGACAGAAGGCCATGGAAGAAAGAAAAAGGGGGAGAAGCACCAGAGGGAAGCAATTGGCAGGCAAGAAGCTAGGTGAGAGAGGAAAAAGGGGATGGGGAATGGAGAATGGTGAGGGGGGGCATTATCAAAAGTTTGAGAAATTGATGTTCATGCCATTAGGTTGGAGGCCACTCAGATGGAATATAATTTGTTGCTCCTCCAACTTGAGTGTGGTTTCATTGCAACAGTAGAGGAGGCCATGGAAGGACATGTCGGAATGGGAATGGAAAGTGGGATTAAAATGGGTGGCCACTGGCAGATGTTGCTCTTTCTGGCAGATGGAGTGTAGGTGCTCGGCGAAGTGGTCTCCCAAACTAAGACGGGTCTCACTGATATACAGGAGGCCATATTGGGAGCACCGGAAGCAATAGGTCCACAGACCCACAAGTGACTTGTCACCTTAACTGGAAGGACAGTTTGTGGCCCTGAATGGTAGTGAGGGAGGAGGTGTAGGGGCAGATATAGCACTTGTTTTGGTTGCAAGGATAATTGCCGGGGGAAGATCAGTGGGGAGGGATGAGTGGACAAAGGGGTTACATAGGGAGCAATCCCTCTGGAAATCAGATAGTTGGGGGAAGGGAAAGATGTGCTTGGTAGTGAGATCTTGTTGGAGATGGCAGAAGTTATGGAGAATTATGCACTGGACACAGAGGCTGCTGGGGTGGTAGGTGAGGACAAAAAGCACCCTATCCCTGGTTGGATGGTTGGGGAATGGAATGAGGGCAGACATGGGCGAAATGGAAGAGATGCAGTTGAGGACAGCATTGATTGTGGAGGAAGGGAAGCCCTTTTCTTTGAAGAAAGAGGATATCTCCTTTGTTCCAGAATGAAAAGCTTCATCCTGAGAGCAGCCGCAATGGAGGTAGAGGAATTGAGAGAATGGGATGGCATTTTTACAAGTAGCAGGGTGGGAAGAGGTATAGTCCAGGTAGTTGTGAGAGTCAGTGGGTTTATAATAGGCATCAGTGGATAAGCTGGCTCCAGGGATAGAGACAGAGAGATTGAGAAAGGGGAGGGAGGTGTCAGAAATGGACCAGGAAAATTTGAGGGCAGGGTGGAAGTTGGAGGCAAAGTTGATGCAGTCAACGAGCTCGACATTGATGCAGGAAGCAGCACCAATGCAGTCAATGTAGTGTAGAAATTTCATCTGTCACCTTGTGTTTCTTCCTCCCCTCCCTCACCTTCTAACTCTGACTCCTCATCTTTTTCTCTCATGTCCTGCCGAAGGGTCTTGGCCCGAAATGATAACTGTGCTCTTTTCCGTAGATGCTGCCTGGCCTGCTGAGCTCTTCCATCAGTTTGTGTGTTGCTTGGATTTATAGGATCAGCAGATTTTCTCTTGTTTCTGAAAAATAAATTGATCATCTTTTCACCAAGTTAGCTTTAGTTGCACTTTATTTCCTCCCCTTAACTAGAACTCAGTGTAACATTTCAAACTATCATCAAAAACAACAGTAAAAAAGCACAGCTTCATACAAAGAAGGTATTTCATTAAAATCAGCAATACTGTCCTATTTAATATGTGATCGAGATGACTCAGATTGTTAGGTTGTCTTATCATCTAATACAAAATGTGCCTTGACTTTAAAGTAAATTGTCTGACGCAATGCAAACTCCTAGGCATAAAAATTTTAAGATGAAGAAAACATCTTGAACATTTTTGGTCACTGTGAGTAATTGCATGAAAAAGGGCAGACTATTAATTGCCAACAGAGACAGTACACTAGTTTCTGAAATTTCTTACTGCCTGTGCTTTGCAGAGATGCATTGAATCTACAATCATCCATTGGTTACCTTATTCCCAAAGAAATGAATTACTTGCAATATATCCTGCAACATTTTGCTTGAACAGCTCAGATCTGATGCCAAGTATCAAAGCATCTCAATTTACCTCAAAAAAGGCCACCCACAATAGAAAAAGTGCTCTTTGTGGTTTGAACCTGCTCCTTTCTAAAGCCATGTGCTATCAACCATCAATTCAACAGTAGAGCTGATTTCTAGCGTCAATTATATCGCATGCACTGAACAGTTAATCACTGACGAAACCACAAGCAGCAAACAGAGAAAGTAAAACATAATGATACCCAACATTTGCAATATTATTCAGAAATAGAATAAGCAGAAATAGTTATTCCATTGTTTAAGTAAAGCTGAAGTTATATGAAGACCCTCACCGGGCTTGTACGGAAACTTGGTTCATTAGCCAGCTCTGCAAACTGCCACTGGACTCAACAGTGGGACAGCCACCTTTCTTAAACAATGTATGTCTTGAGTCGGTATGATTTGAGCCCAACCAAACAGAGAAGTTGGGATGTTTCAATTAACAGAACCCCGATTTGAGTGAATGCTGTGTAAATACTGCCCATACACAATAACCAGTCGGCAAGAAATAACAGATCATACACCCCATACAATTATAAAGAAAGTGCATTTATTAATTTCAGCTTTATCAACAGTTATTAAGAGGGAAAGAAAAGGAAAAAAAAGCCCCATTACAATTAAACCAGTCTTAATGTGCTCACTGTTGGAGCTCATATTGTCCCAAAGCTGGGTATAACCATTACTCGCACTGCTGAATTCTCATCACCAATCACCGGTGGAACTTTCTATCTTGGAGTCCTTTGACTCACAAAAGCATTCCTTGCAATCACACCTTCCTGTCTGATCAAATCCCCAAGGCATCTCTCCCGATCTTCTCCTCTCTCCATCACCCACCAAAAAGACCACAAACCCCACCAGAGTTCGTCACAAATCTCTCTCTGCCCAGGCTTCTCTAGAACCTTCTCTCAATTCCACCATTCTGATTGGCTGACACAACATTCCTAAGTTCAACATCACAGCCCCTTAGCTTTACCCAAAACCCAATCATGCCTTAGCAAGATGCACTGCTTCTACAGAAAACTACAAAATGAAATACCCTACAGTATTAGCAGTAAAAATCTTAACCAGAGCATTACATTCTTTCCCCCACCAAAAATAGTCATGTCTTCATGACTTTGAAAATGATCAAACTGTTATTAATAACACAGTATTCGGAGGAATTTTGTGATTTCAGGACCCTAACCCATATGTAAGTGGTAGTAACATATTTCACTATGGGGATAAATGCAACACTCTGTTTCCCTGGTGCATCATATGATAGCCTCAGCCTATCTGGGCGTTTCCTGACTCTCTGAGACCTTCATATCTCATCTTCAAGTCAAGTCAAGTCAAGTCTAGTCAAGTCACTTTTTATTGTCATTTTGACCATAACTGCTGGTACAGTACATAGTAAAAATTAGACAATGTTTTTTCAGGACCATGGTGTTACATGACACAGTACAAAAACTAGACTGAACTACGTAAAAAGCAACACAGAAAAAAAAACTACACTAGACTACAGACCTATCCCGGTCAGCTTCAGGTACTTCTTGGGACCTTTCCTGTCTACTTGGGGCTGCCTCCCCTATCTATTACTCATGCCTTTCGGCAACTCAGATCCCCTTGTCAACTCACTGGTTAGCTTCATCCCCAATTACGTTGGAGCCCAGCTTCCCTTCATTGTCTAGCATCACGTCCATCTGTCCAGTGCTAGTTCTCCTCCCAAACCCCCCCCCCCCACTGCATCTGATGTAGGGTTAGGAGATTCAGGAATCTTTTCATCAATTTTTGAGGAGTCTGCATAGGGTAACATATACCACAGCCCCAATTTCCTCATCCTGTGAGTCTGTACAGCATTCAGTGGTTGGGTCCTTTCCAGGTCTTTCGACTGATTGCCTTTTTGTTCTCCTCCTTCTGTGCAGAGTTCTCCCACTAGGTGTAGGTTCCAAATCCGGATCTGGATCAACACATAGCTCATGCCCCAAGGGTAAAAGGTGATTCCAATGGAATGACAGGCCATTCCCAACTTCTGGCTTCACCCAGAAAATTGGCATATTTGGCATCTGGCTCTCCACTACATAAGGTATAGACATGCAGCAGTCATCCAGCTTATGTTCCCTGGTAGCTCCAAGTTCCTTATTAGAACTCTGTCTTCAGGCAACAGTTGACATAACCTAATCTTTTGCTCATATCTCCTCTTGTTTTCGAGATTTTGTTTGGTAGCAGAGACCGTTGCTAGCTCATAAGCCTTTTGCAGTTCTTTCCTCATGTCAGACACAAACTTGAGATACATCTTCTGTGCCAAGCCTTCACTGCCAGCTGCAAACATCAAATAGTATGGCGTAGTTTCATTCTGTATACTGCTGTAGCAGTGTACCAAATGCCCAAAATGCTGACTCCATTTCTTCCTCTTGCTGATATCCAGGCTTCCAGGCATGTCTAACAATGTCCAGTTCAACCTTTCAGACTGAGGGTGATGGGGCGTGGTCCTCGACTTCTCAACTCCGAGCATGCACAGTAACTCATGTATGAGCCGACTCTCAAAATCCCTTCCCTCATCACTATGTATTCCTCTTGGGAGGCCATGATGAACGATATATTTCTCCCGTAAGCATATTGGAGGTTCTGGATGCCCTCTGATTCTTTTTGGGGAAGGCTTGAGCATATCTGGTGTAGTGATCAGTGATGAACAAGACATTGCTGGAATCAGGCTGTGTGGAGAGGAAATCCATACACACTAAATCAAGGGGCCTCACACTCTGTAAATGGGATAATGGACCAACTCTCGTAGACAGTATCTTCCTCTGAATACATTGAATGCACAACTTACAGTACTCTTTAAACTTGAGCTTTATTTGGGGCCAATGGAACCAATCTTGGTCCAATCCAAAGGTCTTGTCAAACCCCAGATAACCTGGATAAACATGAAGTGACTTCAACACAATCCTCTGATGCTTCTCAGGCAAAACCAACTGGGAACGCTGAGGTCAGTCTGAAGGAGATGTGACCCTGTATAAAACCTGGTTCCTCAACTCCAATTAGTTTCATTCACTTATCAGCTGGGGTCTGGTAGGTATGGTAGGGTGCTTCATTTTTTTCAACTTGGGCTATATCCCCTTGGGCAACAGATGACCAAGTGGCACCTATACAGGGGTCATCTCGCTGGGCTGTTACCAATTCCGCATATATTCCATAGCATGTTTATATAAGTATGTGTGACGTGAGTCCTTGACGAGAATGGCTTAGGCCCAAATGCTGGAGTATCCACGGCAAGGATTGAGACATAGTTTCAAACTGCATCGAGAATCTGAGCACAAAACAATCATTAGACAAAACAGGCTTACAATTGAGCACCAAACCTCAGTTCAGGAGCTCCTTAAATGCTCAATCCTCAGTGCCCAAAACATGATTGCCAATTAGTGGGACAGTCCTGATTCTTTTAAGGGGACATGCCACCTATCCGTACTCCAGGGAGTGAGAGTGTCTAAACCTCAGAAGCTGGCATGGATGGGTGTGAGGATGGGAGTAATAGGGGAGAGGAGGACCCCCTCCCTTATTGCTGAATCCTGATGGCCAAGGCTGCTCAGAGAGACGATGATGGTGGTCATGGATGAGAGCCGATCCAAGATGTCTCTTTCAGGCGCCCAGCACCTCTCCTCTGGTCTGAATCCAGGAGATATTGCCAAATGCAAGTCGAAAATTCTTCTCACAGTGAAAACCTACTCCGCATCAACAAAGCTGGGTGGCAGCAATGCTGATGATGGTGGGGCTAATTGTCTGGTGCTCACAAGCTTTAACTTAGAAATATGGAAAGTGGGATTGATCTTGAGGGTTTTGGGATCTGCAAGATGTAGCACTATGTTTACTTACCTGAAAATCCTGAAGGGTCCAATGAATTTGGGTGCCAATTTTCTGGACTCCACTTGGAGAGGCAAATTCTGACTCCTATTCCTGTTGCCCAGGCTGCAGAACTGGTCCCTGTCTTCTCTTGCAGTTAGCCTTTACTTCAGCCTTCTGGGTAGAAGCTAACAAAACCTCTCTTGCCCTAGTCCATCTCTCCATCTTCCTTTGCAGCATCGGACAAGATCTTCAGCCGCAGGAACCCCAACCTCTTCTCCTGCTCAGGGAAGAGTAGCAGATAATACCCAAATTGGCATTCAAAAGGAGACTTCCCATGTGTCGAATGCCATAATGTCAGAGGCCAGCCATCTCAGGGTACATTCCATACCTTGGTTCCCCCACTCCATCTGGCTGTTGGACTGCAGGTGAAACACAGAGGACAGATTCGCTGTTGCTTCAATCAGTTTGCAAAACGTTTTCCAGAAATGTAATGCAAGTTGCGGAACATGATTCAACACAATGTCCACCGGAAAACAGTGCTTCCTTAAGACCTGCTGCAGGAGAGTCTGTCCAAGGCAATGAATTTGCAGGCCTTCGAAAAATGATCCACAATTACAATGCTAACAGTCATTGAAAGGAGGAAGGCTCGTGACAAATTCCATGGAGGTGTGAGCCCATGGTCTTTCTGGAACAGACGGAGGGTGAAGGGACCCTTGAGGTGGGTGTGGGGCTCTTTGTTCCAGGTGTACACCTTGCTGGCCAGCACATATTATCAGACCGTGATCATTATTCTAGGCCAGCAATATCTTCTCTTAATGAACTTAAGGGTCCTGGCAACCCCTGGGTGAGATGTCAATCTCGAATCATATTCCCATTGAACAATGAGAGACCAGATGGGACTAGAAATGAACAGCTGATCCAAAGGACCATTCTGACGAATCTCCCCCTTGTGAACAATTGCATTGATCTCCCAATGAATTGGTGCTGTCACTTTGGCTTGGGGCAAAATGGTGGGAGGCTGCTTTTCTTGTTTTGGTTCATTGAATTGAAGGGACAAGGCTTCTGGCTGCTTGTTGTTAGATCCTGGTCGATAGGTCAGGATGAAATTAAAATTGGTTAAGGAGAAGAGGCCACCTGGCCTGCCTGGAATTCTGCCTTTTGGCCTTCTGAATATAAGCCAGGCTCTTGTGGTCCATCCATATGACAGAAAGCTTCTTTGTCTCCTTGAGCCAGTGATTCCATTCCTCCAGAGTCAACTTGACTATGGACAGCTCTCTCTTCCCAGTGTTGTAATTCACCTCTGCTGGGGATAGTCACGTGGAAAAGAATGCACACAGGTGCAGTTTATCATTCAACAGTATCCGCTGAGACAACACTGCACCCTCTCCGATGCCCAAGATGTCCACTCCCACAGTAAAGGGAAGGCCCAGGTTAGATGCAACTAAAATGGCGTGCTGGGGAGGAAGCATTAAGAAGAGGGACGCCTCACGTCTTAATAAGCTGGTAAGGAAGGCGGGCTCTGTCGTGGGCAAAGTACTGGAGAGTTTAACATCGGTAGCTGAGCGAAGGGCGCTGAGTAGGCTACGGTCAATTATGGATAACTCTGAACATCCTCTACATAGCACCATCCAGAGACAGAGAAGCAGTTTCAG
Source organism: Hemitrygon akajei (assembly GCF_048418815.1). NCBI lineage: Eukaryota > Metazoa > Chordata > Chondrichthyes > Myliobatiformes > Dasyatidae > Hemitrygon > Hemitrygon akajei. The sequence continues at coordinate 141,577,607 of NC_133126.1, forward strand.
CGACAGGTTACTATCGATGCAATGCTCCTCAGACAGGATGAAGAGGTCAATACTCCCCAATGCCATTAGGCTTTACAATTCTACCGCCAGGTCTTAAGAACTTTTTAAAAGCTATTATTAATGCTTTTTGAGATAGTGATTTAGATGCATATCATATTTTTTACTGAGTTAAGTATTGTATGTAATTAGTTTTGCTACAACAAGTGTATGGGACATTGGAAAAAAAGTTGAATTTCCCCATGGGGATGAATAAAGTATCTATCTATCTATCTAAAATGGGAGCTGTCGTGAACCGCTGTTTGAAATCTGTGAAAGCAGCCTCTGCCTCAGGAGTCCAAACAAAAGGGTCCATGGGTCTCTTGGTTAGTGCCATCTGTGGAGCAGCCACTGACCTGAAGTTTCTGAAAATTTTTTGATAAAAGTTGGAAAATCCCAGGAATCATTGGACTTTCTTCACACTGGATGCTGGTGGCCAATCTCTGACCACCTGTGTCTTACTAGGCTCCATCTTGAGATTGCCATTAAAGATGATGAAGCCCAAAAAAGAAATAGTGGTTAAGTGAAATTCAGACTGTTCTAGCTTGATGAAGGCATTCTTATGGAGAGCAACCTGGAGCATGTCATTTATAAAAGCCTGGGAAACTGCTGGCGTGTTCACCAGACCAAAGGGCCTGACCCGATACTCATAATGCCCTGTTGGTGTGTTGAATGCCGTCTTCCACTCGTCACCCTTCTTTATGCGAACCAGGTTGTATGCACTCTGCAAGTCCAGATTCAAGAATGCACTTGTCCCTTTAAGACTCTCAAAAGCAGTGTTCACAAGTAGAAGAGGGTAACGTTTCTTGACCGTTATGCGATTCAGCCCTTGATAATCAATGGAAAGCTGCAGACTCCTGTCCTTCTGTACGAATAAGAAGCCAGTGCCGGGTGGAGTGGTGGAGGTCCGAATGAATCCCAGGGCAAGAGCCTCCTTTATATACTCCTCCATAGTGCTTCTCTCCAAGCCTGAGAGCGTATATAATTGACCACGCGGAGACCACACACACCTAGCAGAAGATGTATTGAACAGCTGTAGGGTTGTTGCGGTGGAAGAGTCGAAGACTATCCGTTACTGAAGACCTCTTCCAAATCCTTGTAGACGGAAGAGATTTCTATCCACTTGGATGCTGCAATTACCCCAGAACCGTCCTCTGAGGATGACTCCTGAGACTCTGTCGGTGGTGGGGGTGCTTCGGCCGATCCCAGAGCCTCCCCCATAGGTCCACAAGAGACTTCAGTGAAAACAAAAGCCAAATCACAGTCCAACTCCTTGTCCGTCTCCTCAGAAATCAGCAGCATGGTGGGACAAACTCGTACAGGCCTATTGGCTGTAGCTGGCTTGTCTTTCATAGAAACATAGAAAACCTACGGCACAATACAGGCCCTTCAGCCCACAAAGTTGTGCCGAACATGTCCCTACCTTAGAAATTACTAGGCCTTTCCTTGACTGTGGGACTGGGTTTCCTAAAGGCTGCAGGTTACCCTGAGCAGAAGTCTGTCCCTTTGTTGGCTGCTGGTCTCGGGAGAATCTGAGGGTCAGAACACCAATCTGAAAACGAACCCTCTTACAATGGCTGGTCCAAGCGGTGATTCTCCCCTCCCTCCAGTCCACAGATGGATTACACTGAGACAGCCAAAGGTACCCGAGGATCTGGGGTATGAGTGGAGAGTCAATAAAGTAGAAACTCAAGTCATCCACCTGGTCTCCTGTCCTCATCTGCAACACCACAGTCTGTTGCTGGATCTGCCTGGAACCTAGTGGGCAGCTGCGGGCAAGAACTGACTCAACTCTCACAGTGATATTGTCGTAGTTTTTCGTTTCTCACAAACAAGCAGGAGATGCAGAAGATTCTTCAAGAAGTTTTAAGCTTTAATTTGCAAACCAAAGCTGAGACAATCACTGAGCTAGTCACTGATTGCCCGCCGATCATTGTACATAGCATTTTTATAGCAATCTTTTTATCTTAGTTGCATTAACATATCCAATCATTCTATAGCTGCATATCATCTATACATTAACTAATCAAGTGCTCTTGACTAGCTCTCGATTTGCCACCATTGTTTCTTTCCAGTTCACATCTTGGGCCTCATTCCTGGCCACGGTTGTTTCTCAGTCAGCCTCCCCTAGCCTCCCTCACATTCCATTGCCTGTTCGTATCATCCTGTCTGCCACCGTTATCTCTTCATAAGCCATTCTATTGTATAATATATGGAGTACATTTCAGCTAAGCACATTTCTGCTAATGATAAACAGATGTTCTTAAATGCTAAGTGTATTTCTGCTAATAATACACAGATATTCTTAAATGCCATGGTATATACCTAAGAATGCAATGTATCTAGTAAATGAATAAATGCATAGTAAACACTCAGTAGTCGTGGTTATATCATGAATGCTGCTAATGCATAATATATTTTCAACTGATATATTGAACCACCAGGCAGTTCCCTTATCTGGAAAATTACCCACTGCCCCAGAGTCCACAAAAGTCTTCAGCTGCCTCAGGTTCGTACCCCAGGTAAACGCTGCCTTCAGCACAAAACCAGAATCTGTGGGCTTGGGTGTAGTGGCTGCTACCATCACAGTCCTCTCAACATTGGACAGTCTTAGCAGTTCCCCAGGTGGCTGCAGCTTTGGGCATTCAGCCCGCAGGTGACCTGCTTCCCCACAGTAAAAACAGCAACTTTGACTCCGATGTTGGGACCTCTCATCAGCGAAGAGTCTAGAGCAATTGATCAGCATGGGTTCAGCTGGATCTTGAGCAGGCGATGGGCTGATCATGGACTGAGGCTGGGGAACAGAACAACGATGCGTTGAGTCCAGACTCGAGCTAGCCCTCCTCGACCTCATAACATAGTCCCACTTACGCTCTGTCAGACAATTATCAAGATGGATGGACTGGTCGATGAGAACCTTTAAGTTTCTCCCAAGGTGAGGGCATCCTTCTGCTTATCTCAGTCCGTGACAGTATAGCATGGCCAAGGCCTCACCGTTTCAACCATTCTCCTGGGCCGAGGTCAGAAATTTGATCGCATAGTCGGTTGCTGACCGTCCCACCTGTCGAACATTCAGCAGGCGGCCTGAGGCTCAGCTTGCTCCAGCGGGGTGATGAAACACCTCCCTCGTGGCGGCCATGAACTCCTCCGAGTCCAAGCAAATCTCTGACCTGCGATCCCAATGCACAGTGGCCCTGGCCAGGGTGCTTCCAGCCAGAAGAGAGATAATGAAGGCCACCTTTCCACGCTCTGAGGGGAACTGGGATGGTTGGGGCTCAAACACTAACAAGTACTGAGGAAGCTGCAGCAAGGACCCGGGTCACCGTTGACCCTCTCCCGGGTTGGATGATGTACTAGCTCCAGAATGGAACCAAATGGTTCTCCTAAATAACTCCGGTCTCCTCCTTGCAAATGTTGACCCATGGCTACCTGGATGTCATGCATCTCCAGGCTCTGCTGGGAAGTATCTTCGCTGTTGCTGGTCACAGCAGATGAAAGATTCTCTTCCCCCACTGGATCCATACTGGCTCAATCATGCTGTGACATGAGCCCTTGACAACAATGGTTTGGACCCAAATGCTGGAGTATCTGAGGCTAGTATCGAAACATGGTTTCAAACTGGATCGAGAATCTGAGCACAAAGTAATTTGAATTCAGTTCCATTTATTTTTAGTGATACACGCTTAAATCCTGACAAAATATTTAAAGCACATTTAAGTCTCACAGAGGATTTCTATCTTGTAAAATATTTCCAAATTACAAATGATTTCTAAAACGCAAAGGATTTCCAAAGCACAGATACAATCCCTATATGCTAAAAGGACATGCCAACGAGTTGCAGATGAATGCATTGTCTGTCACAGAAATCGAGGGCAGAGAAATCAATTCTATCACCTCATCTTTCTGTCATTCTTCTTTACCATTCCTAACAATCCTGATTGCTCTCTACTTTTATATTGTTTTTTTCTGCCACTTGGCTGTCCTGATTCTTTGTGCACACAAACCTTCCAGCTATTAATAGATCAGCTATTTGGTCTGCTAAGTGTTAGTATCAATCAGGTATACAAGTTTCCTGAACTAACTAACTTAGCCAGAACATTAAGAACTGAAGAATGGATCCCACTTACGACAAGAAGCTAAAGCAAGAATAGCTGTTGGAAGTTTAACTTATTCAAAAACAACTCTTTGATCTCCAGAAGTTTCAGCTGCTGTGATGGAAAGCTGAGATCGGCAAAAAAGGAAGACCCCCCCCCCCCCCCACCCCGGCCCTGGATGGCAAATATCCACCACAAGCTGAATTGCTAAACTATAACTTGTGTTTGGTAAACCACTAAAATAGGAAAGCATATCATTAGGGAGATATTTTACTGCAAGAACGGATTGTAATTCTCTATAATTTTCAGGGTTATCCCAGGGGAGCAGTGAATCATTTCCATGACTACTTTTGGATTTTGGGTTCCATAAACTGTTCATAACACAGAACCTTTCCATAATGGCTGCATTGTGAAAATTTCAGAAACATTAATTCAAGAAATCCAAGTACTTACTGTTTTTTGTCACCTTGTTTCGGGCATTCTTCCTGCTTAAATGTTGCTCTGTCTACTTCTACTGCTTCAATAAATGCCCTGCTGTACTACAAAAGATTCTCCTGTTTGGTAATTTTAAGAAAACATTCTGCAAGATTGTTTATCTTATATTATTGTGCCTAACTCAAGAAAATGATTCAAGGTTTTGAAAGGCTTTGTCCAGCAAACAGCAAATGTACCATTTCCAGCAGATGGTAGAAAATCCAATCCCATCCATATATGAAAAGTACATTTGATTGAACCACCCTGCATTACTAAATGTGAAAATAATAAGAGTTACTTGAACAAGACATGCAATAGCCTCTTAAGATTAATTGATAATTGTATCTGCTAGACTTTGCTAATGACTAAGATATGCACGTTAATTAAGGCATATATGAAGCAATATATTTGTCATTGCTTGTTTCCATGGGAAAAATGCTTTAAAAAGCTGACCTTCAGCATACTTTACAAGAGATTGCTCAGGAACTAAGCATCTGTTATCAAGTGAGCCTGGTTGCCATAGCAATTCCAGCTTTTTTTGCTTCTCTTGTGACAGAGGTAAAACCAAAGAGTGTTTATGGGCCAAAGTAAACAGCATTTAATGGAAGGTTGCGGCAGAGAGCAAGGAAATAAAGCAAATAATGTTTTGATCCTGCAATTTATTAACGCCATGCATTTTGTTCTACATTTTCTGATAACATTTTTTTCTTTTATCTGTGAAGATGATGCTGGCAAGACACCATTTATTGCCTCTACCCTGAGCTGCTCTGAGAAGGCTGTGATCACTGTCTGTGAATCATTGAAATCCCTGTAGTGATGCAGCTTTTGCAGCTTATGGATCTTTTCTTTATCTGCCCTTTCTTCCCTTGTTCTTAATTTTATCACTTTCACAAACTTTATCCATCTTTTGTAACTCTTCTCGTTTTAATTTATTCTGCCGACCCACCCCATTGTGGCCACTGCTCAATGCAACCCACTTTGTTTCAATGAGGTTTTGAATTTAAGGAAATAAGAATTAGAAGAACGAACTCTCAATACAGATGTCGTTTTGTCACTGAAGAAAACTGGCCGAAAAGAAAATACTTCCTGATTACGTAGAGGACTAAATATTGATCAGTCTTACTCATGAATGTATTCAGTAAATGAGCATCCATGGCCTGACGCTTTAGAGAATTTTAAAGCTTTACAATCCTCTGTGTAAAGAAATTTTTCATCATTTCAATTCTAAATATCTGACCTCATAACCTGAGACCTTCCTTGCACTGCACCTTCCAGCTATTGAAAGGCCTAGACAGAATGGACGTGGAGAGGATGTTTCCGTTAATGGGGGAGTCTAGGGCTACAGGCAGAGCCTCAGAATAGGGGGATGTCCATTTAAAATGGAAGAAATTTCTTTAGGCTGAGGATGATGAATCTGTAGAATTCATTGCAACAGATGGCTGTGGAGGCCCTGTCAAGGTATATTTAAAGAGGAGGTTGATAAATTCTTGATTAGTCTGGGTGTCAAAGCTTATGGAAAGAAAGCAGGAGAATTGAGAGGGATAATAGATGAGCCATGATAGAATAGTGGAAAAGGCTCAATGGGCCAAATAGCCTAATTCTGCTTCTATGTCTTAAGGTCTTATATCTAAATCAGGGTTTCCCAACCAGGGGTCCACAAACCACTCGGTTAATGGTTAAAGGTCCATGGCATAAAAAGGGTGGGGACCCCTGGTCTAAAGAAAATAGCCACAAGCATCCACCCAGTAACCTTTCCCAGAATCTGGTATGTCTCAATGATTAATGGATGATGTGCATAAGATGATGAGAGGCATTGATTATTTGGATAGTCAGAGGCTTTTTCCCAGGGCTGAAATGGCTAACACAAGAGGGCACAGGTTTAAGGTGCTGGGGAGTAGGTACTGAGGAGATGTTAGGGGTAAGTTTTTTATGCAGAGAGTAGTGAGTCCGTGGAATGGGCTGCCGGCAACAGTGGTGGAGGTGGATACGATAGGGTCTTTTAAGAGACTTTTGGATAGGTACATGGAGCTTAGCAAGATAGAGTGCTATGGGTAACCCTAGTAATTTCTAAGGTAGGGACATGTTCGGCACAACTTTGTGGGCCGAAGGGCTTGTATTGCGCTGTAGGTTTTCTTTGTTTCTCTGTTTCTGTTAATCTTTGAATGGAAAAAGACAAATCCTCAAAAAGCAATTTCTTTATACCAGGAATGATTTTAAAAATCGATGTCACTGACTTTGAAGGAAGTATAACTTTTTAATTCTTTTATCCTCTTTAAAAATAGAGGGTGGACAGAAAACATTAAAACAAAGTACTATGAATCACCAGAATTTATACCACTTGGGGAAAAATTCAAATACTTTATTTTCCTCACCTCAAGAATGAGGTGTTTGTAAATTAATTAAATTAGCAAAGCATGGGATTTTTTTCAGTGGATGACCAGAAGGATGATCATTCAAATTTTCTAATAAGTTGTCAAATCTGTAATGCCAACTATAGGATGGAGATTTTTTTTTTTAAATGTGAAGTGATGGTGTTGGAATAATTGGATTGATGTGGAGTGTCTTGTGATTTGATAGTCAATGGATGTAAATTCATTTCTCCTGGTGGCGAAATACTGGTCTTAATCACAATTCTCAAAAGTAGATAGCTTGTAATAGTGTCAGATCTCAAAATATTTTAAAAAGCAATCTGCAACCAAAATGAAAACGTGTCTTAAAACTGCTTACAACAGAGGTTTCAACAAAGATGTGAGAAAAGGCAGGTAGCCAATCTGGCTGTGGAATTGAGGTAGCATATTTAAATAAATGTAACTATCTGCCTTCATTTAACAGGCATTCTGAATTTGCCAAGCTCATGAAGATTAAGGATGAATCAATGAGGCAAGTGTCTTTGTGGAGCTAACAATGCAGGAATACTTTGTCTAGGCTCAACAAAGTGTTCCATCTAATAAACCCCAGAATTTCAGTTCCTGCAATTTGTCAGAGACTCAGAGTATAGACAATAGACAATAGGTGCAGAAGTAGAGCATTCGGCCCTTCGAGCCTGCACAGCTATTTTGAGATCATGGCTGATCAATTACTATCAATACCCGGTTCCTGCCTTGTCCCCATATCCCTTGATACCCCTATCCATAAGATACCTATCTAGCTCCTTCTTGAAAGCATCCAGAGAATTGGCCTCCACTACCTTCCGAGGCAGTGCATTCCAGACCCCCACAACTCTCTGGGAGAAGAAGTTTTTCCTTAACTCTGTCCTAAATGACCTACCCCTTATTCTCAAACCATGCCCTCTGGTACTGGACTCTCCCAGCATCTGGAACATATTTCCTGCCTCTATCTTGTCCAATCCCTTAATAATCTTATAAGTTGCAATCAGATTCCCTCTCAATCTCCTTAATTCCAGCGTGTACAAGCCCAGTCTCTCTAACCTCTCTGCGTAAGACAGTCCGGACATCCCAGGAATTAACCTCGTGAATCTACGCTGCACTTCCTCTATAGCCAGGATGTCCTTCCTTAACCCTGGAGACCAAAACTGTACACAATACTCCAGGTGTGGTCTCACCAGGGCAAGATGAATTGGGTGAAATGGTTATGGGAAACAGAGAAATGGCAGAAGAATTTAATGAGTACTTTAGATCTGTTTTCACTAAGGAAGACACAAGCAATCTCCCAAATGTATGGATGGGCCAAGGACATAGGGTAACAGAGGAAATGAAACAGATTGACATTAGGAAGGAAACGGTGATGAGAAGACTGATGGGACTGAAGGCTGACAAATCCCCAGGTCCAGATGGTCTGCATCCCAGGGTACTAAAGGAGGTGGCCCTGGAAATTGCGGATGCATTGGTAATCATTTTCCAATGTTCCTTAGATTCAGGATCAGTTCCTGAGGATTGGAGAATGGCTAATGTTATCCCACTTTTTAAGAAAGGAGGGAGGGAGAAAACAGAGAACTATCGACCTGTCAGCCTGACATCGGTGGTGGGGAAGATGCTAGAGTCCATTATTAAGGATGAAATAGTGGCATATCTAGATAGCAGTGATAGGATTGGTCCAAGCCAGCATGGATTTACCAAGGGTAAATCATGCTTGACTAATCTGTTGGAGTTTTTCGAGGATGTAACCAGGAAGTTAGACGGGGGAGATCCAGTGGATGTAGTGTACCTTGATTTTCAGAAGGCATTTGATAAGGTCCCACATAGGAGATTGGTGGGTAAAATCAAAGCTCAGGGCATCGGGGGGAAGACATTGACATGGATAGAAAACTGGTTGGCAGATAGAAAGCAAAGGGTAGCGGTGAATGGGTGTTTCTCGGAATGGCAGGTGGTGACTAGTGGGGTGCCACAGGGCTCGGTATTGGGACCACAGCTGTTTACAATTTACGTCAACGATTTAGATGAAGGCATTGAGAATAATATCAGCAAATTTGCTGATGATACTAAGCTGGGTGGCAGTGTGACATGTGATGAGGATGTTAGGAGAATTCAGGGTGACTTGGATAGGCTGGGTGAGTGGGCAGATACTTGGCAGATGATGTTTAATGTGAATAAGTGTGAGGTTATCCACTTTGGGAGTAAGAACAGGAAGGCAGATTATTATCTGAATGGTGTAGAGTTAGATAAGGGAGAAATACAAAGAGATCTCGGAGTCCTTGTTCATCAGTCACTGAAGGTGAATGAGCAAGTGCATCAGGCAGTGAAGAAGGCTAATGGAATGTTGGCCTTTATTACAAAGGGAATTAAGTACAAGAGCAAGGAAATCCTCTTGCATTTGTACAGAGCCCTGATGAGACCACACCTGGAGTATTGTGTACAGTTTTGGTCTCCAGGGTTAAGGAAGGACATCCTGGCTATAGAGGAAGTGCAGCGTAGATTCACGAGGTTAATTCCTGGGATGTCCAGACTGTCTTACGCAGAGAGGTTAGAGAGACTGGGCTTGTACACGCTGGAATTAAGGAGATTGAGAGGGAATCTGATTGCAACTTATAAGATTATTAAGGGATTGGACAAGATAGAGGCAGGAAATATGTTCCAGATGCTGGGAGAGTCCAGTACCAGAGGGCATGGTTTGAGAATAAGGGGTAGGTCATTTAGGACAGAGTTAAGGAAAAACTTCTTCTCCCAGAGAGTTGTGGGGGTCTGGAATGCACTGCCTCGGAAGGTAGTGGAGGCCAATTCTCTGGATGCTTTCAAGAAGGAGCTGGATAGGTATCTTATAGATAGGGGAATCAAGGGATATGGGGACAAGGCAGGAACCGGGTATTGATAGTAGATGATCAGCCATGATCTCAAAATGGCGGTGCAGGCTCGAAGGGCCGAATGGTCTAGTTCTGCACCTATTATCTATTGTCTATAAAATACAACTACCTATCCACCAGTTCCCGTGCATCTTGCCCATGGTTTTGAATATCTCTGCCAGGGCCTCAGCAGTTTCTGCATTATCCTTACACAAGGTCTGAGAGGGTATCTCAGCAGGGCATGAGAATTATTTCACCATAATTTGGCTCAAGACAGCAAGCATCTCTTTTTCTGTACACTGGTTACTGTCCATAACCTCACCTCTCTTTTGCCTCAGTCTATAGATTCTGTGTCTATTTCCTGAGTAAATACAGACACAAAAAAATCATTTACGATCTCCTCCGTTTAGCCCCTTGTATGGATGATTACAGTGATTTTGCTTCTTGCCATCAATTTGTTCTTTATAGAGCTATAAAAGTCCATGGGATTCCCTTCCACGTTTCTGCCAATGTACAAAAGATGCAAATCATACAACTACAGAAAGAAATAAATAGTAATCATAAATATATAAGCAGTAAATATTGAGAAAATGTGAAGATATGTCCTTGAAAGTGAGTCACAGGGCTAGTGAAGTTGGGTGTAGTTATCCCCTTTAGTTCAAGAGCCTGATAGCTGAGGAGTAATAACTATTCCTGAACTTAATGATATGAGTCTTAAAGCTCTTGTACCTTCTTCCTGATTGCCGCAATGAAAAGATAACGGGACCTGGTGGTAGGGTTCTCTGGGTCTCTGATGATGGATGCTGCTTTCCTGCGACAAAGTTTCATGTGGATGTGCTCAATGGTGGGGAGGGCTTTACCCGTGATGGACTGGGCTGTATCCACTACTTTTTGTAGGATTTTCCATTCAAGGGTACTGGTGTTTCCTTACCAGGCTGTGATGCAGTCAGTCAATATAATCTCCATTGCACACGTAAAGGAGTTTGTTAAAGTTTTTGATGTCATACTGAATGTTTGCAAACTCCTAAAGCGGTAGAGATGCCGCTGTGCTTTTTCATAATTACGTTTACGTGCTTGGCCCAGAACAGGTCCTCTGAAATGATAACACTGAGGAATTTAAAGTTACTGACCCTCTCTTCCTCTGATACCTCAATGTGGACTGACTCATAGACCTCTGATTTCTTCCTCATGATGTTAATGATCAGCCTCTTGGTCTTGCTGACATTGAGTAAGAGGTTACTGTTGTGGCATCACCTAGCAAGATTTTCAATCTGCTGATTCGTCACCACCTTTGATTCGGCTTAGGTCAGTGGAATCATCAGCAAACTTGAATATAGCATTGGAGCTTTGCTTAGCTGTTCAGTCATAAGTCTAAAGCAAGTGGAGCAGGGGGCTAAGCACACAGCCTTGTGGTGCACCTGTGCTGATGGAGATCATGGAGGAGATATTGTCAATCCAAACTGACAGGGCCCTACATGTGAGGAAATCAAGGATCCAATTACACAAGGAGGTATTGAGGCCAAGGTCTTGAAGTTTATTGATCATTTTTGAGGGGGTGATGATATTGAATGCTGAGCTCTAATCATAAAGAATATCCTGATATCTTTGCTGTCCAGATGTTCCAGGGTTGAGTAAAGAGCCAATGGGATGGCAACTGCTGTGGACCTGTTGTTTCGGTAGGCAAATTGGAGCGGATCCATGCTGCTCCTTAGGATGGAGTTGATATGTTTCATTACAACCTCTCAAAACACTTCATCACTGTGGATGTAAGTGTTACAACTGATAGAGTATGCTAATCACTTACTATGCATTCAGTGAACTGGTTGCGAGATACCATTATTCTGTGGACAGTATAAATTTTATTTTGCACCTGATCTTTCCAGAAAATCAGAATAAGTGGATGAATGTACAAAGTTTGTGTAATTTAGTAGGTCAGGTCAATACTAATTTAAAATATTCAGAGCTGACCAGGTACATTGCCCGTGTGCCACCAACAATACAGAAATCTAGTGAAATTCCATCCATTATAATCTTCAAGACAAATTCTTATGTAGCAACACATGTAGCCACTTTTACGAAGAAATGAGCAAATTAATGTGCTGGCTTGGAGCACTTTTCTCATATCAAGCACTCTGTAGAGAGAGAAAACAACATCATTTGTAGTGTTGTTGTGGGATAATTGATGCTGTACTCATGTCTGCTAGACTTTCAGCTGCAATCCAAACTGAATAGTATTTTTGTGTCCACACTGAGAGTTGCTTTCAAGAATTAAGAGTCTGGATCAATAGCCATTGAAGAACGAATTCTGTTTGAGTGTCAGATATAATTTGTTGAATAAAAAATTGTTAGTTGTATTGCAACTCTTTCCATATGAATCAGACTTACTATGAAGAAATGCAAGGTAAACATCAAAAATAAGTTTAATCAAAAGTCAGAGTAGAAAAAAATGGAATTTTAAACAAAGTTATTGTGTGCGTTGGTGTAAAGAAGAAAATAAGGGTTCAAATTAAAGTAAAATTGAAATTATGCCAAACAATCATAACTTAAATGAACCTTACAATCTGAGCACTAACTCCAAAACATAAAAACTAATTGAAACAAAGACAAGGGAGTCAGGAGATGATTGGTGTATATTCGTTTTTACTTAAACCAGGGGGATGACGCAAGCACGCATGATGTGGCAGCATGATGACATATGCCATTTACGTACTTTTATATAACCCACAATGCATTATATAAACAACAAAGAATGCTTAATCAAACAATATATTTACAATATTACTCAAATATTTCTGATATATTAAATGCAGAACAGTCTCCTCATCACATTTATATTCAGAACATTGGAAAGCAGAGCCCAAGGCTTTCTTCTTCTCTCTCCTTATTGACTTCTGAAGGGAAGGGAAAGAGGAAACAATTTATACAAAATTATTCCATTGTTAGTGCAGTGTGGTAAGTTAAAGTGAGGTGGCTGCTGAAATTGAAATCTACTGTGTTTTTCTCCCCAGTGTTATTCGAAAACAATTTACTGTTTTCTGTAGCACAAGCAAAAAAATCTTGGCACTAGAAATGAAAAATTGTTTGATCATCTTTTATTTACTTTTATTTATATCTTAGGCCTGTAACTTCCTTGATTAAAAATTACCCCATAAAACCACTGTTGAATTCATTGATTGCTTCAACTGCAAAATATACAGTTTTCTTGCCTAAACTAGATAATGAAAATGGTTATAAAGGTCTAAAACATGGATAGAACTTAAAAGATACACTGTTTATGTGCTACACTTCATTAGTAGGTCTGGAAGTGGGAGTTAAAGGTAAATGTTGCTTCTCTATTCCACTCTAAGTTTTACCCGTTGATGCACCATCAATAACTCTCGGAGACGTGAGGCGAGATAGGCTTTTATTAGCTGGAAGAAAGCATTGTCAGCAGCAAGAGACCACCACACAACATCCTGGAGACTGAGGGAGGAGCAGGGCCTCCAATCGCCTTTGTACAGGGGTCTGTGGGAGGAGCCACAGGAGCAGTCAGCAAGGGGGGGGCGGGTCCAGACAGGTATATGTAGCTCACCACTCCCGTTGATCTGGAAACTCATTGTCACCACAGATGGCTTGCTTTAGAGCCATTGCACAGTGCAAACAGTGGTCATTTTGGTCTGAAATGAATGCAGCAAAATTCAAGGCATTAAATTTCTCTAAATGTCCCTTACATACTTTCCTTCAAATACTGCAACACTGCAAAGCACACAAAGTGAAGAACAAGATTGGACCAGGTCCAAAGTTCAAAGTTGAAAGTAAATTTATTATCATAGAACGTAAATTGTATGCCACCATATACTACTTTGAGATTTGTTTTCTTACAGACACTTACAAAGAAAATAAAGAAATACAATTGAATTATTAAAGGTATAAATAACAAAGACTGACAAACAACCAATATGCAAAAGAAAACAAATCATGCAAATAATAATAAAATAAATAATAAGTACTAAGTAGTAGAGCCCTTGAAAGTGAGTCTATAGGTCATGGAGTCAGTTCAACACGGCGGTGAATGAAATTACAGCATCCATGCAATCCAGAGGCAGTTTCAAACAAAGGATTTCTATGTTTTGGCAGACAAATCAGGGTTTTTGACAGAGCTCAAGCTGACAGCTCTGTCTTGGATGTAGAATTGGATAGGAGCCTGAAACAAGCTGGATGTCACCACAATCAGTGCTGATACCTCAATTACTTGCAATTGATATTAATGGTTTTGATGAAGAAATTGAATGTACTGTGGCTACATCTGCTAATCATAGAAATAAAGTGAATTACCAAGTTGTGAGAAGGATAGTTTGAGGCTGCAAAGGGATTTAGGACATTGAACATAATAAGCCATTCAGCTCACAATGTTGTACCAACTTATATGAACCTAATTCATGAATCAATCTAATTCCTCTCTCATACAATCCCATAACACTCCATTTTTTTCTCATCCATGTGCCCATCTAGGAGTATCTTAAATGTCCCTATTGTATCTGTTATGTTTTATAACTTCAAAATTTAAAAACCAATTGAAAGAAAAACACGGAGCCAATGAGAACACATGTACATTTAGTTTTAATTACCGTAGATGTCGGATTATAAGCCGCTACTTTTTTCCCACATTTTGAACAGCTTTGAACTCTGCGGCCTTTAATACGGTGCGGCTAATGCATGGTTTTTTTCATGCCGCCAAAAACATTTTGCCTCGTAACAGTAGACCAATAAAATTGATGAGTAGTTCACAGAGGTCCAATGAAATTGTACGATAAATCAAGCGCACTTTCACAATTAAATTATTGTAAATCAGTCATTTGTACTCACCCTCATCAACATGGAAAACACTCGAAGAAAAGCATTGTGCTGCCTTTATGACAGTTATTTAGTTTATAATATTTTCGCTTAGTAATTCATTTTCTAGTTAAAGTTAGAAGTGTTTTAACTATATTTGTTTTCTGTACTACATCGCGGGATGCTATTGTTTTCTGTACTACATCGCGGGATGCTATGACGTCACACCCGGTTTCGCCGCGTCTTGTGGGATACCGGTTTGCGATAAACGGGAAGGCGGGGGCGAGCGGCGGAGCGGCATTAGATCTGAGCGAACGCTGCTTTTAAGTTAAAGGCGATCAATAACTTTTCCTGGTAGGCTGCAGTATATATATTTTTTACCAGTCATTAGGAGATATTGGAATGTTGTTCAGTAAAAAAGTATACGCAACGTATATTTAAAAGTAGCCGCGTTACAGGCACGGTTCGAAAAAAAGCATTTGCAATATGTATTTGTTTATGTTACCATATGGATTTAATTAAAAGTTAAAAAATCCTCACGTGTAATATCTTTCTGTGTAAATATCTCATATTACAACGTGGGACACCTGCGGCCGAAAATCCGGTGCGGCCGAAAATCCGGTGCGGCCTGTACAAGTAAAAAATTGATTTTCTTTCTAAAATTAGAGCCAGCGGCTTTTAATCAGGTGCGCTCTGTAGTCCGGAATCTACGGTACTTTTGGTGAGGCGCGCTGTTATGTTGTAATGATGTAATGACATATACCATTCATGTACTTTTACATGTAACCCTTAATGAATTATGTAAACAACAAGGAATGCTTAATCACACTATATATTTACAATACTCTTCAATATTAATTAAATATTAAATACACAACACTCCTCCCTGCTAAGCTGTAAACTACAACTCAATACAGAATGCAGCTCAACTCGGATATAGCGTATTACTCTCTAGTCATCTATAGATATAAACAGTGACTTTAAAAAGTATTCACCCATCCCCCTCAGAAAGTTTCATGTTTTACTGTTTCACAACATGGAATCATAGTGGATTTAATTTGGGTTTTTTTGACACATCAACAGAAAAGGGCTCTTTCATGTCAAAGTGAAAACAGATCTCTACAAAGTGATCTAAAATAATTAAAAATATAAAACACAAAATAATTGATTGCATAAGTATTTCCCCCCCCCCCCCACACACACTTTGATATGATACACCAAATCATCACTGGTGCAGCTAAATGGTTTTAGAAGTCACATAATTAGTTAAATGGAGATCACCTCCACATCTCCAAATGGAGAGTCAAGGTGTTTGAATTGATTCCAGTAAAAATGCACCTGTATCTGGAAGGACCAACTGCTGTTGAGTCAATATCCTGGCAAAAACTACACCATGAAGTCAAAAGAACATTCCAAGCAACTCCAAAAAAAGGTTATTGAAAAGCATACATCTGTTATGTTTTATAACTTCAAAATATAAAACCAATTGAAACTGAGACTTTTCATGAGACTTGTGAATGTGAAACAATCTCAGGTACTGGTGCCTTTTTCGTGGTGGTTGTAGGATTTGACTCTGGGACTGCAGGAAGTGGTTCTGATAGATCTGGACACTTTTCTTCTGTACGTGTTGGTATCCTAAAGTGTGAACAGCAAGCTGCTTGATCTGCTGATCTATTACAGGCCACCATAAAAAAATATTGAGCCAATGCTTTCATTTTGACTGCACCTAGAGCACTTTAACTCTAAGTTTGGATGGTACAGTAACTCTCAATCCCCACTTAAGGCAAACACCGTCAAGTGCAAGTTCATCCTGGCACTGGTATATGTGGAGAAACTGGGTTTTTGTTGCACATTCCTGGCATTTTGGGTTGCCATGTAGACCTGAGACTGTGTCGGGTCTTTTCTGGTTTCCCTTTGGATCATCTCAGCAGTAATAGATTTTCATTTGGGGAATGCATCTAGGGGAATGTCTTCTTTTGTAAATTTTTCAGGTATTTCCTTTTCCAAGGGTAAACAAGACAATCCATCAGCATTTCCATGATTAGCCATCCTCTTCAATTCGATCTTGTAATAGTGTTTTCCAAGAAACTGAGACAGTCTCTGCATTTGTGCTGCTGTTGTTGGAGGAACATCTTTCTGTGGATTGAAATTGGACACCAGTGGTGGATGATCAAATAATGACAGTAAACGCTCTCCCACACAAGTACCCATTGAAATGCTTTGCACCCCAAACTAAACTCCAGGCCTCTCTGTCAATCTATCAGAATTTTTCTCTGCATCAGTAATGGAACGTGATGCAAAGACTTTGGGCCGTACTTTTCCATCACACATGACACGTGACATGACTACACCTATACCATAAAGTGCGGCTTGACAGGCAAGCTTCACTGGACGATGTGGATCATAATGTGTGAGCACTGTATTAGACATCACAATTGTCTTTGCCATTTGGAAAGCCACCTCACACTGTTTTGTCCATTGCCATTTCTTCCCAATCTGTAGTAAGTTCAAGGGGTGAACATAGCCATCAATTTTGGCAGGAACTTTTTATAATAAATGACAAAACCTGAAAAAGACTGTGACTGTGACATGTCCATTGGCCTAGAGGCATCCACCACTGCCTGAAATTTCTCAGCACACTTGTGTATTCCTTGTGATTCAATGCGTGACCACAGTATGTGTTGCTTGCTTTAAAGAATTCACACTTGTCGTGTCATGCTCTGAGCCCATAATCTTCAAGCCTTTCTTACACTATCTTATGTTTTAGGGATGTTCCTTGTCATCCATTGCAGTAACAAAGATGTCATCCAGATAACACTGCATTCCTGGCCAGCCTGGCTGCACCTGGTCCATAGCTTTCTGCCAAAGTGCAGGTGCAGATGCTACTCCAAAAATAAGCTGATTATAGTAATAAAGCCCTTTGTGAGTGTTTATGGTGAGAAACACTTTGAATTTTTCTTCTGGGTAGAGTGTACTGATCTACATTCAGCACTGGGTTGATGGTGACCTTAAAGTCACCAGAGATCCTAACAGACACACTCACTTTCATTCCTACTGCAACTGAATTGAATCTCTGTCTGCTGTTTCCCTTGATACGGTGATTTCAACTGTTCTTTTAACTGTAGGTTGTGCTTCAGTTAGGAGCTATTTTTGAATGCTTTCTTGTAAGATTCCACAAATGAAACAATCTCTCATTGTATCATTAAGCCCGTTACTGAACTGGCAAAGCTCAGACAATTTCTTCAATTCAGCCACGTAAACTGAAATGGATTCCCCTGCTTTTTTATTCCACTTATGAAACCTAAAGTGTTCTGCAATCAACAATGGTTTTGGTTCTAGATGTATCTGTATTATATCAGCAAAGCTCATTTTGGTTGGTTTGGTTATACCAGTTAAACTTATAAGCAAACTGTATAAGACCATAAGATATAGGAGCAGAATTTGGCCATTTGGTCCATTGAGTGGGCTCTACTGTTTCATCATTTACCTCTCAGCCCAAATCTCCTGCCTTCTCCCCATATCCCTGACCAATCAAAAATCTATCAACCTCTGCCTTATATATACATAAGGATTTGGCCTCCATAACTGCCTGTGGCAAAGAACTTCACAGCTTCACCACTCTCTGGTTAAAGAAATTCTTCCTCTTCTCTGTTCTGAAAGGATTCCTGTGTCCTCTCCCACCACAGGAGATGTTCTCTCCATATCCACTCTGTTAAAGACTTTCACAATTTGTTAGGTTTCAATGAGGTCACCCCTCATTCTTCTGAATTCCAGCAAATACAAGCTCAGAGTCATCAAACGCTCTTCATATGACAAGCCACTCAATCCTGGAATGATTTTCATGAACCTCCTTTGAACCCTCTCCAGTTTCAACACATCCTTTCTAAGATAAGGGGCCCAATATTGCTCACAATACTCCAAGTGAGGCCTCACGAGTACTTTATAAAGTCTCAACATTACATCCTTGCTATATATTCTAGTCTTCTTGAAACAAATGCTAACAACGCATTTGTCTTCCTCACCACAGACTCAACGTGTAAATTAACCTTTAGGGAGTCCTGCACAAGGACTCCCAAATCCCTTTGCACCTCAGTTTTTTGTATTTTCTCTCCACTTAGAAAATCATCAACTCTTTTATTTCTTCTATCAAAGTGTATGGCCATACAAAGTGTATGCCAACATTTTATTCCATCTGCCACTTCTTTGCCTGTTCCCCTAATCTGCCTGCTTTTCTGTCATCCATGCCAGTGTTCTTTTCCGATCATGCCTCTGTAATTCCCTTTACTCCACTGTGATATTGATATATCTGACTTGCTCTCTGCCAATTACACTCAGCAAACCCGACACTCATTTCCCATTGGTTATTTCATTTGCATCAAAATACTGCTCAATTCACTCAGTATACATGATCCAGATATCTTTTATGCAATTCAACGTGTGTATTTTTCCAATGTCACCAGCCATTTCTGCTTTTTTAAAATTTATTACAGTTATCACACAGATTTCCCTGCTTATGAACCCATGGATTTTGTCTGTTTTCTGCCATTTTTTAACTCAACTGTCTCTCCCCCTCTTGCAAAAAGACATATACTGTGCTTATATTTTACTTGACCATTTCTCTCCTATTGTGAAAAAAGTGTGCTGTGCTTTATTTCTAAAACTCAAACATCTTGCAGCGCTTTAACAGATAGGTAGTTGTCTCGGGTTCATTTTAAAATGTACTCATTGCCACAGTTATATTTTTATATCTCCAAAACATAAGGGTAACTCATATACATTTAGTTCTTTTTTACTTGTAGTGAGCCATGCTCTCATAATGTGGTGGCATAATAATGTATGCTATTCACATACGTCTACATATAACCTGTAATGACATATGTAAACAACAAAGACTGCTTAATCAAACAACAGATTCTTACATTAATACTCAAATATTAGATATACAGCAGCAATAGTCTCTACCATTACTCCTGACTGTGCTTTCCAGGCACCTACTACTCTGTATTAAAATAAAACTACCCAAAATTTCCTCTACACCTTAAACTATTGTTCTCTGCTGTTGGTCATTACTGCTCTGAGAAAAAGACCTTGGCTCTCCCCTCTGTTTATGCCTCTCATAGTTTTATACATCTCTATCATGTGGCCTCTCATCCTCCTTAGTTCCTAAAGCCTCAGCTCATCAACTTTTCCTCATAAGACTTGTTCTCCAATCAACTTTGGAAACTTTGAGGAAGCTATGGCTCTTGACCTCAAGATCCCTCTGTTCCTTCACACTACTAAGAATCCTGCTAAGCTTCTATGCAGTGCCAAGGAATGAAACATGATATGGGAAAACATCAGATTACCTATCATGGAATGAAAAACCAAAGTATTATTTAAATGAAGGGAGACTACAAACAATAGCAGTGCACAGGAATCTAAAAGTTTTAGTACAAAGTTAGCAGACAGGTACAGCGAGGATTTAGGAATGTTGGCCTTTATAGCAGTATATAGGGGAGGCAATTTTATAAGACCATAAGACATAGGAGCAGGATTAGGCTATTTTCCCAAACAAAAGAAAATTTGCAAATGCTGGAAATCCAAGCAGCACACACTAAATGCTGGGGGAGCTCAGCATCTACAGAAGAAAGTACAGTTGACATTTCAAGCTGAAGCCCTTTGGCAGGACTGGAGAGAAAAAAAAAGCTGAAATGTAGATTTAAAAGATGGGGAAGGGGAAAGAGAAACACAAGGTGAGAGGTGAAACAGGGAGGGGGACGGATGAAGTAAAGAGGTGGGAAGTTGGTTAGGCAAAGAGATACAGGCCTGGAGATGGAGAGTCCAATAGAAGAGAACAGAAGGACATGGAAGGAAGAAAAAGGGGAAAGCGCACCATCGGGAGGTGATGGGTTGGCAAGGAGATAAGGTGAGAGAAAGAAAAGGGGATGGGGAATGGTAAAGTGGGAGGGTATTACCAGAAGTCTGAGAAATTGATGTTCATGTCATCAGGCTGGAGGTTAACCAGACAGAATAAAAGGTGTTGTTCCTCCAACCTGAGTGTGGCCCCGTCATGACAGTAGAGAGGCCATGGATTGACATATCAGAATGGAAATGGGAAGTGGAATTGAAATGGGTGGCCACTGGGAGATCCCACTTCTTCTGGCAGATGGAGAGTAGATGCTTGGTGGAACAGTCTCCTAATCTGCAACAGGTCTCGCCGATATACAGGAGGTCACACTGGGAGCATCAGACACACTGTTTGACTCCAACAGACTCACAGGTGAAGGTCCACCCCACCTGGAAGGACTGTTTGGGGCCCTAAGTGGTAGTAAGGGAGGAGGTGCAGGGGCATGTGTAGCACTTGCAAGAATTAGTGCCAGGAGGGAGATCAGTGGGGAGGGATGAACGGACAAGGAAGTTGCATATGGAGTGATCCTTGCGGAGAGCAGGAAGAGGGGGGAGGGGGAGGGATCCTGTTGGAGATGACGGAAGTTGCAGAGAAATATGAGCTGGACGCCGACACTGGTGGGGTGGTAGGTGAGGACAAGAGGAACCCTATACCAGGTAGTGTGGCGGGACAATGGGGTAAGAGCAGATGTGTGTGAAATAGAAGAGATGTTATTGAGGGCAGCGTTGATGATGGAGGAAGGGGACCCCCTTTCTTTGAAGAAGGACATCTCCTTTATTTTAGCATGAAAAGCCTCATCCAAAGAGCAAATTTGGCGGAGACGGAGGAATTGAGAGGAGCAGATGGCATTTTTACAGGTAGTAGAATGGGAACAGGTATAGTCCAGGTAGCTGTGAGAGTCCATGGGTTTACAATAGACTTGGCATTCAAGATGAGGTAGTAAATTGGACTAGACAAAGGCTTTGTGGGAGAAGTCAGAGATTGATAGTAGATATATAACCATATAACCATATAACAATCACAGCACGGAAACAGGCCATTCCGGCCCTCCTAGTCCGTGCCGAACTCTTAATCTCACCTAGTCCCACCTACCCGCACTCAGCCCATAACCCTCCACTCCTTTCCTATCCATATACCTATCCAATTTTACCTTAAATGACACAACTGAACTGGCCTCTACTACTTCTACAGGAAGCTCATTCCACACAGCTATCACTCTCTGAGTAAAGAAATACCCCCTCGTGTTTCCCTTAAACTTTTGCCCCCTAACTCTCAAATCATGTCCTCTCGTTTGAATCTCCCCTACTCTCAATGGAAACAGCCTATTCACGTCAACTCTATCTATCCCTCTCAACATTTTAAATACCTCGATCAAATCCCCCCTCAACCTTCTACGCTCCAATGAATAGAGACCTAACTTGTTCAACCTTTCTCTGTAACTTAAGTGCTGAAACCCTGGTAACATCCTAGTAAATCGTCTCTGCACTCTCTCTAATTTATTGATATCTTTCCTATAATTCGGTGACCAGAACTGTACACAATATTCCAAATTTGGCCTTACCAATGCCTTGTACAATTTTAACATTACATCCCAACTTCTGTACTCAATGCTCTGATTTATAAAGGCCAGCGTTCCAAAAGCCTTCTTCACCACCCTATCTACATGAGACTCCACCTTCAGGGAACTATGCACTGTTATTCCTAGATCTCTCTGTTCCACTGCATTCCTCAATGCCCTACCATTTACCCTGTATGTTCTATTTGGATTATTCCTGCCAAAATGTAGAACCTCACACTTCTCAGCATTAAACTCCATCTGCCAACGTTCAGCCCATTCTTCTAACCAGCATAAATCTCCCTGCAAGCTTTGAAAACCCACCTCATTATCCACAACACCTCCTACCTTAGTATCATCAGCATACTTACTAATCCAATTTACCACCCCATCATCCAGATCATTTATGTATATTACAAACAACATTGGGCCCAAAACAGATCCCTGAGGCACCCCGCTAGTCACCGGCCTCCATCCCGATAAACAATTATCCACCACTACTCTCTGGCATCTCCCATCTAGCCACTGTTGAATCCATTTTATTACTCCAGCATTAATACCTAACGACTGAACCTTCTTAACTAACCTTCCATGTGGAACTTTGTCAAAGGCCTTGCTGAAGTCCATATAGACTACATCCACTGCCTTACCCTCGTCAACATTCCTCGTAACTACTTCAAAAAATTCAATAAGGTTTGTCAAACATGACCTTCCACGCACAAATCCATGCTGGCTACTCCTAATCAGATCCTGTCTATCCAGATAATTATAAATACTATCTCTAAGAATACTTTCCATTAATTTACCCACCACTGATGTCAAACTGACAGGTCTATAATTGCCAGGCTTACTTCTAGAACCCTTTTTAAACAATGGAACCACATGAGCAATACGCCAATCCTCCGGCACAATCCCTGTTTCTAATGACATCTGAAAGATCTCCGTCAGAGCTCCTGCTATCTCTACACAAACTTCCCTCAAGGTCCTGGGGAATATCCGGTCAGGACCCGGAGATTTATCCACTTTTAAATTTCTTAAAAGCGCCAGTACTTCCACCTCTTTAATTGTCATAGGTTCCATAACTTCCTTACTTGTTTCCCACACCTTACACCATTCAATATCCTTCTCCTTAGTGAATACCGAAGAGAAGAAATCGTTCAAAATCTCTCCCATCTCCCTCGGCTCCACACATAGCTGACCACCCTGATTCTCTAAAGGACCAATTTTATCCCTCACTATCCTCTTGCTTTTAATATAACTGTAGAAGCCTTTCGGATTTACTTCCACCTTATTTGCCAAACCAAACTCTTAACTTCTTTTAGCTTTTCTAATCTCTTTCTTAAGTTTCCTTTTACATTCTTTATATTCCTCGAGCAATTCCTTTACTCCATGCTGCCTATATCTATTGTAGACATCCCTCTTTTTTCGAACCAAGTTTCTAATATCCCTTGAAAACCATGGCGCTTTCAAACCTTTAACCTTTCCTTTCAACCGAACAGGAACATAAAGATTCTGTACCCTCATAATTTCACCCTTAAATGACCTCCATTTCTCTATTACATCCTTCCCATAAAACAACTTGACCCATTCCACTCTCTCTAAATCCCTGCGCATCTCCTCAAAGTTAGCCTTTCTCCAATCAAAAATCTCAACTCTAGGTCCAGTCCTGTCCTTCTCCATAATTATATTGAAGCTAATGCTATTGTGATCACTGGACCCGAAGTGCTCCCCAACACATACATCTGTCAGCTGACCTATCGCATTCCCTAACAGGAGATCCAACACTGCCCCATCTCTAGTCGGTACTTCTATGTATTGTTGCAAAAAGCTATCCTGCACACATTTCACAAACTCTAAACCATCCAGCCCTTTTACAGAATGAGCTTCCCAATCTATGTGTGGAAAATTAAAATCTCCCACAATCACCACCTTGTGTTTACTACAAATATCTGCTATCTCCTTACACATTTGCTCTTCCAACTCACGCTCCCCATTAGGTGGCCTATAATACACTCCTATCAGTGTTACTACACCTTTCCCATTCCTCAATTCCACCCAAATAGTCTCCCTAGAGGAGCTCTGTAATCTATCCTTCCAAAGCACCGCCATAAGATTTTCTCGGACAAGCAATGCAACACCTCCTCCTCTGGCCCCTCCTACTCTATCACACCTGAAGCAACTAAATCCAGGAATATTTAGTTGCCAATCACACCCTTCCTGCAACCATGTTTCACTAATAGCTACAACATCATAATTCCAGGTATCAATCCACACTTTAAGCTCATCCACCTTTCTTACAATGCTCCTAGCATTAAAATAGATACATTTAAGATACTCTCCACCTCCTCCTCTCTTTTCATCCCTAGCAATGCATTCAAATCTATTATCCTTTTCTTTCTTCTCCCCTACAACTTCGGGCTGAGCGCATCCCTCCTCCATCACCTGCCTGTCCTCCCTCACACACGGTCTACTTACTTGCTCTACTGGTGAACTAACCTCCTCTCCCATAGTTTCCTCAAATTGATTTCCGCCCCCCCATCTTACTAGTTTAAAGTCTGCCCCGTAGCCCTAGCAAACCTCCCCGCTAGGATATTGGTCCCCCCAGGATTCAAGTGTAACCCGTCCTTCTTGAACAGGTCACGCCTGCCCCAGAAGAGGTCCCAATGATCCAGAAACTTGAATCCCTGCCCCCTGCTCCAATCCCTCAACCACGCATTCATCCTCCACCTAATTCCATTCCTACTCTCACTGTCGCGTGGCACAGGCAGTAATCCCGAGATTACTACCTTTGCGGTCCTTCTTCTTAACTGCCTTCCTAACTCCCTATACTCTCGTTTCAGGACCTCTTCCCCTTTCCTACCTATGTCATTGGTACCTACATGTACCACGACCTCTGGCTCCTCACCCTCCCACTTCAGGATATCTTGGACGCGATCAGAAACGTCCCGGACCCTGGCACCAGGGAGGCAAACTACCATCCGGGACTCCCGATCACCTCCACAGAACCGCCTGTCTGAACCCCTGACTATCGAGTCCCCTATTACTATGGTCCTCTTTCTTCTATCCCTACCCTTCTGAGCTACAGGGCCGTCCTCTGTGCCGGAGGCCTGGCCACTGTCACTTCCTCCAGGTAGGCTGTCCCCCCCAACAGTACTCAAACATGAGTACTTATTGTCAAGGGGTACAGCCACTGGGGTACTCTCTAGTACCTGCCCCTTCCCCTTCCTGACCGTGACCCACCTATCTGCCTCCCGTGGCCCCGGAGTGACCACCTGCCTGTAACTCCTCTCTGTCACCTCCTCACTCTCCCTGACCAGGCGAAGGTCATCGAGCTGCAGCTCCAGTTCCCTAATTCGGTCCCTCAGGAGCTGCAGTTCGGCGCACCTGGCGCAGATGTGGACGTCCGGGAGGCTCGGAGACTCCAGAATCTCCCACATCCGACACCGAGAACAAACCGGTTTCCTGACCGGAGGCCTGTGGCTACTGGAGTGCCATAGGGACTGGTGGTGGGTATATTGTTGTTTGTCATCTATATCAATAATCTGGATAATAATGCAGTTAACTGGATCTGCAAATTTGTGGATGACACCAAGAGTGGGGGCTGTGCTAGACAGTGAGGAAGACGCTGAGAGCTTGCAGCGGGCTCTAAACTTGTAGAAAATTGGGCTGAAAACCGATGGAATTTGATGCAGACAAGTGTGAGGTGTTGCACTTCGGTAGGACCAATCAGGGAAGGTCTTACACAGTGAACAGTACGGCACTGAGGAGTGCAGTAGAACAAAAGGATCTGGGAATACAGGTCCATAATTCATTGAAAGCGGTGTCACAGGTAGATAGGCTCGTAAATCAAGCTTTTGGCACATTGGCCTTCATAAGTCAAAGTTTTGAGTACAGGAGAAGGGATGTTTTGTTGAAGTTGTACAAGATGTTGATGAGGCCTAATTTGGAGTATTGTGTGCAGCTTTGGTCACTTACTCACAAGAAAGATGTAAATAAGGTTGAAAGAGTGCAGAGAAAATTTAGAATGACATTGCCAGGGCTGGAGGGCCTGAGGAAAGATTGAATAAGTTAAGACTTTATTCCTTGGAACATAGAAGATTGCAAGGAGATTTGATAGACATGTACAAAATTATGAGGGGTATAGATAGGGTAAATGCCAGCAGGCTTTCTCCACTGAGGTTCGGTGGGCTACAACTAGAGGTCATGGGTTAAGGATGAAAGGTGAAATATTTAAGGAAAACATGAAGAGAAACTTCTTCACTCAGAGGGTTGTGAGAGTGTGGAATGATCTGCCAGCATAAGTAATGCATGTGAGCTCAATTTCAATGTTTAAGAGAAGTTTGGATTGGTGCATGGATGGGAGGGCAGACAAGACTACGGTCCCCATGCAGGTCGATGGAACTAAGCAGGTAAAGTGGTTTGGCATGGAATAGATGGGCTAAAGGGCCTGTTTCAGTTCTGTACTTTTCAATGACTCTATGACTCTAAGTACCTCAAAACCTCATCCTTAATAATGGACTACAATATCCTCCCAGCCACTGATGTCAGGTTAAATGGCCTATAATTTCATTTCTTCGACCCTCCTCCCTTCTTAAAGAGTGGAGTGACATTTGCGATTTTCCCATCCTTTGGAACTATTCCAGAATCTAGTGACTGTTGAAAATCATTACTAATGCCTCCACAATCTCTTCAGCTACCTCTTTCAGGACCCTGGAAAGTAGACCATCTGGTCCAAGTAACTTCAGACCTTTCAGCTTCCCATACGCCTTCTCCTTAGTAATAGCATCAATGCTCACTTCTGTCCCATGACACTCTCAAATTTCTGGCATACAGCTGGTGTCTTCTACATTGAAGATGGACTTAAGTACTTATTAAGTTCGTCTGCCATTTCTTTTGTTCCCATTTACTAGCTCTCCAATGTTATTTTCCAGTGGTCTGATATTTACTCTTAGCTCCCTTTAACTCCTCATATATTTGAAAAAACTTTTACCTTCATATTTCATCTTTTCTCTCCTTATGGCTTTTTGGTTACCTTCTGTTGGTTTTCAAAAGCTTCCCAATCCTTGAACTTTCCATTAATTTTGGACATATTATATGCCCTCTCTTTCGCTTTTATGCTGTCTTTGACTTCCTGTCTGCCATGTTTGCCTCATCTTCCCTTTAGAATAAAGTAGTCCTTCATCTTTGGTATGTATCTATCTTGTGCCTTCTGATTTGCCCCCAGAAATCCCAGCCATTGCTGTTCTGCCATCAACCCTGCTAGTGTCCCCCTTCAATCAACTTTGGCTAGCTCCCCTCTCATGGCTCTGTAATTCCCTCCACTCTAATGTAATACTGATACATCTCACTAGCTTCTCCCTCTGAAAATGCAGGGTGAATCCTATTATATTATGATCACTGGCTCTTTGAGGTTCCTTTATCTTAAGCTCCCCAATAAAATCTGATTCATTAGATTACGGAGTTGCCTTTCCCTCAGTGGTCTCAACCACAAGCTGCTCTGAATAGCCATCTCATTGGCATTCCACAAACTCATTCTCTTTGGATCAAGCACCTACCTGATTCTCTAAATTTATCTGCATATTGAGATCTACTATGATGATCATAACATTTCTTTTTACAAGCCTTTCCTATCTCCCATTGTAATTTGTATACCACTTCTTGGCTACTACTTGGAATCCAGCATTTAATTGACATTAGGGTCTTCTGACCCTTGCAGTTTCTTAACTTTTTCCACAAGGATTCTACATCTTCCAATCCTATATCATCTCTTTCAAAGGATTTGATTTCAATCTTTTACCAACGAAACCACCCCAACCCCTCTGCCTACCTGCCTCTCTTCTAAACACAATGTGCGTCCATGGAGGTTAAGCTCCCAGCTATGATTTTCTTACAGCCACATGCAATGGTGCACATAACGTTGTACCTGGCAATCTCTAATTGTGCTACAAGATCATCTGCCTTATTCCATATACTCGGTGCATTCAAACATAACACCTTCAGTCCTGTATTCATCGTCTGATTTAATTTTCCCCACATGTTACACTTCAATTCATCCCTTCCTTTTTCTGCAGGTCATACCTTCACCAGAAGAGATCCAATTGATCCAGAAATCTGAAACTCCACCCCTGCACCAATTCCTCAGCCATGCATTCACCTGCTAACTCATCCTCTAACCTGCTAACTTACCCTCACTGGCACATGGCACAGTCAGCAATCCAATGATTACTACCCTGAAGGTCCGGCTTTTCAGCTTTCTACCCAACTCCCTATATTCTCTCTTCAGGACCTCCTGCCTTTTCCTACCTATGTCATTCATACCAATATGTACCATGACTTCTGGCTGCTCACCCTCCCTCTTTAGAATGCTGTGGACCTGATCTGAGATATCTCTGACCCTGGTAACTGGGAGGCAAAATACTATCCAGGTATCTTTTTCATGTCCACAGAATCTCTTGCCTGCTCCTCTAACTAAAATCCCCTACCACTACTGCCCTCCTCTTCTCCCCCCTTCCCTTCTGAGGCAGAGAGCCAGAGACCTGTTTGTTGAGGTTTCTCCTTGGTAGGCATT
This sequence comes from Hemitrygon akajei, assembly GCF_048418815.1. Taxonomy (NCBI): domain Eukaryota; kingdom Metazoa; phylum Chordata; class Chondrichthyes; order Myliobatiformes; family Dasyatidae; genus Hemitrygon; species Hemitrygon akajei. The sequence continues at coordinate 141,606,269 of NC_133126.1, forward strand.
TCCACCGCCCCCTCACCCCAACAGTATACATAGCAGCATATATATTATTGAGTAAAGCAGGCACAGGAGTTCTCTGCACTGGCTACCTATTCCCTTTCCCTCACCTGAGTGTCACACAGGTACCTGTCATCTTCAACTTAGGGATGACTCCCTCCCTGTAGCTCCGATCTATCACCTCCTCATTCTCCCGTATGTGCTGAAGGTCATCTAGCTTCAGGTCCAGATCCTCAACATAGTCTTTAAGGAGCTACAGTTTGTGGCATTTTGCGCAGATGTAATTATCAAGGAAACTGGTCTCCCAGGGTTCCTACATGTCATACAAAGAACATAGCACTAACTCTGGATCCATTCATAGTGCATTAGCTATGTACTTCTTCTTCTTCGGCTGTCCATTGATTTTTGATGATGACTGAGGCCTGGGCAAGGTTGTATGGAAGAACTGCTGTTGCCCATGCTGCAAGTCTCCCCTCTTCCCCTCTCCACGCCAGCGATGTTGTCCAAGGGAAGGGCATTATGACCCATACAGCTTAGCACCGGTATTGTCGCAGAGCAATGTGTGGTTAAGTGACACAACACGCTGCCTCAGCTAAGTCTCGAACTAGCGACCTTCAGGTCACTAGACCGACGCCTTAACCACTTGGCCATGTACTAATAGATACAGAAAGAGAAAAAATGCCCATAAAATCAATGCCTTTCATTCCCTCCTTATTTCACTGTAATCTACTCTCCCTTACATACTCCACTTGCCACCCATCTCTATTAGAGTTAATTTTACATTGGCCAATTATCTTACCAGCCTGAATGTCTTTGGGATGTGCAGGAAACCTGTACAATCACAGGAGGAAGTTGAGTCTCTGCACTGGCAGTACACCAGCTCAGCATCAAACTCATCACTGAAGATGTGTGGCCACAGTGGGCCGCACAGGAACCGTGTACATGCAATGGATGTGATGCAGAGAGGATTCACCACTTTGATTCCTGAGAGGGAAAAAAAATCAGAAGATTGAACAGATGCAGCTCTCTGACGTTCAGAGAAATGAAAGATGATCCATTGCAAATTTGAATATCCTGAAGGTATTGATGACGTGGATGATTAAAGGACATTTCCTTTAGTGAGGGTACGTAAACAAGAGGGCATAGTTATGAGTCACTTACTTAAGCTGTTGGCCACATAGGAATTAAAAATATGTAAAACTGAACCAGAAACAGAACAAGGTTTATTGTCACTGACATTAGTCATGAAATTTGTTGTTTTGTGGCATTACAGTGTTAGCCTAACAAGTTATTATAATATACAACAAAAAATTTAAAATAATGCAAAGGCAATATAGTGAGGTAGTGTTCATGGACTGTTTAGTATTCTGATGGTTGAGGGGAAGAAGCTGTCCCTGAAACACTTAGCATGGGTCTTCAGGCCCTTGTACCTGTACCTCCTCACTGATTGTGGTAATGTCCCCAGATGGTGAAGATCCTTAATGATGGATACTGTCTTCTTGAGGCGCTGCCCTTTGAGATGTCCTCGGTGGTGGGGAGGTTCATGCTCATGATGGATCTGGCTGAGTCTACGACCCCCGAAGCCTCTAACCATCCTGTGCATCACTTCCATACCAGGTAGTGATACAGCCAGTACAGATACACTCCACGGTATATCTGTAGAAATTTGCTAGAGATTTAACTCAGCAAGGACCTGAACACACTGCAATTTGCATACTGCCATAATAGGTCTACAGCAGATGCATTCACACAATCTCTCCACTGGGCTTTGGACCACCTGGACAACAGTAAGACCTATGTAAGGCTGCTGTTTATCAATTACAACTTAGCACTCAGTATTTATCAATAAGATTCAAAACCTGTAGCTTCCTCTGCAATTGGATTCTTGACTTCCTCATTGGGACTTTCCCGTTAGAGAGAACTCTACAGTGGAAATAGACAAAACAAATGACTTAGTTGGTGCCATGCAGTGGAAGAAATGGAGGCCACTATTTGTGAGACTGTTCTTGAAATCACCAACTTGTAAACGGCTTTTCTGAACTAACTCTTGCTGGATTAAATAAATCGAAGGTTGACATCTCCATCGATAATCAGCTAAATCAGAGATCATTTCCAGATAAGAAGTAATTAGTGGGATGTTATTTGATAAGGTAGAAGGATCAATGCCTTACAATGGTCTGTGTCACTGAAATGAAGTTGAAACTAAGATGACTATATCGCTGATCTTCCGGTAGATGGTGGTACACTTGGATGCAACTGCCTCTCTACGTTCAGCCAAAGGTGTAATTGTTCATCCTTTACATCATTTTTACAATTGCAAGACACTGCTGTCTGTCAAGAACATCAAGTACTGTAGGTCTACCCCACTACTCGATAGTGGTGGAATTGAATTGTTGCACAGGGTGTAGCAGTCTGCTTCAACAACCCAGAGAAGGTGGTGTCAGAAGCAGTGTGCAGAGGCGGTGCGTGTGATTGTCTTCGACTTTTCTATTGTGATCACTAGACCTTCTTAGACATTGGCAATGTGGAATCCTGCAAGTTCAGTTCACTGATTCATTGGCAGGGTAGCTTCATGGCCTCAGTTTTAGCACAGACCAGGGCCTCATGCTGCAGGGTCACCTGGGGAGGAGATGCCAGAGGCGGTGTGACTCGGCAACAATGCTGGGTTGGGTGCTGGCCTCCAGTTTCACTCAGCAGAAGGACAGCTGGATTGCACTCATCTGAAGCTGCAGGTTTTTTAGCGTATGATGATTGGACTGCTGCAGACTTGTTCTTCCTGACTACATTCCATGCACCATCAATCCACAGGACATGTCACTCAGGGACTTGGGCTATGCTATTATATTTTTGCGTGACTGTGTTTTCACTTGCTATCTTATATGTGCTATATGTAACTTGTGCTGTGTATGATTGCATTTTGCACCTTGGCCCCGGAGGAATACTGCATCATTTGGCTGTATTCATGTGTATTATTGAATGACAATTAAACTTGAGCTCCAATTTTCAGTAACCTGAGTCTAATGTTTGACTTGAACTGGGTGTATCTAGTTTGAAATGGCATGATTTAGCTAAAATCAAGGCAGTGACGACACTCATATCCTTATTTGAGAGAAACATAATGAGATGATGCCTTGGACAATGCCAATGAAAAATGGACAAAAAACTAGCCAGATAAGGCAGAACCAATGGAATTGAAGTATAATGGTACTTAAGGAAATATCATAGCAATGAAGGATTCCAGATGTATTGAGTGAAAACTCCAGAGACTATTGCAAGGAAGACTCCATGCCAGAGGCAAGGAGAAGAAGGATAAATCATTTGATCAACAAGAGATCCCCTATTTCAATGTTATATATTGGAGTCATAGTCTGGGTGAGTACTGGTACAGGATGCACAACAGCATTCAGTTGTCCAGTGTATGATTATGTTGATACAATTAAGTGAGCATTTTGAATTATGAATTGTGTGGTTATTTACCCAGCCTAAATACCTGACCAAGGTAAGGGTCAGCAACACTGGAGATGAGAAGGAATTTCTCTCACAGAAGACTGAGGTTCTTTGAAACACTCTACTTCAGGGAACTATGGCAGCAAATCATTGAATATATTCATGTTGGAGAATGACAAACAACTGAATTACAAGAGAGTCAAGAGATTTGAGGAGGGAGCAGGAAAGCAATGTTCATGCCAATATTTAATCAGCTTGATCTAAATGAAAGGCGGAGCAAAGTTGAAAGGCTGTTTGACCTATTCCTACTCTTTCTCATATTTCTTATGCTATTCATGATCCCTTACTCACTTTAATTAAATTTTCTCTGATCTTGTCATCTCCGATTTTCTCATTTCCATCTCTGTTCACATAGGGAACTACAACACACACAAAATGCTGGTGGAACACAGCAGGCCAGGCAGGCATCATAGGGAGCTACCCTAAGTTAAAGGAATCTATTAGACCTTGTTACGTCTGACTGTGAAATCCTTGATGAAACATCTTACACAACTTAACCCTATGTCTAAACAGTCAGTTATCAACCTTTTCATACTTTCAGTTCTGTCCTTGCAATTTTCACCTGATTTTCCACAGTTTCTGTTTCATTGGTTTATTATATTATGCTTCCTTTTATCTCCTGCCAATCACTATGAAGTTCAACCATTTTCTCAAGCTCAAAGGTAATCTTACTTCCTGTGCTCTTTCATTTCCCTTCTACTTCTCCCATCTTCTCTTCACTTTTAAATTCTGTTCACCTGTAATACATTACAGAAGAAGTGACTTGAAAGTTTTAGAAGGAAACATTTGTTCCTTATAGTTCTTTCTTCCATAGGGTGATATAATTAACTAGTACCTTTTGCCCATTGTCACCTTCCTTTTTTCAACAGTTGGGAAGAAACTTGGTTTCATCATTTTGAAATGTTCTACCCAAAACACTGACTTGCTTTCTTCTTCTTACAGATTTTCAGTACCTCCAGCTGAACTCTGTCTCTTTGTGTGTTTTCCCCCTAGCTGGCATGCTGTGTTTTTTGTATTGCCATGTTCTCTTGTTTGTTTTCATGCCCCATGTGCTCCTGTCCCTGCCCCTGTATCACTGAGTACTCTACCCTCACCTGTTTCCTATTATTACCTGTATTGTTGCCACCTGTGTATCATTGTGCTCCATCTATTAGCTGCCTGTCTGTTTATTGTTCAGTGTATTTTTGTCCAGTGTTTTCACTTGATTGTGCCAGTAAGTTTTCCTGATTCTGGTTTGTGGATTTCTCTGGATGTTTTGATCTCTGCCTGAACCTTGACGCCGACTTTGTTTGCGCCTGAGGATTTGTTACTTAATAAATATCACAGTATGCACAGTACTTGGTCTGTGGTTGGGTCCCTGCTCCAGCGTCCTGACAGTACAATCTGGCCAGAATGGATCCAACAGACCTTGATTGTCTGAGAGCTGCCCTAGAACAGGGAGTGATGCTGGGGAGACATCAGAACCAGCTGGACTCTGTGTTCAGGGCAGTGGAGTTGCTTTCTGCCAAAGCAGCCAATCTTGGGGCACAAACTCAGTCACTCCAGCTGTCCCAGTGCTCCCTCTGTGTCCTCGCATGCTTCTCCGGTCCAAGAGCCCCATCTGCTTCCTCCAGAAAAGTACTCGGGTGAGACCGGTACCTGCCACTCTTTTCTTTCCCAGTGCCCCCTCATTTTTGAATTACAGCCAACAACATTTCCGACTGATCAAGTCAAGGTAGCTTACGTAATCACCCAACTGTCCGGTCAGGTAAGAGAATAGGGAACAGCCGTCTGGGAGCTGTCTGCATCAGTTTTCAGTTATTTTCTGAGGAGATGAGTAAAGTGTTTGATCTCTCCAAACATGGGAGAGAGGCTGCCTGTGAAATGCTGCACATGCACCAGGGGTGCAGATCTGTGTTGGATTACAACATAGAGTTCCGGACCCTAGCCACCTCTAGCGGCTGGAACTCAGAGGCACAGTACGACACCTTCCTGAATGGCCTCTCCGAAGACCTCAAAGATGAGCTGGTCACCCTGGACCTTCCTGCCACCTTTGAAGCCCTGGTGGATTTGGCCATCCGTATTCATGTTCGCATTCAGCAGTGGCGCAGAGGGAGGGGTTCCAGAGGGTCCCTGGGCACTGAGTGAGTTCCAAGCTCCTCATCAGTCTATCTTGCCCTGCCATTTCCCCCCCTCTACAATTTCCATTCCAGAGCCCAAGACTATGCATGTTGACTAAACCTGCCTGCCAAAGGAGAATCAGCACCCGTTCCTGTCTGTACTGTGGCCAACCAGGTCACTTCATCTCCACAAACACAGTAAAAGCCAAGCACCCACCAGTAGGACGAGGAGTACTGGTGAGTGTGACCCATGTCCAGTCCTCCTTGACATCACTCTCTTTCATACCTGCTTCTCTGGAGTGGGGCATCCAACGGCGAGCAGTCTCCGCCTTGGTCGATTCTGGTGCGGAGGGGTGTTTTGTCAATTCCGGCTTGGCTGCCCAATGGGGATTACCCACATCTGCTCTTCACTCACTATTAATGGCCAATGCCTTGAATGGTCAGAGACTGGCTAACACCACCCATGGCATGGCCCCAGTGTGTCTTAGTTTATTCAGCAACCATCATGAACAGTTAACCCTTTATGTTATTGGCTCTCCTCAAGCACCCATTGTCCTGGGCCATCCATGGTGAGTTAAACACAACACCCACATTGACTGGCTCAGTCGCAAGATTGTAGGCTGGAGCCCATTCTGTCACTCCCACTGCCTCTTCTATGCTCAGATCCCCTTGTTTCCAAGCCCAGATCCCCCCGAGGAATTTCCGGACCTCAGTGCCATCCCTCCTGAATACATGGACCTCAAGGCTGTGTTCAGTAAGTCCTGGGCTTCTTCCCTGTTGCCTCATCGTCCATATGATTGTGCCATCGACCTCTTGCCTGGCACATCTCCCCAAGGGGCTGCCTGTTTTCCCTGTCCATAACTGAAACTGAAGTCATGAGTAAGTACATTCAAGAGTCCTGACTGCAGGCATCATCCGACTGTCTCCCTCCCCCGCTGGTGCCAGTTTTTACTGTGGACTGAGTGAAGTCACAGTTAAGACCCATTACCCTCTTCTGCTCATGAACTCGGCATTTGAACTACTACAAGGAGCCTCAGTTTTCACCAAGCTTGATCTCCATAACAGCTACCATCTTGTCCGCATCTGCAAAGGGGATGAGTGGAAGACGGCTTTCAACACCACCTCAGACTATTACAAGTATCTGGTCATGCCATTTGGTCTCACCAATACCCCCGCAGTCTACCAAGCCCTGGTAAATGACGTTCTCAGGGACATGCTGAACCAATTTGTTTTTGTGTATCTCGACGACATTTTGATTTTTTTCTAAGTCCCTTGCTGAACATACAGGCCACGTCCGCAGAGTTCTCCAGCGCCTTCTGGAGAATCAGCTCTTTGCGAAGGCTGAGAAATGTGAGTTTCATTGCAATACAGTCTCCTTCCTGGGGTATGCAATTTCAGGCGGTTCCATTCAGATGGACCAACAGAAGGTCAAGATGGTGGTCGAATGGCCCCAACCTTTGACTCATCGGGAGTTGCAATGCTTTTTGGGCTTCACTAACTTCTATCGCCACTTCATCAGAAACTACAGTACACCGGCTGCACCACTCACTGCTCTTACCTCATCGGCTGTCAGGTTCTCCTGGTGTCCTGCTGCTGAAAAAGCATTCTCTGACCTGAAAGAATGTTTCACCTCTGCCCCCATCCTGATTCAACCCGACACCGACCAGCAGTTCATTGTGGAGGTGGATGTGTCTGACATTGGTGTAGGAGCTGTTCTCTCTCAGTGCTCGGCCAAGGATGGGAAGGTACACCCCTGTGCCGCCTTCTCTCATCGCCTCACTCCCATGGAGCGGAATTACGATGTTGGAAACCGGGAGCTGCTGGCTGAGAAGCTAGCTCTGGAGGAGTGGAGGTATTGGCCTGAGGGAGCAAAGATGCCATTCTTAGTCTGGACTGATCACAAGAATCTGGAATATATTCATACGGCCAAGCATCTCAACTCCCATCAAGCTCGTTGGTCCCTGTTTTTCTCAAGATTCAATTTTACTGTCTTTCCACCCCAGTTCCAAGAATGGAAAACCTGACACCCTCTCCCAAAGATTTCCCTCCTCTGAGATGTCCCCAATGTCATCCTCCCTGTTCACTGTCTCGTGGGTGCAGTGCAATGGGACATTGAAGCCATGGTGCAAGCTGCTTAATAGTGCGAGGCAGCCCCTAGTCAATGCCCAACTAACTGTGTTTATGTTCCCAGCTCTGTCCACTCACAGGTATTGTAGTTGGGTCATTCTTCCCGGTTATCCTGTCACCCTGGAACCAAGCGTACTCAGGCCTTCATCAGTCAGTAGTTCTGGTGGCCCTCCGTGGGAGATGATATCCACAACTTGTCTCATGCCTGTTCGGTCTGTGCTCAAGGCAAGAATTCTAACCAGTCACCCACTGGTCAGTTACAACCCCTGTCTATCCCCAAGAGACCCTGGTCCCACATTGCCCTGAACTATGTCACTAGTCTTCCCCCATCAGATGGTAACACCACCATTCTCACAGTAGTTGATCATTTCTCCAAGTTTCTACACTTTATTCCTTTACCTAAACTCCCCTCTACCAAAGAAACAGCCAAATTACTAATACTGCATGTTTTCAAATTACATAGTTTACCTGTAGATGTTGTCAGACAGGGGCCCTCAATTCACATCCAACTTTTAGAGGCATTCTGTAATCTTCTGGGCACATCTGAGTCTATCTTCAAATTCCACCCACAGAGAGCGCAGACCGAGCGGGCCAGCCAACAGCTAGTATTGCGGTGTCTGATCTCCCAGCACCCCTCCACATGGAGTCAATAGATACCCTGGGCCGAGTAGGCCATAAACTCTCACCTGTACTCATCCACCAGTCTGTACCCCTTCGAGTGCTGCCTTGGCTACCAATCTCCACTGTTAACACAAAGTATGCTGCAGATGCTGTAGTCAAATAAACACGTACAAACAAGCTGGATGAACTCAGCAGGTCGGGCAGCATCCGTTGAAAGGAGCAGTCAACGTTTCGGGCCGAGACCCTTTGTCAGGACTGAAGAAGGAGGGGGCAGGGGCCCTATAAAGAAGGTGGGGGAAGGGTGGAATGTGCCAGGTGAAAAAACAATCAGTGGAAAGATCAAGGGGTAGGGGAGGGGAAGCAGGGAGGAGATAGGCAGGAAAGGTGAAGAAGGAATGTAAGGAGAAAGCACTATGGGTAGTAGAAGATGGCAGAATCATGAGAATGCTGATAGGCAGCTAGAAGAGGAGGCAGAGTGAAAGTGGGATGGGGGAAGGGAGAGGGAGGGAATTACCGGAAGTTGGAGAATTCGATGTTCATACCAAGGGGCTGGAGACTACCCAGATGGTATATGAGGTGTTGCTCCTCCAACCTGAGTTTGGCCTCATCATGGCAGTAGAGGAGGCCATGTATGTTGTGGTGACAGGAGGATGGGGTGAGGGCCGAAGTGCGGGAAATGGAGGAGATGCGGGTGAGGGCATCATTGATGATGGCAGAAGGGAAACCATGATTCTTAAAGAAAGAGGACATTTGGGATGTCCTCGAACGGAAAGCCTCATCCTTGGAGCAGATGCGGCAGAGACGGAGGAACTGGGAATAGGGAATAGCATTTTTACATTTGGCAAGGTGGGAAGAGGTATAATCAAGGTAGTTATGGGAGTCAGTGGATTTATAGAAGATGCCAGTGGACATTCTATCTCCAGAGATGGAGACCGAGAGATCGAGAAAGGGGAGAGAAGTGTCTGAGATGGACCAAGTGAATTTGAGGGCTGGGTGAAAGTTAGAGGCAAAGTCGATGAAATTGATGAGCTTAGCATGGGTGCAGGAAGCAGCACCAATGTAGTCATCAATGTATCGAAGGAAAAGTTGGGAAGCAGTACCAGTATAGATTTGGAGCATAGACTGTTCCACTTAACCCACGAAGAGGCAGGCATAGCATGCAGGTGCCCATAGCTACACCCTTGGTCTGAAGAAAGTGGGAAGAGCAGAAAGAGAAGTTATTAACTGTGAGGACCAGTTCCGCCAACCTGAGGAGTGTGGTGGTGTTGGAGAACTGGTGAGGTCTATTGTCCAGAAAGTAGCAGAGGGCTTTGAGGCCTTCTTGATGGGGAATTGAAGTGTATAAGGATTGGACATACAAACCTCCACTGTTTCCTGCCCAGAAGGAGTAGGTTGGCATTCCATCTGGCGAGGCATTCATCCGCCATTGTCAGCAGACGTGGAGTCGCACTCGCTCTACCCGTCTCCATGCCTCAGCTAGGATCAAGCATCAAGCTGACCACCATCGCTCCAAGGCCCCATGTTACCGTCAGGGACAGTGTGTGTGGCTTCAGCCCGAGGCCTGCCCCTCAAGGTAGTTTCCCGCAAGCTCACCCACCCCTGCTTCATTGGCCCCTTTCCCATTGGTAAAGTCATCAGCCCTGCTGCCATCCATCTCAAGATCCCCTCCACTCTCCGACGCATTCATCCCACCTTCCATGTGTTCTGCATCAAGCCTTTCATGAGCCACTCCCTGTGTTCTGTCCCCATGGATCAGTGATTGATCAGAGGCCTTCACGGTGCTTCGACTGCTGGACGTTTGTCGCTGGGGCTGTGGCCTCCAGTACCTTGTGGACTGGGAGGGCTATGGTCCTGAGAGGTGCTGGGTCCCCACCCATAACACCCTGGACACCTCTCTCATCAGGGACTTTCGTTGACAACACTCAGCTCCACCTGCCGGGAGATGGTGGGGAGAGAAACTGTCAGCAACCTCCAGCTGAACTCTATCTCTTTGCATTTTCCCCCAGCTGTCAGTCTGTGGTTTTGTATTGCCATGTTCTCTTGTTTGTTTCCATGCCCCATGTGCTCCTGTCCCACTCCTGTTCTACTCCGGCCCCTGTATCACTGAGCACTCCGTCTCTCACCTGTTTCTTATTATTACCTGTATAGCTGCCACCTGTGCCTCATTGTGCTCCACCTATCATCTGCCTCTCTGTTTATTGCTCAGTGTATTTCAGTCCTGTGTTTTCACCAGATTGTGCCAGTGAGTTTTCCCGATTCTGGTTTTTGGATTTCTCTGGATGGTCTGATCTCTGCCTGAACTTTGATGCCAATTTTGTTTGCACCTTGGGATTTGTTACTCAATAAATATCTCAGTATGGTCTGCACTTGATTTGCAATTGGGTCCCTGTTCCAGCATCCTGACACAGATAATGAGTGGTTGCTGGGATTTCAGAGTATTTTCTGTTTTGGCAATCATTATATGCTCAGTAGCCACTTTATTAGGTACACCTTCACCAAAGCTCAAGATGGCGGCACGCCGGCTCCAACTAACAGTGTAATTGTTCATCCTTTACACCTTTGTTATAATCGCGAGACACTGCTGAATATTAAGAACATGAAGGACTGCAGGGCTACCTCACAAACTAGTTATTGAATAGCAGATTAATTGCACACGATTCTATTGCCTGCTACAGCCACCCAGGGGAGATGGCGACTGAAGTGATGCATAAGGAAACCAAAGCACAGGAGGTGTGCTGGTATTCCTGTGAGACTAAAGGTAAAACGCAGCAGGGCAGCTCTCCCATTGGTTCTGCTTTTCAACATTCGACCACCAGAAAACAAACGAGACTACCTGCGTAAGATCTGAATCAGCATAAGATGAAGGCCAGCTGTGTGCTGATCCTGATGGGAACGTGGCTCCAGGACACCACCCCTGAAAAGGCCACCCAGCTCGCGGATTTCATCTCTTTTCCGGTCTATAGAATTCCCACAATCTCTGGTGAGACCTGAGGTGGAGGTATACGTATCTATATTAGTAAGAACTGGTGTGTGAACGCTTCAGATGTGATGACCCACTGTTCGTCTGTGGTAGGGTTCTTAAGGATGAAGGGCAGGCCCTTCTATTTACTGAGAGAGTTCAGCGCTGTTGTGATCTTGGCTGTTTACAACTCACCACCCCACCCCCATGCTCAGGCTGAGGGAGGGCTGCATGAGCTCTATAACGTCATCAGTGATCTGTAAACCACACCCCCCCAATGGTTTCTTTATTATTGCTGGTGACATCGACCTGCTAACTTAAAAACAGTCCTGCCTAAATTCTATCAGCATGATACCAGAGGCGAGAACACATCAGACCTGATTTATACCAACATCCTTGATGCACACAAAGCTGCTCCCCACCCTCACGTTGAATTTTCTGACCACTTATTTGTTATACTAATTCCTGCATACCGCCCACTGATCCACTGATTAAACATGTCAAACAGTTCAAGACCTGGCCAGAAGGAGCAAGTTTAGCATTGTGGGACTGTTTGAAGACACGGACTGGAACATGTTCAGGGAGGCAGCTCCAATGACCATCAGATTAACGGTGATGAATATGCAATATCCGTGACCGGATACTGAAAGAAGTCACCATTGTTAAACACATCTATGGGAGAGAAGATCAGAGGCTGTGGATGACAGATCTTCACAAGTCGGCCCTCAGGACAGTAAGAGCTGTGCTTTCCTGCACCATCTGGAAGACAAACCAGTATTATTCACAGAGAATATGCAGCCATTTCTGTGACACCAGAGAACATGAGATGTGTGTGACAGAGCATTCAATCCATAATGGACTACAAGCCCACCCTGCACGCCAATGACATTGACGCTACTCTTCCTGATAGCCTGGATGTCTTTTACACTGGACTTGATGCACAATATGATATGCCGACAAGAAAGGCCCTCCCCCACCTTCACCCCCAAGAAACAGGCACTTTGTCTGGCCACAATGATGTAAAAAAGACCCTATCCAGGGTCAACCCAACTAAAGCCACTGGGCCTGATAACATACCTGGTCAGGTGCTGAGGGATGATGCAGCTCAGTTTAACAGAGAGCTAACACATACCTTCAATATCTCTCTGGTACAGTCCACTGGCCCCTCAGGCTTTTAAGGCGGCAACCATCATCCCAGAGCCCAAGAAGGCAACAGTAACCTGCTTCAACGACTACTGTCCAGTGGCACTTACCTCAACAATAATGAAGTACTTTGAGTGGCTGGTTATGCATCAAATTAAATCCATCTTCCTGCTACATTGAACCCTTTCCATTTTGCTTATCATTCAAATTGGTCCACTAATGGTGCCATAGCTTCTGCACTCCACTTTGTCCCGTCCCACCTGGAAAATGGTGTCTCATATGCCAGGATGCTGTTTATTGACTTCAGCTTGGAGCTTAATACAATCATCCCACAGAACATGGTGAGTGAACTGTTATCCTTGAGTCTCAACATCTCTCTCTGTAACTGGATCCTGGACTTCTTGACAGGAAGTCCACAGAATCATCTCTAGCTCCATCACGCTGAGCTCTGGCGCTCGCCAAGCTACATGCTCAGCCTGCTGCTGATGCATGGCTGCACTGCTAGATCCAGTTCAAACTGAACCATTAAGTTTGCTGATGACACAACAGTGGAATACAGAGGATTGTGAGACCTGCTGAGAGGATCACTGGGGTCTCTCTTCCACCCATCAGGGGTATTTATCAGGAGCACTGCATTTGCAGGGCCCTTAGCATTGTTGATCATCCCTCCCATCCTTTCAACAATCTCTTTCACCCCCTACCCTCAGGTAGAAGGTACCATAGCATTAGACCAAGAACTGTTAGAATGTTCATCTCCCGGGTCTAAAGCCTACTGAACTCCTTGCCACCACCCAGGTTTCATCAAGTTATGAAGAATCAGTAGTGTTATACTATTTACTTTTTAACTTGTGTTGCAAATGCACCTTTTTACTTTATTTGTGGTAATATTACTTCATATGTAGTGTGTTGGGCAGCTTGGCCAAAGCAATGTTGTTTCATTTGATGGTACAGGAGATACCTAATAAAGTGGCCACTGAGTGTATATTCATTACATTTCTTTCATTTTGATGTTTAAACCATATTCCTCATATCAGTGAGAGATTTGTTTGTTTGTTTGTTTATTTATTTATTTAGCGATGCAGTAGAGAGTACGCCTTTCCTGCCCTTGTGCCAAGCCATACCAGCAACCCCGGACAAACCCAGTCATAAGACAATTTACAATAACCAATTAACCTACCTGATACTTCTCTGGACCTCAGGAGGAAACTGGAGCATCTGGAGAATGCTCACGTATTCCACAGGGAGGACACATAGAGAGTCCTTACAGACAGAGCCAGAATTCAAATCTGAACTCCAACGCCCCCAACTGTAATAGTGTCACACTAACCTCTGTTACCATGGTGCCCCAAGAGGATAGCTGAGGTATATAGAATATCAAAAATAATGTGCTTTTTATTACCCTAGTATTCTCTCCTTCTGATTTGTTCTAAACCAGAACTTTAGCTTACCCGCTGCTTACGAACCACTGGATACCAATCTTGTGCCACATTATGTTTTTAACATCAAACTGATCTGCAGCAAAATTGTTGTTTAATTAAGAAATAGCCCAATTGTTTTAGTGTTATGTCTATAAAAAATATATGCTAATATGTTTTCAGACTTTCAACAATATTTTTAATTGAAACATGTTTATATATTTTGTGATCACCATGTGACCTTCCATTTCTGGGCTTTCTGCCAGGGTACTGCTTGCTTTTCTACGTCACCCTGATGACAAAAAGGACAATCTGCTGCAAATGGGGAGTGTGAGGAAGTGAATCGTAACCAGCACTATGCATGGGGATCATTTGCCATCAGTGTTCCTCAGGCTTCCAGGCTTAGTAACATAGCAATACCACGTACTTTGTTAAGACAGTTGTTCAGAAGTATGTGTTTCCCAGTGGCTACAGAATACTGCACTTGTATTTCAAATTTGTAAATGTTATCAGGACTTGGTATAATTCTTTTAAGACATTAAGTGTGCTATATCTACAGTATATGCAACAAATTCTGTCTTAATATTATTCTTTTTTTATGACCAGTAGCATTTCTTATTCCCAAACTATTCATTCGGCCATTATATTTTTTTAAATCCAAGCTTATGAAACAAGAAAAAAAAATGGTAGTAAATATTGGGCATGGATAAAAAGCATTATTAGATGGAGATTGGTGACCTTTTATCAGAATTTGTGTGAACTGGGTATGTGGAGTTAATCATGAACATATGGTACAATAATGGATTAATTCTACTGATTATGACATCTACTGGTCTCAAATTCTCATTGACCAAGTCTAACTGGCACCAAGCCACAGTGACAGAGGTCCTGAGGTCCTCTGGCCATATTCCTTGGCATCCTTGTAGAACTCGGATAATAAACATGTCATGCCAAGAGCTTAGATTAAGTTAAAAGTATTTCATTCAAGCCTTTAAATGTGTTTAATTCATCCACAAGGACTCCAGCCACATTAAATTATAACATATTGCAACCTCTGTGGAACTCTTGTGAGAAACTCTTAATAACCTAGAAAACAGTTTAACACATTTCAGTGTATGACTATGAAATACTTGCAAGTTATAAAACCATTTTCACGATGGTGCATAGGTTACCCTGGCCTACTTTCTATTATCAGAAACCGTCTCTGTACAGTATTTGTTATGTTTTATTTGAGAATGTTCTGGCTAACTCACCTAGTAGTCTTAAAGTTCAAATTACAGTACTTCCATATACACATCACGAGGGTAAATTACTTGTGGTTTCTTAAGGAGGGGTTTTCAGTCTACTGCTTATTTGTAACTCTGAGCTCTACAGGTTATTCTGCTTAAATTTTTATTGTTCTACTCTCTGCCTCAGATGAGGATTCATGATCTTTTTCACACTAGCTTGCCAAAGCATGAGTGGCTTTGCTGCTGGTCAGAAACAGATAATAAGCATTGTTGTAATGGCCGGTTTCACACATGCCTGTTTTGATCAAACAGTTAATCACTCTATCTCTCCAAAAATCAATAGTGATGATAAATGCCGGTGATGCATCTATTCCGTTTAGCATTGCTAGGATACAAATTAAAGTAAACATGTAGTAAGATTTATTTCTTTGTTTGCCTGCAGGACAAGATAGGTAAATATGTACAACTAATGTCAGTTCCAGCAGGTTTTACACTTGCTTTGAAAACCTTAATAATTTCTAGTTTAGTGGAAAATATTCTATATTCAATCCAATACATTATCATCCAGTTGGGGTTTCATCAATAGGAATCATGCTTGAAGCATTATGATTTCATACCCAAAAAGCATTCTATTACTTATTGACAGAAACATCACAATTAAGAATAATTTGGCAATTATTAGATGGATTGGAAAAATGGTGAATTCCTCTATTAAATGTAACACAATTATAGGTCATAATGACTTATAATTTTGCTACTTATAACAGCGGCGGTACACCATTTCCCCAATTTGACCAAGAATGTTTGGAATTCATCTTCATAAACTACAGGACTGAAGCTATTATTATATCAACACACACAAAATGCTGGTAGAACGCAGTAGGTCAGGCAGCATCTATAGGGAGAAGCACTGTTGATGTTTCGGGTCGAAACCCTTCTTCAGGACAATAATGATATTATTATATCATTATCTTAAATAACATATTCTCTACTTCCCTTTATTACCTTGTAAAGTAACAATTAAAATTAAAGCAAGGCCATTCTGCAAGTTTGAATGATGAAATAATTATGACATTACATATATGAGCACAGAGGCTTGCATTAACATTGATCCAGACCAGCTGCATTACTGAAACCACTAAATTTATATTGCAGGGCTATTTATACAACTTAAATTAACTAAACAGGTGTTTCCACTTTGTAATGTGACTCAGGGTTTATTATGCAGGCTTGTGGTGACACATAAAGTATCCCTGACTATAGGCACTTATGAAACTTCAGGCTCCGAAATTTCAAAGTTCATCGCAACATAAGCACAATTTCATCCATGTGTTACTGAAAACTAGAAGCTGGGCCTGGCCTACTGCTGTGTAGTATCAAAGGTGCCTTCACTTGATGTTGCATAGTATTAATAACAATACAACTCCATAAGATATTGAAGCAGGAAAGAGCCATTTGGCCCATCAAAACTATTCTTCCATTTGATCTTGACTGATTTATTTTTCCCTTAACCCCAATCTCGTTCCCTCTCCCTGTACTCTTTGACACCCTTACTAATCAAGAAATTATCAACGTCTGCTTTAAATATACCCACCGACTTAACCGCCACAGTCATCTCTGGCAGTGAATTCCACAGATTCATCAACCTCTGGCTGAAGAAATTCCTCCTCATCTCTGTCTTAAAGAGATATTCTTCTATGCTGAAACTCTGGTCTGAGATTGTCCCACTATTGAAAACATCTCTCCATATCTACTATATCCAGGCCTTTCTATATGTTAGGGGTGGCCAACCTTTTACATTCCATGCATCAATTTTTTCACTCACAAGTTCAAATGTGCCACACAACTCTTGTACCCCCATTCATTTCTTGTAAAAATATGTTAATATAGAAATAATGCATTAAAAAATCTCATCTGAACTCGTGTGTGAAAAAATGGACACATGGAATGTAAAAGGTTAGCCACCCCTGCTTATGTGGTAGGTTTCAAAGAAATCCCCCATCATCCTTCAGTGTTTTCACTATGCATAGATTTGAACTTGTTGTGCCATTCTTAGTGTTCCATCCCCTTGGGCAATCATTGGCCAAAGACTCAGTAATCAGTAGCATGTTGTATTTTTTAAAGTTGGCTTTGAGCATATCCTTGGATCTTTCTCTCCACTCTTCTGGAAATCTCTTCCTATGAGAGAGTTTGGAATAGAGTGACTATTTCAGGAGCATGGATTTGAATATGTGAATGATGTGACTTGCCCTTTATAGCCAACTGGGTATAACTATGGCTTCAGCACTCGGACATGATTACTGATAGCTCATTTGTCAGAAAACCATTTCCTGCTGTTTCTGAATGCTTCTGATCATCAGAAAGATCTAGAAACATTAGAAAACACATGTAAATACATGTAAAAAACAGCATCAATAAAATAAATAAAATAACTTATAGAAATATGATGTATTAATTTTGGTAAAATAAAAATACATTTCCTCCCCTTGATGTTTGAGTAAAGATTAGCAATCCCCTGTAAATGAATGGGACTACACTAGATGTGCCAACAATGGCCAGAATACAGCTGGAGGTCAGAAATGATGAGTATCCTCAGCCCAGAACATTACAAATTAACCAATACTGTGCTCAATGTTGAAACCAGGAGTAGAGCAAGAGTTAGATGCACCTCAGATTATGACCTTCCCTGCTCCTATGCCCACTGCCAGAGTCTAGAAGGTGTCAATTTTGTAGTGGAGTTGGCTTGTGGATTTCCACAGAATCACCAGCAAACCAACAATGTGCATGTGATTCTATATCTTAGTTTTTTTTTCTCTAGCTTTCCTATCTTGTCTACTCACAATGCTAGAATTTGCTGGTTTGCTCTCCTCGCAGGAATCACCCCTCCCATTTATCTTTGCTCCTACTAACCTTACTTGTGGAGGGCACTATAGCTACCCTTTTTACTCCTGATGTGGCATTTTATTTTATTATTGTGTGTCACTGTCCATTAACCAGTCATTTCCAAGGATAACTGTTCTTTGAAATGGCCAAAATCTAACACGTTAGTGGGTCTAGAGCAGGGATTCCCAATCGGGGGTCCATGGACCACTTGCTTAATGATATCGTTCCATGGCATAAAAAAGATTGAGCTCCTGGTCTAGAATCTCACATCACCAAATTCTGTCTGAATGGGAGATTTCAACGTGAATGACATTGGTCAAAAAGATATTTTTTGACTACTTTCACTGTCACTATTTACTTTTACTCAGCTTTTACTCCATATACATCAAATTACCAGACTGGGAATTCTCCACTTGCATAAATACCAAGTCACGTCAGTGGACCAGATCTCTACATCAAGTCTAGTAGATTACCCACTCTATCACTATATATTGTGTCTGCTTTTTTCAAGAGAAGAAGCTTTTGTGTGAGTGCGTACGGAAATGTTGAACTGGTGATTGACGAGCACTTGTTCAATGATGATGTAGCCGCAAGACTATATTTCATGAAGACAAGATTCAATAGTATTGATAGACAGGTGGGCGAATGAGAAAGCCAGGTTAGGAACAATGTGCGTAAGAATACAATTAGCTGGTTTGAGGAATAGTTCAATGTAAGGATAGTAAACACAAGAAGGTAAGTTTTACCATGCATTTATCTTTCCTCGCATAATGAGTTCATTTGTTGTACTGGGTTTAGATATAAGGCTTGATACTTCTAGCCCTGTTTGTGGCAACCTGCACTCATAGCTCATTCTGTATCTGCCAAGGCTGCGCTGGCGGTCAGCGAGGAAGCTGCCTTTGCCGGCTTTTCCAGAGCATCGTAAACTAAAGGCAGTCTTTATTAACTTGCTCTCTATAATCCTGCTTTGCCTATGTTGCGATCCTTGAACCCAAAATCGATCAAGCATCACCATGGTCCAGATTCCCCAGCATGGAGCTGAGTGGCACTCGACCCGACAGTCGAGATGGCTGGAAATATATGAAGACTGAAAAAGCTGTTGAAGCGCCCAATCATACCGCCACCAGTTCACTCGACTACTCGATTTTGTTTCGATTCGTAGCATTATTTCAGTATCCCCGACGCCAATTTCTGACTACTTCGGTTAAAAATGAGAAATTATAACTCGGAAAACGAAAAGCAATCGATGGTGGATCGTGGAGCACGTAAATAAATTGAAATTTCTTCAATTTCGGTGTTTCGGTGTTTTTTTCGGATTTTACATAATAAATGCACTAACTTTGTAGTAATTCCAGTAAGCCGCGAATAGGTCCGTTCAGCTTTGTGCAACATAAGGTAGGGTTTAATTTGTCTATTTTTTTTTCTATTTTCTGCTGCTTTTCGTGTATATTTTGCGGGAACATACTTGCCGTTATCCCTCCTCACTGTGGTCGCCCCAGGGTGACGGCTGCAGTTTTTTAAAATCTCTCATTTCTGATTGCATTCCGTGATAAGACTTGACTGGCGTCAGAGTTGGGTGACGCAGGGTCAGGTGGTTTATGGCTTGTCGCGGGGCTGCTTTATAAACAGGGAGCTGTCCTGGTGCTGGAAATTTCAACCCAACTTGCTCCAGACACACTCTATTGCGAAAGATGTTCTCGCTCGAACCGGCTTCATATTAAATCGCAGGCAAGTTTTACATCGTATTTAAGGAATCAAATGTACTGATGAAGGATATATAATCCGGTTACAGCCTGCTCATCCTTTATAAACGCTTGGCTCGTTAATAACAACCTGTTGCGCTCCTCAAATTTTATTGGATGCCGGATTCACGGGTAAAATATGTAACGTTTCTGTATTCACAAACTAAATTGAACTATTTTTGCTTTATTTTAAGCATTTTCCTGAAGAACTCCAGTTAACTAACAGACGGCGGGGACCGACACCTCTGAATCGAAGTTGATTAAGTAAGGTTTTACGGTGAACAGAGTGAAGTGCAAGGAAAACTAGATTAGAATTGACATGCTTTAACATAATAATCTAATTTCAGTAATTGCCTTGACATCATTATGATTGTTCTGCATTAAAAATCCTCTCTGGTTTCCAGTGGTATCACATAAATAAATTGCATGTTACCGTGGCAACACATACTGCAGCATTTCCAGACCAGGCGGACCCGAAAGCTCTGGGATTGGCGTTTACATAAATAGAATTAGCACAAAGCAGATAGCAAATGTCGTGCAAAAACTTTAATAGAGTGTATCCATTTTCTCAAATGCATTCAGGACAGCGCGATTAATGGGGTTATTGGCAAACTGAGGAAAAACTCGTGAAATTGCGACTAAAAATAATTGCAATGGGGCTTCGGTCATTTCTTCTTCATAAAACATTTACAAATGAGATGGAGAGGATAATGCACTGGCAAATCCTGGGATACTTAATGAATGATATCATAAATATCGAGAGTGAAGGAGTTAGTTGCGCTGATATCTTTATCTATACCTTTGTGCTTGATCTCCCAAATTAAAATGTAAAATTTAGTTGTAATTGTTTTTTTTTTGTTTATTTCTTCCAGCTGTGAACAACCGTAAAGATGGCGATGATTAAGACCTTTACATGCGAAATCATGTTAACCCTCGCCATTCTGTTTTACTCCGATACTTTTCACGCGGCGTCGTTAGGACCATACAGATATGAACCGAGCGCGTATAAAGAAAACGCATACAACTATCCTGATCCCAATATGATTAAAGCCCTGGAATTCATCGAGAATTTACGGCAAAATAACGAAGGCGTGCCGGTGCCAGACAATGAAGTGAATGGAGCATTCCGTCAATTTCAAGAACCACTCTTTAAAAAGTTGGAGGGAAACGATCAAGAGGATCAACAGCTGGACAACACCAGGGAATCCTCGGACGAAGGCAGGGCTGAGTGGGCCAGGCTTTTACTGCAAGCTATGATGCAAGCAGAAGGCGAATCCAGGGCGAGCGGCAAGCCGTACAGAGCAGGAGCTCGGTATCATAACCAGGAGGAGGATGCAATGGAGGATGGAGGTAACCAACAAGGCGACGATGATGAATTATTTGCACGTGATATAAATGACAGACTGTCAAGGAAACACCATATTGCCTTTCCGGAGGGCGGCTACAATGTCAATCCCTATAAACGCACCAATGAAATAGTAGAAGAGCAGTACACACCACAAAGCCTTGCGACCCTGGAGTCCGCCTTCCGCGAACTGGGCAAATACACAGCCCCGCACAAGGAACGGGAAAGATTAGAGGAAGAGCATTTTCGTAAGGAAGAGGAGGATGATATTTCCCGGGCCAGTGATTTTGCTTATGAAGACGTGGCGGACGGAGAAGACTGGAATTCAATAGAAATGAAGAACAGGCACCGCCATAAAGAGACACAGTTTCAGGATGAGGAAACGGATACCAACGCAGAGCCGGAGGGAGCAGCTTATAATATTAAGAAGTCTTTGCCCACTGAGGATGAGGTCGACTTGGATCATCCCGATTCCCGAGAGAAAGTGACAAGGGAGAAAGATGGTGGAGGCGAGAAGGCAGACGCCGCGATGGACTTGATGCTACAGTATTATAAACAGCTGCAGGACAGAATGTACGAAAGGCAGCCCGAAATGACCGTTAGGAATGCAGGCGAAGACAAGAACGTAGGAAGTGAAAAGGTGATTAAGGCATCGGAAGATGAAATTGAGCCAGGTCTCCTGAACCAGTTTGTTGAACTGTCCGGCAGACTTCAAATACCACCGGATGACATTCTCAAAATGCTAAAGGACGCGGAAGAAAAGAAACAAGCGCCCAGACCCTCCCTGGCGGAGATCGACCCTGAGTTCCCGGACAGCCTTCGCGAGAGCTCGGAAATGGACGCGCGTCGGGAAAGCAAAAGATTCAGAGAAGGTTACAACAGCTTCGCTCAAAACAACGAGGATGAAGATCTCACCGCAGAGGACATCCTGAACATCCTGGGGACGGGTGATAGGATGTACGAGAAGCCTGAGTATTTCCGTAAAGCAGATCAGCTGACAAACCGTCCGTCCGCACTCTATGTCCCATTCCCGAATTATCAAGGGTATCGCATTCCGGATTCGTTGCGGAACGGCAAAGGCTTGGACCAAGAAACGGACGACCGAGCCGTCGACATCGACGACGACGAACTCGCCAGGTACCTGGAGAGGCTGCTGGTCAAGTACCCCGATCTGCTGAATGCAGCTGGCAGCCCGCGGGTTAGAATGCCTTCATCGGCTGATGAACAAGCGGAGGCAGACATCTATCAAAATCCCGTCAAAGAGTTGCTGCGCGGTATCAGCCCCCAGGAAGCTGGCGAGGTTATGTCGGTCATAAACGGCCTTCCGAGTTTTACGGAGAACGGTCACCACGCCCCTCGAAGGCAACAGAAAGCTGAAGATGCTGCGGCTGTGATTCTCAAGTTAAAGGAACTATTAAATCAACAGAATAGCGACTTGGATCGTGCCGTGAAGGAACCAAACAGAGAAATCCTGGGTCATGAGCTGTATTAACGAAGAGAATAATTTGTAAACAGAAAAATGTCAGATTGTGATAAGATTAAATACATACGCAGTTAAGATTTCTATCGTAAAGATCCATGGACAATGACATAACCAACTTCTTGTGGAGAATAGGTCGTTGTCACGGGCTTCACGGTAATTTTTTTTTGGTTGTTAAAATTACTTATTACTTTTCATGATGAGGCAGTTTTAGAAGTCATGTTGACATACTTGTTCTTGGCTGAAACTATCCCCATCATGCATGGTTAAGCCTTGGTAGCAACACGTCCGTGATTGATTTTATTTAATAAAAGTATTTTATTTCCAATTAATCAAAATGAACTCGTTATTGTCTATGATTTCTGTGAAAAGCTGAGAAGAAAATAAAGTGGCATTAAGAAAATAAAGCAGCTTTAATTCTTGTACATTTTGCACGTACTGCTCTGTATTGGTGTATAATTTAAATTACCAAACCTGCCGCTGGCTTTCGCCCCACTCCTTCGTTGCTCTAAAGCAAAACTGAGACTCGCTTTCCTACGTGCATGACATTTTATGTTATAAAATCTAGAAACACACATCGGTTAGAATGTAACGTATGAATTACGTTGTCTCATATGCCACAGGTCAGCGTTTAAAGCAGCCTTTTCTATGGAAGAATTATTTTTGAACACAGTTTTCATAACACACGAAGTTTATAGCAAAAGAGCATTTGTTTTGAACTCAGTGACAGATCATTAGTTAGTCAAAGGCATCAGTAATAGGGGGCAAAGGATTCAGTGGTAGGTTACAGAGCAGCCAGGATTTCGCTATGTCGTGGAACAGACTTTGGGAGCTAAATGTTTTATTAATTTGTCCAATATTTATTCGAATTATAAAACACATTCCAAACGATATAATGACACGAATATGCCAGTGAGTGGGGTAGGGGATATACAGCGAACTAAGGGTGCGCCAGATTCTTCAGACCCCTCGCCCACTAGGCTGGACCTAAAGGCTGACGACAAGAAGGAATTCAGTTCTGAGTGCTGTCGGTGGCTTTTCACAGACCGCCATGTTGCCGAAGGTGGTGAATTCCATAAACGTAAAAGTGGAACCAACTGGGTGGAGACTACCCAGGACAGCCTTGATCGATGCAAAGGAAATCAGGTCTGATGTGATCGTGAATCTGGAGCTCTGCAAGTTACATAGTTTGCTCCTTTATTTTCCCTTAAATTCTGGAACGGTAAGCCACCAAACAGCCTCAAGAGAGATGTATCGGGGTCAAGACAGAAATGGAGAAAGGAAATGGGGTGGCGGCGGCATGGTAGCGTAGCGGTGAGCATAATCCTATTATAGAAGAAGGGTTCGATTCCCGCCGCTAACTGTGAGGAGGCTGTGAACGGGTGATTTTTCTCACATTCCAAAGACATGCGGTTGGTAGGTTAATCGGCCATAAGGGTGGAATTGGGTGATGCCAGCTTATTGGGACGGAATGTCCTGTTACCATGCTATATCTCTAAATATAACTAATAAATGAAATAAATAAGACCTCGAGGAAAACGAAGGAGCAGGTGAGAGTGAGTCTAGAGTGGGTCCGGGGGACTGCAACATCGGGTGATTGAAATGTTCTAAGCCGAATGCCAAGATGTAACCAGAGAGCGAGAAATAAGACAAGTTACAGAGGAGCATTCAGTTCAATCTTCCTTCACCTTAAGTTAGAACGAGAAAGTAGATTTAAACAAAGCTAGATTTATCAAGTAGTGCACAGTGCGGTTGTGTGAAACCCTTCCTTTCCTGTTTGGGGTGCCAATTGACCTAAATGGGTAAACGTTAGAATGTTGTGTCCAGTCGCCGTTTTGGAAGGAGTGCACAAATTTTGCTGTAAACAAAGGTATGTTTAATGAACAAGCCGCAGCAGCTGTCTTCAATTGCTTATTTGATTTAGCACTGCAAAACCGAACCCAAACTATACCGTTGCTACATTGTGGGCTGAGTGCGGGTCAGTGGGACTAGCTGAGAGTAAGCGTTCGGCACGGACTAGAAGGGCCGAGATGGCCTGTTTCCGTGCTGTAATTGTAACCTCATGCAGCTGAACACGTCTGCGACCACAGGAAAGACCTCCTTCCAGCAAAAATGCAGGAGGAACTTGAAGTCAGGCAACATTTATAGAGGGGAATAAACAGCCGATGTTCGTGCCAAAACATTGACTGTTTATTCCCCTCTATAGATGTTGTCTGGCTTGCTGAGATCCTCTAGCTTGTGTGTTGCTAAAGATTTCAAGCAACTGCGGAATCACTTTTGTGGATGGAACTCCTCCAATGATATTCAAAAGGAAAATCATTTAATTACAGGTTAGTTGGTGATTGATTTCATTGGGGTAGACAGGGTTGCTTCCAGACTTATATAATATTCAGTGGGTTGTGTACCAGAAACTGGGGAGTTTTTGCTGAGTTGAAGTCTTTAGCATTGCCAGGTCGCCATAGACATGTCTGATTTAACAGCATTCCTCTTTGAGGGCAAGTGCTAAGGGAAATGAGCAAAGGGCAAAGAAAGTAGACCAATCTGCTATAACATGAAAGACCAGGAGGGAAGGGAACCAAATTGCATCTTCCAGCTAGACCACCGTCACTGACCTATGACACTTGCTCAAGCCACATTATAACTACAACCTCTGCCAATGGCTAGTAGTTTAATGGAGACACAAGTGAATGCAGATTTTTGAACTTGGAGCAACACACAATCTGGATGCTGGAGGAATTCAGCAAATCAAACAACATGGTGGGAGGAAAGAGACTGCTGACATTTTGGGTTGGACCCCAGCACCAGGACTGAGGGCAGAGAGTTGAGATGGCCAGCACAGAGAGGAATGGCAAGAAAGGATTCTGAAATGATGGGTGACAGAGGAGGGATGCAAGATAACAGGTGGATAGCGCCAGGTGGGGGAGCTCGGGGTGGGGGGCGGGTGCAGTTGGGAGATTGCAACAGGTGAATGATAAAATGAGGAATTCAAAGAGGAGAAAGGAAATTAAACAGATGGAGCAATGGGGCAGGGAAAGGGGAGTATGAAGATGTGAGGCAGTCACTGGCCAAACCCAAATTAACTTGATTCAGCAAACTATGTCAACTGCTAAAAAATATGAAAGAATTACCAGTTCGACCTTAGTGCATTACTGTGTCTGTTTTCATGCTCCCTCATTGGCTGTGGATGGTGAGTGGAAGGCTGTTGACTTCCTGGAGAAAGCCTTTCAGGGCAGCTTCTGGCAGCTCAGGGGTAGGTGCCAAGCCATGAGCAACGATGCCTTGATGGAGTGGCAACATTCTGAGGCAAGATCATGAATGCTGCCACCCTGAAACACATCTTACAACACAAACCACCGTTATGATGCAAACCCGCACATTTCACTATAAATTTGAATGTTAAATAAAGCTAATCGTAATCTAAAAGATTATTTTAGTTCACTTAAACAGAGCTCAGATAAAACATGGTTTAAAAAAAGATTGATAGTATACCATTCAGCAGGATTAAGACAATTTTATTTCCATTTCTGTATCTAAGTTTTCAGTTGCAGTTCTGTTGTTCACAACAGATTTGTTAAATTCTTCAAATTTTAAAATATGGCTTCAAGTACATTTTCTAGTTCATGATTGAACTACCTAAGCTTCTTAACAAAAACACCTGAGAAATTAGTGGAAGGATGCACATAACTGCTTACTTGTTGAAATAATATTTTGCTGAAGTAGTATTTGTCAGGTTAATCTTAAAAATGTTAAAAAAATACATTAACGTTAAATATATCTATAATTAATATGGAGCTGCACAACAGCATAATAAAAGAGCACATACAGAATCCAATTTTACTGAAAAACCATAGGGCACAAATAAGCACATGACAATCTTCCAGATTACTAAATTACCAAACAATAAATAAAACAGTGGAATTTATCACATGTACCAGGTATGTACACAAGTTTGTGAAAGAGATAACCTTGTTTTGTACTACCAACAGATTTTGGATTGTATTGGTGAACATCAGCCTCACATTTAAATTCCATAGGCAAAGAGCCAAAATGCTTACAATATTTAAAAAAAAATCCCCTATTGAGTAGTAGGTACAATTCAGATATCTGTCAAGGATTTTACACTGGTTTTCCAACAGTAGTCTCCAATGAATCTCCAATGAGTTTAGAAGGGATTAGCATCTCAGACAGTTCTGGTTATATTTAATTACAAATTTGCTAAGAAAAAAGCTTTTTGACAGTGTTGTAGTTTTTTTGTTAGTTTGCAACAGATGGATCCATAGTTTGAAGGGGCATCTCTGACTTAGGCAGTTTTTATATCTGTGTTTTATGGAGGTATCATTTTGTGTTAATGCTGGAGTGGGGTTTGACCAGATTTGTTGACAGGAGTGCTACATTGAAACCTTTCCCATATATGATCTAGAATGTATAATGTGTAGTAGGTCACTACAAATATATTTATGTCTCACTCAAATTTGGGTACTTTCATCAGCTCAAATAACCTGCATCTTTTAAAATCGGTTATTTTGAAGTACAGTTAGCTGGTTTCAGGCAAGCTATAACATATTAAAACAACAGGTCTCTCATTTTGCAGGATAGTCTCACAGGATAAAAATTGACTTGGAGGTAATAATTTTCAACAAGCCATTAGATTAAAATATTATACCAAAATTTGTTAAATTACAGGGTTGATCATTTTTATTTTAATTATAATTAAAAATAATTTGGTAGCATCCATCTATACTAGTTGAAGATTTGTAGGAATGAATTTTGTTTTAAATGCAATGAAGCAACATACCTCCTGCTCATTAATAATGGAAAACTTGAAACAAGAAGCACACAAATAACAATGAATTTTTAAAAAAAGAAATATGCCTGAACATTGCATAGTGCCAACTTGCTAACTTCTTTTTTGTTGACATTGTACATTTTTTCCATAAAGTGAAGCAATAGCAAAATATATTCTTCTAAATTTTAGACCATTGTAAATGCACAATAATCCATGTATACATTTCATAAATTAGGAGTCCATCTTTCAGGCCTTCTAAATTCCAAGTCAAAATGTTGGTTTTGCCAAATATTCTTCCATAGTCTGTAACAAACATACTACAGTATTAGTTCACACAACTCAATGCTGATGTTTCTCATGAAAATTGTAATCTCAAACTCATGGGTAACACCGCACTCCAAGATCTTGCTTTATTCATCTGAAAGTGATACAACATGACTTACAAATTAAAGTCTGGAATTTAATCAATTATCCTTAAATCAAGTGATTCTGCAGCAAAGTGTATAATTAAAATCAGTACATTTAGCTAAGCAAAGCTCAATAATGTTTCACAATTAAATACTTTCAATAAAAATAACAACTTTTTTTTACAGTTGATTAGGATTTTTTCTTAGGAACATACACTTGGAATCATCAGCATCTTTAGTGCCTAGAAACTTTACTTATTTTGATGGTCTGACACCCTTACTATTGACAATCATAGGTACAAATATTGGTCATGATCACTGTTCCTAACCCACACAGAAACTATGTGGCACTCAGTGACTGACTCTGTCCTGGCACCAGGACTATAACAAAGCAAATAACACTGAAATCCTTAGTTACATATCTAACTACTAATTAGTTAACCCACCATCTCTTTTGCATTCTTCCTCTACCATTGTACAGTTGAGACACCCACTGTGTCCATGCTACCCAGAGGACCAGAGAAGCCTGCTTCTTGGATGCCCGGCTGTGTGAACAGTTGCTGTTCAAGATTGAAAAGTCAAAGCACAAGTTCCCCTAGCTGATGGAATTCTTGCAAATGTAGGTATCTACATTATGTGAAGCATGATATAGACTGTGGATAATTGGGACTGTAGTGTCTGGCCATAAATAATATTATTTGTGCTGCTACTTAGACTCGGAAACAACACTTCTTGGACTTGATCTGCATTTAAAAATTTAGATTCTCACCAGTTGCTCAGTTTCCACCAATGTCAC
Organism: Hemitrygon akajei; assembly: GCF_048418815.1. Taxonomy (NCBI): domain Eukaryota; kingdom Metazoa; phylum Chordata; class Chondrichthyes; order Myliobatiformes; family Dasyatidae; genus Hemitrygon; species Hemitrygon akajei. The sequence goes on from NC_133126.1 coordinate 141,634,802, forward strand.
TTCAATTATTTTATCTTGTACCTTTCTTTATGATGCTAGTTCCTTTAGTGCCAAGCTCTTAATATTTACATGTCTAATATTTAATTAAATATACGGCAAGCTGAATTGATATATTTTTTTTTAAATCACATTATATGTTTACTTTTATCTTAACCCACTTTCATCCTCACTGACAATCAACACCTGAGGACAAAAATGCATGCTTAGCCCAGTGCTCTATTCTCTCCATGCTCTCATTTGTGTGGCTAGGCACAATCCAAACACCATCTACGTATAAATTTGCCAATGACACAACTATTTCAGGTGGCAATAAGGTGGTGTACAGGAGTGAGATAGATCAGCTGGTTAAGTGGTGTCACAACAACAGCTGTACACTCAAATGTCAGAAAGGCCAAGGAATTGATTGTGGACTTCAGGAAGGGCAAGTCAAGGGAACACTCCCCGGTCCTCATCAAGGGATCAGAAGAGGAAAGGGTGAGCAGTTTCACATTCCTGGGTGACAGCATCACTGAGGATCTACCCTGAGCCCAACATATTGACACAACTACAAAGGTGGCATAGAAACAACTATATTTCATTACGAGTTTGAGGAGAACTTGTACGTCACAGAAGACACTTGTAAATTTCTACAGATGTACGAATCTAACTGGTTACATCACCATCTGGAATGGAGGGGCCACTGCACAGGATCTGTAAAAGCTGCAGAAAGTTGCATGCTCAGCCAGCTCCATCATGGGCACTAGCCTCCCCAGCATCCAGGACACCATTAAAGGGTAATGCCTCAAAAAAAAAGGCAGCATCCATCTTTAAAGACCCCATCACCCAGGACATGTCGCCTTTTCATTGCTACCATCAAGGAGGAGATACAGGAGCCTAAAGACAGACACTCAACATTTCAGGAACAGCTTCTTCCCCTCTACCATCAGATTTGTGAATGGATAATAAACCTATAAATGCTATTCCAGTATTTTCCCCCCTCTCATTTTGCACTACTTATTTGATAGATTTTTTAAATATTTTCTTATTGTAATTTATAGTTGTTGTGCAAAACAACACATTTCACGATATGTCCCAGTGATATTAAACCAGATTCTGATTCTTTAAATATCAAAGACTCAGCAACTTTACCCAGCAATTAGATCAATTAACTGCAATTATAATATCCTAAATCCCTTGTCTGTATTTGGAGATGAGAATGCCAGGACTGTATACAGCCGAGAATAATATGATTGACATTCTGGCTCAGGGTTGAGGATGGGTCATATCGGCGATCAGCACAGTATTCTGGATGGCCAACTAAAAGCTTCTGGGTTAGAATTTTGGGTCTGATAGACTGCAGGTTCTACAGAGTCAGAAAATTGGATCCTGAGAATGATTAACATGGTGATTACTGTAGTGCCTTTAATATTTAAGTAATATTTGAGTAATATTATAAACACAGTTTGATTAATTATTCTTTGTTTTCATAATTTACTATGGGTTATATGTACAAGTTTGTGAATGATATTTTCTTTAGGCCACAACATCAAATGTGAGTGCCTCATGAACAAAAAGGAAAGGTAAATCTAAGTAGAATATTATCCATATTCCTGTGTTTTTCTTTTGATTAGTTTCTGGAGTTACAAAATATAACAGTGGTGAAGAGAAAGTCTTAAAACAAACCCAAGACTACTGCCTACCTGTTGAAGCACAGCACACATTTTGTCAGAAGGGGAAAGAGAGATATTAGAGTTTTTTTTAAAGTGCAGCATGTTTTTCTTTGGAAGGGGAGAAAGACATACGAGTTTTTAAAAAGGCAGAAAATGGACAAAATTAACAAGCAACAAGTTTGGCCATAGATTCCCAAGCAGGGAGTACCAGGTGATTATACTAAATTTAAAAAAAAGTAGAAATGACTGGCTATATCAAAAATATGGACATGTTGGATTGCACAACAGATAACTGGATGACATATACTGAATGAATTGAGCAGTACTTTGATGCAAATGAAATAGCCAATGGAAAATGAGTGCCAGTGTTTCTGAGTGCAATGGGTGGAAAAAGCAAACAGCTTGCTTAGAAGTTTAACTGCTCCAACTAAACCAGCTGAAATGAGTGTCGCTGATATTGTAAACGTAATTCAGAGCTGAAACCACTGTTGAATGCAAAACACTTTAGGTTTCATTAGCAGAATCAAAAGGAAGGGGAGTCCATTTCAGCCCACATGGCTGAATTGAAGAAATTGTCTGAACCTTGTCAGTTCAGTGATGGATTTAATGATGCACTGACCGATCATTTAGTTAGTGAAATCTGACAAAAATAATTCAAAAAAATGGCACCCGACTAAAGCACACCACTCATTTAAAGTAGCAGTTGAAAGAACTGTATCGATGGAAACAGCAGCCAGAGATGCAACTGAGTTGCAGTCAGGAGTGAATGTGTGCATGAACAAATTTGCAATGTTTAATCCAAAACCTGCCTGATTGAGTTACCATTGTGGCAGGGGCTCAATACAGGTTTAAAGGCAAAACTTGCAGAAAATGCAGCAAAGTAGGATGCATACAAAGAGTGTGTTAGCCAGAGAAAAATAAATGAACTGCACAGGGAAGAGAAAAAGATGAAGTCAAGTTGCAATTTCAAAAAGAGAAATAATCTGCATACTGTTGATGAAAAAAGCTGATAATGATGAGTATGACACTGGACTGACTAGATATGAGAATTACAATGTGAGAACTAACAGGAAACAAGCAATATGGCTTATGACAAAAGTAAACAGCAAATTAATTAAAATGGAATGGAACACCAGTCCAGTTGTTTCAGTCGTTGCACAAAATGAGTTTGGATGACATTTCAAAGATACTGAAACTGAAGCTTACAGATATACAAACTAACAACTTACATCAGAGAAAAGATAACTCCTGTGGGAATGACATTCATAACAGTGAAATACAACAACCAACAAGCCACATTGGGCTTGTATGTGGTGAAAACAGGAGGGCCAGCTTTGTATTGGCTGAGGCAAATATAACTTGATTGAAGATCCATCCACCATTTCCATGCCACATCCCCTGGAAAGGTGTCAACTGAAAGCCAAACAAGAAAGGTACTGGATGATGCCACAGCAGTGTTCAAGGATGACATTGGAAATCTCAAACATAAGGGTAAGATAGTGTTAATGAAAATGCCACACCCAAGTTATACAAAGCCTGTCTAGATCCATATACAATCCCTAATAAAGCAGCCAGCGAGCTAGGTCGCATGGAAGCTGAAGGAATTCTTTCCAAGGTTGAGTGGAGCCAATGTGTAATGCCAATGGTCCCAGTTGCCAAGAAGGATAGATCCATCAATGCCCTCTGCCCTGGATAGAGGACATTTTTGCAACCCTTTCTAGAGGTAAACTGGGCAGCCGAGGCCTAACTATAGATGGAGATGGAAGAGGAGTCTCAAGTGTTTCTCACTACTAACACCCAAAAGGTGCATTATTGCTAAGATAGGCTTATTTTTTTTGGAGTAGCATCTGCACCTGCATTCGGGCAGAAAGCTATGGATCAGGTACTGCAAGGCAGCCCAGGCACTCAGTGTTATCTGGATAACATCATTGTTACCAGGGAGCTTGACAAGGAACATCTCCAAAACCGCAAGACTGTGTTAAAAAGATAAGATTCTGGGCTCAGAGCACAATGCAACAAGTGTGATTTTTAAAATCTAAGCATCACTTATTGTGGTCACACCACTGATGCACATGATTTATACAAGTGTGCTGAGAAAATTCAAAAAGTGGTGGAAACTCCAAAGCCAAAGGATGTGTCACAGTTGTAGTCCTTGTTTAGGATTTGTCAGTTTCCTGCCAAACCTGGCTATTGTAGTCCACCCCTTGAACTTACTAATATGATCAGAAAGAAACGGACAAAGCATTGTGAGGTGGTTTTCCAAAAGGAAAAGTAAATGATGACATCAGACACTGTACTCACACATTATGATCCACATCGTCCAGAGGCTTGCTTGTGACACTTTGCCTTATGGTACAGGTGCAGTTATGTCACAAATGATGGAAGGGAACACCCATAGCCTTTGCATCATGTTCCCTTACCACTGAAGAGAAAAATTACACACAGATTGATAGAGAGGCGTTGAGTCTGATTTGGGGTTGTAAAATGTTTTAACCAGTCCCAGTATGGGAGAGAGTTTAACCTCATTACTGATCACCAACTACTGGTGTCCATTTTCCATCCTCTGAAGCATATTCCACTAACAGCATCAGCACAAATGCAGAGATGGGCTCTATTTCTTGGAGGACACAAGTACAAGATCAAAGTCAATAGAGAAACTAATCATGGAAATGCTGATTTGTTCAGTTTACCCTTAGAAAATGAAATACCTAAAAATTAACAAAAGAGAACACTCCTCTTGATTATTCTCCCTAATGCAAATCAAAAATGTCCTTATTAAGGCAGAGGTGATCCAATGGGAAACCAGGAAAGACCACACACACTATCTCAGGTCTTCCTGTCAACTCTTATTGGCTGGAATATGCAGAAGAACTTTCCACACCCCCACTTTTACCAGCATTAGGGCGAACTTATCCTTGGTGGGGGTTGCCTTATGTGGGTATTGAGAGTTGTTGCAACATCCAAGCTGCGTGCTGAAGTGTTGGAAGAGCTATATGCAGATCATCTAGTCATGGTCAAAATGAAAGCATTGGCTTCAAGCTCCAGAAGATGCCGAGAGCAGAACCCCTCCATCCTGGGGATGGCCTGCATTGCACAGAGGATTCATGTGGATTTTGCTGGACCATTCATGGGCACAAATTTCTTAGTAATAGTGGATGCAGCTACAAAGTGGCCAGAAGTGTTTCCAATAGCCTCCACTACAGCCCTACACGCTGTTGATGTGTCAAGAAGCTTCTTCTCAAGGACTGGTGTTCCAGAACACTTAGCCAGTGACAATGGATCAGAGTTTGTTACAGAACAGTTTTAGTCATTCCTGGAAATGAATGGAATAAGACATATTACATCTACACCATCCCACCCAGTTACAAATGGCTTTGTTGAAATATTTATCCAGAATCTAAAGAACACACTGTGAGTAATGTCAGCAGAACACACTACACAGAATCAGAAACTACCAATTTCTTCCTTGCATATTGCAACTGCAGCACACTCCACAACCAACAATCACCGACTATGCTGTTCCTGGGTTGCCCTTTGCGCTCATGCTTGGATCTCCTCAACCCAGTCTCAGCAGGAGTAGGTAGGACAAACACGGAGGCACATTGAGAGCTCCTCAAACAAGGAGGTCCAAAGTTTCTCTCCTGGACAAGCAGTCCTTGCAATGAACTACAGAGATGGTCAAAATTGGGTATTGGAAAGATTAAGGACAGTACTGGACCACTCTCCTACACAGTGGAGATTGCATCAGATGTCTTCTGGAGACAACACGTTGATCAGTTGAGGAGAACAGAGTCAAGTATCCAGAGCTGTCAGATCCCCTTCTATAATTCATTATAAGTTATATGTAAGAAGTATGTGAATGGTGTACAATACATCATTACGCCACCACGCCATGTGCAAGTGCCTCCCCCCCAAAAAAAAGAAATACTAAGTAGACCATTATCCCAGCTCACATTTTTTCCTTTCAATTAGTTTCTGGAGTTACAAAACATAGCAAGTACAATGACGGGTGGGGCAGGAGGGTTGGTGATTGAAGTGGAAGGTTGGGTTTTCTGAGGATAGAACATATTTGAGAGACTGACATAAATGAGGTTCCACTTGCTGCTGTTCTATGAAAACCAAAGGAATGTTGTAAAGGAATTGTGCTGTCATTTAATATATAACTGCTGCAGAAATTATGCGGGACTTCCATCAACGAGTCTAACTTGGGACCCAGTTTCCTATAAAGTTTACAGAAGATGCACAAAACCAGAAGGTTGGATATATTAGAATACAAAATGGCACAAGTTACCCATTTCATGAACGTTCTAATGAAGAAACCGCTTTCTTGCACCTTAACGACGAATATTCAGAATTCAAACTGTTGTTGCCAATGAACTGGGCTCTGAAAACTCACACTCATTCCTTAATCATCCTTTACTTGTGCACAAGAAGAACAGCATAGCCCCTCTCACCACACTGTTCTGAATTCAACGAAATGCTGTTTTTGTGCAGAATTAACCAGTAGTTACAGGTATTGACCAATTGGTAAAGATTGTGTATGTTTGACTGCCTTACTTGCAAGATCATCCACCATTGGCAATACAGGTGCTAAAAGCCAATGAAAACTGCAAACTCACTGATGATATTTTTGAGTTAGTAAAGTAATTCTCCCTTAGTTGGCATGTGTGACCTTTGCTTCCTTCCGTTACGTTCTTATCTTGTCTCAGTAAGACTGAATAGCCCTGGTTACCTGCTGTGCAAAAGGAAGCTATGCTCTTTAAATACCTTCCTTGCCTGGGCTGTCTGAACTCTATCTGCAATGTATCCTTGCCTGGACATTATTGCTAAGCCTTGCCTTGCTGCAACTTCCACAAAACCTCAAATCCAAACCTTATGGTATATTAATTGTTGCCTTTATGACAGCAAATACTCAGTTGTTGTTTTTTTTTTGCCTTACCTCTTGCAACATATCCGCCTCCTCCACTGCTTTGGGTATACTGTGCTTTGAGGTGTCCTGCAACTCCCCTCCGATTAGAAATTCATCCAGTATGAAGAGGGCCTTCTCAAAATTAAAGATGATGTCTAGTTCACAAACCTGGAAAAATCCAACCAGATTTCCAAAATCCACAGGAACTACTTCAATCAGTTGTACAGAAATTATGACATTGACATATGATCCATAAAATTAATCAAATTATATTGAAAAACACACAAGTGCAAATACTGGAAATTTAAAACAGAAACAGAGGATCCTAAAAATACTCATAATACTCATAATTGTGAAAATGTGCTAGACCTAAATTCAGATAATATCTGACCTGATCAGTATTACAACTATATCTTTATTCAAATTATGAATTGTGTATTTAAGTGAGAATCTCTCTAGATACTACAGATCTATGGAATTAGTGTTAATGCTGTGTACCATATCCTCAAATCTTTGAATGACTAGGACAAATTAAACATTTATCTTATGTTTAAGTTCATTTTGAGATGAAAGAGTTGTATTCACACAATACCTTTTGAAACACCTGAAACGCCCATTTACTTAATTAATTACTTATTGATGTGTGGCTTGTGTGTTAATTCAGGAAGTGCAATATCCAACATGTACAAGTCAAAATCTTGAAGATCAAGGTGACATTTTCTACAAAATTTGATTTAGAAGATCTTCATTGAGGCATGTATTGGCCAAGTCAATGAAAACATCTCTTCTTAAAAATAATCAGAAATTCAAAAAATTTTTGCCTACTTGGAAGGGCAGATAAGACTTTCATTGATTACCAGATTAAGAGCTGCATCAGAGCTCAGGCCATTAAAGGTTTTGTGCCCAAGACGCTGAAGGGGGAATTGAACCCTAAAGCTTCTGACAACTGTACAAACTGGGAGCATGGAGTAGGCTTCTTGCCCTTTCTGAACCTGCCCCACCATGGCTGTGATCTCACTTCTGTATTCCCATCTTCCTATAGTAACTTTTCACTCACTTGCTTATCAGATGTTTTCCTCTGTCTTAAAATTACTCAAAGACTGAGTCCATTGCCCTTTGAGAAAGAGAGTCCCAAAAACCCAAAAAGAAATTTTGCCTCACCTCTGGCTCAGATGGGCAAACCTGTTCTCGATTCCCCCACAAGAGGGCACCAGCCTCTTCACATCAACCTTGTCAAGGCATCTCTAGATCTTATGTTTCAGTCAGGTTCTCCCCTCCAGATGTAGGATTTTGATCTGAAATGTCAACAATTCCTTCTGCTCCTCACCCTCCGCCCCAACAGATACTGCTTGAAGGCGGAGTTATTCAAGCAGGTTGTTGCTTCAGATTCCAGCATCCGCAGTCTCTAATGTCTACAATAAATACAAGTTTAACCTGTCCAATATTACCTCACAAACCACCTATTCCAAGTATTAGTCCAATAACTTTCCAAATTATTTCCAAAATATTAATAACCCTTAAATATAGATATCAATACTGTACACAGAAATCCAGATCTGGGCTCACCAATGCCTCATTTCCTTTTGAAAACACCATGTTGATTTTGCCTGATTACCGTGATTTTTTTCTATTTTTAAACAGTGGCTTCCAGTGTTTCTGTACGATAAACGTTAAGTTAAAATGCTCATAGTTATTTCTGAAGTTTGTAGAGATGTTATCAAAAGTCAATGTACATTATCAAAGTACAGTATGTATGCAATGTGTAACTCTGAGATTCATCATCTGCAGACAGCCACAAAACAAAGAAAGCCATGGAAGCCATTCAAAGAAAACTATGACCCCCACCTCCCCTGCACAAAAAGCAACAAGAACATCAAACACATCTCCCCATGGATGAAAGGAGAGTTAGAGGTCAGAGATTGTGGTTTAGAGGCAAGAATGTGGGGAGTTGAGGTCAGAGTAGAGATTAGGGACAAGCAGGTGGAGGAGTTAGAGGTCAGGTCAGAGTGTAGGCCTCTGCTCTGCATTTGAAGATAAACGACGTGGACAGGCGACAAAGGACATCCAGAGTCCACGCCTCTGCTCTGTGCTCAATGGTCAGCAATGCGGATGCATGTCAAAGGATATTCATGGATATCTGGCTGTCTCAGGTTGGTGGGTCACGGGATCAGATGTCCACGTGAGGAGGCTGGTGAGTCGGCAATCCTGGAGTCCGGGATTGGAGTTTGGGGTCCCATCATTGGCTAGTCTGTGGGTTGATACTGAAGACCGAAGCCTGAACACTGATTATGAGTTGAAGCCCAATGGCCAAAGCCTGGAGACTGGAGGCCCGGAGGCCTGCCCTGGGGTTGGGAGATTGTGTGTCTATATGGACGAGTGGGAGGGAAGAAAGGGGCTTGTTTTGCAGATGTTGTTGCTGGTTGTGTTCGTGAGTGGGCATGCTATGTTGGTACCAGAGTGTGCCGGGATACTTGCAGGCTGCCCCCACATCCTATATTTGTGTTGGTTGTTAAAGAAAATGATGCATTTCACTGTCTGTTTCTACGTACATGTGATAAGTTAATGAATTTGATTCTGAAGTTTCCCCTCTAGAACTTGGGTGAGAATGGACACAACTAACATATAACATATTATAAACAGCAGTCTGGTTCATGCTCAGTCCTGCCTATTCCTTGTGTTCTGGCCCTATACTAACCCCACTGAAAATTTACTTCTTTGTACCCCCATAGATCCAAATGCCCTCCAGGCCTTGATATTGTATGACTGACTATTACACAAGTGACAAATGGGCATCCTATTCCTAAGCTGCCCACTTGCACTTGGCCACTTGACAATTAATTGCTATCTAAGGATCTTTTAAACTGCTTATAAATGTATCTGATATTCAGATTCAGTTAAAAAAAAAAGCAGGCAAAATAGATTTTAGAAAGTTATGTTTGAAAACATCAGGTGAAGAGCAATAAACCAAACTACCTACCTGCACTTGGTTTTTCAATCTCTGCAACATTACTTCAGAAATGGGTAGTTTTGACACAGAGGAATGATTAATTATCTGGAATTCAGTATTAAGGGGTTACATCGTTCTTGGCTGGATGTCAGAGCATTGTTTCTTGAGCTTATATTGGGCTTTGTTGGAACAGTGTAGGCGGTCAAGGGCAAAGGTCAGAGTGGGAGTGTGTTGGACAATCAAAGTGAGAGCCAAATGGAAGCTCCAAGTCACTCTTGCAGACAGAAGACACCTCTTTATCTTCAGTCTGAGCAGTCTTTAAAATTTGATGTTAATTTTAATAATTTCAGATAACTGTATATTCCTGTCTGTGTCAGAAATGGCCATTTCTGATCCAAAGTAGTCAACCTGTAACAATAACTCAGATTTTCTCTCTCCATAGTTGAGTATTTCCAGCAATCTTTTATTTCAAATTTTGAATTGCTGCTGTGTTCCACATCTCAAAGTGCTAACACTGCTTGTTTGCTTTTTAACCTCAACTCTGCTCATTCAAGTCCCTGAAGACTGAACTTCTCCATACATTCTGTTATCAGCAATAGCCATTCACTACCCCTTCTTTAGATAGCAACAACATGTCTTTCTTCTGAAATCCCTTTATCCCTTCAGAGAACCTTTCTCCACCTCCTCTCTTATTTGCAGATTAAAAGATACAGAATTTTTCCAGTTTCATAGAACAGTGCAACACAGTTCATCCCATAATGTTGTACCCTCCTACCTAGTACATAACACTGCATTTTTCTTACTTCCATGTGCCTAAGAATCTGTAAATGTCCCTAACGTATCAGTCTCCACCACCACCCTCTGCAGTGCATTTCTGTAAAAAAAAATTGTTACATCAGACATCTCCCCTAAACATTTCACCATTCACCTTAAATGCATGCCACCTGGGAAAAAGGTGATGGCTATACACTCTATGTATACCTTTCGTAACCTTATAGACCACCATCATGTCACCTGTCATCTTCTCTCACCCCAGGGAGAAAGGCCAAAGCTCACTCAACCTTTTCTCATAAGACATTTTCTCTAATCCGGGGAGCATCCTGATAAATCTCCTCTGCACCTTCCCTAAAGCTTCCAAGGCTGTAGAAAGGCAACTGACCCAATGTGTCAGTTCTAGTTCCTTCTCCATAAACACTCCCTGACCTGCTGAGCTCTACTAATATTTTCAATTTCCATCATCGATATACATTTGTTTCAATGTTGTACAGCTCTTCCTAGCTGCTGTGAAACTATCACACTGGTCAGACCGTGTGATCTTTGAAGCTCATGCTATAATAGTTTCTACAAACAGAACAAAATGAGCTTTAGAGAACTAAAAGTGAAGTTTTCTACTCCACAGCATGCATGCCCTTCACTTAAGCAGAAATCACATTCAAAATACACAGGGGAAGAAAGCCTCGATATTGTAAAGTAGTAAATTAAACAACTAACTTATTTCTGAAAATCTAAATTAAAAACAGAAAATGCTGAAAGTACTCAGCAATCAGTCAGCAGCATCTGTGTAGAGTGCAACAAATCAAGTCAATGATCTTTCATCAGAAGTGAGGCAGTTAGGGAAATAAGCATATTTATAGATGGAGTGAAGGAAGAGGACAATAGAAATGTTTGTGATAGTGTGGAAACCAGAGCATATGAACTACATAGATGAGGGGAAAAGCGAAGTCTTGTAAATTGCAGCTGATAGTGTTTAGTGGAGGTGTGAAGACGGGGAAATGATTCTAGACAGGAGTGGGGAAAATACTGGAAATGTCAAATATAGCACAGAGCAGTTTTCGAAATTTGCTGGTGCTCCAGTTTCCTCTGACAGTCCAAAGATGTACTGGTTAATAGGTTGTTTTAAATTGTCCTGTGATTGCAGTAGTAGGTAGGCCTCCGTTAGTCTCACTAGACGATGGATTTGTGCCTTTGAAAGTTTCCAGGGCACAAGCCTGGGCAAGGTTTTCTTTTATGGAAGACCGACAGTTGTCTAAGCTGCAAGTCTCCCCTCTCCACGCCACCGATGTTGTCCAAGGGAGGGGCATTAGGACCCATACAGCTTGGCACCAGTGCTCAAACTAGTGACCTTCAGATCACTGGACAAACACCTTAACCACATGGCCATGTGCCAACATGTCCTGTGATTAGCCTAGTGTTATATAGGTGGGTTGCTGGTAGGTGCAGCCTATTGGGCCAGAGGGCCTGTTCTGTGCTACATCTCTAAATAAATAAATTTGAAATAAAAGAGAATGCTGGGAAAACTCAATTACTGGAAGTCTAAATGCATTTACCACAGAAAACGCACATTGCCAAAATACTTATCCAGCAATTCCACATAACGATGGATGATTTCCAGAGTCAGAAGTTCATTATCTTGTTCCTCTACTGCACAACAAAAATACAAGCTGGCAAACCTAGGGTACAGAAAGAAAATATGGATTCATATTCAGCATCAAAGTGATCATCAGTTTAGACACATTAGCTTGGCAATGTTCACAAAAAAGCAAGTTAATTTTATTTGCACGTGTACACCTAAACATTAACAGAGAGTGAACTATATTATTTGAGTAAAATCAAAAATCAGCAAGGATTGTACTGGACAGCCCTCTAATGTTGCCACTCAGTTACCCTAACTGTACGCCTTTGGAACGTGGACAGAAACCGGAGCAACAGGAGGAAACCCATTCATCGTGGGGAGAACGTAAAAATAGCTACAGGCAGCAGCAGGAACTGAACTATAAATCGGTGATCACTGGCACCGTAAAACGATTGGTACACTACCATTATGCTTCAGTTGTGCAAGTCACATCATTTTAGAGATCTTGGAATGAGTAGTTGATTTTCCTATTTGGGAACATTATTATCAGTGAATTAGAGTCCTTACATTCATAAAGAAAAATAGCAGCATTATCCCACAATTCAGAATAGTCCTCTGAAATACCCTACCACAAATGAGAAAAACCCATCCAGCACAACTTTATTTAACTGAGTTACAAAATTTGCCTATAAAAATAATACCCATTACATATCAGGAAGTTATTTAAACTCTGTTTTAAAAGATAGTAATCATTGTGTCTAAAGAACTGAAGAAGCTATGATTAGAATTTGATGTGCCAAAATGCCCTGGAATCTGCTGTTAGACAGAGCCAGCTGCTTACAAAGGCGGTCAATGAGAGATTGTTCAGCTCATTCCTGCAGTGGGAGGGAGAACAGCCAGAGGTCGTGGTACATATAGGTAGGGATATAGGTAGGGAAAGGGAAGAGGTCCTGAAAAAAGACTACAGGGAGTTAGAAAGGAAGTTAAAAAACAGGACGGCAAAGGTAGAAATCCTGGGATTACTGCCTGTGCCCCGTGACAGTGAGAATAGGAATAGGATGAGGTGGAGGATAAATGCGTGGCTGAGGGATTGGAGCAGGGGGAAAGGATTCTGATTTCTGGATCATTGTGACTTCTTTTGGGGCAGGTGTGACCTGTACAAAAAGGACAGGTTGCACTTGAATCCCAGGGGGACCAATATCCTAGTGGGAAGGTTTGCTAAGGCTACTGGGAAGAGTTTAAACTAGAATTGTTGGGGGGGTGGGAACCAAACTAAAGAGACTAGGAAGTAGAAGTTAGTTCACAAATAGAGAAAGCTTGTAGACAGTGCAAGAGGGAGGATAGGCAGGAGATAGAGAAGGGACACGCTCAGATTGAAGGCTTGAGAAGTGTCTATTTTAATGCGAGGAGTGTTGTGAACAAAGTGGATGAGCTTAGAGCATGGATCAGTACTTGGAGATATGATGTGATGGCCATTACAGAGGCTTGGATGGCTCAGGGACAGGAATGGCTACTTCAAGTGCCAGGTTTTAGATGTTTCACAAATGACAGAAAGGGAGGTAAAAGAGGTGGGGGTGTGGCACTGTTGATCAGAGAGTGTCACAGCTGCAGAAACGGTGGACACCATGAAGGGATTGTCTACGGAGTCTCTGTGGGTGGTGGAGGTTAGCAACAGGAAGGGGTCAATAACTTTACTGGGTGTTTTTTATAGGCTGCCCAATAGTAACAGGGATATTGAGGAGCAGATAGGGAAACAGATCCTGCAAAGGTGTAATAATAACAGAGTTGTCATGATGGGAGATTTTAATTTCCCAAATATCGATTGGCATCTCCCTAGAGCGAAGAGTTTAGATGGGGTGGAGTTTGTTAGGTGTGTTCAGGAAGGCTTCTTGACACAGTACAAGAAGAGAGGCTGTACTTGATTTGGTATTGGGAAATGAACCTGGTCGGTGTCAGATCTCTCAGTGGGAGAGCATTTTGGAGATAGTGATCATAATTATATCTCCTTTACAATAGCATTGGAGAGAGATAGGAACAGACAAGTTAGAAAAGCGTTTAATTGGAGTAAGGGGAATTATGAGGCTATCAGGCAGGAAACTGGAGGCCTAAATTGGAAACAGATGTTCTCAGGGAAAAGTACGGAAAAAATGTAGCAAATATTCAGGGGATATTTGTGTAGAGTTCTGTATAGGTACTTTTCAATGAAACAGGGAAGTTATGGTAGGGTACAGCTAACGTGGTGTACAAAGGCAGTAGTAAATCTAGTCAAGAAAAGAAAAGCTTACAAAAGGTTCAGAGAGCTAGGTAATGTTAGAGATCTAGAAGATTATAAGGCTACTAGGAAGGAGCTTAAGGAGGAAATTAGGAGAACCAGAAGGGGCCATGAGAAGGCCTTGGTGGGCAGGATTAAGGAAAACCCCAAGGCATTCTACAAGTATGTGAAGAGCAAGAGGATAAGACATGAAAGAATAGGACTTTATCAAATGTGAGAGTGGGATAGTGCGTATGGAACCAGAGGAAATAGCAGAAGTACTTAATGAATACTTTACTTCAGTATTCACTATGGAAAAGGATCTTGGTGATTGTAGTGATGATTTGCAGCAGACTGAAAAGCTTGAGCATGTAGATACTAAGAAAGAGGATGTGCTGGAGCTTTTGGAAAGCATCAAGTTGGATAAGTCGCCGGGACCAGACGAAATGTACCCCAGGCTACTGTGGGAAGTGAGATAAGAGATTGCTGGCCCTCTGGCAATGATCTTTGCATCATCAACGGGGACAGGAGAGGTTCCCAAGGATTGGAGGGTTGCGGATGTTGTTCCTTTATTCAAGAAAGCGAGTAGAGATAGCCCAAGAAATTATAGACCAGTGAGTCTTACCTCAGTGGTTGGTAAGTTGATGGAGAAGGCAGGATTTATGAACATTTGGAGAGGTATAATATGATTAGGAGTAGTCAGCATGACTTTGTAAAGGGCAGGTTGTGCCTTACAAGCCTGATTGAATTTTTTGAGGATCTAATTAAACACATTGATGAAGGAAGAGCAGTAGATGTAGTGTATATGGATTTCAGCAAGTCATTTGATAAGGTACCTCATGCAAGGCTTATTGAGAAAGTAAGGAGGCATGGGATCCAAGGGGACATTGCTTTGTGGATCTAGAACTGGCTTGCCCACAGTAGGCAAAGAGTGGTTGTAGACGGGTCATATTCTGCTTGGAGGTCAGTGACCAGTGGTGTGCCTCAGGGATCTATTCTGGGACCCCTACTCTTCGTGATTTTTATAAATGACCTGTATGAGGAAGTGGAGGGATGGGTTAGTAAGTTTGCCGATGACACAAAGGTTGGAGGTGTTGTGGATAGTGTGGAGGGCTGTCAGAGGTTACAGCAGGACATTGATCAGATGCAAAACTGGGCTGAGAAGTGGCAGATGGAGTTCAACCCAGATAAGTGTGAAGTGGTTCATTTTGATAGGTCAGATATGATGGTAGAATATAGTATTAATGGTAAGACTTTTGGCAGTGTGGAGGATCAGAGGGATCTTGGGGTCCAAGTCCATAGGACGCTCAAAGCAGCTGTGCAGGTTGACTCTGTGTTTAAGAAGCCGTATGGTGTATTGGCCTTCATCAATCATGGAATTGAATTTAGGAGCCGAGAAGTAATACTGCAACTATATAGGACCCTAGTTAGACCCCACTTGGAGTACTGTGCTCAGTTCTGGTTGCCTCACTAGAGGAAGGATGTGGAAACCATAGAAAGGGTGCAGAGGAGATTTACAAGGATGTTGCCTGGAATGGGGAGCATGCCTTATGAGAATAGGTTGAGTGAACTCGGCCTTTTCTCCTTGGAGCGTCGGAGGATGAGGGGTGACCTGATAGAGGTGTACAAGATGATGAGAGGCATTGATCGTGTGGATAGTCAGAGGCTTTTTCCCCAGGGCTGAAATGGTTGTCACAAGAGGACACAGGTTTAATGTGCTGCGGAGCAGGTACAGAGGAGTTGTCAGGGGTAAGTTTTTTTTTACTCAGAGTGGTGAGTGCATGGAATGGGCTGCCGGCAATGGTGGTGGAGGCAGATACGATAGGGTCTTTTAAGAGGCTTTTAGATAGGTACATGGAGGTTAGTAAAATAGAGGGCTATAGGTAAGCCTAGTAATTTCTAAGGCAGGGACATATTCGGCACAACTTTGTGGGCTGAAGGGCCTGTATTGTGCTGTAGGTTTTCTATGTTTCATTCCCTTTGCTCATACACAGCCCCAGGTGGTGAAATCAAAGAAGCCCTACCCAAAGAAATAGTTTTACAAGGGCAGATCATGGTTCCTGTGAAGCTGCTAAACAATTTAACAATTCCTTAGACATTTCAGCAACTTATACATTGATTGCAATTCCATTTTCAACACTAGAAACATATACTACATCAATTAAAATATAACTTACGTGAAACTTATCCCTGTACCTCCTAACCATTTACCTTGAGGATGAATCTGCATCAGGTCTAACCTGCACAGGTTCAGTAGGCAAATTCCTAAAGTTACCTGTTGCCGGGTGCAGGCATTTGACCACTAGAATCTGAGTTTAGCATCAAAACAAAGTCAGGAAATCATCACAGATATCTAACTAGCAAAATTGTGGTATGGGGGGGTTGCAGAGGGTTAATGTATAAGGAATATTTATGGGGAGAGTAGATTAGGGCATATTCTTGAGTTATGCAATATAGGAAATATTAACTTCAATAGCAATCAGTCTTCAGATCTGAATGTGGACCATAGATAGTGTTTAAAATGCAGCTCAGAACATTGGTATTCCTGGAACTGCAGACTGGGATTGCTTGCAAACTAGGAAACACCCATTCATCTGTGATGTCTGCATATGCATGAATGCCACTAAGAAGACAGAGAAATAGTTATGTTAAAGTACGTAGTGCAAAAAAAGAGACAATGTAATGAGGTACTGTTGATGAAGGGTTTCGGCCCGAAACGTTGTCACTACCTCCTCCCATAGATGCTGTCTGGCCTGCTGAGTTCTGCCAGCATTTTGTGTTTTTATGAGGTACTGTTCATGGGTTCAATGCCCATTTGGAAACTGGATGGCAGAGGGGAAGAAGCTGTTCCTGAATCACTAGATGTGTGCCTTCAGGCTTCTATACCTCCTTCCTGACAGAAACAATAAGAAGATATGTCCTGGGTGGTGGGGATCCTTGATGACAGACACTGTCTTCCTATACCACCGCACCTTGAAAATGTCTTGGAAACTATGGAGGATAAGACCCATCCATGATGGAGCTGATTAATTTTACAAGTTTCTGCAACATACTTCAATCTTGTGCAGTAGCCTACCACCCCCCCCCCCCCACCCCATACCAGACAGTGTTTCTAAGACAGAATGCTCTCCATGATACATTTATAGAAGTTTGAGTGTTTTAGGTGACAAACCCCTAATGAAATATAACCACTAGATTGCCTTCTTTACAGCTGCATCAATACATTGAGTCCAAGTTAGGTCTTCAGAGATATTGACTCCCAGAAACTTGAAATTGCTCACTCTCTTCATTTCTGATCCCCTGGAGGACTGATTTGTGTGCTTTTGTCTTACTCATTCTTTCTTCCTTTTTACAATATTTTTATTCAGAAGAAAAAAAACAAGATTTACAGAGTGCAACACATAGATACATCTCAACATAACTTGTGTACATTCATATATTGTGATAAAATTGATCAAAATGTTATAGCATAACACATAAAGGTATACCACTCTGTAATCAAAAATTTAAAGATAGGTCATACATCATAAAAGAAATTTTTTATATAAAAAAAAGTCAACCCCCTACCAACTACCAAAGAAAAAAGCTGATGGATGACAATGGATAATTAGAAAAAAAAACATATTCACTTAAGAAGAGAAGATAAAAATATACATAAAAGTCTGTGCACTGTTAAACTTTATAAATTGGAAAAGTAATTTAGGAAAGGTCCCCAAATATCATCAAAAGGTTGTTTCGAATTTAAGACTGAGCAGCGGATCTTTTCTAAATTTAAATAAGACATAATATCACGTAGCCATTGAAGATGTGTAGGAGGGGTAGACTCCTTCCATTTAAGCAAGATTGCTCTTCTTGCTAAAAGAGAGGTAAAAACTAAAACCTGTAGATTAGGAGTATTTAAAGTTATATCTTCATTTTCAATAATACTAAACAAGGCAGTAAGGGGATTTGGGTCAAATTGGACCCTAAAAAGTTGAGAGAAGGTATGAAATACTTCCCGCCAAAACTTTTCAATTGTAGGGCAAAACCAAAATATATGAATTAAAGAGGCATCAGCAGAGTTGCATTTATTACAAAGTGGAGAAACATTTGGGTAAAAACTGGAGAGCTTCTGTTTAGAAATGTAAGCTCTATGAAACACTTTAAATTGTAGAAGAGAATGAGGAGCACAGAAAGATGATTTATTAACCCGTTTAAGAATTTTATTCCATCTATCATCAGAAATCTGACAATTTAGGTCATCCTCCCAAGCTTTTTTTATTTTATCTATAAAATCTTGTCTAGAATCAATCAACAAGTTATAGATACCAGTAATAGAACCATTAACAAAAGGTTTTAAATTTAAAAGATCGTCCAGTAAATTTTTATCAGGACCTATAGGAAAAGTAGCTAATTGGAAATGTAGAAAATCTCTAATTTGAAGGTATCTGTAAAAATGCCAAATTTCCGTTCAAAGTTGTTACAAGTCAATTTACATATCTAGGTGTAACAATTACTAAAAACTTCAAGAATTTATTTAAAGAAAACTTAAACCCCTTATTGAATTATGTGAAAAAGACGCTTTCTAAATGGTCCCCTCTTTCTTTAATCCTAATTGGCCGAATTAATTTGATTAAAATGAAGATTCTTCCTAAATTTTTTATATCTTTTTCAGGCCTTACCTATTTTTATTCCTAAGACGTACTTTGATTCTTTAGATTCAATTTTAACCCCTTATATTTGGAATAATAAACAAGCTCATTTAAGTAAAGTTTACTTACAAAGAAATAAAGAGATGGGTGGATTAGCCCTACCCAATTTTAGGTTTTACTATTGGGCTGCCAATATAAGGAATATTACTTTCTGGTCCTATTATATTTATCGTAAAGATTGCCCATCATGCGTCTCCTTAGAAGTTAATTCTGTAAAAAATTCCTCTATTGTCTCTCTTCTTGGATCATACGCTTCATTTTCAGCAAATAAAACAACAGATAACATAATTGTTAAGCAAACTTTAAGGATCTGGTCTCAATTTAGAAAATTTTTTGGTTTAGCGAATTTTTTATTATCATCTCCCATTCTCCTTAATTTTTTTTTATCCCTTCCATGACTGATAAAGTCTTTAAAGATTGGGATGAACTAGGTATTAAGTGTTTTTGGGACCTGTTTATCTCAGGATCTCTTGCTTCATTTGACCAATTGTCAAATAAATTTGCACTGCCAAAAACACATTTTTACAGATACCGTCTTACTCATTCTATAGTCCACAATCAGCTCTATGGTCCTGCCTTAGTGTGATGTATTATTAGGTCAGGAGACCTCTTCTTCCAAGAGTTTCTCTGGTATGATGCCTGCTTGTCTGAAATAAAGACTTCTACATGACCAGCTTCAGTGTCTCCATGTCATTCCGTTCACTGTCACAATGCTGACATACTGGCTGTGAGAGTTACCAGCAATTCTCTTGTTCCTGAGTATTTCTGCCCTTGCTTCATAACCAGGTTTATCATTACTGATATAGCGTCTTGTAAATGTAATCAGCTGCCAATCCTTTTTTTAAAAACATAATTGAGTATTAAAATCATGAATTTTGATCAATTTAACTGAGAATTTTCATTTGTGAATCACATGCTTCTTTTTCTCCCCCCAACCCCAGAGCCCCGAAACAGGGAAAATTGTGAACCATGAAAAAACAAAAAATTCAAAATGTCAACATTTCAAAAGGATCCATCCCCCTTTGCTCAGTACTTAGGTGGAAGAGTATGCCTCATGATCAACTCTTATTGGTGCACAAATACATCAGTGCTGTCCCAATTCTGCTCACCAGACCTGGAATCTCTAGCAGTTAAGTGCCATCCTCTTTACCTACCATGGGAGTTTTCCAGAATCATTTTGGTAGCGTTATACATTACACCTCAGACCAATGGCAATCAGGCTTTAGATGATCTGAGCAATGGGATTAACATGCACCAAACAGCGGACCCTAACGCCTTCACCATCGATTTGGGGGATTTTAACCAGGCCAGACTGGAAAAAAAAAATCACTAAGCAATTACCATCAACAAATCACTTGCAGTACCAGAGGAAACAACACATTGGACCACTATTACACCACCATCAAGAATGCCTACCATGCTATTCCACGACCTCACTTCGGGAAGTCTGATCACCTGGTTGCACTTCTACTCTCTGAGTATAGGCAGAGACTGAAGACTGCAGCACCAGTAGTGAGGACCAAGAGGGTATGGACAAGGGAAGCAGAGGAGCGCCTACAGGACTGCTTTGACTCGGTGGGCTGGACTGTATTCAGGGATTCATATTCGAACCTGAATGAGTATGCTGCAGTTGTTACCGACTTCATTAAAACCTTTGTGGATGAGTGTGTGCCTACAAAGACTTACTGTACTTTCCCAAACCAAAAGCCGTGGATGAACCAGGGCTAATCCAAGGATAAAGAGACAATTTCAAATGAGGTTGCAGGTGACATGGGATTTACAACTCTGGCAGATTAATGAATCATTTATGCAAAACAAATATATGATAGTTCTGTTTAACTTCAACTGAGAAACTAAGTTTCTCAAGAGTTATGAACAGCACTGTATGTTGTGCAATTGTCAACAAACATCACTGCTTCTCAACTTCTGGTGGAAGGAAGGTCTTTGATGAAGCAGCTCAAGATAGTTGGACATTCCCGGAGGAATTCCTGTAGTGATGTTTCTGGAGCAAGGGTGCCTGATCTCACAACCAAAACTACCTTTAGTTGATGCCCAAGATTCATAAAATTGAACAACATGGAAACAAGCTCTTTGGCCCAACTGATCCCCAAGGACCAAGATACCCGTCTCAGTTAGTCCCATTAGCCTGTGTTTGGACAATATCCCTGTAAACCAGGGATTCCCAACCTTTACATTGTCTGCTGAAGGCTAGATCTGTGGCATTCAAGTCTGGTGACCCAGGCCTGTACCAGAAAACCAGGCATGATTAGCAGAGGGCTATTTCAAGGGCAAAGAGACAATTTTGAACGAGGTTGGAAGCGACATCGGATGCACAACAACTCTGGTAGGGTCTGCAAGACATTACTTCCTACAAAGCGAAACCCAATAGCATGAAAGGCAGCGATGCTTCACTACCAGATGAACTCAACACCTTCTGTGCATGCTTTGAAAGGGAGAACACAACTACAGCTGTGAAGATCCCTGCTGCACCTGATGACCCTGTGATCTCTGACTCAAAGGCTGATGCCAACCAACTCCCAGGAGTATTCAAAGACATTTTCTTTTTTGTAATTTATTTTTTAATTGAAGTTTATCATCAAACATTTCCATAAGATGCATTTCAGATACTGTACATATATATCATATAATCATATTCATCACAAATCTCCACATAATAATTATCTGAGGTATACACTTATAGAAAGTAGAGGAGAGAAAGAACAATTGAAATAAGAAGACTATGTACAAAGTAGGGAGTGATCTTTTTTTTACAACGTATTCATTGACTTGTGAGAATAAAATCAGGCCTATGAGGTGTTAGGTAGTTAATCCATTTTTCCCCAGTATGAATCAAATTGTTCCACCTTATGATTAACAACCTCTCACTGCTACGGGCGGACGTTCCCTCCCACTTGCTTCAAAAAGGCAATAATCATGCCAGTGCCTAAGAAGAATAATGTGAGTTGGCTTAATGATTATCACCTGGTAGCACTCACATCTACAGTGATGAAATGCTTTGAGAGATTGATCATGACTAGACTGAACTCCTGCCTCAGCAAGGACCTGGACCCATTGCAATTTGCCTATTGCCACAATAGGTCAACAACAGATGCAATCTCAATGGCTCTTCACAGGGCTTTAAACCACCTGGACAACCCAAACACCTATGTCAGGATGCTGTTCATCGATTATAGCTCAGCATTTAATACCATCATTCCCACAATCCTGATTGAGAAGTTGCAGAACCTGGGCTTCTGTACCGCCCTCTTTAAATGGATCGTCAACTTTCTAACTGGAAGACCACAATCTGTGGGGATTGGTGATAAGATCTCCTCCTCGCTGATGATCAACACTGGTGCACCTTGGGGGTGTGTGCTTAGCCCACTGCTCTACTCTCTACATACACATGATTGTGGGGCTAGGGATAGCTCAAATACCATCTATAAATTTGCTGATGGTACAACCATCGTTGGTAGAATCTCAGATGGAGATGAAAGGGCGTACAGGAGTGAGATATGTCAACTAGTGGAGTGGCGTCGCAGTAACAATATTGCACTCAACATCAGTAAGATGAAAGAGCCGATTGTAGACCTCAGGAAGGGTAAGATGAAGGAACGCACACCAATCCTCATAGAGGGATCAGAAGTGGTGAGTGTGAGCAGTTTCAAGTTCCTGGGTGGCAAGATCACTGAAGACCTAACCTGGTCCCAACATATTGATGCAGCTATAAAGAACGCAAGACAGCAACTACACTTCATTAGGAGTTTGAAGAGATTTGGTATGTCAACAAAAATACTCAAAAACATCTATATATGTACCGTGGAGAGCATTCTGACAGGCTGCATCACTGTCTGGTATGGGAGGGCTACTGCACAGGACTGAAAGAAGCTGCAGAGGGTTGTAAATCTAGTCAGCTCCATCTTGGGTACTAGCCTACAAAGTACCCAGGACATCTTTAGGGAGCACTGTCTCAGAAAGACAGCGTCCATTATTAAGGACCCTCAGCACCCAGGGCATGCCCTTTTCTCACTGTTACCATCAGATAGGAGGTACAGAAGCCTGAAGTCACACACTCATCGATTCAGGAACAGCTTCTTCCCCTTTACCATCCAATTCCTAAATGGTCATTGAAACCGTGAACACTACCTCACTTTTTAAAATATATATTATTTCTTTTTTTTCCATGATTTTTAATTTGTTCTCTATATGTATACTGTAATTGATTTACTTATTATTATTATTTTATTTTTTTCTACTATCTTATGTATGGCATTGAACTGCTGCTGCTAGGTTAACAAATTTCACAACACATGCTGGTGATAATAAACCTTATTCTGATTTTGAACCACCTCTCTCAGCTATTACAGTCAGAAGTCTTTTTGGAAAAGTCTTTATTAGCTTTGCACAACATGATGAAACAAGATTTGTCCATTCCTCCTTGCAAAATTGTTCAAGCTGTGCCAGGTTTGTGGGGAGCAGAGGTGGACAGCAATCATGAGGTCACGTCAGAGATGTTCGATTGTGTTGGGTTCAGGACTCTGCCACTCAAGGGCATCAATTTTCTTCATTTGAAGCTATTGGCAGTGTGTTGAGGTCATTGTCCTGCTGAAAGATGAACTTCCTCTCCAACGTAAGCTTTCTGGTAGAGGCTAGCAGGTTTTTATCCAGGATCTCTCTGTTATCTAACAGCCTTCATCTTCCCATAAATCCTGAGATTTCCAGTCCCTGCTGTTGAAAAGCATCCCCATACCATGATGCTACCTCCACCATACTTCACAGCAGCAATAGTGTTACCTGGCTGATGCGCAACATTAGATTTACACCACACATTCCACTTGAGGCCAAAAGGTTCCACTTTAGTCTCATCCAACCACCAAACCTTCTTCCACATGTTTACAGCATCTTCTAAGTGTTGCTTTGTAAAGTCCTTACAGGCAAGGATGTGCTTTTTTTAAGCCTGGGCTTCTTCCTTGCCACTCCTCCATAATCTCCCTTTCAGTGCAAGGCCTTAGAGATTGTGGAGCCATGAGCTTCATCTCCAGTTGCAGCCATTGACTTCTGCAGCTCCCCCAGAGTGACTGTTGGCATCACAGCAGCTCTCACAAGTGCCGTACTTCTCTGGCAACTAAAGTTTAGAGGGGTGGCCTGACTAAGGCAATGTGGCTGTGGTTTCATACCTTTCCACCTTTTCCTAGATGCACTGCACTCAGCTCCGAGGTATGTTCAGTACCTTTGAGATGGTCATGTACCCTTCCCCAGATTCGTGCTTCTCCATTATCATTTCCCTGACTTGTCTTGAATGCTCTTCTGTCTTCATTTTGGTCCGATCTGTTGAAAATCTACCATACTGTTGGACCTTACAGAAAGAGGCGGCATTTATTTTTAAGAATTCATTGAAAAAAGATGATCCTCCAATTTTCTATATCAACAGATTAGATGAGGCGATAAGGTAAGAGGGAGGTTAACCCAGTAATTACAAAGGGGATGACTACATTTTTCAGCCTCAATTCTGGTTTTTTGAATTTTAGTAAATTTAACAGGTTTTGGAATTTCATTTTGATTTGACACGATGAACAATGTTTTGTCAATTCGCTCAAAAAAATCCTAGCTCAATATTTTAAATTTAGAAAATGAGATGGTAAAATGTGAAAATAGTTCTGGTGTGTTGCATATATTGTAAAATTTGTTGTTTTGTGGCAGCAGTATAGTGCAAAGAGAGAAAAATAGTGAGATATCTGAGCAAAAATCTGATCACTCAGAAACTGGGAACATTTGCAGTGCGTGCCCCATGTCAGAACTGTGTTGGGATCCTGCACTATGATTAACCTGTGTTACATCATGACCAGCATCAGGCTCCACTCTGCAGATTATAAACTGGCTTCCCTTTACAGGCCTTCAGCAAATTAAAGTCCTAGCAGGAAGTTAACACTAAAATTTCCCAAAGAATAACCACTCTCATTGAAAAGAAGGTCACAAATGCAGTCCAACAAGTCTGTAAACTGGTTTGATATCAGTTATCTTTCTTCTGAGAAAGTCCTTGGTCAAGAAATCATCAACAAGAGGACTTTCCATATTTCCACTCAAGACAAAAGTCTTATTCTTCAAATCACAGTGTTATGATACCAGCCCCCTCCTTTGTGAGAATCGCAAGAGCCCTAGTGAGGGGGGGGGGTCAATGACCCACGAGAGAGAGAGACGTGCTGAATAGACACAGGAAATGGGAGAGAGAGAGACGTGCTGAATAGACACAGGAAATGGGAGAGAGAGAGACGTGCTGAATAGACACCGGAAATGGGAGAGAAAGAGACGTGCTGAATAGACACCGGAAATGGGAGAGAGAGAGACGTGCTGAATACCGCGTTCCACCGGGATGCAGAATAAGGCGACCTTGACTATTGTCTCATGAAGACCACGTGTAAAGCCCTCGGGCAAAGTGGGCTGGTTGAGAGAGAGATTGACACCTGCAACCTGATTGACACCTGCGATCCCGTGAGGAAGTATAAAGGAGGGTCTGGGGGGGACAACCCCTTCAGACGCACCAAGGAGACACGATAGCGATCCCGTAGTAGCGGGAAGCCATTCTGAAGGAAGCCACGTGCGTTAGATTCTGAATCTGGAGTCTGTGGCTGGAATCACGGAAAACCGCTTTTAACTAACAACAGGGAAGCCTGCTCCCCTGATTCCACGGCTTTGCTTCGTAAGGACCCGGGCAAGTGTTCCTTTTCTCACCAATCTCTCTCTCTCTCTCTCTCCAACAAGGGAAACCCAGCGGTTCCCAAAAGGCTGAAGCCTGCAGACTTCTGAATGACTTTTATATTTCCAAATGGACAATATATTATCCCCTAGACAACGATAGAGCTTATTTCTGATTGATTATTACTATACCTGCGCTTTAGATTGAATATTGACGACGTATGTTATCTGAATGTTTGTATTAACCTTACTTTTGTGCCCCTTTATAAATAAAAACGTTTGAAAATGGTACCCTCAGACTTCAGCGGACCTCTCTATCTTTGCTGGTAAGTGATCCAGTTACAGGATACGTAACAACGTGGGGCCTCGTCTCAAGATTTGAAACCAAATTGGGAGGGCAGTGAATTGGGTTTGTAAGTTAAAAAAAAAAAAAAAAAAAAAATTGGATCTGGTACGCAGGTAGCCAGACGGGAAACCAGCAAAGATGGACGTGGATGAATTTATGAAAAACCCAACTGTGGAGGCGCTAGAGGTGGCCACCAAATCAGACTTGCTAAATTTGGCGAAGGGATTGGATCTCGCAGAAGTGAGGTCGTCCATGAAAAAGCGGGAGGTGCGAGGGGCCATAACTCGGTATTACATTGGGAAGAAAGTGTTCGAAGCTGAGGTCTTGGAAAATATCCCTGAAAAAGTACCAGCGAGTGGGATGGATCAGCTAGAGTTGGAGAAATTAAAGTTGGAACATGAATTTAAAATAAAGCAGCTGGAAGCGGCTGAGAGAGAGAAAGAACGGGCTGAGAGAGAGAAAGAAAGGGAGCAGGAGCTCCAACTAAAGGGGTTAGAGGTGGAAAAAGAGCAGGACCAAGCTGAAAAGCAAAGACAGCATGAAATTCAGCTAAAAGAGCTAGAAGTAGCCGAGAACGAGAGGGAACGAGCCGAGAACGAGAGGGAACGAGCCGAAAAGCAAAGAGAGTATGAGGAGAGACGAGAACAGAGGGAACATGACTTGGAGATGGAGAAGTTAAAGAAAGAGCGAAGAGATCTAGGGTTAGATCAAGACGAGAGGTTTAATGTTAGTCGGGAGTTGAAGGTAGTACCTCCATTCGAAGAGTCGGATGTTGATAGTTAGTTCTTGCTTTTTGAAAAGGTGGCAGTAAATCAAAAGTGGCCCAAAGAGCAGTGGGTGGCGTTGTTACAAAGTGTGTTAAAGGGGAAGGCACAACGAGCATATGCGGCCTTGGCCGTCGAGGAAGGGGAAGCGGAGAATTATGCCAAAGTAAAGGAGGCCATTCTCCGGAGTTACGAGCTAGTACCTGAAGCGTATAGACAAAGGTTCAGAAATTTACGGAAAGGGTGGAATCAAACGTATACCGAGCTAGCCTATGAAAAGGGTGTGCTCTTGGACCATTGGTGCACCGTGGAACAGGTGGACGGGGATTATGGGCGTATCAGGGAGTTATTTCTGATTGAGAAATTAAAAGGGTGTGTTCCGGAAGAGATCCGGATGTATTTGAATGAGAAGGCGAATAAGTCCATCTCAGAAATTGCTAGGTTCGCAGATGAATATGCCCTAGCCCACAGGATAAAGTTTTCCTCGCCAAAAGGTTACCCGAGAGACCGTCAGAACGGTAGGGAAAGTCCGCCGGCTGAGGCAGAGGTCCCGCCGGGAGCTAGTGGTAAGGTTGAGGGGGAAAGGCCAGGCGGCCCGAGATTTCCGGGCTTGACCTGTTTTAATTGTGGGAAGGGAGGACATATTGCCTCTAGGTGCTTTGCTCTGAGAAAGGAGCCAGAAAAAGGGAAAGCAGCGGTCCCTACCGGGTGTGCCGTGGTAATCAGTAAATCGACGAGAGAGCCCCGGGTAGACAGAGTACGAGAAGGGTCAGAGACTTGGCTGTCACCCGGAACCGTGTCCGTGAAGGGGGGAGACCCACCCATTCCCGTCCGAATCTGGCGAGACACCGGGGCGGAGCTGTCGTTGATCCGCCATGAGATACTAGATTTCGGTCAGAGAAGGGGAATGGTCGCCGTGAAGGGGATAGGTACAAGAATAGAAATGGTGCCCCTACATCAGGTAATTATGGATTGTGAGCTGGTATCTGGACCAGTCGAAATAGGGGTGCCATCAGAATTCCCGAGAACTGACGCGGACGTCCTCCTCGGAAATGATTTAGCCGGGGGGCAGGTTTGGACAAGGGTGACACAGCTCAAACAGCCTGTGAGGATTGCAGCCCCGCCCCTCGCATCTCCAGTCTGTACCACAGCATTCGCAGCCTGTCGAGAAAGGCAGCTGAGAAAGCGAGCAGTTTAAATCTGGCCAGTATTGATTTGGCCGAGACGGTCCTACCGACCCTGTACCATGAGGGTTCTGAGGGTGGTAAACCGAAGAGTAGTAAAGTGAAAGGGGTTAAGGAAGAGGAGCTTGATCTTCCCTTAGCGAAGAGAAAGGTCCTAGAGGTAGGAAATAAAGATGAGAAACGGAAAAAGCTGTTAAAAGGTCCAGAGTTGGACATGGATGATCTGTCGGGGTGGCAGCCCTGTTTGAAGAAGTTGAGAGTTGTCAAGGTGTTCCCGATAATGAGATGAAGGCAGTCCTAGATGAAAAGGATGCCATTACCTTGGAGAGGTCTGCTGGGTTGGCAGACGAGGTTATTTCAGCCCATGGGGTTGAGTTTACTCCGGAAGGGAGTTGCCCAGAGAGGAACTGGGAGGATCAGGGGAATTTAGAATTTGAAAAGGGTACGGGTATTGAAAGCCTGGAAGAGGCAGATGTCCCGTTTGAGTGTGTCCAAGATGTGGATGCACGTGGTACTGAACCTAGTAATGGAGCTCAGGAAAAGTCTGAGGTATTTGATTCAGTTGAAAAGGAATGCAGTCCCTGTGGGTTAGATGGACTGGGCTCAGTGAAGACAGGGTTAACCCTGGTAATTGGGGGAAGGGAGGGTTCCCAGGTGTTTGTACACGAAGGGGTGGTGAACCTTAAAGTGGAACTCAACCATGGGGGGATAAGGATTGTTATTGAAGGAAACGGAAAGTCTGTAGTTCCCAAATCGAAGGAAGAAATCTTAAACCTGGCAGATCGCTCACAGAATGAGCCGGAAGATAGCGGGGCCCCCCACACTATTGTTATGCCAGGGTGGGGTGTGAAGAGGCCGCATTTGAAATGCTACTTGAACGAAGAGTTCGAAATAAAAACCAATAGCCTGAAGGGTCCTGACAAAAGGGATAGCCACCTGGGTAAAATTAAAGAATTGGGTGGAAATGATCAAGGGGTGTTGATAAAATGACCCCGATGAACGGGACGGGCGGGAGTTCACCACGCCAAATTACTCAAGTTCCCCACGGGGGGACTCACCGAAAAAGAGGCGACGGTTAATGGGGATGCCATTTTTAAACAGCAAAGCAGGTTGTACGGGGTTGCGCCAAAGCCTGTGAATAATAAAGTCAGCCCCTTTGGAGACCTGCCGGTGAAGTGAAACGACCGAAACGATTAGTATTTGCATAAACTTTTGTAGATGCACCTAAGCTAAGATCACACCTCCTTAGTTTTGTTGCTGAAGAAAAAAAATAAATTGGTGGTTATTGAATTGAAGTCTGATGCTACAAGATTTTAGTACGGTAGCGATGTTAAGATATTAAAGAAAGGGACACTGTGATCATTAACTGTTTAGCTACTGACTTGAATGTATAACAGTAGTACTCTGTGAAAAGAAAAGCTTGTGTATTGTGGTAGATTCAAAAAAATCCTGTAAGACTCTGTACCATTGTTTTTAACCGCTGGTAAAAAAACGTTTAAGAAAGGGAGGTGTTATGATACCAGCCCCCTCCTTTGTGAGAATCGCAAGAGCCCTGGTGAAGGAGGGGGGTCAATGACCCAAGAGAAGAGAGACGTGCTGAATAGACACAGGAAATGGGAGAGAGAGAGACGTGCTGAATAGACACAGGAAATGGGAGAGAGAGAGACGTGCTGAATAGACACCGGAAATGGGAGAGAGAGAGACGTGCTGAATAGACACCGGAAATGGGAGAGAGAGAGAGACGTGCTGAATACCGCATTCCACCGGGATGCAGAATAAGGCGACCTTGACTATTGTCTCATGAAGACCACGTGTAAAGCCCTCGGGCAAAGTGGGCTGGTTGAGAGAGAGATTGACACCTGCAACCTGATTGACACCTGCGATCCCGTGAGGAAGTATAAAGGAGGGTCTGGGGGGGACGACCCCTTCAGACGCACCAAGGAGACACGATAGCGATCCCGTCGTAGCGGGAAGCCATTCTGAAGGAAGCCACGTGCGTTAGATTCCGAATCTGGAGTCTGTGGCTGGAATCACGGAAAACCGCTTTTAACTAACAACAGGAAAGCCTGCTCCCCTGATTCCACGGCTTTGCTTCGTAAGGACCCGGGCAAGTGTTCCTTTTCTCACCAATCTCTCTCTCTCTCTCCAACAAGGGAAACACAGCGGTTCCCAAAAGGCTGAAGCCTGCAGACTTCTGAATGACTTTTACATTTCCAAATGGACAATATATTATCCCCTAGACAACGATAGAGCTTATTTCTGATTGATTATTACTATACCTGCGCTTTAGATTGAATATTGACGACGTATGTTATCTGAATGTTTGTATTAACCTTACTTTTGTGCCCCTTTATAAATAAAAACATTTGAAAATGGTACCATCAGACTTCAGCGGACCTCTCTATCTTTGCTGGTAAGTGATCCAGTTACGGGATACGTAACAACAGCGCTTCCAATATGCAATCAAAACCTTCCCTTCTGGTTATGGTATTCTCAGATGATATCTGACAGTGTTCCATTAGACTCAAGTCGCAGCACATTATTTTTACCAGGCCATTGAAATCTGTTCTGATACCATATGGCTGAAGCGTTTAATAAACTATACACTGAATGCAATTAAAAATAAATATAAATGGAAAATACTTCTCAAACATTAAGGAAATTTAATGAAATCTGAAAAAACGATTAAGCATTTACATAATGAAATACAAGTAATGTACAAAAGATATAGCAACATAGAACTGAAATATATTCTAGACCTTTCAATAATGCTGGTGTTTCATCAAACATACAGCCCAGTACAGGTCTTTAGCCCACGATATTCTATAATACATTTGATCAGTCAAAATTAATCTAACCCTTTCCTCCTACATAGCCTTCCATTTTTCTATCATCCACATGCCCATCTAAGAGTCTCCTAAAAATGTCCTTAATGTATCTGACCACACCACCACTACTGACAGGGTATTCCACACATCCATCACATTATGTAAATAAACCTACCTTTGATATCGTCCCTGCATTTTCCTGAAATCACCTTCAAATTATTCTCCCTGGTATTAGCCATTTTTGCCCTTGGAAAAAGTTTCTAGCTGGCTACTCCATCTATGCTTCTTATGATGTTGTACACCTTTATCAAGTTACCTCATATCCTCCTTCACTCCAAAGAGAAAAAACTAGCTCACTCAACCTATCCTCATGAGACATGCTCTCTAATCCAGGCAGCATCCTCGCAAATGTCCTGGGCACCCTCTCTAAAGCTTCCATATTCTTCTGATAATGAGTTGACCAGAACTAAACACAATATTTCAAGACCAACACACCATATGCCTTTCTAAGAATGCCAGCAGCAACTTTGAGGGATCTAGATTTGGATCCCAATATTCCTCTGTCCCTCCACACTTCCAAATATCCTGCTATTAACCCTGTATCTTGCCTTCCAAAATGAATCATTTCACACTTTTCTAGGTGGGACTCTATCTGCCACTTCTCAGTGCAGCTCTGCATATTGTCAGCATGTTGTTGCAACTACAACAACACAGTAACGTCACCATCCTATGTGTCAACTGTAAACATAGTAATGCAGCCTTCCACTTCCTTATCCGAGTCATTTACAAAAATCACAAAGAGCAGGGTTTCAGAACAGATAGCTGTGGAACAGTACTGATCACTGACCTCCAGGCAGAAAATGCTCCATCTAAAACCAATAATAATTTTCAATAATAAATGTCGAATTTCATTGTGACACGACTACAGACTTCGCAATCCTACCTCTCTGATGTATATTCTATGTAATACAACTTCTGGTAGATCACAGCGGCTTCTGTGGGGCCAACAAAAGATGTTATTGTCCTTTTTAAACCTATTTTTATGATCACAAGACCCTACTTAAAGTACTGCAGGTCTACCCCATCAGCAGGTTGCTGATTGGTGGAGAAAGTGAAGGAGCTGGAGTTGGTGTGAATCACGCTGCCGCTTACATCAGAGAGGATTCAGGACGTGAAGGACGCATGCAGTCTACCAGCAAGTGATCATCTTAGTTGCTTTTCTTGTGATCGCAAGGCTCTGTTGGATATTGTTAATGTGGAATGCTGCAAGTCCAAGTCACTGATTTATTGGCGGACCAGCAGGGGAGCTACATGACCTCAGTTGCAGCAGGGATTAGGCTTCAAGCCGCAGCGTCGCCTGTTCACAGCCAGCCAGAAGAGAGGCGTTGGAGTCATTGTGCTCCACTGCAGGCAGTGTGGAATGGCAACCAAGCTGGAGTCAGTGCTGCCATCTAGTGTTCACTCAGCAAACCACAAGCTGTATTGTGTTGGACTGCAGACTCCAACAATATCCATGTACTCGGGATCTTGGATTATATGTTTTTTGTGCGACTGTATTTTACTGATATCTAATATGTGCTTGCTAGTTTATATGTACCTTGTGCTGTGTGTGATTGCTGGTTCTGGGCTTTGCACCTTGGTCTCAGAATCCATGGGTGTTCTTGTATGGTTGAATAACAATTAAACTTGACTTGAAGAGGAGAATTTTTCTAACAAGGTATTGACAGATAAATTACTCAAATATTATCAGGTAAAAATTCATGCAACACTTTTTTGGAAATACAAGCAGTGAGAACCATCAGAGACAAAGGTGACACGGCAAACAGCATATAGCAAAAGGCAATGTTTGAACATGGCAATGAGATTTTGTGCAATCAACAGGTCATTTTCTACTTCTGCTAATCCTCATTTCCTTTGAGTTTATAAATATTGTGTGGCAGTTGATATCCAAGGACAGAAGGGGTATGACTCTCACAACTCTAATAGTATTAATTGAACTTTTTAAAGGCAGAGAGCAGGTAGACCAGATCCACTTCCTAAGAGATTAGAAACAATGCTAAAGTAGGAGGGGACTGTATAAAGCTCAGCCAAGTCACTTCCTGTCAGTTCTAATGTGAATTATATTGGTGATTTACCAGAGAAGCACAAACGAATTCTAGACATAAGATCTGGAGACAGACCTATGGTGCTAACATAGCCTGGTTGGACTGAACAGCTGCTCTTTATGTTGGAAATTCATTCGGTGTAACTCAGCATTTGTAGAAGATAGGGTAGATTTTTATAATAAAACAAAGTTGGCTGTAAAATTTCAACTGGTCAGGCAGCATTTGTGGAGACAGAAAAGCCAAGTTAATTTTTACAGGATGGTTACATACATCAGAACTAGAATTCTGATGGAATGCCAAGGGTGTAAAGTGGCTAGACAGAAACAAGAAGAAGCTGTTCTTTGAGCTTAATGGAGGATTTCACTGAAATGGTTAAATGGCCACAAGAGGTCAGAGGAGGAGTTGAATCCCTCCGTTGGCTGGGGTCAACCATGGACGTTTCGTCCCAGCTGCATATGTGATACGCAAGCCAGGGCAATACAACATGATAAGCAAGCTGCTGCCCGTGCAGCAAGTTCACACTCTCCATGCAGCTGATGAATCCAAAAGAATGGTAGAGACCAATACATCTTGGCACCAGTGGCATCCCAGGAATTGCCAATCAGCATTGGCTCAATGACCCAAAGACCTCCCCGTCAGCGGGTATAGCCGCAAGGTAGCAGACGTTTGAGATCAGAGATTTCCTTTTCCTAGATGAGCTGCCAACCACAGCCGATGAGCCACATCTGCCCAAAGCAACTGGTTTTCGGGAGTCAGTAACCCACCTTTGCCCCTTCTACTGTCAGTTGAAACGGTTCCACTGGTCTTAGTAGCTTAGCCACATGTGAAGACTAAGAGCTGAACATGGTTACCAGAAGCTTTTTGATAAGCACACCTCTGGGACCATTTAATAGGTAGAACAGGAAGTGGGATGAGGAATTAAAGTAACAGTCAACTGGAGTA
This sequence comes from Hemitrygon akajei, assembly GCF_048418815.1. Taxonomy (NCBI): domain Eukaryota; kingdom Metazoa; phylum Chordata; class Chondrichthyes; order Myliobatiformes; family Dasyatidae; genus Hemitrygon; species Hemitrygon akajei. The sequence goes on from NC_133126.1 coordinate 141,668,464, forward strand.
AGCTATGGTTCAATTAATTCTGGATTAACTGAATAAGATGAAAGAGTGATATTAAACCATAAATCCTAGTAACACAGAGCAATAGAGTAACATTGAATAAGAGTTACGTGCATTGTATGAAAATTGAAATCAATAGTCAAACTATAAACTGATGTGGAATGGAGGTTCTGAACTAAAAATGACTGCTAGTAAATTAAAATGCAAGTATTCTTCTTATATACTAAAAAAAAATCAACCACTGTAAGTTTCAGGGGACAGAGACAGCAGATGTCAGCAACTGAGCAAGCATCTGCTTTTAAAGTGTTAGGCTGTTGCTGACTATAATACTCCAGAATCTAAACCTGCAATAAAAGTTCAATCAGTAATTTACATTCCATTTAGAAGTAAAAATGTTGCAGAAAGTATGCATTAATAAAGAATATAATTCAAACCTTTTATAAATAATTTTGAGATCCCGCCATTCCACAAAGCTACACATTTTGCCTTGTCGACTTAGCACAATTTGAACAAGTTCCCTTGTAATCTTTTTCTTCTCCTTATCAACCATTACAGTGTACCACTTCTGGAGTCTCAATTTGCCTTGACGGCTAAAAAGCAGCATAAAACGCATCTGTGAAGAGAAACAGTCATCTTTAAGAATTCAGTGCAGCTTCTGTGTGCTTCCCTACCCTTTCTAGATCACCTGACAATTAATGTGGTACGAAAGCTCATGCTGAGTAGCCCAGTATGACATAAGAAATTATTACTGGGTACATACTAAAATAAATAAGCAAAAATGATACTTTGCAAATATTGGAAAACAAAAGCAGAAAACAATAGAACACAAAGCCATTGAAATTAGAACTGGTCCTATGATCTGATGTGTTAATTGACCTCAAGAGATTTAAGAATAGAATCTGGATGTTTAGATAAAATCTACACTGGCATCAAGCTTGAAATGAAGCCTCTGAAACATGCATTGCTTAAATTAGGAATTAGCCAAAACCTGGCGTCATACTCACCTCAAAATCAGAAAGTTGTTAGTTCAACTCTTCAGTTTGAAGACCTGAACAACAAGGTTCACACTATTCAAGGTGCAGTCTTTCAGCAGAAATGCCACACCTCAGGTAGTTATTTTCACAGGTGTGTACAAAAGATCGCCCAGTTAATTTGATGAAGAGATAGGGAAGAACAGATACCCTAACATCAAGACATCTTTTAATTCAGGAGTAATGGTGAAGGTTATGGGCTTGGATGCATGTTAGCCTTTAATAAATCAGAAACTGAATCTATTCAAATTAGAGAACAAAACTCTTCGGTTGGTAATTTACCTTGGGACAAAAACCAGCATCATTCTGCTAATGATAAGAACTAACAGTGTTTAGTAGAATAAGTACAACAAAGCACTTAATTTCAAAAATAATTTAATTCTTGAGCAATATGGGGAGCACTGATATAATAGATAAAATGAACAAATCCCTTAAATGAATGGCAAATATCATGGGAGATAATTTATGGGAAGATTGGGGGGGGAGGAATGAGGCAGTTTGTTTATCTCTTGGAGCATTATTAAGCTCTTATTTTCTCTGACATATCATTCAGAAATACTCTGTATGTTTAGAAATTACTTGGCTATGCATTTAAATTGCCTTTCGTCACCACACCCTGCACCAAGAGCTAGAAAGCTAAATTAGACTGCATAGTTCTTTTTTGGGCCAGCACAGACAAGACGACCTGAATGAACACCACTGATCTTGTAAATACTTTACAAATATAAGTACTACTAGTTTCTGGATATAATAAGTATTTTTACATAGTAAAGATCATTTGAAGTACAGAATATCAGTTCGGGCTACTGAAATTTTTTACAAGTTGGGATTTTGCACTAAATTTCTCCACTGCATTGTATTGGATACTTACTACGTTTGAGCAATTTAGTTCTGCAAATGCACATATTTATTAATTTCATCAATATTTAAGTATCTTATACCTATTGCTAAAATGTTCAGTCTCTTTCCAGGTGCTGCTCTATATTAACTGCTTTAGAAAACTGTGCAATATGGGATCATAAAATTTGCTTACCAAGTATTTGGAAATACACACATCTATAGCTCAGACACAGAAGGGGAGAAAGAAAAGGGTCAACAAGTAAAATGGGGGGGGGGGCAAGAGAGAAAGCTGAAAAGACCAATTATGATTGAAGTCACCCCTCCAGGTGTGGTAAATAAGTTCAGACTAAATTAGTTTTTTTTTATAAAAGAGATGTGTCTAAAATCAACATGAAATTGCTGTACATCTACCATTCTTATTGTAGATTAGAGATAACCACAGCTTTGCATTTCAGGAGACAGTGTCTGCTTTCCCGTAAATCTTCACGGTAAAAGCTCCTCCCACCTTCAGAAATGAAGCACAAGTTATGTCATTTGATTTCTGGTACTGAGGATTTTAAAAATATATTCTATTTACTTCCATATTTACTCTTCTCTTATTCCATTCCTTTCCCTTCTTTTGCTTTCTTTATGAAGCACAATTTATTTTGTGGGTGTTGGTGACAATTACAGCGTCTGGAGTGAAATAATTAACTCCATTGAGAATAATGACTGATTACAGCTCACTCAATAACAATGCAGGTTATAGTTATGATTGAATTAGAAATAATTTTGCAGAAATTCTTTCTCATTACCCAAGAGTTTCATAAAAACACAAATAACTAAATTTTACAGTCCAAGTCCCTTCAATTCAGCTCACCAGCAAACCCATCAGAATACCAAAACCCAAGGAGAATATAAATTGCAAGAAAGCTTTTTGAATGCACAATATTTTGCAGTAATTCCAAGATCAATAATTTTCATTTATACACAAGGAATTTTCATTTTGTCCCAGTCTTTAATATCTCTAAATTAGAACAACATGCACATTTCAGAACAACTTTCATTGAATTACTCGAAAGTTGTCATTGAATAAAGTTCTTCTTTTATCTATCTGCTGAAGATGAGAATTTTCACTGATATAATTCAGAGCCCAGTACTGCAGTGATTGGAGCTCTAACCAAAAGATGAGTGTCCTGGTAACAACAAACCTCCTGATTCTATTAATATCTAAAAAAAAATCTATTGATCCATTTGGTCCATGTTCTGTGGTAATGCTTTGGAAAGATTAACCACTTTATGTGAAGTGGGGGAGAATTTTCTTTTCTCATTTGGGCCCCAAATTACCTACTCTTTGTTTTGAGACAGTGACCACTGGTTCAAAACATATAAATCAGGGAAACCTTAACTCTATATCTACCATTATCTCATTTGACTAGACTCGTTTACTTAATTTATTCTCACATGACAAACTTGGTAATCAGTCAGGTGAAATTTCACTGCATACCCTAATTGCAAGTATATCCTTTGCTTTGTTTTTCTTTCCAGTGAGGGAGTGCAGCCAAGGTTCAACTTATCCAGGCCTTGCCTTTGTAGTGTATTTTAAGAAGAAAATAACAGGAAAGGCATTCACAAATTCCCAACTCCAGGACATTGACAGCTGAAGGATCTACTGCCAATGGTGGAGCAATTGCAATGGGGAACTATTAAGAAGCTACAGCTCATGCAGCACAATAAAACTAGATGAGATTACAGAACCTGAGGAGAACCCATGGAGGAATTTGAAATGTAGAGTGAGTAAAGTTTTTAAACCAAGCATCCATGTACATCAGAAACAGATGCTAGTGTAAGTGATAAGACCTAGTGACTAGGGGACCGAGAATATGGCCGGGGATAATGAATTTGTGGATGGATGGAGAGGAATAAGAGGTAGTGCGGTTTAACAAATCCCACACAGCTGAATAAAGACAGAGGCGCTTTGGAGATGACGTGATCAGCTCTGCCAAAGGCTATAGAGAAATCCAGAAGCAGCATTTGCTGAGGAATTAGATCACATGCATTAAGGTAGAGGTTGCCCAGAGTAAAACATGTCAGGGTGAAATCAGGGTTGGATAATTCATTTTAATACATCTAAAATTTCTCAAGCACCAGGCACGCACTTCATAGCATCAGTTATCATGCACACGTTTTTACCTGTGCTGACATTAACTCATGTTCAATATTCCAGCTAATGACCAGCATGCAACAGCTTCAGGAGAACCACTGCATGCCATGTTCTTATTTTACACATTTAAGAGGCGAGTTCTGCTGTTGACAAAAGACCTGACCAGAAAACTGACTATGAGGCATGCTTCCCAAATTGTGCACTTCTGTTCAGCATTTAACTGCTGAATTCTTTCATAGGCACTGATGCCACCAGCAGCACTCCACAACGGGAGGCTTAGGGGTAGGCAAGCCTGGCCACTAAGAAAGACTTAGGGATCTTGTAGCAGAAGCAACCATGATCAGCTGCATGGAACCCATTCCTAGAGGGTCTTCTGAAACACCTGAACCTACCTGGGGTGGATTGCACTCACAGCTTTCTGTTTTCAAATTCTGTAATCACAGAGAACAGGTTTTAGCCTAGACCACTTCTTCTGTTGATGTTGGTCTTTGAATCATTCCTGTTGGCCTTGGTATATCTGAGAGGTTAACCGAGGCTCTTGACTCAAGAGGGAAGATGTTATCCATTTTCAATTTCAGTAAAGAGAAAGTGGCATATCAAGCATTGCAATTTGCCACTGTTCCCGGTTTCCCGAGATTGTACCCCTAAAAGCACCCTTGAATAACATAAATCCTTGAAGAATTTCAGTCCTCCATATATCCAGCACATTGTAGGTCACAAAGAGACTTCCTTTCCTTTCTGGCAGCTCCCACAAATGCTTCAAGTTGCCAGAGCCCAAACTGCAGGATACTTATAGCTGTCAGCACTGAGAGGTGTATCTGAGGAAGAAGGGGTGTCTTTACTTGTGTAGCTTAATCAACTAAAAATCACTTGAGATGCAGTTCAATCGTTGATGTGAACTGCATGCTGCATGCCATGCAAAACAAGGTGAACAGCCTGTTTCCTAGGAGTTATGGAGCGTTCTGGAGCTCAAGAGACCATGAAGCCAGACTCTAAAGACCAGCATGAACAAAATGAGCAGAAGGTTGATATCCCTGACCAGCACCACTAGCCTTACTTCTAAAGAGTCTACAAAATCATCATCCCCATTGCAAACTCCTGTTACTACAATCATGGTACGTGATGATCAGCTAGAAAAATATTTAAAACATACTTAACATCCATTCACATTTGCTTTGTAGATCTCTCAGTATTAATTCTATCAATGAATCCTTCATCTAGTCACTTGAACACTCTGCTTCAACATATATACATCTCCTGATGAGCAGCACCTCACAGCACCTGAGATCAGCAGCTGACCTCAGCACAAAATAGACTTTCTTCTGAAGCTGAGAACTTGACCTGTTGTTCAACATCACTGGGGGCTAGTAATCAATGTGGTTTACTCAGCTGAGAGTGATACACATTGCAATATGGTTGGTCATTTTGGCACACAGCGGGTACGGAACGCATTGAGGAGCTAAAACTGCAAACCAGTGAATATCACACTCCCACAATGTTGAGAAATTTCTCATGGTCCTCAAGTGAATCTCATTTTAAGCCACTCTCAATTGGTCACTTCAAGCTACATAATAGGCAAGCTTACTGTTAGTTTTAGTGTAATGTGTTCTAGTGCTTCGCCAAACTTAGATGTGATTAATGTGGTGACAAACTTTTCTACACAAGCAATTATTTTTGACAAATGTTTTCACATCAACTTTTGTTACTTGCTGTCTTACACAGAAAGGGGTTCTAGAAAATGTTAATTTTCTCCGTATAAACTTGTTCACATTTTTTAGCCTCAAGACAAGAATGAGAATTCAGAGAAGCAGGCCATCTGTTCCTTTGAGTCCACTCTGACATTCATCAAGACTAAGGCTGATCTTCAACCTCAGCTCTATTTTTCTACTCTACCCCCCATATGTTGATGTACAGCGACCCTATTCATTTGAATGAGGCAACATCATCAAATGAGAAAATTTGTATTTTTATTATATTAATTTACAACATGCAAGTACATGTTCAGCACAGCATCATGGACCGAAGTGCCTGTGTTGTACTGTAGGTTTTCTATGTTTCTAATTTATATTGATGCATTTAGTAAACTTGCATTATTTAAATCTATTCTTAAATATATATTTTACATCCATTTCATTTCTGTTTTTAAGACGTCTCGCTGAGAGATATTTTGAGACAGTTATATGGACATGAGAGCATGGGCTGTCAAAAGACCGTTGCACATCTAGGACTGTGTCTTGCAATCTGTTATCTCAAGTCTAGTTACTAGACCTCACACCTGATACATCTCTGCTCAATTTCTTAATGTTCCCAGCTGAGGTGAAATGCACCTTTCTACCAGCTTGATTCTGAGATCAGTTAATTAATTCATATCCCTTACAGATGCTAATTTATTATTTAGAAAGATTCTGGCAAACCAAGCAGAGTTCAATGATTCTCACAAAGTGAAATGACAATTGAGGGGATCAGACTACAATTGATGAACTAAGCACTATAAAATCAAGTTTTAAATCACAAAAATATTGCAATGGGGATCTTTAATTAATTTCTGGAAATACTCAGCAGGTCAATCAACATATTTTGAGGCAGAAACACAGCTAACGTTCAAGACTGATGACTTTGCAATAGTTCAACACTTCCGATGAAAAGTCTTCGACAAGTTTCTCTCTCTACAGATGTTGCCTGAACTACTGAACATTCTTAGCATTTTCAATTTTAATTTCAGATTTCTAGCATCTGCAGTTACTTTAAAATTCACCTAATTTCTAAGGTTTTATGAAAATGTTACTAGAAGAATGAAATTCAGGAAGCTGGCCTATTACAGATTATTATGTGGCAAAAATAGCACTATGAAAATTCTGTAGTGTTTCTTTGGAAATCATTAAGGGATTATCAGGATGATTGAACCAGATAAATCAGCTTGCAAGGACCACTTCTTACAATTTTTTTGCCCTAAGGAAAGAATTGTTTCTTTTTAATATAGTTATTAGTAAAATTATTTCTCGTCATTTTCAGAGAATTTTATATTAGTTTGACATGAAATTAGTTTCAATTAATACATTGATACAAGTACAATTAGTTTCCATTAAGAATGTTGGAAAATGTTGAATTCTAGAATAAGTATCAGAAACCATAAAAGCTCGGAATCCATCTTTAACTACTAATCCATAATCCTCCATATTATGCTACTAAGGATGTTGAACATCAGGTAGGTGGGAGTTTTCTGGCAGTCAGCATATCATCACACATTGCAAAGCAAAACATGCCTTCCAATAGAAAAATTAGATTAGACAAGCTTCAATAGTTAACATCATCATGAGTTAGGTTCCAACACTGCTGGTGGGGGCTTATGCAAATTGAGATAGGAGTCGGCAAGTATTACTATGACACATCCAAGATACATTCAAGAATAATTTTAGGCTTGGCAAATACCTCAATACCTGTAGTGACAATAAGTCAGATTTCATTATCCAGAAAGTAAAGGACAACAACCAGACACAGGGAAACTTTCAGCAGCTTGTCATTTTATCCAAGATGTAGAGATCTGATGGCAGGAGAGATGAGGTTACAGGTGTATTGGGTAATTTAAAACACACACAAGCTTTTAACCTAGTTAAATTTGGACAATGTATCTTCATTTCATGCTGTGGGAAAAAAATTATATTTTATAATTATCATAACAAGCCACTCATCTTTGGCACGCAGAAGAAACTGCAGCACCCAGGGGAAGCCCACACAATCAAAAGCAAAATGTGCAAAGTCCAAAAAGACAACACCCGAGATCAGGATTGAATCTACATCTGTGGTGCTGTGAGCCAGTGCTGTCCTGCAATAATCTATGGCCAACTTCAGAGCCTGTCCAATTTAATCTCATAGACCAACAAAAAGAAAAAGAACCAAATTTCTTCCAAACCACAGCCAAATTTATGAAGAATGTTTTCACCAGCTAGCTCACTAGATGGTGCAAGACTCTTCTATTCAACAACACACATGACTTTGCCTGGACTCAGATTAAGTGCTTTCAGATTCTGATTAGCGACACACAAGTTACTACTGCATTATGTTATTATGTTGCATCACGGAAAACATGTGGCGCAGGCACATATTGCAATAGCCCGCACATCATTTCACGAATATCTGTTGGACTTCTAATTTACTGCATGATAATTAAATACTCAGCACCAAGTTTAAGGTCATGCAATAATGGAGTGGATATTTGTTGCTGAAGGACACTTCTAATTCAATGACTATACAGTGTACAGTTGACAATGCACAAAATGTAATACAATACAGTTTATATTTCTAACACCACTTCGTCTTGTTGTATTTTATGTTTTTTCTCCACAGATAGATCTTGTAATTATGTTTGAAATATTTTTATTTAAAACAAAGCCATATACAAAATATATTTAAAAATCATTAACTTATAAATTTTCATAAACCAGACTGTTCAAGGAGATGAAATAAATCATTTTTATTGAGAATTAGTTAATGAACTAAGGACAAGACTAACCTACCAAAGAGAACTGAGAGAGATGCCATGTGTTTTGTCTCACTGAAATGTGACTTGTGCCTGACTCACCCAACATTCAACCTGAGGGGGCTCCTTAATTCACCCAATGGACCATATGGTGTTCTTGGGCAAAGTTAAAGGTGAAGGGGTCAAAATCGAGCAGCATTAAAGCACTCTGTGCCACCCGAAAGTTTCTAGTGCACCTGAATTTACAGTTACCATCGCAGATGCAAGATTAGTCTACCAGAGGGTGAACCTACAGAAAACTTAAGGCCCAGATGGTGTCCCTGGCCACATCCTGAGATCCTTTCAGATTCTATTACTTTATTGTTCAACCTTAAACAGAGTGCCGAGTATTTAATTATCATGCAGGAAACTGGAAGACCAATAGATATTCATGAAATGATGTGCAGGCTATTGAAAATTGTGCCTGCACAATATATTTTTTTTCCTTGAAGCAAAATAATATTAAGAACTTGTGTGCAGCTATTGATAACTAACATTCAGTAGCATTCACCATCTGCAGTGATGAAGCGCATTGTGAGTTTGGATATGGCTAGAATTAACTCCTGTCTCAGCAAAGACCTGGACCCACTGTAATTTGCCTATTGCCACAATCAGTCTACTATGGATGTGATCTCATTGGCTCTTCACTTGGCCTTCGATCACCTGGACAATACAAGTACCTACAGTATGTCAGTTTACTGTTTAGTGACTACCACTCAGCATTCAACACCATCATTCCTACATTTCTGATTGAAAAGCTCTAGAACCTGGACCTCTGTACCTCTCTCTGCAATTGGGTTCCTGACTTCCTAACCAGAAGACCACAATCGGTGAGGTTAGAAAATAACATCTCCAGCTCGCTGACAATCTACACCGGCACACCTCAAGGATACGTGCTTAGCCCATTGCTCTACTCTCTCCACACCCATGACTGTGTGGCTAGGCACAGCTCAAATGCTATCTACGTTTGCTAGCAACTATTGTTGGCAGTATTTCAGATGGTGATGAGAGGGCATATAGGAGCGAGATTTACAGCTTGTTGAGTAGTGTCATAGCAACAATCTTGCATTCAATGTCAGTAAGACCAAAGAACTGATTGTAGGGTAAGAAAGGGTAAGAATAAGGGAACACACACCAGTCCTCACAGAGGGATTAGAAGTGGAAAGAGTGAGCATCTTCAAGTTCCTGAGTGTCAATATCCGAGGTGTGAAAAGTACCAATAGCCTGTGCTTGTGCAACTGTGTTGATGTAATAGCTAAGAAAGCTCACCAACACCCCTACTTCCTCAGGAGGTTAAAGAAACTTAGCATGTTCTCCATTGACTTTATCAATTTTTATTAATGCACCATTGAAAGCATTCTGTCTGGATGCATATTGGCTTGCTATGGCAATTCCTCTGACCGCAAGAAACATTAGAGAATTGGGGACACCGGCCAGTACATCACAGGAACCAGCCTCCTCTCTAGGAGTTCCAGTGAATACAGGCCCAGAGCCATCAAATGCTCTTCGTATGACAAGCCAATCAATCCTGGAATCATTTTCGTGAACCTCTTTTGAACTCTGTCCAGTTTCAGTACATCCTCTCTAAAACAAGGGGCCCAAAACTGCTCACAGCACTCCAAATGAGGCCTCACCAGTGCTTTATAAAGTCTCAACATTACATCCTTGCTTTTATATTCCAGTCCTCTTAACATGTGACATTAATAACCTAAAACTAGTTTTCTTTTACATGCGCTGTGCACAATGACGTTTACAGGAGGAGACGGGTAGTTGTTCGACTGTCCAGTCAATGATTCACTATCTGGGAAAATGCCTGGCACAGTGGTTATTTGCCTCCACAAAACAGAATTAATGTACACAGTTAAAACAGGACACGGAGCAGTGTTATGTTGAGCAGAGATCTGCAAGGCAAAACAATGGGATTTGCCAAAACCTGGAGGACAAAAGTTCACCAGATTAACTTCTTTAAGAAGTAGTCTTTTTAAAAGTCTTCTGAAAGAACTGGACAAACAAGAGACAATTTAATATTTACTACTTCTCCCACCCATCTTTTCCAGGAGAGATGCAAAGTGAATACTAAAACAAAGGATGCTGAGGCCTCTGATTGTTTCAAAGTGTTTCAAACCCAGTGAGATTGTTACTGCTGGAATGTAGCAAGTAGAGCTTGCTTGGAATGTTAAACTTTAGCTTTGATCTCAGGTTACCATATGTAACCAATTGGATACAAAAGTATTTTCAAATGTATGCTGGTCAGCACAGATCAAAGGGGTTCCTCCTGTACAATTAAACAACATAGGTTAAAATACAAGGGCATTGAGACCATATACAGGAGTTGATTACACCATGTAACTTCATTGATGGAACATTTATAAGATTTGATCATTTTGCTTTTAATAGATAATCGGAAAACAAAGTCTTGCTTAGAAAAATATTTCTATATTCTAAACCAGGTGTTTCAATACCATTAAGCAAGGGGTCTGTGGATCCCAGGTTGGAAACCCCTGATCTAAACTGCGTTTGCCACACTTTATAAAACAATTTGCGTTATTGGCACGAGACACGCATTCTTCAAAATTGAACATGAACTTCTGACTAATCACAAGTTGTTAATCAGTGAGGATCAGCAAAAACCTTGGAATAGTAAAAGTGTGGATGGCAGAAGATGCAAATATACAACTATTATCATTCCAACACTAGCTACAATTTATTAAAGAATTTAAAACTTGAGACATTTTCCTAATCTTGTCAGTTTTATATAAACTAAGAACGCACAATTCTGTCAACCTATAACAATCAAACATCTTAACAAACCAAAAGTTCAAAAAAAAGCAACTTACGGGCATTCATCAACAGCCCTGCTGTTAGAATGTGCTCTGTAACATACAGCTGGTATGCAGGTAACAGCTGGTATGCTGGTATGGTAACAGGACTATTGCTTGAATAAAAGACCTTTATTAGTATTTTGGAAATGTGCAGGATTAAAGATCACATTGGATCTTCTTGGATTTGTACTGTTAACTCTGCCTGCACCCCACCTCGTACAGCTCTATCGGATTGCTGACAGGTGGTTAGCATGGGCTCCCTCTCCTCTGCCCCCCCCCCCCCCAGGGTAATGTTCTGAGGCCCTTCCTCTGCTCCCTTTATCCCCACAACTGTACTACCGCACACAGCTCCAATCTACTGTTCAATTTTCAGATGACACAACTTTGATCGGCCTTTTTTCTAGCGGTGATGAAACACCCTACCTCACACAGGGGTGCCAGGATAACAACCTCTCCCTCAATGTCCAAAAAGCAAAAGAGCTGATTGTGGGTTACAGGAGGAATGGAGATAGGCTCACCCCGATCAACATGGATGGGTCTGCAGTTGAGACGGTGAGTAGTTTCAAGTTCCTCGTTATACACAACACCATTAATCTCACCGGACTGTACACACCAGCTTTGTGGCAAAAAAAAGCACAACAGCATCTCTTCCACCTCAGGCGACTGAAGAAGTTTGGCGTGGACCCCCAAATCCTCAAGACCTTCTAAAGAGGCACCACTGAGAACATTCTGACTGGTTGTATCACCGCCTGGTACAGGAACTGCAGCAACTTTGATCGCTGGGCACTGCAGAGAGTGGCACGGACAGCCCAGCGCATCTGCGGATGTGAACTTCCCTCCACTGAGGACATTTATAGCAACAGGTGCAGAAAGGCCTGGAAGATCGTCAGGGACAACAGTCACCCCAACCATAAACTGCTTCATCTGCTTCGGTCTGGCAAATGGAACCACAGCGTTAAAGCCAGAACCAATAGCTATGGGACAGCTTCTTTCTACAAGCCATTAGACTTTTAAATTCACACGTTTGAACATTGCAGTAGAGTCATAACACAGATTTTTACTCCCTCGTGTAGCGGGAATGATGTATGATTTAAATAAATTCTAAATTCTAAATTCTAAATTCTAATTCCTTGAATAAGTGAAGGGGGAGAAAAGGTTATGCTTTAGTTTTATACAAAATGGGAAAACATCCTCTCCAGTGACTCCATGCACATTTGTAAAGGTTACAATGTTTGTAACTTTCAGAGATGATTGCATAAATGTCTTGAAGTTTGTGAATTAAATGCTAGAGTTTTTGGTGTCATTTCCATGAATTGATGTCATTTTGTGAGATATTCAGAATCAGCTTGTATTTTAAGACTCACATCTAGTTTTAAATAGTTTCTCTCTTTCCCCCCCCCCCAAAAAAAAAGTTTGGGACAAATGAATCAAACAGGACTAACATATGGACTGAACAGCTAAACAATAATGCACCTAACATCACAGCACACAGTACTGTGCAAAAGTCTTTAAGCACATGTATACAGCAAGGGCACCTAGGACTTCAGCAAGGTACTGTATTTGTCAACATAGAGTGGAGAGTGAGCTTATAAATCTGGCAATAACAAAGAATGTTGGGAACGGCAAGGGTAGAGCACCGCAGAGGGCTGGCAGGGAAGGAGTGCCAGGGGCAGGGTGTAGTGCAGCTGTAGACTCATTCAGACACCAGGCCAGATCATTTGGATTACTAATCATTACAGAATGTCCCTCTGGTGCTTCCCACTCCCTCCCCTCTTCCCACTCTCAGTCCATAATAGAGACCCATATCAGAATCAGGTTTATCATCACTCACATACATTATAAAGTTTATTTTTTTGCAGCAGCACGGTGCGGGGCAATGCAATGCATAAAATTACTACAATACTGTTCAAAAGTCTTAGGCATCCTAACTTTAAAAAAATTACACACATACATACACAAATCTAAGACTTTTGCACAGTATTGTACAACTACACGTTGGGAAAATAAATCACTGTTACTCCACTCAACTGTGCTTTCAATATAATAATTTTAGGCCAGTGCTCTTGCTCACATTTCTTCAGCCATTTCTGGCCCATCTGCTGTGATATTTCATACCAGATTTAAATTTTAAAAGTCAAATTAAATGTTTCTTTTGGAGAATGTTAAAAATCAAAGGGCTTATTTTGTGTACATGAATAGGACAATTCCAATATATTGGTGAGGAGTTGTTCCAATTAATGAAATATACTTTTCACATATTGGAATATGTAACACACAGAGAATTTTCTTTTTTTTTTACAAACCTGATGATATTTCAAAGGTAGTGGAAAAGGATGACTAATTAATCATGATCAAAAGACTTCTATTTATATGCATGTTTCACAAGTTCAGGATTTTAAAAGGCAGAGAAAGGAGAACTGTGACATTGGACATCTGGCATAAAAACAGAAAATGCCAGAATTACTCAGCAGGCCTAGCATAATCTGTGGAGAGAGATGTGGAGTTAATATTTCAGGTTAATGAATTTTCATTAGATTGAAAAAGTTGGAAAACAAATGAATTTTAAGTTGCAGAAAAGAGTGGAGATTGGCAGTTGGAGGGAAGGAAACTAAAGAATTGTCATCGAGTTGGAGTCATACAGCGCAACAGGCCCTTAGGCCCATAGCATCGATGCAGATCACCACTACTCATTTTATCCTAATCCCTTTAACCAACCTTAGTCTATGCCTTGCAATTCAAGTTGTATCCAGATACTTTCTAAATACTGAAGAAGTGTCTGCCCCACCACCTTCATATGCATCAAGAATGTTTGGGTAAAGACAATTTTCCTCAGATCTCTTTTAACCCTCTAAATCCTTTCCTTAAATGTATGCCCCCAGATTTTAGGCATTTCTGTTATGGGGAAAGGCTTCTCAGTATCCACCCCATTTATGTCATAGTTTTATATACCACTCTCTGGTCCCATCATAGTCGCCTCCAATCCAGAGTAAACAAACTTGGTCTCTCCTAAAAAATTCCAACCCAGGCAAATCCTGATAAATCTCCTCTGTAACCGCTCCAGTACAATTAAGTTCTTCTTATTCGGCAGTGACTGAAGTGCAAACAAAATTCCAGTTGTAGTTTAAACAGTTACTGTAAAGTTATACCGTAATCGCTGTATTCTTTTGTTCCACGCCCCATCTAATGAAAGCCAGAATCTCATACGTCTGCTGTCCGCCACCACTGGTGGGCAGCAAAAAAGACTGAATTGGTGGTGTGACAGTATTAGAACAGAGTTAATGCTGTATCACCACCAATCCCTGAGTATTCCAGAATTTCCTAGTTTTATTTGTAATTTCAAGATCCCCAAAATGAATGTTCTACAAACATTAATGCGATATAACCTGTGGAAGTGATACTAGTTGAGGGAGCAACATTTGCCATGTCCTGTTACTTCCACATGAGGAAATTGGCTGGAGCTAGCTGGGAGTTTTGCTGATGATCTATTTCATTTGTGCCAGCGAGTTTAGCATTCCTTTGTTAATAGAGGCCCTGAGCTTACTGGCTAAGCTCCACCACTGAACTTCTGGCTGCACTGAACCTTTGGTCTCCACACACAGAATTTGCTCTGATCCTTGAAGCACGTGAGATCCACAATCCCACTCGCTTGGATGCAGATTTCTACGGGCAATATGGAATGATAAAAAAGACAAGTTATACATTTACTGTAATGCATTCAGAACTTTCAGTGCTTAGCCATACAGCCATGAGTGTAAAGAAAGTAAGGCAGTGGCCTCAAGGATGCAAGCTTAACATACTACTCCTCCCTCAACACTCACATCTGTATGGCTAAGCACAGATCAAACACCATCTATACTTATTGGTAGAATCTCAGATGGCAAAGAGAGGCTTACAGGAATGAGATAGACTGGTTGACAGGTGTTGCAGTGACAACCTTGTCCTCAACATCAAGAGACTGATTATGGACTTCATGAAGGGGAAGTTGGGTAACACACAACAATCCTCGCTGAGGAGTCAGCAAAAGAAAAGTAGCTTCAAGCTCCTGGGCATCGACCTCTCAGAGAGCCTATCGTGGGCCCAACGCATCAAATCAAGTCAAGCCAATGGCATGCCTTCTCCATAATTGCATTGGAGTTTGAGGAGCTTTGCTATGTCTTACTAATTTCTATGCTGGATATTTGGTGGAGAACATTCTGATTGGTTGCATCACAGCCTAGTATAGAGCCTCCACTACACAGAATCACAAGAGGCTGTAGAGGGTTATAGAGTCACCCAGCTCCATCATGGGCACAACCATCTCCATCATTAAGGTCATTTTTCAAAGGTGGTGCCTCAAGTAGGTAACGTCCATCATTAAGGACCTTCACCACCCAAGACATGCTCTCTTCTCATCACTACCATCAAGGTGGTGGTACAGGAGCCTGAAGATTCATACTCAACTATTTAGAAACAACTTCTTCCCCTTTGTCATCAGATTTCTAAATGGCTCATGAAAATTAACTCTTTTTTTGTGCTTCTTAAAATTTTTGTAATCTATAGATTTTCAAGTTTTGTACTGTATTGCTGCCTCAAAACTACAAATTTCAAATCACATGTCAGTGATATAAATCTGATTCTAAAGATTGCATATTTTAATGCTTTTATTTATTGCTTGATATGTAATAGTTTTAATTATAATAGTTGTAAAATGTTTCTGGCAAAGGCATCAAAGAACAATCAAAACTTTAGCATCTAAGCTGGTTTTGCCATTATCAGTTTTCTTCAGGAAGAGTTTTGTTGGCAGCATTGCTGCTGTTCCTGGAGCGTTCTCAACAAAATTATCTTTCCAGATTAAAAATGAAATTCACTGAGTAAAAACCAGAAGAATATCTCAGCTAAAAGACAACTGCTCTGACAATGGCATCCTGCCTTTCGTACTGAACTTGAGAATCAACTTCGATAGCAGTTCTCATTCTGCAGACGAGCGAGCATGCCACCCTTGTGATTCAAAAGCAAGCATGCTATCCCTAAAAACAAATTAAATCACCTCCTTGGTAAAAGTAAAAGTGTGCTGAACATTCAACCCATGAGCCCACAAAGCCACATATCTGAAGTCTGCCTCAGTTTTGAGCCCATGACGTCAATGAGATAGTGTTTGTATAGTTGCTACTAAATTAATAGTAAATATAAAAATACCGACTCAAATTTTATGGATGACCAGTGCTCAAAGGGTTAACAATTTTAACTGTTGTTAGATCAGTTTGAAATTAATTACATTCTGAATTACTCTATAACTAATGCAGAACCAACTCTTATATTTGCTGTTGGCTTCTTTGTTTCTGGATTTTTCCCTTCAATTTTTAAATCTAAATAAAAGCTGCGAGGGGATCTGCTGCACATTTTCTGCTTGTGTTTCAGATTTCCAGTTTTGGTTGTGCTCTGTATTTAAAAGGCAAAAGCAGCTGAGTCACGCGATTATCTAACATAAAAACAAAATGCAAACTCAGCTTTGAACTATTTTCTCCAATAGCACTTTTGAATAAATTCATACATATTGTAAAGCCTATATGTACTCTTATATTTACAAGTAACGATACCTGTTGAAATAAATTCAGGAATGCATGTTCCTTTAATCTCAACAATGTCACCAAACCTGATCAGTTAGGTATCAGGTGAAGATACTAGAGTACTGCCTGTACAATTGATTTTAGTATATTTACCTGGGAATCATTAATGTTAGTTCTGCTATTAATTCTAACTAATTTAATTACAATATATTAACAATTGATACAGAAACAGTGACTTAAAATGTGAGCTCTCTCCCCCCACTGTAAACTGGGCGTGAACTTATTTTTTCCACCTGCACAAGCAGGTAAAGCAACTAAGAAACTCAAAAGGTTATAACATTCTACTTAGATCTATGAGACAATGAGGGATTTCTAGGCAAAAGAATACCCAAAAAAAACTTACCATTCTGTCTTAGAGTGAAAGATGCACTTTGTTAAACTCTATCAAAATCTGAATACAAAACATTTCCTGTGAAGCTGCTATTCAGAAACCCATAGTAGTTGTCCCAGAATTCTTTGAGTTTAAAGCTCCTCCCAGTTTGTGCTTTACCTATTAACCAGCTGGGTGGAGAAACCCTTCCTACTTTGTCTTTGTTTCATTTGCTTATCTTTTGGATATCTTTAATCTGGTGCTTTGCAGTTTTGGCGTTTTACTGATAGGAATGAGAAATGTTTGTGAACAAGTTAAAGAATGTACAAAGGCTTAGTCTAGCTCTAAATCTGCAATTGTGAGAATGGCAATTTTGTTGACTGGTAAATGAAAAACAAATTATTTCATAGTGCACCATAAATGAGAGTATTAATTTTAATTTTTTTCTGCCTTTGAATAATGTTTTTGTAAATGTTTAGCTTATCTGCCTCAATTTCTATTTGATAGCTTATGTATTTTTTTCATATAGTACAGGAAAGTTATCACAATTAAATCTCAATAATATATGTTGATACCTTCTCTGAAAGTGGGGACATGGTCACCTATCAAATCTTTTGTGCCTGTTAACATGTGTCCATAAGAAATGAAAAACATTGACTGTTTATTTTCACTTCTCGTGTTGCCATGAATTGTGAATCCCCAGGACAAGATTTTTCACCAATAGAAGTACAAGGACATTGCATGCTGCTTTAGGATTTTAAAATCCAGTAGCAACATAAAAGAACACCTTCAAAACTTATTTTCGGAATAGTGCTTCTCAATTAGTTATCAAACATATATCCACCCCAGAGTGCACTTTGCTGCATTGGCAATTCACCTAGTGATTCACCATCAATGGGAATTTTGGAGGTACATTGCTCCAATACATTTTCCAGTGTTCCGTAACTGGGATTATCTCAGTTACTGCCAAATAATTGTACTCTCTGTGTATGGTTTGCTGTGATTGTGCTATACCAACTGAATTTCTTGAAGTTAATCTCATGGCCTCTTATGAGAAGTATGCATGTTGTCTCACACAAGAAGTTCAACTTCTTTACACAATTTAATGACCTAATTTTATTAGCTCCACTTAAAGACATGCTTTATCACACCAGCAGCAAGAAGCTACTATTTCCAAAGATAGAGTCTATGGTCAAAGTCTGTAGAGTCCAACCTTTCAGTTAAGCAGTGCTACAGTCTGAATTTGTTTAAAAGTTGAATCCTCAGGATGTCCCTTACTCAAAACACCAAACTACTCAGTGATCACACAGACATTATCGGATAAATAACACTATTAGAATACTGTTTTAAAAAAAGCTTCTATCGTGTCAACCTTGTTCAAAAACTGAGAGGATTTACACAGCTTCACCAACATTTATATGTTCAGCAGCCAAGTATTCCTAGCCGAGCCCTATTGTAACACTCTCTAATAATCTGCTACCCATTGTTCAGAATTCCCTGTGGTTTGGTATTGCGTTTGTCAAGGCTCAGTTTCCTTGGTCTTCCTTTAAATGCACTGTTCTGATTCCCATCCTCCCATTAAATACATTTGGTTCACCAAAATTCTTAAAATACAAATGTATAATATTTATTTTTATGCTACTTGTAACATCTTTAAAACATGTGAAATAAAGATGTATTGTCTATTAGGATTAATATTGAATAGTGTACACAGTTTGCCAATTCTGCACTGCTGTGTTGAGGGTGGCAAATCATCAGAGATTTACAGGACACCCACACAAATCTAGTACTGTCATCCTGAAAGGGAATACTAATGAATACAAGTGCTTATCAGGGAGAAATAATAAGATGAAAAACAGTCAAAATCAGGTTTATTATCACTGACGAATGTGGTGAAGTTTTTTGTTTTGCAGCAGCAGTGGAGGGTAAGATATAAAAATTAGTCTAAGTTACAGAAATAATGAGGTGGTGTTCATGGGTTCATGGACCATTCAGAAATCTAATGGCAGAGCGGAAGAAGTTATACTTAAAATGTTGAGTGTAGGTGTTCAATCTCCTGTACTACTTCACCGATGGTAGTAATGAGAAGAGGGCATGTCCTGGATGGTGAGGGTCCTTAATGGTGGGAGTGTTTGTGTCTGTGATGGAACTAGTTAAATAGTATGATTACAATGGAGAAATTAGAGTGCAAAAATTCCCAGGACCTGACAATGTGTTCCTTACCTTATAGGAGGCTTGTGAAGAAATTGCAAGGGCCCGAGCAGAAGTATTTAAAATGTCCTTGGCAACGGGTGAGGGACTGGAGGATTAGAGGATAGCTAATGTTGCTCCACTCTTTAAGAAAGGCTTTAAAAATAAGCCAGAAACTATAGGCCTGGGAATCTGACATCAGTAGTGGGTAAGTTATTGGAAAGTATTATGAGGGACTGGATATATACATGGACAACTCTATAAGATTAGTTAGACATAACCTACCATGCACAAAGTTATGTCTAACTAATCTTATAGAGTTTTTCAAGGAAATTATCAGGAAGGTTAATGAAGGAAAGGCAGTGGATGTTATCTACATGGACATTGGCAAAGCCTTTGACAAGGTCCTGCACGGGAGATTGGTCAAAAAGGTTAAGTCACTTGGCATTCGGGATGAGGTAGTAAATTGGTTTAGAAATTGGCTTTGAGGGTGAAGCCAGAGGGAGATAATGAATGGTTGCTTCTCCTGATGGAGGCCTGTGATCAGCGGAGTGCACTTTGGGAGGACAAATCATGGTAGGACTTACACAGTGTCTGCTAGGGCACTGAGAAGTATTTTAGAACAAAGGGATCTGGGAATACAGACCCATCATTCCTTGAAAGGGGCATAAAGAGAGCTTATGGCATGTTGGCCTTCATTAATTAAAGTACTGAATATAGGAGATGTTGGTGAGGACAAATTTACAGTATTGTACGCAGTAAGATTGAAAGAATGCAGAGAAATTTTACAAGGGTATTGTGGGGACTTGAGGACTTGCGTTGGAGGGAAAGGTTGAATAGGTTAGGACTTTATTCCATGAAGTATAGGAGAATGAGGGGAGATTTGATAGAGGTATACAGAATTATGAGGGGTATAGATAGGGTAAATGCAAGCAGGCTTTTTCCATTGAGGAGGTTAGGTGAAACTAGAACTAGAGGTTAAGGGTGAAGGGTGAAATGCTTAAGGGGAACAGTAGGGGGTACATCTTCAATCAGAGAGTGGTGATTGTATGGACTGAACAACCAGCGGAAGTGGAGGCTGCAGGTTTGATTTTAACACTTAAGAGAAATTTGGATAGGTACATAGATGGGGTGGGGGTATAGAGGGCTAAGGTCCAAGTGCAGGTCGATTGGAGTAGGCGGCATAATAGTTCAGCACAGGCTAGATAGGCCGAATGGCCTGTTTCTGTGATGTAGTGTCCTCTGACTCTCTGACTCTAGATGAGTCTATGTCCCTCAGCAACCTCTTGCAATCTTGTGCCTCCAACCTGATGGCACGACTATCAATTTCTCCTTCCCTCCCCTCCCCCATTCTTCTATTTCCGCTCTGGCCTCTTACCTCTTCTCTCCTGCCTATCACCTCCTCCTGAGTCTCCTCCCCCTTCCCTTTCTTCTATGATCCACTCTCCTCTCCTATCAGATTCCTTTCTGTCCAGCTCCTTCCCTTTCCCGCCCACCTGGGTTCACCTATCACATGTTAGCTACCCTTGCTCTCCTCCCCCCACCTTTATATTCTGACATCTTCTCACTTCCTTTTCTGGCCCTGAAGAAGAACCTCAGCCCAACTGTTTATCGTTTCGATAGATGCTGCCTCACCGTCTGATTTCCTCCAGTATTTTGTGTGTGCTACCTCAGATTTTCAGCAAATGCAGAATCTCTCATATTTATTACTTCTATACACTACTTGGTTTAATGAAAACTTGAGCAAAAATATAAAACAAAATGTAGAATAAATCTCCTCTGTGATTAGGGGAGAAATTTGAATTTTCCCAATCCATTATTTCCCACTTGAATATTAAGCTCTCTTTTCCAATTTCTGATTCTGATGTACCTTTGCTTCTGATTTTAAATATTCTCACAGATTTGATTCATATTTTAAACTGGTCATTTCGCATGATGAAGGATTTAATTTACTATGTAACAGATTTTCATTCTGTGATCAAATTCAGTTAATGTCTTCTTTACTTTCTGGCTCGCAGTTGAAAATGGCCTGCTGAGGGCTCACTATTAATAGAAACAGCCAGATAGGGATGTGTAATATGAGTGTCTAACAATCATTGTCATAAACAATTAATTCTCTCCAAACATTGCCTGATTGCTGAGTATCCCGAGCACTTCACACAAACTGCTGGAGGAACTCAGCGGGCCAGGCAGCATCTCTGGAAAAGAGTACAGTCGACGTCTCAGCCCGAAATGTCAACTGTACTCTTTTCCATAGATGCTGCCTGGCCTGCTGAGTTCCTCCAGCATTCTGTGTTTATGGTAGACCCATTGTCTCAGCTTGCTCCTGCCCCACTGAACTCATTTCTGCATACCTTGACACTGTTTTATCCCCCCTTGTTCAATCCCTTCCCACCAATGTTCGTGACACTTCTCACGCTTTGAATTTTTTCAATGATTTTAAGTTCCCTGGCCCCCACCGCCTTATTTTCACCATGGACGTACAGTCCCTATATACCTCCATCCCCCACCAGGAATGTCTCAAAGCTCTCCGCTTCTTTTTGGATTCCAGACCTAACCAATTCCCCTCTACCACCACTCTCCTCCATCTAGCGGAATTAGTTCTTACTCTCAATAATTTCTCCTTTGGCTCCTCCCTCTTCCTCCAAACCAAGGGTGTAGCCATGGGCACCCGCATGGGTCCCAGTTATGCCTGCCTTTTTGTTAGCTTTGTGGAACAGTTCATGTTCCAAGCCTATACGGGTATCCGTCCCCCTCTTTTCCTTTGCTACATCAATGACTGCATTGGCACTGCCTCCTGCACACATGCTGAGCTCGTTGACTTCATTAACTTTGCCTCCAACTTTCACCCTGCCCTCAAACTTACCTGGTCCATTTCCGACACGTCCCTCCCCTTTCTTGATCTTTCTGTCTCCATCTCTGGAGACGGCTTATCTACTGATATCTACTATAAGCCTACAGACTCTCACAGCTACCAGGACTATTCCTCTTCCCACCCTGTCTCTTGCAAAAAGGCTATCCCCTTCTCACAATTCCTCCGTCTCCGCCACATCTGTTCTCAGGATGAGGCTTTTCATTCCAGGACGAAGGAGGTGTCTTCCTTTTTTAAACAAAGGGGCTTCCCTTCTTCCACCATCAACTCTGCTCTCAAACGCATCTCTCCCATTTCCTGCACATCTGCCCTCACCCCATCCGCCTGCCACCCCACTCGGGATAGGGTTCCCCTTGTCCTCACCTTACCACCCCACCAGCTTCCGGATCCAACATATAATTCTCCGTAACTTCCGCCACCTCCAACGGGATCCCACTACCAAGCACATCTTTCCCTCCCCCCACTTTCTGCTTTCTGCAGGGTTCACTCCCTACATGACTCCCTTGTCCACTCGTCCCCCCCATCCCTTCCCACCGATCTCCCTCCTGGCACTTATCCTAGTAAGCGGAACAAGTGCTACACCTGCCCTTACACTTCCTCCCTCACCACCATTCAGGGCCCCAGACAGTCCTTCCAGGTGAGGCGACACTTCACCTGTGAGTGGGCTGGTGTGGTATACTGCGTCTGGTGTTCCCGGTGTGGCCTTTTATATATTGATGAGACCCAACGCAGACTGGGAGACTGTTTTGCTGAACACCTACGCTCTGTCCGCCAGAGAAAGCAGGATCTCCCAGTGGCCACACATTTTAATTCCACGTCCCATTCCCATTCTGATATGTCTATCCATGGCCTCCTCTACTGTCAAGATGAAGCCACACTCAGGTTGGAGGAACAACACCTTATATACCGGCTGGGTAGCCTCCAACCTGATGGCATGAACATTGACTTCTCTAACATACGTTAATACCCCTCCTCCCCTTCTTACCCCATCCCTGACTTATTTAGTTGTTTGTTTTTTTCTCTCTCTCTCTGCCCATCACTCTGCCTGTTCTCCATCTCCCTCTGGTGCTCCCCTCCCCCTTTCTTTCTCCCTAGGCCTCCCGTCCCATGATCCTTTCCCTTCTCCAGCTCTGTATCACTTTCGCCAATCACCTTTCCAGCTCTTAGCTTCATCCCACCCCCTCTGGTCTTCTCCTATCATTTCGCATTTCCCCCTCCCCCTCCTACTTTCAAATCTCTTAGTATCTTTCCTTTCAGTTAGTCCTGATGAAGGGTCTTGGCCCGAAATGTTGACAGCGCTTCTCCCTATAGATGCTACCTGGCCTGCTGTGTTCCACCAGCATTTTGTGTGTGTTGTTCGAATTCCCAGCATCTGCAGATTTTCTCTTGTTCATGATCCCGAGCACTTTCTGGTTTTATTGCAGTTTACCAAAATCTACATTTTGTTCTGTTTAATGGCTCTTCTCAAGTCTTCATCTCTTGCTCAAAGGTAACTTCGACCAACCCTCTGGACCATTTTTCCAGTGTTCACACTGAGGACAGGGTTTACTGAAGCATTTTTGCCTTGAAAGTGGATTTTACCTGTCTTTGATATGCTAAAACACTGATGCATTCAATGTTGGCAAGATGATGTTTCCTACCTCAAAAGTCACATCCTGCTTTAAACAAAAATATCATACAGTAAAATGGGACCTATGTGTTTTCCCCCAGGAGCAGATCAGTGTGGTGAATGTTGCAGGCAACTCAGTGGAGCAATTGTTCATGGAGAACTCTCTGAGATGTCAGCAGTGAACGGTATAGCTGCCATGAAGGAGAGAGATGACAAGGGAGATAAACAGATCCCAGAAATCCTGAGAAGGATATAGATATAGTGGTCAAGGAGATAAATGCCAAAAGGGTGATGGTGTGCATTAGGAGAAGGAGGTGGGTGGGAGGGCGACCGAGACTACCTTCAGAAGTCGGTAGTTAAGAGTTCTCTCTTGCAGGCCTGAGAATTCCAGGACCATGGAACTTTGCTGCAGAAGATTTAGTGACCTCTCAAGCTTTGTTGAGGTGAGATGCTGATCACTAAAATCATTATTGTATTCATGCATCTGCTATCGTCCCAGGATTATTCCAAACTAATTTCTAACTCTAATACAAATCCCATGCAATTAGTGTTGTTCTGGGTTCCTCCTTTATGCGTGCAGTGATAAATAACCTATCAGATGATTGCCATGTTAGAACATTATCATTTCAGATTGGCAACAACTTATCCTCCACAATCTCCATCAGCACCAGTGTACGAGGCTGTGTGTTTAGCCCCCCTGCTCTACTGGTTTTATACTTATGACCATGAGGCTAAGCACAGCTCCGATGCCATATTGAAGTTTGCTGATCACACCATTGTTATGGGCCAAGACAGAGTTGGCGATGAATCAGCGTATAAAAGGGACATCGAGAATCTGGCTGAATAGTGCAACGACAACCTTTCACTCAATGTCGGCGAAACCAAAGGGCTGATTATTGATTACAGGAGGAGGAACTGAAGGTCCATAAGCCAATCCTCATCAGGGGATCAGAGGTGGAGAGAGTCAATGACTTCAAATTCCTTGGCATTATAATTTCAGATGATCTGTCCTGGCTCCAGCATGTAGCTGTCATTGCAAAGAAGAACAGCAGCACTCCTACTTTCTTAGAAGCTTGTGTGGATTTGGCACGTCAGCTAAAACTTCGACAAACGTCTACAGATGCACTGTGGAGAGTATATCGATTGGCTGCTTCATGGCCTGGTATGGAAACCAACACCCTTGAATGGGAAAAACTACAAAAAGTAATGGTTATGGTGCAGTCCATCATGCGTAACGCCCTCTCCACTATTGAGCACATCTACATGGAGCATGGTTGCCAGAAAACAGCATCCGTTTTTGCATGATTTGTTTTTTTAACTGAACATCAGATGTTTGACTGTCTTCTTTTTAACGGGTTCTAATGGTTTTCTTTGTTTTATGGCTGCCTGTAAGGACATGAAGCTTATGATATACGGTATACTTACTTTGATAATACATGTACTTTGACCTCTGAACTTTGTTGTTCTTAGGTCAAGAGATAATGCATAAAACTGGTTTCTTGAAGACCTGAGTATCCAATGTGGAAATGCCATTCACTTAACAGACACGAGTATCATAAATTATTTGTAGGCACATTCCTAAGGGGAACATGCTGTAATGTATAACAGATAAGAGGATGAACTCGCTATTGTTTGTGGGGCCTATTAAATTAATTAGCACAAAGCCAGCTAAAGCATTTAATGATTAAGAGACTGGAAGACAATGTGTACTTTTATCTCAAGTAGCCTGCACTTTTAAGTATAAACCCTGGGTCACCTCTTCCTTCCCTTTCTTCTCTGGTCCACTCACCTCTCTTAACGGGTTCCTTCTCCTGCTCTTTGTTTTTCCTACCGACCAGGCTTCACCTATCACCTTCCGGCTAGCCTCCTTCCCCAACTTTTGGTTTTGACATCTCCCCCCCCCTTCCTCCTCAATGCTGAAGAAGGGTCTCAGACCGAAGTGTTGATTATTTATTCACTTCCATAGATGCTGCCTGTGTTGCTAAAAATAAACCTGGTGCTTCAAGTTAGAAAATTCTCTTTACTGGGGGATCATATAAAGAGCAATCATTCCATGGTCCAGGTACTAAGTTATCTGAAGTATATAAAATATTCCTGCTTGTTTTTTTAAGTACATATTCTTGCTGTTGAGAATCCTTGCTGTATTGTTCAGCAATATAAGGCCATAGATCTGAGGCTGCTTGTTGACAAAGTTCACCTTTTTGGGTTACCATCATTGTCCCATGCTGCCCTGATACAGTACTGCCACGAGCCCTGCCAGCCTTGCACCTGTTATCGTCTTGTCTAGAATCATTAATCATGTGTGATTTCTGCTTAACCTTGTCAGGTTTATTTGACTGGCATGGGTTTTCAGCCTACTGTGATTATTTAAAGCAAACTCTCAATTAGCACTGATCACCGAGTCCTTGTGTGTGTTTTGAGAATGATTCATCTTACAGTGTCGCTTGGTTGAGCCACTGAAAACGCATCTGGCTTGAATCTTGTCAGGTATATTTGACTGGCATGGGTTTTCGGCCTACAGTGATTATTTAAAGCGGACTCTTGTGCGTGTTTCAAGAATGATTTGTCTGGTGGTGTCACTCGGTGAAGCCCCTGAAGTTTGGCTGGAGTTCCGACGCATAAACTCTTCTTTCTGTCGTAACATGGGTGTTGGTCGTTCCTCTGCACCCCGAGTCCAGTTGTCTGTCAATGCACTCCGCGATACAGTGGGGGTGTGCAAGTATCTGTCCTCGAAAGTGGTATCAAAGGAAGTTAAGGTGATAAAGAAAGATTTTGCCGCATTGGCCTTCATAAGTCAAAGTATTGAATACAGGAGAGAGGATGCTACATTTAAGATGTATAAGACAATGTTATAGCCTAATTTGGAGTACTGTGTGCAGTTTTAATCACCTAATCAATCGGACTGAAAAAGTGCAGAGAAAATTTACAAAAATGTTGGCAGGACTATAGGACCTGAGTTATAGGGAAAGGCTGAGTAGGTTAGGACTTCATTCCCTAAAGTGCAAAAGAATGAGGGGAGATTTCATAAAAGTACACAAAATTATGAGGGGTATAGATGGGGTAAATGTAGCAGGCTGTTTCCATTCTGGAGGTTGCCCAAGACTACAAATAGAAGTCATGGTTTAAGGGTGAAAGGAGAAATGTTTCAGATGAACATGAGGGGAAATTTCTTCCCTCAGAGGGTGGTGAGAGTGTGAAATAAGCTGCCAGTGGAAGTGGTGGATGCTGGTTCAATTTCAACATTTAAGGTAAATTTGGATGAGTACATGGATGGGGAGAGCACAGAGGGCGACAGTCTGGGTACAGATTGATGGGACTAAGCAGAATCATAGTTTGATTGGACTAAGGGCCTGTTTCTGTGCTGCAGTGTTCTCTGACTGTACGACTATATCTCTTCAGTCATTTGCTGTTCATTAGCTTATGAAACGATTGCACAGCCACAGCAGAGGTTTGACTGAGGGGTGATGATGGATATCCCTAACTGTCTTTGCTACTCAGTCATACTTTAGCTGAGATTCTTTTCACCAAATCATACCTCAAACTGTCAGGCATTCCAGACACTTTGTCCTTATGTGAGTTTAACTTACTCGATGTCATTTAAATCCTATTTACTTTACATTGCGCACCTAACAGTGTAAGTATATCACTGCTTCCCTCAAATCTCCACACCAAGTGACCTCTCATCCTCCATGATTTGTCATACCCAGTGCATTGGGTTCTTCTTCAAATAAACTCCATCTTATTGGCTAGCTGCTACTTGTTCTAATTCCAGAAAGGGTCAATTTCTAATATTGCTCTCCTTTATATAAAACTACAGCCAAGGGAAGGGCATTGGGGGAGTATTGATGAATAGAGGAACCTTGAGATAGAATTCCACAGTTCCTTAAAAGTTATAGCACAGGTTTGAAGTACAAGTTCAAAGAAAGTTTATTATCCAAGAAAGGAAATGTCACCATAAACTAACTTGAGATTCATTTTCTTGCAGACATTTACGTGAAAATAACCCTCCCTCTTGAGAATCTTCTGAAGCCACTCCGAGACATCCTGGACCCCAGCACGTGGAAGGCAACACACTATTGTGTCTTCTCTTTTGTAGATGCAGGATCTCCTATCGAGTGTCCTACCGCTATTCCTCCGCTTGAGTTTTCCCTTCCCTGCTGAGCCTCAGGGTCGGCCACAGTGCTACTGGCCTGGCCTCTGGTGCTGCGTCCATCCCCAGCAGTATCCAAAGGGGCATACTTGTTGCTAAGGGGAACGGCCACAGGGGGACCCTGCACTGGCTGCTTACTCCCTTGATTTCTCCTGGTAGTCACCTGAAGCCTCCACTCCAGGTGCGACCACCTCAGTGCCAGTCCCAATTGCCTGTCTCATCGATGAGGTTTTCAGCCCCCAGGATGGTCCCCAGTGCATCCAGCTCCAGCTCCAGTTCCTTGACCTGGTTAGTCAGGAGCTGTAGTTGGATGCACTGCCTGCGGATGTAGTCATCAGGGAGATTGCTAGGTACCCTGAAATCCCACATCTCACGGAAGAAGCATTCCACTGCCTGAACCACCATCCTGCCTACACTTGTTATACTTCTAATTTCTCAAGCTTAAGTTCTAGCCTCTGCCTGTTCTCACCTAAGCCTATTGAGACAAAGTCTGACACTCTAACACCATCCACCCCAACAATGGCTGCTCCTCTTACACCCTGCTTCTTTTTATTGGCCTCTGCCAAGTGCCTGAGAGATTGTTATGATTGCAGCCCACTGAAAGTTTCCAAAAGGCCTCATACTCTTTTTAAACCAGGCACATAAAGTCCACAAGGAACTGTCTTCAACTCAGTCTGCAATAGAATGGTGAAGGTCACATGTGGTATGCTTGCATTGCTCAGTAATGGAATAAAACTTAGGTGCAGGATTCAAAGATTTAAAGCACACTTATTATCAAAGAATGTATAAATTATATTCCTTGAAATTTGTCTGCTTATGGGAAGCCACAAAGCAAGAAAGCCAAATAACCAAATTTAAAAAAGACCAAAAGACCAGTTAGCATGCCTAAACGATTGCTGCCCTGTCACACACACCTCAACTATAAGTAAATACTTTGAGAGGCTGGTCAAGGACGACACCTGCTGCATGCTACCACCCACACTGGACCTCCTACAATTCACCTACCAAAGGAACTAGACTACTAGTGACGCCAAAGCCACAGCACTACACACTGTCCTCATTCACCTGGAGAAGAATGTTCCTGGATTACAGGGCAGGATTCAATACCATGATTCCCTTCGGACTTGACAGGAAGCTCAGAGATCTTGGCCTGCACCCCGCCCTGTGCAGCTAGATCCTGGACTTCCTATCGGATCGCCAACAGGTGGTAAGGATGGACTCCCTCACCTCTGCCCCTCAACATAGGTACCCTTAAGGTTGTGTTCTGAGTCCCCTTCTCTACCCCCTTTACACCCACGACTTTACTGCCACACACGGCTCCAATCTGCTGATCAAATTCACAGATGACACAACTTTGATCGGCCTTATTTCTAGTAGTGATGTGACAGCCTACAGAGGAGAGGTTGACACCCTGACACAGTGGTGCCAGGATAACAACCTCTCTCTTAATGTCCAAAAAAAAACAAAAGAGCTGACTGTGGGTTACAGGAGGAATGGAGAGAGGCTCGGCCCGTTCAACATCAATGGGACTGCAGTTGAGAGGCTGAGTAGATTCAAGTTCCTCAGTATACATATCACCAAAGATCTCACCGGACTGTACACATCAGCTTTGTGGCAAAAAAGAGCACAACAGCATCTCTTCCACCTCAGGTGACTGAAGAAGTTCAGCATGAGCCTGCAAATCCTCAAGACCTTGTACCGGGGCACCATTGAGAGCATCCTGATTGGCTGTATCGCTACATGGTACGGGAACTACACCAACCTTGATCGGTGGGCACTGCAGAGAGTGGTACGGACAGCCCAGCACATCTGTGGATGTGAACTTCCTTCCACTGAGGGCATTTATAGCAACGGGTGCATAAAGAAGGGCTGGAAGGACATCAGGGACATCAGTCACCCCAATCTTAAACTGTTTCAGCTGCTTCTGTCTGGCAAACAGTACCACAACATTAAAGCCAGGACCAACAAGCTACGGAACAGCTTCTTTCTACAAGCCATCAGACTTATAAATTCACATGTCTGTACATTGCGACAGAGTCATGACACAAAAGACTTTTATTCTCTCATGTTGTGGGTCAGATGTAAGATTTACATAAATTCAAATCAAATTCAAAAACCACTGCGTAAAGAGAGAAAAAGAAACACATCATGCAAACAATAGAAGCAAGTCAACAGCATTCCAAACCAACCGAGTGTTTGACCTACTCCCAGGCAGCTGGAGTAGGCCCAAGGCTGGGTCCCCAGTTCATTACACCAGCAGGGCAGAAATGCACAGCAGCCAGATCAGTTCATGGCCTCAGTGCCACAGAGAAAGGAGTAAATATTTGTGTAAGAGTGAGCAAAATCAGCCCAACACTCACCTCTGTTCCCAACAAACCAGCTTCCAGTCTATCTGCGCCAGATTGTCATATAACAAGTTTATAAAGCATTAGCTAGTCCACAACTGGAGTGTTGTGAGCAGGTCTGGTTACTCCGCTATAGGAAGGATGGGATTGTGCTGGAGAAGTTGCAGAAGAGATTCACTAGGGTGTTGCCTAGATTGGGGCATTTTAGTCACTAATTGATAGAGCATGAAAATGGGCCTTTCAGTCCAACTAGTTCAACCTGACCACAACATCCTCCCTGCTAGACCCAATTGCCTGTGTTTGACCCATTATCCTCCAAGATGCTCCCTCCATGTACCAATCCAAATGCATCTTAAATGTTGCAATTGTAATAGTCTTGAACAGTTCTTCTGCCACCTCATTCCAAGTACTTACTACTCTCTACGTAAGAAAGACATCTCTCAGGTCTCTTTTAGATGTCTCCGCTCTTGCATCCGTGCCCTCTAGCTTTGGTTTCCCCAACCTTGAGGAAAAGTTTCTGACAGTCAACCTTATCCATATCCTTCATGATTTTATAAACTTCTGTGAGGTCACACCTCATTCTCCTGCACTACAAGGAATAAAGATCCAGCATAGCCAACCTCTGCCAGTAACTCATGGTCTCTGGTCCAGATGGAGACCAGCATGCTGAACGTCTTCTTCACCACACTGTCTAGACGTGCAGCTGCTTTCAACAAAGTACTCCCAGGACCCTCTGTTCCACAACACTAGTCAGTGATCTGTGATTTGAACATCCAAAATGCATCACCTTACTCTCATCCAAGTTGAAATCCATTTCCCATTCTTCAGCTCATCTCTCTACTGATCACAGACTCTGCGATTCACTGTAACCTGCTTCACCAGTACCAAGACTCCTAAATTAGTATCATGGCAAACTTGCTAATCATGCCATGTATATTCATAACCAAATCTCTTACATAAATACTGAGTTACAGAAGTCACAATACTGACCCCTGGGACACCCCACTAGTCACCGGCCTCCAGTCGAAGCACTGACCTTCAGCTATCATCTTCCGTTCCTATTGAGCCAATTCTGAATTCAGCTCTCCATCTCCTCCGACTCCCATGTGACCTAACCTTCACGACCAGCCTGCAACAAGGGGCCTTGCAACAAATACCATATAGGCTCGACTATGAGAATAATTTTCCACTTGGAGAGATGTCTTGAAAACAAAACTCCCTATGTGGAAGGCAAGGTGCAGTTAGTTTATAGAAAATCAGAAGGGGAATTATATTCCATACAGTAGTTGAAACCTGGAATGCATTAGTTATGAGGTAATGGAGGCAGGAACTCTCACAGCATTTAAGTACCTGGACAAGTATTTAAATTGTTAATACATAGAAGGCAACGCATCAAGTGCAGGTAAATGAGATCGGTATTGGTAAGTACAATGATAGGAATGTACATGGTAGGCCCGAGGGCTTGTTCCTGTATAGTGTGATTATTTTACCTTACATCCACATGTTTGCACCTCAGAACTACTGTCAATTCCTTTGTGTTTTTGGAAGTATGAAACTAATTGTCTGGTTCTTGGTCCTTCATTTTCCAATGACCCACTCAAACACCCACCCTGAAATTGTCCTTCAAGTAATATCATTATCACTGCTGACACAGAGCCCCAGGGACAAAGTGTTGCAGCTTCAGTATGTAACTGGATTAGCTATTCATTGTCACATCTGGTTGAACGACAAAAGGTCCATTACCTCCAGCTTTTGCTTGATAGCTTTCAACATAGCTCCGGAGTAAAGAAATTAAGGTCATCCTCATGTTCTCCTTTATAAATTAACTATATATTTCCTCCTTTCTTCCTCTAAATCATACCTTAAAAACCCTTTTCAATGCAGCCTGTGGTTTCCATTTGTGGCTCAGTGCCAAGCATACAATAGGTTTTGATTTTAGTTTGTAACTGTACTTATTAATAAACAAATTTTGTCAAATTTGCAGGTAAATTGCAGGGAAACAATATGCAGGTAGAGTGGCTTTATGCTACAATATGAATACATTAGGACCTTCCACATCATTGCAACATTAAACTGAGATTTCAACAAACTCCTTTATAAAATATTTACTATATTTCCATATTATGAGATAAAATGATATCTAGAGTGAAAGCTGTGAATGTGTGCTAGTCAGAACAGCAAGAGACTCACAAAATTCATGTTTAGGAAGCTAGTTTATTTTATGGCAGCAATTTTAATTTTGATGACAGCATGAACCTTGTGAAATTCAGTAGCATAAGCAAAAGGTGAATTCTATGTGAAACTCCAAGGACATGCTTGGCATTTTTCCACTTGTATATAGTAATACTTGTAGGGAGTTTGAGTCCATTCAAACGGACTATTTCAAAATAAACAGTTTTGAGAAACGCCCACGTATTCACTGATGCCACCTTTTCACAATGAACTGCTGTTAGTTGTCTCTATACTAAGTTGAAAACTGAGAAGAATACATTTTGCAGCTTCAGACAGCCTTATTTTCAACAAGCTTCACCAAGATAGAGAGATTAAACTATGTATTTTGTTTTGCAAAGGTGAGGAGATGGAAAACTGGACCAAATTTTGTTATTGACTGCTTCAGACCCACCACATGTATTGTAAATACAAATATGACAACTGAACTAGTCTGACCTTTAAAAATATTAACAAAGCAGTCCACTTACCTATTTTGCTCCCTTCACCCAGTACACCATTTGAAATGGAAGAGGAGAAATAAATCATACATAGGGAAAGGGAGAAGCAACACTTGGTTGTTAAACACCAGCAAGATTATTGTCCTCTGACTGGATTTATCTCTGAAATTCATTGGAAAAGTCAGATGATAATTCCAACCAGTGGTCAATATTCTTGCTAGTGATTAATGCCAGCTAACAAGGACAAATTTCTCCCCCCCATCCCCCGAGATAAAACTGTGGTGAAAATAAGAAAACACTTCAAAATGTATACACTCCTTAACCAAACAAGTGGAATGTTAAATAACTGAAAGGAAAATAATGCAAACTCTCATAATTGTGCACATGTAAATCATCAGATGCTGTTATTTATTACAGTGGAAAAAATTATGTCAGTCATTTCTTTTAAAAAGTGGTTCAGCTACAGCAGCAGTATTCTCCCTTGCCAGGTGTGAATTTATTACAATGCCATTGCATTTTCAAGTCATGAGCATCCTTTGATCTCCTGTTCCTTGAAACTAACCTCATGAAAAATTGTAGCAGAGGGTTGTATTGTTTTTAAAAAAGAACAAAACTAGAAGTGTCAATTAACTTCTTGGTTGAATGACTGTTGGAACCACAGAGTTAAAATACCCTATCATTTAAAGTGAACAATTAGTTTAAATTAAAAGTGGAGGAAGTACTTCAACCACCATTCTTCAGTTTTCTGCAAACTGCTCAGTGCAGATGTGCAGCCCCACTTCCGGAACGTTAGCCAAGGCTGCTAAAGCAAACATGTGAAATCACAGAACAGGTGCCAACAAAACTAACAGGATGTACTTTCACTGAAACTAATCTGCATACAATTAATCTAATTGCTACTTTAATCTTAACAAGTCAAACCCAGTTAAAGATATAATTAAATACTACAAACCATGTGAAAGGGATTTCAAAATTTCATGTGCAAAACTCTCAAAGTTCATGAAAATGCCTAGGAACCTGTCTCTACAGCACATTCCAAAGAATTATTTCATGCTTCTATCAGATTATGAGCTGCTGTTAAAATATGTACCTACTTTGTGAGCATGGAAGAAAAACAGGTCTTCTGACTTACCACCATTTGAAAGAAATGGATTGATGGACTATTTTTTCCCCTGTATACCCATACATTTCCACTTTTGATATAAAATTGCAGCCTGAATTCCCTATAAAGTGCCTCCTGTTTATTCATGCCTGGTCATAAATTGCATATGACAGGAATCTGTGTTGGAATACTAAATCACCATTGAAAATGATTTACTGTAAACAGACCCAATATCACTACAATAATCAATTTCAAAATTGCATTCTGACCAGGATATATCTCACATTTTGTATCTAAAAATTGTCTTCCACAGTTTTGCTTCATTATAGACATCTATTAAAT
Source organism: Hemitrygon akajei (assembly GCF_048418815.1). NCBI lineage: Eukaryota > Metazoa > Chordata > Chondrichthyes > Myliobatiformes > Dasyatidae > Hemitrygon > Hemitrygon akajei. The sequence continues at coordinate 141,703,008 of NC_133126.1, forward strand.
CTGTTTAGCGTTTGCACAGAATATAGAATATACTATATGTATTATCAGTACTATGTTACAATTCTTTAATCATAAAAGTTTTAAATTTCCATTTGTAGAGTTTTCCTGTGCTTATGGAGTTGGATACAATATTTGCTAAGTGGATGTCCAGTCCTTTACGCAGAGCAGAAGTTTCTCAGCCGAACCTCTAGTCAGCTGTAATAGCACTATCCCCTTGTAACAAGTAGACAGGGCCAGCCGAGCTGGGTAGGTGAAAAGTGCATTGTTACGGAGGTTGGAAGTCAACGGGAAGAAAAGCCTGATGCCAGACTGCAGCCAATAACAGGTGTCATATCCCAGATCTGTAAGAAAGATGAAAAGATAATAGATTTCAGGGAGAAAGAGCAATTTCCGTTTTAGATGCAGTGTTCTATCCCGTGGTCAGTTTAACATATTTATTTCCAGTTCATTCTCTGACACAGCTAGCATCTTTAGTGGTTATGCATCAAAAAGTCAGAGTAATAAAACAGGCCCTTCAGCTCTGCTATCCATGCCACCCACTAAGCTATTCCCATTTGCCTGCATTTGGCCTGTGTCCCTCTTACACCCCACCTATCCATGTACTTGCTTTCTTGGCCCTGGCAAATTTTTGCTGAGCAGTTTAACTCCTTTGGACTTGGGGATTGTGACTGTTGTTCCACTGATCACTGAGATCTGTAATGGGAGTCCCGCAGCCAGGCACAGCTCAGTATACAGAGTAATAACAACGAACTGAATTTGTTCAATTGTCCTGAAGCAATGTCCTTAATTTGCATCCTTTTCCCCCCAGGGCTACTTCGCACTTGAATGTTGGTCCTCTATCCACCCAGGTTCTAAACAAAAAACAGGAACTAAGCAAATAATGTAAATTTGGTGTACTTGCACAAACTTTATTACCAATTAAACTCTTAGCCACTGAAAGTTATTCATTATAGCAGTGAAGTTTTACTATTTTGTCTTGTGAATTGTTCAGCAAGTTTCTCTAAATCTTTCTACTTTGACATTCAATTCACCACTCTATTTCTCTTTGCTTTACAGTTTTGCTGTTTATTTCCCAATTCATAGTGTCTCCTAAGATAGCGAGAATTATGTCAGATCGCCTGCCTCCTTGGGTCCACAGGTATTATTTCTCACACACAATTACCAACTCCATTAACCCACTAGGAATACTCATCTCTTTCATGAGGTAATGGTGCACGTGATAGTCCGACCTGAGGGAGATGGAAGGCAAAATCATACCCATGTACTCACGTGTCTCACATTTTCATGGAGATATCAATACATTATCCTAGTCTCTACTGTACCTCCCAAGTAATGCACAGAACATGAGCATTAAACGTCTTGGAGATTCAAAATAAATCAAACCCGTATCCAACCAAGAAACTGTATTACCTTCACAATGCGATCATTTCCACAGGTTACCATTAATCCTCTTGCACTGTCCAAATTCATATGTACAATATTATGCTTGCCTTCATGAAATGTTGCCAAGGAAGTTCGACTATAACAACAACAAGAACAAGAAAAAGATAATATAAGCAGTCTTCAAAGTCAGCAACAGAATATTCTAGCAGTGAAATCTTCTTACAGAATGTCTTTGAGATTAATTAACTGCGGGACCCATTTGGTCCACATACTTTTAAATAGCAGCCTGCCTTAGCAACTGGTGAGAATAAACACGCACCAAGCCCAATATTTTAAGTGACAGAGGTATAGCATATATTTCTAGAGATAGGCAAAAACTATTTTCTTTGGTCCAGAATAATTGTAACTTGGTGTGCAGATGTAAAGTCAGGAAGTACTTCTTTATGCAAGTTTCAGAAATACAGAACTGTATTACAGAAGTACAGAACATGAAACCATGTTGACGCAAATTCCAAAACTAGTATTGATAGACATGAGTTTGAGTTTATTAATGGGATGTGAACTAAGTCACTGGTGTCATGACATGAATCTCACACAATCTAATTGTGTTACAGCTTACTCCTGTTCCTATGCTTCTGATAAATCCAGTCTTTATTCCAGCACAATATGCAAATTCTTTCTTCCAGTCAAATTTCCAATGAAGATATTGTCCTATCTCCATTTCTGGGTTTAAATGCAAATATTGCACTACGTGCAACTTTGCTAACCTGGCTAATAATTTGCAAGCAGTCCTCCAGAGCCACTACTTTTTGGACTTTATTCAAAGCGTTCTTTATGGCTTGGCTCCAAAATCACTTTTTAAAGAACCAGCTAAATTCAGTAAACACAAAATGTTGGAAATACTCAGCTTGTCAGGCAGCCAATTTAGAATGAGAGAGCAAATCTCAGGTTGATAATCTGTCATCAATATTGGTCAGTTCTGAAAAACACTGGATATCTGAGAGGATTAAATTAAATGCCGTATCCTTAGGACTATAATGCGCTACGCTGAAAGAAGAGAAACTGTTTCCTGAGCTTTATTTGGGCTTCGCTAATGGGCAAAGGCAGAGATCAGAGTAGGAATGGTACGGAGAATTGAAGTCTACAATTATTCATTTTGGCAACCTTTAACATGCCTCAACTCTCAAAAAAGTTCCATTCTTTACGAAACAGGATTCTGCTGGCAAAATCAACACCAAAAAAGAGGAAGAAGGGGAAAAGTATTTTAACATGGCTTACTGATTTAAAGCAAAAGCCATGTGGTATTTTAACCCACTTTTACATTTCCTTTAAAAGCCATGTATATCATGGATATGATGGCATCTTTCTTCTTCCATTTAAGATAGATCGAATCAAAACACAATCACCAAGATGCAAAACAATCCACGAGGACTCATTCCAAATAACCCACTTCCAAAAAAAATGAAAGGACTTTAAAAAATGAATGGTAGACCCATTGTCTCAGCTTGCTCCTGCCCCACCGAACACATTTCTACATACCTTGACACTGTTTTATCCCCCCTTGTTCAATCCCTTCCCACCTATGTTTGGGACACTTCTCACACTTTGAATTTGTTCAATGATTTTAAATCCCCTGGTAACCACCGCCTTATTTTCACCATGGATGTCCAGTCCCTATATACCTCCATCCCCCACCAGGAAGGTCTCAAAGCTCTCCGCTTCTTTTTGGATTCCAGACCTAACCAATTCCCCTCTACCACCACTCTCCTCCGTCTAGCGGAATTAGTTCTTACCCTCAATAATTTCTCCTTTGGCTCCTCCCACTTCCTCCAAACCAAGGGTGTAGCCATGGGCACCCGCATGGGTCCCAGTTATGCCTGCCTTTTTGTTGGCTTTGTCGAACAGTCCATGTTCCAAGCCTATATGGGTATCCATCCCCCTCTTTTCCTTCGCTACATCGACGACTGCAATGGTGCTGCCTCCTGCACGCATGCTGAGCTCGTTGACTTCATTAACTTTGCCTCCAACTTTCACCCTGCCCTCAAACTTACCTGGTCCATTTCTGACACCTCCCTTCCCTTTCTTGATCTTTCTATCTCCATCTCTGGAAACGGCCTATGCACTGATATCTACTATAAGCCTACAGACTCTCATAGCTACCTGGACTATTCCTCTTCCCACCCTGTCTCTTGCAAAAATGCTATCCCCTTCTCACAATTCCTCTGTCTCTGCCGCATCTGCTCTCAGGATGAGGCTTTTCATTCCAAGACAAAGGAGATGTCCTCCTTTTTTAAACAAAGGGGCTTCGCTTCTTCCACCATCAACTCTGCTCTCAAATGCATCTCACCCATTTCCCGCACATCTGCCCTCACCCCATCCGCCCACCACCCCACTTGGGATAGGGTCCCCCTTGTCCTCACCTACAACACCACCAGCCTCCGGATCCAACGTATAATTCTCCGTAACTTCTGCTACCTCCAACGGGATCCCACTACCAAGCACATCTTTCCCTCCCCCACCTTTCTGCTTTCCGCAGGGATCGCTCCCTATGCGACTCCCTTGTCCGTTCATTCCTCCCATCCCTTCCCACCGATCTCCCTCCTGGCACTTGTAAACGGAACAAGTGCTACACCTGCCCTTACACTTCCTCCCTCACCACCATTCAGGGCCCCAGACAGTCCTTCCAGGTGAGGTGACACTTCACCTGTGAGTGGGCTGGTGTGGTATACTGCATTCGGTGCTCCTGGTGTGGCCTTTTATATATTGGTGAGACTCGACGCAGTCTGGGAGACCGTTTTGCTGAACACCTACGCTCAGTCTGCCAGAGAAAGCAGGACCTCCCAGTGGCCACACATTTTAATTCCACGTCCCATTCCCATTCTGATATGTCTGTCCATGGCCTCCTCTACTGTCAAGATGAAGCAACACTCAGGTTGGAGGAACAAAACCTTGCTGGGTAGCCTCCAACCTGATGGCATGAACATTGACTTCTCTAACTTCCGTTAATGCCCCTCCTCCCCTTCTTACCCCATCTCTGATATATATAGCTTTTTTTTTCCCCCTCCCTTTGTTTTCTTTCTCTCTCTGCCCATCATTCTGCCTGTCCTCCATCTCCCTCTGGTGCTCTCCTCCCCCTTTCTTTCTCCTGAGGCCTCCCGTCCCATGATCCTTTCCCTTCTCCAGCTCTGAATCCCTTTTGCCAATCACCTTTCTGGCTCTCAGCTTCACCCCACCCCCTCCAGTCTTCTCCTATCATTTCGCATTTCCCCCTCCCCCTCCTACTTTGAAATCTCTTACTATCTTTCCTTTCAGTTAGTCCTGACGAAGGGTCTCAGCCCGAAACGTCGACAGTGCTTCTCCTATAGATGCTGCCTGGCCTGCTGTGTTCCACCAGCATTTGTGTGTGTTGCTTGAAAGGACTTTAGATTTGGGAATGTGCTCTCTCCAAATTCCAGATTGATTTGAAGAGTATTCTCCATTCCAAATGGAAAATTTTAACTCTAAAGACCAGGCAGAAGTTAAAATGTACTCACTCTTCATCCTTGACAGTGCTGAAGCAGTCATCGCAGACTCGTACCTGAAACTCAAAGCCCATCACCGGGTAGGTGGAACGTTTTGTGCTGCATTTCCCACATATTGCTTTACCACATTTTCTACAATGATGCTGAATAGAAAAGTGGAAAGGAGAGATTTGTAGAAAATGTTAACATTTCACTCTATTCCCTACGCAAAGCAAAAACATTCTCCAAATAGGGCATGGATTTCTAAAGTAGTCTGTGTCAGACTTAAGAAAGTTATTCAGATTCTTTTCAATGAATTTCTATTTAATTATATGCAGGAAAATATGACATCAATCCGTATTGAAATATGACACTTCTAGTAGCAATTGTGCTTTCTAAACAAATGTACTTTTTCAAACAAATTTTTCTGCTACAAATGTAGGTTGGATGTTCAAGACAGCACCAGCGAACTATGTGACCAACAGCGACATCTTCCAGACAGTTAATTTCTTTTGCTTCTTTCAAATATGATTCTACTACTAAGCTATGTGCGATTGGAACCTGTGATTTACACTCTGATGGTGTGTTTTTTGGACCAATTGAACAATCTGGCACTTAGTTGTCTCTGGGAAAGTTCGGTGAAGTTGGGAGTGAGTGTGCGACCTGGAAGCTTGGGTGTGGGGTATGAGCCCATGATCAACGCCATTGCTTCTCTGTGATTGAGGCGCTGAGCTAGGTCAAGGTTGATGTTGATGAAGATGAAAGTGGAGGACAGGCAGGTGTTTGCCGCCACCTGTCCGTGTTTGACCCGCCCTCCTCTCCCTCTTGCTAGCTGCTGTCGGAGGAAAGAGCAGGAGTCTTGGGATCCACGTGGCAAGGATTGGTCAGTGATACTGGAGGCTGAGGACTCACTTTGGGGTGACTTTCAGCTTCATGCTGCATATTCTAGATTCTGATCTTTTTTCCTGCTGTCTTTGAGCGGTTTGATCGATGCAGACTGGGCCACTACAATGAAGAGCAGCTCTGTGTCCTGCAGTTGGTTATTGGTGCAATGCTGAACTGAATTAAACTGAACTCCTGGTTTGATATTTTATATTCTATATGTCGTCCGCTTGCTTTTTGTCATTTTCCCAATTTGTTCCTTTTTTCCACATGTTAGGTGTTTGATGTTTTTGTTTGAATGGGTTACATGGTATTTCATGGCAGCCTGCTGGAAAATGAATCTCAGAATTACATTCCGCATACATACTTGGATAATAAATGTATTTTGAATCTTTATTAAGACTACAGGTCTTTGGCTCATACACACTGAAATGTCCAGCTACGTTCAAGATGGGAAGGGGGCACTACAGTGAAAGGCTGGTCTTTGTTATGGGGGTGATGGTGGGAAGATAGAGAAGAAGAAAGCATATTCAAAAGCCTTGTAGACATACTGAAGTCAACACTAGCTCATCGTCTGGCACTTAAGACAATGAAATGGACAACCACCCTGCATTTTGCCACAAGAGCTGTCATCAGCTGATGATTAACTTTGATCACTTGGTGCAAGCGTTTGGAATTCAATCAATGCAAAAGACACTGTATTGCAAGTTGCATTTCAACAATATGGCGGATTTTCAGCATCATTTTAATAATCCTGACACTGGCCTTCTATTTTTGATTCAGTTATAACCTTGTTCAGACAACTGCTAAAATTCATCTGTGCAATGTTATAAAAAGTGCTTGCAGATAAAATTTAATTTTCTGAGAGAAAGTTTCTGAGTGGGAGAATGTTCCATTCCTTTCTCATTCTATCTTGGGTGTCTCTCGTGGTGGCTCTGAGCCCTCTAACCTGGTTACTTCTGGCACAGTGTCATCAGGAAAATGACAGTCCCTGCCTTTCCATGCAGCACTACGGTAGGGAATCTGTTGCATTAAAGCAAAGGGAATCCCAATAGGCAGCTAATCAGTAACTACTGACATTGTGCTGTTAAATAGACAATAGGTGCAGAAGTAGACTATTCGGCCCTTCGAGCCTGCACTGCCATTCTGAGATCATGGCTGATCGTCTACTATCAATACCCGGTTCCTGCCCTGTCCCCATATCCCTTGATTCCCCTATCCATAAGATACCTATCTAGTTCCTTCTTGAAAGCATCCAGAGAATTGGCCTCCACTGCCTTCCGAGGCAGTGCATTCCAGACCCCCACAACTCTCTGGGAGAAGAAGTTTTTCCTTAACTCTGTCCTAAATGACCTACCCCTTATTCTCAAACCATGCCCTCTGGTACTGGACTCTCCCAGCATCTGGAACATATTTCCTGCCTCTATCTTGTCCAATCCCTTAATAATCTTATAAGTTGCAATCAGATCCCCTCTCAATCTCCTTAATTCCAGCGTGTACAAGCCCAGTCTCTCTAACCTCTCTGCGTAAGACAGTCCGGACATCCCAGGAATTAACCTTGTGAATCTACGCTGCACTTCCTCTATAGCCAGGATGTCCTTCCTTAACCCTGGAGACCAAAACTGTACACAATACTCCAGGTGTGGTCTCACCAGGGCTCTGTACAAATGCAAGAGGATTTCCTTGCTCTTGTACTCAATTCCCTTTGTAATAAAGGCCAACATTCCATTAGCCTTCTTCACTGCCTGCTGCACTTGCTCATTCACCTTCAGTGACTGATGAACAAGGACTCCTAGATCTCTTTGTATTTCTCCCTTACCTAACTTTACACCGTTCAGATAATAATCTGCCTTCCTGATTACCTATATTATATGATGGTCTATGATGGTCTATATTAAAGATTAAGACACAATTATTATTCTGCGCAAGATTTAGATGGTGATTTCACAGTGTCAGAAAAAGGCAACAATTAAATCCTGACATCAGACACTGGAGTTTACATGGTCTCCACACGACTGCGCAGATTTACACCAGGAACACTGGTTTCTTCCTACATCTCACAAACACACCAGCAGTTGAACTGGTCACCTTAAAAAAATTATAAACACAGGAAATTCTGAAGATGCTGGAAATCCAAAGCAACGCACACAAAATGCTGGAGGAACTCAGCAGGTCATGCAGCATCTCTGGAAATGAATAAATAGTCAACGTTTCAGGGCAAGACCCTTCATGAGGACTGGAAAGGAAGAGGGAGGATGCCAGAATAAAAAGGTGGGAAAGGGGCAGAAGGATAACTAGAAGGTGATAAGTGAAACCAGATGGGTGGGAAAGGTAAAAGGCTGGAGAGGAAGGAATTTATTAGGAGAGGAGAGTGGACCATAGGAGAAAGGAGGACGGGCACCAGAGGGAGGTGATAGGAGGTGAAAATGTAAAAAATTACCCATTAGTGTAGGTAGGAAGCAAAAGAATCAAAGGAGCTGGAGGGCATGTGGTGAATAAACTGCAGGTCTACAGAGAAATATGCATAAGGGGAATGAAGCTAATGGGATTGCACAAAATTAATGGGCCGAAAGGTCACCTTCTATATCATAATGTTCATACACCCATTGCATAGATCTCCATGATCTGGACAGATACACTACATGTGAGCTTCAGGCAGAAAACATAGCTTGTGTGTTGTGGAGCATGTATTCATGTGGAAGAGGTTAGGGACTGTCTATCAATCCAGGAAAGGGGGTCTGCAGTAACTTTTGAAAAAATGGCACAAATTTGGTTTGTTCAAATATGGAAAATAATTAAGTTTTTGAAGTGGAAAAGGGAATCTTTGGGAGGGAGTAAATTTATTTACTGCTTCCCTGCTACTGAGCCAAGCCAACAGACCTTTATTTAACAGAGATGACCTTTGTAGTCCACAAGCAGCCCAGAAGGTATAATATTTTTACATTAGCAAAAGTTTAACAGAAGGACTGGGCTAACCAAGATTATGGAACTTGCTAGTATTTTACATTAGTGTAAATACACTTGATGCTCAGATTTTATTTTTTACATAATGTTTAAGTAACTTGAAAATGAATCAGTCCAATTCTGTTACAAAACCCTAATGTTATGCTGAACCAAAGAAAGTCTTCCACCTAAAAGTACTGACTACATGTTGCTCTGTCTGACTTACAATTCTTAATTCTCTACCTCACTCGCTGGAGAAGACAGGCAAAAGTCATCAGTGGTAAGTGATGGACTCCCAAACTCTAGGCTGCAGACAAAGTAGCCCCTAACGTCTTTAAACAAAAAGACCAAGTGAAATACACAAAGTGATCTGTGCAATCTAACCCAAAAACAGAAAACTGGAATATGCTGACGTGGCATTAGAGAAAGCTATGAAGTAGTTCAGATTTATGAAGAGTCACACAGCACCCACCTGTCGCAGACCAAGGCACTTTGTATCCCACATCTGTTTGAAATTCCAGAAGAATGGCTGTTTGCAGTTTTGGCAAGAATCACTTTCTTGCCATATAGGAGCCTATGGAGCAACAAGGATTTAAAAATAACTTGACTACGCAAATGGATGCCAGTGCCATTATTATAACAATAATCAGTCTAGAATAATTTTCCAATAGTACAATATAAATTTGTGATTAATGACATGGTCAACTGGGATACAGCTATTGATTGGTAAATAAAAAGGAAAACATCTTACAATACCATATTTGCAGCGCATTGCAATCAAATACATATTCCTCTATTTATGGCGAAAATACAGCAGTCAATGATTTTTTATTAATCTGAGTCTGTGCACCTATTTAGTATTGATTATTTTGTACCCTTTACATTGTGCTGATTTTAATTTTCACTTTCTTTTTAAATCCCTCTATCAGAGTTGATGATTAAAACAAGTTTATCATTTACAAACAAGTTTAGTGGGTAGCTAAAGAAAAAGATACGAAGGGCTTGGAATCGGTAAGGATATATGGTGATCGGGTTTTGCTAAAGTGGAATATGAGCATTTAACTGAACAGCCTGTTTCAATGGCATAGTTGCATCTGTATCATCCAAAAAAAAAAGGCAAATCTGATGCTAAGCATCATCTTCTTCTTCTCACTCCATTAACAATCTTGCTCCGACGGTAAGCACTGTGGATGCAAAATAATTATTGAAAACATTTCATTTTATAACCTGACACTAAACTTATCAGGCCCAGATCAGATCTGACTGCCTTTCTTTAATATAAATGCCTTAAATTTAGTAGAAGCTTTTTCATGATTCCTTCAGCATGACTTATTGTGCTATGAAGGGTGGGAGATTAGCTGCCATGTTGTTAAACCCACCCAATATATTTTTACACTGTTTCCCTCAGGATGAAATAGATGTTGCATTGTCATTGGTCACAGCTCAGCACATCACAGAAACTAGCATCCTCTCCATGGACTCCAAATACATTTCTCACTATGTCAGTAAATCAGTCAGCATAACCAAAGATCCCAGTCATTCCAGACATTCCCCCTTTGCCTCTCCCTTACCAGGCAGAAGATTCAAATGCCTGAAAGCACACACCACCAGGCTCAAAGCAGCTTCTATCCTGCTGTTATAGAATTATCCAACAGGCACTAGCACAATAAGGTGATCCCGTGACCTCACAATTAACTGTTTTGTGGTCCTGCACCTGACTGTCTGCCCACATTTCACTTCCTCTAACTGTAACACTATTCTGCATTGTATTATTGTTTCCCCTCGTACTACCTTGGCATTCTGATGTGATGAAATGATCTGCATTAATGGCATCAAAATAAAGCTTTCACTGTATCTTGGTACATGCGACAATAATCAACTAATTTATTACTTTTTGTTTGCTCTATATTCCTCATTTCTAAATAGTGTGCAGAAGTGCACAAATTGATTAAAGATAACTGTTAGCACAAGATGTTTACTGCTGAAATTAAACAGGTAACTACCTATCATTCCAAAGCTGTTAAAACTCTGTGCCTGATCTGATAACCGGATAATCTGATAAAACAGATTTGTTGTTAATATACCATCACATCATCATTGACATCAGTAACCTTCCTTGAATACTTCAGTAGATATCAATTAATCTTCTCATTATTGTAGATAGAGCAGGTGATACTAACGAAAGGATGGAAATAATATGATGATACAAATAACAAACTAAAAATAACCCCGTTTGAGTCACAGCTGTTAATTTCAAATACAGAAGATGCAGCAGGGATACCTTGGGGCCATTTAGCAACTACAATGATTTAACTGGATAATTGAACAATCTAGTTACTTTCAATCAATCTGTGAATCATGATCTAATATCTGTGCATTGCAAGTTAGCTTACAGACCTTGAAGAGTTGCAGCAGGAAATTTAACAAAATTGCATGTTCATGTTTGAAGTAAGAGTGAAGTTGATTACCTCTTCTCTGTTGACATCCATGTTCCAAACCACAATTCCCCCATCAGCTGCACAGGAGATCAGCTGTCGTGTTAGCTGCAAGTAGCATAGAGACTGTACTTTGTCACTGTGAGTAAATCAGAAGTCTGTTAAAAAATGGAGACCCCCATTTCCAAAATACATGGCTACTGAATTCTATTGGAACATCTACTTGGATAAAGGATTTGATAGCTTTGTGGCCAAGTTTGAGGACAATACGAAGATAGGTGGAAGGGCAGGAAGTGTTGAGGAAGCAGAGAAGCTACAGAAGGACCAACACAGAATAGGAGAATGGGCAAGTAAGTGGCAGATGGAATACAAGATCAGGAAATGTATAGTCATGCACTTTGGTAGAAGAAAGAAAAGTACAGACTATTTTCTAAATGGAGAGAAAATTCAAAAACCTTGAAGTGCAAAGGGACTTGGAAAGACCTTGTGCAGGATTCCCTGAAGGTTAATTTGCAGGTTGAGGTGGTGGTGAGGAAGGCAAATGTAATGTTAGCATTCATTTCAAGGGGATTAGAATATAAAAACAAGGATGTAATGCTGAGGTTTATAACGCACTGGTGAGACTTCATTTCAAGTATTGTGAGCAGTTTAGGGCCCCTTATTTAAGAAAGGGTGCACTTACATTGGAGAGGGTTCAGAGGAGATTCATAAAAATGATTCCAGGATTGAAAAGCTCATCATATGACAAGCATTTGATGGCTCTGAACCTGTACTATATAGAATTCAAAAGAATGAGGGGGAATCTCACTGAAACCTATCGAATGTTGAAAGGCCTTGATGGAGTAGATTTGGAGAGGATGTTTCCTGTGGTGGGGGAGTCTAAGACCAGAGGATACAGCCTCTGAATAGAGGGACATCCATTTAGAATGGAGATGAGGAGGAATTTCTTTAACCAGAGAGTGGTAAATCTATGGAATTAATTGCCTCAGGTGGCTGTGGAGGCCAAGTCATTGGGTATGTTTAAGGCAGAGGTTGGTAGATTTTTGATTAGTCAGGGCATGAAGGGATTTGGGAAGAAAGCAGGAAGTTGGGCCTAAGAGGGAATCAGCCATGGTGAAATGAGAAATAGGGGCAGGAGTAGGCCATCCGGCCCATCGAGCCTGTCCACCATTCAGTAAGATCATGGCTAACTTGGCCATGGACTCAACTCCACTTACCAGCCCTTTCCCCATAACCCTTAATTCCCCTATGGTGGAGCAGACTCTATGGGCCAAAAGGCCTAATTCTGTTCCTATATCTTATGGTCCTATGTTTAAACCAATTGTTTGGAAGTTGCAATGAGACCGAGAACAATTATGAACCAAAGCCAGCACTTGGCAAGAATCATTCCACTTTTTTCAAATGCTTGTACGCTGCATTTCATGACTTTAAAAAAAAAAATCCCTCAATTTACTTTCATTCTTTCAACCAGATCCTGACCAACACGAGACACAATCTATATGGTTTCAGTAATATCTATCCTACAGAGTTAGCAATCACAGTACAAACAGTATTTAAGTACGAGTCTCTTTTCAGGGGCCATTCAATTTAGTTTCTCTGGTATTTATTCAAGTTTCTTTCCTTCAGGTAGAAAGCATCTTTGATGCAGACAACCAAAATATTTCAATATACAGTATAGTCGGTGTTATTATAATTTGGAGGTTATTTTATACCTCTGTCAAGCCTCGGCCCATTTTTCATACGGCAATACAGTCACAATACCATTCTATTGCTGCAGCCCTGACTATTCTATTTCTCGCAAATGTCTATCTAATTCAGTTTGAAGTCAGTGATATGATTTCACTTCCACCTCTTTCATAGTATACAAGTTCCAGGATATGTCTTTATAGTTTACATTATCTATATGGGTGTAAACTCACATTAGGCATATCCTCTATAGCCTTTAGTGCAGAGACAGTGCAGTGAATGTGAACAATTTAAATAATTCAAATAAACAACATAATACGTATCAGATGAAATAGATTAGTAATGGAATGCTTACAAGGGAAACTAAACAGAAAATTTCCCCACATTTTTCAATGGAATTTCTTAAAACAAACTGAACCTTACAATAAACAAAATAAAACCTTATCAAACCAGCAAAGCTAACCTAACATTTTTAGGTGAGATGGACTTCTGAATATTTAATTAGCAAAAGGTGCCTTGGGTTTCAGTAGCATATAACCATTGTGACATTTAGGTTTGGTTCTTCACTTACTGATGACCTTGAAGTAGTAAAGTCCTGCCTTTTCTCCCACCAATGTCCCACATAATAATACTGTTGTCAGATGCCCCAGAGAAGAGTAGCCGTTGGAGAGGATCCCACCAAAGGGCGCCTATGCCACCTGTTACAAAAGCAAAGAAACATTGGGCCTACAAATCCAATCTTCCTTGAAACAGTAAAACATTTTACTATAACATTATATACAGTAACACACATATTTTAACTGCAGTTTTCAAACAGCCTGGGATTAGTGATCATGGGTAGCACTGGCATATTAGTGTGCAGAAGTGAAAGATATTTGACTTAAATGTATTAAAAAATTTCAGAGAAAACAAGAAATTTGAATAGAGCCCCAAACTGATATTAGGGCAAATAACAAAGATTCTGTTGCAAGAGTAGATTTTTTGGGACTGCTCTGTTATCAAAAACTATTGGAGGGGGATACACAATGCCCTTCAAGACATCTTTAAATGTGAAATACCCTTTGAGAGTTAGACCATATATTTTTGGATATATACCTCAAGAATGGTTGAAAAGAGATATACGTATATTTAATGAATATACTGTTGGTGGCTGGTAAAAAGAGTCTTACTAGGAAATGGTTATCACAGGAGAGCCCAACTTTAAATACATGAATGGAAATTACAATGGAGAAGATAACAGCATCTATTAATCATAAGCTGGAACAATTTGATTCATACTGGGAAAAATGGTTTAACTACATAATGCCTCATAGGCCTGATTTTATTCTCACAAATCAATGAATCTGTTGTAAAAAAAAAGATCACTCCCTACTTGTACATAGTTCTTTACTTTTGCTTGTTTTTTCTTTCCACTCTTTTCTTTAAATGCATACCCCAGATAAATACTTTGTGGAGATTTTGTGACATATATGATTATATGATATATATGTACAATGTCTGAAATACATCTTACGGAAATGTTTGTTTGATGAACTTCAATAAAAAAATTACAAAAAAAATTTGTCTTGGAAGAAAGTAGACATTAAGATACAAATGTTAAGTTCTGAACTGTCCAAATGGAAGACTGCACAGCTGGTGTGACAAGAAGCAGACACAAGAATTTGAGGAGCACATAACTGTAGAAGTGGGGAGATGTTAAAGGGAAAGAAAGGGGCTGAAACTTTTTAAAGATTTTAAAGATTTGGAAATTTGGTTACACCCAGATGAAATTGGGGAATATGGAAAGTATACTTCAAAGTCCAATAGCATCATGTAACTTTCTACAATGGCACTGGATGGCTATCTCAGTTATCTGGAGAAAACAATAAATTTAGGCTGCTTCCCAGTTAAATCATTTATTTGAAGTGTTTAAAATCACAAAGGGTGTTGGTAGAGCAAATAGAGAGAAACTGCATCTGGTGGCTGAAAGCTCAGGAACCAATAAACAAATATTATGTCAGGGGTTCCCAACCTGGGGTGCCTGCACCCCCTGGGGGTGCAAGATGGAATTTCAGGGGGTGCGACAAAGAGTGGCTTGTGTGTTTGAGTGACAAGTCACGAGTCATCACTCAGCCAGCTGCCAGTGTGCCTTGAGAAGTGGTAGTAACGTTAGTCCCAAGCACACTCCAGTCTCCCGCTGCCTGACTCAGCATTGAGGATTCTCATCAGTGTTACCTGGGAGTTACACCTCAGAGTTGAGGAGTCTCATCAACTTACTGTTTACAATTTTTCCTGAATAAATTAGAATCTAATTGCTCAATTTATATTTGCATTTTATGCAGTGAGTTAAAGGCTTATTTTTTTTTTAAGTTCAATTTGTTCACCCGCAGTATTGTATGTGGATCAGAAATTAGAAATTAGACTTCTTCATCTTCAAATGTGATATTACTTTTGTAGGGGGTGCGAACATTAATCAAACATTTCCTAGGGGTATGGGGCATAGAAAAGGTTGGGAACCACTGTGGCGACCCAATTACTAGCACACTCGAACCGGCTGACAATTAGCCAGCGTGCAGGCACAAAGGCTAGGTCCAGAACAAAGGGAGAAAGCCTGAGGCGGTTGGTCAGTACGTGCCTCTCGAGGCATCCGGCGGGGGAGGGAGGCTTTAAAAGCAAGACTGTGAAGTTGGAATAAACTTTATCTTTGACTGCCGTTTACCGACTCCGTGTTGTTATTTTAGCGCTGCGTGTAGCACACTGCTACACCACTGTACTAAGTCAATAAATAGGCTGATGAAAAAGAGATGATAAACCTGTATAGGGTAGTTGTGAAATGCCCTGCCTGTTAGGGTGGGAAAATAAGATTTCGTAATAACTTGCAAACAAGTTTCAACAAGTACCTAAGTGAAAATTATTTCAGAATTAGAGGGAGAGAAGCTTAATGAGATTTTTTCCACGGTGTTTTCAAACAAGCTGGTACAGCCACAATGGACTAAATAGCCTCCAGCTGTGCAGTACTATTCTATAATTACCATTTCCAGTCTAAATTTCATAAATTTGCCATTCAAGGCACCCCTGGCATCAAAACAACTCATTATGATGGACAATATTACAAAATGAGGACCATTCCCAAAAAATATTTATTGAAGCCACATTTCCATCACTTATCAGAAATCAAATCCAGTTCACAGAGGAAACATTAAGGAATTCAGAACACAGAACAGTGCAGGCCCTACTGTCCATGATGTTGTGCTAACAACTTAACTATCCATGATCAATCTAACCCTTCCCTCCTACATAGCCCTTCCAGTTTTCTTTCACCTATGAAAGAAAATCTCTTAAATATCTCTAATCTATCTGCCTCTATCATCACCCTGACAGCAAATTCCATGCATCTACCGCTCTGTAAAAAAAAATTAATTCTCCTTTTATTAGCCAGATCCACCCTAGGAACAGGGTCTCTGGCTGTCCACTCTATCTACACCTCCTATGATCTTGTACACCTCTATCAAGTCACCACTCATCCTTCATCTCACCAAAGAGAAAAGCCTTAGCTAGCTGAACCTCTCCTAAGACATGCTTGCTAATCCAGGCCACCTTCTCATAAATCTCCTCTATAACCTCTCTAAACCTCCTACATCCTTCATATAATGAGTTGACCAGAATAGAACACAGTATTCCCTACATGTTCTAAACAGAGTTTTATAGAGTGACAACATTTCCTGGCAGGTCTTGAACTCAATCCCCCGATTAATAAAGGCCAACACAACATACACATTCTCAATCACCTCATCAACTTGCGCTGTAACTTTGAGGGATTTCTGCAGATTGACCCAAAGATCCCTCTGTTCCACCGGACTGTTAAGAATCCTGGCATTAATCCTGGATTTTGCCCAAGTTTGATCTTCGCTTCTCTTTACCTGCGATCCTTTCTCTTTTTTCTCCCATGGTCTGCGGTCCTCTCCTACCAGATTGCTTCTTCTCCAGCTTTTTACTTGTTCCACCTCTCACCTTCCAGCTTCTCTTCATACCCTCCCCCACCCACCTACTACCCCTAATCAGACTTTGCTTCGCTCAATGCTCATAAATCCTGTCTCTAAGAATCCTCTCCAAGAGTTTGCCCATCACTGGCATAAAACTCACTGGTCTATAATTCCCAGGGTTAGCTCCATCACCTTTCTTGAAATTTATTAGCTTTTTCTCCACCAATGTTCCATCTAAGGTGTGCACATGTGCGCACACACATCTTTTGCTACTAGTGCTACTATTGGTAAACTGTGCACAAAAGGTTGTCACCCTGTAATACGCCTGGCATGTTAAGTATGCTTCATGATTGTACATAATCACATTTCCTTTTCCCGTTTCCGATGAGGACGCTGTTGACAATGTGGAGTTTGCAATAACTTGTCTGCAAGTTTTAGAACTGGCTTAGTTATACTGCTTTTATTGAAGAAATTATTGATTCACTGTGTTGAATTCCAAAGAAGCAAAATGTGTGAAGTGCAAAAGAACTGTAAGTTCACTTAAAGCAAAATTGCTTAATGAAACAGTAGAAACTGCCACACCAAAAGCTCATGAGGTCAGGAATGTGCAGCTATGAGAAATATTTATGTACAATACAAAATCGGTCTTACCTATGAGAATTGTTGTGATGCAAATGCTGCTGGAGTACTTGCAGGTGGAGCGATATATGGAAACTTGACTTTTTCCAAGAGTAATTTAGCAAGCATATCACATATGGACAGTGTGCAAAAGCTCTGGCGCCAAAATTCTTCATTGCCCGCTACGTATGTTTTGTGAAAGTGCAGATGAATGAGAGCAAAAACGGTCAAACCCAAAGATCAAAGTTCTTAATGACAGCTTTTTGCAAGCTGTTAAAGTGAATACCTCTTTCTACAAAATTCAGTGTACATATGTTGCTGTTGCTGGTCACAAAATTGCTCAGCACAAGATTTTTGTGCACACTGGTCATTATAAATTAGAGGGAACATTGTTCTCTGCCCAGAAATGGATCAAGGCATTTAGCTTCTGCTGGCATCATTGATCAATGCACCACCTAGTGGACATACAAGAGACTGCAGACCCTGGAAACTGGAGCAACACGAGGCTGATGTATACTTCTGCGTAGGCTCTATGCCATAGCCTACGCAAGTGGCCTACGCCGTTGTGAGCATTTATACTTGTGCACTGGTGTGTCTGCGTAGCTCTGTAATTCACCACCAAAACGCTAGTTGGCGGTGGGGTTTCTATGGCACTGCGTTGCGTTTCTTTGCGTATTTCAAACAATGGCGACTGATACTGAGCGTATCATGTTGGAGTTGGAACTAATAAATGAACAAGATTTGGTCCATTTTCCAACTTACGTTCTTCTCTCTTAATTCGAAAATGGCGGAAAAGCAGCAGCAACCAGAAATGCGTAGGAGGAAATGTGATGGTACAAGTGGACCAATCACATTTGTTGTGGTCTGCGCCGCCGCGACATGTAGTTACAATTTTGAGGAGGTGCGCGTCAGGCTACGGCGTAGGGTACGCGGCTATGCCATACCTGCAGCATAGATTCGACACAGAAGTATAAATTGGCCTTTAGATTGCTGGAGAAAGTCAGCAGGTCAGGCAGCATCTACACAGATGGACCTTCCAAGAAGATGTCAGCACACACAATCGCAGAGGCCTCTCTGGATCCAACCAAAGGTGTAATTGCTCATCCTTTGTCTTTTTTTCAATTGCAATACACTGCAGGATATTGAGAACATCAAGAACTGCAGGGCTAACCCATCAGCAACTTGTTCAACAGCGATGGAGCTGGACTTGTTGCATACCGCTGTGTTATCTTCTGTACTTACAGTCCAACAAATAGTGCAGATGATTGCCTTGGACATTGTTACTGTGATCGTAGGACTCTTGTTGGACATTGGTAATGTAGAATACTGCAAGTCCAGTTCACTGGTTTATTGGTGAGACCAACAGTGGGGGAGCTGCGTTGCCTCGGTTGTGCATGGACCAGGCATTCATACCTGTTGCAGCTGCCCAGGCGAGGAGATGCCAGAGGCAGTGTGGGAGAGAGCTGCTAGAATCTGGACTGGGTTGGGGACTGGCCCCTTTTGTCAGTGCTGCTCCACGGTCACTCACTGCTGTCCTCCAGTGTTTGCTCAGTGCTGCCCCCAGTGTTCGCTTGGCATAAGGCAAACTGGACCAGGACCATGTGCCATTAATCCACAGGCCATGCCACTCAAGGACTTGGGCTACAAATTTTTTTGTGACTGTATGTTTTCCAGCTACCAGAACTATATATGCCAAGTGCTGTTGGCTCTGGAGAAACATTGTTACATTTGGCTGTATTCATGTGTACGGATGAACGAGAACTACATTAAAATTTGAACTTGAACTTGAAACAGTTGACATTTCAGGCTGATGCCCATCATCTAGATGGTACCACCTAATACACTGAATGAGTAGGGAAGGTCCTTTCCAGGCAGGAACGGAGGGAGTATGGCACTGATAAAGCAAGAGGTCAGGAAATATTCAGCAGATGGCAGTGTTCACCATGCCCGCTTGTCCTGCCCCCAGTTTTGAGGAAGCAGCCAGACTCTGAAACAGCTCCGGTTCCAAATTACCTGACTTTTAAGAATAAATGCTCTTATAACTTGAAATTTAATATCAAGAAACTGGGTACTAATCATCCTTTCTGATTCTGGGTGGGGGGGGGGGCAGAAAAATGCAAAAAAAAGAGAAACATTTTACCTTCATGTCCTTTTAACGTTGAAATGGTACTGCAAGAATTCTGTTCGAGCTTCAATAATGTGATCTGTCCAGAGGCATCACCAACAAATGCATAGCTGGTTTCCATATCATATCTTAATAAATTGGTAGTCAAAAAAAAAATCAGATGAAAATAAGTAGTTTTCTCCAGCCAGCCCCACTAGCTTACATGGTTAAATTATGATTTTCAGAGAGCAATTAAAAGTGGCCAGTGTGTAAAGTGACTGCTGAATTTACTGCATTTTGTACCAATGTCAAAAGGTGCATTTACATTAAAGTGTGTTTTAAAAACAAAATACCGATGTTTACGACAATGATGCACAGAAACAGGTAGCCTTCCCTTGATACTAACTTAGCAGACAGCAGATAACACATAGCCCAGTTCTCATTTTCAAAAGATGAAAATAAATCAAATTACTTTCAGAAACAGTTTGACTATAAATTCTCACCTAACTAAAATTGTTTTTAAGTAGTATGACGGGAGTAGAGTTTCTCCCCTTCTCTGCAGTATTGTGGGTCTAAAGTATTTGGCTTGGAACCCAAATCCATACCAGATCCTACTGGATCAACAAGCATTACTGAAGGCAACAGCAAATCCTCATCAGATGGGGAAGTGGCTGCCTTGTCAGCAGTTTTTGACCATCTCTTGACCTTCCCTGAATGAGGTGGCCTGTATGCCATTTCAGAAAGCAGTTAAAGGCTCCTCCTCTGCATTGTGGTTCAGAGGTCATGTACAGGGCAGTGAAAGAAAATTTGAGGAAATCATTAAACCAGGTGTTTTCGTGGTTGTATTGTGGTTTTGAGGTCCCTGCTGTAGTCACTAGCTACATAGCAAACACGAGGAAATCTGCAGATGCTGGAAATTCAAACAACACACACAAAATGCTGGTCCTGACGAAGGGTCTCGGCCTGAAACGTCGACATTGCTTCTCCCTACAGATGCTGCCTGGCCTGCTGTGTTCCACCAGCATTTTGTGTGTGTTGTCACTAGCTACATAAGTAGCTTTCCTTAAATATCCAAATTGGAACTCCCCACTTGCCTTGTTGAGGTCCAGAATCAAATTTCTAATGAGTACCCAAGTTTCGAGACATTAGTCCAGCAGTCGAACCACTATTCCATTGAACCCAGTTAACTGTTAATCAGTTTACGTGGGAATGGATACCTTCTCCCTTTCTGGAATCACCAGTTGGTGATTTTTTTTATTTTTAAAAAGGACAATTAGTTATTCTGGTTAGACTCCTGTGGGAAATCTGATTTGACTTTCAGAAATACAGATAATGCACACACGATTAGAAAAACATTCTCAGGTTCTCGGTGTCTAACAGAAATAAGTGTGCCGAAGGCCAAGGCTCTGAAATGGTTCAAAAGGTGGTCTGGGTAACTCTTCTGAAAACATTTTTCAAGATCTCCTATCAGATTAGCAAAAGGAAAGGAACCAACATACTCTGGGCCAAGGCATGGTTTGAAAGGTCATTTTTTTCCTTATAGCTCAAAGGCTCACAGTAGGAAGTAACAAAAGATCTATTTATTATTCTGTGTGAAACCTTTAAAAAATACAGTTAAACGCTAATTATTTGCTGAAATACTATCATTTCCAAAGTGTCATAAAAGTGAACAATCAAAAACAGATTACTTGTCATTCTGAAGGTATTAGCTCTTTAGATTTCTGCTGCTTCAGTTATTGTGGTCTGGATTGTAAATTATGGCATGTCATTTAAAATGATGAACCAGAGGGATACACAAAGCATTGGTTAAATTGTTGGGATAAAAAAATGCACGTTCCTGGGGTGTAACTACTGTTGCTTCTCTTACTTTATTCCCACCACTCAAGGGACCGTTAGTTTCCCAGGGGTTCCCAACCTGTGTTCCATGAACCCCTTAGTTAATGGTAAGGCTCGAAGGGATAAAGAAGGGTTGGGAACCTCTGCAGTAACCCATCTTGATATCAAGTAATGCATTCTCAGACAAAATGTTAAGGATACTGTAAACATGAAGCCCAAGCACTAAAGCAGTGTCTTCCCTGCAGACATCCACTTCTGGTACACATCCAGCTGAGGTATTTGTCGTGCCCCGTGCTTATAACCCATTCACTCTCTGGAGAAAATATGATTGCGGAAACACGATGTTGATGTGCTGGAAGGGCAGAGGAGAGGGAAAAAAAAAACACATTAACATTTTACTAATTAGAAAGCCAATTAAAACACTGAGGGCATGTTGAAAATCTCTCAAACCAAATACCCAAATGCAGCTTTGCTAAACCGAGGGCAAATTTTTAACTCATGGAATCAAATTTAGCAGTCAATTATGTCGAGTGCAAGGATGAACTTTCCTCCACTTGTGGCAATGAAAACAATCTGTCAGAATTACAAAGTATCCCCTTCAACTCAAAGGGAGAGTGCTTTCTGAACATTATAAACTAAAGAGCTTCCATTTCATTTAATCTTTCAAAAATTCAGACCTTCCCAATGTGGTTTAGTGCAAGCATAACTATCTTGATGATTAGTCATCTGAATCATACAATATGCTAACATTATATTTCTGATTTTGGAGAAAATTGATGCTTAGGACTGAGAGAGTTCTGCTGGCCCAACCCTTCGACATTAAACTTCACTCTAGACAGTGTTCTCAAGTGCTTTGGTGGGGGTGTGGGGTGGTGGTCAGGAAGACTCAGCAAACAACAGATAAGCTGAACTGATCCTTATTATTGTAAAAAATCGCATTATTGTAAAATATTACAATTACAAAAGAATAGATTAAAACCAGAAATATTAAGGCATAATGGGTCAGTCAGCTTATAGAAAATATTAGAACGTAAAAATCTACAGCACATTACAGGCCCACAATGTTGTGCCGACTATGACCTACTCTAGAAACTGCCTAGAAATTCCAAACTGCATAAACTTCTATTGTTCTGAGTTCCATGTACCTGTCTAAGAGTCTCTTAAAAGACCCTATTGTATCTGTCCCTATCACTGTCGCTGGCAGTGCATTCCACGCTCTCACCACTCTCTGTGTAAAAATCTTACCTCTGTCATTCCCCTTGTACCTGCTTCCAAGCACCTTAAAACTTTGCCCCCTCGTGTTAGCCATTTCAGCCCTAGGAAAAAGCCTCTGACTATCCACAAGATCAATGCTACTCATCATCTCATACGCCTCTAACAGGTCACCTCTCATCCTCCGTCACTCCAAAGAGAAAAGGCCTAGTTCACTCAACCTATAAGGCATGCTCCCCAATCCAGGCAACATCCTTGTAAATCTCCTCTGCACCCTTTCTATTGTTTCCACATCCTTCCTATAGTGAGGCGACCAGAATGGAGCACAGTACTCCAAGTGGGGTCTGACCAGGGTCCTATATAGCTGTAACATTACCTCTCGGCTGTTAAACTCAATCCCACGGTTGATGAAGGCCAGTGCACCATATGCTTTCTTAACCACAGAGTCAACCTGCGCAGCAGCTTTGAGTATCCTATGGACTCGGACCCCAAGATCCCTCTGATCCTTCACACTGCCAAGTCTTACCATTAATACTATATTCTGCCATCATATTTGACCTACCAAAATGAACCACCTCACACTTATCTGGGTTGAACTCCATCTGCCACTTCTCAGCCCAGTTTTGCATCCTATCAATGTCCTGCTATAACTTCTGACAGCACTCCACACTATCCACAACACCCCAAACCTTTGTGTCATCAGCAAATTTACTAACCCATCACTCCACTTCCTCATCCAGGTCATTTACAAAAATCACGAAGCGTAGGGGTCCCAGAACAGATCTCTGAGGCACACCACTGGTCACCGACCTCCATGCGGAATATGACTCGTCTACAACTACTCTTTGCCTTCTGTGGGCAAGCCAGTTCTGGACCCACAAAGCAATTTCCCCTTGGATCCCCTGCCTCCTTAATTTCTCAATAAGCCTTTCATGGGGTACTTTATCAAAAGCCTTGCTGAAATCCAGATATACTACATCTACTGCTCTTTCTTCATCAATGTGTTCAGTCACATCCTCAAAAAATTCAATCAGGCTCATAAAGCACGACCTGCCTTTGACAAAGCCATGCTGACTATTCCAAATCATACTATGCCTCTCCAAATGTTCATAAATCCTGCCTCTCAGGATCTTCTCCATCAACTTACCAACCACTGAAGTAAGACTCACAGGTCTATAATTTCCTGGGCTATCTTTACTCCCTTTCTTGAATAAGGGAACAACATCCGCAACCCTCCAATCCTCCAGAACCTCTTCTGTCTCCATTGATGATGCAAAAATCATCACCAGAAGCTCAACAATCTCCTCCCTCGCCTTCCACAGTAGCCTGGGGTACATCTCATCCAGTCCTGGTGACCTATCCAACTTGATGCTTTCCAGCACATCCTCTTCCTTAATATCTACATGCTCAAGCTTTTCAGTCCACTGTAAGTCATCCCTAAAAGTGCCAAGATCCTTTTCCGTAGTGAATACTGAAGCAAAGTATTCATTAAGTACATCTGCTATCTCCGTCAGTTGCATAAACACATTTTCTATTGTCATACTTGATTGATCCTATTCTCTCATGTCTTATCCTGTTGCTCTTCACATACTTGTAGAATACCTTGGGGTTTTCCTTAATGCTGTCCGCTAAGGCCTTCTTATGGCCCCTTCTGGCTCTCCTAATTTCATTCTTAAGCTCCTTTCTGCTAGCCTTATAATCTTCTAGATCTCTACCACTACCTAGTTTTTTTAAACTTTCCATAAGCTCATCTTCTTGACTAGATTTACAACAGCCTTTGTACACCACCGATCCTGTACCTTACCATCCTTTCCCTGTCTCATTGGAAAGTACCTATGCAGAACTCCATGCAAATACCCCTGAATATTTGCCACTTTTCTTCTGTACTTTTCCCCGAGAACACCTCTTTTCAATTTATGCTTCCAAGTTCCTACCTGATAGCCTCATAATTTCCCCTTACTGCAATTAAACACTTTCCCAACTTGTCTGTTCCTATCTCTCTCCAATGCTATGGTAAAGGAGATAGAATTATGATCACTATCTCAAAATTGCTCTCCAACTGAGAGATCTGACACATGACCAGGTTAATTTCCCAATACCAGATCAAGTACAGCCTCTCCTCTTGTAGACTTTTCTACATACTGTGTCAAGAAACCTTCCTGAACACACCTATCTGTTATTTGTTAAGCGGGGTGCCGTGCACAATCCTAATCTGATGAAAAACATGTGGGAGCACGAAGGAACATCTGTAAATCTCCAGGAAGGCCTTCTTCGTTGCTGCTGTTGTGAGGTCCAGGTCTCTGCTGAGAAGAACAGGCCCCCAGTCCTCGGGGTCGCGTTGCCGGTGGCGAGGGCTTCGTAGTGCGCTCGGCAGAGCATGGTGCTCAGAGAGGCTGTGCCGGAGGGGTGGTCAGAGGCTCGGAGGTTCAATGGACTCGGAGTCCGCTGTGGTTGGAGTGCTTTCACTGTGTGCTGCGTCTGCGAGGCCGAGTCCAGCGCACTGTGGAAGTCCATAGCGGGGGTATTCCTTTCTGCCGCCGGCGTGGGATGACGAGTCTATCAGGACCCTGAGGACTTGTGGAAACTGTGTGTGGTGGTTTCTTTAGAACTTATAGTTTTTTTTAAACATCTTTGGACTATTTTTACTGTGCCCATGGTCTGTTTTTTTTAAATCAACTATGGTATTGTCTACACTGTTGTAACTACATGTTAACTATAACTATATGTAACTATGTGGTTTTGTGTAGGTCTTGTAGCTTTAGTTTTTGGTTTGTTGGGTGGTAGAGTTGATCTCCTGATTTGGTGTGTCTGGGTAGTCTTGTTTTGTCTGGTGGATTCGGAGCTCCTTTCTGGGGAATGCGCTAAGATGGTAGCGCAATATTAATATGCAGCAGCCTCTCCGGACTCTGGATTGGGGATTGCCAAATGTTATGTGGATTTTCTGGTGTAGTCTGTTTTGTCGTGTGCTTTTGTGATATCATTCTGGAGAACGTTGTCTAATTTTTAAACTGTATTGCATTTGTGGTTTCTAAATGAAAATAAACTGAAACTGAACTCAACTGAACTGAACTAACAAACTCCACACCATCTAAACCCCTCACTCTAGGGAGATGCCAATCGATATTTGGGAAATTAAAATCTCCCACCACAACAATCTTGTTATTATTACACCTTTCCAGAATCTGTCTCCCAATCTGCTCCTCGATGTCCCTGTTACTATTGTGTGGTCTATAAAAAACACCCAGTAGAGTTATTGACCCCTTCCTGTTTCTAACTTCTACCCACAGAGACTCTGTAGACAATCCCTCCATGACTTCTTCATTTTCTGCAGCTGTGACACTATCTCTGATCAGCAGTGCCACACCCCCACCTCTTTTGCCTCCCTCCCTGTCCTTTCTGAAACATCTAAAGCCTGGCACTCCAAGTAACCAGTCCTGCCCCTGAACCATCCAAGTCTCTGTAATGTCCACAACATCATAGCTCCAAGTGCAGATCCACTCTCTAAGCTCATCCACTCTGTTCATTTTACTCCTTGCATTAAAATAGACACATCTCAAGCCATCAGTCTGAGCGCGTTCCTTCTCTATCACCTGCCTATCCTCCCTTTTGCACTGTCTCCAAGCTTTCTCTATTTGTGAGCCAGCGGCCTCTTCCTCGGTCTCTTCAGTTCGGTTCCCACTCCCCCCCCCCCCCAGCGGGTCAATTTTAAACTCTCCCCAATAGCCTTTGCAAACCTCCCCACCAGGATGTTGGTCCCCCTGGGATTCAAGTGCAACCCATCCTTTTTGTACAGGTCACACCTGCATCAAAAGAGGTGCCAATGATCCAGAAATTTGAATCCTTGCCCTCTGATCTCGCTGATCCTCCACACTGCCAAGAGACTTACCAAAATTTTATGGAAGATCATGAGATATAAGATCAGAATTAGGTCATTTGAGCCATCGAGTCTGCTCCACCATTTCATCATGTCTGATCCAATTTTCCTCTCAGATTCAATTTCCCACCTTCTTCCCATATCCCTTCATGCCCTGACCAATCAAAATAAACAGTAGGCATTTAAGAGTCATAGAGCACTACAGTACAGATACAGGCCCCTTGGCCCATCTAATCTATGCTATAATTCTGCCTAATCCCATTTACCGGCACCTGGACCATAGCTCCCCATACTTCTCCAAACACTGATCATTGATTAAATGTTTGGCTTCAGGAGAAGAAACAACTTGTGTGTGAACACATCAAGCAAATCACAACTTTGCAGGTAAATTCAAACTCTTCTATGGATGGTCACTATGAGTCACTCTCCCCTGCGTTCTGAGCAGTCATAAAGTCCTTTCCGAGTCATCATCACCTCCATTCTGAAATCATGACATTTTTATGTTAACTTGCGCTTTAGTCTTCAATTTGGTAAAAAAGAAACAAATCGTAGTTTGTTTCATGGCAAACAAAGCCATATGCATTGTGAACAAGTCTTGAAGGGAGATGCATACTTGCCTAGTAGAATCTTTCCCTGAGGGTTGGGGGAAATCAAGAATCAGAGAGCGTAGGTTTATACAGCGAGGGGAGGAATTTAATTGTAACCCGAGGGGCAAATTTGGAATGTTGGTTGGTGTGGACCAGTTGGGCCGAGAGGCCTGTTTTCTATGCTCTATGACTCTAAACAACCTGTTCTTTATTCTCAAACTGTACCCTCAGTCAGGGAAAATATCCATCTAGACTGTCGGACCCCTAAAAATTTTATAAAATTCAATGAAATTGCCTCTCATTCTTCTAATCTCTGGAAAATATAGTGTCATTTTTTCCCCAAACTCTCTCTCTCTCTCTCATTATCCCTGGAAACATCATAGATTCTTTGCACTCCCTCTGGAGACAAAAACATCCTTTCTTGAGTAAAGAGTCCAACGCCATAGACAATGTTCCAGATGCAGTCTCACCAAGGTACTATACATTTGCAGCACGACGTTCTGCTCCAAACAATCAAGAAAGGGCAAAAGGCAGCAACTACGATGCAAAGCAAAAAAAAAAAGAAGGCATGCAAGCTAAGACCCGGAAACATTACACAGTCAGCTGTGAATTGTTCATTTTGAGTATTTCTATTAGGCACCATGCTAAAGCTAAATGTGCTGCATCCACAGATAGATGTACTCAAGTTACAGAAGGGTAACTGAACACTATTATGTCATCAAGCTTAAAGCCAGGG
Source organism: Hemitrygon akajei (assembly GCF_048418815.1). Lineage (NCBI taxonomy): Eukaryota > Metazoa > Chordata > Chondrichthyes > Myliobatiformes > Dasyatidae > Hemitrygon > Hemitrygon akajei. The sequence goes on from NC_133126.1 coordinate 141,730,766, forward strand.
GCTGTGGTGCTCATTTATAAAAAATGAGTACTAGGCAGAAGCATTAATATGAGTGCAGGTTAACTATCACAAAGCACTGTATACTAATTACTCCAGCAATATATAGCTAGACATTTGATACAAAAAGCAATTTATCTTGTGTGCTTCCTGTTTCCTTTCCTCAAAACAATCTAGGTTTTTCAAAGAGAATACTTCAATAGTGCAAATAATGAAATTTGAGATTTTCATTCACTGATCCCAGGCAAAGCAGACTAGGAAATGCTGGTCAGCATCATATATAAAATAAGTTCAAACATGAATAGATATTGACTGCTAAGAGCAAGAGAAAAATCAGACTGGTCACTCCAAAAGAAATCTCGAAGTATCTTTTAGTCATAGCAGGCAAAGTACTTATTCAAAAGTTCTAACCAACAGACCTCAGATAGTCAGGATGCACAACAGCTCCTCCTTCCCCATCATCCTCAACACAGACGTCTCCCAGGGCTGTGTGCTGAGCCCATGGCCGTGCACTCTACTCACACATGACTGCATGGCCAAACATCCCAGCAATCTCAGTGTTAAGTTCGCCGAAGACAAGGCAGAGGTGGGGGTCATCATCATCGATGATGAGACGCCCACAGAGAGGAGCTGGAGCTCGAGGCCTGATGCCAGGAAAATAACCTCCTCCTCAATGTCAACAAGCAAAGGGGATGGTTATCGACTTGAGGAAAACTCACTCTTAACATTGACAGTACAGCAGTGGAAACTGCGAGCTGTTTCAAACTCCTGGGATCACATCTCGCATAGCCTCTCATGGTCCCAGAACACTCTCTCCATAGACCAGGGCCACCAGATTCAAAACCAAGACATCATGATGACAAATTCCTCCACCCTTTTTAGTAGATTCTTTAAGTTTTCTTAAAGCCCACTACATCCCCCACCATCACTATCATTTCCTTTCAGAGTCACCTTACGTACAGACACTCCTGCACCTAGCATCATTTTATGTACATGCAATCAGCACATGTATATACACTAATTTTGTGCATTTATACTTATTGCGTTCTTTATGCCTAGTGTTTTCTATGCTGCATCGGATCCAAAGTAATAATCATTTTATTCTCCATTACACTGACAAATGACAATAAACAATTTTGGAATTAATGTTTTATACATATTTTAATTTCCAAATAAATCAGTGATCATAGTTTAAGTTCCCTCTGCCAAAACCATCAACCTTTAAAAATTTTGTAAACAAAAACACTCTTGAAACGCAAATGTGAAAATGCTAGAAAAACTCAAGAGTTAAACTTTTCAGGTTACTGGTTCACGAGTACCAGTAAAATTCAAAACACAAAGCATGTTTCAAATTGCAGAGAATGGGACAGGTTGGAGAAATTTCTCTTGTAGAGTTTCTTGTGGCGTTGGAATGATACAATTCATGGTGTGTATTGAAGCAGTGGTATTGGCAACTGAACTCATCTCACTCCTATCCTCTCTGCATCTAGTCCTTCACAAACTTCAATGAATTAGTTCTCATTCTTCTAAATTCTAGAAAATATATTCTGAGTCTTCTCCAACACTCTTCCCAGGAAACAGGTGAATCTTTGCTGGGGGGCAGGCGGATTAAAGGCGGCAAATAAAAACATGGATAGAGGAAAAAGTTGCTGAATTGCAAGAGAAAGAAAAGCATTACAAATGCTAGAAGTTCAAAATAAGAAATTAATGTTGGCAATATGCAGCAGGTTAGACAACACATGTGGAGAAAGAGAAAGAATTAACGCAGCTTAATGGTTTTCATCAGTCTTGAAATCCTGGTGATCCCTTTGTTTTCTACTCCCCTCCTCCTCTTCAAAAGGTTCAACTTTTAATATTTCCAATGAAAAGCCTCAGCTTGAATTATTAACCTTTCCACCCCTGCCCCACTACCAACGCATGTTGTCAGATATCAGCATTTCTAGCATCTTGTTTATACTTTAACCTTTAATTGCAATTTTATGTTTGTCTTAGAGAAGCCACTGTTCTGAAGGTTACTGAATGTTGCCTTTCAATAAAGTTTTATTATTTCAAGATATTGTTTTATTATTTCTAAGATATAACCAAGAGGCTATAATTTAAAACATTATCATTTATCTCAAAAAGATATTGTGTGTCAACATGTAAAACACCCCGCAGGTATAATCAGCATAAGGGCACACTGAATTCGTACCTCCCTTACCATGCCTGCAGATCAATCTAGTTAAAATATAGAGCAATTTGAAAGGTACATATGGACTTATTCTATATTATTCTACATGCCACTAGTTTAATAATAGTCATTAAAGTCAGCCCAATGCAGATTACAATGAGAAACAGATGCTTGCTTCTCTAATAAACTGTAGCTCTAAAGTAACAGGCTCAAATGCATATTTAGTCAGCCTGTAGTGAAACAGTGAACCAGAGATTTTAAAATCTGAAATCGGAATTTCAATTATTGTCACAAAATCAATTCAGATTTAAAACCATTCCACTAAAAAAACAATCATATCTCAAACCTCCCCACTGAAAAATCAATGGGTTCAAAACAGAATTAATCAAAGCAAAATCCTTCTTAAGACACAAACAAGAGAAAATCTGTGGATGCTGGAAATCCAAGCAACACACACAAAATGCTAGAGGAACTCAGCAGGCCAGGCAGCATCCATGGAAAAGAGTAAACAATCAACGATTTGAGCCAAGACCCTTCAGCAGGACTGGAGACAAAAAAGATGAGAAATCTGACCAACCAAGGCAAAACCAAAGTTGTTAATTATTTCTTGTAATCATATCCTTCCAACATCATGATTGGGCCAGCTTTTTTTAAAACTCATTTAGGACCTCAGTCACCACCAGTCTGTCAAATAATACAAAGGTCAGATCAGTAGTAAATAGTACCAAGATTTTCCTACACCAAATATTCATAAGCTATAGTCAAGATTTACCAATAAACTGCCAGCTCAAAAGACATAACATTTGATACTGCTATGTGTCAAATAGTGATGACTGATACGAAATAATTAAGGCAACATACCTGGGTAAGTCTTTACGTAAGTCATTTTATTGAAATCTTCAGCCATGAGGAACTCCTTAAAATATATGTAAATATCTGTAATCAATACTTATTCAATAATTTAGACAAAATGATTACAAAGGTATAATTACCAAAGCCCAAAGGCTATGTAGTGTTGGTAAAAAGAAGGGTAGTACAACATGCCATCTTATTGTTTTCATGCCCACAAATGCCTTGTGAGATTACTGTGAAATGGTGAAATTAACTGCAAAGATATTATACCAGTTTACAGGATATCATTTCTAAACCACCAGTGACTTTATGGGTTCCCATAATAACAACAGGAAGGAGCAACCACACCCAGCAGGGAAAGCATCATGCAGATAGATAACAAGAGCTCTGAAACAACTGTGACTGGAGTTTGAACCTTGCTCCGGTTGACTCAGTTGGGAATTGCCAACATTGATGGTCAGAGGAATAAATTCTAGATTGCATTCTATGAATAATGTACAGCTGTCAGCTAGTGCTATGCAGACGGTACAGTCATAATCCATCTTTGTGGGCTAGATGAAGTTTATTGTTCTTACATACTCGAGTTAGTTATGAGTTCATAACTATATTTTCAAAAAGAGGTCATAATCAATATTTTTAGGTCGGTCTCTCTCATTCACTCATGCACACACACACACACAAACTTGGCAATTGATGTATATCAAAGTCCTTTCTAGAAAATCACTGTCACAGCCCTTAACTAATAATTGCACTGTGGGACCCAGGTAAAGATACCATTTAACCTCAGCAGTCTACACAATATTGGTGGTTCCTTTTGGTCCAATTTGTTAAAAAAATCCTTCAATATCAAAAAGGGGGGGAAAAAGCTGGATTCTTTTAATAAGGTATTGTAGAAGGAAACAACCAAATTGGGCTTTGTCACTGCCATATGGATAGAGATTGGAATTAGTTTGTGAATCCTTTGCAATTACTTGGTATTCTGCATTAATTACACTTAAAATATGGTCTGATCTTCATCTAAGTCACAACAGTAGACAAACACAATCTGCCTAAACTAGTAACACACAAACAATTGGACTTTTCATGTCTTTATTGAACACATTGTTTAACCATTCACAGCCCAGGCTGGAAAAAGTATGTGAACCCTTGTATTTAATAACTCATAGAACCTCCTTTAGTAGCAATAATCTCCACCAAACGGTTTCCTGTAGCTGCTGATCAGCCTTGCATAATGGAGGAGAAATTTTAAACTATTCCTCCATACAAAACTGTTTCAGTTCATCAATACTTCTCAGATAATTGCTTGAACAGCCCTCTTCAGGTCATGCCACAACATGGGCTAAGGTCTGGACTCTGACTTGGCCATTCCAAAACGCAAATGTTCTTCTTTTTAAACCATTCTGTTGTTGATTTACTCTTGTGTTTCGGGTCATTGTCTTATTGCATCAACCAATTTCCAATAAGCTTCAGGGAATGGACCACTACCCCAACATTCACCTGTAAAATATCTTGATAGAATTTTAAATACATCGTTTGCTCACGATTGCAAGCTGCCCAGGCCCTGAGGCAGCAATGCAGCCCCAAACCATGATGCTCCTTCCACCTTGCTTCACAGATGCAATGAGATTTTGGTGTTGGTGTGCAGTGCCCTTGTTCGTCAGAACATTTCTTCCAAAAAGTTCAACTTTGTGTCATCTGCCCACAGAACATTGTCCCAGAAGTGTTGTGGAACATCCAGGTGGTCTTTTGCAAATTTGGGATGTGCAGCAATTTTTTATTTTGGAGAGCAGTGGTTTCCTCCATGGCATCCTTCCATGAACAACTGCAGTTGTACCGGGTATTGTGAGACCACACCTGGAGTACTGCGTGCAGTTCTGGTGTCCATATTTAAGAAAGGACATACTGGCTCTCGAGGCAGTGCAGAGAAGGTTCACTAGGTTAATTCCGGGGATGGGTGGGTTGATGTATGATGAGAGGTTGAGTAGATTGGGACTCTACTGATTGGAGTTCGAAAGAATGAGAGGCGATCTTATTGAAACATATAAGACTGTGAAGTGGCTTGATCGGGTGGATGCGGGTCGAATGTTCACAATGATGGGTGAAACTAGGACTAGGGGCATAATCTTAAAATAAGGGGATGCCGTTCCAGGACTGAGATTTCTTCACTCAGAGGGTAGTGGGGCTGTGGAACTTACTGCCCCAGAGAGCTGTGGAAGCTACTACACTCAATAAATTCAAAACGGAGATAGACATTTTCCTGGATAAAAATGGCATTAGGGGATACGGTGAGCGAGCAGGTAAGTGGACATGAGGCTAGGTTTAGATCAGCCATGTGATCTCCTGGACCAGTTTTCGATAGCACTGGATGGGTCGGAGAGGAATTTTCCAGATTTTTTCTCCTCAATTGGCAATTCGTTTTTTTTCCCCGGGTGATCACATGGGTTTGGGCGGGATGAATGATAAAATAAAATGGGCGGCATGGTACCCTGTTGGTTGGCACTGTTGCCTTGTGGGATTCGGTGAAAACTAGAGTTAAGATTGGATCAGCCATGATCTTGTTGAATGGCGGAGCAGGCTTGAGGGGCCGATTGGCCTACTCCTGCTCCTATCTCTTATGTTAACACCATTGTTGATCAGTGTTTTTCTTATTGTGGACACATGAACAGAGACTTCAGCAAGTTCTAGAAATTTCTGCAGGTCTTTTGCTGTTACCCTTGGGTTCTTTTTCACCTCTTTCAGCATTGCACATTGTACTCTTGGTGTAAACTTTGCAGGACTTCCACTCCTAGAGAGAGTAGCAATTAGTTAGTTAGTTAATTAGTTAATTAGTTGTATGTAATTAGTTTTGCTACATCAAGTGTACACATCAAGTGTATGGGACATTGGAAAAAAAAAGTTGAATTTCCCCATGGGGATGAATAAAGTATCTATCTATCTAACAGGTCTGAATTTCTTCTATTTGTAGACACTTTCTCCAACTGTGGACTGATGAACTCTCAGGTCTTTGGAGATGCTTTTGTTGTCTTTTCCAGATTCATGCATCTTTACAATTCTTCCTCTAAGGACCTCTGAAAATTGTTTTAATCGAGGCATGGTGCACATAAACAGATCTTTCTTGAGAAGAGCAGGCTCTGTCAGTAACCTGACTGTGTGTCTTTCTTGCATAGGGAGGGCACCTCTACAACCCACACCTCCAATCTCATCTCATTGATTGGAACACCTGACTCAATATAACTTTTGTAAGAGGCATTACCCCAGAGGTTCACATACTTTTTTTGAACCTGGACTGTGATTGTTTTAATGGTGTACTCAGTATTGATTAGAGAAAAAGTACAATTGTTCGTGTGTTATTAGTTTAAGCAGATTGTGTTTGTCCATTACTGTGACTTAGATGAAGATCAGAGCACATTTTATGAATAATTAGTACAAAAAAATTTGTTTAGTACCATCCCACAGAATGCTGATTAGTTACCACACAATTACTCTGAGAGTCTGAGTATTCACAATATCATACCTCAATGAGCTTTAACAAAACAACATCTATCATGGAATCAGAGTATAAAAACAGGACCTTCGGCCTGCCTACTGGGACCACACCTACTATTAAATACCTACGTACACACTAATTCCACTTTATTCTCCCTGCAGTCCTCTCAACTCCTTCAAGATGTAACCTTTCAGCTACACACTAGGGTCAATTGGCAACAGCCTAATTACATTTTGAAACTTTAAGATTTGGGAGGATTCTGGAGGACTGAACGAAAATGCCTGTAGTCATAGGAAGAATATGCAAAATCCACACTCACAGCACCAAAGATCAGGAGCGAACCTAGATCACAGGGGCAGAAAGGCTGCACTGGAAACTTGCGAAGCTCTGCTCAACTCTCTGCCAGGAATGACTGCCCTCCCTCCAATGGTACTCCCACAGAATGAATCATCCATGGCATGCTCCAAGAAGTGAGGGCTGGAGGAAATGGCCTGCCACTCAGCTTTACCTAAGGCTGCATCCTTTTTAGTGTGGGTGATTGCTGAGAACCACCAGCAGCCTCTCCACATATTGACAATTTACCTGGGTGCAATGGAAGCTGCAATCTCCACCCATCCCTCCTTGTTTGGCTGCATTTCTTTTCCCAACCAGAGGTAATGAGCTCAATAGCCAAAGACCAGTCTGTATACAAATACACTGACTCCTTTAAGGCTTTGGTTCCATTGGTGCTCTTTCCAGGGTATGTATTCTGAGCACTAACCAGGTACTAGAGTCCTTATTATTCAGCACAGAAAACAAGAACAGGCAGATCATGTCAGAACTGAGTACTTTACTCAAGTTAGGCCACAGCTGAAAGACTGGGTACAGCTCAGTTCACACCACAGGAAAGACTTAACAGCACCAGAGAGAGATTTAGGAGAGAATGTTGCCAAGACTGTAGCAGCTTAATCCTATTTTCCAGAATCAGCTTTAATCAAGTGTCTGAAACCAGGAGTTCCAGAAAGAATAATTAGGAAGGACTAATCTTTTTTTTTTAGAAAATAGGTCAATAACCAGGGGAGGCAGTGATGCTTTTAAGAGCTCTGCTACGTCACAGCCTCAGCATCCCTGGTTCAATCCTGAACTCAGCTGCAGCTCATGCTCTTCCTGTAATAACATGGGTCTCTTCTCATATCAGAATGATATGTAGGCTGATTATTTAAGTCCCAACTGTAAACTAATGTACAAGTAAGTTGCAGTATCTGTAGAGAGTGGGTGGCATTGTGGGAAAAATAAAAGGCGATCGCTATAAATGGTTACATGATGGTAGGCATGGACTTGGTGGGCTTGTGGCCTATTTCCACGGAGTATGACTCTGATTCACTAAAATACAGATTTTTAAAAAACAGAATGAATTGGGGGAAGAAATATAAAATCATCCAAAGATCTTTGCCCCAGAGAGAAGTGGGGTTCTTGAACTTACCACTTAAAAGAGCAACAGAGACAAAAGCAATCAAAATCCTGAGCGAGCACTTGAAATGATGGAATATAAAAGGCTAAGTTGGAAAGCCAAAGCAGCCAACATTGTCCATAGTTTTGGCTAGTATGGACACTATAGGGAGAATTACCCCTTTCTGTGCTGTCATTTTCTATGACTGACACCCTTCATGAATTCACTGTGCAACCCATTCATTTGGAAATCCTAATGGTTTAGGATAGAAGCTGAATGTTACACAAGGTGCAGCAGCAAAACAGCTTAGCATGCAAAGATCTTGGGGCAAATGCCAAATCTGCCATGCCCTGGTGAGTTCAGGAAGTGGTGAATAATAATTGGAATTCGAAGCAGTTCATCCTTCTGGAGAAAATGACTTCATGTCACATTCTTTGAGGCTAACAGCGAGTATAAGTGGAGCATTAATAAAATCTTCCAAAACAGTTAATCACCAACAACAGCAAAAAAAATTGTAGAATGAGGAGGGGGTGTGGAGGGAGCAGGAAGCCATAAATACCCAAGTGAAACAACATTTGAATGTACACATTTAGGACTTAGCAAAGATACAAAAGAATGAAAGTAAACAGACTTTACATCTAACACTGAACATAGATCAGTTTTATTCTTGCTATGGCGATTAAAAAAAACTTAATCTATTTTAATCTTAACCAGTATGCCCAGAAGAGAAATAGAACATAATGCAGGCAGGCAAACATACCACAATTGCTCCATTATCTTGTCCAATAAAAATCCGTTTGTTATCGTGGTTGTAGGAAATGGCAGAACAGGGTGCTTTAAAAAAAATGAAATTTAGTTATTAATGTCATCTGATCACATCACAAAAGATTACTCTTTGAAGGAAAATACACAGGAGATTCACAAATTTCTGTAACTGCGAAATTCATACCTGTTAGATTGGTTTCTCCCCTTCAAACAGGGCTACTTCAATATTTTAGCTTTTCCTTTTGTTGATCTAGCCACAAAGATAATCGGTGGCACTAGAATAGTTTCCAGTAATAATCCTAACTCAAACCTTTCAATAACATGCTAATGACACTCTTAGAAGGAACTGAAAATGCAAGAGCTCCTTACATTGATAATGCTGTTAGTGCAGAAGTAGCAGCAGCAGCTTTAGCTCATGTAATATCCCTTAAATCAAAGAACATTGTAAACAAAGAAATAACCCCGTTTATATAAAAAGAACAAAAGTGTTCTTGAGTGGGATCTGTCATGGCCCTGGGACATCCCAAATTCTTCATTGTACAGAAATTACTTACGTTCAAGCCACATAAACAAGTTCAGCAATTTATACACAAGTTCCCACTTTGCTTTATGTTTGTTAGAAAGAGGAACAAGATCAGTTTTGGTGTTTTTCACTCAGTTTGTGATGCACTATTACATGTACTCTGAAAGCCACAATCTGTGATATTACAACACTCCCCATCAATTTGCTTATTGCACCAACAGGTCAACAGAGGACACCATCTCCACGACACTCCACTCTGCCCTGACCCACCTGGACAGCCCCAACTCTTACGTCAGAATGCTGTTCATTGACTTTAGTTTGGCATTCAATACTGTGACCCCCTCAAGCTGATCGCCAAACTTTGCCAGCTTGGTATCAGCTCATCCCTCTGCAACTGGACCTTGGGCTTTCTGACTAACAGACCCCAATCTGTTAAGTTAGACAACCTCTCCTCTCCATTCTCACCCTGAACACCGGTGTGCCTCAAGGCTGTGTGCTGAGCCCTCTTCTGTACTCCCTTTTCACCTATGACTGCGCTCCTATACATGGTTCTAACTCCATAATCAAGTTCACAGATGACACCACGGTGGTTGGCCTGATCAGAGGGGATAACGAGACGGCCTACAGGGACGAGGTCCAGCATCTGGCCATGTGGTGTGGTGACAACAACCTGGCCCTTAACACCCAGAAGACCAAGGAGATCATTGTGGACTTCAGGCATGCTAGGAGCCACACTCACGACCCCATCTACATCAATGGAGCTGTAGTGGTGCGTGTATCACGCTTCAAATTCCTTGGTGTCTACATTTCCAATGATCTCACCTGGTCCCTGAACTCCTCCATCCTGATCAAAAAGGCACAACAGCGCCTTTATTTCCTGTGGAGCATCAAGAAAGCTCACCTCTGTCCCAGGATACTGACGGAGTTTTACCGCTGTACCACTGAGAGCATACTCACCAACTGCATCTCAGTGTGGTATGGCAATTGTCCTGTTTCGGACTGCAAAGCACTCCAGCGGGTGGTGTAAACTACCTAGTGGATTATCGGCACTCAATTGCCCACCACTGAGAGCATCTACCATAAACGCTACCTGGGCAGGGCGAAAAGCATCATCAAAGATGGATCTCACCATAACCATGGACATTTTAACTCTCCTCCCATCCGGTAGGTGCTACAGGAGCCTCCGCTCCCTCACCAGCAGGCACAGGAAGAACTTCTTCCCTGAGGCTGTGACCCTGCTGAACCTCACATCACAGCGCTAAGCAGTATTGCACCCATTTTGGACTGTCTCAGTACTTTTATATTTGTGTGCTGTAGCACTTACTTTTTATTCGCAGTTAATTTGTAACTATTCTTTGCATTTCTGGTTAGATGCTAATTGCATTTCACTTGGCTTTGTATCTGTACTCAGCGCAATGACAATAAAGTTGAATCTAATCTAACCTAATAGTTTGTGGTAATGAAAATCTAAAATACAAGCAGCTCTCAGGTTCTCTTCCCAAGAATCTGAATTTTCTTAAGTCAGAAATGTCTATTTTCCATAGCTATCCATTTTGTATCACTCTGCATACACTTTGATTCTTTTACTTACATTGAAGATTCATCACAATGCTACCCATAATTAAATTAATGGTATAGGTTCTATATCCAGTTGTTAAAAATACCATGAACCATTTTATTAATATTGTAACTATCTTGAAAAAAATTCAGAGAATTTGTGCAAAATCAGATTTCTGGAAGTCATGTCATCTGTAACCTGGGGTGCCCTGTATATAATCAGGAACCAGAGGACTAGTTCAAGCACAGCTGCAGTACAACATGGAACTGCCTCATTAAAGGAAAGATGCTACAGTAACAGAAGAAATTAATGAAATTCATCAACTCTTTCCAAAAGACAGAAGAGCAAAAAAAGTATGCATAAAACTGAGAGGCCTAAATACTGAAACACCTCCCTCCCTCCACTGTGAGGTAAATGATTAGGAAGCATGGACGTAATGCAATTGGCAGAATGATTACAGAACAATTGAGGAAAATTATCTCACCCTAGAGAATACCAAAGGTCTTAAGTGACGGTCCAAAAGCACAGTTGAGTTAGAAGCCTGCAATATATTTACAACATGCTCTTTTTAACACTTGATAGAATAGAAAGGAGTTGTAGATAGGAAAAGCCCCAGGGCTTCTTGTGAGGCTCTGTTGAAGGAGTAGCATGCCAGACTCAGACTCCAAGCTTACCAGTAATAATAATACACGGGCGCAGGAAGGGACAGGAATAATGTCAGAAGAAGATGGGACATAAGTGCAGCACAATGATATAAACAAATTCAGCAGATCAGTGGGGCAGAAAATTGCCATCAAGCTGATCTAAGCAGAGCAACAAAGAAAGAATAAAGCCATTGATTGTGTGGGGATAGGAGACACATGACTGGTAAGTGACTGGGACAGCAACACATTTCAAGAACAACCTACAGATTCTGTGCAGGGCCTGTGACGAGGAGGATCTGTAACCTGAAACATTAACTCTACTTCTCTTTCCAGAGAGGCTGCCAAACTTTTCTTGTTTTTGTTTTGTGTTTCTAGCATCTGCAGTTTCTCGATTGTCATTTTCTAAAAAGTAAAGGGATCAGAGCCAGACCAATCAGGCAGCCTAATAAATGGAAGCTATCAGAAAGCCAAGCTCAATGAGTACAAGAATATAAAAATATTACGGGTGCTGGAAATAAATGGACAAATAACACCATGGAGAAAGAATTTGTTTTAGGTTAATCAGAAACATCATTCATCCAGCACACTTATCTTACAAGATTTTGCTGATAAGTGGCAACTCTTTGCATGTAGCTCTGATGGCAATAATCAAATATTCTTGTTTAGGACTTTTAGAGCTGAAATCCACAGACACAGCCATGGGTACCAGTGGACCAGTTGATCCAGAACTATTCAAGGAGTCCTGGTACGACCTACAGAAGACTATTTTAAGGGCAAAAATACAATTCCCACTGATGGGAGAAACAGAATCGGATGCTCGTCGGCTCTGGTAGAGTTTGTGGGCCATTATTTCCTACAAGGCAAAACCTAACATCTAAGGGAGAGCCAGTGGATGTAGTGTACCTGAACTTCCAGAAAACTTTTGATAAAGTCCCACATAGGAGATTAGTGGGCAAAATTAGGGCACATGTTATTGGGGGCAGAGTACTGACATGGATTGAAAATTAGCTGGCTGACAGGAAACAAAGAGTAGCGATTAATGGGTCCCTTTTGGAATGGCAGGCTGTGACCAGTGGGGTACCGCAAGGTTCGGTGCTGGGACCGCAGCTGTTTACAATATACATTAATGATTTAGATGAAGGGACTAAAGATAACATTAGCAAATTTGCTGATGACACAAAGCTGGGTGGCAGTGTGAAATGTCAGGAGGATGTTATGAGAATGCAAGGTGACTTGGACAGGTTGGGTGAGTGGGCAAATGTATGGCAGATGCAGTTTAATGTGGATAAATGTGAGGTTATCCACTTTGGTGGCAAGAACAGGAAGGCAGATTACTATCTAAATGGAGTCAAGTTAGGAAAAGGGGAAGCACAATGAGATCTAGGTGTTCTTGTACATCAGTCAATGAAAGCAAGCATGCAGGTACAGCACGCAGTGAAGAAAGCTAATGGCATGCTGGCCTTTATAACAAGAGGAATTGAGTATAGGAGTAAAGAGGTCCTTCTGCAGCTGTACAGGGCCCTGGTGAGACCCCACCTGGAGTATTGTGTGCAGTTTTGGTCTCCAAATTTGAGGAAGGACATTCTTGCTATTGAGGGAGTACAGCGTAGGTTCACAAGGTTAATTCCCGGAATGGCAGGACTGTCATATGTTGAAAGATTGGAGTGACTGGGCTTGTATACACTGGAATTTAGAAGGATGAGAGGGGATCTGATTGAAACATATAAGATTATTAAGGGATTGGACACGCTGGAGGCAGGAAGCATGTTCCCGCTGATGGGCGAGTCCAGAACTAGAGCCACAGTTTAAGAATAAGGGGTAGGCCATTTAGAACAGAGATGCAGAAAAACTTTTTCACCCCGAGAGTGGTGGATATGTGGAATGCTCTGCCCCAGAAGGCAGTGGAGGCCAAGTCTCTGGATGCATTCAAGAGAGAGTTAGATAGAGCTCTTATAGATAGCGGGGTCAAGGGATATGAGGGCAGGAACGGGGTACTGATTGTGTATGATCAGCCATGATCACAGTGAATGGCGGTGCTGGCTAGAAGGGCCGAATGGCCTACTCCTGCACCTATTGTCTATTATCAAGAATGGCTGTGATACTTTACTCCTAGATGAACTTAATGCTTTTATGCATGCTTTGAAAGGGAGAAAAAGCTACACTTTGAGAATCCCTGCAGCATCTAGTGATCCTGTGATCTTTGTCTCAGAGGCTGACGGCAGAGCATCTTTCAGGGGCATGAACCCCAGCAAGGTGTCAAGCACTGATGGTGTACCTGGTAGGACATTGAAAATCTGTGCCTACCAACTGGTGGGAATGTTTAATGACATCTTCAATCTCTCACTGTTGCAGTTCGAGGCTCCCATTTGCTTCAAAGGGACAACAATCATACCTGTGCCCAAAAAGAGCAAGGCAAGCTGCCTCAACAACTATCCCTCAATTGCACTCACATCTACGGTGATGAAATGCTTTGAGAGGTTGGTCATGGCCAGAATCAACTCCTACCTAAGAAAGGACCTGAACGCACTACAATTTGCCAATCGCCACAATAGGTCTACAGCAGATGCGATCACTGTCTCTCCAATAGGTTTTGGATCACCTGGACAATAGTAATACCTATGTCAGGCTGCTATTTATTGATAATAGCTAAACATTCAACACAATCATACCCTCAATTCTAATTAATAAGGTCAGAAATCGGGGCCTCTATACCTCTCGCTGCAACTAGATCCTTGACTACCTCACCAGGAGACCACAGTCAGTGCGGATCAGAAATCACAATCAACACTGTCGCAATTCAAGGATGCAAACTCAGCCCACTGCTCTAATTTCTCCACACCCATGACTGTGTGGCTAGGCACAGCTCAGATGCCATCTACGAATTTGAGAATGACACAACTATTGTCCGCAGAATTTCTGATGGTGATGAGCAAATGTACAGGAGTGAGACAGATTAGCTGGTTGAGAGGTGTCACAGCAACAACCTTTCACTCACTGAGAGTTCTCATTGAGAGATCAGCAGTGGAAAAAGTTCCCAGGTATCAACATCTCTGAAGATCTATCCTGGGTCCAATATACTGATGCAATTACAAAGGAGACATGACAGTGGCTATATTTCATTGGGAGTTTAAGGAGATTTGGTACGTCACCAAAGTCTCGCAAATTTCTACAGTTGTACCATGGAGAGCATTCTAACTGGTTACATCAACATCTAGTATGGAGCAGCCACTGCACAGGATTAGAAAAATATGCAGAAAGTCTAAACCTAAGCCATGGACACTAGCCTCCCCAGCACTGAGGACACCTTCAGATGCCTCAAGAAGGTGGCATCCATCATTAAGGACCCCCCATCACCCAGGACATGCCTTCTTCTCATTGCTACCATCAAGGAGGTGGTGCAGGAGCTTGAAAACATACAGTCAACATTTTAAGAACAGCTTCTTCCCTCCACCATCAGATTTCTGAATGGACAATGAACCCATGAAAACAATCTCACTATTTTGTTTCACTCTCTTCTTGCACATGTTAATTTAAAATTTTATATATATTCCTTATTGTAATTTATAGTTATTTTTAAATCATTATGTATTACAATGTACTGCTGCCACAAAACAGCAACTTTCATGTCACATGCCAGTGATATTCAACCTGACTCTCATTTGCCTTCTCCTGCTACAGGTCCTCCTTGGATTATGTCTACTAGTTCTGATTTTCCAAACGTTGGGATGGGCAGCCAGGCAACAAAACAATAGGGAGCTCCAAATCGACTGCGTAGATTGCTTGGGTGGGGGGGGGGGGGGGGGGGGGGGAGGGGAGTTGGGTCATTGTCAAGAGATTGGGCTAAAAGGAAGTCAACAGGCCTAATAACTAAATATTTCAAGTTCACATTTATACTTTATCAGCTGTTCTCCTTACTTGACCATAGATCATGGGTTGTAATGAGGCATCTCCTGAATCCACAATTTCAAATAGTTGATAGTACAATCAGATTTATCACCTCCCTGCCACTGGTGAAACACTTCCTCAGCGGGTCTCATTATGTAATTTGTAAATTTGGTCAGTTGTCACCAGTACACACTAAAACCTGCTTTGTCAAATGATGTTGAGCTTTTACTGCCCATCAGAATGCAGTGTATTCTGTAAAATTCCACCTACGTCATTCATGCTTCTCAATCATCACAACGTGGGGAAAAAGATTATCAAAGAATCATAGACACGGTTGATGCTTCCTTTTTGCATATCAGATTAATGAAGGAGGATCCTTAAAGCAACAACAGAAGCTGATCTGGCATTGCAGTACTTTGTTGCAAAACAAGCTCCTCACATCAACCAAGGAAGGGAGAAGGGTCACACCTGGTAAAAGCTCTATTGAAGGCAATTAGAAAATACACTTTTAAACACTCTTCTCACCTGATACTGTGTGAAAGATGCTTGGCCAGTACTGACCACTGTCTCGTTTCAACCACACACGTATTGTTCTGCAGAAAGTACATGAAAATACTTATAAATAGTGCACGAAAAATTCTTGCAAATATCCCAACTGGAATGGAAGTCTTTCCCCCAATAAAAATGCTCCAACCATAGCAAAATGCAGACACTTTCTCTCCCCCATATGGAAAAAAAACCTACACATTTATATCTATTCAGCAATTTAGTTTTCCTTAATTTCAAATTCATATATTTAGGATCTTGAACAAGGGAAATATTGAATTCCTTTTAAGAAGGGAACTGTATTACTTGCTGTGCAGGATATACCAGGCCTAATATAATTGCAAAAGGAGACTGGCTTTCTGCATCAAACTTAATTAAAACAAATACACTTACATTGAAAAACAGTTCAAGACAGTACAAATATTTCAGAAGTCTCATATAAGTATAGTGAGTGTAAGAGAACATAAACAAAACGAGTCAGAAATACGAGTTAAAATTTCATAAACACAGCATCGCAAGCAGAATGAAGGAAGCATTAATAAAGTCTCCCAGTTGCTGCTACTAGTTAAGATTAAAATTTTTCTTCAGAATAAATTCAACAGTCATATCATGACCGGCATAACTATGTGATTTCCATTAGAACAGTGAAATATTCAAATAAAAAAAAGCACATCTACTTTGTTGGCAAATTAAAACAAAACAATCCTCATTATTAAAAGTCCAGTTTTTGAAGTAAATAGCTAGCAAAGTCAATTTGACTACTAAAATATTTGTTTCAATTTTCTCAGAATATTCCAAAATGAAAAATGTCTATTGTAGGACAGAAAATTTATATGGATAAGGGTGCTTGAAGTGTGTGTGTGTGTGTGTGTGTGTGTGTGTGTGTGTGTGTGTGTGTGTGTGTGTGTGTGTGTGTGTGTGTGTGTGTGTGTGTGTGTGTGTGTGTGTGTGTGTGTGTGTGTGGGGGGGGGGGGCGTGCGAGCGTCACTTTCGTCAACAAAAATGAAAATCAATTCATTTATTACTTGATAGGTCTATTAATTCATTGTATGGTAATTGGTTTATTATTGTCACATGTACCAAGGTTACAATGAAAAACTTGTCATACCTACTGTTTCCACAGACCAAATTGAACCTACAAGTACCAGGGGGTGTACCTGGATGACAGGCTTGAGTGGGCCACCAACACAGAGACTGTGAACTAGAAGGACCAGAGTTGCCTCTACCTCCTGAGGAGAATGAGGATGCAAGCCTCTCCATCACATGTTCTACCAGTCTGCTGTCACCAACCAGTACAATCTTCTATGTGGAGGTGTGCTGGGGCAAAAGGCATCAACATGGGTGATGCCACCAGGCACAATAGGCTGATTAGAAAGGCTGGCTCTATTATAGGAGTCAGACTGGACACACTGGAGGCTGTGGCAGAACAAAGGACCCTACAGAAAATCCTGGCAATTCTGGATAATGTCTTCCACCCTCTGCATGCCACCTCGGCTGATCAGAGGAGCACTTTTAGTAATAGACTGAGACAACTGCCCTGCTCCAAAGAGTGCTATGAGGCCATTCTTACCCTTAGTCATTAGGCTCAAAAATGAGTCAACTATAGCCAGGAAAGTAATGACCCCCCCCCCCCACCTGTTACACTGTTTGAGGCAACTTATTTTTATTCTTTCTATTCTCTTCTAATATTTATATATCTGTGCATTTGTGATGCTACTGTGACACTATCATTTTCTTTGGGATCAATAAAGTAACTATCTAGCTATTATACAGTGACACAGTGCATTGAGCTAGAAAAAGGTAAAACAAAACTATGCAATAAAAAGTGTAAAAGCTACCTAAAAATTGAGTGCAGGTAACGATAAAGTGTAAGATCACGAGGAGGTAGATTGTGAGGTCAAGAGTCCACCTTATCATACAAGAGACCCATTGAAGTGTTTGATAATAGTGGGATAGAAGCTGTCATTCATTAAACCTGGTGATGCCTGATTTCACTCCTTTCTACCTGACGGGAGAGGAAAAAGAGAGTATCCAGGATGGGTGTGGTCTCTGATTATTCTCGCTGCTTTAATGAAGCAGTAAGTAGCATAGGCAATGATTAAGAACCAATACGGAAACTTTAGTACATTTTCTAATTCAAAATATTTGAGTAGTGGCAGTTTACAGATTGTTTTTCTTAAAAATATGAAATTAGTCTAATATTTAGAATCAGGATATCTGGTTGAAATAAATCTTTGATCTTGAGGAAAGAAACAGTATAGCAGGATTTATAAACGTTACACACCTTTGACTTTCATTAATACTTGGGATACATATAAACTGGAAAGGTAATAGCTCATTCAACATGCAAAACTAAATATTTTGTTTAAATCAAAACTGAATTTATCATTTAAGCCATATAAGGTAACAATGAACAGCTATTAACACGTTTTAACACACATTTTGTTGTAGGGATTAGGTTAAATAGTCAGAATATTTTCCACGAAGGCAGAAAACTTTAACGTACCAGAGAAAAAAATAAACTTTAGTCATTTATATAAAATCTCATTCCATTCCTCCATATCATTTTAAATGTAATGTTAATTTTACCAATTATAAAGAGATTGCGACCACAGTACAACCTGAAAAAAAGTTTGTTGAAAAACATAACTTACTTCCCTTGTGCAAGCCATGAAAATTTCAAAAGAGATGCAGCTGTCAATATCTGGATCAGCGCCAATTAACGTCTCAGAATGACAATTGATAGACAGTGCTTTCTTTTTAAGACTTTTAATAAAGTTAGCTCAGTCTATCTCCCACCTCGGGATGTTTAATGTACGTGTTCAAACCTCGTAAAACATCCCTCAGGTCGTAAAATGTTTCCAGTTGAAAAAGAAACAGGCGAAGCCAGAAGAATGACGATTTCTTTTACAACCGAAACCGACTTCTTCCAAAAATACTAAGGGTGGGAAAAACTCCATCGTTGCTCACACACACCAGGAGCCAGGAGAGGTGGTGAGTTGAGTGACTGTTGTGCGCCCTAACAGGATGTAAACAAATGTACCGGTGGTGAAATCGCCCAGGAGCTCGTTAGTTTCACAAAGAAACCGATGTCTGCTCGGGACGAGAGTGATGCACACGGATGCACACGGACACACACGGAATCCGCACGCACTCCTCCTACAAGGCTTCTGAGTCTGACTAGGGTCTCGGCCCGAAAAGTCGACTGTTTATTCGTTTCCATAGATGCTGCCTGACCTGCTGAGCTCCTCCAGCATTTTGTGTGAGTTGGATTTCCAGCATCTGCAGAATTTCTTGTCTTCCCAACATTTACACTGCTTTTTTTTACGTAAGAAGAGTTCCCGACCCCAAATCTGCAGCCCCAGATGCTTCTCCATACCTGTCCTCGCTCACTGTGATCACCCCGTCCTCCTTCGGGATAAGGATCGCCGCATTTACCGTGTCCTGGTGCCCCTCGATTTTGTTCAGCAGCACCGGCCGACTGCTTTGCATCCTAGAATGGATTTCTGCCGCCATCTTTCTGCCTTTTAGACAGTGATCAGCTGACAGGTTTTCTTTCTGTTTACCGTATTCACTCCAATAGAGGAGGCCGAAACAAGCTGTAATTAGCAAATGATTGGCATCCAGCTTCGGGCTGCAAATGCAATTGGTTTGATCGAGATACATGGGCATAAAAAAGCATGTTATAAATTCGCCAGTCCTGATGCAGGTGTTTGACACTCTCTTTTTCCTCCACAAGCGCTACTCGACCCGCTGAGCTCCTCCGGCAGTTTGCTATTTTTGTGCCGCGGTTTCAGTATCTGCAGACGCTCGTGTCTCCAAGCTTACAACACGTTTCTTATAACCATACTTCAACTATTATGAACGTTTCCAACATATGTTAATATACCATTTTCTCCCCACTCTGTAAATCTATCTGTCCATCCCATTGCTTGCAATTGAATACTAAATATTTAAAAAACACAAAATGCTGGCAGAACTCAGCAGGCCAGACAGCATCTATGGGAGGAGGTAATAACGACGTTTCGGGCTGAAACCCTTCATCAGGAGTGAAGTAACATGGGATGGTCGAGGGGGGATAAGAAGTGGGGGGAGGGATGACTTAATCATGGGGGGGGGGGCCGAAACGTCGTTATTACCTCCTCCCATAGATGCTGTCTGGCCTGCTGAGTTCTGCCAGCATTTTGTGTTTTTTATTTATTTCCAGCATCTGCAGATTCACTCATGTTGCCTTTGAATGCTAAATATTTATGTTTTACCAATGATTTGGAGAAATAATGGCATATTGTGTACATGAAAGAACTAAAATATTAAAATGCAAATAAAATTCAGATATTGCCACAGAATATAATGTAGCATATTAGACAATAGACAATTATTAAAATACATTACATATATTTTAATATGTAATTACAAAAACAAGGATCTGCCTTGATTGAATGGTAGAGCAGACTCGATGGGCCAAATGGACTAATTATACTTTTATGTCTTATGGTCATATATTGCTTATCTATTTTTCTCCCAACTGCCTGTTTCATCAGAGTGGTGAATGATAAACTGTTGGACTGACATACAGTAATTATGTTTTCTTATCACATTGTGACACTTTTCAATTATGTCATTCTGACAGCAAAAGGAAACACTCATAAATACCCTATTAAGGCATATCTCCAGTTGACAATAAATGAACTTTGGTGTTTGGTAACATTCCCCAGCAGGAAGTATTGTGAAAACTGTTCCAGTCAGCACCTTTGGACAACTCAGAAGACCGTCCATTGGAAGTTACAGATCAATGGTGTTTGATTTTAAAAACTGTTGAAGGAAACACGTGGAAAGTAAGGACAGAAGAAAGATTTATCACATGTATAAATGGAAAACACACCATGCATCATTGATTGGCCGGATGTTCAAAGTAAAATTTGTTATCTCAGTGCATACATGTCACCACATACAACCCTGAGATTCTTTTTCTGCGGGCGTATTTAGCAAATCTATAGAACAGTAGCTGTAAACTGTAAACAAACTGTGCAAATGCAGATATAAATAAATGGCAATAAATAACAAGCATGAGCTAACAATATAACAGAGTCCTTAAATGAGTGTAGCTGTCCCTTTTTGTTCAAGAGATGGTTGAGGGGTAGTTAACTGTTCTTGAAACCAGTCCTGCGGCACCTGTACCTTCTACCTGATGGCAGCAGTGAGTAAAGAGCATGGCCTGTGTGGTGAGGATCTCTGATGAGGGTGCTGTTTTTCTACAGCAATGTTTCATGTAGATGTGTTTCTATGGTTGGGAGGCAGAATCCACTACTTTTTGTGGGATTTTCCACTCATTATGTTCCCATAATGGGCCATAATGCAGCCAGTCAGCGGGCTTTCCATCACACATCTATAGAAGTTTGCCAAGGTTTTCAATGACATGCCGAACCTCCGCTGACTCCTGAGGAAGTAGAGGCACTGTTGTGCTTTCTTCGTAATAGTATTTATATGATGGGTCCAGGACAGGTCCTCTGAGATAGTGACTCCCAGGAATGTAAAGTTACTGTCCCTCTCCACTCTGATCCACCAATGATTACTGGCTCATGGACCTCGGGTTTCCCTCTCCTGAAGTCTACTATCAATTCCTTGGTCTTATTGACATAGAGTGAGAGGTTGTTGTTATTGCACCATTCAGCCAAGTTTTCAATTTCCCTCCTGTATGACACAACAGTGGTGTCATCAGTAAATTTGTATATGGTGTTGGAGCTGTACTTAGCCACAGTGATAGATGTAAAAGGAGTAGAGTAGGAGGCAAAGTACACATCCCTGTGGTGTTCCTGTGCTGATGGAGATTGTGGAGGAGGTGTTTTTGCCAATCTGAACTGACTGGGGTCCACAAGTGAGGAAAATCCAGCATCCAATTGCACGAAAGGGTATTGAGGCCCAGGTCTTGGAGTTTACTGATTAGTTTTGAGGGGACGATGGTGTTAAATGCCAAGCTGTAATCGATAAAGAACATCCTGATATATGCATCTTTGATGTCCAGGTGTTCCAGGGTTGTGTGAAGAGACAATGAGATGGTATCTGCTGTAGACCTGTTGCTTCAGTAGATGAATTGGAGTGGATCCAAGTCACTATTCAGTCAGGAGCTGAAATGCTTCAACACCAGCCTCTCAAAACCCTTCATCAATGTATATGCATGAATGCTACCATTACTCTCAAGGATAGATAAGACATCTTTCTCAATTTAGAGTATGCAATAAAATTAATATGTCCTCTTGATCAGTACTTATATATAATTTTATTATGTTTTCACTGATCTTTGAATATAAGTCAAACTAAAATTAAAATCATCCCTCAATAATAAAAAGAAACATTCAGTTATTTTTAGCTTCAAATTCAAAACCACAATATGCTTTAAGATACTTCCGAAGGGTCAAAATTTCCAAGGAGCCCAAGTCGCCATGGTCCTCACTTTCTCTCCTAGAAAATAATCAACTATTGTAAAAAAAATGCATTTCATTTGCTTCAGTGTATTATTTATTATAAAGCATCTGATGGGAATAGTTTCAGACCAATTACTAAATGTTTACAGAATTTATATATATGGCAAGAATCTTGTGATTCACATCCAGCAACCAACCTGGAATACATCAAATCATATTGTCTGTGTGTTTGCATATCAATCTGACAATTGATGTTCTAAGTTCCAAGATCTAAGTCTTTGCCAGATCATTCACCAAATTCAGGAGAGTGGGCCTTTACATTCAAGAGCCACAAAACAGCGGTCTTCTACCTTTGGTGTACTTCCAATGGTGAATGGAAGTACACCAAAAATAACACCAACACCACCTCCAAAAATAAAGGCTCGCAGTGAAATCCTGGAAAAGGTGGATCATCTCCCATTTCTTGGGAGCCATCACTGACTGAAGACAGATATTGATGATGACCATTACCTTAAGCGTGTCAATCCAGCCTCTGGGTGCCAAAGAAGTATTTGAAGATCAAGTCCTAAAAACAGACACAAACCTCATTCTATACCAGGCATCAATGATCTTTGCCTTACTGTGTGCTTCCAAGACATGGACTGCAGCAACTGAAAATGTTGGAGAGATATCACTAATGCAGTCTCTGCAAACTTCTCCAAGTCCATTACCAGAATCAATGAATTAATGTTGACAAACATCCCAAATCAATAGCCCTTGTCTTGAGCTTCCATAAGCTCCTTTGTGCTAGATATGTTGTTCAGATATGCCAAACCAAACTCCTGGAACAAACACTCCATTATGAGTTACATCATGACATGAAATTGCAAAATGGGCAAAGGCAAAGATTCAGAGAAGTATTCAAAACCTCTTTTAAAGGTATAACATTCTCAGTAACTCACATTAATCTATGGGCAATGAAGGAGCATTTGGCATTGTATTGAGAATCTTGAGCCAAGGACACTCAGTAAACCAAAAAAAAATTGGTGGGAATGCAACATTTCACAAAAATCGTCCCACACCCAAACATAAATCACCCACAGCAGCACCTCAACAGCTCTATGACTATCATTCCATAACTCTACCACTCACGTATGGTAGAAGTTTCAGGTACCACATTAACCTCATCAGTGACTTGAGAACTCATAGAACTGGAATGGAAGCAATCATCATCATCAATCTCAAGGGCTGCACAGAGGAAAAAAGAAAAATGAACAATTGATCAGTAGTACAATTTAACTTAGAATTTAGATTGTCATTTTATCAGACCATAAGATACAGAGCAGAATTAGGCCATTCAGGTCATTGAGTCTGCTCTGCCATTTAGAAACATAGAAAACCTACAGAACAATACAGTCCCTTTGGCCTACAACGCTGTGCCGAGCATGTACTTACTTTAGAAATTACCTAGGGTTACCCCCTAGCCCTCTATCTTTCTAAGCTCCATGTACCAATTCAGGAGTCTCTTAAAAGACTCTATCACATCTGCCTCCACCACCTTCGCTGGCAGCCCATTCCACGCACTCACCACTCTCTGCATAAGAAACTTACCCCTGACATCTCCTCTGTACCTACTTCCAAGCACCTTAAAACTGTGCCCTCGAGTTTTAGCCATTTCAGCCCTGGGAAAAAGCCTCTAATTATCCACACAATCAATGCCTCTCATTATCTTATAC
This sequence comes from Hemitrygon akajei, assembly GCF_048418815.1. Taxonomy (NCBI): domain Eukaryota; kingdom Metazoa; phylum Chordata; class Chondrichthyes; order Myliobatiformes; family Dasyatidae; genus Hemitrygon; species Hemitrygon akajei. The sequence goes on from NC_133126.1 coordinate 141,754,759, forward strand.
ACCTCTATCAGGTCACCTCTCATCCTCCATCGCTCCAAGGAGAAAAGGCCGAGTTCACTCAACCTATTCTCATAAGGTATGCTCCCCAATCCAGGCAACATCCTTGAAAATCTCCTCTGCACCCTTTCTGTGGTTTCCACATCCTCCCTGTAGTGAGGTGACCAGAACTGAGCACAGTACTCCAGGTGGGGTCTGACCAGGGTCCTATATAGCTGCAACATTACCTCTCGGCTCCTAAACTCAATTCCACGATTGATGAAGGCCAATACACCGTATACCTTCTTAACCATACGGTTGACCTGCACAGCAGCTTTGATTGTCCTAAGGACTCGGACCCCAAGATCCCTCTGATCCTCCATGCTGATCCCGTCTTACCATTAATACTATATTCTGCCATCATATTTGACCTACCAAAATGAACCACCTCACACTTATCTGAGTTGAACTCCATCTGCCACTTCTCAGCCCAGTTTTGCATTCTATCAATGTCCTGCTCTCACCTCTGACAGCCCTCCACACTATCCACAACACCCCCAACTTTTGTGTCAGCAGCAAATTTACTAACCCATCCCTCCACTTCCTCATCCAGGTTATTTATAAAAATCACGAAGAGTAAGGGTCCCAGAACAGATCCCTGAGACACACCACTGGTCACTGATCTCCATGCAGAATATGACCTGTCTACAACTACTCTTCGTCCTCTGTGGGCAAGCAATTCTGGATCCACAAAGCAAGGTTCCCTTGGATCCCATGCCTCCTTACTTTCTCAATAAGCTTTGCATGGCATGCCTTATCAAATGCCTTGCTGAAATCCATATACACTACATTTACTGCTCTACCTTCATCAATGTGTTTAGTCACATCCTCAAAAAATTCAATCAGGTTCATAGGGCACGACCTGCCTTTGACAAAGCCATGCTGGCTATTACTTTTCATATTATGCCTCTCCAAATGTTCATAAATCCTGCCTCTCAGTATCTTCTCCATCAACTTATCAACCACTGAAGTAAGATTCAGTGGTCTATAATTTTCTGGGCTATCTTTACTCCCTTTCTTGAACATGGGAACAACATCTGCAATCCTACAATCCTCCGGAACCTCTTCTGTCCCTATTGATGATGCAAAGATCATTGCCAGAGGCTCAGCAATCTCCTGGGGTACATCTCATCTGGTCCCAGTGATTTATCCAACTTGATGCTATTCAAAAGCTCCAACACATTCTCTTTCTTAATGTCTATATGTTCAAGATTTTCAGTCTGCTGTATGTCATCCCTACAATCGCCAAGGTCCTTTTCCATATGTAATACTGAAGCAAAGTATTCGTTAAGTACCTCCACTATCTCCTCCGGTTCCATACACACTTTTCCACTGTCGCACTTAATTGATCCTATTCTCTCACATGTTATCCTCTTGCTCTTCACATACTTGTAGAATGCCTTGGGGTTTTCCTTAACCCTGCTCGCCAAGGCCTTCTGGCTCTCCTAATTTCATTCTTAAGCTCCTTCTGCTAGCCTTATCATTTTCTTGATATCTATTATTACCTAGTTTTTTGAACCTTTCTTTTCATCATGGCTGATTTATTTTCCCTTTCAACCTCAGTCTCCTGTCTTCTAGCCGTAACCTTTGACATCCTTACTAATCAGGAACCCTTCTCAGCCCAAAACATCCACTGTATTTTTTTTTCCATAGATGCTGCCTGGCCTCCTGAGTTCCTCCAGGTAGGTAGGTAGAGGGGGGGGGGGGGGAGTGTGTGTGTGTGTGTGTGTGTGTGTGTTAGTTATTTGGATTTCCAGGATCTTCAGATTCTCGCTTGTCTGTGATTTGAAGAACCTCATCAACTTCCACTTTTAACATAATCAGTCACTTGGCCTCCACTCCACATGTAAGGCATAGAATGTTAAAATATGCTATGTTTTGAGATGACACACTTTAGATATACCCTCAATAATAAGAAATTTTAAATTTATGAAGAACTTACCAGAGCTGGAAACCCAAAAGCATATAAGAAATATGTTCAAGTACGAAAATCAGCATTGCAGATATGAAGTGTATATATGTGAAAAATAATACTATTCTACTTGAAGTTCTTCTTAAAAGCAGTTTATTCTCAATAAGGGGATGGCTTACCTCAAGTGGAATTAAATGACAATTTGCAACATATTGACACTATAAATAATAAAGGATTTGCAATAATTTGTCTTAGAATTCTGAGGCATGCAAGATTTTGTTAAGTAACTTTAATAGACACAGGAGGTAATTCTGGGATTGGAGGGAGGAGGGAGGAGGGAAGTGGTTATCTTTTGGGTTGTTATCTCCTCAATTGCAGGTGCCAGCTTTTGTAATTAGAATGAAGTGTCTGCCACTCCTCTGAAGTAATTGAAGTAATGTTTCTTTGGCTTAGTAGAGGTCAGCATTATGCACTGTTTCAAGTTGTTACATTCATCAGTAATAAAGTGGTATCAATCCAAGATTCACAACACATGGGGTAAAATGTGATTTATGATCGTTCGTGGGATGTTGTTTGTGAAATGGCGCATTCCCATCATTTATTTTGGTTTGCTGAGTGTCCTTGGCTCAAGGTTGTCAACACAACACATAATGGAACTTCATGACTCTGAGGTTACTGTGAGTCAGTGAGGATGTCACATTTCTAAAGGAGGTTTTGAATACTTCTTTGAATCTTTTCCTTTGCCCAACTTGCAATTTCATGCCATTGCACGGTTCATAATGGAAGGTTTGTTTCAGAAGGCTGGTTTTGGGCAAATGACCAGCCAGTCTAGCACAATGGAGCATATAGAAACTTAGCATTGGGGCTATTGAATTGAGAGCAGATGTCAGCATCAGTTCTGCCTTTTAATGTCTCCAACTAGTTTGATAAGTTTCCATGTGTAATGTTCATGCTATTATTACTTGTACTTTCAGTTTTCTGTTTTTCATCATAATATTATGAATGTCATATCCTATTTATTTATATTTAGTTACTCTGATGCACCATTTTGTCTAGGAATATACTTTGTCCTCCTGATCCAGAAAGTTACATTACCTTTGCAACCAGATTATTTTAATTTCTCTAGATTTGGAATGTAGAGCATAGACCCATAATGTTAAACTGAATTATATAAACTTGCTCCACAATCAATCTAACCCTTCCCTCCTACACAGCTCATAACCCACCATTTTTCTTACATCCAGCTTCCACTCTGAGGCTCCTTTGAGTGCCCCTATTCTGTCAGGCTCTACCACCATCCCTAGCAGTGTGTTCCACTGTGTAAAAACCCTTTAACTTTGCACTTTGCCTTTGAGTTTGACCTTTCAAAGTGTATCACTTCTCACTTTTCTATATTTAACTCCAACTGCCACTTCTCAGTCCAATTCTACATCCTGTCTATATCCCATTTTAATCTACACCAACCTTCTACACTATCCACAACACTATCAAACTTCTCATAATCTGCAAACTTACTAACCTATTTCTTTCTAAACAAACCTGGACAAACTTGACAGACTCAAACCTGTATAAGACTGACCTACTGTTGAGAACTGAGGGACCGCTGTGTGCTCTGTCTCACAAAAACATGGATTACACCTGCTTCATCTGACTACACCATTGAACCTGAGAGCTTTTCAATTCACTGGATGGATTGCATGGCGTCCTTGGATAAAGTTAGAGATGTAGGGATCTGCTTCTTAATCATCATCTCATGATCCTTGGAATGATAGTTCTGGCAAGATCCTGCTCACCTGCTGGCAGCCTACATCCCACCTCAGAATCACCAACCTCAATGAACAGCCTTGAAACAGGAAACCTGGAGGCCCTCTTCATCATTGCTTGTGATTTCAAAAAGGCCACCTACAAGAGCATGTTACTAAAATGCTACTACTGTACCATGATTCCTGTCCCAGTAGGTGCACAAGCATCCCTGACCATTGCTATGCAGCCTGTTGTCTATATCCCATTGTAACCTACAACAATTCCTACCAAGCAATTCCCCATTCACACTTCGGTAAATCAGACCAAGCCCTGCTCCCTGCTCCCTGCGTATAAGCAGAAGCTGAAGCAAAAGGAACCAATGCAGAAAGGTGTGCAGAGCTACTCTGAATAATTAGGTGAACTGCTTTGAGTCAGAAGATTGGTTCATGTTCAAAAACTCAAATGCCAGCCTAGGTGAGTATGTTACCACTGTCATGGACTTTATCAGAATGTATTTTCAGGACTGTGTACCAAAGAGGACAATCCAGATGTTTCCTAACTAGAAACCATGGATGAGGTCAGCTAGTGGTGCAGTGAGATCAGCGCCAGGCTCGAGAACGGAGGTCCCCGAGTTCAATCCAGTGACAGACCGCTCCCAAGCGCACCCTCCATCCATGCCTGGTTGATGTCGAGCTTGCAACTCGACCTCGTAAAAAAAATACTGCCACCTTCAGTTTAAATTCCCATGCGGAATATTGTGGAGGATCAAATACCCAAACCCAAACCCAAACCAGAAGTCCAGGATTGCAGGGTTCAAATCAGGTGCCCCTGACCTGTAAAAGACATTGTGTTATGACCGCCATAATCCAGAGTAGTATTCTGGATAATACTGTCCAAAGCTGAGTCCAAGACCAGCTGACAGCTGTGGCAGAGCCTACATGTTATAATAGGGTACAAAACAAAGTCAGGCAGCATCACCAACAACAGCACATCCCTTAGTGAATGAGTTTTATGCATTCTTTGCACATTTTGAACACAAGTGGTTACTATGTCACCAGCCACCCAGATAGTCTTCAATACACATAAGCCCAAATCACCACTGCAGTGTTCTGGGGGGGGAACCCACTGAAAGCATTTGGCCTGGATGGCGGCCCTGGCATTGTCCTTAGTTCCTATGCAGATCATCTGGCAGTGGGGTGGGGGGAATTTTCAGACATTTGCTTTAAGAAGACCGCTATGATCCTGGTACAAAGGAGAACAGGTAACATGTCTTAATGACTAACACCCAGTGGCTCTGACATCACCATCGTGAAGTGCTTTGGGAGGCTGGTAATGCCATGCATTAGTTCCAGTCTTCCAGACAAACTTGACCCACTGAAGTTCACCTACCGCTGAAACAGGTCCCTGGTGGACATCATTTCCTTGACTCTACACACATTTGTGGGGTTTCTGGAGAGTAAGGATGCCTATGTTAGAATCTTGACTTACAACTCCACCGTCAGTACTATGATTCCAAGCAAACTCATGACCAAACTCTGAAACCTGGGAGTCAACAGCTCCCTCTGCACTTAGCTCCTCAACTTCCTGACCAACAGACCACCACAACCCATCTGTCATGATTATTCTCAATATTGGTGCTCCACAAGCTATGCCCTACTCAGCTCCCTGTACACTCATGACTGAGTGGCCAGGATACTAATTTAACAAGTTTGCAGACGATACCACCATAGTGGGTTGTATCTCAAATACCAATGAACTGGAGGTGAGCGCTGTCTACCAGCCTCTTGCTCGCTGCTGCCGGAGGAAGGTGTCTGTGTGTGACACTCTCTCTCTCTCTCTCTCTCTCTCACTCTCTCTCTCCCCCCCCTCCCTCATTTGTGGCAACTGTGGGAAAGCTCCTGTGTTTGAATGACCTCTTGCTCCCTAGATGCTGATGGAGGGTGGTGCCGAAGTTCTGTGTCTGCATTTTGCGGATTGCTCTGTAGTTCCTGGTCGCTTCTTTTTCTTTTGCTATTTTGCTATTTTGGGCGACCTTGAATTGGGGTGGCCTGCAGATAATAAACACTCAGCTGGCTGAATATGGATCTTCAATTTTGTGCTTTATTTTCTGTGATTTTGCTTGTACTTTCTTGTTGCTGTTAGTGCAATTTGTTTTTTGCATGGTGGGGGGAGGTGTTGATGTTGCCACTTGTGTGATTTGCTTTTTGGTGTGTGTGTGTGTGTGGGGGGGGGGGGGTTGACGTATTTTTTCCACTGAATTGGTTCCCTGGTTTTCTTTGTTTCGAGGCTATCTGTGGAGAAGACAAGTCTCAGGTTGTACACTGTGTACATACTTTGATAATAAATGTACTTAGAATCCTTTGTATTTTCCTTTCATCCATGGGCCTATCTAAAAGTATCTCTACCATCACCCCCAGCAGTACACCCCATGCACTTATCACTCTGTGTAAAAATCTACCTCTGACATCCCCCCCCACCCCCGACATACTTTCCTTTAATCACCTTAAAAGCATGTCCTCTCGGTTTTGCCATTGCCACCCTGAGAGTGTATCACCAGGGTCAAGTACAGGTTCTGACTTGCCGTGATAATCCAATCAATTATTTCCCTAGTATGATAAGATGGACTCTTGGCCTCTCAATCTACTTTGTCATGACCTTGCACCTTATTACCTACCTGAATTTCACTTTCTCTGTAACTGTAACACTTTATTCTGCATTCTGTTACTGTTTTACCTTGTACTACCTCCATGCACTGTTGTAATGAATCGAGTGGTATGAACAGTATGCAAGGCAAGTTTTTCACTGCACTTCAGTACGCGACAATAATAATGCAATTTACCAATTATAACTAAGATTGTCCATATTTAATTAATGAGTTGCCACCCATCTCATTCCTACTGAGTTATTTACAGTTACTTCCTTTATACACCCCCCCCCCTTTTCTGCTTTGTCAGGGAGTAATAGTTTCCATTCAGTTCCCCAAATAAAATGGTTATATTCTCTACTTTGCTTTGCATAGAAGATACAGACATGCTGCTCAAGTCAAACAGAAAATGTGAGTAAAACATAGCAAGTGAGGCAGTATCAGTGGAATGGGAGTAAAGCTAAAGATATGATTTCACGTTGAAGACCCTTATAATATCCTTAACACTATGCTTCCAGTACATTTTATTTTTACTTCAAGTTTTTAGTATCCACTGGATTTTACTTTGATGCTGTTACGTTCAATTCTGACAGCAGAGATCTGCTCTGGACATTTGGAGGATGCCAAAAGCACAATGGATGTTTTTAAATGTAGCAGAGATGGAATTATACGATTTAATCCAGCATCAGATAAACAAAGATTGTTTAGCTGAGCTTTGGGATCACAGGGCATGCTCAGCAAGCCAGCTCATCAAGTAAAGCCCATATTCAAAATGCACAATAAAACTTTAACTCCATAATTTCTAGAAAAATAGTCAATCCTATTTATTGCCTCAAGGCATGTCCATGGATTCAATTTTATGAGCAACCATCATAAAAACTAATATTGATTGAAGCCAGGTTTTCATGTCTTAAAGAGGTGAGGCTCTGAGAATGCAACTGCATTGGAGGTGAACTTAGTAGCTTCACCAGAGATGGCAGAATCCAGGTGAAAGAAGAGGAGATCCCAGTTTTCCAATGTGACTGCAGAACTTGATGGAAACCTTGGAGACATGTCTGAGGTGAAAGAGAAGCCATTTTAAGGATCTTGTCAATCAGGAAGTAAGCAAGTTTGATATGAGGAGTCAAGTTCCAACAATATGTATAGCAAGTTTAATTATTTCATCCAAATAGCAAAGTTGAGTGGATCTACCAGCAAATCCCATCTTCCATCAACTGCAAGAAAGCCTGAAAAATTAGTACCTGTAATACACTCACTGGCAGGCACTCTACCAAACAGGGATGAGCATTAAGGTCAAATATTCTCATAATCCAAGTCTTACCATTTTATCATGGTTTCTAGACACTGCCAGTTAGTCATACCATATACAGTATTCATCTAAATTCACCAACTTTGAAAATATTGCTGCTTGAACAAGGAGTCCAGAGTCTTTTTTAAACTTGTGAATTGGAGCTCTCGGCCAAATGATAATAATGGAGGGGAGGGGAGTGGTTGTGCAGCTAATATTAATAAGATTAACAATATAAATTATATTATTAACATGATTAAAAACAAAACATTAACTTTAATTGTAAAAAATTATAAATCAGTTCACACCAGAATGATATGCAAATACTAACACCACGGATGTGGCCATTTGCATAGTCACTATGTGTGCCCCTTCTATGTTCTCCCTGTATGTGATCTGTGGCCAGCAGCAAAAGGTTTAAGCTAAAGTTTAGGTGTACCGTTCAAAGCTAAACATCAGTGATGTCAAGAACATTAAGATCAGTAAACATGAAAGCAATTGAAATATTAATAAATTGCTGCAGGTAAAATTCATCTTGGTCTGAACAATATGTTGTTGGTGTTGGTTAACACATGACTGTCAAAGCAATGCCAAGAATTAATCTGGCAGTTCCAGAGTCAAACAACATCCCTTGAGAAATGGCATTGTAGTCTGTTGGCTTAGTTTACATAAATAATGCACATGCTGCAGTCAAAATCCAAAATCGCCAAATATTGACTCACAAGTCAGGATAAAATAATATACTATATAAGTACATTATGCATTAAATTCCACCCAAAACCAAATAACAAGCAGTTTAAATGGTTCAGTGCTGACTAAATGGCCGAAGGGCCTGTTTCTGTGCTGTACTTCTCTATAACTATGCATCCTGCGAGTTACATACGTTGCACTTCAATGTATGTAACTCGCAGCATTCATAGTCATAGAGAAGTACAGCACAGAAACAGGCCCTTTGGCCATCCAGTCAGTACTAAACCATTTAAACTACCTTTTTCTATCGACCTGAACTGGGACTGTAGCCCTCCATACCCCTACTATCAATGTACCTATACAAACTTCACTTAAACATTGAAATTGAGCTCACAGCACCACTTGTGCTGGCAGCTCATTCCACACTCCCAAAACCCTCTGAGTGAAGAAGCTTCCCCTCCTATTTCCTTTACATTTTTTGCCTTTCAACCTTAACCCATGCCCTCTGGTAGTAATCCCACCCAACCTTGGTGGAAAAAGCCGGATTGCATTTCCCCTATCTATACTCCTCATAATTTTGTATACCTCTGTCAAATCTCCTCTCAATCTTCTACATTCCCTAGAATGAAGTGCCAACCTATTCAATCTTTCCTATTTACTCAGGTCTTCCAAACCCGGCGGCATGCTTGTAAATTTTCTCTGTACTCTTTCAAATTTATTTACATCTTTCCTGCAGGTAGATGACCTAAACTATACATAATACTCCAAAGTAGGTCTCAACAATGTCTTATACAACTTCAACATAACATCCCATCTCCTGTACTGAAGACATTGCCAAAAGCTTTCTTAACGACCCCTATATACCTGTGATGCTACTTTCAATTAATTATGGACCTGTATTCCCTTTGTTATACTACACTCCTCAGAGCCCTACTATTCACTGTGTAAGACCTCCCCTGCTGGTCCTACTGAAGTGCCACACCTTGCACTTGTCTGCATTAATTTCCATCTGCCATTTATTAGCCCATTTTTCCAACTGATCCAGATCCCTCTGCAAGCCATGATACCCTTCTTTGCTGTCCACTACACCACCAATCTTGGTGTCTTCCACATATTTGCTTATCCAGTTAACCACATTAACATCCAGATCATTGACATTAATGACAAACAATAACAGACCCAGCACCGATCCCTGTAGAACTCCACTAGTCACAGGCATCCAGACAGAGAGGCAACCGTTTACTACCGCTTTCTGGCTTCTCCCACAAATCCAATGTCAAATCCAATTTGCTACCTCATCTTAAATGCTAAGCAACTGAATCACTTATGTGGGAACTTGCCTTTCTAAAGTCCATGTAGACAGCATCCACTGCCTTGCCTTCACCAACTTTCCTGGTAACTTCCTACCTGCTACACACAAAGTCGTGCTAACTATCCTTAATCAGTCCAGGTGTATCCAAAAGCTTATATATCTGGTCCTTCACAATACCTTCCACTACCTTTCCCACTACTGATGTGAGGCTCACTGACCTGTAATTTCTCGGTTTATTTTTTGAAACTTTCTTGAACAGCAGAACGACATTGGCTTTTCTCTAATCCTCTGATACCTCACCTGCCGCTGTCTATCTCTGCTAGGGCCCCAGCAATTTCTGCACTTGCCTCTCGCAGTATCCAAGGGATCACCCTGTCAGACCCTGGGGATTTATCCACCCTAATTTGCCTCAAGACAACAAGCACCTTCTTCTCAGTAATCTATATAGGGTCCATGAAGTTGTTGCTTTGGCCTACTCCATAGAGTCTGCGTCAGTCTCCTAAGTAAATACAGATGCAAAAACTGCATTTAAGATCTCCCCACCTTTTCTGGCTCCACCCATGTATTACTATTCTGATGTTCTGGAGGACCAATTTTGTCCCTTGAAATCCTTTTGCTCTTAACATTTCTATAGAATCCCTTAGGATTCTCCTTCACCTTCTCAGATAGAGCAACCTCATGGCTTCTTTTAGCCCTCCTGATTTCTTCTTAAGTGTTCCCTTGCATTTCTTAGACCCCATAAGCACCCCACTTGTTCCTACCTGTGTATACCTGCTATGCATCATTTTTTTTCTAAACCAGGGTCTCAATATCTCTTAAAAACCAGAGTTGTATTTACCTTTTATTTATTTATTTATTTATCTATCTATCTATCTTTCTATATATCTATTTATTTATTGAGATGCAGCACAGAATAGACCATTCTGGCTTTTCAAGCTGTGCTGCCCAGCAACCCGCAATTTAACCCTAGCCTAATCATGGAACAACTTACAGTGACTAATTAACCTGCCAATCTGTATGCTTTTGGACTGTGAGAGCAAACTGGGGCATCTGGAAGATGCCCATGCGGTCATGGGGAGAATGTACAAATTCCTTACAGGAAGCAGAGGGAATTAAACCCAGATTGCCTCTACTGTAAACTGCTGTGCTAACCACTATGTTACCATTACAGGCACATACAAGCTTTGTGCTCTCAGAATGTCACTTTTGAGGGCCTAACGCTTACCAAGAACACTTTTGCCTCCCATGCAGGATCTTTGTAAATGCCTTACTAAAGTCCATGTAGACAGCATCCACTGCCTTCTTTTCATCTACTTCCTTGGGAACTTCCTTGAAATACTCTATAAGATAGGTTAGACATGACCTACCACGCATGAAGCCATGCTGTCTATTCTTAATCAGTCCATGTTTATATCGGTCGCTTAGAATACCTTCCACTAACTTTCCCACAATTGATGTCAAACTCACTGGCCTATAATTTCCTGGTTTATGTTTAGAGGCTTTCCTGAACAGCAGAACAATGTTAGCTATCCTCCAGTCCTCTGGTACCTCTCCTGTAGCAAAAGATGATTTACATATCTCTGCTACGGCCCCAGCAATTTCTGCACTTGCCTCCCGTGGGATCCTGGGGATTTATCCACTCTGATTTGCCTCAGGATAGCAAACACCTCATCCTCTCTAATCTCCACAGGTTCCATGAAGTTGACACTGTGTTGCCTCACTTCCTGAGACTCTGTGCCCATCTCCTGAGTAAATACAGATCGAATAAAATTGCTTAAGATATCCTCCATCTCTTCTGGCTCCACACACTCCACACATAGATTATCATCCTGATCTTCTAGAGACCAATTTTGTCCGTTGCAATCCTTTAGTTCTTAACATATCTGTAGAATCTCTTAGGAATTTCCTTCACCTCATCTGTTAGAGAAACTTCATGCCTTATTTTAGCCCTCTTGATTTCTTTCTTAAGTGTTCGCTTGCATTTCTTATACTTCATAAGTATCTCATTTGTTCTTACCTGCCTATACCTGCTATGCACCTCCTTTTTTCTTTTAACCAGGGCCTCAATTTCTCTACACTTGTTATCTTTTCCCATTATTCTGACTGCTATGTACAAGCTTTGCACTTTTAAAGTTTTGCTTTTGAAGGCCTCCCACTTAACAAGTACTCCTTTGTCTGAAAACAGCCTGTCCCAATCCACACTTGCCAGATCACTTCTGTTACCATCAAAACTGGCCTTTCTCCAATTAGGTATCTCAACCCGAGGGCCAGACCTATCTTTTTGCATGTTTAGTTTAAAACTAATGGCATTGTGGTTACAAGATGCAAAGTATTCCCCTACATAAACTTCTGTCTCATTCCCTAATAACAGATCCAATATTGCACAATCTCTCATTGACTGATTAAGGAAACTTTCCTGAACACATTTGACAAATTCTATCCCAGCTAGTCCTTTGACAGTATGGGAGACCCAGTCAATATATAGAAAGTTAAAATCACCTGCTATAATACCCTCATGTTTCTTGCAACAATCTGTGATCTCTCTACAAACTTACTCCTCTAAATCCCGCAGACAGTTGGGTGGTCTGTAACGTAGCTCTATTAACCTGGTCATACCTTTCTTATTTCACAGTTTCACCCATCATGGCTCACAAGTTCTCCAGTCTGTCCTGATGGAGCACTGCCTTATCATTTTCCCTGACTGTTACCACCACCCCTCCTCCTTTAATCACTCCCCCTCTGTAATGTCTAAAACAACGGAACTGCAAAATATTGACCTGCCAATCCTGCCCTCTCCTGCAACCAAGACTCACAAATGTCTACAATATTATAATGCCACGTCTTGATCCGTGCCCTGAGCTCATTCGTCTTTCTTGCATTGAAATACATGAACTCTGGACATTAGTCACACAGTGCTCAATCGTTTGATTCCTGACTTCATCTGAGGTCTTACCAATATCTCTCTCCACTAACTGTTCTGACACTCGGGTTTCTCATCCCCCTCCAACTCTAGTTTCAATCCCACCATGCAGCTTTTACAAACCTTCCCGATAGGATATTAGTTCCCTTCCAGGTCAGGTGCAATCCACCTCTTCTGTACAGGTCCCACTTTCCCTGGAAGAGAGCCCAATGATCTAAAAATCGTATGCCCTCCCTCCTACACCAACTTGTTAGCCACATATTAAACTGTACAATCTTCCTATTTCTCGTCTCACTAGCACATAGTACGGGTAGCAATCCTTAGATCTGTGGTGAACTACATATACCTGTCTGGACATGCCCCCCCCCCCCCCCCCCAGCTGACTGCTCCTGTGGCTCCTCCCACAGACCCCGGTATAAAGGCGATTGGAGCCACAGACCCTTCCTCAGTCTCCAGGATGTCGTGTGATGGTCACTTGCTGCATGTGCTTTCTTCCAGCCAATGAAAGCCTACTTTAACCCACGTCTCAGAGTTATTGATGGTGCATCAAGATCACAACCCTGGAGGTTTTGCCCATTAACTCAGCACCTAACTCCCTAATCTTCCTTTGCAGACCCTTGTCACTCGTCCTACCCATGTCATTGGTAACTACATGGTTACCCATGATCTCCGGCTGTTCACCCTCCCACCTCAGAATACCAAGAACTCGATCCAAGATGTCCCAGACTCTGGCACCTGGGAGGCAACATACCATCTGAGCACCTCATTCTCGCTCACAGAACCCCCTTTCTGTTTCCCTAACTAACGAGTCCTCTATCACCACAGATCGCCTCTTCTCTCCTCTTCCCTTCTGAGTCACAGAGCCAGACTCAGTGCCAGAGACCCGACTGCTGTGACTTTTCTCTGCTAGGCCATCTCCCCCTCCCCAACAGTATACAAAGTGATATACCTGTTGTTGAGGGTTTGACCATAGGGGTACTTTGCACTGGCTCTTTAACCCCTTCCCCTTCCTGACTGTCACCCAGTTTCTTGTGTCCTGCACCTTGGGTGTAACTACCTCTCTGTATGTCCTATCTATCACCACTTCAGCTTCCAGAATGATCCGGAGTTCATCCAGTTCCAACTCCACCTCCTTAACGCAGCTGTTAGAAGCTGCAACTGGATGCACTTCTCACAGGAGTTGTTGTCAGGGACACTGCCTTCCTACATCCTGCAAGAGGAACATTCCACTATCCTGCCTGGCAACTCTAATGTCCTAACTGAGCTAATGTAAAGGAGGTGGGGGGGGGGGAGGGGGTAGAATCCTGTACCTCAACTTTTTGTTTTTGCCTTATCTGACTGAAGCCTCAAAGAGCTAAAGCCACTCTGACTCTGTCCACTCCGACAGTGGCCACTCTGACTCTGTCCACTCTGACAGTGGCCGCTCTGACTCTGTCCACTCCGACAGTGGCCACTCTGACTCTGTCCACTCCGACAGTGGCCGCTCTGACTCTGTCCACTCCGACAGTGGCCGCTCTGGTGATGGCCACTCCATTTGCCCCTTCTTTACTTTAATCTATTCTTGCCAAGTCAATCCCAAATGCTGATTGGTTGCTGGTCAAAGCTCCTAAGCTCCATTCATTGTTTTACGTTGTTCCATGTAGTGCCCTTCAATCATATCGATACATTTTTAAAAAATCAAATGATGTTGTAGTACCCATTCATTTATGATGACCACTGAACTTCTATCAGTGATATACTCTATTACTTCCAAAAATATGTTTCAATGATTTTGTACTTGCAGCTGCCTTTCAATTCAAAAGATGAAATATGAAGGTAAGCTAGCCAACAATAGCAAAGGTTTTTTCAGATATGTAAAGAGTAAAAGCAAGGCAAGAGTCGATACTGGACCGTTGCAAAAATGTTGCTGGAGAGATGGTCATGGGGAACAAGGAAATGGTAGATGAACTGAATAAGTATTTTGCATCAGCCTTTAATATGGAAGACACTAGTAGCATGCCAGAAGTTTGAGATTGTCGGGGGGCAGAAGTGAGTTCAATTGCTATTACTATGGAAGTGGTACTTGGGTAACTGACAGGTTTAATGATAAATAAGTCACCTGGACCTGATGGACTACACCCCAGGATTCTAAAAGAGGCAGTGGAAGAGATTGTGGAGGCATTAGTAATCATCTTTCAAGAACCAACAGATTCTGGAATGGTTCTGGAGGACAGGAAAATTGTAAATGTCACTTTACTTTTCAAGAAGGGAGAGAGGCAGAAGGAAGAAAATTATAGACCAGTTAGCCTGATTGGTTGGGAAGATGTTGGAGTTCATTATTAGTGATGAGGTTTTGGGGTACTTGGAAACATATGATGAAGTAGACCAAAGTCAGCATGGTTTCCTTAAGGGGGCATCATTGCCTGACAAGTCTGTGGGAATTCTTTGAAGAAATAACAAGCAGGATAGAGAAAAGAGAATTGGTGGGTAATGTGTACTTAGATTTTCAGAAGTCCTATGTCAATGTGCTGCACATGAGGCTAGTAAACAAGATAAGAGCCGAGGGTATTACAGGAAAGATAATATCATGGATGGAGCATTGGCTGACTGACAGGAGGCAAAGTGTGGGGAAAAAAGGGAACCTTTTCTGATTTGCTGCCAGTGACTAGTGGTGTTCCACAATGGTTTGTGTTGGGACCACTTCTGCTTACATTGTTTTTCAACAATTCAGATGATGAAGTTGATGGCTTTGTGGGCAAGTTTGCAGATGATACAATGATGGGTAGAGTAGCATGCACTGTTGAAGAAGCAGAGAGGCTGTAGAAGCACATGTTGAAGAAGCACATACAGCACATGGCTGTAGAAGGATTTAGACAGATTAGGAGAAGGGGCAAAGAAGTGGCAGATGGAACACACTGTCAGGAAGTGTATGGTCATGCACTTTGTTAGAAGGAATAAAAGATAGTTTAGTTTTTAAATGGGGAGAAAATTAAAAAATCCAAGGTGCAAAGGGATTTGGGAGTCCTCATGCAGGGTCCGCTAAAGGTTAAATCACAGGTTGGAAAATTTTTGAAGGAGGCAAATGTGATGTTAACATCATTTCAAGAGGACTAGAATATAAAAGCAAAGGTGTAATGCTGAGGCTGGATGGGGAGGCCCCACTCAACAGTGAGCAGTTTGGGGCTCCTTATTTAAGAAAGAATGTGCTGACAATGGAGAGAGTACTGCAGAGCTTCACGAGAATTCTGAGAATGAAAGGGTTATCATGTGAACAGTGATTGAAGGCTCTGGGCCTGTATTCGCTGGAATTTAGAAGAATGAGGAGAGATCTCATTAAAACCTATCAAATGTTGATAGGCCTAGATAGAGTGGATGTGAAGAGAATGTTTCCTTTGGTGGGAGAGTCTAGCAGCAGATACACAGCTTCAAAGTAGAGGGATGTCCATTTAGAACAGAGACGGGGAAGAATTTCTTCAGCATGAAGGTGGGAATCTGTGGAATTCATTACCCATGTGGCTGTGGAGGCCCAGTCATTGCGTGCATTTATTACGGAGGTTGATAGCTTCTTGATTAGTCCAGGCATGAATGATTATGGGAAGAAGGCGGGAGACTGAGATTCTGAGGAAAATGGATCAAGCATGATGAAACAGAGGATAAGACTCGACAGGTTGAATGGCTTAATTCTGCTCCATGGCTTATCGTCTAATTCCTGCCTGACCTCTGGTTGACTTCCCCTTGATTTTTATTTCTATTTTGGCCAACATGTAATACAACTTGCCGATTTCTTATTGCGCTTCTTTACACACAAAGAGGAAAAATGCCCCTATTGCAATTTTCTTCATGATAATATAAGTTCCTTTTTAGTTTTGACCATACTAATTTGACTGTGCAACTTAATGAATCAGTTTCAATGCTGAGTAAATCAAATATACTCATCTGCCAATTTTCCACCATCTGAAATAGAAATTTATTGATGCTAGTGATGGAATCAATTGATAAATTGTGCACTTGACATTACTCTTCAATACAATGCTATACATTTTTTGTTCCTCTCTGTGACTTTGTGGCGCATCTGGTGACAATTGCCATTTCTTTGGCATTTGTCTGTTTTTACAAGGCCAAATTGCTAGTTCATTGCTCAGCCCAGAACGGATGGAGCCGGCCGGATTCAAACCAGGGACCATTTGCCTCAAAGTCCAGTGCGGATGCCACTACACCAACCAGCTGGCAATGCTATATTTTGTTCAGTAATTTACATCATGCATTAGGATTTGGAAAAAGAAGACATCAGGATGTTTCTGAATTTTATTCTGGAACATGTACTAGATGTAACGTAGATGTTTTTCCTCAAAATTAGTGCAAATCAAGAAAGCATATACATGGTGGAGAATTTAAACTCCTTTAAAAGGTTGCATAGTGACAAAAGCAGAAATAGTTTGCTCTTAAAACACACTTTGTGTTGCCAGTAAAGTTTTGAGTGTTAGTAAGACATACTTGTAAACATCTGATTTTCTTAATAACTGTAGAAATTAAATGCATGTTAACATGTAAAAAACAAATTGCATTTAAACCATTAAGACATTTTAAATATATCATAATACATCATCAAGCAAAGTGACAGGAACCTAAAGTAATAAAAACAAGTTATATCAGAGCTTTGTTGTTCAGCCCATGGACATTAATTAGCGACTTAGGAAGTATGTTTAAATTCTACCAGGTGTTTCCTTTCAAATCCACATTTGTAAAAACAAACCCTGTCAGCAGATGTTTTTGCAAGAATTAAAATAGAATCTAAGCCAATCAATGATCTCTGCAGTCATTACAGCAGCGAAAGCTACATGTATCAAATAATTTGAAGTTTTGACAAAAGTCCTATATAAATAATTACATATTTATAAACTGAGTCACTTTAATCTGACTCATTTGAATCAATATGTTCACTACAACCTTTGTTCCAGGAGTACAACTCAATATGATTGTTTTCCCCTTTAGGATAGATTTTATGTATGTGTGATCAATATTGAGACTCGCCTGCTGGAAATACATACGGGGAATTTGGGTGTGAAGCTGAGCATATTTGCGTTTAAAATAAACAAGCAGAAAATGTTATGGCATAGCTTGAAAATCCACAATCAAGACTTAATTTTCTTTCAAGAAAGAGATGGAAATATATAAGAGGTCAGTGAGCATCTATGGAGAAAGACACCAAGTTAAAATTTTGTAACAGTTCTGATGAAAGGTCGTTAACCAGAATCAATGATTCTGCTTCACTCTCCACAGATACTGCCTGACCTTTTATGTATTTCCAGTATTTCCAGTTTCCATTTATATAATGTCCACTTCCAAATGAGGAAAACCATAGCTGGCAATGCATATACAGTAAGTAGCAACCATGTAGTCAGAGGTCCACTACTTAGATGCCACGGCCAGGAACGCACCAATGCCTGGACTTGCTTATTTTTTTATTTAGGGGTACAGCATGAACAGGCCCTTCAGCTCTTCAAGCCATGCTGCTCAACAATGCACCGATTTAACCATTTAACCGAAGCCTAATCACGGGACAATTTACAATGACTAATTACCATACTAACCATTACATCTTTGGACTGTTGAGGGAAACCAGAGCACCTGGAGGAAACCCACATGCATGTGGGAGGGAATGAACACCCTTGCTTACAGGGGACACCGGATTTGAACTCTGAACTCCAATGGTCAGAGCTGTAATAGCGTTGCCATAGAAAACATCCCATTTTGCATGCATTATAGCTTGGTATGGAAACTATTCTGTACATGTATGCAAGAAGCTGCAGAGAGTTGTGGATACAGCTTAGCATATTATGGAAACCAGCCACCCCTCCAAGGATGCTTTGATGTTTCAATAAAGCAGCCAGCAAAATTACACAGCCCACCTACCCCAGACATTCTTCCTGCTCCCTTCTCCCATTGGATTAAAGATACTAAAGCCTAAAAGCACATGTTACCAGGCTAATGGACAGCTTCTTCCCACTATTATAAGACTATTGAATGGACCCCTAGCACGATGAGATGGATTCTTGACCTCACAGTCTACCTCGCTATGCTTTGCACCTTACTGTCTACCTGCACTGCACTTTGTTTTTGTTACACTTTATTCTGCATTGTTTTTTTTTACCTTGTTCTCCCTCAATGCATTGTGTAATGATTTGATCTACATGAACAGTATACAAGTTTTATACAGTACATGTGATAATAATAAGCCAATTCCAATTAGGAATATTTGCAAATTGTAAGGGATTCAACTTGTTCACATATAACTCACATGCAATCACAAAAAAAGGTAGTATTACTGCTGTGCACAATAATCCCAGGAAACCACCATGATATTTTGTCCTATGGCAGTGTAAACCACACGGCTGCCAGATGTGCATTAAACATCCCAATGTCTTCTCACAATGTGCTTTAAACTGTGGAACAAAATTGAGTTACGCTTCAGCTGCACCAGTGCAAATTTCCAGATCAATTAGAGTTAATCAGCTTTTTACAATGCTCATTTTCAAAGGAGCAAAAGTCTATGATTTGCTGAAGAAAGAGAGTCATGTGTTTTCATTTTACCTTGCTGTCAGACAAGGTGTTTATTGTACAATTTGACCTTTGATCTTGGCTTATCTCCCATCCTGCTATGGAAGGGAGTAGCAGGTTCACAAGGGTATAATTACTGAAACAGAAAATGAAGGTTTTCCTTCCAATGACCATTGACCTCACTGTTTTGATATGATATGTATGACTGTGTTTAATTGGACATCCAGCCTCTTAGGGTAGTGAATGTCTTTTTGTGCCAGAGTGCAATACTCCACAGTGAGTGCACCAGTGTCAAAAAAGCTGCTGCAAGGGTCTTTGTATTTGCACCCCATATGGTTCTTGGAAGATTCTACAGGAGGCTTTGTTTGTGTTTTCATCTTCTCTATCCTCAACAAATGTTTCCTGGAGATCTGGGAATAGCTGAGTCAATGTCATAGGTACTTTGAAGAATCTACAGTACACACCCTGCAGCTTATGAACAAACAGAGAGCCATTCTTTCCAGGACATAACTTGATTGCAGAGATGCTCATGGTTGAAAAGGTTTGGAATTTGGAGTCAAAGAAGAGTCTGCCAAAGAGAGCTCCTCCTGTCTGCTACTCAAGTGGGATTCCTAAGTTCTGAGGCGGGGTGAGGGGGTAAAGTGGAAGCAGATCAATGTATGTGACGTGGAAGCTCTGTCAATGGAGTTCACCTTTCTGCAACATTTTTACTCTTTAGTGATCATTTTAAGGCAAGAATATTTGTGCCAGTCTGACTGTAGAGGAGCTGAGTTTTCTAATCTGGACTGCCCAGTCATCAATGTCTGCTCTGGCTGACCAGTGAACTGGAAACATCCAATATCTATAAACCAACCATCCTTCTAAAAACACTTACCAAAATGGCAGACTCTAACACACCACGTTAAGGAGTTGGAGCTGGAACTCGATGAACTCTAGATCATTTTGGAGGCTGAAGGGTAAGATAACACCAAATTTCTTGGTGTTCACCTGGCGGAGAGTCTCACCTGGTCCCTCAACACCAGCTCCATAGCCAAGAAAGCCCAGCAGCATCTCTACTTTCTGCGAAGGCTGAGAAAAGTCCATCTCCCACCCCCCATCCTCATCACTTTCTACAGAGGTTGTATTGAGAGCATCCTGAGCAGCTGCATCACTGCTTGGTTCAGGAATTTCACCGTCTCAGATTGCAAGACCCTGCAGCGGATAGTGAGGTCAGCTGAGAAGATCATTGGGGGTCTCTCATCCCGTCACAGACATTTACACCACACACTGCACCCGCAAAGCTAACAGCATTGTGAAGGACCCCACGCACCCCTCATACAAACTCTTCTCCCTCCTGCCATCTGGCAAAAGGTACCGAAGCATTCGGGCTCTCACGACCAGACTGTGCAACAGTTTCTTCCCCAAGCCATCAGACTCCTCAGTACTCAGAGTCTAGACTGACATCTACATCATTTATAATTATATTGAAATTTGTCCTCTACAGTGCCTATTGTCTTGTTCATTAATTATTTTAACTGCCCTGCACTGTTTTGTGCACTTTATGTAGTCCTGTGTAGGTCTAGTGTAGTTTTTGTGTTGTTTTACATAGTCTAGTGTAGCCTTGAGTTGTCTCACATAGTCTAGTGTAGTTTTGTGTTGTTTCATGTAGCACCAGGGTCCTGCAGGAATGTTGTTTTGTTTTTACTGTGTACTGTACCGGCAGTTTATGGTCGAAATGACAATAAAAAGCGACTTGATAGATAAGATGTATAGAGAGGTTGTTACACCCAAGGTGCAGGACACAGGAAACTGGGTAACAGTCAGGAATAGGAAAGGTTTTAAACAACCAGTGCAGATTACCCCTGTAGATATCTGCCTCAACACCAGGTGTAGCACTTTGGATACTGTTGGGGGTGGGGGGATGACCTAGCAGAGGAAGGTCACAGTGGTCAGTTCTCTGGCACTGAGTCTGGTTCTGTGACTCAGAAGGGAAGCGGGGAGAAAAGCTGAACTGTGATGATATGGGATTCATTGAGTAGGGGAATGGAAAGGAGGTTCTGTGGACGAGAACAAGATTCCCGGATGGTATGTTGTATCCTGGGTGCCAGTGTCCTGGACATTTCACATCGAGTCCTCAACATTCTCAAGCGGGAGGGTGAACAGCCAGAGGTTGTGGTCCATGTAGGTAGCAATAGTGTAGGTAGGAAGAGTGAAGAGGTTCTGTCAAAGTGAGCTCAGGGAGTTGGGTGCTAAGTTAAAGAGCAGGACCTCCACTGTTGTGATCTCAGGATTGCTACCTGTCCCACATGCTAGTGAGGCCAGAACTAGGAAGATGATCTAGACTAACAGATGACTGAGGAGTTGCTGTAGGAGGGAGGGTGTCAGATTTTTGGATCACTTCCAGGAAAGGTGGAACCTATACAGAAGAGACAGTTTGAATACTCTGGATTGTAGGAATGTTTGGTGGGGGGGAGGGGTGGTAACTTAAACTGGAGTTGCAGGGGGATGGAACCAGAGTGCCAGAGCAGTTAGTTGAGAGGTTGTGGAGACAGATAGATAGATAGATAGATAGATAGATAGATAGATACTTTATTCATCCCCATGGGGAAATTCAACCTTTTTTCCAATGTCCCATACACTTGTAGTAGCAAAACTAATTACATACAATACTTAACTCAGTAAAAAAAATATGATATGCATCTAAATCACTATCTCAAAAAGCATTAATAATAGCTTTTAAAAAGTTCTTAAGTCCTGGCGGTAGAATTGTAAAGCCTAATGGCATTGGGGAGTATTGACCTCTTCATCCTGTCTGAGGAGCATTGCATCGATAGTAACCTGTCGCTGAAACTGCTTCTCTGTCTCTGGATGGTGCTATGTAGAGGATGTTCAGAGTTATCCATTATTGACCGTAGCCTACTCAGCGCCCTTCGCTCAGCTACCGATGTTAAACTCTCCATTACTTTGCCCACGACAGAGCCCGCCTTCCTTACCAGCTTATTAAGACGTGAGGCGTCCCTCTTCTTAATGCTTCCTCCCCAACACGCCACCACAAAGAAGAGGGCGCTCTCCACAACTGACCTATAGAACATCTTCAGCATCTCACTACAGACATTGAATGACGCCAACCTTCTAAGGAAGTACAGTCGACTCTGTGCCTTCCTGCACAAGGCATCTGTGTTGGCAGTCCAGTCTAGCTTCTCATCTAACTGTACTCCCAGATACTTGTAGGTCTTAACCTGCTCCACACATTCTCCATTAATGATCACTGGCTCCATATGAGGCCTAGATCTCCTAAAGTCCACCACCATCTCCTTGGTCTTGGTGATATTGAGACGCAGGTAGTTTGAGTTGCACCATATCACAAAGTCCTGTATTAGTTTCCTATACTCCTCCTCCTGTCCATTCCTGACACACCCCACTATGGCCGTGTCATCAGCGAACTTCTGCACATGGCAGGACTCCGAGTTATATTGGAAGTCTGATGTGTACAGGGTGAACAGGACCGGAGAGAGTACGGTTCCCTGCGGCGCTCCTGTGCTGCTGATCACCATGTCAGACCTACAGTCTCCCAACCGCACATACTGAGGTCTATCTGTCAAGTAGTCCACTATCCAATCCACCATGTGAGAATCTACTCCCATCTCCGTTAGTTTGTGCCTTAAGATCTTGGGCTGGATGGTGTTAAAGGCACTAGAGAAGTCAAGGAATGTAATCCTCACAGCACAACTGACCCCATCTAGGTGAGAGAGTGATTTGTGCAGCAAATACGTGATAGCATCCTCCACTCCCACCTTCTCCTTATACGCAAACTGAAGAGGATCCCGGGCGTGCCTGGTTTGTGGCCTCAGATTCTGTATTATCAGCCGCTCCATGGTCTTCATCACGTGCGACGTCAAGGCAACAGGTCTGAAGTCATTCAACTCCTTTGGTTGTGGTTTCTTCGGTACCGGGACAATACAGGATGTTTTCCACTGTCTGGGTACTCTTCTCTGCTCCAGGCTCATGTTGAAGATGCGCTGTAGTGGTTCTCCCAGCTCAGTCGCACAGGCCCTCAGTAATCGTGGGGAAACTCCATCCGGTCCAGCCGCCTTGCTGGTACAGATCTTCCTCAGTTGACCTTCCACCTGTGCATCCGTAATCCTGGGTGTGGGCAAGGTCTCCTGTGAGTGGCTATCTTCCTGTGAGGGAAGTAAGCCTGGTGTGGAGTTCTGCGGTGAGGATGAGATTGTGCTGTCGAACCTATTGAAGAAGTTGTTCAGCTGGTTCGCTTTCTCCACATCTCCACTTATGTTTGCCCCCCGCTTTGCACCGCATCCGGTGATGATCTTCATCCCATCCCACACCTCCTTCATGCTTTTTTTCTGCAGCTTTTGTTCTAGCTTCCTCCTATACTGCTCCTTTGCCCCCCTTATCTGTACTCTTAGTTCCTTCTGAACTCTTTTAAGCTCCAACCGATCACCATCTTTAAAGGCCCTCTTCTTCTGGTTTAGGAGGCCTTTGATGTGACTAGTGATCCAGGGCTTATTATTGGGATAGCAGCGAACAGTTCTAACAGGAACAACGGCATCCACACAAAAGTTAATATAGTCCGTTGTGCATTCAGTGACCTCCTCAACGCCCCCACAGAGCCCCCCTTGCAGTACATCCCAGTTAGTAGTACCGAAGCAGTCTCTCAGGGCCTGTTCAGCTTCAGGAGTCCACTTTCTAAAAGAGCGTGTGGTAGTGCGATGCCTCATCACAATTGATTTATATCTGGGCTGTAACAAAACCAGGTTGTGATCAGCTTTCCCCAATGAAGGCAGCGGGGATGCACTGTATGCGTCCTCTACGTTTGCATACAGTAGGTCAATAGTCCTATTACCCCTGGTGTAACAGTCCACATACTGGGAGAAAGCAGGTAGTGTCTTGTCCAAAGTCACATGGTTGAAGTCCCCTGTAATTAACACCAGTGCCTCAGGGTGCTGTGTCTGAAGCCTAGCAACAGCGGAGCTGATGACGTCACACGCTACCGTTGCGTCGGCACGCGGCGGGACATACACAATCACCACAATGACGCTTGCAAATTCTCGAGGCAGGTAATATGGCCTCATACTCACGGTGATCAGCTCAATATCTCTTTCACAAACGGAGAACTTTGTACTCACATGCCCGGGGTTGTTGGTAAGACCTCAGACAAAGTCAGGAATCAAAAGGATGAACATTGGGTGACTAGTGTCCTCTATTGTCCTGAGCTGCGTATATTTCAATGCAAGAAGTATCTTAGGAAAGGCAGATGAACTTAGGGATGGATCGACACATGATATTCTAGCCATTAGTGAGATGTAGCTGCAGGAAAGGCAGGACTGGCAGCTCAATATTCCAGGGTTCCATTGTTTTAGACGTGACAGAACGAGAGGGATCAGAGGAGGAGGAGTGGCATTACTAGTCATGGAAAATGTCATGGCAGTGTTCAGTCAGGATAGTCTGCAGAACTCGTCTAGTGAGGTATTATGGGTGGAACTAAAGAATAACAAAGGTATGACCATGTTATGGGGCTATATTACAGACCACCCAATAGTCCACAGGTTTTAGAGGAACAAATTTGTAGTGAGATCACAGATTGTTGCAAGAAACATAAGGATGTTATAGTAGATGATTCTCACTTTCCACATATTGACTGGAACTCCAATAATGTCAAATGACTAGAGTTTGTCACATATGTTCAGGGAAGTTTCCTTAATCAGTACGTAGAAGTCCCAATGAGAGAGTGTGTGATACTTGATCTGCTGTTAGGGAATGAGGCAGGGCAGGTGACAGTAGTTCGTGTAGGGCAACACATTGCAATTAGTCATCATAATGCCATTGGATTTAAAACAAATATGGAAAAAGATATATTCTGGTCTGGGAGTTGAGATTCTAAATTGGAGAAAGACCAATTTTGATGGTATCAGAAATGTTCTCGCATGTGTGGATCGGGACATGCTGTTCTCTGAAAAGGTGTACTTGGTAAGTGGCAGACCTTCAAAGTGAAATTCCATGAGTACAAAGCTTGTCTGCGGCTGTCAGAATAAAAGGTAAAGATAGCAGGTTTAGGGAACCTTGGTTTTCAAGAGATATTGAGGCCCTGCCCTGGTTAAGAAAAAAAAAATGTAGGTGTATAGTAGATATAGACAGGCAGGAACAAATGATGCCCTTATGGAGGATAAGAAATGCAAGAGAACATATAAGAAAGAAGTCAGGAAGGCTAAAAGGAGGTATGATGTTGCCCTAGTAGACAAAGTGAAGGAGAATCCTAAGGGATCCTAAGAGCCTAACAAGGCAAGTGCAGATATTATAGGGACCCTAGCAGAGATATTTATATCAGTCTTAGCGACAGGAGAGGTACCAGAGGATTAGAGGATAGCTAATATTGTTCCACTGTTTAAGAAAGGCTCAAAAAATAACCAGGAAATTATAGGCTGGTGAGCTTGACATCAGTAGCAGGTAAGTTATTGTAAGATATTCTAAGGGATGAGATATATGAGAATTTGGATAGACAGTCTCATTAGGAATAGTCAGCATGGCTTTGAGCATGGTAGATTGTGTCTAACCAATCTTAGAGGTTTTCAAGGAAGTTACCAGGAAAGTGGATAAAGGCAAGTCTGTGGATGTTGTCTACATGGACTTCAGCAAGGCATTTGACAAAGTCCCACATGGGAGGCTGGTCAAGAAGATTCAGTCACTCACATTCAGGATGAGGTGGTAAATTGGATTAAACATTGGCTTTGTAGAAGAAGCCAGAGAGTGATAGTAGAGGGTTGCCTCTCTAACTGGGGTCCTGTCCTGTGACTAGTGTTGTGTTGTAGGGTTCGGTGCTGTCACCTTTGTTGTTTGTCATCTATAGCAATGATCTGGCTGATAATGTGATTACCTAGATCAGTAAATTTATAAAGGACACCAAGATTGGGGGTGCAGTGGACAGCGCAGAAGACTATCAGATTTTGCAGCGGGATCTGGACCTACTGGGAAAATGTACTGAGAAAAGGCAGATGGAATTTAAAGCAGCCAAGTGTGAGGCTTTGCACTTGGTAAGACCAACCAGGGTAGGCCTTACACAGTGAATGGTAGGGCACCGAGGAGTTATGTAGAACAAAGGAACCTGGGAATACAGGCCCATAATTCATTGAAAGTAGTGTCGCAAGTAGATAGGTTTGTAAACAAAGCATTTGTCACAAAATCTGTTGTAGAATTCTATGTTCTATGTTCAAATATTATTGGCCTTTCAAACCTGTTGCTATTCTTTGAATCTGGCAGAGTGAAAGCAAAAAAAGACCTTTACCTTATTTGAAGAAAATCAATCTTAAAGCATATCTGGTTGCATTAGGAGCAACACCTTATATTCCATCTGGGTAGCCTCTAACTTGATGGCATGATTATCAGTTTTTCAATCCAGTAAAAAGAAAATTCCCTGCACCTCCCCTCGTCCTCTATTCCCACTCTGGCTTCTCACCTCTTATCACTTGCCTATCATCTCCTCCTTCCCTTTCTCCTATGGGCCACTCTCCTCTCCTATCCAGCCCTATACTTTCCTACCCATCTGGCTTCACTTATCACCTGCCATTCTCCTCCCCCCCCCCCAATTATTAATTCTAGCATCTTCCCCCTTCCTTTCCAGTCGTGAAGAAGGGTCACAGCCCAAAATGTCAACCGTTTATTCATGTCTGACTTCCTGAGTTCCTCCAGCATTTTGTGTGTGTTCCATTTGGTTTCGATTTTGACAGAATGGATAGCAATAGATTCCTTTTTTTGTGTATTGTACTGTAAATTGAATCATTTGAATGATTTTTTGTTTCTCAAAACAACAGCAACTTGGTGCATTTTATGTCCTATTAGACATGCAAGAACAATAGGTAGTTAGATGTAAAAAAAAGTGCATTTGAAGAAACATTCAACAGCTGAAGAGGCACTACCAACATCATAAATAATGACTGTAATCTGGAAAAGTAGCTGCAGACAAAATAGCATTTTGTAGTATACTGTACATCTAAATTTCATGTTGAATAGTCATCCTTAGATAAAACACTATCACATAATTACTGCCCTAATGACTAAAAATATTTGGAAAAACTAACATCTTAAATTTATGAAACAAAGTTGTTTTAGCTCCTGTGTCATACTAACATTGCTTTTGGCTCCTTCTAGATTAGATTGTTCCCCATAACTTCAAACATAATTTTATTACATTTGTATTAAAAGTGATGAGATTAAACAAGAATCAATTTGTCAGATTGGGTAGAAGTGATGTGAACAAATCAAAGTTAGTGTAATTAATTACAGTGCTTTTCTTTGTACTTCCAATAGACTACTCTCATAAGCTTTTTCTTCCGTTATAATTTGCTAGCAGCATACTAGAAATAGGCTTGCATGAAATGAATTTAGATGTAATTTTCTAAATTACACGCAAGATTTCAAAACAGTGATAAAAGCACTCTAACTTCAATGTTGTTCATGCTATCTTAATGTCCCAATGTAAAATTCATTCAAATGAGTTAGTTTCAGAGGAAGCTTAGGACAAAGCTTCAATGTGTCTTAACTCAAAAGTTTCAAAGCTTCAGGATTTTTTTGTTAAAAACAATATTAATAAAATTGAACGGGGACAAAAGGACAGTTTGTACATCAAAAGTTGGAGCATTATGTGAATTGTTTTTAGTACTTAACCTTTAGTTTTCAGAAAAAGAACTTGTATCTTAGATTTCACTTGTGTTGCCTTCAGGTCAAAAAGAATCAGTTTCTTTGGCGGAGTGGAAGAAGCTGTCTCCTGGTGCATAAGCAGCTATGTTGCTTTAGAGACATTCATTCCAAATCTTGCAAACACAAGTGCTGACTACCTCCCCCTCCCTCAATAAATTGTTCTCACCATAAAATCTCTCATTCTTTGTTGCAGAAGATATATTTTCTGTGAAAATAGAAACAGATGTATCCAGCCAATTTGTGAGGTGGGGTGGGGATAACGTCTGTGGCAGTAAGTTTTCCTGCCTGTATGGACAGTTCCAAAAATCACAAGTAAATACTAAGATTGCAAAAATTCACGAGATGGTTATGATTAAGTTTGACTTTTTCTAAAGCAGTGTTTCCCAACCTGGGGTCCTTGGCCCCCTTGGTTAATGGTAGAGGTCCATGGCATGACCCCTGATGTAAAGAGAATTTGATGTCATTTTGGTAAAATGAGTAACCATGCAAATCTGACAACTTGATACTAGACTATATTTACAATTCTCAAATGCCCTGTCGCAAGTCAGATGATTGGTATACTTACAGGTTTTGGAGCAGATTTGAAAATAAATAACTAAATTCTTACAATTGTCAATTTGAAGTTTATAAGACTTCATAGATCTAATATATTTCCTCCCCCACCTCCCATTTGCACCTATAACAACCGATATTTCTATTATTGGTCACCTAGTTGAACTTTTTTTTTGGTCAGGTTCTAACATAACCAAATTATAATGCATTTATAGCCAGCAATTTATCAATTGGTCTTTGCAAGTTATTGCAATGGAGTTCATGCCCATTGAGACAGTTTAAATTACCTTGAAATTTACATGAAATTACATGACAGTATCCAAAACAGCCTAAGTGATTTGGGCTGCATGCAACCCACATCTCACCTTACATTATCTCATCTAATTGACATTCCCACCCATTCCTTTGTCACTTGTGTACTTACCAAGTTCCTGCTTGTTCTATGCTGTTCATTGCAACCGATCCATGTGGTAGCAATTTCAAAGTAGCTAATCTATTCCTTGGGCAATATTTTGTAGAATTTCTTTACTGCATTTAAGTCACTCTAGATTTGTGTCCCAATTGTTTAGATTCCAAGTGGAAACTTGTTGAATTTCAAACACCTTAATATTTGTAAACTCTAATGACGCACTGCAAACCTTTCCTTTTCTAGAGATGTGATCTAACTTAATTTCTCATTGGTTCTAAGACATTTAATCCTTTTGGTTTTGGAACAAGAACAATACTTGGTATGCAAAAGTGGTCAAAATAAAATTGGAGAAACAGACAAATTTGAAGATAATTAATAGATAGACCATAGCATGCAACATTTATTACTAAGTGACTGGGTACATTGTAGTACCAAAACTTGTATGCAAGTATGACCAAAAGAAAATGAAAAAGGAACACCCATCCACAGCCTCCAGACTCATCGTTCCCTTACCACACACTGCTTGCTTCTACCTCCTACCCAAGATCCACAAATCTGACCGTCCGTGTAGGCCTATTGTCTCTGCCTGCTCCTGCCCCCTCTGAACTCTTATCCTCAGCCCTCGACTCCATTTTGTCCCCCTTAGTTCAGTCCCTTTCCACCTCCTTCAGCGATGCTTCTCATGGTCCCAATCTCAATAACTTTCAATTCCCTGGCCTTATTTTCACCATGGTTGCTCAGTCCCTATACACTTCCATCTCCCATAAATGTCAAAGCTCTCTGCTTCTTTCTCAATAAAAGAACTGACCAGTCCCCCTCCACTGCCACCTTCCTCCATCACGCTGAACTGGTCCTCACCCTCAACGTTTTCTTTGTCTCCTCCCACTTTCTCCTGACTCGAGGGATAGCCATTGACAGCTGCATGGGCCCTAGCTATGCCTGACTCTGTTAGCTATGTGAAACGGCCTGCATTCAATGCCTTCTCCAACAATGCTCCCCAACTCTTCCTCTGTTATGTTGGTAATTGCCTTGATGCTGCTTCAGGCACCTATGCTGAGTTCATCAATTTCATCAACTTTGCCTCCAACTTCCATTATGCCCTTAAACTCTCTTGGTCCATTTCTGACACCTCCCTCCTTCCTCTGGAGACAAACTGTCAACCAACATCTTCTATACACCTACTGTTATCTTGACAACTGCTCTTTCCACCCTATTCCCTTTTCTCAGTTTCTTTACCTTCACTGCATGCTTCCAGGATGTGGCTTCCTTTTAGAGCACAGCAGAAATGTCTTCCTTCTTCAAAGAACAGTGTTTCCCTTCCTCAACTATTGATACCTTCACCCACATCACCTCCATTTCATGAGCATCTGTACTCAACCCCATCTTCCTGCCACCTCAACTGTGGTAGATGTTCCTCTTGTCCTTGCCTACCACCACCCTCCATGATTCTCTTGTTCATTTGTCCCTCCACGCTAACCTCCCTCCCTGCACTTACCCACTTTCTCATTCACCTCCTCCCTCATTTCCAGTTGGGGCCCCAGGCAGTCCTCCCAGGTGAGGCAAATCTACAGGGGTCAACTATTGTGTCCAGTGCTCCTGATGCGGTATCCTCTATATTGGTATGACCTGTTGTCATTTGGGGGACCACTTTGCCGAGCACCTCTACTCCACCCACCAAAAGCAGAACTTCCCGCTGGGCAAACATTTTACTTCAGATTCACTTTCCCATTCTGACGTGTTGGTCCACAGCCCCCTTACACCAAGATGAGGTCATCCTCAAGCTGGATGAGCAATACCTTATATTCTATCTTGATAGCCTCCAACCTGATGGCATGTATATCGATTTCTCTTTCCAAAATATTTTTTTAAATCCCTTTTTCTTCCCTCTTCCATTCTCCACACGCCTTACCTCTTTCCACATGTCCATCACCTCCTCCTGGGTCCCCTCCACCTTCCTTTTCTGTTATGACCCACTCTTCTGTCAGATTCGTTCTCCAGCCCTTTATCTTTCCAATGCACCTGGCTCACCCATCACCTTCCAGCTAACCTCGTCCCCCCCCCATCTTGTTTTGCACCCATCCTGAATGGTGCTTAAGAAGATGTTTCAAGCCGAGACACATTTCCATAGCTGCTGCCTGACCTTCTGAGTTCTTCTAGCATTGTGTGCATGTTGTTTTGAAGTTCCAGCATTTCAAACCAATTCTGATATAGTCCAAAAATTAATCTCAATTAAGAATGTACAAGCAAGCAGCTTGGTTGAATTTGTTCAGTTGCTGTGGGAGTTACAGCATTTTGCAGATCCAGTTATAAAATATTTCTAATTTACTAACAATACAATTTAGTGACATTTCTACCCTGTGCTGACAAAGTTGTTTCCCATTATTGACTGAAATTACAAAATTTATCTATGTGTCACAAATTCTCAAACATTCTCTTATTGATACACTTGCTCTCAGCTGTGGAAGTGTCCAAACAGCAGGTTTAAAATTTGGAAAATGTTATGCACTGCAATTTGGACATTTATCACAATATAATGAGAATGCAAACTGACAATATTTCCAATGTCTGTTGTTATCTGATTGCAGTCAAAATAGAGTAGATCAAATTCATTTTATTGAAACAAAAAAATTGCTTAAAGTTTCCCAAAACTTATGCCAAATCTCATTTTTCCATGAAAAATACAGCAATAAAAAGACATTGAAAAACAAGCCACGTCTTAATAGATAGTAGGTAGAATTAGTAAACCAAATTTGGAAGGGCATTTACAACTACATTTCACAATTTACATGCTTTAAGATTAAGTAAATGAGGCAATAAAGTACCTATTTGCTAACATTACCAATACAATTTAAGTATAGATAAAAAAATTGGATCATCAAGTTAAAAGCATTATTTCAATACAAATGCAATTATTCAGCATGCTGCATTGAAGTGGCCTTTCACAACACTATTCATTACTGAGGGGAGATTACCCCTGGATGTGTAATACATTGGATCAACTTATACAACAATGTAGTTTTTAAAAGTAAAAAAACTATTTACCTCAGTTGATAAAAGTGAGCATTAAGAATTGCTGTTTAATTGTTTGTGAAGATTACAAATCCATTTCCAGCCTTCATGGGAAATTTCCCATATCGACATGAGTGATGATTGCAGACGATGTTACACAAAGGGATAGTACTAAAGGATGTTTCAGTTATCTTGGACTAGTACTTAGCTAACAAGTTACCATAAAACACCTTTAGTTTGTATCATATGTTCTTCAAGTAGAGAGCTTACTTCTATTATAGCAAACCTCTGTGAAACAACCATTTCCATGCAAAATTTCTGTTAAAAATTATACTTCTATTTGGATATTCACCCAAATTATTATGTTAGAGCAATACTGAATTAAGAAGGTGTGGTTGCATACAGTTGGTTAGGAAACCCTGCAATTACAGATGAAACATTCCAAGCAAGGCAAAAAACATACATCATTATCTACTAGTTTTCATTATAGTTATTGGTGATACAGAAGAGAAGTTTTAAAAAACTACTTAGAAGCAATTTGACATTGAATAAGCTTCAAAAATAGTTTTCTCTCCACATTGTCTTCTTATGGCTTTGAAACTTGTCCAATGAAGAGGACAGTACCTGTGCAAGCAATTCAGAACAGAAAAACAGTTAGAGCAATCAGCAAATCTCAAATGTGTAGCTTTAGGAGCTATTCAAATTTGAACATTTTTCCATATAGAGTTAAGATCCATTTTGTAGACATTAACCTCTGAAAGTTACTAAATGAATGGTTCTTGTGTTACTCAGTCATGACCCTCGTGGACCCTTTGGTACAAAGCCCCGTTGTTCTGTATATAAATGTACTAAACCAAAATAACCCAAACTAATAAAAATAATTGACAACAAAACCAGAGTTGGGACAAGGCAGTTAAAGTTTAAATTATAACATCCAAATTCATCCTGTCAAAATTCCAACTGTACATATTTTGGCCAATACATTCAGGGTTTTTAAAAAAAAAAACTGACTAAAAATTTTTAAAAATGATCTTGTCAACTTCTATACACAAACTGGCATTTCAAATTGCAAGGATTCACCATTGTTCCATACTATACAAGGCCATATGCACAATACAAATTGTAGACCATCACTATCTGACTGCAGTTTGAGTACTTCTTGATAATTTGGAAAGATCTATACAGATACAGCATAGATTTAGATCGTTTTCAGACATAGGTTAGCTATTCACATAAATTTGAATGTTTATATACTCTTCACCTTTTAAATCAAAAAATAGATAGTTAATTAAAATAGAAGTCCCCAGAAGGAGAAAAGATAACAGCTTATATAATTGTTTACAATGGTCATTGAGACACGAGGGGACAAATTTAGGATGGCTATTGGACTGGAAGGAAGTTAGCAAAATTTCAGAAAGTTCAACAACACAAATATCTGCTAACGATAATTGAAACAAAGTATATAAAGAGAAAGTATTAAGCAATTTCTTAGGGGACTGGAATTGGTTGGGAAGCAGACGATGACACAGGGGGAAAGAAAAACAGATAGTCATCCCAGTCTTAGTGATGCAACATTTCATAATTTCAAACTACATTATGACTCGAGTTTTGCAATCCCGATGAATTGTGCTTGAATTCAATTCCAGCTCATTCATCCACTTTTAATGATGTTGACTAAATTTGGTTTTAAAGAACTGAAGATATTCTTTATTCCACGGAATTTATGCAATGTCTCATTCTTGTCACTGGATGTCCTAGCTGGCCAATGTACTGAAGCAGTTCAAGGAAATTTGTATGGCAGAATTACAAATGGCACAGGATTTGTATGCACAGTACTTAAAATCTAATATGATCTTCATTCCATATTTAATTTGGGATAGCAGGCTTTGTAAGGAATTCCAGACACCTCCATTTCTATACTTATTGATTAAATGGCATTGATCGTAGTTACAGGCCAATAAAATAAATTCCAGCTGAAAGCACATCTCTTTAAAAAGTTCAGAAAGAAACCAAGGCAAGTGCTACATTTTTCTGGCTTGCCAGCAGTTAAGCAGTGAACAGCCAAGTTATGCTCATGTAAAATGGCACCACAAGTTCAGGACTTCTGTGCATGCCAATTATAGAAGCACAAACATGCCAACCAGGTTGTTGGCAGGAATCTACATTCTGCTACTGGATCCCCATTTGCAGGCCTGCTGCCAGATCATATTCTGTAGAGTATCCATGAACCATTCACTTGAATGGAGTTATGTGTATGCAAAGATAAACAAATTAAAAACCACATTTTTAAAATGGTAATTTTGATATTCAAACATTGTACTTAAAGATTCTTGAATATCTTGTTGAATGTGTAGTCAATTGATTTTTCAATGCAGATTTCTTAAAAATGACACACCTTTGGGGTATGGCCTGGTCAGCTGCTGAAAGCCTTCTTAAACTGTGGGGTAGGACTTTGGATCACACAGCCTAGTGCATGACCTTCTCCAATTGTTTCCAAGAAGCTTTCAGTCAGCAACACTTATGTGAAAATGTGGCAGAATTTAGTTATCCAAGCAGCAAGCATGGATGGTTATATGCCTTGGCAAAGCATGTGCCACTATTTACAGAAGGAGATCTAGAGGGAATTGATTTGAGGATAAAAGTTGGAATAGTTCACATGCAAAGTGATTCAAAGGGTGCAGTATTTTCATATAAAAACTTAGGACTATTTTTTAAATTACAAAAATGCCACCCACCCAAAACATAGACAAATTGCAAGTGTCGAGACACTTCCTTGATTAAAAGGTGATCATTAACTCCAATATTTCATAAATGTACTACATGAACACTTAAAATTAGGATGAATACTGACCAATGGAATTCCCTAAGTATTGATCTGTACCAGGTTTGAACTAATTTGGTAGGGGAATGGGAACAGGAGCAATGGTGCTGAGGATGAGGCAAGTTCGGTTACAACCAGAGGCAGTGTGTACTGAGACTGCTAGACAAGGAGAGGTTGTTGATAGAGCAAAGTTGCAGTCAATAGAATGATTTGCCATGTTAAAGGCATATAAAATCAAAAATGGACTGAAAGTTTTATTTCACTCTATGCTCTGTAGGGAACAAGGTAGATGAACTTGCAGTACAGTTACAGATTGGCATGTATGATGTTGTGAGCATCACTGAATTGTGCCTGAAAAATTATAGCTGGGAGCTTAACATCCAAGAATACACATGGCAATGAAAGGACAAGCAAGTAAGCAGAGCGGGTGGCATGCCTCGGTTGGTAAAAAAAAGATCAAATCAAATGATTAGAAAGAGGCGACATAGGATCAGAAGGTGTCAAATCATTGTGGGTAGAGTTGAGGAACTGAAAGGGCAAAGATCCTGATTACAATGGGAGATAGTAAATCATGTTAAAAGGGCAACTTTACAATAGACATGGCGTGCAGGTAGATTGGGAAAAAAAATCAGGTTGGTGCTGGATCCCAAGAGGGGGAATTTATAGAATGCCTACAATATGGTTTTTTAAGAGCAGCTCGTGGTTGAGCTCACTAAGGGATCAGCTATTCTGGATTGGGTGTTTGGTAATGAACCAGAATTGATTAGTAAATGAACCCTTAGGAGCCAGTGATCATAATATAATTAATTCACCCTGCAGTTTAAGGGGGAAAAACTAAAGTCAGGTTTAGCAGTGTTACTGTGAAGTAAACAGAATTAGAGGCATGAGAGAGGAGCTGGCCAAAATTGCTTGGAAAAGAACACTGGCAAGGATAACGGCAGAACGGCAATGGCTGGAACTTCTGGGGGCAATTCGAAGACATAAGATAGATACATCCCAAAGAGGAAGTAGTATTCTAAAGGCAGAATGATACAACCATTGCTGACAGGAGAAGTCAAAGCCAATGTAAAAGTCAAAGAGGGGACAAACTGCATCATAGAGCAAACATTTGTGGGAAGTTAGAGGATTGGGAAGATTTTAAAAACCGAAAAGAAGGCAACTAAAAAAAAGTCAAAGAAAAAAGATGGAATACAAAGATAGCCAATAATATTAAATAGCTTCTTTAGTTTATATAAAGTGTAAAAGAGAGGCAGAAGTCGATAGTGTATCACTGGAAAATTATACTGGAGAGGTATTAATGGGGGAGAAGGAAATGGCAGATTAATCAAATAAGTATTTTGCATCAGACTTCACTGTGGAAGACAGTAGCAGTATTTCAGAAGTTTGAGAGTGTTGGGGGCAGAAGTGTGAGAAGTTGCCATTACTAGAGAGAAGAATTTGGGAAACTGAAAGCTCTTAAGGCAGATAAGTCACCTGAACCAGATAGACTACATCCAAGGTTCTGCAAGAGGCAGCTGAAGAGATTGTAGAGGCATTATTTATGATCTTTCAGAAACATTAGATTCCAGAATTGTTCTGAAAGTTTGAAAAATTGCAGATGTCACTCCACTCTTCAAGAAGAGAGAGGTAGAAGAAAGGAAATTATAGGCCAGTTAGCCTGACCTCAGTGGTTGGGAAGAGGTTAGAGTCAATTGTTAAGGAAGTGGTTTCGGAGTACTTGGAGGCAGATGATAAAATAAGCCATTGGTTTCCTCAAGGGAAATTCTTGCCTGACAAATATTTTTAAATTATTTGAAGAAATAACAAACAGGATAGACAAAGGAGAACTGGTGGATATTGTGTACTTGGATTTTCAAAAGGCCTTCGACAAGGTGCCACACATGAGGCTGCTTAACAAGAGCCAATGGTATACAGTAAAGATACAATCATGGACAGAGCATAGTCTGATTGACAGGAGGCAAGCTGAGTAGAGGTGTTTCACAGGGATCTATGTGGAGACCAGTTCTTTTTACATTTTATGCCAATTGATGACTTGTGGAAAAGCTTATGGATGATACGAAGATAGGTGGAGGGGTTGGTAGTTTTGAGGAAGTACAGAGGCTACAGGAGGACTTGGATTAGGAACACGGGCAAAGTAGCAGATGGAATACAGTATCAGGAAGTTATGGTCATGTAATCTGATAGAAAATAGACTGTTTTCATTTATTCTAATTGGAGAGAAAATTCAAACACGAGGTGCAAAGGTACTTGGGAGTCCTCATGTAGGATTTCCTAATGGTTAATTTGCAGGTTGTACCTCTGGTGAGGAAGGCAAATGTTATGTTAGCATTCATTTTGAGGACTAGAATATAAAAGCAAAGATGTGATGTTGAGGGTTTATAAAGCACTCATGAAGCCTTAGTTGGAGTGTTGTTAGCAGTTTTGGGTTCCTTATCCAAGACAACAGAGCTGATATTAGAGAAGGCTCACGAAAATGATTCCAGAATTTTAACAGCTTGTCACGTTTGATGTCTCTGGGCCTCTACTCACTGGAATTCAGAAGAATAAGGGTTGACCTATTTGAAACCTATGGAATGTTGAAAAGTTTTGATAGAGTGGATGTGGAGAGGATGTTTTCTATAGTGGGAGAGTCTAAGATCAGAGGACACTGCCTCAGAATAAGGAGGCATCCTTTTGGAAATTGAGATGAGAGGGAATTTCTTCAGCGAGAGTTTGGTGAATCTGTGGAATTTGTCACCACAGGTGGCCGTGGAGGCCAAGTCATTGGGTATATTTAAGGCAGAGTTTGTAGACACTTGAATAGTCAGGGCAGGAAGGAATATGGATGAAGGCAGGAGATTGGGGCCGAGAGGGAAAATGGATCAGCCATCATGAAATGGCACAGCAGTCTCTATGGGCCAAAGTTCCTAATTCTGCTCCCATGTCTTATAGTACCAGTATAACAAAGACAATATATCCCTTCCCATGGAAGCTGTGGGCTTCCCCTGGGTCTCCAGGTGAACCCCCCCCCCCCCACCCCACAATCCAAAGATGCACTTGGCAAGTTAATTGTTCATTGTAAAATTGTCCTGTGTTTAGATTAGGGTTAAATAGGTTTGTCAGAGGTTTCTGGGGCAGCCTGGCTCAAGAGGCCAGAAGGATCTACACTGCACTGTGTCGCTAATATAGAAATGTTTTGTTGGTTTTTTTTATATAAAAACTGTCTCTTCAGCTCCACCTCCCTTCCCCCACCACTTGTATTGAAACTAGGAACATGTGATCAAAACCAGAGTCATTGCTCTTATCAGATGCCTCTCTACCTGCTGAGAACTTCCAGCATTGTTTTCATTGCAGATTTCCAACATCTGCAACATCTTTTTTATCCTCCAGTTCAATAAACTTAAGCCTGATTAAAGATGTTCCATCAACTATAAACAACAACTCTTTCACTGCTGGTATTGCTTCATGACATTGTTTTTAATTTCAGATACCACTTCCTACAGAGTTTTACATTTGCTCTGCAACCAAAGAATAAAATGTTCTAGCACATTAATCAGAATTACCTGTGGGATTGTGCCAGACTACATAGAGAAATGGTCTATTTACTGTAAATGGAGGGGTGATCCTGAATGACCTAAACATCAGAACAGCAACTGCAATGGAAGCAACATGATTAGTTGAGTCAAGGCATTCAAACAAGTCATCTGCAATATATTGCAAAACAGATCGCAGCTACAGATTATTGTTAATTCAAAATGTTTTATTACCGCCAAAAAATGTCATCTTAAATCAATGTTTCTAAAGAAACCACTCAACTTGTATATAGCTTAGCTTTAATTACAGAGTTATTGTATTTTTACAAATGCGGGTTCAAGGTCACATGGGAATTTAAATGTTCAATTTATTATTAGACAATCCATACAATGTACAACCTGTAATTCTTACCCTCCACAGTCAACCACTAAACAAACCCCAAGGAATGAATGATAGAAACATCAGAACCCCGAAGCCCCCTCTCCATCCCATCACACAAGCAGCAGCAATCTTTAGGAATTCACCAACTACTGCACATTACAGGCAAAAGCTGTTGCCTAGACCATGGATCAAAACAAAAAGGAACAAGGCTGAAAAGCCCATTTTTCTCCATGCCGGGGGAGGGGGGGGGAAGAAATGGGCATATAGTTACCCTGATGACCAAGAAATTTACCTCTGCATCATGGCACAAAATCCTGTTCTTACAGGGGCATTTCCATGGATAATTTGTATTATTACCAACTTAGTCTATCAACTATTAATAGCTGTTTTTGCAAAAAAAGGTAAATAAATTGCTCGGGTATAAATTAGAGTCGGTTCAGAGCCAAGGATTAAGCATACTTTAGAATTCCAAATTCTTGTTTGCATGAAAGCAGGCAGGATGGTAATCTGGTATAACATCCCAGGGAACTAATCAATGTGTGCACTATCATACTGATGGTTAACTTTTGCTACTGTGCCC
Organism: Hemitrygon akajei; assembly: GCF_048418815.1. Lineage (NCBI taxonomy): Eukaryota > Metazoa > Chordata > Chondrichthyes > Myliobatiformes > Dasyatidae > Hemitrygon > Hemitrygon akajei. The sequence continues at coordinate 141,793,797 of NC_133126.1, forward strand.
ATATACCGTATGATACAAAAATTTGTTCAGTTTATACATTTTCCTGCTTCTTTGTTATTTTCCATCACCATACCTTCCTCGCACTGGGGGTGGGAGGGGATAGAAAAATCAACCCATGTGCCAATTGTTTGGCTCAATCTGTTCCATGTTGCCACTGATCTTCATTTTCCTGGCTTCAAATTCTTTTGACAAACCTATTGTGATGTATATCCTATCAGTCCATATAAAATAAACTATAATTTGATAGGGTTGTTGCCCAAAATTCTCCGTTAATCATTACTTGCCATTAACAACAACCTCCCTCTATTAACCAATACTTAGATCAGCAAGTTCTTTTATTTCTAGCTGTCTGCCCATTGTCATTGATAAACCAATCAAATTTATCATAATATCCATTTTTGAAGAATATAAACACTTGTAATTTTCCAGTCACTATGTGAAACATTTTCACCAGCCCCTCAAATTTTTATCATTGCTTCTGCAAGATAGGCTGAATCTTAACCACACATTAGTCAAAACAACCATAATTCAACTACAACTATATGAAGTGTTTGAAAAGCACTTTAGGCCAAGTTTAAAATGCTGATAGACTTGCCTGTTGCTGCAGAGGCCTTTGTTCCATCTTCATTTACTTCAATTTTAGCCTTTTGTTGGACATGTGAAACATATAATTGACTAGACCCTGCAAGAAATAGTTGCAATTTATGTTGAAGCCGAAAAAGTTTTTGCAAAGTTATTCAGACAAAAGATGCTACTTACTACTGAGTTTTCTAAAATTTGCTTTAGTTTGATCAAACATGTCAGTAATTCCAAAAGATGAAAGCAGTTTCTCCAGTCTAGTTTCTGTCTCAGCAGTGAATCTACAAATATAAAAGTCTATTAGCACCAAATTAATTTAGCATTTAGAGCGTGCTACTTCTGTAGGATGCAGAAAAGACAATTAGAATTATTTTGTCTGTGACTAATTTATACACAGGTTTTCATAGCACTCAGAGTAACTGGTTTACCCAAAATTCAGGGGTGGCAAACGTATGGCACTTGTGCCCCAGGAGCTGCGAGCAAAAAAAAGTTACTTGCACATGGCATGCAACGTTGCCCTTTGATCCTTTAAACCCCACTCGTAAGTTACATAACGATTCCCTATACTGCCAAATGAAGCAGTGAATGGATTTTTACAACCCAAGAGCATTTTCACAGGAAATGTAGTAATTTTTCCAAAAGTTTTAAAAGTTTTCTAAAATGCTTATTTCTGTTACTACTAAAAAAAATTGAATAAAATTGGAATACATTTAATAATCAACAGGAGTCATCCTTTTTCCAGTCTATAATTATTATTACTAATTTACATAGAAACATAGAAAATAGGTGCAGGAGTAGGCCATTCGGCCCTTCGAGCCTGCACTGCCATTCAGTATGATCATGGCTGATCATCCAACTCAGAACCCTGTACCTGCTTTCTCTCCATACCCCCGATCCCTTTAGCCACAAGGGCCGTATCTAACTTCCTCTTAAATATAGCCAATGAACCGGTCTCAACTGTTTCCTGTGGCAGACAATTCCACAGATTCTTCTGTTTGAAGAAGTTTTTCCTCATCTCGGTCCTAAAAGGCTTCCCCTTTATCCTTAAACTCTGACCCCTTGTTCTGGACTCCCCCAACATCGAAATCAATCTTCCTGCATCTAGCCTGTCCAATCCCTTTAGAATTTTATACGTTTCAATAAGATCCCCCCTCAATCTTCTAAATTCCAGTGAGTACAAGCCTAGTCGATCCAGTCTTTCTTCATACGAAAGTCCTGCCATTCCAGGAATCAATCTGGTGAACCTTCTCTGTACTCCCTCTATGGCAAGAATGTCTTTCCTCAGATTAGGGGACCAAAACTGCACACAATATTCTAGGTGCGGTCTCACCAAGGCCTTGTACAACTGCAGTAGAACTTCCCTGCTCCTGTACTCAAATCCTTTTGCTATGAATGCCAACATACCATTTGCCTTTTTCACCGCCTGCTGTACCTGCATGCCCACCTTCAATGACTGGTGTACAATGACACCCAGGTCTCGTTGCATCTCCCCTTTTCCTAATCGGCCACCGTTCAGATAATAATCTGTTTTCCTGTTCTTGCAACCAAAGTGGATAACCTCACATTTATCCACATTAATTTGCATCTGCCATGAATTTGCCCACTCACCTAACCTATCCAAGTCACCCTGCATCCTCTTAGCATCCTCCTCACAGCTAACACTGCCGCCCAGCTTCGTGTCATCCGCAAACTTGGAGATGCTGCATTTAATTCCCTTGTCTAAATCATTAATATATATAGTAAACAACTGGGGTCCCAGCACTGAGCCTTGCGATACCCCACTAATCACTGCCTGCCATTCTGAAAAGTTCCCGTTTACTCCCACTCTCTGTTTCCTGTCTGCCAAACAATTCTCTATCCATATCAATACCATACCCCCAATACAGTGTGCTTTAAGTTTGCACACTAATCTCCTGTGTGGGACCTTGTCAAAAGCCTTTTGAAAATCTAAATATACCACATCCACTGGCTCTCCCCTATCCACTCTACTAGTTACATCTTTAAAAAAATTCTATAAGATTCGTCAGACATGATTTTCCTTTCTCAAATCCATGCTGAATTTGTCAGATGATTTCACCTCTTTCCAAATGTGCTGTTATCACATAGCCGACTCTAGCATTTCCCCCACCACTGATGTCAGACTAACCGGTCTATAATTCCCTGGTTTCTCTCTCCCTCCTTTTTTAAAAAGTGGGGTTACATTAGCCACCCTCCAATCCTCAGGAACTAATCCAGAATCTAAGGAGTTTTGAAAAATTATCACTAATGCATCCACTATTTCTTGGGCTACTTCCTTAAGCACTCTGGGATGCAGACCATCTGGCCCTGGGGATTTATCTGCCTTTAATCCCTTCAATTTACCTAACACCAATTCCCTACTAACATGTATTTCCCTCAGTTCCTCCATCTCACTAGACCTTCGGTCCCTTACTATTTCTGGAAGATTATTTATGTCCTCCTTAGTGAAGACAGAATGAAAGTAGTTATTAATTGGTCTGCCATGTCTTTGTTCCCTATGATCAATTCACCTGTTTCTGACTGTAAAGGACCTACATTTGTCTTGACCAGTCTTTTTTCTTTTCACGTATCTATGAAAGCTTTTAGAGTCAGTTTTTATGTTCCCTGCCAGCTTTCTCTCATAATCTTTATTCCCTTTCCTAATTAAGGCCTTTGTCTTCCTCTGCTGGTCTCTGAATTTCTCCCAGTCCTCAGGTGTGCCGCTTTTTTTTGCTACTTTATATGTTTCTTCTTTGGACTTGATACTATCCCTAATTTCCCTTGTCAGCCACGGGTGCACTACCTTCCCTGGTTTATTCTTTTGCCAAACTGGGATGAACAATTGTTGTAGTTCAACCATGCAATCTTTAAATGCTTGCCATTGCATATCCACCGTCAACCCTTGAAGTATCATTTGCCAGTCTATCTTAGCTAATTCATGTCTCATACCTTCAAAGTTACCCTTCTTTAAGTGCTACACCTGCCCTTACACTTCCTCCCTCACCACCATTCAGGGCCCCAGACAGTCCTTCCAGGTGAGGCGACACTTCACCTGTGAGTAGGCTGGTGTGGTATACTGCGTCCGGTGCTCCCGGCGTGGCCTTTTATATATTGGCGAGACCCGACACAGACTGGGAGACCGTTTCGTGGAACACCTACGCTCGGTCCGCCAGAAAAAGCAGGATCTTCCAGTGCCCACACATTTTAATTCCACATCCCATTCCCATTTTGATATGTCTATCCATGGCCTCCTCTATTGTCAAAATGAATCCAAACTCAGGTTGGAGGAACAACACCTTATATACCGGCTGGGTAGCCTCCAACCTGATGGCATGAACATTGACTTCTCTAACTTCCGTTAATACCCCTCCTCCCCTTCTTAACCCATCCCTGACATATTTAGTTGTTTGCCTGTTCTCCATCTCCCTCTGGTGCTCCCCCCTTCCCCCCTCCTTTCTTTCTCCTGAGGCCTCCCGTCCCATGATCCTTTCCCTTCTCCAGCTCTGTATCACTTTCGCCAATCACTTTTCCAGCTCTTACCTTCATTCCACCCCCTCCGGTCTTCTCCTATCATTTCGCATTTCCCCCTCCCCCACTACTTTCAAATCTCTTACTATCTTTCCTTTTGGTTAGTCCTGACGAAGGATCTCGGCCTTAAACGTCGACATCGCTTCTCCCTATAGATGCTGCCTAGCCTGCTGTGTTCTACCAGCATTTTGTGTGTGTCGTTGTTTGAACTTCCCGCATCTGCAGACTTCCTCGTGTTTGCTTCTTTAAGTTCAGAACCTTTGTTTCTGAATTAACTATGTCATTCTCCATCTTAATGAAGAATTCCACCATATTATGGTCACTCTTACCCAAGGGGCCTCGCACGACAAGATTGCTAACTAACCCTTCCTCTTTGCTCAATACCCAATCTAGAATGGCCTGCTCTGTAGTTGGTTCCGCGACATGTTGATTCAGAAAACTATCCCACATACATTCCAAGAAATCCTCTTCCTCAGCACCCTTACCAATTTGGTTCACCCAATCTATATGTAGATTGAAGTCACCCATTATAACTACTGTTCCTTTATTGCACGCATTTCTAATTTCCTGTTTAATGCCATCCCCAAACTCACTACTACTGTTAGGTGGCCTGTACACAACTCCCACCAGCGTTTTCTGCCCCTTAGTGTTATGCAGCTCTACCCATATCGATTCCACATCCTCCAGGCTAATGTCCTTCCTTTCTATTGCATTAATCTCCTCTCTAACCAGCAATGCTACCCCACGTCCTTTTCTTTCCTGTCTATCCCTCCTGAATATTGAATATCCCTGGATGTTGAGCTCCCATCCTTGGTCACCCTGGAGCCAGGTCTCTGTGATCCCAACTATATCATATTCATTAATAACTATCTGCACATTCAATTCATCCACCTTGTTACGAATGCTCCTCACATTGACACACAAAGCCTTCAGGCTTGTTTTTACAACACTCTTAGCCCTTATACAATTATGTTGAAAAGTGGCTCTTTTTGCTTTTTGCCCTGGATTCGCCTGCCTGCCACTTTTACTTTTCACCTTACTACTTTTTGCTTCTACCCTCATTTTACACCCCTCTGTCTCTCTTCACTTGTTCCCATCCCACTGCCACATTAGTTTAAAGCCTCCTGAACAGCAGTAGCAAACGCTCCCCCTAGGACATTGGTTCCAGTCCAGCCCAGGTGCAGACCATCCTGTTTATACCTGTCCCACCTCCCCCAGAACTGGTTCCAATGCCCCAGAAATTTGAATCCCTCCCCCTTGCACCATTTTTCAAGCCACGTATTCATCTGAAATATCCTCCTATTTCTACTCTGACTAGCACGTGGCACTGGTAATAATCCAGAGATTATTACCTTTGTGGTCCTACTTTTTAGTTTATCTCTTAACTCCCTAAATTCACCTTGTAGGATCTCATCCCATTTTTTACCTATATCGTTGGTACCTATGTGCACCACGACCACTGGCTGTTCACCCTCCCATTCCAGAATGTCCTGCAGCCGCTCAGAGACATCCTTGACCCTTGCACCAGGGAGGCAACATACCATCCTGGAGTCTCGTTTGCGGCCACAGAAACGCCTATCTATTCCATTGGAGCTCAACATGCAGGGATATTCAATATTCAGGAGGGATAGACAGGAAAGAAAAGGAGGCGGGGTAGCATTGCTGGTTAAAGAGGAGATTAACGCAATAGAAAGGAAGGACATTAGCCTGGAGGATGTGGAATCGAATAATTAATTTATTAACTAATGATAATCTCTGCTCAAAATACACAGCACACAAAAGAATTTAAGATAATCACCAATTTGGCACACACTCTAGAAGGATTGCCTTCCCTACCTGAGTTCATACCTCAATATATGGGAAATTACAAATAGATTTGAATGCTTCATGCTTACCTGGGTATAGAAAGTTCAAGTTTCTTTCCTGTCATAATTTTCTTCCAGCTATTTATAGTTTGTGTATTAATGTGAGGAGATATTTCAGAGAGTGGGATACCAATATTCTCTGGAAGAACAATAAACATGCTAATGGTCTCGCCATGGTACGGCATCTCAAGGATATAATATTTCACATTTGCAGGTGTGTTGGCAATACCTATAAAATAAAATCAAATAATCAAAATTATCACAATATAAGCACAAGATATTCTGTAGATGCTTAAAATCCAGAGCAATACAAACAAAGTGCTGGAAGAACTCAGCAGGTCAGGCAGCATCAATGAAAATAAATATACAGTCATCATTTTGGGCTGAGACCCTTCAGCAGGACAGGAAATGAAGGGGGAAGGAATGCAGCATAAAGAGGAGGAGAGGTAGAGGAAGGAGCACAAGCTAGAAGTTGACAGTTGAAGCTAGGTGGATGAGGGTGGGGGAAGAGGAGATGAGGTAAGAAACAGTAAAGTGATAGGTGGAAAAGGTAAAGGGTGAAGAAGGAGGGATCTGATAGGAGAGGAGAGTGGATCATGACAGAAAGAGAAGGAGAAAGACCATTAGTGGGTGGAGATAGGCAGGTGAGGAGAACAGGTAAGAGGAGAGCCAGAGTAGGAAAATGAATAAGAGGTAAGGGAAAAAGGAGGGGGGTACTGAGAAAGGAATTACTAGAAGTTAGAGAAATTGATGCTCTACCCTCCTGTTTAAAACTATCCAGATGGAATACAAGATGATGCTTCTCCCATCTGACAGTGCCACATCGTGTCAGTAGAGGAAGCCACGGACCAACGCAATGGGAATGATGATTGGAATTAAAATGGTTGGCCGCTGGGAAATCATACTTTGTGCAATTATTGCGAAGGTGCTCAACAAAGTGGTCCTGCAATCTACATTGGTCTCACCGGTGTAGAGAAGGCCACATTGGGAGCACCAGATACAGTATATGACCCGAGACAGTTTTACAGGTGAAACGTTGCCTCATCTGGAAGGACAGTGTGTCACTTGCCATCTTTCACATTATAGAAGCAGAAGTCAAATATCAGTGCCCAGTGACCTCAGTAAAATACATCCCATGGCCTTAAGTTTACCAAAGCAAAGCAAAACTCAAGACAAGCTGTTGAGTTCTTTAATAACAATTGATACTGGAATTTTAGTACATTACAAATTACCCCTGAACCCAGATACCCATCATTGCCCTTCTTGTCAAAGTGTGTAGTCCGTGTAGTCAATTAGACCAATCAGAGATGCAAATAAGATGCAGGGTCCATTTACTCAACTAGTTAAAGCACTTAATCACTAAAGGACACAGTTAAAGAAGAATCCCAGGTTTAATTGGTAACCTGTACCGATACAACAAATGTGTTCACAACAGTCAACAGCAACTTGGGCATTTGTTGACATGAAAAACTCTATCAATGCTAATATCTATGACTTCACAGAATAAAATTATTGAAAAATTCAAGATACAAAACAATGCATGCAATTCAGAATTGGAAAAAATTCATGAGTATACATTTTAATTGGCCTGCTTTAGCAAGCGTGCAGTCAGTCACGTCAATTGACAAATTGCATTTTAGTGATTTTTTTTTAAATTATACAATACATTTTAGATCAGGAATATAGCAGCATTTCAAGAATAAGTCTATGTCCTATTTGTGGTACTCCAAGATCTATTGGCTAACACACTACATAATCAGCTGGCTATACATTTCAAAAATATTAAACTTACCAAAATTGAATGCTGATCTTTGGAACATCAAAGGAACTTGATACACATTCCCATCAGCTGCATAGAAATTCCCACTCTGAGTATTTTCTGGTAGAAATCTAGACTTCCACAAACCCTTAAAAAATATAGCATTGACTACTACAAGTTTTGTCGCAGGATTGAGAATTGTTGGAGAAATTATATCTGTGATCATACCTAAGGAAGCAAAGCATATTGTGATATGTACTTCAGCAGAACAGGGAGTTATATCTTTTTTCATCAATGAATTCACATCACAATACAACTACAAATATGCTTAAAATGTTTACAAAAGATACAAATCCAGCACAGATGAATGCATGCAAATTAGAAAAAAATGTCTCTTTTATTTTAAACCGTACAATTGTTAAAGCAAAATAGAAGGATACCCAACTATAACTTGCCTACAAGAAGGCAGAAGTTTTAAAATCATCATGCAACCTTTATGAGAAGTACCTACCGTAGATTCCGGACTACAGAGCGCACCTGATTAAAAGCCGCAGGCTCTAATTTTAGAAATAAAATCAATTTTTTAATTGTAAAGGCCGCACCGGATTTTAGGCCGCACCGCTACTTTTAAATATACATACGTATCGGTAACACAAATTACGTTGCATATACTTTTTTACTGAACAGCACGAACAACATTCCAATATCTCCTAGCGACTGGTAAAAATATATATACTGCAGCCTACCAGGAAAAGTTATTGATCGACTTTAACTTAAAAGCAGCGTTTTCGCTTGGGTCTAATCGGGTCTGACGCGCTTGCGCAATGCGATCGGGTCTAATCGGGTCTGACGCGCTTGCGCATTGCGATCGGGTCTAATCAGGTCTGACGCGCTCGGGTCTTGCTTTTCTTCGAGTATTTTCCATGTTGATGAGGGTGAGTACAAATGACTGATTTACAATAATTTAATTGTGAAAGTGCGCTTGATTTATCGTACAATTTCATTGGACCTCTGTGAACTACTCATCAATTTTATTGGTCTACTGTTACGAGGCAAAATGTTTACGAGGCGGCATGAAAAAAAACCATGTATTAGCCGCTCAGGATTATAGGCCGCAGAGTTCAAAGCTGTTCAAAATGTGGGAAAAAAGTAGCGGCTTATAATCCGGAATCTACGGTATATTAAAAAAGCAAATCTCAGTTCACATATCTGTGGTATATAAAACGGCCTTTGACACAAAAAAAAACCAGATTTAGGGAAGACGCACCTTTAGTTTGATTCGAGGTCCATTCGTTGATTATGGATGCAGCTTCCAAAGGATCATCAAAATTTACATTTCTCAGTAAAGCTTGATAAACCTCATGAGTTTTCTGAATAAAGGATGGCTCCATTTCAAATTCACTTGGTACAAATAATCCATTAGCAATAGTAACTATATCCTGATTTCTGTTCTCAGTTAACAACTTCTCTACCCTTTTGAGCTTTCTGTAAGTACCTGAAAAGAAAATCAATATTGAAAGGCTGTTACCTTGGAGAAACTTCAGTTTTATACCCTCTAAATCATGTACTATTCAAATCAGAGGTACCTGGCTACAAAATAAAAGTGAACATTAAATATTTAGTCTAAACATCCATTAATTTTGTATTAGTTACATTTGATAAATGTCTCTATAATGCAGGGGTTCCAAATCTGGGTCTGTGGCATATAAAAAGGCTGAGAACTCCTACTACAGTGAATCAAATACTGTATCTGTTATATTTGACACTAATACAATGCAAGCAATAAGTTGTGATAGCAGACAAAAGTTTCCAGACATGCAAATGACATCACTCAACACCAAATATGCAATGCATTTGAATAAGTGTTTTGACAACAGTTAGTACTAATTAAAATTCAATGTTACGCATGATCTAATTTATTATGTCTGATTAAGACTGAAGTTACATGAAAACAGCTATTATTTAAAAAAGCCAAATGCTAGAAACAAAGACATTGAAAGAATATGTCCATGAGCCTAAAAGAATAGCAGCAAAATGGTTTGGAAATGAAGCCAAGCACCCCATTGCTTTCTTACTGAATAACCACCGCCATATTTATTACAATTGCATTGCAATATGTACACAAAATAAAACCATTTAATCATTTGGGATGCCATTTACTTTAGGAAGGATGAAAGAACCTTCTCCAGTTTCACTAAAAGTGCAATACCAAATGAATATTGTGTTCCTTGTGGATGGTTTGTAAAAACAAGTATCTGTTACTTCAAATGGCTACAAAGGCAAGACATCAATGCCAAATTGAAAAGTTTGGGGAAACTCTGCCCCCCCCCCCCCCCCAAGTTACAATCCAAATAGTAAAGTCTATTTAATATATTCAGATAGGAAGAAGGAAGTTTACCGTTGGTATAAAGCACCGTTTAGTTAAACAAACCTTGTGAGTTGTACTTCAGAGCTTTGCTTAATTGTTGTTTTGTTCTTCCATCAGCTCCCATATGTAACGTCCAAAGTAATGATGCAATTCCGTGTGGGGACAAGATAATGTTTTCTGTTGGATTAGCGCTAACAACCTGATTGAAAACATCAATTCCTAAATCCGACCCAAGTTCCAATATTTTAGCAGTTTTCTTTCGGCTGTGTACAGAGCTCATGGCCATACAGAGGAGGATAAGAATGTTTATTTTCCTCATTGCAAATCCAATTCTGAACCACAAAGGTACCTGCAAAAAGTTATCCACATAATTACACAGAAAATGGCAAAGCAATAATTTCAACTATTCAAAAATTCCTCCAATACTTCACCTAATAACAAACTTTTATCCTATACACATCTGCTATCTCTTTTTTTAAAATGGAGTATATAAAAATATATCCAATTTTCTCTCAAATATTAACACTCAAGACCTTTATTTTCCCCAAAGTGTTGTTCCTTTATTCAAAATTTTATTCAGCACATCTACAATCAAGCTGGATTCATATTGGGATAGATGACCTGAAAGCACAACCACAATATTCTTGAGCACAATTACTTATTCCTTCGAATGCACTGATGGGGTATTTTAAAAAATCTAAAATGTTAAAGTACAGAACTACATTAGCAATGTAATTTGTAAGACAAAGGATCAGTAAAAAATCATTTTCAACATTATTTTTTGCAGTTTTTCAACAATGTGATATCAAATGCACAATACGATTACTATCACCTTGGTTTACACTGACTTTTATCTATGCAGTCCCAAAGTGTGCCCTAGGCTTCAGATCACAATTTTGTATAAAAAGAGCAGGAACACACATAGATGAGATTTTCCATATCCCATTTTTTTCTCCCAAATTCATATGGTTGTCTTTTGCTCAGCATCATTTGATATTACATATTGACTTTTAGTAAGTGTTAATTTTCCAGTGAAAATGTCAAATAAACATAGTGAAACATCAAGGCAAAATAAAAGTAATGACAGTGCAAAAAGCAGAAGTCTTAGCAAACTGGCTAGTGGCTTAAATACAACTATGGCTCAGTGACTGTTTAGAATGAACATGTCAAACCTTAGTTGATTCAAGACTAAAGTGAAAAATATATGCCTTTAAGTCATCCAAAAATACAAAATGGGACATGCCAAGTGACCAAAGTGAAAAATGAGATGGTCTTAAGCATCCGGAACATGAAACAAAAAGTGCTGCTCTTGAACTGTTATCAGGTCAATCCAAGGTTGTGCTCAAGTACAAGACATCAGGTGAGGGAAATGCCTTCAGCAGTGAAAAATTTACAGCTGGCAGAGGATGGCTCAATAATTTCAAGAACCCTTTTTAGTTGTAGATTGTGATCTTGTGCGGGGAGATAGCAGCAGCATTGTGCAAAGCTGGCAAATGCTAGCCAATGGATTGTGTAAATTTATTCTGGGGAGGGATCAGGGCGATTGCTAAAGTGCATAGACACCTTTAGAATAAAATTTGGCATGGCACATAGTTGGACAGGTGGGGTGGGGGAAAAGAGTTCTTCTTGCAATGCAACAGCGTATTTTGAATGCATCAGTGTGTTTTGCAAGATATGATGAAGTGTTTAGGTGCCAAGTTTCAGTTCAGGAGTAAATGTCAAGCAGAATTATAACTGGATGATCAGTGGGATAACAATATAATCCAATTCAGCACCCAGTTCCCAAAGTGTCTGACATCCTTTAGACACATCTTGGCATAATCTATAGATTCACAAGGATATTCTAAGCATAGGATTAACACATAACAGTTGTTGAAAATGTATTTTCTACTTAAAATTAGACTGGATGTAGGCTTGGAAATGCAGACAAGTGATGAACAACTAAGGTCCAGTTCCCAAGATCTAGGTATTTTTGTGGAGAAAAAAAAACAAGACTTATTTTTCTAGTAGTTTCCTTCGGTCTTACTTCCTTCAGCTAAATAATTTTAAATCTCCTCCTTAATTTGCATACTTTTTCTCTCTTCATCTTCCTCCCCCCACCCCTCTCCATGAGAACAGACCCATGATCATTGTATAAGTCATGGCCTTTCACTGGACAATTGCAATAGCTTCAGATTTTATCATTGCAATGGAAAAAGGCATTATGACTGGCACCACTTGAACATTGCTGTTCTCAACCTCAAGCCCAAATGCTTCCCTACTACCACAGAGAGGGAAAACATTACTGCTTAGACTCTGTACAAGACCAGAACTGGTGCCATTTGAGAGAGCTCATTGAGTTCAATGACATTTGTCTCTGCTAATTAGAAGCAATGATTCATCATTTTGCATCAGTTTCCCCCCCTAAGTGTTTCTGAGATGTCAAAATGTCAGAAACTCAAATTCAACTACAGCTTTGACAAAAGCAAATGTCCCCAAGTTTTGCCTTTTGAGGGCTGAGGCCTCCATACAGCCCACAGTCTGTACCCTTCATTGTCTAGAGGCTAATAGGGTAGGGATATGTATAAATGTGCAGAAAGTATTAATAGCATTGAGCCCTAATACATTTATTCTACACCCGTAAGGCTTTAAGAATATCAATTCCCTCAAATTTCAGTCATTGAGTTATGCTATTTTATTGAAGTCTGCAGCAGTCATTCTTGCTCTTGTCATATGAGATAAACTCTAACCAGTTAGCTGCTAAAGTCTTGCCGTTGCATGCACATTTGTACACAAAATCCTCGTGACCATGTGGGTTTCCGCCAGGTGCTCTGGTTTCCTTCCACAGTCCAAAGACATACCGATTTGGTAGGTTATTTGGTCATTGTAAGTTGTCCCGTGATTAGGTTAGGATTAGATCAGGAGGTTGAACAGTGTGGCTCAAGGAGCTGGAAAGACTGTTCTGCACTACATTTCAAAACAAAAATAAATCAGCAAAATGAAAACAAATGTGAAAGGTTTAAAAACATGGCCAGTATGAAAAGAAACTTACTCTACTAGTTATGCATAACTTTTTTACCAAGTAAATCTTTTAAATAGTACTTCCTACATCTGCCAATTAACCATCAAGTACATGATCTCATTTGCCTTTAAGAAACTGATATTCATATTATTCCATCTTTAAGTTTAGCTTTCAATTTATATTTTTGCCCTTTAGATGGATAGTCTAAACTAGGATTTATGTTGGGAATTATCCATGCTTCAGCCCAGTTAATGCCAACATATTTTTCTGCAATACTGCACATTAACAAAAATGATTACTCCTATTTTTCTACCTACTGTGAAAAGATGTGTCAAGTATCATGTTACCAAAAACACCAAAGTGAATGAAATTAACAAACTGTGGAGCAAGCCATATATCCCAACATCTGTAGTATTTGATTTTCATAGAACACTTCCTACCTAATTCCATATTTGTCAGTGAGATCACAATGCAGTATTTTCCCCCGGCTTCACCATTCTACTCAGTCTTCACAAGACTCAATTCTCTTACAGGAAAAATATGATTAATGACACCTTACCCATAACTAAGCTAGCTTAATTGAGCAGCAAGGTAACAAATGGTTAGCACAATATTTTATGCTACCAGTGACCCAGGTTCAAATCCCACCACTGCCTGTAAGGAGTTTGTACATTCTCCCTGTGACAGCATGCGTTTCCTCTGGGCACTCCAGCTTCCTCCCTCAGTTCAAAGGTGTACCAGTGGTAGGTAAATCGGTCCCATGATTAGGCAGGTGTTTGTCAGGGGATGCTGGTGGTGGTGCTCTAGGACCCCGAGGGGCCTATTCCACATGGTATCTCAATGAAAAAAAATCCAAAAATGCAGCCCACCAATATTTCAAACAGCTTTCAGTTTTATGGAAAGTTACATTCTGCTGGATTAGAGGAAAATTCATGTTTCTAGACAATCAGTTAGAAAATTCTTTCATCGTCATACTTGAGACACTTAAAATTGCATTTCTTTGCTTTGGAGTAAGTCTCAGCTTACTGTTAACAGTTTATTTCTCACACCTAGATTCTACTGCAAATTAAATACATAGGGGTATTGTTGAACTTTGAATTTGATGTGAAGATGCAATGTAGGACAAAGTAATGGCAGCGAAGTGGGAGAAGGAAAAGTCCCCCCGAATAACTGAATACAACAGTGAGCAAATGTACTTTCCTCATTAAGGAGTTATTCACTATGAGCAAATACTAAAATCCAGAGTGATGGATTTCCCAAAGCTCGTTCATAATACTCTAACTTTATGTATTGCTTTTCTCCAGTTCAAGCAGATGCATTACCATTATAAAATAGGGAGACTGGCAAATCAGGTCCAAGCTCAATTTGTTGGCTCATTTATTGTTTTGAACGTTTTCTTCACCCTGGAAAGGGAGTGTCCTCATCCAAAGAGAGGGTCAAGCTTGTGTGACTCCTCGTCTTAAAAGGTGACATATCACCATTCTCTAACATAATGGAATATTAGCCTGAATTTTCCAGACAACAATAAGACGGGGTATTCAATGAAAAATCTCCGTAAAGGTCTGGCAGATTCTGATTTCCCCACCTTTCCAACACAACTCGTAAAAGCATTTTGGAGATCTGCGGCTGCTCGTCACACGGTAATGCCAAGCAAACCGGAAAGTAAAAAGTTCCAAAGGTCATTTAAACATTTTACAGGTTTAAACCAAAAGACGTAATCAGGTACATGAGATCGCGGAAAAACATCTTGTACCGAGTGTGTCTACTTATTTGTATTTCCGTCATCATTATTATTATGCGCCGCGTAGTATGACGTAGGCGATCATGGTCCCATGATCATGATTGTTATTGACATTTTTCCCCTACAGAAGCGGTTTGCCATTCCTTTCTGCTGGGCAGCGTCTTTACAAGATAGGTGACTCCAGCCATTATCAATACTCTTCAGAGACTATGCTTGGCGTCAGTGGTCGCATAACCAGGACTTGTGATTTGCACCAGCTGCTCATACGACCACCCACCCCTTGCGCCAGTGGCTTCACATGACCCTAACTGGGGTGGGGAGGGGTACACCTTGACCAAGGGTGACCTGCAGGCCGGCGGAAGGAAGGAGAGCCTTACACCTCCTTTGGTGGAGACGTATCTCCACAAGTAGAGTTTTGTATACTGTATACTCTTTATTTTTAATGCATCAACTGCCTGATATCGGGCTTTCATATATTATAACAACCCCCCCCCCCCCCGTATTGTTTATGCAGACATAGATCCCGCTCCCGTGCGTGGAGTTCGTGATCTCTTATTCCTTGTTTCACTTGCTTGGTTCTTCCCGCTACTGCAAATGGATCCATGAGCTGTCTGAGGTTCAGCTTTCAAATGTTGTGATAAAAACAATGGGCCACGCCATTGCCCATCTTTTATATATAGCAGCAGACTTACTTTCATATTTTCAAAGTTCGAAGCAAATTTACTACCAATGTACATATCGTATTTCATCACAGTTCCAGGCACTTGTAATTTCAACGCTTCAGTGCCTGCACTGTACTTCGGGTGCAATTTTTAAGGAAAATCTGCCCCGTCTGATAGAAAAACACATAAAACAGCTCCTGTTCAGGTTAACAAAATGTTTACTGTTTTCAAAAAACTGCAGCCCTTCACTCTGATAGTGGCCGGCTGGACCTGATCCAGAGAACAAACAGCGAATAATAATGTCTGTCCATAGTCAAATGTTAAATTAGTCCAATGTTAAATTAGTCAAAAACAAACAACTTGTGTTTGCACATCAGATAAACGTCAACGCATTCCACACAAGTACAATAAAGTCGTGTATGTTACTGAATAAGAGAACTGTAACATTTGTAAATTGATACATTCGAGACCAAATGCCGTTTCATTATCTAGATTTTGTCTAACATACTCGCTATATCTCGATTTACTTCACACTGCAAAATTCCAATACACGTTAAAAATACATTAATTCTAAAATTTAAACCTGGGTTACCACTGCTTCCAAAAGTTACGCTTCGCTGAGTACACGGACGATGTAAAGGCTGTACTAGGGAGATTGTACCGATACGTTGAGTTAGGAAAAAAAGCATACATTAACACTGAGAGAACATGGTAAATACTACGCATACCTTCTAGACTAACGCCTGTGAATAGTTACACCCGCAAGCAGGAAGGGGCTAAGTTTCCCATGGATTTTGCTTGCACAGAGCAAACTATATTCTAATCAGTCAATTTCTTTCTAACCCTCCACAGATTAAGCAACCTCTAAATTGGAATTCGAAGGGAAAACTAATACAAGTAAGAATCCAATCATTAACTACCCAGCAGTCCATCCTTGTACCCCATATTTATAAGAAAATACATACTTATTATGTTATGCTAGTACTGTAACATAATTCATTAAAACATATTAACCTACTTAATAATTGGAACCCCTCGGTAATATTCAGTCGTCAGTAACGTTGAAAGAGAAGAACTCTTACTTAGGCACAGTTACCTTTCCAACTGGCTCAACGTCCCGCCTAAACTCACTTTAATAGGCTTGCTCCCTTCCTCCTCCCTGCTGCTGGTGATTGCCAGAGGAAGGTGGTTCCACTAAAACACGGAGCTGTTTGGCATTCCAAAACCCAGCGGCAAAACTCTAACCGCAATCCGAATCCTTTGTTACTCCGCTCCGGATATTAATCTACCGCCAACTAAAAGCTTCGAAAAGCTGGTCAGTGTTGGTTGGACTGACATATCTAAGAAAATGTACAGTGCAGAGTAGAAAGTAGAGGGGAAAAGTCGTCGAGGAGTATACACACAGCGGAGGCAATATGTTTTATACGCCCTTTGTTGTGTTGTGACACACGTAAGGAGCGTTTATGGAAAGTCACCAATACAAACAAGACTCATCTACCTCTTCCGTTAAAACATCCCACGCTTGGACCGCAAATTTAACCCAGCGTCACATCCGACCGCTGGTTTGTCCAGCGCCTCTAATTCTAGCCATTCCAGTTACGACATTGGTGGGGAAAGAATCGGGAAATTAAATAATTACGTCTTTTCAAGAACCGTTCAGGGTTATTGAGTCAACGTGCTAACCAAAAAGCGGACTTCGCTGTGTTCAACATTGGACTGTCGATCTGTAATATTATTTTAGCTACATGTACATTAAACATTCCATCAAATCGTATTCTGCAGGTTAGATTACTAATATTACAGCTTCACAAAATACACTATGGCAGGTCACTTTGCTGATAAAACGCTAAATAAAATGGAACATGTAGACGACGGATCCAGAATCAGAATCAGGTTTATTATCGTGAAATTTGTTAACTTAGCAGCAGCAGTTCAATGCAATTCGTATTTTAGCAAAGAGAGAAAAATAATACTAAATAAAATAAAACATAATAATAAATAAACAAGTAAATCAATTACGTTTAATGAACAGTGCATAAAAAGAAGTACTGCATATTAAAAAAAGTGAGGTACTGTCCAAGGGTTCAATTTTCATTTCGGAATCGGATGGCAGAGGGAAAGAAACTGTTCCTGAATCGCTGAGTGTGTGCCTTCAGGCTTCTGTTCCTCCTTCCTGATGGTAACAGTGAGAAAAGGGCATGCCCTGGGTACTGGAGGTCCTTAATAATGGACGCTGCCTTTCTGAGACACCGCTCCCTAAAGATGTCCTGGGTACTTTGTAGGCTCGTACCCAAGATGGAGCTGACTAGATTTACAACCGTCTGCAGCTTCCTTCCATTCTGTGCGGTAGCCCCTCCTTATCAGACAGCGGTGCAGCCGGTCAGAATGCTCTGCACGGTTCAACTATAGAAGATGGTGTTTATGTACATGTTTTTGACACATTACTGATTACGGATCTTAATTTGATTTTTTTTTTTCATTTTCTAGTTTCACAGATTTTCCCATAGCCTTGCAAAACAGAATATAAATTGTTGAGATGTGGAAGACAGTCAATAAAAATAAGGGATTGTAATATTGTTAGATACTTCTTACTGGGTTCTTGGGTCCTGCAGAAAGAAAGCATGGTGAAATACAATTGCATTGCTTATTTAGTGGACTGCACTAAACTGGAAGGCTGCAGGTAGTGCCCATGGGATCATGAAGCAAACGCAAAGCAGAATAACATATAAGTGGTGAAAAACTGGAAAGATATGGAATATAAAACACATACATTATAAAGATTCAACTGTTTCTTTGGGCCCAGACATCACATAACATTTATATTATTCTGAGATTCTATGACTGTAAATAACTGTATGATCAGCATTATCCTTGCAGCACCCATAAGGTAAAACATTCCAAAGGTCCATCTACCTAAAGCAGAATCTCCCAGTGGCCAGCCATTTCAATTCCTATCCACATTCCCATTCCCATTCTGACATGTTGATCTATGGCCTCCTCCTTTGCCACGATGAGGGCACACTCAGTCTGGAGAACAATACTTCATATTCCATCTGGATAGTCTTCAACCTGACAGAATGAACATCGATTTCTTCTTCCGGTAAAAAAAAAATACCTTTCCTTTCCTCTTCTTTGACTCCCCACTCTAGCCTGTTACCTCTTCTCCTTACCTGTCTATCACATTCCCCTGATGCCCCTCCTTCTTCCCTTTTTCTCATGGTCTACTCTCCTCTACTATCATTTTCCTTCCTCTCCAGCCCTTTACCTTTTCCACCCACCAGGCTTCATCTATCATCTTCTAGCTAATCCTGTTTTAATTTGGTGTCTTCCCCCCTCATTATCAGTCCTGAAGAAGGGTCTTGACCCAAAGGATCAATTGTTTTTTTCATTTCTATAGATGCTGCCTGACCTGCTGAATTCCTCCACCATTATGTGTGTGTTGCTTTAGACTTCAGTATCTGCATAATCTTTTGTGTTGTAAATTAAGTGTTCATTTTATTTTCTATATTTTATCAAAATCTACATCCATATCTTTATTCTCTTATCCACAGCCCTTATTTTATGACTTAATTTTGTGTATAGTATGTTATAATTTTTTTTAGAATCCTGATATGCAACATTCATTGGAACCACCTTCTCCACTTCGAAAATTACTTCTTCAAAAAACTCTAATACACAAGATTAGGCCTCTTAGGCTGGAAGAACAAGCACTTCATATTCTGTCTGGGTAGCCTGATAGCATGAACATTGATTTTTCTAAGCCAGTAATTTTGATACGCTTCCCCTTCTTTCTGCTTCCATTCATCATTCTGGCTCCCCGCTCTCTTCTTCTCCTGACCTACCTATCACCTCCCTCCAGTGTCTCTCCTCCTTACTTTTCTGCCCAGTCCACTCTCCTCTCTTATCAGATTAATTCTCCTCCAGCCCATTATATTTCCCCCTTCTCACCTCCCCAGCTTCTCACTTTTACCCCCTCACATGCTTCACCTATCATCTTTTTTTTGTAATTTATTTTTTATTGACGTTCATCAACCAACATTTTCATAAGATGTATTTCAGACACTGTACATATATATCATATATTCATATTTGTCACAAATCTCCACATAATATTTATCTGAGGTATGCACTTATAGAAAAGAGAGGAGAGAAAGAAAAAGCAAAAGGAGAAAACTATATACAAGTAGGGAGTGAATCCTTCCCCTCCCCACCTTCTTATTCTGACTTCTCCATTTCTTTACAGATGAAGGGTCTCAATCCAATATGTTGACTGTTTTTCCTTTGCATAGATCCTGCCTGACCTGCTGAGTTCCTCTAGCATTTTGCATGTGTTACTCTAATCCACAAATTTCTTTTCATAAAACTATGAAACCATGTCTAACTACATTCTGACTTCTAACGACTCCAGTTACCCTATTCTTGGTTATTGATTAAAGCATGTTCTTGAAAACCAGCCAAATTATGTACTAAATAGTCTTTATTTCCCTATTTTTTTCTTTTGTGTCCTTCATGAAGTGGAGTTACATTGCTACTCTCCAATTCATTAAATTAGTTCCAGATTCCTAGGATTTTGAAATACCCTATTAATATATTCACCATCTTTGCTGGGATCCTTCTTTTAGGATTTGACCTCTGGAGGTGATTTGTCACATTGTAATACCCGTTTTTTAAACTAATATTATTCATTTAAGTTCCTTAAACAGTAATTTAGAAATTAGCAGGAACAGATCATCATGCCCTTTGCACTATGCAACAATTTTATGGCTAATCATCTATTTCTGCACTATGTCATCATCTTCGCTGCCTATCCTTTGATTTGAAAACCAACAGAAGGCAGCTAAAAAATATGGAGAGAAAAGATGAAATATGAAGGTAAATTAGCCAATAATATTAAAGAGAATACTGAAGGTTTTTCTCAGATACATACAGAGAAAAGGGAGGCGAGCCACTAGAAAAAGATGATGGAGAGGTAATAATCAGGGACAAAGAAATGGCGGACAAGCTTAGTAGGTGTTTAGCGTCAGTCTTCTTTACGGAGGACATTAGCAGTATGCCAGAAATTTGAGAGTGTCAGGGGTCAGAAGTGACTATAGTTGCTGTCACTAAGGAGAAGGTTCTTGAAAGACTGAAGGTAGATAAGTCACTTGGACCAGATAGACTACACCCCAGGGTTCTGAAAGAGGTAGATGAAGAAATCATGGAGGCATTAGTAATGATCTGTCAAGAATCACTAGATACTGGAATGGTTCCAGAGCAATGGAAAATTACTAATGTCTCTCCAGTCTTTAAGAAGCGAGGGAGGCAGAAGAAAGACATTTATAGGCCACACACACAAAATGTTGGTGGAACGCAGCAGGCCAGACAGCATCTATAGGAAGAGGTATAGTCGACGTTTCGTGATGAGACCCTGTACCTCTTCCTATAGATGCTGCCTGGCCTGCTGCGTTCCATCAGCATTTTGTGTGTGTTGCTTGAATTTCCAACATCTGCAGATTCCCTCGTGTTTGCATTTATAGGCCAGTTAGTCTGCCTTCAGTATGTGGGAAGATGTTGGAGTCCATTATTAAGGATGACGTTTCAGGGTACTTGGAAGCACATGATAAGTATGTCAAATTCAGCATGGTTTGCTTAAGGGGAAATCTTGCCTGATAAATCTGATGGAATTCTTTGAGGAAATTAGAGGCAGGATAGACAAAGGAGAGTCAGTGGATGTTGTTTACTTGGATTTTCAGAAAGTCACAAGGTGCCATACATGAGATTGCTTAACAAGATAAGAGCCCATGATATTACATGCACTACATGAAAGATACCAGCATGGATAGAAGTATGGTTAACTGGTAGGAAGCAAAATGTAGGATAAAGGGTTTCTACTCTGATTGGCTGCTGACGACTAGTGGTGTTCTGTAGGGGCTGTTGTTGGGACACCTCTTTTCATGTATCAACAATTTGGATGAAGGAATTGATGGTTTTATGGCCAAGTTTGCAGGTGATATGAAGATAGGCAGAAGGGCAGGTAGCGTAGAGGAACCAGGGAGTCTGCAGAAGTATTGAGACAGATTGGGAGAATGGGCAAAGAAGTGGCAGATGGAATATAGTGTAGGGAGGTGTATGACCATACACCTTAATGGAAGGAATAAAGGCATAGACGATTCTCTAAATGAGGAGAAATTTCAAAAATCAGATGTGCAAAAGGACTTGGGAGTCCTTGTGCAGGATTCCAAAAAGGTTAAGTTGCAGGGTGAGTCAATGGTAAGGAAGGCAAATGCAATTCTAGCATTCATTTCAAGAGGACTAGAATAGAAGAGCAAGGATGTGATGCTGAAGTTTTGTAAGGCGTTGGTCAGACCACACTTGGAGTACTCTGAGCACTTTTGGGCCCGTTATCTAAAAAATAGTGCTAGCATTGGGGAAAATGATTTCAGGAATGCAAGGGTTAATGTATTAAGAGTATTTGATGGCTCTATGCCTGAACTTGCTGCAGTTCAAAAGAAAGAGGGGGGATCGTATTGAATATTGATAGGCCTAGATAGAGTGGATGTGGACAGAATGTTTCCTACAGTAGGTGAGTCTAGGACCAAAGGGTATGGCCTCAGAATAAAGGAACATCCATTTAAAACAGAGATGATGGTGATGAATCTGTGGAATTCATTGACACCCTTAGTTGTGGAGTCCAAGTCACTGAGCATACTTAAAGCAGAAGCTGAAGGTTCTTGATTAGTCAGGGTGTCAAGGTTACAGGGTAAAGGCAAAAGTTATAAGAAAAAATTATCAGAGTGTGTGTATATATATATCACCACCTACAACCCTGAAAATCTTTTTCTGCAGGCATTCTTAGCAAATCTATAGAACAGTAACTACAAACAGGATCAATGCAAATGCAAATATAAATAAATAACCATAAATAATGAGCATAAGATAACAAGATAAATAGTCCTTAAAGTGAGAACATCAGTTGTGGGAACATCAGAAATAGAATGAGTGTAGTTGTCACCTTTTGTTCAAGAGCCTGGTGGTTGAGGGGTAGTAACTGTAGATGTGCTGAAATAGTTGGAAGGGTCTTACCCTTAATGTATTGGGTCGAATCCACTACCCTTTGTGGAATTTTCCATTCAAAGACATTGGTGTTCCCATACCAGGCCATAATGCCGCCAGTCAGCACACCTTTCACCACACATCTATAGAAGTTTGCCAAGGTTTTTGATGACACGCCAGATCTCCGCAGGCTCCTGAGGAAGTAGAGGCATTGTTGTGCTTTCAGCCATGGTGGAATGTCAGAGCAGACTCCATGCACTGAGTGGATTAAGTCTGCTTCTATGTCTTATGGTCTCATGGAGTTTTAATTTTCCATTAAATACACACCTACCTCTTTCTTAAGTAAACTTAATAACCTTGTCTTTGCTGTCTTCTTTGTAACAGAATTTTAGAGGTTCACCACCCTCTGAATGAAGAGACTTCTCCGTTTTACTATCTGTACTGTTAGATGTTAGTAAGATACTTGGAGGGTGAACTTTTAGATGTAAACATCACAAGCAGATCTTCAAGACAATCTGTTTTCCCTCATCTACAGTGATGCTTTGTACTTTTTTAAACAGAAAGATAATGATTAACTACATTTTAAATGCTTATAAATATCTACTTAGCTTTAATACTTTGAGTGTAGACAGGCAACTTTGCAGAATTATACACTTATAATGGGAGTACACCACAAAAGCAGAACGTGTTGGAATATTCAGAAACTGGTCCAAGGGGTTCTGAGCACAGAACACCAGACACCCAAAATGTATCTCCCTTATTACAGTGTTGAGAAATGGCTCCAGGTACAGTATGCACAGAAAGGTAGAATATTAATTGGCAAAACTGATGTGCGTAGCAGGTACATATCTTTAGCAATGTGTTAATAAAAGGGATGGCCACTTAATTCCTTCTCTGATCTCATCATAGCTGTTTCCGTAGAGTCATAGAGAAGTACAGCACAGAAACAGGCCCTTCAGCCCATCTAGTCCATGCTGAAACCATTTAAACTGCCTAGTCCCATTGACCTGCACTGAGACCAAAGCCCTCCATACCCCTACTATCCATGTACCTATCCAAACCTCTCTTAAATATTTAAATCTAGCTCACATGCACACACACACACTCTCACGACCCTCTGAGTCAAGAAGGTTCCCCTCAACTTCCCCTTAAACCTCTCACCTTTTATCCTTAAGCCATGACCTCTGGTTGTAGTTCTACCCAACCACAGTGGAAAAAGCCTACTTGCATTTACCCTGTCTATACTTCTCATAATTTTGTATACTTCTATCAAATATCCAAAACTGCACACAATACTCCAAACTAGGCCTTACCAACGTCTTATACAACTTCAACATAATATCCCATCTCCTATACTCAATACATTGATGTACGAAGGCCAATATATCAAAAGCTTTCTTTACGACCTTATCAATGACTCCACTTTCAATGGATTATGGACCTGTATTCCCAGATCCCTTTGTTTTACTACCACACACCTCAGTTCGCTGAGTAAGACATACCTTGGTTGGTCCTACTGAAGTGCAAAAAAATTGTATTTATCTGCATTAAATTCCATCTGCCATTTTAGCCCATTTTTAGCTGATGTAGATCCATTAGCAAGCCACGATAGCCTTCCTTGCAGTCCACTAAACTCCCAATCTTGGTGTCATCCACAAATTTGCTGATCCAGTCAACCACATTATCATCCAGATCATTGATATAGATGACAAACAACAAAGGACCCAACACCAGACCCTGCAGCACACCACTAGTCACAGGACTCCAGTCAGAGAGGCAACCCTCTACTACTACTCTCTGGCTTCCCTCACTAAGCCGATGTCTAATCTAATTTACTACCTCATCCTGACTGCCAAGCAACTGAACCTTCTTCACTAGCCCTGCCTTCATCCACTTTCTTGGTAACTTCCTTGAAAAAGTCTATGAGATTGGTTAGACATGACCTACCACTCATGAAGCCATGCTTAATTAGTCCATGTCTATCCAGTACATTTACTCTATTTATTGTTTTCTCCTGTGATCGTGCACAATTAGACTGCCCCATATCCAAGGACTAGTTTCAGTGACTTTAATGTATCAGTGGATGTTACACTGTGAACTGATACTTTCTGTGGACTGGTTCTCATTTGAATTCATTAGCAGGTTCCCCTTATTCCATAACTTCTGAAAGACATCCCATACTTAATAATCCCTGACATTTACTGCCATATATTCATTTGTTTTATCTTTCAAATTCTGTTCATGGTGGCACTTAACATGGAAATAAACCTGAGACTACCACTTTGAATTTGTATTTTTTATTCTCTCTCTAACTCCTTAAAACTTACTTTTAGGACTACATCCCTCTTTCTATCTATACCTTGTGTTTGGTACCAACTTCTGATTCGAATCTTTCTCTTTTGGGACACCCTGCAGTCATTTAGTGCATTTAGTGACATCTCTGACCCTTGCAACAACAGTCATAGCTGATCTCAGATACCCTTTATATCATATTAACTTCTTTGACATCAGGCTTCTACTGAACGTTTTGCAAGTTATCTATATTATCAATTGTACTAGAAAACATGCAGACTGGGTGGTGAAGAAGCTGTATGGCTGTGTGTCATTGATCAGGGCATTGACTACTCAAGTTGGGACATTATATAATAATAGTACATGATCTAAGTGAGACCCATTGTTCACTCCGAGCTGCGTGGGTATGCAACTGCGCTGTAACTGAATTGCTCCCGTGTGCAAAGCTTCCGTTGCTCGCGCACAGCTGGAATTTTTCTTCTATATAAGGTGCCGTGCAGTTTTCAGATCATGTAAAAGTTTCTTTCTCAGAGCAATGGTTAGTCTGCACAGCTGTAAAACAGATTAGAGTGCACGTTCGTGAGACCACACTTGGAGTATCGAGTGCAGTTCTGGTCACTTGGATAAAAGAAGGATATCAATAAGTGGAAAGGGTGCAGCAAAGATTCACAAAAGTGATACTCGAGCCTTGACTTATAGAAGGAGAGTGGATGGGATGTTTTTTTTTTCCTTGGTGTGTAGAAGATTGAGAGGAGACCTTGTATAAAATCATGATGGGAATAGGTGAGATGAATGGTCATATTCTTTTTCCAGGGGCAGGAGAGTCTGAAACAAGAAGGCATAGATTAAAGCAAACACGAGGAAAGCTGCAGATACTGAAATTCAAGCAACACACACAAAATGCTGGTGGAACACAGCAGGCCAGGCAGCATCTATAGGGAGAAGCACTGTCGACGTTTCGGGCCGAGACCCTTCGTCAGGACTCTTTAAAATGGACAGGTCCATTGCAAATGGAGAAAAAAGTGTCCCGGTGGCGTGGAAGGGATTGTGATAGGGACGCCAGGTACCTTCTCATGGTGGAGAGTGTCGCCCTCAGAGCTCAACGGGAGAAACAAGGTCAGTCCTGACGAAGGGTCTCGGCCCGAAGCGTCGACAGTGCTTCTCCCTATAGGTGCTACCTGACCTGCTGTGTTCCACCAGCATTTTGTGCGTGAGGCATCGACTAAAGCTGAGAGGGGAAAACTTTAATGGGGACATGAGGGACAACATTTTCACAGCGTGGTGGTGAGTATCCGGAATGATCAGCCAGAGAACATTGTGGAGGAAGGTTCTACTACAACATATAAAAACAAACATTTAGACAGGTCCATTGATTGAAACATTTTAGAGAAGCATGGACCAAACACATGCAGATAAGACTAGCTAGTTACACAACTTGGGAAAGATAGACCAAAGGGTTTGTTTTCATGCTATATTACTCCATGGCCCTCTTTCACAGCATTATAAGTAAAGCCGTGGCAATTATACATTGACAGAATTTCCTATTTTGCATTTGCCCTTCATTGAAATACATCTGACTAATCTATTTATTCTGGAAATATTATTTTATAGCATTGCACTGATTTTCCTTTAACAGTTTAGGTACTATAATATTCACTGGCATCTCCTGTCAACAACCTGGAAGAATGCCCTTATTTATTTAAGCATTACTTATGAATGTTTTAAAGCGATCTTCCAGTTTAGATGTTTAACATTGTTTAGCATTGCTACAATTTGTCTCAATCCAAATTTCAGAAGCAATGGGACTGCTTCTATATTTTCAATGTTGAAAGTCAATCTCCTGCATATTTCCACTTCACAATCCCAGTTTAAGATGCTAATGATGACTTAAACTTTTAATGCAAGTCATTTGTGTTTATTTAAATAACTCATATTATGTCAGATGAAAGGTATTTTTTCTTATTCATCCATTCCAGATTATCTATTTTTGTTTCATTTTTTTTTCTCTCTTTCTCTGGAGTCAATCATTTGCTGCATTAGCATACATTTTGTGGTTCAGTTTTGTGAACTTTGTGTTATGTATTGAACTTTCTGCCATCAGCTTGTCATTTCACCGTTATTTTGATCTGCCTGAACCTCTAAAAGGGCAGCACAATAGCACTCTCAGCCTGGCAGCTTCAGTGACCTAGATTCAATCCTAACCTCCAGTGTTGCCTGGGTGGAGTTTACATCACCTGTGATCATGTGGACTTCCTCTGGGCACTATGATTTCCTCCCTTTCCCAAAAACATGTGGGTTGGTAAGTTAAGTTGCGCCAGTATTTACAGATGGGTATTAGAACCCTGGGGAAGGTTGAAAAAGTTGATGTGTTGATGTGAATGTGGAAAAATCAAATGGGACTATGGAAGGATTATTGTAAACATTTTTGTTTGACAGCTGACACAAATTTAGTGACAAAAGAATACTTGCTTCTTTCCTTCCACATTCTGCCTTACTGTTTGTGTATTTTTACTTATTATTTGTATTACCTTAACTTTATTTAATGCAAAACAATATTCAATAGAAATATGTATAGAAATAACAGAATATTCACTGTCTTTAATTTTTGGTAATGTTTGATATTTTAAGCTGTGCTCAAAAAGTAAGCCTAATATAAACAGAATAATTTCCAGTCAATTCATTGATTATGTGAGGGACATTCTTTAAATCTGATTCTAAGTTCCTCCTTGCCATTAGAAATATTTAGAGTTATGTCAGCATACAGACCATTGCTGTGCATCAGCTTGGGCTAAGTACTGTATTTCCAACCATAAACAATGTACTAATATATCCAAACAAAACACACTGAAAGACATGATTAATTGTGGTCTTCCACCTCTTTGAGGAATTCATGCAGAAAGCTATGCATATGAATTGGGGTGAAGATAGTGCAGTCACTATGGAAACAATAAGTGCTCCTATCGGGAGGTGCACGTATAACAAAGGTTTAGAATGCAGCAAGTGAAAGCAGCAGGGGAACTAAAGGCAGTGGAGACAGCAGCTGATCAAGCGCTACAGCAGCGAGCTTCCAGTAGTAGGGTGCAAACTAACTAAGGCAAAGCAAACCCTAAAATGGTTTGGAGCGCATTTTCAGACAGTTACTTCAAAAAAGAATAAGTAGCTGTCTGACTCAGTCTTGGGACAACTACTAAAGGAGTATTTTCTCTTTCCTGTATCTGTATTGTTACATTACAATCTTTACTTGTTTGCTGAATATATTCAATTGTTTCCTTGCCCTGGTTTTAGTTTGTCTAATTATTTTTCCTTGATTATGATTAGACATTCTATTTCTTTATACGTAGCTTCACAATACTACCTATACTCCGCAATTTAAGAAACACACACAAAATGCTGGAGGAGCTCAGCAGGTCAGGCAGCATCTATGGAAATGAATAAACAGCTGACGTTTCGGGCAGAGACCCTACATCAGAACTGGGCTGGATAGGCATTTTGTGAATGTTGCTCTGGATTTCCAGCGTCTGCAGAATCTCCTGTGCTCACTTTAAGTGTGTCTTTATTTCTTTGTCTTTCAGTTACTGGGCTGTCAGATATAGTATGTACCAAGATCACTGCACTCTCTCATATTGTGCAGTCAAAACAATAACATTTCATGTAAAAAGAGTGAGACTTCCGCTCTGCAGAGCCACAAAAAAAATAACTCCAGACAATGAATCACTGAAGGAAGAAATATGTGCCATCAATTATCTTGATGTTGACTTAGTGCCAAGATAATTGCTCATGCTTGGATAATTTCTGAATTATTTCACGTATAAAAGCTTGTATTATAATGATTCACATGTACCCATTTACACCTTTGTTATCCACATTGAAAATCCTAAGAATTAGGTGGAATCATAATTTTTAAATATTCAAATTTAAACACCAATCAGATTATTTTAACAATATAGTGGATTCCAGTTAATTGGGCCATCAGTTAATCAGGGCATTCACTTACTTGGGACAATTCTTAAAGAACAAAAACAAATTGAGAAAAATTCTGGGATTCCCTTCATTTATTTGGGACATAATTATGCATAACTGGGGCAAGAGACTGTTGCCGAACAGGTTCTAAATAGCATTAGTTGCAAGTACATGTGTGGCTATTAAATGCTCCACTGTGTTTAGAGCGATCTGTTTTGAAATAATTTCAGTTTGTGTGTTTGAATTCAAAAAGCAGTGATTTTTGTCATGGACAGTTGTTGAGGAATAAGTAGTCAGACAATTCAGGACTATTTTGCTCTCTGCGGTTTCAAGCATTCAAGCTTGGACACGTCAGAAACAGCTGTGTTATGTACATGGGTTATGATCAAAGAAAAAAATGACTGGAGTCACTTAGTACTTTTGTGCAAGGGTGTTTATTCAGAGCATCAAAAATCAAACTTACAAAAATCAGTGAAAATAGCAAAAAGAAAACTGCTAATCTTTTCACAAAAAGATATCTACCAGAAAACACAATTATAAATTCCTGGCAGGTCAATCACTCTCTCTCCCACTGAGAGTGAACTGCCTTATTCTTTTTAGGCACCAGGTCATGCCATTTTTAATTACTCACAAGGTTATCTTAAGACTACACATGACTCAGGATATGATGCACCTCACAATGTAGGTACAATATTACAAAATACACAAGAGTATCTAACTTAAATACAATATACAAGCAATATATACAGAATACTTACACAACCCAAATTCTAAAGAGATGAGCAATTCCACCATGTATGGTGGGAGAGGCTCCATAAAGCCAAACACTTTAGGATCCATTATTAGAATACACTGGAGAAAAAAAAGAGAGAGAGAGAGAGAGAGAGAGAGAGAGAGAGAGAGAGAGAGAGAGAGAGAGAGAGAGAGAGAGAGAGAGAGAGAGAGAGAGAGAGAGAATGGGTGTGTGTGTGTGTGTGTGTGTGTGTGTGTGTATACTTTCGTACATGTGGGCAGACTGTATTTACTGAGGGCCCGCTGTCCCATTCCCATCCTCCTCTCTCTTGTGCTGACGATGTTCAGCAGCTGAGACAGAGTCTGCAGTAGTACTTCCTTTCCTTGCTTTATGACGAACACAAAATTTGAAAGGTTGGAGCTCCGGGTACCACCGTGTCTCTCTGCCATTACAATCCTTCATTATAAAGGTCAAACCCCCAGAGCAGTACCAGAGGATGACAAGGACCCACTTAATGGCCAGTCACTGCTTTTCAATGGTGGAATACAATACCCTTTGGGAGGGGTTTTTGGCTCAGGTGAAGGACAGGTTGCTCTTCTCTGGGTTCTTCTTGTTCCAGCACTGTGCCAATGCCTACTCCTGAAGCATCCACAAGGACAAGGAACAATTTGCTAAAGGTTGGATTCTGAAGAACATGTGAGCTTTAAGGGTTTCAAACGCATTTTCACGTTACTTTATCCACCTCACTGGGCTTACTTACAATTTTCTCATAAGATTAGTCAGAGGTACAGCCAGTGTGGTGATTTAGGGAATGAACACTCTACCAGGCGCAGGAAGGACTTCACTTCATTCTTAGTGCGAGGTCGAGGACGGTTGCGGATCACTCCACTTCGTCCACCTGTGCTCCATCCTCTCCATGTTCCAACTGGTAGCCAAGGAGTATGGTTTCCACTCCAATTTTTGTAGACTGAGGGTGAGACGAGCAGTATGAATATTCCCCAGCACCCTGCGCAGATGGTCCAGGTGCTCTGACCATGTCTGGCAGTAGACAATCATGTCATGTAGGTAGGCCATACTGCAGTCCCCATAACTTTGGAGCACCTAGTCCATCAGCCGCTGGACCATTGCCGGTGCCCCATGAAGACCAAAGAGCATCACAGTGAAACGAAACAGACCCAGGGGTGTGCGGAAGGCAGTGAGGGTTTTTGATTGGCCATCTAGGGGAACCTGCCAGTAGCTTTTACCAAGGTCCAGTGTAGTAATATAGTTTGCCCGTCCAATCCTTTCTAGTAGGTCATCAATATGGGGCATTGGATAAGCATCAAATAAGGAAAGGGCATTCAAATTACAGAAGTCAATGCATAATCTTAGCACTCAGATCTGCAGCTGGATCTTCAACTTACTCACAGACAGGACCCAGGCTGTAAAGATAGGGGACAAGCTCTCCTCTACAATCACTCTGAGCACCGGTGCCCCACAAGGTTGTGTACTCAGCCCCCTGCTGTACTCACTGTACACCCATGATTGTGTAGCCAAGTTTCCATCGAACTCAATATATAAGTTTGCTGGTGACACCACAATTGTAGGCTGTATCTTGGGTAATGATGAGTCTGAGTACAGAGAAGAAATTAAGAACCTGGTGGCATGGTCCGAAGACAATAACCTATCCCACAATGTCAGCAAGACGAAGGAATTGATTGTTGACTTCAGAAGGAGCAGCGGACCGCATGACCCCATCTACATCGGTGATGCGCAGGTGGAACAGGTCAAAAGCTTTAAGTTCCTTGGGGTGAATATCACAAATGACCTGACTTGGTCTAACCAAGCAGAGTCCACTGCTAAGAAGGCCCACCAGCCTGAGAAAGCTGAAGAAATTTGGCCTGTTCCCTAAAACCCTCACTAATTTTTATTGGTGCACCGTAGAAAGCATTCTTCTAGGGTGCATCACAACCTGGTATGGAAGTTGTCTTGTCCAAGACCGGAAGAAGCTGCAGAAGATCGTGAACCTAGCCCAGCACATCACACAAACCAATCTTCCATCCTTGGACTCACTTTACACCGCACGCTGTCGGAGCAGTGCTGCCAGGATAATCAAGGACACGACCCATCCAGCCAACACACTTTTTGTCCCACTTCCCTCCGGGAGAAGGTTCAGGAGCTTGAAGATTCATACGGCCAGATTTGGGAACAGCTTCTTTCCAACTGTGATAAGACTGCTGAACGGATCCTGACCCGGATCTGGGCCGTACCTTCCAAATACCCGGACCTGACTTGCACTACCGTACTTTCCCTTTTCTATTTTCTAATTATGATTTATAATTTAAATTTTTATTATATTTACTTTGATTTGTACTTCAGGGAGCGCGAAGCGCAGAAACAAATATCACTGTGATGATTGCACGCTCTAGTATCCATTGTTTGGTGACAATAAAGTACTTATATTTGTATTTGTACCCCCAGGGTGTCACCCTTCTTGGGTAGAAAATGATGGGACTACTCCACTCACTATTTGAAGGCTCAATGACTCCCAGCTCTAGCACAGTCTGAATCTTATCCTTCAGGGCTCCCACAAGTTACTGTGGCTCTCTGTAGCAGTGCTGGCATACTGAACTCGGGTCAGGTCTGATTCTGGATGAAATGCTTTAAACCCTTTGTCAGCCCTGATCTCTGCTGGAACAGCTGTGGAAAGTTAGCAAACGCCCTCTGCAATTCCACTGGTTGGCGGCCATCAAGACGTGAGGCCATCAACCTCCAAGACCCCTTCTGAGTCATCATCAATGGATCCTTCATCTGTGCAAGGATCAACAGAGGCTGGAGAACAGAGGCATTTCCCACAGCCGGCATTACTTTCTAGGCCTTTTGGTTCCTCCCTCGCACAGACTAGCATCCAAGTCAGACAGAGATTGTAACCCGCCCATTGCTTTGGTGTTGGCAAAAGTCATACCAAAATATGAAACAGCACTATCTACTCCTGGAATGTGATGTGACTGATTATTTCACTTCCTCAGTAACTCATATAACACAGGCAAATCCCTCTCCAGAATTATGTCAACTGGCAGTTTTTCCAGCACTCCCACTTTCATCAAGTACTTATGGTCATCCAGCTCAATAGTGAGTCCTGCCAATGACTCAGACTTCCAGTCACCACGGATACATTGGACAAGTGTTTAGTGACTGTGGTCAACACCGAAAGCAGGGCAAGACTTTTCTTAATAAAAGACACTGAGCTATAGAATATAAATCAACTTTAACAGGTTTTTCATTAACTTTGACTTTTATAAACATGGGTTATTTCTCCTCAGATTCTGCTTGTTTTTTGTTACCACACTTACAATCATCACATTCTCTTGGTACATCACACCTGTCTGACACTTTGGGCTACTCGAGAGAACACACAGAGGACACACAGTGGCTGGCAATGGTAGTAAATAAAAGACTTAGAAGAAAACACCAAAGGTTCTTTACTCTTGATTTTTCCACTCGCCAATTCCACAGAGTTATCTGAGAGTCCCTTGGAGCATTAGAGTCTCTGTTGCTTCAGAATGATGGTGGTGATGACGCACCTTTCTGGTCACTGGGGTACTGCAGGGCATGATGGGCCACAGTGAATCCATCTGCTGGATTATAAGATGCTCTTGAACCCATGTTCTGGGGTCTAGAGGAAGAACCCGCAGCAGCTACTCCAGAACAATGGCCTTAGCAATCACCTCCTTGGACTTCTGCTCTGGTCAAATTCATCACAGCAGAGACCCTGTGGTCTCAGTGGGCCACTCCCCTGGCGGTACAGTGCCAAAGCTGAAGTGCTGACCACCGAAACATCGGATTTAGCCTGCAGCGCCTCCTTCAGGTCAGGATAGATGATGGATCTCTCTTCATCCATGGCAGAGTAGGCCTCAAGAGCTTTACCCATCAGCAGAGGCTCTAGCTGGCAAGCCCACTCCTCCTCTGAGCATTCCTCTCAAACCTGAGGAGATAGTTCACAATATTGTCACCTTGATAAGACGGCATCTCAGGACTCTTCTGCAGACTTTGGAGTTTCTCCCTAAAAGTGTCATCTCTCCTCTGCCGAGCAAACACAAATTTTTGGAACAGTTTTTCTAGTGAGGGCTTGGAGAGTTGGCTCTGGGCTGAAATTCTTCCTCCTATCGGGTCTCCGCTATTTCCCAGGTTTCTGCTTCATTTTTCACCTTCGGGGATTTCCTGACTTGGGAGCACAATCTTCTCTGATTTAAATATCCTTTACGACTGGCCATTCCACCACTGCCACCATATGTTATGCATGTGGGTTATGACCAAAGGGGAAAATAGCTGGAGTTGCTTTGCACTTTCAAGCAAGGCTGGTTATTCGGTGTTTCAGAAATCAAACATACACAAATAGCAAAAAGAAAACCACCAATATTTTCAAAAAGATATCTAACAGAAAACACCATAATAGCTACATACTATTTTCAGTGTAAACTCCTGGCACCTCAAACCCTCTCTCTCCTACCAAGAGCAGTGACATACCAAAGCTCCTCAAACTATAGCCACTCTTGAGCCTCCTTTGTAATTACATCAATATGTTGGGCTCACGATAGATCATCAGAGATGTTGACACCCAGGAACTTGAAACTACTCTTCTTTTCCATTGATGATCCCTCAATGAGGACTGGTGTGTGTTCCCTTGACTTCCCCTTCCTGAAGTTCACAATCAATTCCTTGGAATTACTGAGTGCAACAGTTGTTGCAACACCACTCAAACTGCTGATCCATCTTAGTACAGAGGATATGATGACGCTGGATGCTGAGCTGTAACCAACAAACAATCTAACGTAGGTATTGCTATTGGACAGCCAGAGAGGTTACATCTGTTGTAGATCTATGTGGTGATAGGCAGCTTGCAGTGGGTCCAGGTCCCTGTTTAAGCAGGAGTTGATTTTGGCCATGACCAACCTCTCTAAACACTTCAGTATAGTAGACGTGAGTTCAACTGGGTGACAGTCATTGAGGCATCTCACCCTGCTCTTCTTGGGCACTGGTATAATTGTCACCCTTTTGGTACAGGTGAGATGGTGGTGTAACAGTTGTCAAGTCTGTTGGTTCCTCTGGTCCCATAGGTGATACGTTGGTAATAGTTATTCAGAGATTCCTTTAGCTGATCCAGTTGAAATTCCCCACAATGACAGGGAAGATATCAGTGTGCACTGTTTTGTGACTACCGAGCACTGTGCTCAGTGCCTCCTCCATCCTCTGCCTAAATTTGCCGAGAGGTGGGAATTTTACTTCCACCAGGATGATGGCAGAAAACTCCCTCAGCAGTTAAAATGGACGCTAGATGATCCAGACTGGGCGAATAGGATTGAGGCAGAACTGCCATGTCTGCATACTGCAATGAGTTAATCATAAAGCAGACTTCACCTCCTCTACCTATAAAAGACTCAGATGTTCTGTCTTTGCAGTGAATGATGAAACCCTCAGGCTGCAGTGCTGTGTCCAAAATGACAGGGTTGAGCCAAGTTTCTATGAAGCAAAGTACACAGCAGTCCCTTATTTTCTATAGACTGTATATTCACCATCAGGACTATCACTTGATGAAAATTCTGCTCCAAAAGGACAAGGACTATTGCCCAATGGTTGTCTTTTATCTGAGGAGATGCAAATGCAGCTGAATATTACGGTCATCAGCAAACATTTTCACTTCTGACTTTAAAATGGAAAGAAGGTCATTGATGAAATAACTGAAGGCTGTTTTGTCTAGTACAATGCTCTGGGATGATTAGCCTTCAACAAACACAACTACTTCTTTGAGCTCCAATCAGAGAAAGAATTTCCCAGAGTAACAGTTTCTTAAAATTGTCCATTACACCGCTGGTGTGAAGGGCAGCAACGGGGATTCTCTATCTCTGGTGATGTTCAGGGCTTCTTCTATCATGTCAGTAGCTCCCTCTCGGTTTTCACTACTGTCAGTCATACAAGTCCCAGGTGGAGACACTGAAATACTGTCATGCTCGGATGCAGAAGGGTTCTTCATTGCTGTTTCTGTAGCAATTTTGTTTTACCTGTCAGGGCTATTAGCTATGAGCTGAACCCCCAAACCTGGAGGACTGGTGGATCACTCTTAGTTTGTCTTCCACCCTTTGACTTGTTTGCCATGGGTGACCCTACCAAGAGCGAAAGCATAAAGCCTTGACTCCAGCCAACAAAGCTCTCCAAGGCACACTAGCCTACAAATCACAACAAGGTTGTGGACCTCTTGGAAGCATTGACTTCAGACTTACTTGGTCTCTTTGATGCCACACCCAGAGGAAAAGTTCATTCATGTAATTTTAAAAATTATGAATATAGCTTATTTTGCTCAAAAAAAGTTCCAGTGTAACTCAAACTGGGCATTAACAACCAGGTTATTAGTGAGGAAGTGCTGCCTGAGTGCTGATAACACTTCCACTAACATTGTCGAATGATAAAAATGACTGATGAAGCGTGATCTTCAACCTCATGATATCCAAACTTCATTCTCCCTCCTTTGACAACCTTTAAAGAACCTACAAACCAAGATAGTCCAAGCAAACCCATATCTTCTGTTTTACTTGCCCAGCTTTTCTTGCTTAGTCTGATGTTTACCAAGTAGGAAGAGTTTTTCTGTTGCTTTCACCAGCATTGTGATTTTTTCCAGATTAACAATTACATGGACCTTATTATGAGTACACATAGGTGTTCTATTGTAAACGTGTGCAACTCTTGCCAAGTCAGCTTAACACCTCATAATTACATAAATTGCTGGTAAGTATCCCACCCATCCACGCTAAACTGCTGCATGCCTTCAATATTTAATATTAATACCCTTTAGTTTGTTATTTATATGTGATTTATCAGCAGATTTTATCATTACCTTCATAAGATATTGTGTGTTATGTGTTCTGCTATGCTTTACACCCTGGTTCAAAGAAATGTTGTCTTGTGCCTATATACATTATATAGTTATATACATTATATACATGTATATAGCTAAATGACAATAAACTTAACTTGAATTGACCTGAAAGTAAGAATTACAATAAGGCCAGTTAGGAAGTTGACATTCCCCCTTTGTGTCACAGTTCCTTTATATTATTGTTACTATTTTACCCCCTTATAGTCACCTTCCCACTGTTAGGATGGTTAAACACTTACGATACAGCTTTGTGTTCAGATTAAAGAACTATTTCTCAACTCTTCTTGGCATTGTATATCTGAATCATAACAGAAATTCCTTGTCATAATTGCACAAATGATATACAAGTGCTGTCTTGCAAATATTATTTCCCATTTATATCAATACATGTACAAATTATGAAACCGGTTGGTTTGGTTTTAAAGTTTATTTCATAAAGTGTTTGTAGACGAGGAACCTCAAAGAAACATTCTAAAAACCAACAGTTTATTTGTCTTGTTGGATAGTATAAAGCAGTTGAACCCATAAGTTGTTTCATCAAGTTATTCAGGAATTAGTATAGTAAATCAATATCTTCAAATATTCCTTTGTCTTTTACTTAACTTCACCCATTTCACCAGACACACTATTTTTGATTAAATATTCAGCACTTTTACTCCTGGTGTCTGTAAATACTGAAATATGCATACAGTTGACACTTCTTCCCTTCAAGGAGTAGTTCATGCATTCTCCAAGACCAAATATATAATTCTAACAACCCTGATAATTGTTGCTTTATTTCACTACCCTAACATAGAAAACAAACTCTTTGTATGCCGCAAATCTACCGAATGCCACATGCTTCCAAATTAATAAGTTGGGCATTTTTACGTTGGAATTTATACATATAATTTAAAATTAATTCTGCAGACTAAATCACAAACATGGTTAGAAGACATATTCTGAAAAAAAAACACATTTGAATAATACAGTTTATACAGGAAGCCATTGCATTAACAAAGATTTGAAGTGATTAACGGTTCTTAATGCTCTCTAAGACCAGATCAATGGAAAGAAAACAGATACAGCAAATTCCTCAATATTTCATTCTGGCATTGCTGAAAGTCTTTATTGTTTAACCCAGGTTTTCAGCCGCCGAAAAATCTCGTCTCTTGCCTTTCTGAGCTGTGGCAGGTCACTTTGTCGCAATGGATACATGTCTGCGCAATGTGCTGTACCTGTTTGGATGATTAATAAAAACACATGAAACAAATCTCTGTAAAATACTGGTTCCTATGTATTGCACTATCATCTGTGTGTATTGACTTAATATCCCAAATGAATCATGCATAAAAGTCAAAGGTCTTTGTCACTTCAAGGAAGTTTGGTTTTGGCGTTTCCAGTAAAACACGTAATTTGCAGAGGAGTGGACTTTGGACTGATATTCCTCTTTATTTTCTTTGCATTTGTTCCACAGCTGACAAGGAGGCCCTAGACAAGGAATGACTACTGATGCATCGAAACACTGTCTATCACTGAACTACCCTGAAAATATAGGAAGCGAGAAGGCAGGAGATATTTCATTTGCTGCTTCTAGTAAAAACTGAGCTCTTGTTTAAATGTTCATGTAATATCTTTAGGTCACAGTTAGCTGTAAATATGTTTATACTATGTCTTTTGTAATTTTCCTGTAGAAGTTCTGCTTTCCAGTAATGGCATCAGCCTATGTCAGTGGTGACAATCCTCCACACTGTCAGGTCCGGTTTTGTTTGTTCCTGCACAACATCAGAGTTAAAAATTCAAAGTAAATTTATTATCAAAGTAAGTACATGTCACCATATACTACCGTGAGATTCACTTTCTTGCAGGCATTCACAGTAGAACCAAGAAATACAATGGAGTCGATGAAAAACTACACAAAAAAATTTCAGGTTTAAGATGGCGCTACCAAAGATGTGTGACAGTTCACTGGTAGTTTGAAAGAAAGGGAATTTGGTTAAAACCATTTAAAACCATTAAGAGTGTGAAGGCAAAGCAAATTTGTGGGATGTGCCCTGCTGGTGTGCTGCAAAATCAAGACACTTGGAGTTGGAGCCATGCTGGTTGGAGTGAATGATTTGGAGGGGAGAAGGCGGGACAGAGGAGTTCTGATGCCCATCCAACTAACCCGGGTACATAGGTGGATCGCTCCAAGCACCGAGCCAAATTAGAGAGTCGTGAACGGCTTCTTCGACAGCAAAATCCAGGTCTGAAGTGAATCACTGGGTGGCGTGTTCAAGGTCTGGTGCAACTTGCCGCAGCAAGGCTCAGGTCCAAATGTGAGGTACAATCCACTGTTCGGACAATCTAAATGCCGACAAATATAGACTGGAAAGGCAGGATCTCGAGAGATGGGCGAGGTGGATCGCTTTGGGCACCGAGCCAATTTGGAGAAATCAAGAACGGCTCCCTCAGCAGGGAAATCTAGGCCTGGAGCGATTCACCAGTGGTAGGGCCAGGTCCTTGAGTGAGGTTTGGACAATTTAAATGCTAGTCCAGATAGTCTGGGAATTCTCTCACTGCAATGCTAAGGCTGTGAGACTGCTCCCGGCTGCTGTACTTCGTGCCTGCGAACTTTGCGGCAATTTGCCCCACTAATATGAAGAACTAAATGCCAAGGCTTTGGGCCTACTCTGGGCTGCTCCGGGGATTTGGGTCTAAGGACTCAGTTTGGTTTGGAATGCTGTTGCTGCTCACATCTGTTGTTTATATGATTTGCTTTTTGTTTTGTTTTCATTTTCTCTGTGGGTACTGGGGGGATTGGTCTTTATTTTTTTAATTGGGCTCTTTCGGCTTTCATGCTTTGTGACTGCCCGTAAGCAAAATAATCTCAAGGTGGTATAAGTCATACATTCTTTGATAATAAATGCACTTTAAAACTTTGAAAAAAAGACTGACTCAAACACAATGTGCAAAAGAAAACAAACTGTGCAAATACAAGTAAAATCAAACAATTAAATAATCAGACAAATAAATAAATAATGAAGTAAATACTGAGAAAATGAGTTGTAGAGTTCTTGGAAGTGAGTCCAAAGGTAATGGAATCAGTTCAGTGTCGAGGTGAATGAAGTTATTCACACTGTTTCAGGAGCCTGATGGTTGAAGGGTAATAACTGTTCCTGAACCTGATGGTGTGGGACCTAAGGATCCTGTGTCTCCTTCCCGATGTCAGCAGCAGAAAGAGAGCATGGCCTGGATGGTGGGTGCCAGTGATGATGGATACTGCTTTCTTGGGGCAGTGCTCCTTGCAGATGTGCTCAATGGTGGGATAGTTTTTCCTGTGATGGACTGGGCAGTATCATGGCAGTATACTTTTTGTAGGTTTTTCCATTCTTCGGCATGTCTAGTGATGCCTATCTAGACAGCACGAACCTCTGCAGACTTGACAGGTCTCAGACTGCATAACTTGCCCACTGCTCACCTGTGTTAGCATAAACCTAGTATAGGCACAGGGGGAAACTAGCTGTTAGAAGAAAGGAAAATTGATATTTTATTATTTATTTAAGTTAATTTTGATATTTTAATAGCTTAATTATATGTGATTTTAAAAAAAGTCTTAATAGCTTTAGCACCTAAGTATAATGGATATTTTGTGAATACCAAATATTATCTACATAAGTTGAGGTGGGACTCCTTCTTGTAGTAGGAAGAGTCCTAGTGAAGATGGTGCTAAACGGTGACTCCTTTGCTTGCATCTTCAGAAACAGTTCTATTTCCATCTTTAATATCTCTATTTTTCCCTTTCAGGGTTCTTTTGAAGGCCCTGACATGGAGTTACACGCTGACTTTGGTTCTTTGCGGGAATGGGAACTGCTCTTGGGGTGTCATGACTGGCCATTATCCAACATGCCAAGGTCCGGCCTAAGAGTTCAGCTCACCTTTGGAGGCCTAAGATTTCAGGGCTCTAGAGAAAGGTGGATCAAAGGTCGGTGTCCTGGTCAGTGTGTCGTGGGAGCCGGAAGATCTTTGGCCTTGTGCCCAGAGACATGTGATCTTTGGGCACAGAGCTCAGAAAATGCAATGCAACAGACTTTTAACATCGTAAACCAGCGAGTTGTTTCTTATGTCTCCCCTCTCGCTGTGAAATGGTGACATTTCTTTCTCTCTTACTAGGGAGAGAGAGAACCTGTGGTATGTCGAATACCAGGTGAACGCGTAGTCTTTGGAGAACTGCAAGTCTGTGTCTTTGTTGTTCCTTTGCCGCATGCCTGAGTGCTCGGTGGTGGGTGTTGATACTTTTTTTGTCGATGGGGGAGGGGGATCATTGCTTGATGCTGCTTACACGCAAGAGGGATGGGAGCTGAGGGGGGACTTTGAGGTTCTAACATTTAACTGTCATTCATTCTTTGAGGCACACCTCTGTTTTTTGGATGGTTGCGAAGAAAAAGCATTTCAGAATGTATTTTGTATACATTTCTCTGACATTAAATGTACCTTTCAAACCTTTGAATGTGCTTTGGGCTGCTTCTAGAATGCAAGTATATCCTTTATTTAAATAAGAGGACCAAAACTGTACACAGTACTCAGTATTCCAGCTCTGGCCTCACTAACACCCTGTGCAATTGTAACAAGACTTGGCTACTATTAAAGTCCAATCCCCATGCTATTATAGGCCAATATACCATTTTCCTTTCTAAGTGCATGTTGCACCTGTCCGTTAACTTTTAACGATGGGTACATAAGTATACCTAGATCCCATGTATTTCATTCCCTTGAAATCTCTCGCCATTTAGATAATAATCTGCCTTTTGATTTCGCTTACCAAGGGGCCCAACCTCACACTTTACCACATTAAGCTCCATTTGCCAATTTTTCACCCACTCATTCTATCTATATCCTGTTGCCAAGTCCAAACATCCTCAACATGTCCGCCTACCTATTTTCATGTTGTTGGAAAACTTACACTGTGACACTCTGCCCCCTCCTTCAAGTTATTAATATAAATACTGTATGTATATGTATGATGTAGGTGTGTTTGATGTCCTAGGCCTTTAGTGAATGGTGTTTGCATCTATTTCCTGATCATATTTTCGCTCTTCAAGAAGAAGCCAAAAATGATGGAAATCTCTTGCACGCCAAGGGATGATTCCAGGCAGCAACACGATACATAGGTTCCTGATGTTGAGGTACTCAGTGATTAAGCTTAACAATATGGATCTGCACTCTACATAATTTTGTTGTCATTTGAAGGAGATAACTGGCCAAAAGGATGCAATTTCAGTCTGTCTCTCAACCTTCTTGATTAGGATATTGATGAAGGTCCTGATTAAAGGTCTCAGGTTGAAAAGTCAATTCTTTATTCCCCTTCTTAGATGCTGCATGACTTATTGAGTTCCTCCAGTATTTTGTGTGTGTTGCTCAAGACTTCCAGCATCTGCAGAATTTCCTGTGTTCTTGTTCTTCGTTGCTGCCTATTCCTTTGTCTGTCACACTGGAATTTCTCCACATCACCAAAGGCCTGAAGCCAGACAAGGCAGAATGCTCAAAGTTCCACTTAGTTCATGAAGGAAAGTTATGTCACAGTCAATGGAGACTTTCTTTCAGGAATCCCTGCAGGTACTTTGCTCTCTAGGCGGATCTACTCCAAATATTGCAAAATATACTAGTATCTGCTCAGGGGAAGAGCATTAGATTTGGACTCTCTCATTGATGGTATTAAAGTTTTGACAAAGGCAAAAATGATTATATTTATTGCTGAAGTTAACAAATTTCATTCATAGGCAGTCCTTGGGCGATCTGAATTCCTGATCTTAGCAGCTGATGGAAACTGTTCAGGCCATGCCTCTTGCTCACTGGTGCTTTACATCTCTAACAACTATGTCTTACATGCTGAAGGAGGACAATCAGGCCATCCGGTCTGACCTGGCTCTCAGTTGAACAATTCCGTAAGTCCTATATTCCATCCTCTTGTTTGCCTTTAGCTCTGCAATTTCCATCTCTCTCTATCTCTGTTTGTCTGTCTTTCTCTCTCTCACACACACATCAACTGCCCTCTGATCCTTTCCTAGCTTTCCTTTCCAATATAGGAGTAAAATCAGCTATTCAATTAATCAACCAGCACTTCTGGGGGTGTGGGGTAAATGAGACTACTGGAAGAAAAGTCAAGCAGGAGAAAGTGTAGGCTCCAGGCAGGTAATACCCGAGGTCATGATTGAAGATAAATCTTTGGAACTGCAAAGGTGCAGCACTAGCAGTTGTGCTACTCCGCTGTCTGAATCCACTACTCACTAATGTAAAGATATACTCGCCAAAAAAAAAAGATTT
The DNA here is from genome assembly GCF_048418815.1 of Hemitrygon akajei. NCBI lineage: Eukaryota > Metazoa > Chordata > Chondrichthyes > Myliobatiformes > Dasyatidae > Hemitrygon > Hemitrygon akajei. Next base: position 141,836,506 of record NC_133126.1, read on the forward strand.
TCTTTATCTCTCCCCTGTTGACTTCAGAAGTACAAAATGGAATAGTTCATACGTTCTGGAAGCTTGTCAATATGAATAGTTCTCTTGTTGAAAAATTAAAATCAGAGAGCTGACAAACTGTGAGGGCTATTTTCTTACCCTGAAGTTACTGAATAGGTCTAGGAGCAGCAAACCAGAAGCTGGTTCTTTATTAAACCAGGTAAAATGGATCTAATTCTAGAAGGCTACATCACCCCAACCAAGATCAGCTTCCTGAGTACAAACCACAGACTGCAACTTTGGTCAGCATTACTCACTGCTCTGTCATTCTCAGATTTTGGCAGTTTACTTAATAGAAGTCTGATTTAAGAATTATTTTGAAATATGCAAGTAATAAAGCCTTGGTAGTAATCTATAACAGAACACTCAAGTAATTCAAACAATCAAAGAAAAACACAAAATATTCCAAAACTAAAATGATATGGTTCCTTTTTAGACATTCACAGCATGACAATAAACTAGTTTTAGTAAAACAAAAGCAAGATCTTTGAAAATTCGGGGTTGCATTATATCCATGAAAATTATTTTGTCTGCTTGCTAGTTCTTACCAAAATACCTCAGGCGACTAGCATAAATTGTTGGCCATCCGATGAATGATGGCAATCCAATTCCTTGACTGAGTAGTTAAGAAAGAAACAAGTAAACTATACAAATGATCTTCCATGAACAGGTAATGCATTTTGGCAGGCACAAATGAAAATGAGAATGTACAATATAATAGAGTCACTGTTTGAAATAACGCCATCCAAATCATTGATGAATAATGCAAAAAGAATTGGTCCCAACACAGATGCCTGTGGAACACCACTAGTCATCAGCCACCGACCAGAAAAGGCTCCCTTTATTCACACTCTTTGCCTCCTGCCAATCAGCCAATGTTCTATCCATGCTGGTATCTTTCCTGTAACACCACAGGCTCCTAACTTGCTAAGCAGCCTCATGTGTAGTACCTTCTGAAAATCCAAGGACCAAACACCCACTGATTGTCCTTTCTCTGTCCTACTTGTTATTTCTTCAAATAATTCCAACAGATTTGTCAGACAAGATTTTCCCTTACAAACACCACACTGACTTTGGCCTTTTCAACATGTCCCTCCAAGTAACCCTGAAACCACATCCTTAACAATCAACTCCAACATCTTCACAACCACTGCAGACAGACTAACTGGCCTATAATTTCCTTTCTTCTACCTCTCTCCCTTCTTGAAGAGTGAAGTGACATTTGCAATTTTCCAGTCTTCTAGAACTATCCTAGAAACCATTGATTCTTGAAAGATCATTACTAATGTCTCCACAATCTCTTCCGCCACCACTTTTAGAAGCCTGGGGTCTACACCATTTGGTCCAGTTGATTAATTTACCTTCAGACCTTTTAGTTTCCTAAGCACCTTCAACCTACTAATGGCAAATTCACCCACTTCTGTCCCCTGACACTCTCAAACTTCCAGCATGCTGCTAGTGTCTTTCACAGTCAATACTGATTCAAAATACTTATTCAGTTTGTCTGTCATTTCCTTGACTCTGAATACTAGCTATCCAGCCTCACTTTCCAGCAGTCCGACATCTACTCTCACCTCTGTTTTACAGTTTATATACCTGAAGAGACTTCTGGTATCGTCTTTAATATTATTGGCTATCTCTCCTTTGTCTTCCATCTTTTCTTTCTTTAAGGACGTGTCATCCTTCTGCTCCAAAACCTTGTTACGAATGTCCTCTACTAAATGACACCCTAGATTACATAAAATACTGAGTAGGACATAGTTCCAGTCTTGGGCACCTAGGCACACAATGCATCTGAACTTGCATTTTTTAGTTTCTGTGTACTTCATGCATACATGAAAAAATAAATAAGCACCTATATTTATTATTGTGTTAACATACAATATTGTAACAGAAGATAGTTTTAGTACATTAAAATATTTTAGATGTAGTTCAGTCCTTAACTGTTGCAACTTTATTAGAATATATAAGATCTAACAGTACAGCACAGAGTAGGCCTTTCACCCTACAATGTTGTGCTGACATTTTAACCTATTCCATTATTTATTAATACAGAAGAAAATACTCTTTTTCACAAATTATTGTTATATTTTCTTTAGAGTATCTAATCTCCCACTTGTAGTTAAGCTGTTTATAAATAGCTGATAATAATTAACTTATAGTGAATCAGTCACCAGTTTTATTTTGTCTTTTCTTGCAATTTTTAAGATAATATCTGCAAAAACATTTATTAAGACAATGACTTCAGCTTAAGAACATCCTGGCTTAATCTTTATTTTGATCTTGGTCGGGGCCAGTGTTTATTATATCCAAAGTTTGGTTTTAAGAACTATGGAAACTTAATTTTTACTGAACATGGTTTCAATTTATGTGATCCTCAGCACAGAATCAACAGATACTTTTTAACATGGCTTGGATTTCACAGATGATATAAGTATAAGCTAGCAGAAACTGGAACAATTATATTCTTAATATCATTACCTTGAATGTAAATAGCTCTATGACCTTTGGTAATACTCAGTACATGCCAGGGATCCTTTGAGCCATTTGGAAAAACTATTCGACTTCCTTTAATGTTAGTACCTCCATAGTTTTCATTGCTGTGCTGTACAGCATGAGCAAGTACAGTACGATTGAATGCAGGACCAAATAAATCCATGCATTGCTGCAGTTTGTAACTAAAACACAAGAGAGACAGAAAACAAGAGTTCGTAAAGTAGTTCCTTTTACTTATATAATTAACAAAGACTTCAAGTTGATCCAGATGGGCAGGAAATAAGAGTACTGTGAACTCTTGAAAAAAAACATAAAATGAACCTTACCATGTTTGTATTTATTAAGTTTATTGTCTTGTAAAACCTTTATACAAAATTGATTTTGAATTTATAAAATAGATCTCCAATGAATTACCTTTGATGGAATCAAAACAAAGCATGAAATATTAACACTGGAATTATTTTGCATGAAAGATGTTCTTTAACATTAATTTTTCCCAACATTAATAAGAAAAGTGGATGGGGTGGACTTAAATTTTTAAAAAAGTAGGCTTGTCTTTAAACAACAAACTTCATGAATTTAGGATATAGCAAAGTGCTGCAGAGCCAGTGAAATATTTTTGAAGTACTGTCACTGTAGCAATGTGAAAATCAAGACAGCTAATATATGCATACAAACAGTAAAGGGGGACCAGATTTGATTAAAAGATACTAGTTGGAGGAAAAGAATTGAGCACATCAGGATTTCTCAGTTCTCATGAGATCACATATCCCCTGAAAAAACATATAAAACTTCAGTTTAAATCCTCATCTAAATTGCAATTAATTCAATGTTTCTTTCACATTGCAGAGAAGAGGCAACTAAAAATTAGGTGATCAACTTATGAGTGAATTTGGATTCCATAGTAAACAGAGGTATTGATTTATAGCCAAAACACAAATGGCATGCTTTGTGAATTCCTCTTGCTTTTTGCTTATTTCTTCATCCCACAATACTCTAATAAAGTTCTCAGAAAATCTCAGAATGAATTCTCACTGGTAAAGACAATATATAACAAGCATAACTCTCTGTATAACTTGGCTTACTAGTTTTCAACAAACTAATGTCTGAAGATGGTTAATGGGCAACTACTTCTGTATTCCAAATGTGCAGAGTCATCCTGAAAAGTGAATATTTAGTATTAAATAAATAACGAATAAGTAAACTTAGCAAGGAAGAAACCGTCCCAACTAATACAACTAAAACAAATGAATTGAACCGGGAAATTTCTGAATTGGCAGCATAACTGTTGGCAGATGTTTGGCAATGGGAGAGAGTAGGTGAAAATAGTTAGAAGAAAATCAGCCCAGGCTATAGATTCGGTACTGCAGTCATGAGAGAGGATTGAATGAAGAGACACAAATTTATCAAGCAGGGGCCAAATTAGTGTGCCAGCCATTCCTACAATGCCTACAAGGACAGTCAATGGTCTGGACTGCATTGTGTAAGATAGCAAATCTCACCACAATCCTCAGCAGTTATTAATATTATTACTAGTACAAAACAGGTTCTACAGTAAATTATTGCCAATAGTGTTTTAGATTTTCCTTCGCTAGTTGTGTACTCCATTGCTGGAATAACGTATTGTGTTTTAAAGGATGAAAAAAATATTGCTGGTGGAACACAACTTGCAACAAATAAAACCAGATTCTGATTCAAGTAAAACACACAATTCTGTAGCAGTCATGCCGAAGGGTTTCGGCTCGAAACCTCGACTGTACTTTTTTCCTACATGCTAGCTGGCCTGCTGAGATCCTCCAGTATTTTATTTGTGTTGCTCAGATTTCAAGCATCTGCAAATTTTCTCGTTTGTTTCCAGTTTCTTATATTCTTATTTTTGTTCTACAGCTAAATGTGAAATTACTCAAGAATACTGTGATTTAATTTTCCTCACTAAAAGATAAGTGATGAATAAAGCACGCTACTAGTATATCAAAGAGCCTAGAATCCAGTTTACCTGAGGGGAAATCCAGCAAAAGGCTGCTGCAGAGAATCAGTTGACTGATAATATCCAAATTCTGTACATGACTGATAAGCCCATTGTCTGCCTGAAATGAGTGAAAAATTCCATTGAAGGGTGAAAACATGTAAAAAAAATACACTGCTGCTAAGTGCATAAACATATAAAAATACTCTGTGCCCAAGCAGGTAAATGCTGAATACCAAGTTCTACTAAGTTTGCATATCACATTGTGGGCCAGCCGGAACAGCAATTCCCTTCCTCAAAAATTATCTCACTGCCTGTGAGGTAGCAAGAGGGGAAGAAATTGCTTTCTGCTTCTGACTAGAATCTACTGAGACCACTTTTAAAATACATGTTTTTAATCATTTTTCTGTGGATGGTGTCAACTTTGACGAGCGTTCCCAAAGGTTGAACAACTGGCCAAAACAAATTATGCATGAAGACCAATCACTTTGGCATTCAGTGGTCAGGGAACTAAAACCTGCCATTAGATGATGACCTCAGCACTGAAAAAGAAAGATTGGGGGGGGAAAGCGTTAAAAGGTAGCAGCACGAGCTGGAATGTTTCTATTTCCACAATCTTTTCCGGAATATTTTTACTTAGTATCAAGTTAACATGGGAATGTGATAAGAAGCGCTTGGGAGACAATTCAAGAACAAGGTTACTGCCTGCGGCTCATGCACGCCCACACAATGCAGCATATTTGAAACACTGGTATCATTCACTGCAAATTCTTATGCTGGTTCTAACTATGTGCTAGAAAAAAGTTGAACTGTTACATTTTTCTTATAGTTTGTGCCCTGGCCTGGACATCAGTTTACAAAGGCCATGTGGAAACAGAACCATCTGAATTATAAGACGCTAATATAATTTATCACATCTTAAAAGAACTTTAACATTATGTTAAGGCTCTGCTAAATAATGAGAGCTGACCATATTATTTTAAAGTAACTGCTTGAATCCAATGGGAAATAAATTATCACTGGAAACAATCATGAGTGCAGTTTTGAAAATGTACCTTCATTAATATTCCTTTACTACCTATTCACTCAGAAAACCTAACTATCAGGGTTCTCACTCAATTCTAACTCTAACATTTATAACAAATATTAATATTAACCCCAGACCTCAATGAAATTCTGCGGCCCAATTGGAAGGAATGTTTTCTTCATAAATCCGTAAATATTTAGACTTTTGCAAAAAAAAGCACAATGTATGTATTTACTTTGGAAATCTGTTTCTAAAATAGACTTCTAGGTACACCAAGAACCCAGTCTAAAAACAAAACTCACGGACAAAGAGGGAGGGATTGGACTTGACAGAAGCTTATGTACACTCAATGTGCTAATTGGTTCTTTTTGTATAGTAATAATTCAAATGATTTTATGTGATAATGAAATAAATTTAAATAAAACATGCTTGGTACAGTGGTGCCAAGAGAACAACCTCTCCTCAAAGCTGAAAAAAACGAAGGAGTTGATCATGGGTTACAGGAGGAATGGAGACAGACTTGCTCCTATTGATATCAATGGGACTGTAGTTGCGAGGGTGAGTAGCTTCAAGTTCCTCAGTATACACATCACCGAGGGTCTCATCAGGACTGTATATTCTGGCATTATGGTGATGTGGCTGAAGAAGCTTGGTATGAGTCCTCAAATCCTCAGGACTTTCTACGGGGGCACCATCGAGAGCATTCTGACAGGCTGTGTCACCGCCTGGTATGGGAACTGTACTACCCTCAATTGCAGGGCACTGCAGAGAGTGGTGCGGATAGCCCAGTGCATCTGTGGATGTGAACTTCCTTCTTTTCAGGACATTACATCAGCAAGTACATAAAAAGAGCCTGAAGGATCATCAGGGACTCCAGCACCCCCCCCCCCCCCCCAACCACAAATTGTTTCAGCTGCTTCCGTTTGGCAAATGATACTGCAGTGTTAAGGCCAGGACCAACAGGCTACAGAACAGCTTCTCTCGCCAGGCCTTCAGTACACATTTATCAATACACATTGATCTGATCGCATATCTGACCATACATACATGTATACAATCCTAGTGTTTGGGCAATGTCTTCCCATATTTCTCTTCTTATTGCTTGTACATAGCGACGGAGACACAACATAAAGACTATTACTCCCTCATGTTGTGAAATGGATGTAAGAAATAAAATATATCTTAAACCTTAATCTGTTAAGTTACAAACAAATTATTATTAATGAAAAATGAACTACATAATGGTCAATAGCAAAAGCACAACCCATGAAGCAACATTATCTATATTGTACCAAACATTACTTGAATATCTAATCGAAGAAAGTATCTTTCACAACATACACATAATACATGGGCAATGTGCACCATACTCATTTTATGTGACTTCTGTAATAACAGAACCCAGCAAAACAACATCAATTTCACCATTTTTGTCACAACTTATCTGGCTATCAAAAGTCTGATCTCCTGTCCAAGGAATTATCTAGCTTGTACTTGCATGATAATATTCAAATATGGGTGAATGATCAGCATTTACCAGTCAATGGTTTCAAAATGGGAACAACTCTCTGAGGGGAAGAAATCCTCCCACTCCCAGTAATCTTGAACAGCACAAGTTCTGGTCTTGAATCTGTAGACTGGATTGTTAAATAGATGGTTTTAATCTTCCATACAGACTGATGACAATAAACTGGATTTCAGGAAGGAGCTGTGTTCTATGCAATGGGTGGTGTGGTGAGCTTGGGAACATGGAGAATCAGAACTCTGAATGCCTTGCAGATTGTAATGAATGGTACAGGAGATGGGAGGTTCTCGCCTTAGGTTGGATGGATCCCAATTTCTAAAGCCGGATTCTTATTACATCAGTGTCATTGGAGCAGATATTGATAGAACCATAAGACATAGGATCAGAATTAGGCCACTCAGCCCGATGAGTGTGCTTCACCATTGTATCACGGCTGATTTATTAGCCCTCTCAATCCCCATTCTCCTGCCTTCTCCCTGTAACCCTTAATTGCCCTGACTATTCAAGAACCTATCAACTTCCACTTTAAATAAATCCAAAGACTTGGCCTCCAAAGCTGTCTGTGGCAATGAATTTTATAGATTCACTTCTCATCTCTGTTCTAAATGGACATCCCTCTATTCTGAGGATGTGTCCTCTGGTTTTAGACTCCCCCACCATAGGAAACATCCTCTCTACATCCAGTCTGTCTTGGCCTTCAATATTCGATAGGTTTCAATGAGATCCCCCCTCCTCTTCAATCTAAACTCCAACGAGCACTGGCCCAGAGCAATCAAATGCTCCTTGTACATTAACCTATAAACTCCAGTAATCATTTTCCTGAACCTCATCTAGACCCTCTTCAAAGCCAGCATATCTTTTCTTAGTTGAGGCCAAAAACTGCTTCCAGTATTCAGTGCAGTCTAACCAATGCCTTAATAAACCTCAGCATTATATCCTTGCTTTTATACTCCAGTCCTCAATGCAGGCATTGCACTTCCAGAGGACTAGAATATAAAAGCAATGATCATGGACTCCAGTAATGGTGGCACAGGAAGTCAAAAGGTGCCCATGAATTCTGTTGTTAGCCATGGAGACAGACAGTTTGACAGACACTTCCAATGATGTGTGAAACTATTCCAATTATCCACTAGTTTTGTACTTCAGAATACAGTAAGGTAGCAGTTTTTAAATAGTGGTTGTTTTCCTACTTCCATCTGCTGCTTGAGCAGCCCAGGAAGTGTTCAACATATCAGATAAAAACTTGCTGTAACTTGCGTCCAGACACTTCTCTTCATACGTATCCAGTAGCAGCTGAGAAACCTTTGCATATCTCTTGTACGGTATACCCAAGGAAGAATTCTCCATTATCGTACAGAGCTTGTCAATTGTAATGTTGGCACCTTTTGGGTCCTGTTTAAAAAAAACATATAAACAAATTACTGGAGACATTTAAAGGGAAGTCATGAACAATTACATTATAAGAAGATAGTTAAGTTCAAGTTTATTGTCATAACCAAATGAAACATATTTCTTTCAGACCACAGTGCATCTAGAAGGCATATGTCACATACAGCACTTAAAACTAAATATTATCACAAATTAGTTAATGAAATATAATTCAAAAGTCATTATGCTATAATAAGGAATGCCTACTGTTCCATGGCTAGACTATACTACAGTAAGGAATGCCCACCATTCCATACCAAAACTATATCACAACAAGGAATGCCAACTGTTCTATGCCGAGAACACATTTCTGGAAATCTGATTACTTGGCTGCCTATCTCCCACCTGTATAAAGATCAAAGCCTCTAAGATAAGGACAACAAAGAGGAGGCTGTGGGAGGCAGAATGGCAGCTACAGGATTCCTTCAAGTTGGTGAACTTGGCTGTGTTCAAGGACTCACCAGAGGACACACTATTGTTTTCACAGACATTATAAAAACGTGACTTTATAAAAAAGATGAACGTGTCACCACAAAATCATTCGGAGTCTTCTCTAAACAGAAGCCCTGGATGAACCATGAGATCTGCAATCTGCTCAGGGCCAGAATAGTGGCATTCAGATCAGATGACCAAGGAAGATCTTTGGAAAGTCAGCTCATGTACAAAGTAGCAATTCCAGACCAAACTTGAATCACTGAAGGACGCTTGCCACCTGTGGAATGATATTACCTCTTACAAAGTGAAACCAAGCGACATAGGTAACTACAAGGCTTCACCCCCAGATGAGCTCAATGCCTTCTACGCTCTTTTGAACACCAAAACATGGAGAAACCTTCACAAACTCCCACAGCCACTAGTGACCATATGATTTCAGTCTCTGAGGCCGGCATAAGAACATCCTTCAGGAGGGTAAACTCACAGAAAGCATCCAGCCCAGATGTACTAAAGACCTGTACTGATCAAATGGCTAGAGTGATCACCAATATCTTTAACCTCTCACTACGACAGCTTGAGTCACCTACCTGCTTCAAGAAGGCTAAGGTTATACTAGTGTGCAAGAAGAATGTGGTATCTGCCTCTATGACTATTGTCCAGTAGCTCTTACATCCACTGCGATGAAGTGTTTTGAGAGGTTGTTGATGAAACATATCAACTCCTGCAGGAGAAGTGACTTGGATCTGCTCCAATTTTCCAAGTGGCACAACACAACCCTGGAACAACTGGACAGCAAAGAAGCATACATCAGGATGCTCTTTATCAACTACAGCTTGTCATTCAATACCTCCCCTCAAAACTAATCAACAAGTTTCAAGGCCTCAATACCTTCTTGTGCAATTAGATCCCTGATTTCCTCACTTGCCAACTCCAATCAATTTGGATTGTCAACAACATCTCTTCCACAATCCCCATCAGCACAAATGCACCACAAGACTGTGTGCTTAGCCCCCTGCTCTACTCACATTACAGTTATTTATCTGTGAAAGTAAGCACAGTTCCAATGTCACTTTAAGTTTGCTGATGACACCACTGACATTGGCTGAATCAAAGGCGGTGACGAATAAGCATATCGGAAGAGATTGAAATTCTGGTTGAGTGGTGCCACAACAGCAACTCTCACTCAATGTCAACAAGACCAAAGAGCTGATTACACAGTTCAGGAGGAGGAAATTGGAGGTTTGTTAGCCAGTCCTCATCGGAGGATCAGAGGTGCGGAGGGTCGTTAATACCTTGATGCTATCATTTCAGAGGATCTCTCTTGGGCCCAGCACGCAAGTGCAATTATGAAGAAAGCACGGCTGTGCCTCTACTTCTTTAAAAGTTTGCAAAGATTTGGCATGGTATCTAACTTCTATAGATGTGTGGAGTAGAGCATTATGGCCTGATATGGAAACAGCAATGCTCTTGAACAGAAAACCGTACAAAAAGTAATGGACATAGCCCAGTCTGCCATGGGTAAAGTGCTCCCCTCATTGAGCACATCAAAATGGAGCGCTGTCACAGGAAAGCAAAGTCACTTCAAAGAGCTCCACTACTCAGGCTATTCTCTCTTCTGGCTGCTCCCGTTAGGAAGACTGAACAGACCACCAAGTTCATGAACAGTAATTACCCTTCAACCATTAGCTCTTGAACTAATGGGGATAACTTCACTTGCCCCATAGCTGAACTGTTCCCACAACATATAGACTCACTTTAAAGGACTCTACATCTCATGATCCTGTGATTTATTGCTTGTTTATTTATTATTATTATTATTATTATTATTTCTTTTGTATCTATACAGTTTGTTGTCTTTTTCACATTGGATGTTTGTCCTGCTGCGTGCAGTTTTCATTAATTCTATTATGGTCCTGGGATTTACTGTGTATGCCTGCTAGAAAACAAATCTCAGGGTTGTGTATGTGTGGTGAACTACACATACCTGTCTGTACATGCCCCCACCCCCCCCCCCCCCGCTGACTGCTCCTGTGGCTCCTCCCACTGACTGTGGCTCCTCCCACGGACCCCGGTATAAAGGCGATTGGAGCCTGAGCCCCAGCCTCAGTCTCCAGGATATAGTGTGGTGGTCAATTGCTGCTTGTTCTTTCTTCCAGTCAATAAAAGCCTATATCTCGTCTCTCGTCTCCGAGAGTTATTGATGGTGCATCAATTTTATTGGCTGGAAGTTTTAAAACATGGGAAGTATTTTACGTCCAGAAAAATTAGATGTGGACCCCCAAGCTCCAGAAGCAGCTTTTGCCTTTGAACTCTGGCTTGTATGCTTCCAATCATACTTGGAAGCGATTCCAGTGACTGAGCCTGCCACAATGTACAAAATACTACTATCTAGAGTAAGTCCGAAAGTATTCTCCCTTATCAGGGACCTGCCGACCTACCAAGGGGCACTGGACGCCCTCAAAAGACAGTACCTGCGGCCGGTGAACACCGTCAACGCAAGACATCGCTTAGCGACGCGGCGACAGCGACCCAGCGAGTCGAGCGCCATCTTTCTCCGAGCCCTATAGACACTCGTGCAAACTTGCGACTGCAAGGGACTGACGGCGGAACAACATGCGGAGCTGCTAGTACAAGACGCCTTCGTTACGGGGATCAGGTCAGTGTGCGTGTGCCAGCGGCTGCTGGAAAATGCCGATCTTACCTTACGCTCGGCGATCGAAACGGCCGACACGCTGGAGGCTGCTCTGCACAACGCTGATGCTGTCCAGCCGCGCGATCCCCCGCCGGTTCCGTGGTCGCTGCAGACCCCGCCACCCGGATCCACCACCGCCGCTGCCAGTCGCGAGTCCACGAACTCCCCGAAACCGACCACAGCTGCTGCCAGTCGCAAGTCCGCGCAGTGTTACTTCTGCAGACTCGAAAAGCACCCCCGAAAACGCTGCCCGGCCCAGAAGCTACCTGCTCCAGCTGCGGGAAGAAGGGCCATTTCGCCAAGGTCTGTAAGTTGGAACCACGAGCGGGGTCGGGCAGTGCTGCGTGTGAGGCATGGGGGAAGCCATCTTGGTCGCCGCCATCTTGCCTGCCTGCCTCATGTGAGACATGGGGGCCGCCATCTTTGTTGATGCCACCTCACCCCGCCCCCGACCCACCGGTGCTTACCGGGCACCAAGACGGCAGTTCAGCTCTGGCCTCCGTAACCCTCGACCAAAGCGCCCCACACCAGCTTGCAAGGTCAATGATGGACATCCTGGTGGAGGGGCACAGGACTAGCTGCCTGTTTGACATGGGCAGCACTGAGAGTTTTATTCACCCGGACACGGTGCAACGCTGCGGACTCGTGACACAGCCGGTAAGCCAGAGGGGCACCATGGCTTCTGGATCGCATTCCACAGACATCCGGGTAGGTTGTGTAGCGACATTGGTGGTGCAGGGCACAGAATATCGGAACTTTGCGCTACTGGTCAAGCCTCAACTGTGCGCGCCTGTGCTATTGGGGCTGGACTTCCAGAGCCACCTCGAAAGTGTGACTATGGCATATGACGGGTCCCTCCCACCACTCACTGTCAGGAATCCTCAGTTTTGTGGGACTTCGTCATATACCCTGCTACTAACCACACACACACACTGAACCACACATCCCACCCAGCACCATGCCGACAGCTGCGCTATTGACACCACTTGCAGCCTCTCCACACTCAAGATCCCTCCCCTACCGCTGTTCGCCAACCTAACCCCCGACTGTAAACCTGTGGCAACTAAAAGCAGGAGGTACAGCGCGGGGGACAGGGCCTTCATTCAGTCGGAGGTGCAGCGGCTGCTCAGGGAGGGGATCATTGAGCCAAGCACAAGTCCTTGGAGGGCCCAGGTGGTTGTTGTTCGGACCAAGCAGAAAAATAGGATGGTCGTGGACTATAGCCAGACCATCAATAGGTTCACGCAGCTTGACGCGTACCCCCTACCTCGCATCGTGGATATGGTCAACCAGATAGCTCAGTACAAGGTGTACTCGACAATAGATCTGAAATCCGCTTATCACCAGCTCCCCATCCGCCCAGAGGACCGCCCCTCCACAGCCTTCAAGGCGGGCGGCAGGCTCTATCACTTCCTGCGCAAATGGTGTCTCTGTCTTCCAGAGGGAAATGGACCGGATGGTGGACCAGTGCCAACTGAAGGCCACATTTCCCTATCTGGATAATATCACCATCTGTGGTCACATCTGGCCAGATCACAACGCCAACCTCCAACGATTTTTCCAAGTGGCCAAAGCCCTGAACCTTACTTATAACAGGGACAAGTGTGTGTTCGGAACCACCCGACTCGCTATACTTGTGTATGTCGTGGAGAACGGGGTCATTGGCCCTGATCCCGACCGTATGCGCCCCCTGTTAGACCTCCCTCTTCCCACCACTCTCAAAGCCCTCAGACAGTGCCTGGGCTTCTTTTCCTATTACGTCCAATGGGTCCCTCATTACGCAGCCAAGGCCCGCCCCCTGGTCAAGTCCACCACTTTTCCCCTCTCTGCCGAGGACCGCGTAGCCTTCAGCGGCATTAAAGGGGACATTGCCAAAGCAACGATGCATGCGGTGGACGAGACAATTCCCTTCCAAGTAGAGAGTGACGCCTCCGACTTCGCGCTGGCTGCTACCCTCAATCAGGCAGGAAGGCCAGCAGCATTCTTTTCTCATACCCTTCAAGGCCCTGAAATTCGGCACTCCACGGTGGAGAAAGAAGCCCAGGCCATAGTGGAAGCTATTAGGCACTGGAGGCACTATCTTGCCGGCAAAAGGTTCACCTTGCTGACCGACCAGCGCTCGGTTGCGTTCATGTTCAGCAACCAACAGTTGGGCAAAATCAAAAATGATAAAATTTTGCGGTGGAGAATAGAACTCTCCACCTACAACTATGATATCCTGTACCGGCCTGGAAGGCTCAATGAGCCCCCTGATGCCCTATCCCGGGGAGTGTGTGCCAGCACACAGCTCGACCAGCTATACACCCTCCATGCACATCTTTGCCACCCGGGGTCACACGATTTTACCATTTTGTGAAAGCCCGGAACCTGCCTTACTCCCTTGAGGACATCAGGACGATGACCAGGGACTGCCAAGTCTGCGCTGAGTGCAAACCGCACTTCTACCGTCCTGAAAAGGCGCAACTTATCAAGGCCACCCACCCCTTTGAGCGACTGAGTGTTGACTTTAAGGGCCCCCTTCCCTCCACCGACCGCAATGTCTACTTCCTCAACGTTATCGACGAGTACTCGCGGTTCCCCTTTGCCATCCCCTGCCCCGACAACACTGCCACGTCCGTCATAAAAGCCCTGCGCCAGCTCTTCACTCTGTTCGGATATCCCTGCTATATCCACAGTGATAGAGGGTCCTCCTTTATGAGTGATGAGCTGCGCCAGTACCTGCTGGCTAGGGGCATTGCTACTAGTAGGACCACGAGCTATAATCCCCAGGGAAATGGACAGGTGGAGAGGGAGAATGCCACAGTGTGGAAGGCCACACTTTTAGCCCTTAAGTCAAAAGGGTTGCCGGTCTCTCGATGGCAGGAGGTCCTCCCCGAGGCACTCCACTCTAACCGCTCTCTGTTATGTACGTCCACCAATGCCACCCCTCACGAGCACCTATTTTCTTTTCCCAGGAAGTCTGCCACTGGGACCACCCTACCGGCTTGGCTGACATCCCCAGGGCCAGTGCTGCTCCGGAAACATGTGAGGAGCAATAAATACTCCCCGCTGGTCGAGAGGGTTCACCTTCTACATGCGAACCCCCAGTATGCCTACGTGGTCTTACCTGATGGGCGGGAGGACACGGTCTCCATCCGCGACCTGGCGCCCGCAGGATTAGCAGACCACTACCCCGAACACTCCACGGTAACTATGAACCCTGTACCCGAGGTGACACCGTGCACACTTTGCCCCACACAGACTCCACACGACACTCCTATACCGGGCGTCTCGCACGCGCATATACCAGGCACACGCATGAGGGATCACTGACGCCTAGTGGGCTGACACCTCCAGTTAGGCCGGAACCAGCACAACCACCGTCTCTGGTGCAATCACCACCGGCACCTGTGCAATCACCACCGGTGCTACGTAGATCGCAGCGACAGATTCGACCACCTGATAGACTTAATCTGTAAATATACTTGTAAGAAACTTCGCCCCATGGGGACTCTCTTTTAAAACAAAGGGGGGGTGAATGTGGTGAACTACATATACCTGTCTGGACACGCCCCCCCTGACTGCTCCTGTGGCTCCTCCCAGTGACCATGGCTCCTCCCACAGACCCCGGTATAAAGGCGATTGAGGCCTGAGCCCTGCCCTCAGTCTCCAGGATGTAGTGTGGTGGTCAATTGCTGCTTGTTCCTTCTTCCAGTCAATAAAAGCCAATATCTTGTCTCTCGTCTCCGAGAGTTATTGATGGTGCATCAGTATGGTGACATATATGTACTTTGATAATAAAGTTACTTTGAACTTTGAAAATGCATGTGAAGAGCTATTGATGTGTCATGGAGAGTGGTCTGAAGTCTGAAGTCCACAATCATCTTGAAGCCTTGTCCATGTTGAGACTCAGGTTGTTGTTCTCACATCATTTGATAAGCCTCTCTGCCTCCTCTCTGTTTGCCAACTCGTCATTGGTGTCAATGAGGCCAACCGCTGTTGTATCATCAGCAAGCTTGATGACATGACTTGAGCTGGATCTGGCTGTGCAGTCGTGATCAGCAGCTGAATGAGCAATAGCTCTAGGGGCAACAGTGCTTGGTGTGGTGGAGCTTGAGAAATTGCCACCAACTTGGACTGACTGGGGTCTTTCCATCAATAAGCCCAAGATCCCATTACAAAGTGGGGTCTTGAATCCCAACTAGAACAGTTTACCCACCAGCCTCTGATCATGGCAAACATAGAGCTGAAATTGATGAACAACATCCTGGCGTATGAGTCATTAGTCTCTAGGTGGGACAGAATGGAGTGGAGGGCCAGTGAACCAGTTTGAGCAGTAGGTGAATTGGAAAGAGTCCAGTGTAGTCTGGTTTAGGCCAGTTACCATCACTCTCTTGGGCATTGCAATGATGCCTGTTGCCTTGAAGCCTGCAGGGATATTGGTCTGATACAAAGGTACTTTGCTCAGTTCTGGTCACCTCACTACCAGAAGGATGTGGAAACCATAGAAAGGGTGCAGGGGAGATTTACGAGGATGTTGCCTGGATTGGGGAGCATGTCTTATGAAAATAGGTTGAGTGAACTCGGCCTTTTCTCCTTGGAGTGACAGAGGATGAGAGGTGACCTGATAGAGGTGTACAAGATAATGAGAGGCATTGATCCTGTGTCAGAGGCTTTTTCCCAGGGCTGAAATGGCTAGCGCGAGTGGGCACAGTTTTAAGGTGCTTGGAAGTAGGTACAGAGGAGATGTCAGGGGTAAGTTTTTTATGCAGAGAGTGGTGAGTGCATGGAATGGGCTGCTGGTGACAGTGGTGGAGGCAGATACGATAGGGTCTTTTAAGAGACTCCTGGATAGATACATGAAGCTCAGAAAATAGAGGGCTATGGGTAACTCTAGGTAATTTCTAAGGTAAGGACATGTTTGGAACAGCTTTGTGGGCTGAAGGGCCTGTATTGCGCTGTAGGTTTTCTATGTTTCTATATCTGTTAAGACCTCTATTAGTTGGGCTGCAAAATCCCTCAGCACTTCACCAGGCATGTTGTCGGGCCCCACAGCTTTGCTTATTTATTAACCCTCCTGCTACCCATTATTTTCTGCCAAAGAGAGAACGCTAAGCAGTAAAATAATAATCATCCTACAAAGGATTGAAAAGGGTTTAAAACAGAAAAAAGGCCTTTATTTTGGCCTAAAATTTATGCATCTAAACAGATGTGATAAACTGGTATTGTAGTTATGTCATTTCCTTCATGGTCTCCTAGCTACAGATTTAAGATGGGACGTAGTAGGGGATTCAGAAGTTATGGATTTATGTGAATATACCAGATGTTAACTCAAGCAAGAATGAGCCTTCAGTTTTTAATGTTAATTGCAAGCAGGAATCTGTTTAAAATTAAAAGGGCATCTTTGTAAACAAGAATTGTGCGGCATGCTAACAAAGTGACTAGTGTAATGTTACTACAGCATCAGAGACCTGGGCTCTTTCCCAGCATTGTCTGTGAGGTGTTTGTCTATTAAACCCATGGCAGTGTGGGTTTCCGCTGGGTTCTCCACTGTCCTGTCACGTTTCAAAGACGTACGGGTTAATAGGTTAATTGGCCACATGGGTGCAACTGGCCAACACAGGCTCATTGAGCTGGAAGGGCCAGTTACAGTCCTGTGTCTCCAAACAAAAATAAACAGTACTGTCTATAAGACTATAAGCTACTGACCAACAGCAGAAACTGGCAGCTCAAGAGATTTCAGCAGCTTGTTTCACGAACTGATAAAGCCATGAGCCATTGTTCTCATATGTATCAGCCAAATATAAAACAATGCTAGTTGTCCTCCTTCAAACCAGGCAACTAAACACTGTGACAGCTAAGTTATTTAGTTATGTAGTATATCAAACATACTCATGGGTCATAAGTATATTTGATTTGTCCAGGAATGATTGGGATATTTGTGTACCAGCCAGTCAGCCTTCAGAACACTAATCTGGGGAATCTGTGTTCTCTGTCCTCACAAATTGTTAGACCACTCATATGAAGCACCTTGTTCCAGCAAAGGCATTTGCAGAGTTATCTTTCAGTTACAGTGTGTTCCCATTGTAAATGCGTAATTCAATAGAACCAGTTTTAGTCTCAAAATATTGAAGTAAACAATGTCAGTCTAGTTATTGAAATTGCATCAAACCACTTAAAGGAAAAAATTCGCTTTATTTATCACTTACTCATTAAAACATCAAAACATTCAGTGAAATGCTTCACTTTGCATCAACAACTGAAACAGTATGAGGATTGAGCTGGGGAGAGCCTACAAATACTGTCACACTTCCAGCCCCAACACAGCTCGTCCACAACTCACTAATCCTAACCCTAATCATCTATCTTTAGAATATGGGATGGAAGTATAAAAGTTTCAAAGTTTCAAAGTTCTCCAAGAGAATGCACACCTGTTGTGATGAATAAAGACATTTTAGATCATAACTACAAGAGGTATAACTGTAATTGCTGGAATTCCAGAGCAACATAGTCTGAAGTGCTGGAGGAACACAGCAGGTTGGGCTCCATCTATGGAACGGATGTTTCGAGCAGAAACTGCTCCTCAGTACTGAAAATAAAGGGGGAAGAAACCAGAATAAGAAGGTTGGGGAGGGGGATTAGTACAACAGAAGGTGATAGGTGAAGCCAGGTGAAGGAGAAGGTAGGTGGCTGGGACAGGGGTTGAAGTGAGAAGCTAGGAGGTGAAAAGTGGAGAAGGTAAAGTGCTGAAGAAGGATTCTGATAGAAGGGGACAGTGGACCATGGGAGAAATGGAAGGAGGAGGACACCAGAGGGAGATGATGGGCAGATAAGAAGGAGGGAAAAGTCAGAATTGGGAATGGAAGAAAATGGGGGGGGGGGGGGAGAAACTACTGGAAGGAGAAATCAGTTGTCGTACTGTCAGGTTAGGGACCACACAGACAGAATATCAGGCATTACTCCTCTAACTTGAGAGCGGCCTCATCTTGGCAGTAGAGGAGGCCATGGATTAACATGTTGAAACAGGGAAAAGCGGATTGGATTTAAAACAGATGGCCACCGGGAGACATTGCTTGTTGCAGATGGAGCAAAAGTACTCGACAAAGCTGCCCATCACCCAGCTTCTGCGACTTGGTTCAGCATCACAACAGACTGACTCCTGGGGATTTGGCCACAATTAAACAGACATTGCACATTTCAATGAGTTCAGTGGAATGCTGGAGAGCAACAACTAGTATCTGCAGTTACAATCAGAGAATCTGAGCATGTAATCTAATGAGATGTCAGTGGGTTTGTCAGGGCTAATCAGGGCTTTGGTGTAGAGGAGAAGAAATGCTGCCTAGCACCTCAGTTAGGTGGTTTATTTCTCTGGGATTAATTCTATCCACATTTGTTATTTCCCCACACCCATGCTTCTGTTCACATATCAGTCAAACTTCACCATGAAATGCACATCTAAAAGTTATCTCTTCAGGAATATGATTATGGGCAAACACACTCACCGTGAAAGCTTTCACCGACAGGCCTACCATCTTTGAAATTCAGGGTACTTGGAGGCACATGATAAAATATGCCGCAGTCAGCATGGTTTCCTCAAAAGAAGAGCTTGCCTGACAAACTTGAAGAAATAACAAGCAGGATGGACAAAGCAGAATCGGTTGATGTTGTGTACTTAGATTTTCAGAACGCCTTTAACAAGGTGTTGTATATGAAGCTGCTGAACAAGCTACAAGCCCATGGTATTACAGCAAAGCGTGTGGATAAAGTAGAATGGATAATTGACAGTGGCTGATTGGCAGGAGGCACAGAGTGGGAATAAAGGGAGTCTTTTCTGGTTGGCTGCTGGTGTCTAGTGATATTCCACAGGGCTTTATGTTGGGATCGAGTCTTTTTATGTTATATGTCAATGATTTGGACGATGGAGGAACTTAAGGTGGAGTGTTATATGGGGGGCAGGGTTTAAGAGTCGGCACAACATTGTGGGCCAAATGATCTGTACTGTGCTGAATTGTTCTTTGTTCTTTGAATTGATGGCATTGTTGCAAAGTTTGCAAACAATATAAAGGGGAGGGGCAGGTAGTTTTGAGGAAGTAGAGATGCTACAGAAGGACTTAGATGGATTAAGAAACAGGGCAAAGAATGGCAGATGGAATACAGTGTCAGGAAGTATACGGTCATTCATCTTGGTAGAAGAAATGAAAGGGTTGACTATTTTCTAAGTGGAGAGAACATACAAAAAACGGAGGTGCAAAGGGACTTGGGAGTCCTTGTACAGGCTTCTCTAAAGGTTAATTTGCAGGTTGAGTCTGTGGTGAAGAAGGAAAATGCAATGCTAGCATTCCTTTCAAGGGGACTAGAATATAAAAGCAAGGATGTAATGTTGAGAATATATAAAGCAGTTTTGAGGCCTCATTTGGAATGTTGCGAGCAGTCTTGGGCACTTTATCTTAGAGAGGATGTGTTTGAAACTGGAGAGGTTTCAAAGGACGTTCATGAAAATGATTCCAGGATTGAATGGCTTGTCATATGAAAAGATTTTGATGGCTCTGGGCTTGTATTTACTAGAATTCAGAAGAATGAGGGGTGACTTAATTGAAACCTATCGAACGGTGAAAGGCCTTGATAGAATAGATGCGGAGAGGATGTTTCCTCAGGTGGGTGAGTCTAAGACCAGAAGATACAGCCTCAGAATTGAGGGGCATCCTTTTAGAATGGAGATGTGAAGGAATTTCTTTAGCCAGAAAGTGATGATTCTGTGGAATTTGTTGCAGAGACACCTGCGGAGCCTATGTATGTATGTATATTTAAGGCAGAGGTTGATAGATTCTTGATTGGTCAGGGCATGATGGGGTATAAGGACAAGGCAGGAGATTGGGACTGAGAGGAAAATTGGAACAGCCATGATAAAATGGAAGAGCAGACTCGATGGGCCAAATGGCCTAATTCTGTTTCTATATCTTATGGGAAATACATTGAAGGGATTCTGTGAGTTGAAAAGAGCTATTCCCTACTTTGTTGTTTTTTCAGTCCAGTCTGTGGTGTTGATTGTGCTACAAAATGCAGCTTCTGGGAGCCTGGAAGAGACTCAGAAATTCTCTTTGATGAAATCCTGTTGTTTGCTTCATTCAGTGATTGCTGTGCATGTTTCCTAGAATGGGGCTCTTGTCATGTCATCTGCTTCCTTCACTGCATCATCTAATCATTGTGAATTTTCAGTCCTTTCCCACTGCACAGCAAGAGCAGTAAGATGAGGAAGAGGCAGAGCATCAGGATGGCAGCAGACAGATATTACAAGGGCCAGCTTTGTGCATAATATCAGGATGTGCCTTAAAACCTCAAGGCTCTTTTGATTAACCAGTCTACCAGCTCTGGTCACAAACCAGAAGACTATCCTTGCAAATTGCCATCTGTTAAAAAAGTAACCAAAACTAGGCACTTGTTTATGAGGGCTACCTTTGCATCTTAGAACTGTTAGTAAACCTGCATCGTACAAAGTTGAGACATTATCTCAAAAGCTTATGCAATTTATAGAAGTCCTCTTAAACTCTTAGTACTCTATCGACATCTTTTAAAAATGATTGCATTCCCTGCTTTTTCATTAGTAAGCTTTCAGAAGGAGTAAAGGAGAAGGGTTAACAAAATGTCTATTGAAAGTGAGACCAGGGAAGTATAGCAGAGCATTTAGAAAAACTGAAGTTAATCAGGCCAAGTCAACATGGCTCTCTGAAATGAAAATCTTGTCTGATCAATTTATTAGTGTACTTTGATGATGGTGCTAGTGAACAATGGTACAAAGGTGACATGCTCATGACGGGTCATGAAGAAACTCCTTTGCTTCTTTTACATCTTCTTTGTATTTCAGATGTGTTCTGCTTCTTCCAGAGCCCGTTGTCTACATTCTGTTGGCGTGTCTTCTGGTCGATTGGCGATCTGCTGCTTTTCTGACTTCAGGAGGGTTCCGCAAGGCTGCAAACGATACGAGCGGCATGGAGGCTAGGAAGCCCAGAGGCGGGCTGTGAGCCCATTATCCACCCCATCTCCTGCCGGTTAAAGCAGGTTCAGAGTCGAGTGAGTGTTCAGCCCCATCTATCAGCCTTACACTCACTGCTACTGGAGGAGGGTGTCTGCATCCGGCCGTCTCACTCACTCCTCTTGAGTTCAAGTGATCTCTCTCTCTCCCTCGATGCCGTTGGAGGATGGTGCTGGAGTGAGGTTTAATCGAGGCGGTTTGTAGATTGGACTCTAATTCACGTGTGATGTGTTGTAGTCTCTGATTTTTCCTGTTCTTTTGCTGCTACTTTCGGGTGATTTTGAATCAAGACGGCTTGCAGATAATGAACACTGAGCTGAACTGAAATATGCCTTTCGATTTTGTATTTTATATTCTGCATTTTTGCTCAGTTTTTGGTTGCTGTTTGCGTGTGGGGGGGGGTAGGTGGGTGCAGTTTAAATTTTTTCTTTGTATGGGTTCCATGGCTCTTCTTTGTTTCGTGGCTGTCTGTGGGAAAGTCGAATCTCAGGGTTGGATATTGCATACATATTTTGATGATAAATTTTCTTTGAACCCTTTTAAGGAGTAACATGCTGTATATCAAAGGAATCCATTTGCAATGGAGTTGCATCAAAGTCTGTGAAAAATAAAAGCTCAATGCTGCAGGAGATAACATATTAGTGTGGACAGAGTTGTTTCACTGCTTGGCCAGGTGTAACAAATGGCAAGTGCTCCAAGGGCACTATCATCTCCATCGTGGGCACTAGCCTCCCCACCTTCAAGGACATCTATAATCGGCAATGCCACAAGAAGCTGGTATCCATTATTAAGGACCTCCCATCATCCAGGACATGCCCTCTTCTCATTTCTACCATCAGGGAGGAGGTAAAGGAGCCTGAATTCACATGCTCAACATTTTAGGAACAGCATCTCCCCTCTACTATCAGATTTCTGAATGTACCATGAACACCGCCTTATTTTTTCTCTCTGTTTGCACAACCTCTTTGTACAGATTTCTTATTGTAACGTACATGATTTGTTTTTACGCATTGCACTGTAATCCTGCCACAAAACAAAGAAGTTCAAGTGATATAATGTGATAATAAAGCTGATTCTGATTTGACAGGTTACATACAGTAAGTAAGTTGCATGGACTATGATTGCTAAATTTGCTGATGGCACCAAGAAAGGAAAGTAAGTTTTCAAATTGACATAAGGAAGATATGGATTACTTGACTGAGTGGGCAAAGGTCAGGCCAATGGTATGTATTTTGAGGAGATTTGAAATTGCCCATTCATTTGGAAAAGTGAAAATGTACTTCATCTGAATTGCAGAGCTGTGGTATATAGGACTAGGATATCCTGGTGCTCAGTTTGTAAATGACTAGTCTGCAGCAAGTAATTAGGGAAACTAATAGAAAGTGTCCTTTCTTTTAAATGGAATTAAATATAAAATTGTCAAGCTTAGGCTTCAGTTCTATAGGCTGTCTTTGAGATCACATCTTTGCTTATTGTATAGCCTCCTTAGTCCAGGCAAACTTATTTCAGTGCAAATAGTTCAGCAAAGTGTTACTAAACTAATTATTTGAATGGAATGTTTTGCCTAATTGTGAAGGGCTGCAAAGCTAGACTTGCATCTATTGGAGATTGAAAGGAAGTAATATCCTCAGGAGTTTATACAGAATGTTAAAGAGGATGTTTCTTCTTCTGAGAGAACCTGAAGCCACGGTCACTGTTTAAATCTGACTGACTCTTCATTTAAGAAATTTCTCTTTCTCTCTCAATTGGTCATGACTGTTTGGAACTTCCTTCCTCAAAAGATGCTGGAAATAGAGTAGATGAATATTTTAAGGCAAATGTCTATAGCCACTCGATAAGCAAGAGAATTAAAGGTTACCAGAATTAATAGAAATGCAGAGTTGTGGTTACAGTCAGATCTGGCCTGAGCTTATTGAAAGGCAAAGCAGGTTTGCGAGATTGGGCAGCTCTCTCTGTACTTAATTAGCATGTTCAAATATGTTAAACAGTTTGTTAATCGAAGCCTCTTAACTCATTCCATCACAAACATTGAGAACGCTTGGAGGAGAATATTAAAAAAACTGCAGTTAGAAAGAACATTACAAACTTGGCAAATCTCAATATTTAACCTTAAAAAACATTTTTATTTGTACTCTGAAATAACAATTAGGTTCTTGTGGAAGCTTTGGGTGAAAACGTATGTTATTTGCTAACTTTATTATGAAAAAGCAAAAATATGAAGGCTTAGATTTATTAGGGATCAAACATAAACATCCATATTTTGTGAAAATGCGATCTATTTAATTTATTTTTGATCATCCTTTACAGGGTTGGCAACACTCAGAGGTAGTGCATAGGGATTAGCTGACTGAAAAGCTCTTTCAGTTCTTTTTGCGCAGACAGGGCATGGACATCAATTCCTCATTTGCATTGTTGGGCCATCCACTATTTAAAGTCTTGCTGTTAAGGATCTGAATGCCTTATCAAGCAGGTTCCAGTTGCTAAATACTCATTGCTCCAGAGAGCACAGATGGTTGAAATTAGTTGGAAAAATCAAGGCCACAATGTACATGAAACAAGCCATATCTCTGGAGCAAGACAAAACAGGATCTTCAATCAGATACAGAAACATCTGCTGGTATTTTTAAAAAAAACATACAATTGGTTTGTTTCAGTGCTTACCTCAAAAACTCTGTTGTCCTTATTATATTGAACCACATCCATGAAATTCCCAGCCAATGTCTCCAATAAATAAGCAGAATCCATTCCGGATTTTATTTCAAGTGGGTCACATAACCTGAAATGGTGATGGTCAATGGTTTGTGATTTTAAAAGAATAGTATGTTGAAAAGTGGAATAAGGTATACTTAAGTTTAAATTAATCTAGTGTCACATGTTGAAGTGTTTACTATTTTGTATGCAAACAGTCTTTTTGCCTTTCTATAAAGCACCTACCACTGCTCGTTAAAATATTTTACTGCACTGTACCTACATGCACAGTTACAAGAACAGTAGCATAACGGTTAGCCCAACACTATTACAGCACAGGACGTCAGAGATCAGGGTTCAAATCTGATTTCATCTGTAAGGAGTCTGTGGAACGTATGAGTTTTCTCCAGGCACTCCGGTATCCTCCCACAGTCCAAAGATGTATCAGTTGGTGGGTTAATTGGTCATTGTATATTATTCTGTGATTAGTCTAGGGTTGAATAGGAGGGGTGGGGATTTGAAAGGCCAGAAGGGTCTACTCCCCACTTTATCTCCAAATATAAATAAGTAAATAAACTTTCAATCACCCACCAATAGAAGTCCTTTGGACTTAGATCCAAAGCAAACATACCACCTATAAATCACAGAGGAGAATTCTCAGTACTCTTACTCCTATAGCTAGAAGAATAAGGTATGAGATTGGTGAAATCTGGATACTTATGCTTTAGAAAAATGCAACTGAGAAAAGACACCATCAAACAACAAAGCAAATTGTAACTACTAATTCAACTTAAATTTGTATTTCAGGAAGAGATATACTTACAAAACCTGTATTTACAACAATTATCAGGAAGTTTCCTTTAGAGACAAATTTGGTGAGTATAATTGTCCTCACTAATCGGAACTGCTGAAGTGCGTGTGGTAAGAACACTTCAGAATTGAAATGGAAGGAATAGCAGAACTTTGACCACAAGTTATGAAGGAAAATCAATACCATTCCAAAGCAATGTATACAAAATGCTGAAGGAGCTCAGCAGGTTATGCAGTATCAGCAGAATGGAATAAACAGGTGAAGTTTTAGGCCAAGCCCCTTCATCAGGACTGGAAAGGAAGGGGGCAGAAGCCAGAATGATAGCAGAAACCAGTTGAAAGGGAAGATGGGTGGGGGAGGATTTGAAGTTAGAAGCTGGGAGGTGATAGGTGGAAAAGGTAAAGAGCTGAAGAAGAAAGAATCTGATATGGGAGAACAGTGGGCCATGGGAGAAATGGAAGGAGATGGGGGACCAAAGGGAGTTGATGGGCAACTGAGGAGAAGAGGAGAGATAAGAGAGAAGACAGAATGGGGAATGGAAAAAGAGAGAAGGAAGGGGGATGAAACTACCGAAGTTGGAGAAATTGATATTCATGCCATCAGGTTGGATGCTACACAGATGGGAAATGAGGTGTTGCTCCTTCGACATCATCGTGGCAGTAGAGGAGGCCATAGACTGACATGTCAGAATGAAAATTAGAACGTTAGAATATTAGAATGTTTTTTGCAAGAACAGGCCATTCAGCCCAACAAAACTTGCCAGATTCCTATTCACATAGTGTGTTGAAATAACTATTGAATTTAGACTTGTAAGTGTCTAAGGTAATACTCTCAACGATACAACTAAGTAGTTTGTTCCATGTGTCTACAACTTGCCGTGTAAAGAAATGCTTCCTACTGTTAGTCTGAAATGTCCCTTTAACCAGTCTCCACCCACGGCCCGTGTCCTTGATGATGGATTAATTTTGAAGTAGCAGCTGGCATCCATCTTGCTTATACCCTTAGTAATCTTGAACACTTCTATCATGTCTCCTCTCATTCTACATTTACTTAGGCTAAAATTATATAATTCTTTCAATCTTTTTTTCATAGCTCATACCTTGCAGATCTGGAATGAGTCTAATTGCCCTTCTCTGAACACTTTCCCGTGCCTTCACATCCCTTACAATAACATAGACGCTAATATTGTACACAGTACTCAAGGTGTGCTCTCACAAGTGCATTATACAGCTTATATACAATCACAGACCTCTTTAAGTACCCTTTGATATATGTTGTCTGGCCCTGGAGATTTATTAACTTTCAGCCTTTTCAGTTGAAGCAGGACCTCACTTTCTAAGATCTCTAAGTCACTTAAAACAACCTTATTGTTCTCTACACTTACTGGCATATTATGTGTTAAGAGTATCTGCTATGTCCTTCTCTGCATAATTTAGCACCCGACTATTATTCCTAACACACTTAACTTCCTCCTCAACTTTTCTTTTACTGAAGTATTGGAAAAATCTCTTGGAGTCAATTTTAGTATTATCAGCAATATCCTTCTCAACCTGCCTCTTGGCAATCTGATTATCCTCTTGACTCTAGATTCATAATTCCGTATGCCCTATGGTTAACATCATTACTATTTTTTTGGTATTCCTCATTTAGCTGTCTTAACTTTTTATGTATATCTTTATTCATCTTTATTGCTTCTCCTGGCCTTGGGTATGAACATTTCTTGCACAGTGTGTATTCCTCTTTAAATCAACCCTGTTATTCCTCAACTGACTCAATGTCAAGTAGTTCTTTCCAGTTTACCTTCTGAATTCCTTGCTGGATCTGCAAAAACTTTGCCTTTCTGAAATTCAATTTAGTGGCTTTGGTTTTTAATGATATACTCTGCCAAAAAACTTCAAGACTGACAATGTTATGATCGCTTGTTTTTAATGGGTCAACAACTTCCACACTCAAAA
The DNA here is from genome assembly GCF_048418815.1 of Hemitrygon akajei. NCBI lineage: Eukaryota > Metazoa > Chordata > Chondrichthyes > Myliobatiformes > Dasyatidae > Hemitrygon > Hemitrygon akajei. The sequence continues at coordinate 141,863,577 of NC_133126.1, forward strand.
TTCTATCCTGATTGTTACAGAATCACAAATCTAGACAGGCCTCCCCTCTTGTTGGTGCATTAACACACTGGGTCAAAAAACTATCATTCAATAACTCAGTGAGTTCACTTCCCTGTCACTGGGTTCTACCACTCAATATTTGGGAAATTAAAGTTACCCATATCAAGAACATCACCCTCAGCTTTTTTAATATTCTGCTAGAATAGTTTATTAAAATCACTATCAGCATTAGGGGGTCTATAACACACACTCGATGTTATTCCTTTATCCTTATAGCTTTCAATTCTCAGCCAGGTATATCCACCAAATCTTGATTTATCTATCATAAGCAGCCTCACATTTAAATTCTCTCGTGTATATGGCTACTCCTCCAGCTTTATGATTTTGCCTATGTTTCCTAAGTAAAGGATATCCTTTAATACTATATTCAATACCATCCTTTGAGGTCTGCCAGGTTTCAGTTATTGTGATTATATCATACCTATAAGCACTTGGACATAATTCCAGCTCTATTATTTTATTTTTAATACTTATTGCATTTATACAGGCTATCCTTAGTCTATTACTGATGATTTTCATCCTTTTCTGATCCATTTTTAAATTTTTGAAGCCTGTAATCTGTTTATGTCCTAATATGTTATTCTCCACTAAGGTGTTTAAACAGTTGAGCCTGGCCTGTTCTAAAGTTCTCTTCTCTCATTCCCTAGCTTAAACAGTCCTCAACTAACTGATGCATACACCTACCTCATACATTAGTACCCCTCTGGTACAGGTTCCATATGCTCCAAAAGGCACCCATTGTTCGATAAACCTATGTCCCTCTAAGCTACACCATGATTTGAGCCACGCATTAAATCTTCTAATCTCCTCCATCTTACCCGGACTGGCATGTAGCGCAGGCAGAAACTGCGAGAATATCACCTTCACAAACAAGAAAAAATCTGCAGAGGCTGGAAATCCAAGCAACGCACACAAAACAATGAGTTTCTCCAGCATTTTGTGTGGTGTATTGAGAAGACCACTTGTCAGTTCTGCTCCTAAGCTTCCCACCTAACTCTTCCAAATTTTCTTGCAGAAATGACAGCCTGCCCTCTCCTACGTCATTTGTTCCGATGTGAACAGTGACTACTGCATCCACCCCAGCTCTGGCCAGGAACTTATCTACTTGTCCAGGGACGTCTCCTACTTGTGCTCCTGGTAAGCAACACAATATGAGACTCATTGTTAGTCCACACCTGATTCTCAACACCCCACCCCCTCCCCGGATAATTGAGTCCCTTACTATCACTACCTCCTTTTTATGGGGTTTACGTTCAGGATTAGAGAGGGTCCTGTGGGCTCCACCTGTACTGCCTACCACCTCTTACATTTCATGGTCGTCATCGAGCATCACTAGATGTTCCAAAATTGTTGGACATCTCCATCTCGGGGGTTGACGCCCCTGGACAGTGTGCACCTCTTATCCTGCACTTCCTTCCCAAAGACACCCACCTGACTCGTTCCTTCTGGTCTGGACTCACAACCCATGGCTCTCTTGAGGTACCCACCATCTCCCTAAAGGACATCTGGAGCACAACTGCTAATACTCTACAACATTGCCAGTCAGTATTGGAGTATAAAAGTTGCATTGTTTGCTGTGTAACCAAAACTATGTAGTCAGCTTTGAGTTTGCTATTTGCTATGCATGTATCCAATTTAGTAGGAGAATGAAATCTTAGGAATGTAGGAGATAATGGTGTGTTAATGAGAGGCTAGCTAAGAGATGTAGATTAAGAACATGATTAAGTCAATGGGTAGAAACAATAGTGGCGGATGTACTTGTGATACGCAACTGTAGACCGATTGGATATGCTAATACAACTAAACCAGGAGATTGCTATAAAAATTGCTATGTACAAGGATCGATGGGCAATCTGCGACAAGCTCAATGACTGTCTCAGCTTTGATTTGCAAATTAATACTTCTTGAAGAATCTTCTGCGTCTCCTGGTCGTTTGTGGGGCACAAGAAACCACGACAAAATTGGTGACCGTGACAGGACCGGAAAGAGACCCGCAGAAAGGAAACGGCAGATTGGGGATGCTTCCTAGTCCTCTAGGGACCCCCACAAGGCTAACAGAATTAAGGGTGCACCCAAACGAAAGTTAAGCGCTTTTTGCGACAATTTGGACTAAGAATTCTGTTGGCTTTGGGGGAGGTCTTGGAGTCTCAGAAGTGTGGAACCACTGCTGAAGGGTCTCTCCGGTCCAAAGAATCTGGCAGAATTGGGGGTTAACAGGAGGCTCAGAGGATTGCTCAAGAACACTGCCGTGAGGGTAAGTACAAATAAACTAATAAGTTAAGTGAAGAAAAATTCCACGTGGTGTTGGTAAGTCCCTGTGGATACCGCTTCGTATAAAACAAAGGTCTGAACGGGCAGGAAAAGGGAAAATAGAGAAAATCCTTGTGGATACCGCCTTAAGAGATAAGGGTCTGATTAGACGAAGTGCATAGAGAAAATCCCTGTGGATACCGCTTCGTATGAAACGAAGGTCTGAACGGGCAGGGAAAGGAAAAATAGAGAAAATCCCTGTGGATACCGCTTCGTATGAAACGAAGGTCTGAACGGGCAGGGAAAGGAAAATAGAGAAAATCCTCGTGGATACCGCCTTAAGAGATAAGGGTCTGAATAGATGAGGTGCAAAGAGAAAGTTTTGTGGATACTGCTCTGAGTAGAGGTCTGTACGGGCAGAACAGAATAAGAAACAAGGACAGACCAATATATAGTTTAAAGCGCTGGTAGATAGACGATAGACTAGGCATAGAATTAGAGTAAATAATATTATCCTGTAAACGAACTGTGAATCTCTGAAATACCTTAAAAAGAGAGAACAACATGACAGGTAAAGGAACGGCAGTAGAGATTCTGAGCAAAAAAATCCCAGTAAATAAATATGAGATCACAAAAACTTCAGAAAAATGGGAAAAGAGAACCAAAAACCTGGTCACAAAATGGCCAAGAGAAGGAACGTTTGATGTAAGCTTGTGCGAAGAAATGGAGGCACTAATTAAAAATTACAAACCAAAAGATAAATCTAAGAAAAGAGGGCAAAAAAGAGAACGAGAAATGGAAGTGCTAAAACACTTCAGAACAGAGGGAGAAAGGCTGAGGAGGACAGGTAGAATATTGATTACAAGCGAGGAAGACACTAAGGTGCTGGAGAAACAGCCTGTTAGAGAGCGAGAGAGGAAGGTACAGTGAGAAGCTGGCTTTAGCTCCGTACCCGGATGCAAAAGAAACGGAAAAGCCCCCTCCCTATAATGAGGAAGGAACCCCTAAGCAGTGCCCCCTGCTGATGCGAACAGTAAACATGCAGGGAGAAATACAAGTTTGGGATAATGAGGAGGAAAAAAGACAATTTGAGAAGGAAAAAGCGGCGATATGGAAGGAGATACAGGCAGAAAGGATAAAGGTGGAACAGGCAGAGAGAGAAATGAAAGAAGAGATTGAATGGATAAAATACTTGAGAGAGGAAAAGGAGTATGAGGAGTATCAGTTATACCCTAGAAATGAACAGACTCAATTCAAACAGCCCAGACAGGACTGGAATTCCCAAGGAGGGGGACAGAGGAGCTATGGGCAGAGGGGACCAGTGAGGAAACAGGGGGAAAGAGAGGTAGAGAGATTGTGCTGGGTAATCAGCCAGGTCACATGAGAAGAGATTGTCTGTTTACACCATGGCCTGTTACACACCAGCAGGAACCGATAAGAAGGGAACTAAAGTTTAGCCAAGGACCAGCCCCCACAGGCCCAAGTGGACCTGTGAACCCCTATGCGAGGTATTAGGGGTGCCCCGAGAACTCGAGTGGGAAGGGACATTACCCAATGATAACAAGGGAGGCAGACGAGGAACCCATCGTTCAGGTTATGTTAGAAGGGCAACTGACACCAATGATGATAGATACTGGAGCCACGTACACTTGCGTACAGCCACAGTATGCCCTTCACCTTCCCATGTCAGGAAAGTTTATTAAGACGGTAGGGTTCTCGAGGAAAACACAGTTGACACAGTGCACGGCTCCAGTGCAGTTGAGAATGGGAAATAAAGGAATTGTTTTGCCGGTGCTAGTATTTAAAGGAACTCCGATTAATTTGTTAGGCAGAGATGCCTTATTGAAACTGGAATTAAAATTAGAATGCACCAGAAATGGGCTGAGTGTGGAAAGAGCAGGGGCTCAATTGATAGTGCGAGAAGACAAGAAGGCTAATGTGTCTTTTGGATAGGAGACATCGCAGATCAGATTCAGGAAACCTGGGAAAAATGGAAAAAGGGCGTGCAGGCTATATTACCCAGGGCTGTAATGCCCAAATCTGAGCTACACTGTACAGTGATTTTTGACGAGACTCAGAACGGGGAGTTAGAGGAGAGATGGCACCTGGAGGCATATTCCCAACAGCACCTGGAAGGGGAGGCTGTGATAATTGGAAAGCAAGGGGCAGCTTTACAAGTTAAGTGGAACACCTTTTTAGAAAAATGGTACAGGATACCGGAGGCTGCGCCCCACGTAACGTTGTTGGTAAACAAGGGATATCAGTCTAAAGACTTAGGACCCTTAGTTAAGAGTGCTGAAACTGTTACAGTGTGGAGGAAAATCACGCCAGAGGTGTGGATATCAGAAGACAACAATTGCATTGAAATAATGGTAAGTGTAGATATGGTAGGGACAGTGAGAGAAGTCGAAATAACTCCCCAACCACACATGCCATTGCTGGGAAAGGAAAGAGGCCAGCAGAAAGATAAAAGGTTAGATGTGTTGCCGTCTATTCTGTGGTCACAGCATGACACGGACGTAGGGAAAATAAAAACAGCTAGTCCGGTGGAAATAAGGCTGAAAAGGGGAGCAATTCCACCCAGGAGACCACAATACCCTCTAAGACCAGAAGCAGAAGAAGGAATAGCATCGACAATGCAGGGGTTGCTTGAAATAGGAGTGCTTAAAAGAACAAACAGTCCATGCAATACCCTGTTGCTGCCAGTCTTAAAAGCAGATAAATCTAAGTGGAGATTGGTGCATGATTTGCGAGCGGTAAATGACGTGGTAGAGGACTGGCCAGCGGTAGTCCCCAACGCACACACGCTTTTGACTAATGTTCCACTAGAAGCAAGTTACTTTTCAGTGATTGATTTGTGTTCGGCTTTCTTCAGCATTCCTCTAGCCGACCAGTGTCAGTGTCTGTTTGCATTTACTTACAGAGGTGCTCAGTATACCCATACCAGAATGCCGCAAGGGTTTAAACATTCACCACATGTTTTTAATCAGGTGTTGAAGGCAGACCTAGAGGGCATACCATTGGAAAGTACATTGTTACGGTATGTGGATGACCTGTTGATTTGCTCCCACAGTAAGGAACAGTGTGAGCAGGACACTATAACTCTGTTAGAGAAGCTGGCGCATGGAGGACATAAAGTATCCAAAAAGGAACTGCAATTTTGCACTCAGCAAGTGGAATACTTAGGAAGGGTAATATCCAAGGGAGTGAAGGCGATAGCACCAGATCAGATTGAGGCAATAACTAAGGCCCCCAATCCCCAGACTGTAGGGCAGATGATGACGTTTTTGGGAATGGCAGGGTACAGCTCAGATTGGATAGGAGAAAGATAATGGCACCTTTGAGAAAGATAATGAAAGAAGCAGGACATACAAATTTGAGGAACGGCTTACAGTGGAATGGAGAGGTGGAGATAGCTTTCAATACTATGAAGCAGGAATTGCAGTCAGCACCAGCATTAGCTTTGCCTGACTATGAGAAGGTTTTTCATTTGTATGTATCCAACCGACAGGAGGGTTATGTCACAGCGGTTCTAACACAAGAGACAGGCACAGGAAAAGCAAAGCAGCCAATAGCATACTACAGTACGAGACTAGATGAGGTGGCTCAGGGGTATCCATCCTGTTATCAGGGATTGGCAGCGCTGTACTATGCATATGAAAAGGCATCATCTGTAACCCTGGGCTAACCTGTGACTGTACACACACCACAAAGTAGCAGAATTGCTGGAAAGAGGGAAATTTGTGCTGACGCCAGCGTATCAGATGCTATTGACATTTCCTGACATAACTATACAGAGATGCACTACCAGTAATATAGCTGATTTTGTCCCTTTGGGCTATGAAGGAGAACCCCATGATTGTGTAGGGAAGACGATGGCATTTGCCAAATTGAGAGCAGATTTACGGTCAGAACCACTAGAGGATATAGATAAAAAGGTTCTGTTCATAGATGGCTCTTGTTATAGGGATTATGATGGAAATCATGCAGGGTTCTCAGTAGTGCAGCAGGATCAGTCGAGCTATAAGATTATTAGGATGGAGTCCTGTCCCCAACCGTGTTCCGCCCAGCTAGCGGAAATCAAAGCCCTGACAGCTGCGTGTGAAATGATGGAAGGTGAGAAAGTAGACATTTATACTGATTCGGCGTATGCTCATGGTGTGTGCCATTTGTTCGGGGCAGTGTGGAAACAGAGGTTTTAAAAAAAGCAGTGGAGATCCCATACAACATTGTCAGCAAATTCTAGACTTAATAAAAGCCATGATGAAACCTAAAGCACTGGCTATAGTAAAACGCCAGGCACATAAAAAGGGAAATGATGTAATAACAAAGGGAAATCAAGCTGCGGACGAGGCAGCTAGAAAAGCGTCTGGATGTACATCAGCTGTCATTGCCCCCCAGGTAAGCCTAGCTCCAGAACCTGTGGTAGAGGACCTAATTGAAATACAAGGTAAGGCAACTTTGGCAGAACAGACAATGTGGAGACGAAGGGGGGCCAAGCAGAACCCGGAAGGCTTGTGGAGCATGGAAGACGGTTTGTTGGTAGCGCCCACCCCTCTACTGACGATTCTGATTTCAGAAGCACATGAGATTGACCATTGTGCAAGGGGGGAAGTGACAAATAAAATAAAGAAGGATGGTTTTTGGTCACCTTATTTACAGGCTTCAGTGGACCGTCTTGTCACAGTGCGCGGTATGCACACAGAATAATGTTCGGAAGGGAATTACAACCCCAGTAGGTCACATTCCTGTACCTGAAGGACCATTTAAACATCTAGTGATCGATTACGTAGACATGATAAAGACAGTGAGAGGGAAAAGATACATGCTGGTAGAAATTGATCGATTTAGCAGATGGGTGGAGGCGGTACCTTCAAGAGATCAAGGGGCAAAGACAGTGGTAAAATTTCTGACAAATGAAGTGATCCCAAGGTTTGGAATACCTATAGAAGTTAGCTCAGACAATGGTTCAGCTTTTATCCAGAAAGCGATCAGATTGGTACTGCAAGCGCTGAGGATAAAGCAAAGATTTGGATGTGTATACCACCCTCAGTTGCAGGGCATGGCAGAGCGAATTAATGGAACCCTGAAAGCCAAACTGAACAAAATTTGTGCAGACACTAAACTTAATCGGGTCAATGCTCTACGTTAGCATTGATGAGTTACCGCATGCAAACTAATCGAATGACATGCCTGACACCGCATGAGATGCTCACTGGGAGGCCCATGCCAGTGCCCCAGTGGAGAGGGCCGTATAAAGGACCTAGTTTGGAACAATTGGAAATAGAATACATGCAGCAGCTAACTATGATACATAGGTCTATTTATGCACAGGAAAAACAGAAAGAGCCAGAGACCGTACAAGGGGAAGGACCGATCAAACCAGGAGACCAGGTTTACGTGCGAGTTTTTCGGAGAAAGTGGAACGAGCCAAGAAGGGAAGGACCCTTTACGGTGACCAAGGCATCACCCACCGCAGTTCAGGTAGAAGGACGCTCCACCTGGTACCATCTGAACCACTGCACGAGGGCAGTCCCGCAAGGGCAATCAGGTGAGGTGTCCGAGATAAGTGATGCCGAAGAGCAGTTAGCAGGAGACAGACAGGAGGAACAAGAAGCTGACACCGCACCTCAGGAGTTTGATCAATTAGTAAGGGAAATTTTTGATTCTGAGGATGGGTCTGAAGACCCTCAGGATGTGGTGGTGGATAGTAGGGCTTCTTCAGATAATGTGGATGAGCTGGGAACGACCAGTCGTGCCCCTGGGGACAAAGCACCCACATACTCCAGTGCAGACTTGGAAACCATTAGTGTGGCAGATATGGAATGGGACTGTTAAGTCCCCACAGAACCTACAGAAAAGAAGTAAGAGGAGTACAACACTTACCTCCTCGCCAAGGTTACAGACACGTACTAATCAGTGGTATCAATGGGCAACTTACACGGCAGTAATGATGAAGAGACAGAGTTGTTACCTGTGCTCAAGGGAAAGCCCCACTCAGCATGTAGTTCCCATGCCTTATAACTCCTCCACCTGCACGCGGTGGCAAAGAGAGTATAGGGAGCAATATGAACAACAGTGTTCAGGTTCGATTAAGGCTTGCTTCCTGAAGCTTTGTGTTATAACAGATCCCTGCTATCAAAGCTGTATGAGAAACGCACCAATGTGCCCATATTGGTGTATGTTATATCAGGCTTCCTCGCAGTTTGTGTGATGTTTGGAGAGAAGTGCTGTACTTTTATACCAAATAACACTAGTCCAGAAGGATCGTTTACTAAGGCAATGTATAAGTTGAAAAGTCTAAGAAAGGAAGTCAAACAGAATGCAGGGTCCGGACATCAGTTATTTGACTGGTTAGAAAGTAGACTCGGAGGATGGGGAGCATGGCTGACTAAAATGGCAATAACTGTCAGTATTGTATTGTTGAGCTGTGCACTTGTGCTGTGCTGTTTTCTTCCTTGTCTCAAGTCTCTTGTAGTGCGTGCTGCAACCAAACAATTTCCGATGCTCGTGGCAATTACTGAAGCAAGCTTAGTGGAGAAAGAAACACCGAAAATGTATCGTTACAGCCTACAACACCTGCAGGATGAACAAGAGCAAAACGACAGTGTGGGAGTAGATTGTAAGGTCTTCTGAGTTTTTTTTTCCCTGTCTCAGGTACAAAGGGACAAGTTTTTGGCTCAGCGGCCCAGGGTAACAGGGAGAGAATACTTTGAGGTCTTGGCGCAGAAAGTTATAGTTTAACCCGAGATTTGGGAATAAGTGCTTGAGTTTATTGGGGCTTTTGTGCGTGAACTCTTAGTCTTCTTTCTCTGTGTGAAACCCTATGGGTCTCAAAGGGGGGATATATTGGAGTATAAAAGTTGCATTGTTTGCTGTGTAACCAAAACTATGTAGTCAGCTTTGAGTTTGCTATTTGCTATACATGTATCCAATTTAGAAGGAGAATGAAATCTTAAGAATGTAGAAGATAATGGTGTGTTAATGAGAGGCTAGCTAAGAGATGTAGATTATGTAGTTAACTTTGAGTTTGCTATTTGCTATGCATGTATCCAATTTAGTAGGAGAATTAAATCTTAAGAATGTAGAAGATAATGGTGTGTTAATGGGAGGTAGCTAAGAGATGTAGATTAAGAACATGATTAAGTCAATGGGTAGAAACAATAGTGGCGGATGTACTTGTGATACGCAACTATAGACCGATTGGATATGCTACTGCAACTAAACCAGGAGATTGCTATAAAAAATGCTATGTACAAGGATCGGTGGGCAATCGGCGACAAGCTCAATGACTGTCTCAGCTTTGATTTGCAAATTAAAGTTGAATGCTTCTTGAAGAATCTTCTGCATCTCCTGGTCGTTTGTGGGGCACAAGAAACCATGACATCAGCTACCTCCTCAAGTTTAGCCACCTTGTTCCCAGGGTGCTGGATTAACTGACATTTCTTGCATATGAACTGTCCGAGGGAGAAATTTTCCATGAATCTGAACATCAGGCAAGACTGACATTGCAGAGGCTGTATACTATATTTTTAGGGGGAAGAACCACTGAAGATTAAGTGATTGTATTTATTTAAATTCTTAAAAGTTAACTACATTTATACTACTACTCCTAATTTTTTCCCTATGCACCATTTAGCACCTAACATGCTTTGACCTTCTCCAGACTTTTTAGATTTGCGTTCCCTGACCGACTCTCTTTCTCTGCCGGTAAACTATACTGCAAAGTGACTCTTTGTCCCACCTTGTTAGGCCAACAACTTCACTACTAACTAATTATCATCTTGCTTTTTCATTGAAAGCATGCCATGAACCTCGTACCACTAGCACGAGCCAACTGCTTATGCAAAAGTTAAAAAAAACAGCTGCCCAAAACGAGGGTTAGGCTAGAAAAAAATTCCTTTGTGGCTCCAAACACAGGTGATATAAGCAGCCCAATGGGCGGGCACTAGGAAAATCCCTCCTTTTGTGGCGAAAAGAGTGAAGATTATTGACAAAGCTGTCCCCCAATCTACATGAAGTTTCACCAAGGAGGTCATTCCAGGAGCTCCAGATACAGTAGATGACCCTGACAGACCCACAGGTGAAGTGTCATCTCACCTGGAAGGACTGTTTAGGGTCTTAAATGGTGGTGAGAAGGAAGGTTTAGTGGCCCGTGTAGTACATAACCCACTTGCTGGGATAAGTGCCAGGAGGGACCAGTGGACAAAGAAGTCACACAGCGAGCAATTCCTATGGAAAGCAGAGAGTGGGTGGAGGGGAGGGATAGATGTGTTTAGTGGAAAGATACTGTTGAAGATTATGGAAAAGTTATGGCGGAAGTTATGGAAAATGATGTGCTAGAGATGGAGGCTCGTTGGGTGGTAGGTAAGGAGAAAGGGACCTCCATCATTGTTTTGCCAGTAGCAAGATACAGTTAAGATGAAATGTTTGGGAAATGGAGGAGATGTGGGTCATCATTAGTGACAGAGGAAGGGAAATCCTACTCTCTAAAGGAGGTGACACCTCAGACAGTCTGGAATGGAAAACCACATTGGGAGACTTAGCCTTCTCAGCCCCATTTTCCTGCCTTCTCCCCATAACCTTTTGACGTCCTGAATTATCAAGAACCATTCAACCACTGCTTTGAATATATCCAATGACTTGGCCTCCACAGCCATCTGTGCAATGAATTCTACTGATTAACTACCATCTGGCTAAAGCTACATCCACACTAGACTGGATAATTTTGAAAATGCCGTTTTCACGTAAAAACGACAGGTGTCCACACTATGCGTTTTTGAAAATATCTCTATCCACATTGAAACGGAGATTTCGGCGAATCTCCTCCTCCTGCGCATGGGACACATCTACTGAAAACAAGTGACATGTTTCGTGTCGAATCTCCCTGTGAAAGTGCGCGTTTGTGTAGTTACAGACTAGAAAAACTTAAATGACGGACAGCTGTTGGCTCCCGCTCAGGAGGACTTAAAAGTTAAAAAAAAACAAATATGGAGCGTACGGAGGCAACCGACAGGGAGTTCACAGACAGATTGACCCGGCTGACGATGAACATTGAAAAACTAACTAACTCTGTTGTATTAATAAAGCACCTTGTTAAATGTATTAAAAATGTCTACATCAGTGTTATCTTGTATTTCCATACAATGTTACATTAGGCTGTTACACATCTATTGTCCGAGAAGTATTTACATATATAAGTAAACCACCTTCATACGAGCAAGGAGAGTAAACAGGGCAAAGTGAGTATTCTTATTTATTCAGTAGGTTATGGGTCAAAGTATTTGGTGAGTACATTTCTAACTCTTTTGGCTTCAGTCTCGTTGCCGTCTGCTCTGAAATTGTTAGGTTGAGTTCAAGAAAATGATGAAATAGTGCGCTGCCGTCTGATAGCGTTTTCAAAAGTCTCTGGTTACCCCGTTCACACTGATCTGCCCAAGCAGCATTTTCAAAAATACACACCCTGGAAAGCATTTCTAAAAAGCTCCCGTTTTGGGGGACGAAAACGCCGTTTTAGTGTGGACGGAGGGTAAAAACAAAGAGAAAAGGTTTCGGTTACGGATTTATTCGGCGTAGTGTGGATGTAGCCTAAAGAAATTCCTCCTCATTTCTATCCAAATGGGACATCCCTTTATTTAGAGGCTCTGCCCTGTGGCCCTAGATATCTGCACAATGGGAAACATCCTCTCCACATCCAGTCTTTCAAGTTTTTTCAATATTCAATAGGTTTCAATGAGATGCGCCCTCATTCTTCTAAACACCATTGAGTACTGGCTCAGAGCCATCAAATGCTCCTCAGACGTTAACCCTTTCATTCCCAGAATCAATCTTGCAAACCTCCTCTAGACGCACTCCAATGTCAGCACATCTTTTCTTAATTTATTTTTTATTGAAGTTCATCATCAAACAAACATTTCCATAAGATGTATTTCAGACATTGTACATATATATCATATAATCATATATGTCACAAATCTCCACATAGTATTTATCTGAGGTGTACACTTACAGAAAAGAGTGGAGAGAAAAAACAAGCAAAAGGAAAAGGAAAAAACTATGTACAAACACAAGGAAATCTGCAGATGCTGGAAATTCAAACAACACACACAAAATGCTGGTGGAACACAGCAGGCCAGGCAGCATCTATAGGGAGAAGCACTGTCGACGTTTCGGGCCGAGACCCTTCGTGTCTCGAGTTTTGGGTCTTGGCCCGAAACGTTGACAGTGCTTCTCCCTATAGATGCTGCCTGGCCTGCTGTGTTCCACCAGCATTTTGTGTGTGTTTTTTAGACTATGTACAAGTAGGGAGTGATTTTTTTTTACAACATATTGATTTGTGAGAATAAAATCAGGCCTATGAGGCATTATGTAGTTAAACCATTTTTCCCCAGTATGAATCAAATTGTTCCAGCTTATGATTAACAGATGCTGTTATCTTCTCCATTGTAATTTCCATCCATGTATTTAAAGTTGGGCTCTCCTGTGATAACCATTTCCTAGTAAGACTCTTTTTACCAGCCACCAACAGTATATTCATTAAATATATATCTCTTTTCAACCATTCTTGAGGTAGATATCCAAAATATATGGTCTTACTCTCTAAGGATATTTCACATTTAAAGATGTCTTGTAGGGCATTGTTTATCCCCCTCCAATAGTCTTTGATAACAGGGCAGTCCCAAAAAATATGATAATGATTTACATTTTTATTTCCACAATTTCTCCAGCAAACAGGAAGGTTACTATCATAATGAGATTTCTGAGAGGGTGTATTAAAATATCTTATCAAGTTTTTCCATCCAAACTCCCTCCATTTCTGTGAACTGGTACACTTCCATTGCTATCTCCATATTGTTGTCCATTCTTCCTCAGATATAATTATCCCTCCTTCCTTCTCCCATTTTGTTTTAATGTATGAAATCGAATGTGTTTTACGATTTGACAACCCCTTATACATGCTTGAAATTAAGGTAAAAGTATCTTTAGGGGCAAGTGATCACAATATGACCGAATTTACCCTGTAATTTAAGAAGAAGCTAAAGTCAGATGTATCAGTATTACAGTGGAGTAAAGGAAGTTACAGAGGCATGAGAGAGGAGTTGGCCAGAATTGACCGGAAAAGGACACTGGCAGGGATGACAACAGAGCAGCAATGGCTGGAATTTCTGTAAGCAATTCGGAAGGCATAGGACATATACATCACAAAGAGGAAGAAGTCTTCTAAAGGCAAGATGACACAACCATGGCTAACAAGGGAAGTCAAGCCAACATAAAGGCCAATGAGGGGGCATGTAATAGAGCAAAACTTAGTGGGAAGTTTGAGAATTAGGTAACATTTTAATACCAACAGAAGGCAACTAAAAAAGTAAGGAAGAAGATAAAGATGGAATATGAAAGTAAGCTAGCCAATAATATTAAAGAGGACACCAAAGGTTTCTTCAGATACATAAAGTATAAAAGAGGCAAAAGTGGACCACTGGACAACAATGCTGGAGAGGTAGTAATGAGGGGCAATGAAATGGCAGAAGAACTGAATAAGTATTTTTGCATCAGTCTTCACTATGGAAGACACTAACAGTATGGTAGAAGTTCCAGATGTCAGGGGTCATGAAGTGTGTGAAGTTACCATTACTAGGGAGAAGGTTCTTGGGAAGCTGAAAGGTCTGAAGGTAGATAAGCCACCTGGACCAGATGGTCTACACCCCAGGGTTCTGAAAGAGCTGGCTGAATAGATCATGGAGCATTCATAATGATCTTTCAAGAATCACTAGATTTTGGAGTGGTTTTGGAAGACTGAAAAACTGCAAATTTCACTCCACTCTTCAAGAAGGGAGAGAGACAGAATAAAGAAATTATAAGCCAGTTAGTCTGACCTCAGTGATTGGGAAGATGTGGGAGTCGACTGTTAAGGAAGTGATTACATGATACGTAGAGGCAGATGATAAAATAGGCCATAGTCAGGATGGTCTCCTCAAGGGAAATTCTTGCCTGAAAAATATGTTGAATGTTTCAAAGAAATACCAAGCAAGATAGAAAAAGGAGAATCAGTTAATCTTGTGTACTTGGATTTTCAGAAGTCCTTTGACAATGTGCCACACATGAGGCTGCTTAACAAGCTACAAGTCCACTGTATTACAGGCAAGATTCTAGCATGGATAAAGCAGTGACAGGAGGCAAAGAGTGGGAATAAAGAAAGCCTTTTCTGATTGGCTGCCGGTGACTAATAATGTCTACAGGGATCTGTGTTGAAACCAATTCTTATTACGCTGTATGTCAATGATTGGAATGATGGAATTGATGGCTTTGTTGCAAAGTTTGCTGATGATACGAGGCTTAGTGGAGGAGCAGGCGGTTTTGAGAAAATAGAGAGGCTGCAGAAGGACATAGACAGATTAGGAAAATGGGCAAAGAAGTGGCAGATGGAATACAGTGTCGGGAAGTGTATGGTCATACATTGTGGTAGAAGAAATGAAAGGGTTAACTATTTTCTAAATGAAGAGAAATAGAAAACTCTGAGATGCAAAAGGATTTGGGAGTCCTTGTGCAGGATTCCCTAAAGTAGTGGTCACCAACCCATCGATCGCAATCGACTGGTTGATCTTTGAGACTTCCCCAGTAGATCCTGAAAAAAATGAAAAATAAATACACAAATACTGTTGAGAGATTGTTTCCGGGTTGCGGGGTTTTAGTTCTGTTCTTTCTGCCCAGTGCGCATGTGTGTAGCTCCCCCGCCACGCACTACACAGTGTCCTTCAGTGGTCCCCAACCATGAGGAAACAATATGATTTGTCAATATGAAATAATATGAGTCAGCTGCACCTTTCCTCATTCCCTGTCACGCCCAATGTTGAATACATATGAAGTCATTACCCACGCGAGGTCGTCAGTCACCTAAATGCAGTGATACCCTCACACTAGGCATCACTGGTTGGCCTCGCGCAGCTAGCGGGAAGTGCCATTGCTACTGGACCGGAGTGCGGACAGATGGGTACCACCTCTAAACCTGTTTACCACACCGAATGTTCATGGGGAACCCGGTACTAAAATATTTGCAGACAACCTAATTCGGGCTCAGGGTTTCGTAAGTAACAGAGCTGCTACCTCGCTGCAATCTACTGAAAGTCATCCCTCGAGCCAATCTTTTGTCAGCCGATAGATCCTACAATGGGGGCAGGAGCGTGTCCTGTTGCACTCCTCGGCTGGTCGGTCGTTCTCTCCAGACTGCGACTGCCACGGCCCCGGCACCGGGACCTCCGGCCCTGACCTTGTCCTCTCACCCCACCCACGACCAGCCGCACCTGGCCAAGGTGTCTGGCGGCGGGCGGGCAGAGGCTGGAGTTTGGGCCCAGAAGCTGTCTAATGAGGCAATGAAGCACTCAAAACTGCTTGCACCAAGCACCAGTCCAAGCACCCTGCATTTAAAGACAAACCCACTGAGTTTTTTCAGCAGAAAAAATGTGAGCAAGCGGGACAGAAGCTAAGTGCCGAAAGCCATGTAAACTAAATTGCGGAATAGACTGGACATAAGGAACCTGCTTCGAGTATCGCTGTATTCCGGTCGTGTTTAACACCCCCCCACCGCCCCCCGTCAGCCGGTCCACAAGAATATTGTCAATATTAAACCGGTCCACGATGCAAAAAATGGTGGTGACCCCTGGTGTACATACATTATTTCTACCTCCGGGTTGTGAGGTTTTACTTCCTGTCTTTTCTGCCCAGTGCGCATGTGTGTGACTAACCAATTCAGTAGGCCGATCTTGCCTTTCACTAAGGCCGAGGTAGGGGATCTTGGGCTTAAAAAGGTTGGTGACCACTACCCTAAGGGTTAATTTGTAGGTTGTGTCTGTGGTGAGGAAGGCAAATGCACTGTTAGCATTCATTTCAAGAGGACTAGAATATAAAAGCAAGGATGTAACATTCAGAATTTATAAAGCACTGTTGAGGCCTCACTTGGAGTATTTTGAGCACTTCTGAGCACCTTACCTTATCTTAGAAAGGATGGGTTTGAAACTGGAGAGTTTTCAAAGGAGGTTCATGAAAACCATTCCAAGATTGAGTGTGTGTCATATGAAGAGTGTTTAATGGCTTTGGGCCTCTATTCAATAGAATTCAGAAGAACGAGGGGTGACGTAATTGAAACCAATCAAATGCCTTAATAGTGTGTATGTGGAGAGGATATTTCCTATGGTGGGAGAGTTTAAGACCAGAGGATACAGCCTCAAAACAGAGGGGTGTCTTTTAGAACAGAAATGTGGAGGAATTACTTTAGTCAGAGAGTAATGAGTCTGTGGAAGCTGTTGCCACAGGCAGCTATGGAGGCCAAATCTTCATATATATTTAAGGAAAAGGTTGGCAAATGCTTGATTGGTCAGGGCATGAAGGGATATGGCTGGAATGCAGGAGACTGGGGCGGAGAGGGAAAATGGATACACTATGATGGAAGTATGGAGTGGACTTAATGGGCCAAGTAGTCTAATTCTACTCCAGTACCTTATGGTCTTATAAGTTGCCCAAAAGTGCTCACAGTACTTTGAGTGTGGTCTGACCAATGCCGTATAAAGCATCAGTATTACATTCTTGGTTTTATATTCCATTCCTCTCAAAATGAATGCTAAAATTGCATTTGTCTTCCTCACTGCTGATTCAACCTGCAAGTTCTTCCAAGTCCCTCTGCATCGCTGATTTTTGATTTTTTTCTCCCCAAATGTATAGTCACAAGAGCTGCAAGTACCAGTAGGTTTATAGACAATATCAAAAGATAGTTTGTCTCCAGAGACGGAAACAGAGATTGAGAAAGGGGAGAGCTGTGTCAAAGATGGACCAAGGAAATTTGAGGCAGGGAGGAAGTTAGAGGCAAAGTTGATGAGCAATGTGGAAGTCAGGATGGACTATACAGTTTCTTGAGCATTTCTGGAGCTGCATTCATCCAGGAAACTTTACAGTACTTTTCTCACTCCTGAAATGAAAAAAAAACACTGGATAATCCTCCTGCCAGTCAGTCATGATCACTTGCTCGAGACTGCCTTGATGTTGGGAGTCGCACAGGGTTGACGTGCAGGGGTTTTCAAGTGGGCAACCTCCTTCCTAGATGTTTCATCAATTAGCCCACTACATCTGTGGAGAGATCAGTGATGACCTCAGGCACCCCAGAGTAAGCCCCCCATTGTGCCTTCCCTCTCTTCTGATGCTATCTTGGAGCCCAGTCTTTTCACTTGATCCAAAGCCAGTGACTGCTTCTCTCCACTGCCTTTGATGTAGCTCTGATGGCTTGACCTAGAGTCTGACCATGGATCCCTAGCTCCAGCAGCAAATTGATGGTGGATGTGGCTGTAAATCTCCTACAACCCACAGGACAAACTTCAGTTTCCAGCCCCCTCGCTGAGCTTCAGCTGCTAGATCTGCATACCGTAGCCTCTTGCGCTCATATGCTTCAGCCACTGAATCCGCCCATGGGACTCTGAGTTCCACAACGTAGACAATCTATAATGAATTGGACCACAGAACCAAGTCTGGCCTAAGTTTGGTGGTAACAATTTCCGGTGGAAAAGTGAGTTGTTTATTGACATCCACCAGCAATTTCCAGTTACAGGCCATGTTCATCTGTCCGGTTTCTGGCTTAGGAGGGAGATTAGTTGGTCTTTTCCCTCCTTCTTGAATGAAAGCTGCTGATGTCAGAACTTTAGTCATAGTGTAGACTTTATAGATGGTTGAAAGGCTCTGGAAAGACAGGAAATGAATCACCACACAGAACAACCAGCCACTTGTTAGCCAATGCCTGCAAGGTGACCTCGGTTTTTTGCTGCTTTGTTTTCATGGGTGGTGGATGAGACAATATGCAATTGATTTGACTATATTATATATGAAGAAACAAACACACCGAAGAAGATGGGTGAAGATATTTGGCCTCAGATTCTTACCTGAGAACTTTCAGTAGTAGTAACCTGGGGCTGAGAAAATTTGACAACCAACAATGACAATAATCTTCCTTTGTACAAAGTATAATGTATGCATTCTCCTTGACTCTTTCATAGAAGCATATTCCTCAGTCATTTGTTTAATTCCTCTCAAGTGTTTGTCTAACTCATGTCTTTTATCATTCAACACTATTCACAGCAAGTCTGCCAGACTTATGGTGAAGTGTCTTTGCCATTTGTACATTTGTAGTTAGTTTGACTGATTCAGTATTCACTGAGTTTAGTCATCTTTTCCTTTTAGTATTTCATAGACTGGATTGCATCAGGGTTCATTTCTGGTAACACATACAAAGTGTACATACACATGGTATTTTAACCAATCAACCCATATTATGAAGCAAAAGTATGAACTGATTTAGAACTATTTTGGATAAAGAGAGGATAATTTACACGCATTCAAATTGTGCTACAAAAAGATCAATACGTCTGTAGTGAGATGTTATCCAAACAAATGTTCTGTAGGTTAATCAATTACCATTAAAATAATAGAATCAGGACCAGAATCAGGTTTATTATCACTGGCATGTGTCATGAAATTTGTTAACTTTGCAGCAGCAGTACAATGATAATATAGAAAGAAAAAAATAAACCAGTAACAGTAAGTATGTATGTATATTAAATAGATTAAAAATGTTTCAAAAACAGAAGTAGCATGTATTTAAAAAAGTGGTTCAATGTCCATTTAGTAATCATATGGCAGAGGAGAAAAAGCTGTCCCTGAATCGCTGAGTTTGAGCCTTTAAGCTTCTGTACATTCATCCTGATGATAACAATGAGAAGAGGGCACATCCTGGGTAATGGGCATCCTTAATAATGGACACCAACTTTTTGAGGCACTGCTCCTTGAAGATGTTTTGGATACTATGGAAGCTAGTACCCAAGACGGACCTAATTTTACAACTTTTTGTAGCTTCTTTCGGTCCTATGCAGTAGCCTCCTCCCACCCCACCCCACCCCACTTACCAGACAGTGATGCAGCCTGTCAGAATGTTCTCTACAGTACATCTATAGAAGTTTTCAAGTGTTTTAGGTGACAAACCAAACCTCCTCAAACTCCTGATGAAATATAGCCAGTATTTTGCCTTCTTTATTGCTGCTTGGATATACTGGGACCAGGTTAGATCCTCGGTAATCTTGACACCCAAGAACCAGAAATTGTTCACTCTCTCCACTTCTGATCCACAAGGAGGAGATTTTATCACCAATCCACACAGATTGTGGGATTCTGGTTAGGAAATCGAGTATCCAATTGCAGAGGGAGGTACAGAAGCTGAAGTTCTGTAGCTTCTCAATCAGGACTGTGGGAATGATGGTGTTAAACACTGAGCTATAGTTAATGAACAACATTCTGACATAGGTGCTTGTATTGTTCAGATGATCTAAGGCCATGTGAAGAGCCATTGAGATTGCATCTGCCGTAGACCTATTGTGGCGACAGGCAAATTGCAATGGGTTCAGGTCCTTGCTGAGGCAGGGGTTGGTTCTAGCCCTGACCAACCTCTCAAAGCATTTCTTCACTGTAGATGTGAGTACTACTAAGTGATAGTCATTGAGGCAGCTCACACTACTCTTCTTAGGCACTAGTATCATTGATGGCTATTTGAAGCAGGTGGGAACTTCCAACCGTAGGAGTGAGAGGTTGAAAATGTCTTTGAATACTCCCACCATTGGTTGGCACAAGTTTTCAGAGCTTTCCCAGGTACTCCATCGGGGCCTGCTTTGGTCAGCTGAAAGATCGAGTTTGGTCACAGAACATCAGGTTGGCCACCAAGTGCAAGGTATACAGGGCAGTTGTCTTATCAGCCTTACCATACGGATGTGAGACGTGGTGCCCATATCAGAGTCACTTACGCCAGCTTGACCAACTGCAGCAGTGTTATCTACGTTCTCTGATGAAGATCACATGGTGAGACAAGGTCTCCAATACCAAGGTCCTCTCTTGAGCTGGAATGCCAGCAGTTTCGACCTTGGTGATGTCAGCCCAACTGCGCTGAGCAGGACATGTTGTCAGAATGCCTGACGGAAGACTGTCCAAGGACATCTTGTATGGCCAACTGTCCAGTGGTACCCAAAAACGAGGAGGCCAGCGACAGGATGTTCTGCACAGGAGCCTCAAGAAAGCTGACATTGCCCCATCAACATGGGAGGATCTGGCTCAAGATCGCTCACAGTGGAGGGACGCCATCAGAAAAGGTGTGAACGCTGCTGAGAACAAGCTCATAGAGGCAACAGAGGAAAGGCACAGGAAGCACCACAACAGAACTTCTGCCCCTGCTGCCCCTCCAGGCCTCACCTGCCAAGTATGTGGCAAGCGCGCTTGTCAAGGATCGGCCTGTACAGCCACTCCAGGATGCAGATATCAAACCCCACTAACTGACTGAAAGGAACCATCATCATCCTATGGGATGGATAGCCAGAGAGAGAGAGAGCCCTCCGTAAGTCATACTTGGTTTTCTTGTATAGACCTGGGTCACCAAACTTAAATGCCACGGATCTAACCCTTAGCAGACAATGAACCTCCTGGTTCATCCATGGCTGTTGGTCTGGGAATGTACAGCATGTTTTCATAGGCACACACTCATCCACATAGGTTTTAATGAAGTCAGTTACAACTATGGCATAAGCATCCAGATTTGAAGCTGTATCCCTGAATATGGTCCTGTCCACTGATTTAAAACACTCCTGTGTTTCCTTTATCCATCCCTTCTTGGTCCTCACTACTGCTGCTGTTGTCTTCAGTCTCAGCCTATACTCAGGGAGCAGGAGTACAGCCAGGTGATCAGACTTTCCAAAGTGTGGGTGTGGAATAGCATAGTAAGCACGATTGATCTTAGTGTAACAATGGTCCAGTGTGTTGCTCCCTCCAGTACTACAAGTGATTTGTCGATGGTAGTTATTTAGTGTCTTTCTCAAGCTGGCCTTGTTAATTTTCCCAAAATGATGGTGAAGGGGTGCGCTGTTTCATGCATGTTGATCCCATTGCTCAGATCATTCAGAGCCTGAGGTGGAATGTACACTGCTACCAAATTGATCACTGAAATCTCCCACGGCAGGTAAAATGGATGGCACTTAACTGTGGGATATTCCAGGTTTGGTGAATAGAATTGGGACAATGCTGATACATTGTGCACCAAGAGGAGTTGATCATGAGGCATACACCTCCATCTCTGCTTTTGAGAGACTCGAAAGTTCTATCCCGATGGTGTATAGTGAACCCGTCGATCTGAATCACTGCATCTGGTAGGGAAGGGGTTAACAAGGATTCCATGAAATAAAGGGTGAAAGCAGTCCTAATGCCCCTCTGATACAGCACCCTAGCTCTGAGATCTTCAGTTTAGTTTACAAGATACTGTACATTTGCCATCTTCTTAAGTGCACTTATATCCTTAACCAGCAGGCACTTTTCCTACAAGGAATCAGAAAGCGGTATGGCCAGAATCAGCATTGTTTACATTGGTTTTAATCAGCGATAGATTATTCAATCGCATTAAGACATCTTTATTAACTGTATAGACTTGGCAAGCAGCAGTGATTCTTAGCTGTATCAGGCTGAAACGGGAATGTTTAATCATATCCATTGAGCTGTACTGCATGAGATCACTGTTTTCAAGGAAGACATGAGTTAGACTAACATATTCAGCTTGAGGGGAATTGTTGTAGCAATCTGTAAAGACGCCTGGCTAAACTTGTCACGATTGGGAGATTAACTTAGGTCAAAAGTCAAAGCAGAGGCCAAAGTGCTTCACCTGCCCATTCACCTCCTCCCTTATCATAGATGCTGGCCAGCCTGCTGAGCTTCTCCAGCATCTTGTGTGTGTTGTTTCGGATATCCAGCATCTGCAGACATTCACATGTTTCAGTCAGAAGGAAGTTGGTGAAATAGGACAGTGGAAAAGTAATGATGATAAATGACAATAGGAGTAGGAATGGATCACATAGGGTTAAATAGTAAAGGTTGTAAGATTCCAAGGATATTGGGGGTACTTGTGACTCCAGCTGCAAGCATCCTGTGATGAATAATACTGCCTGATCCGTGGGTTTATAACAGGGATGTCTCTCTGTGCTTCCAGTTCACTGTTCCTCTGTTGGTATCTTCTGCAGAAGATGAGGAAGTCCATTGTTAACTGTACGCAATATGTTTGGACGACTTTGCTGTGTTGGGTCTTGCAGTGTGAATTGTGTGGGTGTTCAGTGAATTATGCAACTTTAGACCAGATTTTTATTAGTTAAAAATTAATCATGGGATTATAGTGCATTGAGTAATGATTATGGGTGATACACATTTGGTCAAATATGATATTTGAACACCCTTCCCACTTCCGATTTACTGAAATTCTTGTAGATTTGCATCCAAGTTCTTGAGACACGACTGTTTACTGGCACACACAAGTGTCTGACCCCTCAGCCTTCTGTAAGTTCATCTGGAGGACTTCTGATCCATTGCTATATGAGCACATTGCTTCACTTCTCCATGTCCAGGCTCTGCTAAGCAGTGGAAAAGCTTAAGCCCCACTCTTGTTTTGTGTTACCCTGTTTGCAACGCACCTCGGATCAGAATGAGTTTGGGAATACCTGCCACAAGTTCCTTTATAAGGCACAGGATGGGCTTACTTAATGTGGTTCACTTTAAACAGCGTTAGAAATTCAGGCTATCTCTGCTGCAGCTCAGAACTACAGACACCACTGGCTCCAAAAAGCAATCATATACTGTACATTGCCTGGCAGCATGAACTTGGTGCACTGCCTGTAACAAAAGCAGACTGAAATGGGAGATTTAGACTCCCATAAACTTAATCAGAATGGACTTAATCAGAAAGAGCAATATATTCAAATCAGTTATCAATTTGATGGTAATAAAATCTTCTGCAAGTCATGCCCATGATGTGATTGAATTTTATAATAAGCATGAGAATGAGAGAAGAGTTGATAGTGGTTGCAGAACTCAGACCACTTTCATCAAAGTCTAACACACAACCCAGTAGATGGGCATCCTGGACAGCTGATACCAAAGAATATTACCACCACTTAATTAAGAATTTGTATATAATATTACATTAGTTAGATTCAATTTATCAAGCGTAGACAAAGTGTTCCATGCCTCCATACCAGCCTCTCTAATTACCTATTACTCATGGTGTCTAAATTAATTTCTTTACACACATTTTATTTTTAGACAGTCAGTGCAGTTGGCCATACAGTAACCCCAAAGCATTATTCCACCCAATGTCAGTTATAGTGAACATGCTCTTAATTATATGTTTTAAAAAAAATAAGAATACATCCCAAAATCCTATATATATATATTAGTTTATTTTCACATTTCTTGCCTCAGCTTTTTAAATGATAAAATGTTTTATCTACATTTATCCATCCACATCAGGCATCTTCCCATTTCCTTAGTGTTTCGCCTTGCCAATAACAGAAGTCAAGTTTGCCCTTACTACTGCAGTAAAGATAAAGGGACAACAACTATTTTTTCCTGAAAAGGAAATGATACTTTTACAGCATCGAAAAACATTCAGTAAAATAACTTCTACTCAACTCATGTTCTAAATTATAGAACTGCTGCTAAGAGCCTGAACCATTATAAGTTCCAAATAAAGCCTCCCTTGCTAAGACAGGTCTTAAGTTTTCCTTTCCCATTGATAATGACAAACTTGTTTTTCTAAATTCCACTCAAAGTTTCACACACACATTAACTGGAGAAAATGGGGATTCCTTCTGTGAAATGCATTATATAAACAAATGAAATAATGCTTCTTTTCTGTGAAGAATATCCTGGATTAATGCTTCCATTAATATTGATGGATTGAATAGAGTTAAAAAAAAACATAGGTTTATGAATCAAAGTTGTGGAATAGTTATGGCGGGCAGGATATCTATAACAGTAGGGCATTTCAGGGAGAATGGACCAATGTGGAGCAGCTATTAGAGAAAATGGGAGCCACCAATGCAACTGCATAGCTGGGGAAGGCAATAAAATAGAAAAAATCAGTTTTCAACAACTGTGCAAGAATTTGAAAGCAAAACCATTCACGGTTAACAAAGGATAATTTAAATGAAAAAGCATCAAGGATTCATGGTAGACCAGAGGACTATGACATTTTCAGGAGCAACAGACTACAGAATTCATATGAAAGGAACAAAACTAATATTGAGAGAAAATTCACAAGTAATGTCAAAACAAACATTAGCTATTTCTACGGATATATGAAAAGGAAAAGCGTGTGGAAGCTCCAGGGATTGAGGCTGGGTGACTAATATCAGAAAACTGGGAACTGGCAGATTAAGTTCAACTATTCTTTCTTGGAATCACAAAATGTTTGCAGGCAGATGCAGTAAGTATTTAGGAGGGCAAATGGCATGATGGCCATTTGATGTTAAGATGGAGAGAGATTCTCAAGCAAGAGGATATAATTACACATTAAGGGATGATCATATAAAACCAAAGTACACAGAAATTTCTTTTTGTAGATGTTAGTGACTCTATTGAATTCTTTTCTCCAGAAAGTTGTGGAAACTACATCATTACGAGTGTGTAAATTGGAGGTAATAATATTTTTGAAAGATTGGATAATAGAGGGTTATAGTGATCTGTCACAAAGGAACACAGAAGAGTACAGTCCAGGAACAGGCCATTCGGCCCACAATGTTGTGCTGAACGCGCTAAGATCAAATCAAAAACACCCAGACACTGATCCCTCCAACCTACGCAATGTCTGTATCGCTCCATTTTTATTGCATCCATGTGCCTAGCTAAATGTCTCTTAAAAGCCTGTAATGTATTTACATCTACTACAAAACCAGGCAGCACATTCCAGCCATCCACAACTCTCTGAGCAAAAAACTTATCGCTCACATCTGTCTTGAACCAACCCCCTCTCACCTTCAATGGCCTCTGGTATGAGACATTTCAATTCTCAGAAACAGATATTCCCTGTCTACTTTATCTATGCCACTCATAATCTTATAAAGCTCTATCAGATCTCCCCTCAGCCTCCTATGCTCCAGAGAAAACAACCCAAGTTTATCTAGCCTCTCATGATGGCACATTCCCTCTAAACCAGGCAGCATCCTGGTACATCTCCTGCACTCTCTCCAAAGCCTCAACATCCTTCCTATAGTGGGGCAATCAGAAATGTATGCATACTCCAATTGTGGCTGAACCAGTGTTTTATAAAGTTACAACATAACTCCTAACTTTTGAACTCAGTGCATCGACTAATAAAAACAAACCTTCCATTAGCCTTTTTAATCACTTTATCAACCTGTGAGCCACTTCCAATGAGCTGTGAACTTGGATCACAAGATCTCTCTGCTCAGCAACACTGTCAAGGACCTTGCCCTTTGCATTTGCCCTACTGAGATGCAACACCTCACACTTATCTGGGTTAAACTCAATCTACCATTTCTCTGGCCATATCTGCAACTGATCTATATTGTGCTGTATTCTTTGCCGTCTTCCACACTATCCACAGCACCACCAATCCTGGTATCATCTACAAATTTACTCACCCACCCATTTACATTTTCATCCAGGTCATTAATATATATCACAAACAACAGTCCCAGCACAGATCCATGCAGATCTCCACTGATTACAGACCTCAACTCGAATAAATCCCTTCGATCACTACCCTCTGTCTTCCATTGCAACCCAGTTCTGAAACCAAACAGCCAATTCTCCACAGACTATGTGCCGCTTAATCATCTGGATTAGCCTCCCATGAGGGACTTTGTCAAATGCATTACTAAAATCCATTTAGACATCCACCACACTGCCTTTATTAATCTCTCTTGTCACCTTGTCAAAAAACTCAATCAAGTTGTAAGGCATGACTTGCCATGCACAAAGCCACACTGGCTCCCCCTAATTAGGCAATAGGTTTCCAAATGCTCATATAGCCTATCTTTAAGAATTTACATATAAGTGACATGAGACTCACTGGTCTATAGTTCCAGGATTTTCCCTTGTTTCCATTTTAAATAGAGGTACAACGTTAGCCACTCATCAATCCTCTCGAACCTTGCCTGTGGCTAAAGAGGACACTGGTCAAGGGCCCAGCAATATCGCCTCTTGCCTTTGATGCACCATCAATAACTCTCGGAGACGTGAGGTGAGATATAGGCTTTTATTGGCTGGAAGAAAGAACAAGCAGCAAGTGACCACCACACGACATCCTGGAGACTGAGGCCGGGGCTGTGCCTCCAATCGCCTTTATACCGGGGTCTGTGGGAGGAGCCACAGGAGCAGTCAGCGAGGGGGGGGGGGGGCGTGTCCAGCCAGGTATATATAGTTCACCACAGCCTCCTTCAATAACCTGGTGTAAATGCCATCAGACTCTGGAGTCTTATCCACCTTAATACTCATTAGGAGGTCCAACATTTCCTCCCCCTTCTGATCTAAACACCCTAAAGTATTTATACACTCAGCACTGATCTCCTGGTCCTCCTTGGTAAATACTGAAGCAAAGTACTCATTAAGTACCTCACTCATATTCTCTGCATCCAAGCAAATGTGACCTCCTTTATCCTTGAGTGGTCTCACCCTCTCAATAGTTATCCTCTTGCTCTTGATGTATGTATGGAATGCTTTGGGATTCACCTTAATCCTACTTGACAAGGACTGTTCATGGCCCCTCCTGGCTTTCCTAATTCCTAGTTCTAGTCTGGCTTCTTTATACTCCCCATTTGCTCTGTTTGATTCAAACTTTCGAAGATGTAGGCATGTTTCCTTTTTGACTAAATTCATCACCTCTCTGGACATCCAAGGTTCCCTTATCATTCCATCCCTGTCCTTCCTTCTAACAGGGACATACCTTTCCAGGTCATTCTGCAATTGATCTTTAAACAACCGCCACATGTCCAATGTGGACTTGCCAGAAAAAAGGTGTTTCCAAATAACTCTTCTTTGTTCTTGCTAATGCTCTATTTGCCCTAATTTAAAACTCCCCTAGAAGGCCAATACCTATCTTTATTTATAGCTATCCTGAGAGTTAAGGAGTTGCGGTTGCTGTTCACTAATTCTTCACCACTGAAAGGTCAGTCACCTGGCCAGACTCATTACCCAACACAAGGTCCAGTACAGCTCTTCCTCTTGTTGGACTGTCCACATACTGATTTAAGAAACCTTCCTGGATATAGAACATAGAAAACCTACAGCATAATACAGGCCCTTCAGCCTACAATGTTGTGCCAAGTATGTAGTTACTTTAGAAATTACCCAGGGTTACCCATAGCCCTCTATTTTTCTAAGCTCCATGCATCTATCCAAGGGTCTCTTAAAAGTCCCTGTTGTATCTGCCTCCATGCACTCACCACTCTCTGCGTAAAAGACTTACCCGACATCTCTTCTGTACCTACTTCCAAGCACCTTAAAACTCTGCCCTCTTGTGTTAGCCATTTCAGCCCTGGGAAAAAACCTCTGACTATCCACATGACCAATGCCTCTCATCATCTTATACATCTCTATCAGGTCACCTCTCATCCTCCGTCGCTTCAAGGAGAAAAGGCCAAGTTCACTCAACCTAAAAAAAGGCCAAGTTCACTCAACCTAAAAAAAGGCCAAGTTCAGTCAACCTAGGAGTTGAGGCCTGAGGCAAATCAGGTTCGAGAGGCCAGGTGGCCTCCCTCTTCTCCTATTTTCTTATGTGTTTTGTGCTATTTTATAGCCTACCACTGAAACAGGTCCATGATGGAAGCAATCTCCCTGGCCCTACCCTCATCTCAGGTCGTCTGTTCAGTAAAGACAGCTGTTTTAGACTATTGTTTATTGACTATAGCTCCACCTTCAATAATACAATTCCAGACAAACACATCTCAATCTCTTGCACCTGGAACACAACACTTCCCTTTGTAAGTGGATCGTTGACTACCTAACCAACAGACCACAATTAGTAAAAATAGACTTCAACACCTCTGCCACGATTATCCTCAACATATGCCCCAGACATTGCACCCTCTGCTCCCTTCTTTACTCCCTGTATACTCATGACTATATCACCACATTCTGTTCTGATTCCATCCACAAATTTGCAAATGAAACCACCAAATCATAGGTAATGGTAAGTTGGCGTCTAGGAAGGAGACAGAATGCCTAGGGTCATGACAACCTTTTCCTCAATGTCAGCAAAACAAAAGAGCTGGTCGTTGAATTCAGAAAGGGTAACGGTGCACATGCTCCTGTTTAAACAAACAGCTCTCAGGTCAAGAGGTTGGAAGTTTCAAGCCCTGATCCAATCATGTAGATGCCACAGTCAAGAAAGCTGACAGAACTTCTACTTCTTAAGGAGACCAAAGAAATTTGGCAAGTCTCTTTTGACCATCATCAATTTTGATAGATGCACCACAGAAAGCATCCTATCCAGATGTATCACAGCTTGGTGCAGCAACAAATCAGCCTGAAACCGCAAGAAACTGCAGAATTGTGACACAGCTCAGCACATCACAGAAAGCAGTCTCCCCTTGTGCTTACTGTTATTGCTGCCTCAGTAAAGCAGGCAACATAATCAAAAATCTGACCCAGCCTGACCTTCTCTCTTCTCCCCCCACCACTCTGCCATTTGGCAGCGGATACTAAAGCCTAAAAGCACATATCGCCCAGCTCAAGGACAGCTGTTATAAGACTATTGAACAGTCTCCTTGTACAATAAGAACAGACTCTTGACCTCACAATTCTTTTCTTTATGTCCTTGCACCGTACTCTCTGTAATTATAATACTTCACTCTGTATTTTGTTTTTGTTTTACCATGTACTACCCCAATGCACCAGTGTAATGAAATAAACTGTATGGATGACACGCCAAACACAGTTTTTCACTGAACCTCAGTACATGTGACAATAATGAAACAATTTACCATTTACACTCCCTTCCTGGCTAATAATCTCCCTGTACATTTTCCAAGTCTCACTTCCTCCAATATCCCTGCAGATTTTCCATACTTCTTCTAACTGAAAAAAATTATGCTTTTAATGTGGTGGACTCTTCCTGGATTTCTGAAATTTGTTCTGTTGAACATTTTTTGTAGAAAGACCACAGATTTTTCTGTTTGGTGTAGAAGATAGTGTTGCTACAAAATAAAACAGAGAGTTCAGAATGTGAACTATACTGGAAGAAAAAGAGGAATAAAACAGAAATCAGCAGAAAAAGTAAAGGAGACAGGTTAAACTGAAGGAAAAGGCGAGAAGATGGGGAAAGGACAAGTGAAGTAGGAAATACAAAAGAAACAAGTAATTGATGACTGAGAAAAAATAAAGAAGAATTCAGATGTAGAGGGAGCAAGAGTAGACCAATTAACAATCCTCTGGCATCTTTTGTAACATAGAAAATGGGGGAAGACAGAGACAAAAACACACATACACAAGTGATGAAAGAGGAGAATAGAATGTTCCTGCTGAGGATCAGTGGAATGAGTGTATATGTCTGGGAGAGAGAGAGAGAGAGACAGAGACAGAGAGAGAGAGAAAGAGAGAGACAGACAGAGAGAGAGAGTGAGAGAAAGTGAGAAAGAGAGTGATAGAGAAGACAGAGAGCGTGTGAGAGTGAGAGAAAGAGTGAGGAAGTGATAGAGAAGGAGTGATAGAGTGAGAGAGAGTGTGAGAGGGAAACACTTTTTGATATAGTAGGATAGCAGAATGAAAAGAGAAAGGCTTGCTAATTGGGGAGGTAGATATAGTAAGGAAACAAAGACTGACAGAGCTACTGCTTGGAAAAGTGATCCAATGACAATAAATAGAAGGAAGTCTGGCTTATGAACAGGGGGAAGAACTGGCTGTGCTGGAAACAGAAGTGATAATATTTATCAGATTGTTGTTAGAAAATATCGCTCCTTCATTATGTTTCAGGCAACCCAAGCATCCACCATTTTTTTTGAAAAAATCAGATTTAGGGAAACATTGTTCAATAATCTAATTATAAATTCAGTCTAGCTTGTGATTGGTAATATTAGGCAAATTCTTCATCCTGTTGAATACTCAGTGTGGCTCAAGGTAGGCAAATGAATGTTTAGAATGCAAAAAACAGTCCATGAAAAACAAAAGAAAATCCACAGATATCTGAAACTTTTGAATCAGTACAGCTAAAGGAAGGCTAATATGACAACTAAAAACTTCACAAATAATCATGGTCAAATATCCCCATTTGAAAATAGACAGGGAAAGATGAAAATTTTTTGATTTAATTGAGATCATATTACGTACTTCAATAAAGAAAATGCTGCCCTCAAATGGATTAACAAAAGAATTTACTAAGCAGGATTGTGTGTATATATCTGAAGTGCATTTGATTATAGATTCTTGCAGTAATTGGTGTTAATTGTTTTCTGATATTTAACGAAGTGGAACTTATTTACTTTTGCCATCCAAGAGCATTGCAGTAAATGCAGACGTTCCAATTAACAAAATAAATGCAAGAGATTCTGCAGATTTAGGAAATCCAGAGTAACACGTGCAAAGGGTGGGAAGAACTCAACAGGTCAGGTAGCATCTATGGAGAGGAATAAACAGTCAAATACTTCAGGCTGAAACCCTTCATCAGGACTCCAATTAACAAGTTGGTTGAGTGATGTAACTATCATGAGTGTAAATATTAGAAAATAGGTTTTCCTGAGATCAAGACCATTGACAATGACCTTGCATGTAGCTGGCAGGCATCAAGAAACTCTCAGGAGTGCAACAGTTTTGTGGAATGGCTGGAAAGGTTTGGAACATTTCACTCAGTATCAAACAGCACTTAAAATTGACTTCTTTCACTACATATTTTTCCACTGTCCAAATATTTTACTTCTTTGGCTCAATCTCAGTTTTGTTCTAACTACATGTGAGGAAATGGGTTGTTTTGCAACACTAAAACTGGTGAATCCTGCTTGCTTATTTATTCTCCCAAACATTAGATCCAGAATAATGAAATAACTGTAATCCGTCAGTTATGCACAAACAGCAGAAACTGACCATATTGGTAAATCCTGTTTTAAATGTTTCAGATGAGATGTTTTTTTGGCAGAATTCACCTCAAATAAATAGAAGCCTCAAAACAGTTTGAAGCATTTCAAACTCAATTTAGATTTAGCTCAGTACGTTGCAGGACCTCTACATGTGAGCTAAGCAAAATTGAATGAGAAGCCAACTTTGGCCAGAGTAGTGAAAACAGCCTTTGGATCATTTAAGAAACAATTAAATGCTATACAAGGGAGCAACTTCAATATTAAATGGGTGAATGAAGTAAATTAAATTGTAATTATTTTATAATCTTGATGATATGCTGTAATTCAGAATATAACTTACTGCTGGCTTTTCGAAGTTCTGACTAACAGGAAAGTGATATTCAATAATCATTTAGTATGAGTGGACAAACAGAGTTAACGTTCCAGGTCTAAAACTGCGAGACCTGCTGAATATTTCCAAATTTTTCGGTTATAATACAGATTTCCTTCATCTACAATATTTTGCTTCTGGCTTAGAGATTACTATCAATACATGGAGGACTCTAATGTAACCTATCCAAGAGTTTCTCCATTAATACCATGACCGGTTTAGATAAATTGATGTAATTTCATAAACTATGTTTTATTTTTATTTAAAACTGAACATACTTACTGGAAATCTTGTGCAATCTTACGATACTTGGCTGTGTTTGGCAACGATTCTATGAGTGTGTCAGATGCATCCTTCACAAGTAGAGGACATGGGGTACTGTAACTTTCCAAAGCATAATTAACCACTTCCAAATACTCTGAAAAATATAGAAAATATGGTCCCAAAATTACTTCAATCTTATTTTCCATGAGAGGCCAAGTTATATGCTCAGTAATAAGTTTTAATCATGTAAACCAATGCATCAGGAAATTAAGTTGAAAATGTCATTTTAGAATCCTCGTGTCCAGGAAGAATAGGAAATTTAATATTGGCAAGATACGAGAAGTAATCCAAAAAAGAGTGTAACATGCTATATATCAATATATACTGGGATATCTACAAGGAGCAGGGAAACTAACATTGCCCCATTCAAAACATCAGGTAAATAGCGGCAAAAATGATAATGGGACACCTTTCTCCGTCACAGTAGCAATGCAGCCCATTAATGCAGTCAGGTTCGCAAGTACAGGTACATAAATTCTTAATGTAAAATGCAAATTACAACTGAAGCAGTGCAATCATAAATGTGCTCTACAGAGTATGCTCTGCACCAGCTCAGAAGGTTAAAGCTTCAGGTTACTTTGTAGAAGCTTCAACACGTACAATAGGTTAACTTACCAGTGCAGTCTTGAGGTAGGGGTGTTAAAGCAAGACCTTACCACCCTTGGCCTTAACAGTCACATAGTCACAGATGCTGATCGCAACATTTCAACAGTAAACCTGACCGTCTTCCTCATGGTTGAGGAAGATTATTGAGTTTACCATTAAAACGTAGCAATCAGTATCTGTGAGTATGTGATTGTTAACGCCAAAGGATAGTATGGATAGATTTGATAACCAGCCACAAAGCTTCCATAATCAGTTAAACCAAAACCTTATCAATTGTCGCTGTTGTTAGACTATCCCACGAAAGTATTTAAAGAGAAGCGAAGGGGAGAGAAGGGAAGGGTTTACCTGCTCTCCAGACTCAAATCAATCTGTTCAGCACAACCATGAGAACAAATTCTTTGCACATTTGTCACTTTTGTTTGGTTAGAATCAGAAGGAGCTTAGATTGAACCTTGAATTAGAACCAGAATCAGAATGATGTTTATTGTCACAGGCTTAAGTCATGAAATTGGTTGCTTTGTGGCAGCAGTATAGGGTGGACAAATTACTGTAAGTTACATAAAAAAGTTCTGAAGAGGAATAGCTTGATGGTGTTCATGAACCATTCAGAAATCTGATGATGGAGGAGAAGAAACTGTTCCTAAAACATTGAGTGTGGGTCTTCAGGCTCCTGTACCTCCTCCTTAATTGTAGTAATGAGGTGGGCATTAAAGATGAACTTTATTTGTCATGTGTACATCAAAACATACAGTAAAATGTACTGCTTGCATCAAGTACCAATATTATCCTGGAATTGTGCTGGAGGAAGCCTGTAAATGGTGCCACACTTCTGGTGCCAACTTAGCATGCCTAAAACTCACTAGCCCTGACCCATAAGTCTTTGGAATGTGGCTGGAACACCCAAAAGAAACCCACATGGTCACAGGGAGAAAGTACAAACTCCTTATAGACAGAGGAGGGAAATGAACCCTGGTCATTGATCAATGGTGCTGTAAAGCACTGTGCGAACTGCTATGCTACCATTTTGATTGGGCATGTCTTGGATAGTGAGAAGCCTTAACGATGGATGTTGCCCACAATCCGACTGGGCATGTCCCAGGTGGTGAGGGTCCTCAATGATGGTGGAGAGGCTTGTAACCATGATGGAAGTAGCTGATAAGATGGAATCCTCTAAAGCCTCTTCCGATCCCGTGCATTGGTGCCTTCGTGCCAGATAGTGATGCAACTAGTATGAATGCTCTCCATGGTAGATCTGTAGAAACTTGCTGGAGGTTTTGGTGACGTACAGAATCGCCTCAAACTCCTGATGAAGTACAGCTACCGGCCTGCCTTCTGCATGATTGCATCCATGTGTTGGGCTCAGGATAGAGTCTCTGAGATGTTGACATCCACGAACTTTTAAGTTTTAGGTACAGCTTCTTTTCCTTTGCCATTAGATTTTTGAATGGTCTATGAACCCATGGACACAGCTTGGTTATATCAAAAGGTTTCAATAGGTAAATTTAATATAACCATATAACAATTACAGCATGGAAACAGGCCATCTTGGCCCTTCTAGTCTGTGCCGAATGCTTACTCTCACCTAGTCCCACTGACCTGCACTCAGCCCATAACCCTCCATTCCTTTCCTGTCCATATACCTATCCAACTTTTTTTTTAAATGACAATATTGAACCTACCTCTACCACTTCTACTGGAAGCTCATTCCACACAGCTACCACTCTCTGAGTAAAGAAGTTCCCCCTTGTGTTACCCCTAAACTTTTGCCCCCTAACTCTCAACTCATGTCCTCTTGTTTGAATCTCCCCTACTCTCAATGGAAAAAGCCTATCCACGTCAACTCTATCTATCCCCCTCATAATTTTAAATACCTCTATCAAGACCCCTCAACCTTCTATGCTCCAAAGAATAAAGACCTAACTTGTTCAACCATTCTCTGTAACTTAGGTGCTGAAACCCAGGTAACATTCTAGTAAATCTCCTCTGTACTCTCTCTATTTTGTTGACATCTTTCCTATAATTCGGTGACCAGAACTGTACACAATACTCCAAATTTGGCCTCAACAATGCCTTGTACAATTTTAACATTAGATCCCAACTCCTATACTCAATGCTCTGATTTATAAAGGCCAGCATACCAAAAGCTTTCTT
Source organism: Hemitrygon akajei (assembly GCF_048418815.1). NCBI lineage: Eukaryota > Metazoa > Chordata > Chondrichthyes > Myliobatiformes > Dasyatidae > Hemitrygon > Hemitrygon akajei. The sequence continues at coordinate 141,898,254 of NC_133126.1, forward strand.
CACCACCCTATCCACATGAGATTCCACCTTCAGGGAACTATGCACCATTATTCCTAGATCACTCTGTTCTACAGCATTCCTCAATGCCCTACCATTTACCATGTATGTCCTATTTTGATTAGTCCTACCAAAATGTAGCACCTCACACTTATCAGCATTAAACTCCATCTGCCATCGTTCAGCCAACTCTTCTAACTGGCCTAAATCTCTCTGCAAACTTTGAAAACCTACTTCATTATCCACAACGCCACCCATCTTAGTATCATCTGCATACTTACTAATCCAATTTACCACCCCATCAGAGAATGTCAGAGAAGTGTATATAATATACATCCTGAAATTCTTTTTCTGTACAAACATCCACAAAAAGAGAGGGGTGCCCCAAAGAATGAATGACAGTTAAATGTTAGAACCCCAAAGCCCCCCCAGCTCCCCTCTCCCCCACACAAACAGCAGCAAAGGAACAACCCCCCACCCCAACCCCACCAGCAACAAAGAATCGGCACCCTCCACCGAGCACTTAAGCATGCAGCAAAGCATCAATAAAGACAAAGACTTGCAGTACCCCAAAGAATACTCATTCACCCGGTAATTCGACTTACTACAGGCTCTCCCTCTTTCTCCCTAATAAGAAAGAAAGAGATGTCCCCGTTTCACAGCGAGAGGGGAGACATAACAAACAACTCTCTGATTTGCAGTATATCGCTGCTACGAGACAACAAATTTCACATCTCATAAGTCAGTGATAATAACCCCGATTCTGAATTAAATCCTGCCATGGTGCAAAAGTTCACCAAAGTTTTCATGCAACTCACATTAAAAAATGTCTCACTTCATTTTCTCTCCCCATGCTTTTGTTTGTGCTTTATAAACATAGACAAGCAAGGCTGAATTTGACTGAATGGCTATGTTCGCACAAAGTAAATGATGTAGATAAAATTCTTTGCATGACAATTTTGCAGTAGGCAAGAGTAGATTTAGCGGAGAATTCCACTGATAAAAAGTTCCTTTGTGAGCTCAGGATATACAAAGTGATTTTCTCCCTATTATCTCAGTCTGAACAGAAGTTATTGCGTATTGGACACAATACAACAAATCTACATTCAGAAATAATTTTTTTTTTCTTTGATGGTTGGCAATTATACAAAACTGAAGAGCAGGGGGAGAAAAGAAACTGCCTGATCCTTTAAGTCTACTCTTTGGATTCATGACTAATGTTGGTCAGAACATGTTGGCCCCACCTCCCATGACATGCTCTCTTCTCGCTGCTGCCATCAGGAAGAAGGCTAAGAACCACCAGGTTCAGCAATAATTATAACCCTTCAACCATCAGACTCTTGAACCAAAGGTGATTACTTCACTCACCCCATCATTGAGATGTTCCCATAACCTATGGTCTCACCTTCAGGGGCTTGTTATCTCATGTACTTGATATTTATTGCTTATTTAATCATTATTATTATTTCTTTTTGTATTTGCAGAGTTTGTTATCTCTTGCACACTGGTTGTACGCCTAAGTTGGAGAAGTCTTTCAATGATTTTATTATGGTTATCATTCTAGTATGGATTTATTGAGTATGCCTGCAAGAAAATGAATCTCAGGGTTGTATATGGTGACATATATGTACTTTCACAATAAATTAATTTTAAACTTTGAACACCGGGGGAAAGAATTCTTTAAAATGGGATCACGTGGGAAAGGGAAAAAGGATTGATTTTAGTTGAATTAGTAGCATATGTACACTGCAAAACACCCATTTATATAGGCCAGAAGGTTTCAGGTTCAAACTCTACCTTGCAACAAAGAAGAAGAAAAAAAGAGAAAACAATTAGTTTCGGGGTCCTTACTTTTGCTTCCATTAAATTCTAGAACCTTACCAGGTGCAGTGCCCCACACACACAGCATGGGCACCAGGCTAAATGTACTCACCTGAAAAGTTGATAACAGCTTGAACTGGTGCACTGGATGCAATGGCAGCGTAGACTAGATGTGGGTACTTCAGTCTAAACCAAGCAGCAAGGGATCCTGGGTAGGAGCCTCCGAAAGCAATCCATTTGTTGAGGGTAAGGTTCATTTTTATGCCTATCACTGCTCGAAAGTGGGCAAGGTCTGCAAGGGCCTGTTTACTGTGGAGGTATTGAAGACTTGACAAACTCAAGTCCCTTGAAGAGAGTACCAACAAACACTGCATAAGAAAGTTGTTTTATAATGTTAGGCACACAGGTTTAACAAACTATAGGAAACATCCTTCTTCATTAATGTCATAATTTATTTTAAAATGCAGTAAAAAAAAATTCAGTAAAGATAAAAGAAACTGGAAATAAGAACACTTATCATTGTCTTAAAACTTGAGTTTAACCTTTGTATTTGGTAAAATTTGATCAAGTATGGTGCTTGGTATACTAATAAAGTAGACATCAGTATGGACCCAAGGATGGAGCTGTGATTATCACAAAGAAAGATAGGTCCATTGGCTAATCATTTCAAGCCAGTGCATTGTTGTGAGAGCTCTGACAGTATATAGGCAGAACAATCTGTAGGTGCTTTGAGAACGTCTTTCCATCACAGGATCTCTGCTAATTGTACAGCATTATCAGATTAGGTCAATTTACATACCAGACAACCCTTCTGGGACAACGCATTTACACAAGTTATTTCTACAATCTTATTGTATCATCTCCATTCTGGCTACTGCACATATTCTACCAACCAATTTTTAAAAAAATACTTTCCTCATAAATATCAGAAAATAACATACATTACTCTTTTACAAAACAGAATAAAAATGCCAGGTAAATTAAACAGTGTGATTTTGTTGGTGATAGTGCATTAAAGCATCACAGATTGTTATCAATTGTTTGTTTATCTTTAACTATTGTCTGGAGCAGAATAATGCAGAAAGACATAGAGCAGGGACAGACAGCAATGTCCATCAGCTGAATAAAGAGGGGAAGGGAATATCTGAGCAATGAGCCATACCACATGGTCTCTGATGCCCTCTAGGCAGTAAATGGTTCTGGAGGATAATGCAGAAGATTAACTTGTTCCAGAAGATATGCAGACTATACTGTTCCCATCTGGCCAAATTCAGGAGATGAAAAAAACTAGGATACTACTCAAACATCATAGGAAAGAGCAAAGGGAAAAACAAAGACTAACTTACACCGTTGGTTGGCTTTTTCCATAAAATCGATGCTCTATAAGAAGACACAGAGCACCCAACTTTTCAGCAAATTTTATCCAGGCACCATGGTCCATCCAGGCTGGGTTTGCAGTACCCTCACCACCAATCATCAAAAAAACAGGTCCACCAGACAGATAAAATGAATCATTGATATAGTATCTCTGGGAAAATAAAAACAAAGATGCAAACAGAACTGTTTTGTCAAATTGACTGCAATTCCTTTTGCAATATCCATTACACCATCCATTAATCTATCAAATATTAAATCTAGAAGAAACATAAGTCTAAATAGATTATTGCCTAGCAATGCTTATTCAGCCTAAACAACATTAGCCTTTGCCCTATGAATGATCAAATATCATTATTATATTTCAGAAATTAAGAATGCTTTCCTATACATAAAAAAGAAAATTTATGCTGCTGACTAACTGTAGTGCAAGCTTCTATGTTTTATCACCATTGTTTAAATACCTGTATTATATTAAAACTTCAAAGATTATACCTTTAAATATTCAATATATTTCTCAAAAATTACCAGAACATAATACTTTGGAAGCACAGAATTTGCAACAATTATTTTACTTGAATCCCATAGTATTTCTTGAAATTCTTGCACTTTGGAATCTTGTCATTAGACCATTGCATATTTTTCTTTTAGCAAAGAATGTCCAATTAGTAATATTGGACAATATTCACTCCCATCATTTGTATTTATCTGAAAAGAGAAAACTTTTTCATTTATTTGTATTACATTTTACCTGGTTCCATACCCTCAGATCAGTGGCATTGAAATGATCCAGCCTCTGGACGAACCATTGTTCAGTTCTATGAAAATGGGATTCCCGTCGTAAAATTCTGAGGTACTTTGAATTATGAAAAGTTAGAACACACCGTTCACAGGAAATGAAAAGAAGAATTGATAGCACAAGGGATGTCATTTTCATCATCATAGAGTCACACCCTACACTTGAAGATCATTGACATTATATGAAGACATTTATCAGTGATGAAATTAGTGAAAAGCAAAGATGTCTTAGAGCTGTTGATATGTAAGTCACTAGGAAAATGGCATTTAGCAAATTCATTGCACAGCATTCATTACAACTTCCTCCTTGTACTTCATAACAAACCCCCCCTAAAGAAAAATACTATCAAAGTAGTTATCACAATTCACCTACTCATGTGTCACAATTGACAAAGTGACATCACAGTTCCCACTATCATCACTTCAAGCTCTTGTTGCTTTTTCTAAAGTTTGTTCTTGATGCTTTTCCAAACTAGTTGAGGGATAGCCTTAGCATGTTACAAGTTCCTCTCAACTAATACTGAAATAAAAGAATTTTCAAGTATATAGATGTTGTGTTCCAGTGACCTTACCTCAGAAAAATGATGAGCTCACAAATAAATGACTAAAGAGCTGTGAGATTCGTGTCAAGATGGAACACTCACTCAGTGATCAAATGCTAAGTCGTGGTAAGTAGATATTGATAGGTAATTGATTTAACTCAAAACTGCGTCTGAGCACAACCTAACCATTTTAAAAATCAAAAAAATCTTACATAGTTAGTTTTGAGTTTCTACAATCTAAATAGAAACTGCATGGGAAAGATTTGAATGATTATTTTTCTTGCTTGGAATAATTAAACACTCATAGAATATTTTATGAACATTTGTTCTATTTTAAATCAAACTTTGATTTGTTACATATAAGATGACATGAAGAACACGGGTAGAATAACTGATGAAAATATTCTCAGAATCAGAATCAGGTTTATTATCACCATCATGTGATGTGAAATGTGTTAACTTAGCAGCAGCAGTTCAATGCAATACATAATCTAGCAGAGAAAAAACTAATTAACAAATAAAAAAAGTAATAATAGATATAGAAGCAAATAAATTACTTATATTGAATAGGTTAAAAAATGTGCAAAAACAGAAATACTGCATATTTTAACAAAGTGAGGTAGTAAATTGAAGGTAGCTTCACTGTCCATTTAGGGATCAGGTGGCAGAGGGGAAGAAGCTGTTCCTGAGTCGCTGAGTGTGTGCCTTCAGGCTTCTGTACCTCCTACCTGATGGTAACAGTGAGAAAAGGGCATGCCCTGGGTGCTGAAGGTCCTTAATAATGGATGCTGCCTTTCTGAGATACCACTCTCTAAAGATGTCCTGGGTACTGTTACGATTCAGCAACAATGAATATATAATTGAGACAGGTTTTTTATAACAATTAAAACATTTATTAAACACTGCTAAAAAAACTCAAAAGTAAACAAACAACTAACTTAACTGGAAGTTGGCTACTATACGGCAACCCAAACAGTTCTTAAAGCGAGAAATGCGAACTCGGTTCTTTAAAGTGGTATTGCAAGAAGTCCAGAATGATTTACAGTCAGTTAGGAGAGACTTTCCTTGAATTAATAAATTCTCTTTCATGACGTTACTGCTGATCCCAGCCTAAGTATGCCTTGCCCAAAGGATTTACAATGAAGGAAATAAAACTGCTTAAAGGCACTGACCTTTCCTTTTTACCGAATAACTCACTGCCCCAGTCCTTTCTGCTCTTAAAGCAGGGACTAACGTGGGTGCAGATTACTAACTCCTTCCGAAGGAGGATCAAATAAGGTCGAACCTGTTTACTGCGGACAACACCAACTTTCCTCGATCTTTCGGGTTTTCTGAACTTCGATAATTCTTCACTCTCAGACTGGACTTTAACTGGCAGCGACTTCCAGAACTGCGGGCACAACAATTCTTACAGTAGAAATTAAAACTCCATTTTAAAATGAAACTGCGTCATAAAAATCAAATACATAGCAGAACGGAGTCACTGACATCTTCCCCACGATCTGACCTGTGTCACAGGGAAGGGTTCTCCTTTTATACCCTGTTGAAAAAAACCATCACATGACCTCTCACTGGCAAGAAAATTACATCGCTCCACCATCACAAGACCATTACATCATGCCCAGCAGAGCCTCAAAAACATATTGGTCATGTGACAGTCACAAGATACCCACAGGTACGTAATAGTACTTTGTAGGCTAGTGCCCAAGATGGAGCTGACTAGGTTTACAACCTTCTGCAGCTTCTTTCAGTCCTGTGCGGTAGTCCCTTCATACCAGACAGTGATGCAGCCTGTCAGAATGCTCTCCATGGTACAACTGTAGAAGTTTTTGAGTGCATTTGTTCAAATGCCAAATCTCCTCAAACTCCTAATGAAGTATAGCTGCTGTCTTGTCTTCTTTATAACTACATCGATATGTTGGGATCAGGTTAATACCTCAGAGATCTTGACACCCAGGAACTTGAAGCTGCTCACTCTCTCCACTTCAGATCCCTCTATGAGGATTGGTATGTGTTCCTTCATCTTACCCTTCCTGAAGTCCACAAACAGCTCTTTCATCTTACTGACATTGAGTGCCAGGTTGTTACTGTGGCACCATTCCAATAGTTGGCATATCTCACTCCTGTATGCCCTCTCGTCACCATCTGAGATTCTACCAATAATGGTTATATCGTCAGCAAATTTATAGATGGTATTTGAGTTATGCCTAGCCACACAGTCATGTGTATATAGGGAATAGAGCAGCGGGCTAAACATGCACCCCTGAGGTGCAACAGTGTTGATTGTCAGTGCGGAGGAGATGTTATCACCAATCTGCACAGATTGTGGTCTTCTGGTTAGGAAGTCGAGGATCCAATTACAGAGGGAGGTACAGAGGCCCAGGTTCGCAAATTCTAGATCAGGATTGTGCGAATGATGATATTAAATGCTGAGCTATAGTTGATGAACAGCATCCTGACGTAGGTGTTTGTAATGTCTAGGTGGTCTAAAGCCGTGTGGAGAGCCATTGAGATTGTGTCTGCTGCTGACCTATTGTGGCATTAGGCAAATTGCAATGGGTCCAGGTCCTTGCTGAGGCAGTAGTCAGTCTAGTCATGACCAACCTCTCAAAACATTGCTGATGTGAGTGTTACTGGGCAATAGTCATTAAGGCAGCCTGCATTATTCTAGCAAGTGGGAACTTCCGCCCGTAGCAGTGAGACATTGAAAATTTCCTTGAATACTCTGGCTAGTTGGTTGGCACAGGTCTTCAGAGCCTTACCAGGTAATCCATTGGGACATTCTGCCTTGTGAGGGTTCACTCTCTAAAGACAGTCTAACATCGGCTTCTGAGATGGGGTCATCAGGTGCAGTAGGGATCTTCACAGCTGTAGTTGTGTTCTCCCTTTCAAAGCGTGCATAGAAGGCATTGAGTTCATCTGGTAGTGAAGCATTGCTGCTATTCATGCTATTGGGTTTTGCTCTAAAGGAAGTAATTTCTTGCAGATCCTGCCAGAGTTGCCATGCATCCAATGTCACTTCCAACCTTGCTCGAAATTGTCTCTTTGCCCTTGAAATAGCCCTCTGCAAATCATACCTGGTTTTCTGGTACAGGCCTGGGTTGCCAGACTTGAATGCCACAGATCTAGCCTTCAGTAGATGCCATACCTCCTGGTTCGTCCATGGCTTTTGGTTTGGGAATGTACATTAAGTCACTGTGGACACACACTCATCCACAAAGGTTTTAATGAAGTTGGTAACAACTGCAGCATACTCATCCAGGTTCAAAGATGAATCCCTGAATACAGTCCAGTCCACTGATTCAAAGCAGTCCTGTAGGCACCCTTGTGCTTCCCTTGTCCATACCTCTTGGTCCTCACTACTGGTGCTGCAGTCTTCAGTCTCTGCCTATACTCAGGGAGTAGAAGTACAGCTAGGTGATCAGACTTCTCGAAGTGAGGGCATGGAATAGCATGGTAGGCATTCTTGATGGTGGTGTAGCAATGGTCCAGTGTGTTGTTTCCTCTGGTTTTGCAAGCGATCTGTTGATGGTAGTTGCTTAGTGATTTTTTCAGACTGGCCTGGTTAAAATCTCCCAAAAGGTGAAGGTGTTATGGTGCACTGTTTCATGCATGTTGATCCCATTGCTCAGATCATCTGAAGCCTGCTTGACATTGGCCTGAAGTGGAATGTGTATTCTTGCTGCTTTATTCTGCAAAAATATCTTCTATAAATGTATCTTCCATTAACTCTAGGAAAATGTTACATCCATTTCTATTTTATGTTTTCGGATTAGTTTTCTTTTAAAAAGGATTTTGGTACAATTAGAACCAGAAGTATGCTTTAATGGATGTTTTAGCATGATTATATAATTGAATGCTGATTGCGTATAATTTTTATTTTCTTTACTGTGCAATGGTATTTGATTAGATGTCATTTTATTCTGTGAAATTTGTGTTGTTGCAGATACATGTTACTTTGTACCGATGACTTACTTCAAATTAACCTTAGTATCAAATGATGATGGCTCACATATTATTTCCATGATTGCCATAACAAACCCTTCCTCTTGCATCATCCAGTGCTGCTGGTTGATCCTGCAACATCAGCTTCTTAACAATGCTGGACATGCCTACAGATAAAAACCAAAAACCTACAGAAGCTAGAAAGTAGCACCTATAATTTTAAATTAAAGCAGGGAATCACCAAGTTGAAATCATTTAACAGAATGTGAACCAGAGAAGATATTGAGAAACTTTTCCACTGAAAACTTGGTGGATGACACCAAGACTGGGAGTGTAGTGCACAGTGAGGCAGTCTATGAAAGCTTGCAGTAGGATCTGGATCAGCTGAAAAATGTTAGAAAGATTTGAAGGTGTTGCACTGTGGGAGGACAAACAAAAGTTCAATTTGCACAGTGAAAGGTAGGGGACTGAGGAGTGTGGTCAAACAGACGGATCTGGGAATACAGATCCATAATTCCTTGAAGTGACAGGTAGATTGATTTTCATTAATCTATGCATTGAGTACCGGAGTTGGGATGTTAAGTTGAAGTTATATGAGACATTGGCAAGGCTGAATTTAGAGTATTGTGTGTAGTTCTGGTCATTTACCTACAGGAAAGATATCAATAAGATTGAAAGAGTGTGGTGAAAATTTGCAAGGGAGCTGCTGAGGCCTGAAGACATGAGAGCTATAGGGAAAGGTTGAATAAATAGGTTAGGATTTTATTCCCTGGAGAGTCAGAGAATGAGGAGGTAATTGATAGAGGTATACAAAATTATGAGGGGTGTAGGTAGGGTCTAGCAGTCTCTATCCAAAGAGGTTGGGTGAGACTTGAACTAGAAGTCAAAGCTTAAGGGTGAAAGGTGAAATATTTAAGGGGAACTTCTTCACTCAGTGGGTGGTGGGAGTGTGAAACAAGCTGCCAGCGGAAGTGGTGTATTTGATTTTAGTGTGGATTTGATTGCAATATTTAAGAGATAATATTAGTTTCTCTAACCCTTGAAGGAATAATAAATTCTGGGTCACAATATAGCAATTTATATTTCCAAGCGGAGTATGACAGTTTTAAGTCCGAGTGACCTCACTTAGACTCATGTGCACTCATTTCACTCAGAGAGTGGTGCGGACAGCTCAGTGAACCTGTGGATCTGAACTTTGCTCTGCTCATGACAGTTGAAGCAGCAGGTGCATATAAAGGATCATCAGGGACTCCAGCCCCCCAACCACAAACTGTTTCAGCTGCTTCCGTCTGGCAAATAATATCGTAACATTAAGGGCAGGACCAACAGGCTCCAGGACAGCTTCCTTCACCAGGCCATCAGATTGATCAATACACATTGATCTGATTGCATATTTGGCTGTACATACATGTACACAAAACAATGATGTATACAATCTTAGTGCTGGGGCAATATCCTCCCACATTCCCCTTCTTTATTTCTTGAATATAGCGACAGAGAAGCAACATAAAGATTTTTAGTCCCTCATGTTGTGAGATGGATGTAAGAAATAAAATTCTAATTCCAGTTTTAATTGTAATTCAGATAGGCTGCTGGACTGCAAAAAGGAAAAATCTTTCATTTTAAAGAAGAGAAAAAAATGTAATTCTATTCCACCTTTGCTGGAAGTACAGTACATTGTGTGAATTCTGACTCACACCATTTTATCACATACTGTATAATGTGGCTACTTCTGGTCCGGGCAGTAGGGATTAACATTTGTACTAGAATTAATATCAAGAAGTGTCAGGAGCTGGCTATGCAGGTGATTATGATTTCTTTCACCCTGTGATTTTCCCTTATACCAACATTGAAGTACCACAGCTTATTGTTGATGGATGTCACAAGACTGCTGTCAACAAGTAGCTAATGTGCAGAGTATGCATACAGGGAATGCCACATTGCCATGAGAAATCTGATAAGGACAGACCACTGGCATGCTGAAACAACACTTCCACTACAGGATCTCTCTGGAAGAAGAGTTCTCAAGTTACAAGCACATCTATTGCATGTTGCACATTTTTGTCATTATGAAGAGACAGAACACGAGCCATGAATCACAAGATGGCAGCGCGACGCAGCTTGCAGCGGCCACTCAGGAGCTGATTATCTGTTATATGTGAAGCGGGGTGCCGTGTGCAATCATAATCGGATGAAAAACGGACGTGGGAGCACGGAGGAACATCTGGAAATCTCTAGGAAGACCACCTTCGTTGCTGCTGCTGCTGTGAGGTCCGGGTCTCTGCTGGGAAGAACAGGCCCCCAAGTCCTCGGGGTCGCGTTGCTGATGGCCGTTGGCGGGAGCGTCTTAATACGCTCGGCAGAGGATGGTGCTCGGGGAAGTTGTGCCAGAGGGGATGGTCGGAGGCTCGAAGGTTCGACGGACTTGGAGTCCACTGTGGTCAGAGCGCTTTCACTGTGTGCTGTGTCTGTGAGGCTGGGTTCGACGGAGCTTTCATTGTGTGCTGCGCCTGCGAGGCTGAGTCGGGCAGCGCCGTGGAAGTCCATAGCAGGGGTATTCCCTTCTGCCGCCTGCGTGGAATGACAAGTCTATCGGGGACCCTGAGGACTTGTGGAAACTGTGTGGTCGTTTCTTTTGAACTTATAGCCTTTTAACATCTTTGGACTATTTTTACTGTGCCCATGGTCTTTTTTTTTATCAATTATGCTATCGTTTGCACTGTTGTAACTATAAGTTGTAACTATGTGGTTTTGTGCAGGTCTTGCAGCTTTAGTTTTTGGTCTTGTTTTGTCTGGTGGGATTGGAGCTCCTTTCCGGGAAACACACTAAGATGGTAGCGCGATATTAATACGCAGCAGCCTCTCCAGACTCTGGATTGGGGATTGCCAAATGTTACGTGGATTTTCTGGTGTAGTCTGTTTTGTCATGCGCTATTGTGATATCATTCTGGAGGAATGTTGTCTTATCTTTTAACTGCATTGCATTTGTGGTTTCTAAATGACAATAAACTGAATCTGAATCTGAATGAAGGGGTAAGAGGGAGGAGAAGGAATGAAAGTGGGAAGTTAGCAATATTCCAAACTACATCCCAATTTCCCATCCAACATCCCAGCCCCTTTTAACTCCATATCATAAGTAGCTTGAGTCTCTAATAATTCCAACTCACTTTCTAAACAATTAAGACAAGCTTGGAAGGAATCAGCTGAAATTTATTACACCTTTCAATTGGATTAGTTGTCTCTGTGAACAGTAACTTGAATTCCTTTCAGTGAAACTCTCTCGTCTTGGTATCCATGCCATTTTCTACTGTACCACATACAGTCAGGATCTGCAAGCATATCAAAATCATAAATAATTTGAATGCCAGTATATATATCTTTAGATTGAAAGCAGAAAAATAAGTAATGATTTAATGATTTTATTAGTCTACAATTAAACTTTGTCTTGATATTAGTTTCAATTTGATCAAGGATAAAGATAGATCTGGTCCTCGGGTTGAAGTTCTAAACCGGAAAAAGGCCAAATTTGAAGAAAAGAGAAAGGATCTAAAAAGCGTAGATTGGGACAGGTTGTTCTCTGGCAAGGATGTGATTGGTAAGTGGGAGGCCTTCAAAGGAGAAATTTTGAGAGTGCAGAATTTGTTTGCTCCTGTCAGGGTTAAAGGCAAAATGAATAAGAAAAGGGAACCTTGTTTCTTGAGGGATATTTGAACTCTGATAAAGAAGAAGAGAGAGATGTATGACATGTATAGGCAACAGGGAGGAAATAAGATGCTTGAGGAGTATAAAAAGAGTAAGAAAATACTTAAGAAAGAAATCAGGAGGGCTAAAACACATGAGGTTGCTTTGGCAGTCAGGGTGAAGGATAATCCTAAGAGCTTCTACAGGTATGTTAAGAGCAAAAGGATAATAAAGGATAAAATTGGTCCTCTTGAAGATCAGAGTGGTCGGCTATGTATGGAACCAAAAGAAAGGGGAGAGATATTAAATGGGTTTTTTGCATCTGTATTTACTAAGGAAATTGGAATGGAGTCTATGGAAACAGGGTAAACAAGTAGGGAGGTCATGGAACTTATACAGATTAAAGAGGAGGTGGTGCTTGCTGTTTTGAGGCAAATCAGAGTAGATAAATCCCCAGGACCTGACAGGGTATTCCCTCAGACCTTGAAGGAAACTAGTGTTGAAATTGCAGGGGCCCTGGCAGAAATATTTCAAATGTCGATATCCATGGGTCAGGTGCCGGAGGATTGGAGGATAGCTTATGTAGTTCCGTTGTTTAAAAAAGGCGCAAAAAGTAAGCCGGGAAATTATAGGTCGGTAAGTTTGACATCGGTAGTAGGTAAATTATTGGAAGAAATACTAAGAGATAAGATCTGCAAGTATTTGGATAGACAGGGACTTATTAGAAACAGTCAGCATGGCTTCGTGTGTAGTAGGTCATGTTTAACCAATCTATTACAGTTTTTCGAGGAAGTTACCAGGAAAGTGGATGAAGGGAAGGCAGTGGATGTTGTATACATGGACTTCAGTAAGGCCTTTGACAAGGTCCCACATGGGAAGTTAGTTAGGAAGATTCAGTCGCTAGGTATACATGGAGAGGTAGTAAATTGGATTAGACATTGACTCAATGGAAGAAGCCAGAGAGTGGTAGTGGAGGATTGCTACTCTGAGTGGAGGCCTGTGACTGGTGGTGTGCCACAGGGATCAGTGCTGGGTCCATTGTTATTTGTCATCTATATCAATGATCTGGATGATAATGTGGCAAATTGGATCAGCAAATTTGCTGATGATACAAAGATTGGAGGTGTAGTGGACAGTGAGGAAGGTTTTCAAAGCTTGCAGAGGGATTTGGACCAGTTGGAGGAATGGGCTGAAAAATGGCAGATGGAGTTTAATGTGGACAAGTGTGAGGTATTGCATTTTGGAAGGTCAAACCAAGGTAAAACATACAAGGTAAATGGTGGGACACTGAGGAGTGCAGTAGAACAGAGGGATCTGGGAGTACAGATACATAATTCCCTAAAAGTGGTGTCACAGATGGATAGGGTCGTAAAGAGAGCTTTTGGTACATTGGCCTTTATAAATAAAAGTATTGAGTATAAGAGTTGGAATGTAATGGTGAGGTTGTATAAGACATTGGTGAGACCGAATTTGGAGTGTTGTGTGCAGTTTTGGTCACCTAATTACAGGAAGGAAATTAATAAGGTTGAAAGAGTGCAGAGAAGGTTTACAAGGATGTTGCCGGGACTTGAGAAACTGAGCTACAGAGAAAGGTTGAATAGGGTAGGACTTTATTCCATGGAGTGGAGGAGAATGAGGGGTGATTTGATAGAGGTGTATAAAATTATGATGGGTATAGAAAGAGTGAATGCAAGCAGGCTTTTTCCACTGAGGCCAGGGGAGAAAAAAAAGGTCATAGGTTAAGGGTGAAGGGGGAAAAGTTTAAAGGGAACATTAGGGAGGCTTCTTCACGCAGAGAGTGGTGGGATTCTCTAGTCAAATTTGGATCGCGTGCCCAGTTAAAAAATTTCATTTTTTACCCAGTCACAATTTCCATCTATCAAGAAGAAGTTAAGTTTGTGTTAGAGGTTGACCAGGGGAAGTGCCCTACCCCCTCCCATTCACCTTCAGCGTACGTTGGAAATCAGAGCACAATCATGTGCATTATAATAGTACTTCTGACTGAAGTGCATCTAAAAACATACTGCAGTGATGCAGACTAGTAATGTAATTGCAGCTAGTCATCTTACACGATCAGAGTGCACAGATTATTGTTAATCTTGTAGGCTCACAAACTTAACACTCACAATGACGATACATTACAACATATTGACATTGCACCTTATAGGGTTGACTCCATGGCCCTTTCCCAGTCATGGTCACTGCACGGACCCGGAACAAGTATTCAGAATTGGAGTTCAGATTAGTAGCCACAAAGCTTTTGTGTTTAATTCCAGAGATGACACCAGCTTGATCTTGAGGTATAGCCATTTCTTTGTCAATTGAAATGATCTCCTGGAATTGCAATTCAAAAAAATATGCAGTTTTCTTTCCCAATGGAGGACACATCCATATCACCTATATGAAACAAAAGTAAAATTCTTGCTCAATTAAGAAGAAATAGTAGTAATTAACAAGACATCCGCATTACCGAAGAGTTTCTCTGTACTTAATGGGCATAATCATGGATGCCCATGACTCAAGTTCATGCATTTCCATTAACATAGAACACACACCAGTACAACATACACTGGGCCCTATGGATCATAATATCTGTGCCGACTATGTTGCCAAATTAAATCGAACCTGTCTGCCTGCATGTGGGCCACATCCTGCTATTCTATGTTTCACTGTCTGTATAAAAGTCTCTTAAATGCTACTACAAGTTGAGTACCCCTTACTTGAAAGTTCAAAATCCAAAAACCTCAAAAATCATAATTTTTTGAACATTGAAATAACATCACAAATGGAAAATTCCACAATGCACCAGGAAGGGTACCAGGCAAAGCACATCTCTGCGCACCACAGACAGTTCCGAGAAGTGATCTCACATCTGCAATGAACAAAAGTTAATAAAAGGTAGAAACACTGTATAGAATAAAAAGAAGCTCTTGAATGTCTACCGAAAGAATGGATTCATCAGCATTGTAGTGAACATATGTCACTTAATGGTATGCTGATCATGAAACAAGCAAAGATCTATCCCAAAGAATTGAAAATTAGAGGTAATTGTGAGTATTCAGCAGGGTGGCTGCAGAAACTTTTTTTTAAAAAGGCAATGCTTTGAAATTTTTAAACCATCTGCAGCTGAGAAATTAATTCATTATTGTGTTTGAAATTCATTGATGAGTTTGCCAAGATCGTTGCTGATGAAAATCCAGCACCAGAACAATGCTGATTATTTTTATACTTTACATAAAACCTTACAAAAAAGTAAAATACAAATGCAGTGTACTGTAACCTTTTAATCAAAACACAGCATCGTAGTTGGAGACTGAAAGCCTACTGTTGCTTGATGATGTTCAACAGCTGATTCAGGTACTTTCCCAATATTGCCGTGCTACTTTTGTGACCCTGCACACAGTATACATATCTTTCTAATGGTATGTAATAATTCTTACTATTAAGTACGCGTGTGTGATGAGCAAGTGTGAGACAAAGACTGCTTACCGGTAGCACATAAACTCCGAGTTGGAAATGATCCAAAGATATCTCATTATATATTCCAAAATCAGAAAAATGTCCAAAACACTTCTGGCCCCAAGCATTTCGAATAATGGGTACTCAACCTGTATCATGTTTGCTTGTGACATCTGCCATGCCACTCGTTGTGTGGAAAATAATTACTCCACACATCTTTTAAAATTCCCCTCCCCCTCACCCTAGGGACTTAGGAGTGTAAGTGCATAGTTTGTTGAAAGCAGCATCGCAGGCAGACAGGGCGGTGAAACAGGTAGACAGCACGCTGGCATTAAGTAGAGGAGTTGAGACATTATGTTGCATTTGTGTAAGTTGTGTGTAAGCACTTAGAGTACTGTGTACAGTTTAGGTCACCGTTATTGGAAAGATGTGAGCAGAAAGGGAAAATGAGGATGTCATCGGGACTACAGGGCCTGAACTATAAGAGAGGTTGGTCAGGTTAGGCTTTCATACTTCGGAACACAGGAGGGTAGGTGGGAGCGATGGGAGGGGGACCTGCAACCTTATAAAAATGTTTAAAATTATGAGAGGAATGGATATGAGGGACAGTAGCAATCTTTCTCAAGAGTCCAAATGGGGTGGGGGGGGGGGGGGGGTTAGATTTAGAGTGAGAGGAGAAAAGGAAATGATTGTGGACTTCAGGAAGGGGAAGTCAATGGTGTTGTGGCAGTTAATACTGTTATTCTTCTGCCACTCAGTTAGCCACTTGGGATGAGTTCAGATATTTTACAAGCTGTGTTACTAGTAAAATTCAGATGAATACCCTGCAGGCTGGCCTCCTGGTGTGCTCTGGTGTGCTAAGCCTTCTAGCTAGACCCAAAAATCGATACATTGTAATAGTCAGTGGGCTAGTTCACAGAGACATAGACACAGCAGAAAAGTTGGATAAGTCAGACAAACTCTCAGGGAAAGAAAATAAGACTTCTATATTCCAAATAAGTAAGGTAATAAATAAACAAACAGAAAAATGGAGCAAATACCTGCATACGTACCTAATAAAGCCATCAAAGACATTTGATTTCTTTAAACTAGGATAACTGAGAGATGGCTTAGACATGCTGAGAGATTTAGGGTTGTAAACAACCTCACTCAGGATACAGAAGAACATCAAGTAAGCACACTGATATACTGCTTGGGCAACAAAGCAGATGACATCATGGATGGATTAGAACTGACAGAAAAAGGAGTATAAAGCAGTGCAGGGCAAATTCAAAGAATATTTCCCAGGAAAGCAAAATGTGATATATGAGAGGGCAAAGTTCAACTCCAGAAAACAGGAACCAGATGAAAGTGTAAGTTGCTTCACCGTAGTATTGTATGCCCTGTCAGACAATGGAAATCTGAGCGATGAGCTCATTAAAGACAGGATTGTTGTCAGGCTACTAGACACCAAATTGTTAGAGAGACTTCAGTTGCAGGCAAGTTTCACTCTGGAGAAAGCTACAATAATGGTCAAGTAGAGTGAGAATGTTCATCAGCAACAGGCAGAATTCAGGCACAAAAACGATGCTGAGGCAAAGCTAGAAGCTGCACAACAAAAAAATACAAACAAGGTACAGTCGGAAAGACTACAGAAAGAGTTTCAGTGGAGATCAGCTCAAACAAAACAGACCAGCGAAAAAAAGAGTAGGTAGAATGTCCAACGGCAGAGATTGAGCAAGTCTCCACTCCACGTCAAAGAGCTCAGCTCCCTCCAGCAAAAGTGAAAGCCTCCAATGCAATAGAGCCGGCTGTTATAAAAGCTAGTGCACTCAGAAACAGTTGTTCAGGAGGTCAAAGACGACCATGGTTCAGATGATAGACAGTCTTCTTTGGGGCTCTAGATTCAAGTAGACAAGGGTGGTGTGCTACGGTTCAGTTGCAAAATGAGACAGTGATGTTCGAAATGGACATAGCCATCCCAAAATGTCTATTCACAAAAATGGTAAAGGAAACAGGTATTACACTAAAGCCAACAAAGAAAGTGCTTATGGGGCCAGGGAAACATACGCTCTACACTCAATGGTGACTCCTTCGTGTTCATTTACAAAATCAGCTTAATTTCTACCTCTGATGTCCATCTTTTTCATTTCCAGAGGGGATGGGGTTCATGTTGAAGTCCCTGATCTGGAGATACCCTCAGACTGCAGTTCTTGACGGTGGTGGGACCCACTCCCGGGGCTCACAACTGGCTGCTTTTCAATATCCCAAGGATGCAGCCTAGAAGATGAGCATGCCTTTGGGGTTACGTGGTTTCCTGGCTCTGTGGATGGACAGATTCTAAGCTGGTGCCACCGACTGAAGCATCTCAGGAGAAAACGGAACATCTGGAACAACAGACCAGCTGTTGGAGGCTCTATACTTGTTGAATTGCGCCGTCTCTTGTTGGTGGGGAAAAGATTGTTGCTGAGTCTCCTGGCAGAGAACTTATTAAAAAAGCAGCAAGACAGACTTTTATCTCTCTCCTCTTGATGTGAAAAGGGCCACCTTTTTTTCCCTTTATTGAGGAGAGAGAGAAAGCCTGTGGAATATCGAATTGTCAGCTAAACAATTAGTTTTTTAGTACTGCAGATCATGGTCTTTAATGGGGGCTTTGCTATGCTTGATGGGTGTGGGTGCATTTTTGCGGATGTGGGCGGAAGTGGGGGCGGGTTGTTGCTTTGCTGCTGCCTGTGTGTGTGAGGGGGGAGTAGAGGGGACTTCGGGTCTTTAACAGTTTAAACTGTCACTCATACTTTGGGGTACTCTCCCATCCCATTTTCGTGGATGTCTGTGAAGAACAAGAATTTCAGGGTGTATGTTGCATTTATTAATTGGATATTAATTGGAACTACTGAACTATTGATCTATTGAAGAAGATGTCTATGTTGTTCAGAATCTCTTCTTATCACTACTGGGATGACATCCATTGAGAAGTTAAAACTCATTGCAAGGTTGGATTCGCTAAACAATGTTCAGTGGCAGGAAAAGTACCCAGAGTTGTTCACAGGCCTAGGGGTACTGAAAGAAGAGTACCTTATCCATCTGAGGCCAGGAGTGATGCCCTATTCTCTGACCACAGAGAGGCGTATACAAGTTCTGTTGATGAAGCGAAGTCAATTCTTGAGAGAACGGAGGCACTTGACATCATAACCAGAGTGAATGGACCTATTGACTGGAGTGTAAGCAGTAAGGAGGGTAAGCAGTTCCAGTTCAACATCTCTGAGGACCTATCCTGGGCCCAAGAAATTGATGCAATTATGAAGAATGTATGACAATGGCTATATTTCATTTGGAGTTTGAGGAGAATTGGTATATCACCTAAGGCACTTGTGAATTTCTACAGGTATACTGTGGAGAGTATACTAACCAGCTGCATTACTGTCTGGTTTGGGAGGGGGCACTTCACACGATTCGAAAAAAGCTGCAGAATGTTGTAAACTTAGCCAGCTCCATCATGGGCACTAGTCTCCCCAGCATCCAGTACACCTTCAAAGGGTGATGTCTGTAAGAAAGTGGTAACCATCATTAAGGAGCCCCATCATCCAGGACATGCCCTGTTCTCATTGCTACTATCAATGAGGAGCTACATCAGCCTGAAGGTTCACACTCAATGTTTCAAATGTCTGAATAGACAATCCACTCATGAACATTTTGTTTGCTCTCGTTTTGCACAACTTATATATATGTCATGGTCCTGATCGTTAATCCCCTATCTTCCTTTGATGATGCCTTGATTCCAATCGTTAATTTCCCATTTACTGTTTGATGACAGCATACCTGGTCTCCATCAAGAACTGCAGAATAAGAACCCTGGCGTCACAACCACTGGTCGCCAGTGCGTTGGTCTATTCCCGTAAGATAACTTCGTTTCCCGACTGCTTAGAACCGTTAGTTCTAAGTTCAGCTCCAGTTTCAAGATATTCCATGACAACCCCATCTCCATGTCAAGACTCCATATCAGAGCTCCATGTCAAGATTCCTCCTGTTTGCTGTTCAACGTCCATGTCTGTGCCAGCATCCCAACTCAGTCTCTGTGCCTGTGTCCTGCACTTGGGTTCTCCTCAGTCGCTCCGTGCAACAATATATACTTATTATATGTTACATATTATTATGTATTGCTGCAAAACAACTAATTTCGTGACA
The DNA here is from genome assembly GCF_048418815.1 of Hemitrygon akajei. Lineage (NCBI taxonomy): Eukaryota > Metazoa > Chordata > Chondrichthyes > Myliobatiformes > Dasyatidae > Hemitrygon > Hemitrygon akajei. The sequence goes on from NC_133126.1 coordinate 141,918,035, forward strand.
TAAGCCAGTGATATTAAATCTGATTCTGATTTTAAAGGGTCTGGAGCAGCGAATTTTTCTGCACAGAGAGTTGTGAGTATATGGACTGAGCTGCCAAAAGTGGTTGAGGCAGATACAATAGTATCATCTGAGAAGCATTTGGATAGGTACCTGGAGGGATGGTATAGAGGGAATGCAGAAAATTGAGATTAGTTGGGTGGGCACCATTGTCAGTGTGTACTGATTGGGTCAAAGGGCCTGTATCAATGGAGTGTCGTTCTAAGACTCTGATGAGCCTCTGCTGCACTCCCTCAACTGTTACTGCTGAGGCAGGGAAAAGAGAAGTGTGCAATGTTCCCAGGGTCTGTAATAATTAGAGAAGATGTGCCATGTGCTCAAATCCTCTTGCAACACAAGGCAATATTTGTTTCCTTGCATCACACATTGTGCTGATGGACCCAGTCAAGGTACAGTAAGGATAAAGCTATTAGAAAGAAGGAGAATGCAGCACTAACTTGCTGCATTGCCTTGGAGGCCAGAAAATAGTGCAATTTAACCACATAGCATGTTTTATTGTCAGGCCTTTCCCAATTTCACCTGCATTGCGTTTCTAGAGTGAAACATGTATAAACAAATAAGGAGATCATCAGATTTAAAAGGAATAAAAATTAAAATAAGATATTTAATAATGTCATATAAATAAAATCATTTATCTCAGATTATGTTATTTCAATGATTAAAAGGATGCAATACCAGTGGCTAAGCTTTCATCACTATAATTCCAATAAACATATCTGGGTAAAGTGCTACCTTTGCGGATGTTCCATTTACAGTGTGCTTGTATATTTCAGGAGGTCCTGGTAGTTCATTTAAGGCAATCATAGGTTCCATGGGTGAAATGGGTGCATGAAGTTGCTCATATAGCTGTGCCGATGCACCATTTTCTGAATCAAATTGCACATGGTTATCAGACAACTGAAATTTCCCAGCATCACATTCTAATGCAACATTTTGCATTTGCAAGAGCCATGGAAGATTTTTTGTACCTCGGTTCTCAGAAACTTTCTTTTCCAATGTGCATGGTTTTTCCTGCTTTTTTTGACAAGTGGTAATGCCGATACCATTCTGTGGCTTTAATTGAGAACTATCTCGATGGACATTTCTGAAGGTTTGACTCTTTGGAAAATCAGTACTGTAGGGATGAGTATTTGAACGACCTTTTGCACCATTGTTAATAGCAGTTTTGGGGAAGCGAAGTGCTTTGTTCCTGCTGAAATCTCTGCCAGACATATTTAAATTGACATCAAAATAAGCAGTAGAGTGTGATGGGTTAATTTGTGCAGTACCTGAAGTCTGAGTTTTGGGGTTACTTTGTATAAAGGTTTTACTCTTAGAAAGCAATTTTGGATTCCTAAAAGCTGGTTGGCCCCCAAATTTACATCTTGATATTATATTATGAAGGATGCTGCTTGTATTCCAGTACCTCAAATGGTTGGACATATCAACATTGTCAAAACAAGTATGTTCTGCTTTGTGGGAGGCAGTCACTAGTAAGCAAGGCATTCCCTGTTTACTGCATTCAATCTTACATCCAGTTGAGCTGCTCAGTTGACATAGCTGGCAATCATCAGTGATCATTTCAGAACCTTCTCTTTCGGATGTCAAATTCATGTCCTTGCATGAAAGGTTATTTCTAATAGTGTAATGTGGGTGCACATAAGAAACCATGTTACAGGAATCGTTAGATTTCTCTCTCTGAGACAAACTGTCATTGATACAAATGCTTAAAGGAATGCTTTTCTCACCATTGAACAAGTCCTCTGATACAACATTGGTATAGTTTATCTGATCCAGTCCTGTGGGGGTAAAGGGACAAGGCTGGTAAAATGGTGCAACATATTCATTAGTCTCTCCTTCTGATGACAAACAAGAACTATTGTAGGAAGAGCTAATTCCAGGGTCAATGTCTGCCATTTGCTCAGAAATAACACTGGACGCGTCATCCTTTGATAAGTCTCCACTGTCATGATCATTTAGATATCTATTATTTTCAGGTTCAAGAGGGCATTTATCATTTGAGGTAATTGCTCCTTTCTGACTTAACTCAATGGAGAATGCATCTCCACTGCTATGTCTCACATTGCAATTGTGCATCTTCCACCACCCTTTGGGTATTTCCAAAGTCTTTTCAGAAACATACATGGTTTTAGCCATTTTGGGTTTCCTTTGACATTGATTGAATTCTTGGTTTGTCTCGTTGTTTTCCGCCATTATTGGTGTATTTAAAACATTGCTGCTAAGATCCATTCCTGCAGGAATATAAAGAGTACAGTTTGTGTTCTTGCATTCATGGTTTTTGAAGCATGCACCTTGAAAAATAATAGAAGTTCTTGGATCAGATTTACAAGGGTTGGTACAAGACAAAGTATGACTTGTGAAAGCTTGTGTCTCACTGTTGGTGTATGGAACACAGTGATCAGAACTTGTCACAGATTCACAGTAATCCAAACAGGAGGCATCTGAAGCTGGATCTAAATTAGACGCAGACTTCTCATTGCTTTTGCTAGAATTTGTATTTGCATATGAGTCTCCATCAGTTGCATCTGAAGTGGTTTCATCATTAGATATGGATTGTGACTTTTCTTCATTAACGTGACCACTTGTAGCTGTCTTGGTTGAAGTTGTGCTGCAACTATCTTCAGATGTATATTGTGGGCTATATTGGAGAGAAGGTAAAACATCTGTGCAAGAGTCTTCTTTGGATCCACTGGAGCTGAAGTTACCTGCACAAGATCGAGGAATACATAAACAAGAATCTGAATTATGAGTGACTAAGGCAGCATGGGCTTTAGAAGTAAATGATGTGCAATGTGGGTTCAAAATTGGCTCTTGTTCACTGCAATTAGCTTTCAGCTTTTTAACTTCGCATGGTATATTCAAATTTTGAACCATCTGGAAATCTCCACTGCACAAATGTTTTAACTCATTTTCACATAGTTGTGATGGTAGTGCATCAATTGCTTCCTTTATATGATTCACATTTAATTCAAAGCCTTCAAAAGGAATTATAGCTAATGAACTACTAGGAATCACACAAAGCATAATTTCAGAGAGACGTTTGTTTATCTGTGCAGATGTTTGAAGGAATACAGCTGGTTTACTTTCTTTGCAAGCTTCTATTGCATACAACATCAATCCCTCTAACTGTAACATTAATGTTGATGCTGATTCAACAAAATTGTCAACTTCAGTTTGTTTCTTTGTAGTCTCAGTTTTTATTATCTCTTTAATTGCTTGTTCTTGAAGTTTCAGTGCTTCATGTAATGAGGTAAATTCCTTAATCACCTCTGCATTTCGTTGAATTTCATTTTGCTCCACATCAGTTTTCATTAATTTTAGTTGTTGAATACATTTTTCAAAATCTGCTTTCACTAAAACAAATAAGCATCTAAGTTAGAGAATTAGAACTTTCCATAACCAAGACATAACAAAAATCTTAAGTGGCAATTATAAATTAATTCATAAAATATACAAATTACCTGAGGTATAAATGTATATTTAGATATAGCTATTGTAATTCTCACTATGGCTAGTGGCTTAACATAGGGGATGATAGCCCCTGGCCCAGCCAAACTTAAGAAATCTTGTTTGGGTGGATGCTGCGCGATGTGTCCCCCGTTACAAATCAGTACCACGAAGTAACAAACAATATGCAATATGCGATTAAACGATTGAGCTTTATAATTCTTAATTTGACTATATGGTTAGTAAAAAAAAAAAGGAAAAGGGCCCATTCTCATATAACAAGTCTATTGTTCAAGGTTGGAGCTCACTGATAAGGCCGTTCATCCACCATCAACTTCCTCTGATTGTCGTTGACCTTCGGACCCTCACTCCAAGTCCACTCCGTCTGGCAGTCTACCGACTCTCTCCATTCGCGCCTTCTCTCCTCATCTCTCCCTGGCAAAAGAACCGTGAATTCCCGTCTCCCAGACACACAAGAATGAACAACATCCTGCTCATTGGCTAGCATGCCTCGTTATCTCTAATCGTAACCCAACCGTTGCTGCTACAGGGAAACCATTACCTCAGCAATGGAACATTACAGAGAAGCCATTACATTAGCAGTGAAACCTTAACAGCGTGTTACCTGTAATAGAACGTAAGACAATAAGATACAGGAGCAGAATTAGACCATTTGGCCCACCAAGTCTGCTCTGCCGTTTCAACATGGTAACAGAAAAGTACAGCATAGAAGCAGGCCTTTGACCCACCTAGTTCGTGCTGAACCATTTAAAACTGCCCACTCCCATTGACCTGCACCGGCATCATAGCCCTCTGTACCTATGTACCTATCTAAACTTCTCTTCAACATTGAAATTGAGCTTGCATCCACCACTTCTGCTGGTAGCTCTTTCCACACTTTCGAGGCCCTTTGAGTGAAGAAGTTTTGCCTCATGTTCCCCTTAAGCTTTTCATCATTTTCCCTTAACACATGACCTCTAGTTGTAGTCTCACCTAATCTCAGTGGAAAAAGCCTGCTTGTATTTACCCTATCTACATCTCTCATAATTTTCTATACCTCTTTCAAATCTGCTCTCAGTCTTCTACATTCCAAGGAATAAAGTCCTAACCTATTCAATCTTTCCTTATGACTCAGGTCTTCCAGTCCGAGCAACACCTTGTAAATTTTCTCTGTATCATTTCAAGCTTACTTACATCTTTCCTGGAGGTGGATGTCCAAAGCTGCACATGATAATCCAAATTAAGCCTCAGCAATGTCTTATGCAACTTCGACATAACATCCCATGTCCTGTATTAATACTTTGATTTAGGAAGCCAATGTGCCAAAAGCATTCTTTATGACCGTATCTAACTGTGACACCACTTTCAATGATGGCTCTCAGCCCCAGTCTTCTGCTTACACCCCATGTTACTTCATGACTTGACCAATCAACAATCTATCAACCTTGGCCTTAAATATACCCATTAATTTAGCCTCCATAGATTCACCATTCTCTGGCTGAAGAGATTCCTCATCTCCATTCTACCTGGACATCCCTCTATTCTGAGTCTGTGTCCTCTGGTCTTAGGCTCCCCCACTATAGGAAACATCCTCTCCACATCCGCTCTATCGAGGGCTTTCAACATTTGATGGGTTTCAATGAGATTCCCCCTCATTCTTCTGAATTCCTGTGAGTATAGGCCCAGAAACGTCAAACACTCCTTATACGATAAGCCTCTCCGCTCAGGAATCTCCAAAGTCAGCACATATTTTCTTAGATTATTCAATCATCATGTGCCGTGTCGTGTAACGTGGCAAGTCATTATTTTTCTACAGAAGCGGTTTGCCATTGCTGCCTTCTGGGCAAAGTCTTTACAAGACAGGTGACTGTAGCCATTATTAATTCTCTTCAGAGATTGGCTGCCTAGCTTCAATGGTCGCATAATCGGGACGTGATATGCACCAGCTGCTCAAATAACCATCAACCACCTATTCTCATAGCATCACTTCACTTGACCCTTTTTGGAGGGGGGGCGGGTGGGGGAAACAGATTCCATACCTTGGCCAAGGGTGAGCTGGAGGCTAGTGGAGGAAAGGCGCACCTTGCACCTCCTTTGCTAGAGTGGTATTTCGATCCTGCTAATTCTTTCTTAAATAAGGAGCCAAAAACTGCTTGCAATACTCCTAGTGAGGCCTCACCAGTGCCTTATAAAGTCTCAACATTACAGCTTTGTTTTTGTAGTGGTTCCAGCACAGACCCCTGTGGAAGACCACTGGTCACTGGCAGCCAACCAGAAAAGGCTCCCTTTATTCCCACTCTTTGGCTCCTGTCAATCAGCCAATGCTTTATCCACATTAGTATCTTTACTGCAATACCTTGGGCTCTTCATTTGTTAAGCAACAACATCTGAGGCACCTTGCAAAAAGCATTCTGAAAATCCAAGTATACAACACCCACCTAAATCCTGACCTATCCTGCTTGTTATTTCTTCAAAGGATTCCAACAGATTTGTCAAGCAAGATCTTCCCTTAAGTAAACCATGTTGACCTTGGCCTATTTTATCCTGTGTCTCCAAGTTTCCTGAAACCACATACTTAACTATTGACACCAACATTTTCCCAACAACTGAGGTCAGACTAACTGGCTTTTAATTTCCTTTCTTCTGTCTCTCTCCCTTCTTGATGAGTGGAGGGACATTTGCAATTTTCCAGTCCTCCAGAACCATGCCAGAATCCATTGATTCTTGAAAGATAATTACTAATGCCACCATAATCTCTTCAGCTATTTCTTTCAGAACACTGGGGTATAGACCATCTTGTCCAGGTGACATACCTACATTCAGGCCTTCCATTTTCCCAAGCACCTTTTCTCTAATAATGGCAACGTCACTCACCTCTGCCCCTTGACACTCACAAACTTCCTGCATACTGCTAGTGTCTTCCACACTGAAGACAGGTGCAAAATACTTATTCAGTTCATCTAGCATTTCTTCCTTACCCATTACTACTTCTCCAGCGGTCCAATATCTATACTTGCCTCTTTTTTACACTTTATATATCTGGATAAACTTTTGGTATCCTCTTTAATATTATTAGCAGACTTACCTTTGTATTCCATCTTTTCCTTCCTTATGACTTCTTAGTTACCTTCTGTTGGTTTTTAAGAGCTTCCCAATCTTCTAACTTCCCACCGATTTTTCCCCCCAACATAACCCCTCTTTGGCTTTTACGTTGGCTTTGACTTCTCATGTTAGTCACAGTTGTGTCATCTTGCCTTTAGAATACTTCTTTCTCTTTGGTATGTATATATCTGGCTCCTTCCAAATTATTGGCACTAAACTTCCAGCCATTGCTGCTCTGCCATTATCCCTGCTAGTGTTCTCTTTCAATCAATTTTGGCCAGCTCCTCTCTCATGCTCTGTAATTCCCTTTACTCCATTGTAATACGAATACATCTGACTTTAGTTTCTCCTTCTTAAATTTCAGGGTGAATTCTATCATATTGATATCACTGGCCCTTAAAAGAACTTTACCTTAAGCTCCAGTTCACTGCACAACACCCAAGCCAGAATAACTGATCCCCCAGTGGGCTCAATCACAAGCTGCTCTAAAAAGCTATCTCACAGGCATTCTATAAACTCCCACTCTTGGGATCCAGCCCCAGTCTGATCTTCTCAACCTAACTGCATACTGAAATCCACATGATTATTGTAACATTACCCTTTTGGCATGCATTTTCAATTTCCCATTGTAATTTGTGAACTGCATCTTTACTACTGTATGGGGGTCTGTATATAACTCCCATCAGGGTCTTCTGACTCTTGAGGTTTTCAGCCACAACAATACTACGACTTCTGATCCTTTGTCATCTCTTCCTAAAGTTTTGATTTTATTTTTTAACCAACAGAGACACTCCACCCCTTCTGCCTACCTGCCTGTCCTTTTAATACAACGTGTGTCCATGGACATTAAGCTCCAAATTATAATCTAATTTCAGCCATGATTCAGTGATGTCCACAAAGTCATACATACCAATCTCTAACTGTGCTACTAGTTCATCTACCGTATTCTGTATACCACGTACATTCAAATATAACACCTTCTGTCCTGTGTTCATCATCTTTTCTGGCCCCATTTATATTGCAGCTCATCTTATTTGACTGTAATTGTACCCTATCATCAGCCTCTCCTTGCTCACAGTTTCAGTACATATCCCTCTGACTCTGACCCCTCAGAGGTAACATACTGTACCATCTGGGTGTCTGTACCGCGTCTACAGAACCTGTATTCTTCTAACTATGCAATCTCCTATCACTACTGCAGTCCTCTTCGCCCCTCTTCTCTTCAGAGCCACATTGCCAGAGATTAGGTCAGAGCACACCTTCTCCACCCCCGCTCCCTGTAGGTCATCCCCCTCAACAGTATCTAAAGTGATATACTTATCATTAAGGGGTACAGTCAGCCAGTTACCTGCATCCTGGCTACCTCACTGTCGCTCCTATGTATCACTTCCTCAGTCTCCAGCTGCATTGAGCTGCAGCTCCAATTTCTTAACATGTTCTCTGAGGAGCTGCAATTCGGTTCACCTGATGCAGATGTACTTATCTGGGAGGGTGAAGGTGTCCCAGAATTCCCACAACTTGCACACAGCCAGTACAGCGATTTTGACTATACCAACTCTGCCCTAACAGTTGAAGAATGAAGAATAAAGAAGAAAGTTAACAGATACTTACCTTGCCCAATTCTGTTGAGCCAAAGCCACGCTAACTCTGGCCCACATACACAATGGCCACTCTGCTTGCCTGTGCCTTATTTTAGTTCACCCTTTCCAATGCATCCCATTCACTGTTGGGTAAAGTTCAACTCCGAAAACTGCTGCGAAATGCTGCCTTTTTAAAATCTTCAAGCATGGAACTAAGGGAAATCATCACTTCTTCTGGTGCTCCTATTCACTGATTGGACACAGTCCAACAAAACATTTCTAAAAGTATAAATCATTTAAGGCATTCATAACCAGAAGTCTGATTTTTTTTTCTCTCCTAACCTCAGTGGAAAGTTTTGCACTTCCACCAAGATCAATTTTTCACCAAATGACTTCACTAGTTAAATGCAATCTCTCAAATAAATTTCAATAAATTCATGAAGATTAATAACAAAAACAATTGATAATTAGGTGTTGCATTACAAATGAGCCAAGTTTAAGTACCTTTTGTAAGTTGTGAGACATTGTTCTGCATTTCTGCTATTTCACATTGGAATGCAAGGTCAAGAGAATATAAACGGTGATTCCGGTGGGTACTGACTTTGCACTCATCACAGATTGGTATCTTATCTTGTATGCAATAATGTCTCAGATTTGTAAAAGGATGAAAGAAACACTTAAGCTGATCTTCAGTGCAAGATGAGGGATCTTTCAAAACATGGGAGAGAAATACCTTATTCTTGTGAATTTTTTGAAGACATTTTTCACAGAAGTTTAGATTGCAGTTGACACACTTTTTCATAACAAAATGACTATCTTTTTCATCACAGAGCTGACAGAAGATCTGCATTGGCTGAGGATTTATTCTTCCTTTCATTTTTTGTTTTTTCTTTTTAATACTTTTGGCACGAGCATTCAGTCTTTCTTGTCTGTACCTTGTCACTGTACTATTTAGTAGGTAGTTCTCAGGGAACTTAACCTCATCTTCTTGGTTAAAACAGAAGCTTTTCTTGCACAAAGGGCACTTGACACATTTTTGACCTCCTTTTTCATGTTTTATTTCCTTGCCTAGACAGCAATCGCATAGACTATGTTTGCAAGGCAACAAATATGAATTGTTGTACAGTTTTCCACAGCCTGGACAAGTCAGCTCTTGGAACAAAGTACCAAGGGCTTTCTTTTTTTTCATTGTGATCAGTTCATATTTCATTCATGGAATTTGTTGGTATAAGTCTACAAGAAATAAAGTTGGATTAGAAGTGTGTATTTGAAATAGTTTTCACATAACAACTTAATTCATTCATATATATATATTTATTCCTGTTTCTCTAGCAAATTATTATAATTTTATGATATTAAAAATTACTGAGCAAACATAAGAATTGTTGTTCCTGGACCTGTTCAACTACTGTACATTGATGAAAAATATTTATCAGAAATTATGGAATTGGATACAAAATATTTAGAGGATCCAGTTCAAAGATAAGGTGGCCTTCAAGATTTTGCGGCTTAACAGCAAAAGATTTTTTGGTCTTGTGGGGATAGCCGGAAGATGTTAAGAAGAAAGTTTCCATTCATAAGGTGCACAATATAAACAGAATTTAAGAAAGCAATGAGAACAGTACAGCCTTCATGGACGTCAATTCCAAGGGTTAAGCTACAACCACTCAACTTCTTAAAGCAGGACATCTGATGAACTCACATGTACGGTTAAGGTAAGTAAACTCAAATTATAGTGCCATACTTCCCCAAATGCATTGGAGGCTCAGCACTCCACCCTTACCCCTACCTAACCTGCCAACAATCTCTATTGTGTATAGCGTAACTTCATAAACAGACACTTAAACCTCTTGCTGCAAACCTTAAAACATCACATCATGAGGATAAACTCCCAAACGCGTTGCGGGGCACATTCCCCCTTTCCTCTGCAGCATTTAGCATGTTAGTTCATGTGACACAACCTCTGCTGCATAGTCTTATTATTCATGAAGATGATTCACCCCCACTTTATAAAGAAAGACCAAGACTGAAAGGAATGAAGAGGATAACATCGTTAATTTTTTCACAATTACACTTCTTCCTTCTCCTACTAACATTACTGATTTCCAGGCTGTAAATGATGGAAGTATCTACCTCTTTCCTTCCATCCGTCCCCTCAGCACAACAACACAAGCACTGGAGCTTGGCCACACAGTGGTAGAAGAACAAAAGAAGCGGTGGTGTAAGAGCCACTTAACTTTTCTCTCCAGAGTCACAGAGAAGTAGTCCGTGTTAAGCAGTGGTACCTCAGAAACAGAAAGTTTACGAAGTGTCTGTAGGCTACAGAGAAAGGTCAACACAGTTGTTTGGTACTCAGCAGTCACAGACACAGTTGCGGAACTATCCTGCTGCAGATGATTTAGGCAAGGATTTCAGAAGTTAACTGATAGTTATGCATTACTTGGTATATTACCAGTGTTGGTGGGAAGTGTGTGTGCTCTATGAAGAACAGGTGGGTTGGACAGCAACACTGAGCAGGGCTCCACATAGAGCTAGAGGTTATTCTTTCAGCACAGCAATCACTTGTGGATCAAACCACAAAGAAGATTTGAGCTTTGACACCTCCATTTCTAATTCAGTGCAAATGGAAGCCACGCGACTTCAGGGTGCTGTGGTGGAGCTCAGAGCTCTCTCCTGCAATCTCAGACTCCTCTCATATACACCTACATCATAACTCTGGCTGGAAGTATTTAAAAGGCTTGAAGAACAATAAGGGATTTCAACAATTTGCCTTCTAAATAGATTACAATGATTGTCAAGTTGCACAGCCTACTTGAAGACTGAAGCCACTGACAACCAGCAGGGTGATGGTATTTCTCAGTTCATTGTATATGCTGGAAGCTGGAGCAAGGAACGGACTGTTGGGAGGTGATGGGGGTTGGGTGGGTACTTGGAAGGTCAGGTTGGAGTCCTTCAACTTAAGGGGAAACAACCAATGTAAAGAGGATATCTCTCCTCTACTGCTTCAAAAGGTCTCAACCTGAAACATCAACTGTCTGTTTCCTCCCGTAGATGCTCCCTGACTTGCTTAGTTCTTGCAAAATTGTGCATTGCTCCAGATTCCTGCATCTACAGTACCTCCACTGTGCATCTGTTACTGTTGACTGGCATCTGGCCAGCCCAGAGGTGCCACCCATGCTGTGGTGGTATAAATCTAAAGCTGAGCCTTTAAGCAGTGAGGCTATCCAGGAAGAATATCTGCAGTCTGCGGCACTGAATGACAACTGTTGCTGGCAAAACCTTGTGTTGAAACATTTGAACAGGCAAAGGCAAAAGGATGTTTTAATATATAAATATTGTTTGTAAAGTGGATCTGTTTCTGTACCAAGACTGACCAAATGATGTGATGATCAAAGATGGAAGGGAACCTTCCATTCTTACACATCTGCAGAAGAGGGATGCTTATGTGAGGATGCTGTTCTTGCACTACAGTTCAGCATTCAACACCAGAATTCCCTCCAGGCTTGAAGGCTCAGAGACCTCAGCCTTCACCCTGCCTTGTGCAGCTGGATCCTGGACTTCCTGTCAGACCACCTGTAGGTGCTAAGAATAGGCACCCTCACCTCTACCCCTTTGACCCTCAACACAAGTGCCCCTCAGGGCTGTGTCCTAAGCTCCCTCTTTTAACTTCTGTATACCCATGACTCTGTTACCACCCATAGCTCCAATCTGCTAATTAAATTTGCTGACAAAACTACATCAATTGGCCTTATCTCAAATAATAATGAGGCAGCCGACAGAGAAGAAGTCATCACCCTGACACAGTGGTGTCAGGAAACAACCTCTCCCTCAATGTCGTAAAAACAAAGGAGCTGGTTGTGAATTACAGGAGAAACGGAGACAGGCTAGCCCCTATTGCCTTCAATGGATCTGGGGTTGAGAGGGTGAACAACTTTAAGTTCCTTGCATACACATCTCCGAGGATCTCATGTGGTCTCTACGTACCAGCTGTGTGGTGAAAACAGCACAACAGCGCCTCTTTCACCTCAGACAGTTGAAGAAGTTTGGTATGGGCCCCAAATTCCTAAGAACTTTCTATAGGGACACAAGTGAGAGCATCCTGACTGGCTGCATCACTGCCTAGTATGGGAACTGTACCTCTCTCAATCACAGGACTCTGCAAAGAGTGGTGTGGACAGCCCAGTTCATCTGTAGATGTGAACTTCCAACTATTCAGGACATTTACAAAAACAGGTGCATAAAAAGGCTTGAAGGATCATTGGGGACTCGTCACCCCAACCACAATCTATTCCAGCTGCTACCATCCGGGAAATGGTACTGCAGCCAAAAAGCCAGGACCAACAGGCTCCAGGACAGCTTCTTTCACCAGGCCATCAGACTGAATAATTCATGCTGATACAATTGTATTTCTATGTTATATTGACTGTCCTGTCGTACATACTATTTATTACAAATTGCTATAAATCACACATTTAGACAGAGACATAACAAAGATTTCTACTCCTCATGTATATGAAGGATGCAAGTAATAAAGTCAATTCAATTCAAGATGTGGGACTGTTGTTGAATAGTGTTACTGGTACTAGATTTGGATGAACTGTTGACAGACAGTCTGGTCAGGAAGGGGCTACAGATATAGTTTCCTTCCATAATACTCTTGCATTTAGCTAATGGCAAAGGCTGCATCCTTGTGATTGTAAGGTGCACAGTTTACAGTTACCTTTCAAGAATCTTGCCTGCCATTCTGATATACATGAATGCACATCAGTTAGGAGCAGGAGAAGGCCACGGCCTCCTATGTCATTCAACAATCAGATTGTAATCTCAAATCTACCATTTCACTTACACTTGGTAATCTTTCACCTCATTGCTTTTAAGAATTTATGTCTTCCTTAGCTAAGGAGATCATTATTTACATAGACCTGTGCTCAACAACATCCCATATAATAGAACATAGAACTCCACAGCACATTATGGGCTCATTAGCCCACAATGTTTTGCCAACCATGTAATCTACTCTAGAGACTGCTTGGAATTTCCCTAGCGCACAGCCCTCTATTTTTCTAAGCTCCATGTTCCTATCCAAGAGGCTTTTGAAAGACCTTATTGCATCTGTTTCCACCACAGCCGTAGGCAGTGCATTCCACACACCCACCACTTTTGGTGTGGAAAAATTTACCCCTGACATCCCCTTGGCACTTATTTCCAAGCACTTCTCGCATTAGCCATTTCAGCCATGGGGAAAAGCATCTGGTTATCCACACGATCAATCCTCTTATCGTCTCAGGTCACTCTTATCCTCTGTCACTCCGAGGAGAAAAAGCCAAATTCACTCAACCTATTCTCATAAGCCCCACCCTCCAATCCAGGCAACATGATTGTAATCTCCTCTGCACTCTCTCTATAGTATCCACAACCTTCCTGTAGTGAGATGAGCAGAACTGAACACTACTCCAAGTGGGGTCTTATTGCATGGCAGATGAATGCCCGCACACCATATGCCTTCTTAACAACACTGTCGAGCTGTGCAGCAGCTTTGAGTGTCCTACGGACACAGACCCCATGATCTCTCAGATCCTCCACACTGTCAAGAGTCTTACCATTTATGTTATATTCTGCCTTCAAATTTGACCTACCAATCACACTTATCTGGGTTGAAGTCCATCCGCCTCTTCTCAGCCCAGTTCTGCATCCTATCAATGTCCTGAGTTAACAAAATATGATGCTAGGCCATATGAAGACTATTAGATCAAATGATGAAAAGCCATAGTGGCAGGTTTTTAGGGTCATCTTAAATAGAGACAGTTAGGAAGGAAATTCCAGAGGGCGGCTTCTAAGCATTTGTAAACAAACACAGACTCCAGTAGTGAAACAATAAAAAGATGAGATGCATAAGAGGCCAGAATTAGAGCAACATAGAGATGAAGGGTTGTAGAAAATGGAGAGGATTATAGAAAATAAAAAGGATTTGAAACTGAGTATGAGCATTTTAAAATTGAAACTTTTCTGTTCTGTAGCCAATGTAGATTAGTCAACAAAGGGATGAGAAGCAGTAGTAAGTGGTATTGGTAATGAACATGTTTATGGGAATTAGAAGACATAGATTTTGAAATACTATGACTTTTATGGAGTTGACTCACTTCACTTTTCTTCTTTTCAGGTTTCTAGAGTACAGCAGTAGCTTTGATTCTCTGGGATTTTTGTAGTTTTACATTTCTCCTGTGAGGGTAGCTTTAACTGCACTGATGCTTTCCTTTCCTTCAACCATTGTCATTTTAACTGCTTTTTCAAAGATTCCTTTTCACACCGTCTTAAAATTCTTTTGTGTAATTAATTTCTCAGTTATCTTTCACTAATTTCCCTTCAATATACATAAATGGCATAATTTGAAATGCATTATTATGTCATTGTGGTGTAAAAAGCACATCATAACAAGTGGCCAGTAATAAAGAGAGCAATGATAAATTTTTAATTACACTTTGAGACTCAAAACTCACATAAGAAAGAGTGCCCCTTTGCTAAATAAGAAGCACAGTGGATACAATGTTAAGTTGTTGTACATGTTAATTGACAAATTAACATTTCTTAAGATAATTGAGTACTGCTAACTACCTTTGTTCATTTCTTTCCCACATCTATGAGTACTGGAAATATTATTTCTTGAATAACTTGGACACTATTGCAATTTATTTAAATAACAATTGCCAATTGCCTTAAAGCTGATTTTGTATGTAATTCCAAATTATTACTTATCCAAAAATGTTCAACAAAAGAATCATTGAGGATGACTGGAATTACTTGCACATTTTGAAAGCTTAAATTACCTTGTTCGTAAAGTTTGGTTTACACAGATCACAGATGGTGACTTGAATGCTATTGTGAAGTCACAGTGGAAAAACTGAGATGAGAACAGAATTTTTGTACTCATTCAAAAGTTGCAGCAATGTTGTTGAATCAGCAATGTTCAAATCCTGAAACATGGAGATGACTGATTGTGGATTACAGCACAACATAAATACAATCAAAGAATTTTAATTCAAGCTCATTTATTTATCTACAATTCTTAAAAACAACACAATAGTTGCAGTGGTTTTTAAGCTCATTGCAAACTACTTACTTACTGTTATGCCTAGTGGCATGTAGGGCTGCAACGAAGGTCCTCCACTCCTGTTTGTTCTGGACTAGCTTCTGAATGGTATCCAGGTGTAGTTCAGGGTCTTCAACTCTCCCTCTACAGTTCGACACCAGGTATTCTTGGGTCTTCCTCTTTCCTTCTGATGTCCAATGGAGGGCTATACATGTGATGTTATCAGATTCCTTTCTAAGCATATGCCCGATCCAGCTCCATCGCCTTCTCAAGAGGATGGTTTCAATGCTCTCTTGATGGCATTGAGCAAGTAGTTCGTCATTTGAGATGATATTTGGCCAGAATATTCTTAAGATTCTTCTCAGGTACTTTGTATGAAAGACTGATAACTTAGTGAGGTTGCTTCCTGTCATTCTCCAGCATTCTGATCCATAGAGGAGGGTAGAAAGGACACAGCTCTGATACAATTTTAGCTTAGTCTTGATGTTGTACTGTTGGGACCGTCATATGTTGCTGAGCATTCTGAAGGCATTTCTGGCCTTGCTTAGACAGTTCTTGATGTCGTGTCTGACAGTGCTGCCCAGGTAGGTGAACTCCTCTGTTGTAGAAAGGTCTTCTCCATTCACTTGGATTGTTGAGGGGTTTGAAGTGTTCAAAGTCATCACCTCCATTTTCTTCAGATTAATCTTCAGGCCAATCTGCTGAGCAAAATCACTGAGGTGGGATTTTTTTTCTTGCATGCGTTGGTGAATGTGGAAGACCAGAACCAGGTCATCAGCAAAGTCGAAGTCTTCCAACACTGAGAAGAGGTCCATCGTATGCCTCTTGTCTGATCTTCAGCTGTTCACCGCATCACCCAAACAATGGCAACGTTAAAGAGGAGTGCCAACATCACACATCCTTGTCTCACTCCTGTCTTCACTTCAAAGCTGTAATCACTGTTTCCAACTCTACATTTAAAATTGGCATAAAAACTCTTAACGAGAAGAACTATCTGTTGTGGAATCCCATGCATGCGCAGTATACACCAAAGGCTTTCACTGTGGATGCTATCGAAGGCTTTGTTGAAATCCACCAAGTTGAAGTAGAGCTGTCTCTGCCCCTCTGTACACTGCTCGATGATGTTACGCAGTGCAAATATCTGGTCAATGCATCCCCTGCCTTTCCAAAATCCTGCCTGTTCCTTTCTGAGTTTTTGATCTACTGCGTCTGACATACATTGAATGATGATCTTTGCCAAGATCCTGCTTGAAATTGACAAAAGTGTGATACCACGCCAATTTCTACAATTTCTCAGGGTGCCTTTCCTTGGAATCTTCACAACGACTCCCTCTGACCAGTTGTCTGGTATCTTTTTCCTTTCCCATACAGCTATACAGAGTGGCAGGGGTATTTTGGCTGCAAGTTCTGGGCCTGCCTTGAACAGTTCTGCACTAAGGTTATCTTGGCCAGGGGCTTTTCTATTTCTGAAAGATCTAATGGCTGCAATGATTCTTCTTTGGTTGGTGGTTCAACACTAATGTCAAGATCAACCTCTGCCTCTTGGATGTCAGCCTTTATTGTTGGCGGAAGTCTGTTCAATACTTCACTGAAGTGCTCTGCCCATTGAGCTTCTTGTTCTGCTTCCGTTGTTAGAAGCCGCCCCTGTTTGTCTGCAATTGGTGCATTGGTGGTTCCTCGGTACTTGCCACAGACTATATTGGTGATCTTGTACACCTTTCCTTGCTCCCCTTTATTAGCTGCATCTTCTGCCTGATTTCCATAAACGCCCGTTTGTCCGCTCTCGTCTTCCTCTTCACTGTTTGGTTCACTTCCTGGTACTGCAATTTGTACCTTTCTTTCAGCCTATTAGAATTTGCTTCCATGACCTGCTTTTTTAGGGCTCTCTGTTTTTTAATAGCTTGCCATGTATCCACTGTTATCCATTCCTTTTCTTTTGCTTAATTCCCAGGCAGCTTTCACTGGTTTTCAGGTAGGCTCTCTTAGCATGTTCCCACTTGGTGTTGACTTCGTGTGTGTCCGGCTGTGTATAGTCTTCGATATTTGCCAGTGTCTGAAAACTGTTCTTCAACTGTTCTTCAAAAATACTCTTCACTTTGGGGTCCTGGAGTCTCTCAACATCAAACTGCTGCCTTTCTAGTACTTTTGTCCCTTAGTTTCACTTGGAGTACTGCTAACACAAGGTAGCGTTCGCTGCCAACATCAGCTCCCCTCTTTACCCTGACATTGAATAGTGAACGTCTCTAGGTGCCATTTATCATCAGGTGGTCTATCTGGTTTCTATCTCTTCCATCAGGGGAGTACCAGGTCAGCTTATGAACATCTGTGTGGAAAGAGGGTCCCTCCAGTAACGAGGTCGTGGGTGGTACAAAATTCTAGCAGACTCTCTCCATTTTCATTCATGGTGCCACAGCCTTCTGTCCCTTTGGCCCTGTCATAGTTTGTACTGTCATTTCCAACCTTCGCATTCATATCTCCCATCACAATCTTCAAAACATGTCTTGGTGTGTTTTTCAACTCAGCTTGTAATTGTTCATAGAACTCATCTTTGGTTTCTTCGTCACTGTCGTTTATTGCAGCACAGCATTGGATGATGTTTGTGTTAATCCGTTTCCCCTTCATTCTAATCTAGATGATTCTGCTGTTGACAGGTTTCCACTCTATTAAACTTCTCTCTGCTCCTTTGTTTAGGATGATGCCTACTCCATCACAGTGTTGGTTGTCATCCCTTCCTGAGTACAGCACTGTCTCTCCAGTACTAGTCTTGATTCTCCCTGATCCTGCCCATCTACTTCCACTTCGCACATTCCAAAATCCTAACTCGGTCCTGCATTTGGCGTTCAGAACTTCCATCTTCCTGTCAGTGACTTCCTTTCGGCTCTCACCACTGTCATCCATACAAGTATCTACCGATGACTCTGGAAGCCCATCACACCTTCTGTTGCTGTTTCCATAACAAAAGTCTTTTTCCGGGACTGGGTTGTTAGCCCTGTGCCCAACCCCCAACCTGGAGGACCAGTGGATCGCTCTTAATCTGGCCTCTACCCTTCAACCTGTCCGGCTTGCATGACCCTAGCAGGAGGCAAATCTCCCGCCAGCATAGCTCATAGGGTCAATGAGACACGCAAGTCCCCTGACCACTATAAGGTTGCGATCCTATGGGGAGCATTGCAAAGCAACACTATTATTATTTAAGCTCTTACATTTGTTTCCAGCAAATTTTCAGATGATAATTTCTGAAGCATTTTACTTCAAGGATTGAACAACTAAAACATAGATTTCGATGGATGTCTGTGAACAGAGTAAATGCAGTTCAACAAGTTTTATACCCAGATTTGATTGTGGTCATGATCTTATTCCTTCCAGAGCTCTATAATCTCCCTAGCATCTGGTGCTCCTCTAACATTGCCCATTTGTGCATCCCACATTTCCTTTATTTCATCACTGGAGAGCATAGTTTCAAAAGTGTAAACCTTAGATTTTGGAAATACCTCACTTGATTTGGCTTTCCATCCCCTTTGACTTTCACCTTTCCTACTGTCACTTAGTTCTTGATTTACATCAAAAGCAGGTTTATTATTATTCATGTGCACCATGATATTTGTTATTCAGTGGCAGGAGTGCAGTGTAAAACATAATAAAATCCTCTAAATTACAAAAGTAAGCAATGCAAAAAAGGAATAATAATGTAGTGTTCATGGACCATTCGGAAAGCTGATGATAAAGGGGAAGAAGCTGTTCTAAAAATATTGAGTGTGAGTCTTAAACCTTCTCCACGATGATAACGATGAAAACGAGGGCTAGCTGAATCTATAACTCTTGGCAGATCCTTTCAATCCTATGCATTGGAGTAGTTATATCAGCTGGTGATGCAACCAGTGAGAATGTTTTTCACTGTTCATCTGTAGGAATGTGCAGGAACCTTTGGTAACATATTGTATCTCCTCTAGCACCCCCTGAAGTAAAGATGCCGATCTGCTTTTTTTGTGATTATATCAATAGGTTTGGCCCAAGATAAATCCTCTGACATGTTGATATCGATATCCAGGAACTAGAAACTGCTCACCCATTCCACTGCTAGAACTTCAGAAAGGATAGGTGTGTATTTGCCCAGCTTTCCCTTGCTGGAGGCCACAATGAATTTTCTACTCTTGCTGACATTGAGTACAAGGTTGTTGTGCAGATGCTACTGAACCAATCAGTGGTGTCATTGGCAAATTTACAGATGGTGTTTGAGTTATTTGAGCCACACAGTTGTGTAGAGAGAGAAGAGAGTGCAGAGAGCAGAGTAACGGGCCAAACATGCGTCCTTGAGGAGAGCCTATGATGATTGTTAGTGTGGAGATGTTATTGGTGACCTTCACTGAATGCGGTCTCCTGAGAAGGAAGTTGAGAATCCAGTTGCAGAGGGAGATACAGAGGCCCAGGGTTTGAAGCTTGCTGATGAGGAACAACAGCCAGCTTTGCTGCTGTCTAAGCGCTGCAAGGGCAAAATTGACCAGTCCTTTTTTGTTTAAAGCAAAAATAAGGTGGAGTAGAAAAAATAAGAGATAAGGAAAACCCCTTTTCTTTCACTAGCATGATTAACCATGAAGAATTTGTATAATCTGTTTTCCCCACAAAGATTTGTGGAGAATGACTGTAGAGTATGCCAGTAGATTACAAATACTGTCTCCAGTGTTGACATGAAACTAGATTGGTTTGAATGCAGACTTTAATGAATAAACTGGGCATGGAAGAGCAATCAGAAAGGGAGGGTGCCAATCAATTACTGCAGGCATGTCTCTTGTAGAAAAAGGAGAGCTTTGCAGCAAACCTGAGCTGTTTTGCAAATAATCCATAGACGTCCAGCCAAACTGCAAAGACAGTTGTCAATATTGGAGGGATTTGCATCTGGAATAAGAACTAATTACATAGTTCTTGATATGGCTAGTAAAGAGTTAAGTAAAGATTTTTTGTACTTAAGCTGCATGATACTGGTTATAATTTGCAACATTTCTGCTCATATTCAATATTTGAATATTGAAAGGCCAAGATAGAGTGGATGTGGAATGGATGTTCCTATAGTGGAGCAGTTTAGGACCAGGGGGCACAGTCTCAAAACAGAACACCCCTTTAGAACGGAGATGAGGAGGAATTTCTTTCGCCAGAGGGTGGTGAATCTGTGAAATTCAATCCCATAAATGGCTAGACAGGCAGTCATTGGGTATATTTAGAGCAGAGGTTGATAGGTTCTTGGGCCTCAAAAGTTATAGGGAAAAGGCAGGAAAATAAGAGTTGAGATGGATAATAAGTCAGTTATGATGGAATGGCAGAGCAGGCTCAATGGGCTGAAAGGCCTAATTCTGATCCTATGTCTTATATGACCCTATATCTTGCCAGTCTTTCCTAGATTCACACATTATATTATTTGCAGTTTAAAAATTATTTTAGTGGTAGCGTTACTAAATTCCATTCAATGTTAAACACGAGATTCTGTGGATGCTGAAAATCCAGAGGATCGCACATAAAATACTGAAGGAACTCAACAGGTCAGGCAGAGACCCTTCTTCAGTCCTGGTGTAGGGTCTTGGCCCAAAACATCGACTGTTTATTTGTTTCCATAGATGCTGCATGACCTGCCAACTTCCTCCAGCAGTCTGTGTGTGTTGCAATCAATTTTAAGAGTTTTGAGTGATGCTGCTCTGGGCCAACAATTTTCCATTATGTTAACGGTAAGAGTAAGATCCTGTAGATAAGCACTTATGCTATGACCTGAGATAACTCTAGATGCACGATACAAAAGTTACTGTGTGCTGTTTATCCCCTTCTAGCTTTGCAATTATTACATTAAGCTCTCTGCTCTGAAGTGCATTCTTAACATTTTGATCAAAAAAGTTTAAAAATCATGCGCTTGGACTCATTTAATTCATGGCAGACATAATTAGATACATCCCTACAAGTTACGAGTTATTACAATATTAAAAAAAACAAGAAGTGCTGGTGACTCTTAACATGTCAGGTAACATCAAGGGATATAGGGTTAGTGCAGAAAGTACCAGAGGTAAAAGATAAACGATGATATGATTGCATGAAAGGCTTTGGGCCTACTCCAGCTTCTGTGTGCCTTTGGTCAATACTCAAGAGTAAGATATGCAGACTGAACGAACAATACAATTTGGTAGTTAATCTAAGTAGTTAAAGTCTTTGATGACATCAAGCACACATCAGGATACAAGGAGCAATGAACAAAGTAAGCCGCCATGATTTGAGAAAGACTTTAACATGGCACATAACCATGCTGCATTTCAGAAGGGACAAATGCATGCTGATCGTACAATGGAAGATGATTCATTTACTTGTGAAACTGTACAAGGTAAAATGCATATTGCAAATAAATTACAAATTAATATTGATCAAATGTCCAAATTCAAATCATTTTGAACCCATACAGTGCTTTTATCATTTAGCTCCTGGTTCATTGAATGCTTTTCCGGTATTTATAAAAGGGCCTTCCAGCTGGGCAGAGAAAAACAGCAAGTTTGACGCAGATGATGAGTAGATGGACCAAAAAGGAAACCAGGAGCCAAAGGGCGGTAGTAAATGGTTGCCTCTCTGTCAGTGGGCATGTGACTAGCGGTGTGCAAGGATTCATGCTGGGTCCACTGTTCATCATCTATATCAATAACCTGAATGATGTGGTAAACAGGCTCAACAAATTTGCAGATGACACCAATATTGGGGGGCATGGTGGACAAAGAGGAAGGCTATCAAAGCTTGCAGCTTGATCTGGAACAACTGGGAAAGAAAGGGTTGAAAAATGGCAGATGGAATTTAATGCAGACATGTGAGGTGTTGCACTGTGGGAGGACAAACCAGGGTAGGACTTGCACAGTGAGCAGTAGGGAACTGAGAATTGTGGCAGAACAAAGTAATCTGGGAATACAGATCCATAATTCCTTGAAAATGGGATCATAGGTAGATAAGATTCTAAAGAAAACTTTTGGTAGATTGGCCTTCATAAATCCAAGTATTGAGTACAGGAGTTGGTATGTTATGTTGAAGTTGTATAAACATTGGTGTTACGATACGTGTTCGGCAACAATGAATATAGAATTAAGTCAAGTTTTATAAACAAGTAAACAATTTATTAAACTATGCTCAATAAAAATGAAAAGTAAACAAATGACTAACTTAACCGGAAGTTAACTGTTATATGGCAACTCTGGAACAGTTCTTAAAGTTGTAAATGCGAATACAGTTCTTAAAATGGTAAATATGAAAGTCCAAGTGATTTATACAGTCAATTAGGAGAGACTTTCCTAAAGTAATGAATTCCTCGACGACGTGACGTTACTGCTGATCCCACCCAAAGTATGCCTTGTCCAAAGGATTCAAGATGAAGGAAATAAAAACGGCTTAAAGGAACTGACCTTTTTCTTGGCGAATGAACACTGCACAACCCTTTCTACTCTTACAGGTAGGGGTTATCTCAGATGCAGGTCACTATTTCCTGAACAAAGATCCAATAAGGTCGATCCTGTATTAAATCACCAAACGACACCAGTTTCACTCGATCCTTGGGGTTCCCGTACTTCGGTAAAGTTCTCACTCTCCAATACTTAAGACTTTAAAATTAAATCAAAGATACATTAAGCAAACTGGCAGCAATTTGGCAAAACTGCTGGCACAACGAATCTGTACCTTACAGTAGAAAGTGAAACTGCACTTTAAAATGAAACTGCATCATGAGACAAATATGCAGCATAACGGAATAACCGACGAATTAAATGACAACTCAACACAAGAACTCCTGCGTCACAGCAGGCTTTCCCGTTTTATACCTGTTGGAACCTGTCATCTCGTGACCTCACACTGGCGGGAAAATTACATCATCCCACCATCACAAGACCATTACATCATGCTCACCAGATACTCAATTACATCATGGTCATAAGACAGTCACAAGATACCCATGGGGTATGTAACATTGGTGAGGCTTGATTTGGAGTATTGCATGCAGTTCTGGTCACCTACCTACAGGAAAGATATCAATAAGTTTGAAAGAGTGTAGAGAACATTTACAAGGATGTTGCCAGAACTTGAGGAGCTGAGTCATAGGGAAAGGTTGAATAGATTAGGACTTTATTCCTTAAAGCGTAGGATAATTATGCAAGATTTGATATAGGTATACAAAATTACAAGTATAAATAGGGTAAATGCAAGCAGGCTTTTTCCACTGAGGTTGGGTGAGATTAGGGCTAGAGCTCATGGGACGAGGGTGGAAGCTGAAATGTTTAAGGGAAGCATGAGGGGGAACTTCTTCACACAAAGATTGGTGAGAGTGTAGAGCGAGCTGCCAGTGCATGTGGTGGAGGCAGGTTTGATTTCAACATTTAAGAGAAATTTGGATAGGTACATGATTGGGAAGGGCGTGGAGGGCTATGTCCGGGTGTAGGTCGATGAGAGTAGGCAAACTAATAGTTCGGCACAGACTAGATAAGTTGCAGGACCTGTTTCTGTGCTCTATGACTATGAGTTGCAAGTGTAAACAGAAAATGCTGCAAATTTAGTTTCATCTAGTTATATTTCTATCATAGTATTTTGCTCTTGAACTGGATTATTATTAGTGTTCAGTGCCCAAATAAACATTTTAATGGAGGCAGTGGGCTTAGAAAAATGCTCAATAATAAACACAGAATAGCACTTATCAATATACCAAAGCAAAATATCAGTAGTAGTCCCAGGATAATGAAGATATCTGAGGTAGAGACAAGGAGGTACTTCCGAATAAGGTTGCCTTGAAGGGAATTAAGGCAATGACAGTGAACTCATTTAATAACTGCTATATGCTACATCACAGATGATATTTGTAGATGAAGAGCCTATGTTTTCTAAACCAATCTTGTAAACAAACTGAAAGGGCAGCAGAGTTAATACAAAGAAGTCTCTATGTTTAGTCCCAAAGTTTATGACAACCAAAATTAGGTACTTTATGTTATCAAATTAGAAATTGATTTCACCAAAATCTTGAATTATTTCACAAGCAATTTTAGAAGGATGTGGAAGCATTGGAAAGGGTACAGAGGAGATTTACCAGGATGCTGCCTTGTTTAGAGAGTATGCATTATGATCAAAGATTAAGGGAGCTAGGGCTTTACTCTTTGGAGAGAAGGAGGATGAGAGGAGACATAATAGAGGTGTACAAGACATTAAGAGGAATAGACAGAGTGGACAGCCAGCGCCTCTTCCCCAGGGCACCACTGCTCAGTACAAGAGGACATGGCTTTAAGGTAAGGGGAGGGAAGTTCAAGGGGGATATTAGAGGAAGGTTTTTTACTCAGAGAGTGGTTGGTGCGTGGAATGCACTGCCTGAGTCAGTGGTGGAGGCAGATACACTAGTGAAGTTTAAGAGACTACTAGACAGGTATATGGAGGAACTTAAGGTGGGGAGTTATATGGGAGGCAGGGTTTGAGGGTCGGCACAACATTGTGGGCCGAAGGGGCTGTAATGTGCTGTACTATTCTATGTTCTAACATAAATTTTAGTAGCAGCAACAATTTTAAATTCCTTTCCCGATGTTTCATGTAAAAAATATTTCTGACAGTAAGATCACTAAGATGTTATGTGGAATGATCTCATAATTTTAATTCTCATAAGACCTGATAGTGCGAACAAACTTGTATCTCAATAAATTAGAGTAAATTAATAAGTTGGAACTTGCTATGTTGGCACCAGAATTGTGGCAACACTTGAGTGCCACATGCCCAATGTAAGTGACAAATTTCACTGTAATCTTTTAATGTTTCAATGTACATGTGACAAATAAAGCTAATATTTATATTTCTAAATTACTGGGACGTTACTGCTTTTACAAAGATTATTTCTACGTTTGTATATTTTGTGGTTGCATGTTGATGTATGCGTGCTTTCAGACTACCAAGTCCTTGGTACGGAGGAGGATAATAACAAGAGGTCATCAGCCTAGTATAATAGCTCACCATGTAAAAATAGCACTTAACACATGTCCCGATGCAGGGTCTCATCCTAAAACTTCAATAATTCCTCCTTCTCACCCCCAAAATCACTGACACTGCTTGACCCACTAATTCTCTCAAGTTCATATTATTTTGCATAGAATCCAGCATCAAGTTTTTCTTATTTACAAATCTGATCAACTCTGAAGAATAACTGTAAATGAAAAACTTTCTTAGCCTACTCTGTCTTGTACCAAATTTGCTTTTCAATTATTATAGAAATGTAAATACTTAACATAATGCACTTTTAAATTCTGAGACTATTTCACAGAAATGAACTAAATTAAAATATGATAATCAGCTAAAATTAGAGAAGTTATTAATTGAACCTTATCACAACCACACAACATATGTACCGGAATTAATGCACTCGTTGTTCCAACAATTGCATACAAATATTAAAAAGCAATTGCATTTTATTGAACACAATATATATATTTTTTCAAAGCTGGGACAATGATAAACATGCAACTTTTTGATGGGCGTATGAATTTTCAACAAGAATTAGCAATGAACATGATTTTATCATAACATCTAGAACCCATCAAGTCTTTTCTTCTTATCAATACTGAATGATTCTTTGTAATTTGTTTGAAACGTGTGAATACGTTTGGCAAAGTTTCATGAACTGCCCATCTCCTATGTGACAGAGATAGGCCTTTTCAACTGCTGCACTCCTGCAGCTAATGACTGCCCTGCAGTTCTCAATAGCTGATGCTACTGACCTAATGATGAATAAATGCTAATGCAGATACTCAGAAGGAGACATAAGGTGGAGAGGCACTTGGATTTAAAAGTGTGCATTTCTTTCTCAGCAATGGTGGTTTGAATAGAGATGGGGAAAAGTGCATTTAAAATGACAATGTACTGTAACAGTGTTTTCTTTGGCCCTACAGCTATTGGAACTGAATACTTACTGGTGATTATTCCCAAGATAGTGAAATACAGTGCTCAAAGCAATTCAGTATAACCACCATTCTGACCACTGTGCCACAGACAATGACAAGATTTGACGTTGAGGTGATAGGCTTCTTATACAGAATACCTTTCCTCATCTTGTGATTACAATATTTTTATGAATGGATTTTCAAAATGATTTATTATATCATAAATTACAGTACCTCCTGTTACAAAAAATATTTATCAAAGCCAGATTTTAAATTTAAATGGCACTGCTTCCTTGAAAGAGGAAAAGTGGTTTAGGTGGTTTGGAGAGGGGAACAGGGGCGTTACTAATTATAAGAAAAAAGAAACCCTGTAGATTTTGTCATCTATAATGGTGATGAGTGTTTTCTAAATTGATAAACTTTTAGTTTTTTGCAAAATCATCAAGTTTAACATCTTTTAAAAATGCAACATTCTCTTAAAAATTACTAAACTGGTAGAAAAAAATTTTCAGATCTTACATCAAATTCTCTGTTTATTTAAATTGTAAGTGCTTATGGCACAGGAAGTGATGACTTGATGAAGTTTCTGAGCAGAGATGAAAATCAAATAAAAACCACAAATGCTGGAAATTTAAAACAAAAACATAAAATTCTGGATACACTCCGCAGGTCAGGCCACATCTGTGGGAAGAGGGACAGTTCACTTTCAGGTCAGAGGCTTGATCAGATCCTGACGAGAAATATTGACACCATTTCTCTCTGCACAGATTTGGCTTGACCTGCTAAATATTTCCAACAATTTGTTTTAGTACTGAGCAGAGATGAACTGAATTAATAACATTCATCAAACGAAGTAACAAAATGCGTGACGGATATATTGACATTCATGTTGTGTTCAACACATTAAATACTCCATAGAACGGATCTTCCAATACCAGACACGAAAAACAACAGAAAAGCAATCTGAACAGGCAGCAAGTTATTTAAATCTTTTTAAAGACATCGTTATGAAGGCCCTATAGTATGTACATCAGTTTCAATAAACAGCAAAATGAGACTTTGCTGAAGTGCTTATTGTAGCACATTAGAGCTACATATTATGTGCAGTTTCTGCAACTCCATGCTAACATTAGAATTAAATTATTCAATTAACAATAATAATGAGATTTTCTTCAAATTACACCAGACCACTGTATTTGTTCTATTTTTACAGGATAAATCCACACAGTGCAAGTGAAACGTTAACAGAATTAATAAAAACATGAGTCAGATGAATATTTGCTTTAAAAGGTGACAAAACAATTGTAATTTATTGTTCCGCTAGTAACCTCTTGCAAGTATTTGTGCATTATTACAAAGTGAAGCTTCACCATACAGATTAAAGTGAAATTTAATAAGATAACATTTGTCAGTCTAAATAAAAAACTCCTCTTCTGTGCTGTCACAAAACTGCTGGGGTGCTTCTGGTGATTTCTGACCAAGTGGTGCCAGCTTTTCTTCTTCATCTGAAGTTTGCCACTTTTTGCTTAAAATACTGCTAGTCTCAGAAGAAATATCTTTTGGTTTTAATGCATGATTTTTCATACTTGAGTTACAGCTGGGACTAGCACCAGCAAATGG
Organism: Hemitrygon akajei; assembly: GCF_048418815.1. Classification (NCBI taxonomy): domain Eukaryota; kingdom Metazoa; phylum Chordata; class Chondrichthyes; order Myliobatiformes; family Dasyatidae; genus Hemitrygon; species Hemitrygon akajei. The sequence continues at coordinate 141,945,832 of NC_133126.1, forward strand.
ATTTGACTTTGTAACAATGATCCCAGTGTCAACATCTGTTTCTGCATTTTGTACTCCAGTGGTGGTTTCATGATCAAGATTTCGGACCCTTATAGGCGTGTTAAAATGGAATGACTGATCACTGCGAGATGTTGTCGCTGGACTGCTCCGTTGTGATGAGTAGCAGGAGCTGCTTTTTGGGGTGCTGCATAAACTCTCTGATGTGCTGCTTTCATTTCTGTCCAATATTCCATGCAAATTGCTTCTTTGTTTGCCTTTCACATCTTTCCTTTCCTCTGCAGAAAACATTTTGATCCTGTCATGAGGCATTTGATTGTAGGGTAACGTATCAAAATGCGAATTTTGATTGCAAGACATTGAACTACTTGAATGATTGCTAAAACCACTGTTAAGACACATTTGACCAGCAGAGCTGTTTATGTCCAAATGTTGAATGCTCCCTCTGACCTGTTTGCAGAAAAATAAACACATTAGCACAAGGATTCCTGAAAAGATACATGATACTGGTTTGCAGCAAAAATGCAAAATTTGTCAAGTTTATTCACAATGAGCGTTTAGTGGCTCTGGGCCTGTCCTAGCTGGAGTTTAGATTAAAGGGGGCTCTCATTGAAATAAACAGAATATTGTAAGACCTAGAAAGAGTGGATGTGGAGAGGATGTTCCAAATAGTGGGGAAGTGTAAGACCAGAGAGCACAGTCTCAGAATAGGATGTTCCATTAGAACAGAGCTGTGGAGGAATTTCTTTAGCCAGAGAGTGGTGAATATATGGAATTCATTACCAGAGATAGCCATGGAGGCCAAGAAATTAGGTACATTTAAAGCAGAAGTTCATGATTAGCAAGTATGTTAAAGGTTATGAAAAGACGACAGGATAATTTGGTTGAGAGGGTTAATAAATCAGCCATGATGGAATGGTGGATGGACCAGGCATGGTCTTGTGGAGTCTGTTTAATACAAATATCTGTTAAATAAAGCACCATGAAAATCCACACATTTACTAAATTTAATTTGCTTACCAGAAAAGTGGATTTCTGAGAAGCTACTAAATAAGAAGCTAGAGCAATTTAAAGTAATATTTATATTCTATAAAGCTGGCTAGTTTAATCAGCTATCTACTAAAGGAATACAATTTATAAGTACCTACATTTCATTTGACAGGCTGCAGTATTCTGAAAAATCTTCAACCAACTTGTTGGAAAAATTACCAGATGCTTGCATTTAACCGCTCATTCACAAAGAAATGAGCTCTGGCAACAAACTTCTGTGTACTGCACTTATACTGACTGAATTAGATCCTAGCCCAGCACAAATACATCTTCAATTATAATTAAAATTCTACTCAACCTGCACTAACCACTGTGATACCATGACTGAAAAAGGTAAGCAAAAAGTATTAAAAGCATTCTCAGATTAAAGGTTCGATCTTGGCATGGTAGTACTATTACTAGACCAACATGAAACCCCTTTCACCATTGAAAATGATGGAACAAATGAATAACTCCAACAGTAAATTCCACTGAGAACACTGGGCATATTTCTGGTGCATATGACATTATTGAAAGGACAAAAAAATCTAGAAGGCCATCCTGTTAATGATAACAAAGTTATCTTGAAAGACAGAAAAGACTGAGTTCTAATCTCTAGAAAACATAGGGCCATTGGATTACCTTACAAAACTAGGAGTTTAAATAGACAAAGACCCAGATCAGAATTTAGAAAAAATTACTAATTAATACATCTAATATTCAATAAATCTATTATTCCACAAATCCAATAGAAATTCATTACACATCTCTTTACACGAGAGATAAAATGTGGGCTATTTTCAGCCTTGAACATAAATCCACGTAGGTGGAACTTGCATCAGCACCAGGGGAGGGTGGTAGGGAAAGGCAGGCACGTAGAAGAACAGGCAGAGTACTCATGGGATGAGCTAGATTAGGTGGAAGGCGGTTTATGCACAGCGTGAATCAAGTCATTTGACCAGTTCAGCCAAATGGTCTGTTCCTGTACTGTACTTTTAAAATATGGACCTTCTTTCTTTTTATGGACCCTGATTTTTGTCCAAAGTCCAGAAATGTGAACATGATGCTATAGTTCTCTCGGATCATGCGCCTTTAAGTTTAGCCTTTGAATTGAATGATGTCGCTATTGCAAATTTGCCTTGGCGTTTTCCAGAAAATTTATTACAAAATCCGAACTTTGTCAAATTTATTGAGACTCAGATAAAAGATTTTTTTCTTTTTAATAATACGGGAGATGTGTCGAAATTGTTTATATGGGATACATTTAAAGCAAACTTGCGCGGTCAGATAATCTCCTATTCAGCTAAGTTTAAAAAACAGAGTTAGATAAGATTTCCAAACAAATTAAAGACTTGGATAATATTTATGCAATCTCTCCAAACATTGATTTATTTAAACAAAGAGTTGAACTCCAATCACAATATAATTTTTTATTACTTATCCTATTGAAAGAAATTTGTTTGAATTGAAAAGTCAATTTTATGTGTTTGGAGATAAAAATAAGAAGCTATTAGCATCTCAATTAAAAGCAGCTAGAGCTAAAAGACAAATTTTAAAAATGCATAAGGGAGATGGTAGTTTAGCATGTAATTATGTAGATATTAATAAAATTTTACAAGACTTTTATATTGAACTTCATAAATGTCAGTTTCCAGTTGATTCTTCTAAAATGAATGCCTATTTACAAAAGATCGATTTTCCTCAAATTTCTGTTGAAGATCAACAAACTCTTGATGCTCCTATTACTGAAGGCGAAATTCAGAAAGTTATTTTTTCAATGCAATCTGGTAAAGTTTCTGGACTGGATGGTTATTCTGTAGGATTTTATAAAAATTTGAAAAATTGCTCTCTTCATATATGTTGGAAATGCTTAAAGATTCTTTTTTGAAAGGAGAGTTACCTCCCACATTTTATGAAGCTTCTATTTCTTTAATTCTTAAGAAAGATGAAGATTCTACTGACTGTGCTTCATATAGACCTATTTCATTATTAAATGTGGATGCTAAGATTCTCTCAAAAATAATGGCTGATCAGCTGGAGAATTTTCTAGCTAAAGTTATCTCTCAAGATCAAACAGGTTTTGTAAAGGGCCGTTATTCCTTCTCTAATGTTCGGAGACTGTTAAATGTTATATATTCATCCTTTTCTAAGGCTCCCCAATGTGTTGTCTCTGTTGATGTTGAAAAGGCATTTGACAAGAGTTGAATAGAAATACTTATTTAATTCTTTAGAGAAATTCAGCTTTGGTATTAATTTTAATAAATAGATTAGAATGATATATAAAAGCCCTATTGTTAGTATTATTACTAACGATTGCAGATCTCCTTTTTCTCGGCTTTCACGGGCTATGAGACAAGGATGTCCGTTAAGTCCTTTGCTATTTATTTGGTGCTGGAACCCTTGGCTATTGCACTTCGTGAAGCTAAAGATATTCATGGAATTTTCATAAACGGGACTGTTCATAAGATCTCTCTTTATGCTGACAATTTCTTAGTTTATATTTCGAATCCTGAAGAATCCATTCCTAGTTTATTGAAACTATTAAACGATTTTGGAAAATTTTTGGGATATAAACTAAACCTTCATAAAAGTGAATTATTTCCCCTAAATGATTCTGCTTCTATATATGATGACATTCCTTTTAGAGTTACGGACTCATTTAAATATTATTATTATATTATTATCACTAAAATTATTATTATTATCATTATCATCATTATTATTATTATTATCACTAAAAATCATAAAGACCATTATAAAGCTAATTTGGTTCCCTTAGTGGATTTTATGAAGCAATTATTTTGTAGATGGAATCCACTTACACTTTCACTAGTCGGCTGAATTCATGCAGTTAAAATGATGATTTTACCAAAATTTTTATATGTATTTCAAAATATTCCTTTTTTTAAACTAAGAATTTTTTCAATCAGGTTGACTCTATTATTTCAACTATTGTTTGGAATAATATAAGACCAAGAATTGGTAAATATCATTAACAAAAATTTAAAAAAGATGGAGGTCTTGCTTTGCCTAATTTTAAAATGTATTATTGGGTTATTAACATACATTTTATGTGTTTTTGGTTATATTGGGCTCATAGAGATGAAAGACCACCTTGGGCTGATTTGGAATTGAATGCTGTGAAACAGTTTCACATAACCTCATTGTTAGGAACAAATGGCCAAAATTACTAATTTAAATTTATATCCTGTGATTAAGCAGTCATTACGAATTTGGTTCGTAATTTTGTTAATCTTAAAAAATTTAAACTTTTTAGTTTCATTTATCAAAATTATTTATTTAAACCTTCATTAAGTGATCCTACCTTTCTTCTTTGGAGGAATAAAGGGGTTTATTCCTTCACAGATCTGTTCCAAGATGGCCAACTGATTGATGTCTTTTGAGAAATTAGTAACTAAATACTCTCTCTCATATTCACATTTCCTGCAGTATCTTCAGGTCAGACACTTCTTACAAAAATACTTAAGTAATTTTCCATATATACAAGATTCTGACCTGTTAGATATTATTTTAAAAATTAATCCTTTAGTGAAGGGTTTTATTGGGAAAATTTATAATTTATTGTTACAACAGCACAATTACCCTTCACTTAAGATTAAGCAAGATTGGGAGAGAGAGCTTAACATGACCCTGATAACAGAAGTTTGGTTGCGGATTTTGAGTTGCTTAACTCTTCTTCGATTTGTGCCAACCACTCTTTAATTTAATTCAAAATTGTACACCATTACTATTTGACAAAGGAGAGACTGTCTAAAATGTTTCCTAATGTTGATAGTCATATGTAAAACCGAGACAGCCATATTGACACGTTTTGGTCGTGTTCCATATTGAAACATTTTTGGAAGTCTATTTCCTCTACAATTTCTAAAGTTTTAAAAATTAATTTACAACCTAATAAATTGACAGTTTTATTTGGTATAATCCCTCAATATATTCATGGTATTTCTCCATCAGACCAACATGTAATTGGCCAGAAGGGCTATTTTGTTGAAATGGAAAGATGCTTCTGCTCCTACTTTGATACAATGGTTTTCTCAGGTGATGTTATGTCTTAGTTTGGAGAAAATCAGAAGACGAACTTTTGATCCTCGATTTGATTTTGAGAAAAGGTGGGGTTCATTTGCCCGCTGCTATCATCTGATTTGAGTTAATTAATATGGTTTCCTTCCGATTTTTCTTTAAGTGGATTTGAGTAGGCGGATTGATGTTTTTTTTTAAATGGAAGCTTATATGATGTATAGCTCCGGGGTTGTACTCCCAATGGGTTTTTTTTTTGGTTTTTTTCCCAGTTAGTAGGTTTTGTTTTAGTTAGTAGGGGTTCTTCTTTTTTCCTTCTCTTTCTTCTTTCAAAAAAAATTAACACTTTTTTTATTATTATTGATATATTGCTTAGCTTTGTTAATCAGTTATTTGCTAATTTAATTCCTTATTGCACATAATGACATATTGACTTAATGTATTTTTTGTCAATCTTCAATTAATAAAAAAGATTTTAAAATGAAAATGACCTTATGTTGCCCTTTACAATTAGACTCCATATGATTCTGCAATATAGAATGCACTAGATCAATGGGCACCTTAACCATTGTGATTTTCCATGTATTGAACTGAGAATCTCAATAATGGAGATAAAGGCATTGAGTGGATTCACCTTGCCAACTTCAGACCCTGCGCTGTCCCAAACTGACACAAGGTAGACACCTCCTGACTTAATATGATGTAAGTGACCCAAAAGTGAATATCATTGATCTCAATTCAACTAGTATATTACACTTTCCATGAATAATCTTTTACCAAACAAAATCCAATTTTTTTGTTAGCATCTAAGTGATCTAATAATAAATTGGGAAATGAAACGTGATACCGATGCTTTTTGAGCTGAAACCAGCAAAGAAAATGACATAGTCCTGATGAATGGTCGCAGCCTGAAATGTCAACTGTTTATTCTTTTCCACAGATGCTGCCTGGCCAGCTGAGTTCCTCCAGTATTTTGTGTGCATTGCTTAAGAAAATAACAATTTTTACAATAAACTTTCCATTTGAAACATTTATTGTTTTTCCTCCCTCCAGATGCTGCCTGACCTGTACAATGTTTCAAGCATTAGTTGCCAGTAGATCGAATATCTTTTGAAAAAAATAACAGTGGTTAAATGCAAGGAAATTGTTATGGTCTAAAGATGCTCATCATCATTGTTTCCAGTTTGAAAATGCCACTGGGGTACAAGGCATGAATGTTGATTAATTATCCCTGCTCAGTCATCTACAAGGATCAGAAACTTCATTTCAATTACCCGATGTGAGTGTAATTACAGTATTGTTCTTTATTCCATTGACAGACGCTCTCTACAGTTATTCAATACACAATACTTACTTGGAAAAGGATCTTGTTTCGATCATAGTCTTCAGTTTGCCACCTGGTGTTGCTGATGGGGATGCATGGATTTGGAAGAAGTGGCACCAACTCTCCTATTGCATGCACTCTGAACTGAAGCACTGCAGATTCTTTGAGATCAACAGGAGTTCCAAGTGGCAATTGTTTTAACGAGAGCTGGATACAGAAATTGTGGCTGGAGTATATGGTGAAACAGCAGAAATCAGTTTTTTGCACAGCAGCTTTTTTGTGCAAAATTAATTCATAGAGTTTGACAGCATCCTCAAAGTTCTCATAGCTACAGCTCACAGTGATTCGCAAGATTTCATTTCCATAATGTACTTGCCTTACAGCCCAGATTGGCATGTTAGCATCCAACGAGTAGAAATCCTGACAACAAATCATATAAGGAAGAATTTTGCCACCAACACTCTCGCTGTGATGATACTGCCATGGTGGGTCCTGGAAAAAGTCATGAACTTGCAAAATTCGTTCTTCACCAAAGTCTTCATGTAGGAAGAGGATAACAGAGAGAGAAGGATAGCCAGAGTTTTTTCTGTGCTGTGACTTGCAACGTATCATTGGACTTGCCCGCTCTGAAACGTGAAACAACTGGATGTCTGGGCTAATCCAATGCAACAGACAGTCTAGGGTTTGCTGTAATCCTCGAGATTCACCAGGGTTTGCAAGAAGATGTACAGTCACCTGGAAAGGGTCCTGACCCTCTTCTTGCACCAGTTCACCTTAAAAATAGAAGAAATACCATTAACAAAAGCCAAATGCCACATTAGTTATGCATGTCAAAAAGGTAAGATACCAAGAATATCATTTCACACAGAGAAACAGAAGTTAGTATCTTCAAAACATGCTCACTTATACCTCACTTTTAATAAATTATTTTACATTAGGACTGCATGAAAGAACATGACTGCCAGTGACAGACTTTGTAAAGTTGGATAGAATTAAATTGACTTCACAAGATTACAGATAAAAGAGATTTAGAAATTTCACCCCTCCTCCTGACTAAAATTATGGTCTTGGCAATGACACGGTGCTGGCCTGAAGGAGGCTTCTGAAATCTGCTTGGACTTCTGCCAAGAACTCAACATTAAAGTGAAGTGCCATAGATTTATCATTAAGGAGATAAATAGCAATTCCTGTTGTATTACAAGTACATTAAGATACAACCTCACTGAAGTGCAGGATTAGTCCAAGACAGCATTCTTCACCTTAAGTCTTGTGAGCCTGTGACTGTTCCTATCAGTCCTAAGTGGCCAGGGACCAGGGCAAGATTATAGACAGGAATGTGGACAAATATACAGATGGAGTGAGGTGCTCAAGTGTGCCGGCATAGCACGAGTGTGATCAGATGTTCAAAGTGCAGACATTAAGGGCACCAGATACATAAACAGAGCACGAAAGGGAATGAGGGTAGGTGTGTGGACAGAACATGGTCACCAATCGGAGCTGACATTAGATAGCCAGGAACAATGGAAGATGCAGGGACAGAGCACAGCTAGCAATGTGGGCTGAGAATGGGTGCAGATGTGTGGATGGGAGTGAACAGCAGATCAAAGTTCAAAGTAAATTTATTATCAAAGCACGTGTATGTCACCATACACTACCCAAAGAGTCATTTTGTTGCAGGCATTCACAGAACAAAGAAATATATACTAGAATGGATGAAAAACCACAAAGACTGACAACCAATATGCAAAGGACAAACTGTGCACATACATACAAAAATAATTATAGTAAATAAATAAAATGGCAACATGAGTTGTTAGAGTTCTTGAAAATGAGTCCATAGCCTGAGGAATAACTTCACTCACTTCATTCAGAGGTGAGTGAAGTTGGTTCAGGTGCCCGATGGTTGAAGGGTAATAACTGTTTCTGAAGCTGGTGGCATGGAGGATGGAGGACTCCTGTACCCTCTTCCCAGTGGCAGCAGCAAGAGAGCATGGTGGGGGTCTCCGACGGTGGATGCTGCTTTCTTGTGGTAGTGCTTCTTGTAGATGTTCTCAATGGTGTGGAGGGCTTTTCCTGTGATGGACTTGGCTGTATCCACCACTTTTTGTAGGCTTTCCCATTCCTCAGATGTGTTTAGCATACCTTAATTAGCAGAGGTAGCAAGGAACTGGATTCAAAGGTAATCTTTCCTGCTTAATTTCCGTGTGAAGTTAAAGATGTGGTAAGGAAGCCCAGCCCTGCCAATTGGACAGCCTACAGCATGTGCAATGTCTGAGGAAGTCCTTGAATAATGGAAGACCACATTTGCTGAAAATGTCACAGATTTGATGAATTTCAGTGAGGGTTTCCACGAGCACCACCTGGAAGCACTGATTGCAATCTGTGAGTCTGAGTTACACTGATTACATGTAATTTTGCTTAAGGAGATGGTCACCCGACAGCTTAAAGGATTGCGGTTAAAGCAGGAATAGGTAACCGCTGGGAAGAAGCTAGGACGATAGCTAGTGAGACAAGGAAGCCTTAAAGTACACCTTATTTTAGAAATATTTGTGTGCCTGTGTGTAGGAAAATAGTGGGTGTGAACGTTCTTCTAAATATGTAGCCAGAGCCAAGATCATAGCACAAACATGAGGCTCAGCTGCACAAAGGGAGAGAGAGGAGCAAGAACGCAAGGATAATAGTAGTAGATAACCTGAATGTTAATGATCAAATGAGGTAATTTGCACAATCTTACAGATTAGAAACATAGAAAACCTACAGCACAATACAGGCCCTTCAGCCCACAAAGCTGTGCCAAACATGTCTGTACCTGAGAAATTACCTCGCGTTACCCATAGCCCTCTATTTTTCTAAGATCCATGTACCTATCCAGGAGTCTCTTAAAAGACCTTATTGCATCCACCTTCACCACCGTCACTGGCAGCCCATTCCACGCAGTCACCACTCTCTGCGTAAAAAACTTACCCCTGATTTCTCCTTTGTACCTACTTCCCAACACCTTAAAACTATGCCCTCTTATGCTAGCCAGTTCAGCCCTGGGAAAAAGCCTCTGATAATCCAAACAATCAATGCTTCTCATCATCTTATGCACCTCCATCAAGTCACACCTCATCCTCCGTTGCTCCAAGGAAAAAAGGCGGAGTTCACTCAACCTTTTCTCATAAGGCATGCTCCCCAATCCAGGCAACATCCTTGTAAAACTCCTCTGCACACTTTCTATGGTTTTCACATCCTTCCAATAGTGAGGCGACCAGAACTGAGCACAGTACTCAAAGTGGGGTCTGACCAAGGTTCGATTTACCTGCAACATTACCTCTCAGCTCCTAAACTCTAATCCCACGATTGATGAAGGCCAATGCACCGTATGCTTTCTTAACCACAGAGTCAACCTGCACAGCAGCTTTAGTTTCCTATGGAAATCAGACCCCAAGATCCCTCTGATCCTCCACACTACCAAGAGTCTTACCATTAATACTGTATTCTGTCATCATATTTGACCTACTAAAATGAACCACCTCACACTTATCTGAGATAAACTCCATCTGCCACTTCTCAGCCCAGTTTTGCATCCTATCGATGTCTCGTTCTAACCTTTGACAGCCCTCCACACTATCCACAACACCCCCAACCTTTGTGTCATCAGCAAATTTAGTAACCTATCCCTCCACTTCTTCATGCAGGTCATTTATAAAAATTACAAAGAGTAAGGGTCCCAGAACAGATCCCTGAGGCACACCACTGGTGATCGACCTCCATGCAGAATATGACCCATCTACAACCACTCTTTGCCTTTTGTGGGCAAGCCAGTCTGGATCCACAAAGTAATTTCCCCTTGGATCCCATGCCTCCTTACTTTCTCAATAAGCCTTGCATGGGGTACCTTATCAAATGCCTTGCTAAAATCCACATACACTACACCTATGGCTCTACCTTCATCAATGTGTTTAGTCACATCCTCAAAAAATTCAGTCAGGCTCATAAGGCACGACCTACCTTTCACAAAGCCATGCTGACTATTCCTAATCATATTATGCCTCTCCAAATGTTCATAAATCCTGCTTCTCAGGATCTTCTCCATCAACTTACCAATCACTGAAGTAAGACTCACTGGTCTATAATTTCCTGGACTATCTCTACTCCCTTTCTTAAATAATGGAACAAAATCTGCAACCTCTCCCATTCCCAATGATGATTCAAAGATCATTGCCAGAAGCTCAGCAATCTCCTCCCTCAGTAGCCTGGGGTACATCTTGTCCAGTCCTGGTGACCTATCCAACCTGATGCTTTCCAAAAGCTCCTCCTTCTTAATATCTACATGCTCAAGCTTTTCAGTACACTATACATCATCCCTACAATCGCCAAGATCCTTTTCCATAGTGAATATTGAAGCAAAGTACTCATTAAGTACCTCTGCTATCTCCTCCAGTTCCATGCACACTTTTTCACTGTCACACTTGATCAGTCCTATTCTCACATGTCTTATCCTCTTGCTCTTAACATACTTGTAGAATGTCTTGGGGTTTTCTTTAATCCTGTCCGCTAAGGCCTTCTCATGGCCCCTTCTGGTTCTCCTAATTTCTTTCTTGAGCTCCTTCTTGCTGGCCTTATAATCTTCTAGCTATCATTATCTAACTTTTTGAACCTTTCATAAGCTCTTTTCTTCTTGACTAGATTTACAACAGCCTTTGTACACCATGGTTCCTGTACCCTACCATCCTTTCCCTTTCTCATTGGAACTTACATATGCAGAACTCCACGCAAATATCCCCTGAACATTTGCCACATTTCTTCCGTACATTTCCCTGAGAACATCAGTTTCCAATTCATGCTTCCAAGTTCCTGCCTGATAGCCTCATATTTCCCCTTACATTGGAATTAAACACTTTCCTAACTTGTCTGTTCCTATCCCTTTCCAGTGCTATGGATCACAACTCTATCTCCAAAATGCTCCCCCACTGAGAGATCTGATGCCTGACCAGGTTCATTTCCCAATGCCAGATCAAGTACAGCCTTTCCTCTTGTAGACTTATCGAAATATTGTGTCAAGAAACCTTCTTGAACACACCTAACAAACTCCACCCCATCTAAACACCTCGCTCTAGGAACATGCCAATTGATGTTCATGAAATTAAAATCTCCCACCATGACAGCCCTGTTATTATTACACCTTTCCAGGATCTGTCTCCTTATCAGCTCCTTGTTGTCCCTGTTACTATTGGGTGGTCTATAAATAACACCCAGAAGAGTTATTGAACCCTTCCTGTTCCTAACTTCCACCCATAGAGACTCTGTGGACAATCCCTCCATGTCTTCTTCCTTTTCTATGGCCATGATACTATCTCTGATCAACAATGAAATGCCCCCACCTCTTTTGCCTCCCTCCCTGTCCTTTCTGCAACAGCTAAAGCCTGCCACTTGAAGTAACCATTCCTGTCCCTGAGCCATCCAAGTCTCTCTAATCACCACAACATCATAGCTCCAAGTACTAATTAATGCTGTAAGCTCATCCACTTTGTTCATAATACTCCTTGCATTAAAATAGACACAACTCAAACCACTGGTTTGAGTGCATCCCTAATAAAGTTTAAGGGAAATAAATAAAAACACAAAATGCTGACAGAACTCAGCAGGTCAGACAGCATCTATGGGAGGAGGTAGTTTAAAGGAAGTGGGGGATTCTCAGACTCCTGTAAATAATGGGTTAAGTACCGATTATGTCTGCATTTTGTGAGCGACTGCAGTGTGTTTGAATGATGTAGTGTGTCAGAGCTGCTTCTTTGTAGCAAGGGTTGAAGTTCACACAGATCCACATAAGATGTTTCCTGATTTTTCACACCTTTTGGTTTAGACAAAAGGCAGTACCTGATGGAAATTAGACAGGACATTCCTTTCTTAATTAAAGCATAAATTGGTGGATGTTCTTATCTTCGTAATTAAGTTTTGGCTCCAACAAACCGGGTAGGACATTCCTTTCTTTAATTAAAGTGGCTGGAGTGTTTATCAAACTGATTGCTCTTTTGTATCGGTGGCCTTATAAATTGTAACAGTTCTGGGAGGCGAACAGTGAACTTGTTGAACCACCGGAGGGATGATAATGCTTCTCCCCTGATGTCGGGACCAAGTTCACCTGCGGCCTGAGCTCGAAGAAATAAACGGGTGAAAAAGATAAGTAACAATCTTTTGGTGCTGTCATTATTTGATCCAGCAAATTTATGTTTACATTTGGTGCCGTGACTCAGATCCCAACGTAGGGAACGTCTCTCTGGGCTGAGTAAGTGACAGGGGGCATGAATCGAACACAACTGAGCGGCAGGGCGCGCCCAGGTAGTTTACCTCTGGCTACTCCTTGTGTCCGACCGAGCATTTTTTAATTAAACAAAATAAACTTTATTCAAAAATAAAATTATGTACAATACACCATTCAATGACTCTCAGTCCTTTACAAATGTTTCCATTACAGTCTTTAAATTCCCAAAATTTTGCCACCCATGTGGCACTCTGATATTCCATATTTACATACACCTGATCAGGAGTATACACCCCGCCCTCCTACCCCTTTTGGCTTGCCCATTGAGACTGGTACCTTGACGGGATCAGACAACCCGTTTGGACACAGGATTTAAGATAAGCATTACTCTTTTACATTGCTACGGGTGACAGGATATGGCCGGTTGAAATTTGAAAATGATACGAGACCGGCAGCCCGGTAAAATTCTTACCTTGGCAGCAGAAATGTGGCTGGTTGAAATTTAATGAGACAAGTTCAGGATAAAGGAGGAAAGGCCTGCAGAGTATGTGAGAGTTGTTTTTTTTTCGCGAGTATTGACGGAAAATAGGCTAGCAGTTTTTGTGAGAATTAAAGGCTGCAGGTGACATTGTGTATTCTGTATTGTTCCTAAGGAAAGAGTCGGGACTGGGGACCCCGGTCAGGAGAGGCGGCCACCGCTACCTGACGCATTTGACCATATCAGCTGCCTCCTAATAAGATGGCCGGTTGAAATTGATTAAGGGGGAGGCAGGCTGGCTAAATTTCTCACCTAGTGGCATAAACAGAGACTGTGTTTTGGTTTGTGTCTAGGCCCTTGTGTTGTGTATTTTGTGCCTATAAGCTGTTTGCCTCGTTGGTTTGTCTGTGTTTCATGTATTTGTGATTTTGGCTACTCGCTTTACTTTGTACAGCACTTTGGTCAACATGGGTTGTTTTTAAATGTGCTATATATACGATATACTTTTAAATGTGCTATATACTTGACTTGATAAATAAGAACAACTAATAAGGGCAATAATGGGACAGGCCCTTGATACAGCTATGTGTGAACGAATACCGGATAAGAGAAGGACCTCTGGATGTTAAGTACAGTGCTAACAAAGAAACTAGGGAAACAGTGTGGCCACCAGGGAAACAAGCAGTATATTTAATTTGGGAAAAGAATTGCGGTAAAAAGTGGAAATTATTGATTAAAGAATGGAAAGGTAGAGCCAGTTGTTACGAACCCCGTAACTGGGTGTCTTACCAGCAAAGATAGGAGTATCTGTTGAAGTCTGATGATACTATTTTTAACAGTATTTATTAGTAAAAATACACAAAAATAATATCAATGCAAATATACAGATAATATACATCATCAATACTAAACCTAAAAGTGCGGGTATAATAATCATCAAAAGAAATAAGCTCTATCGTTGTCTAGGGGATAATGAATTGTCCGATGGAAATATAAAGTTCAGTTAAGTTCATATAGGCTGCAGTTGTTGTTGATCACTGTGTTGCAAGTGTGTGAGAGTGAGAGAGTGAGAGAGAGAGAGAGAGAGAGAAAAGCAGTAACAGCTATTAACTTGCCGACTTTCCTTGTTACGATCTTGATCCGTATCTGTCCTTTAGCTAGATCGTTCCGTGGAGGACTCGTCACCCAGGCAAGGGTGGACACACACACAAGCCCCCACCGGTCTCGTGGTGTCTCTCCTGGTGCATCTGGGGGGTGTTCCCCAGACCCTACTTTTATCCTCACTCACGGGGTCTCAGGTGTCAATCAGGTTGGGATGATGCAATCCCTCAACCAGACCACTCTGGTTGCCCCCTGAGGGGTTTCAATGAATAGTACAGTACTCAATACACAATTCCTTCTCCAAGAGACAATAGCAGTAATCAGTGGTTCCGTTCCGCTTTTGTTAGAAGGAGTCATTCCACTTTTGTGTATTCCTGCATTGTCAATATCAACTGCCTTTTCTGTTATCCTGCGTCTCTCTCTCATTACTGACATGCTGTGTATCTCTCTCATTTCCTGGGTATCAGACCCAAAATAATAGCGATTTTGCGATTCTCAAAAAGGGGGTGGGGCGACTTTGCTCCTCATTTGTAACACCCCCATCCTTCTAAGGATTTTTACCACCGGGAAAAATTAACTAACTAATACAGAGTCTTACAGAATTTCAGAATCTAACACGAGAGTTTTTTTTTCACTATAGAGTACCGTAGATGTCGGATTATAAGCCGCTACTTTTTTCCCACATTTTGAACAGCTTTGAACACTGCGGCCTTTACTACGGTGCGGCTAATGCATGGTTTTTTTTCATGCCGCCAAAAACATTTTGCCTCGTAACAGTAGACCAATAAAATTGATGAGTAGTTCACAGAGGTCCAATGAAATTGTACGATAAATCAAGCGCACTTTCACAATTAAATTATTGTAAATCAGTCATTTGTACTCACCCTCATCAACATGGAAAACACTCAAAGAAAAGCATTGTGCTGCCTTTATGGCAGTTATTTAGTTTATAATATTTTCGCTTAGTAATTCATTTGTTAGTAATTTCTAGTTAAAGTTAGAAGTGTTTTAACTACGGTATATTTGTTTTCTGTACTACATCCCGGGATGCTATGACATCACACCCGGTTTCGCCGCGTCTTGTGGGAAATACCGGTTTGCGATAAACGGGAAGGTGGGGGCGAGCGGCATTAGATCTGAGCGAACGCTGCTTTTAAGTTAAAGGCGATCAATAACTTTTCCTGGTAGGCTGCAGTATATATATTTTTTACCAGTCGTTAGGAGATATTGGAATGTTGTTCAGTAAAAAAGTATACGCAACGTAATTTGTGTTACCGATACGTATGTATATTTAAAAGTAGCCGCGTTACAGGCACGGTTCGAAAAAAAGCATTTGCAATATGTATTTGTTTATGTTACCATATGGATTTAATTAAAAGTTAAAAAATCCTCACGTGTAATATCTTTCTGTGTAAATATCTCATATTACAACGTGGGACACCTGCGGCCGAAAATCCGGTGCGGCCTAAAATCCGGTGCGGCTTGTACAAGTACAAAATTGATTTTCTTTCTAAAATTAGAGCCAGCGGCTTTTAATCAGGTGCGCTCTGTAGTGCGAAATCTACGGTAATACAGTTATACATTCAATTCAGCATCTAGATAAACATTTAGCGATTACATTGTCACTTCCTTTAATAGCTTAATATCTTGTACCTTAATAAATTCCTGTAGCATCAGACTCCAATTTAATAACCACCTATTTTTATTCCTTTTCTTCAGCAAAAGAAAACTAAAGAGTTGTGATCTTAAGTATATAATACAAAATGTGAACAATACATGTGTGATTATTCTGTAGTACATTACAAAAGTTTATGCAACTATTAATCTTTATTTTACTTTTAAACTCAACAGTCAATCTTCCATGGTGTTGTCTTTATTATTTACATGCTTTGTCGAAATCCCTTAAAACCAGATCCTGTTATTTAAAGTGGCATTTTTCATCCTTCGCCCCTTTTCCAGTTAACTCTCACGTGGTTAGCTTGCTTACCAGTGTGGAATAGGCTTTTGCATGCTCCTTTCATAGGAGTTATTTTATCAACAGTGTTTTCCAAACTTAGCCCATCTTCTGAACTTCCACACAATTCTTTATTGTTAAGCAAGTCTTTCGTTTTATCTTCAGGACCCATCATTCTATTAGTTTTCAATTTAATATCTGCAAGCGATCCCTCTTTGTCCAAACAACATTTCAAATTCTGCCTCTTCACAGCACACCCTTGAATAACATTAGCGAGTGAAGCACCTTTACATTCCAAATCAAACTGTAATTGATTCGCAGGCACCTTGTTAACAAGCCATTGTTCCTTCAGCCTGGTTACTGCTTCTGACACCAATCCAGATTTTAAATTTTCTTCATTCAATTTAGGAACTACACTTTTCCCATCCCCTTCAGTAATAATATTCACCTCACCACCTTTTATCTCCTCACTAACTTTTACCACACCTTCGAACACAAACAACTGGGAATTCTCACTTCCCACTAGTGCCAAGGTTAACCCTTTCTTCACTGAACCAAGTCCATCTGACCCACAAGGACTGCATTCCTTTTTAACTGAATCAGATACCTCAGACTTTTCCTGAGTTTCATTACTAGGTTCAGTACCATGTGCATCCACATCTTGAACACACTCAAACGGGACATCTGCCTCTTCCAGGCTTTCAATACCCGTCCCCTTTTCAAATTCTAAGTTCCCCTGATCTTCCCAGTTACTCTCTGGGCAACTCCCTTCCGGAGTAAACTCAACCCTGCGGGCTGAAACAACCTTATCTGCCAACCCAGCAGACTCCTTCAAGGTAATGGCATCCTTTTCATCTAGGACCGCCCTCATTTCATTATCGGGAACACCTTTAAAATTTTCAACTTCTTCAAACAGTTCTGTCAAGCCAGACAGATCATCCATGTCCAACCCTGGACCTTCTAACAGCCTTATCTGTTTCTCATTTTTACTCCGTGCCTCTATAAATTTCCTCCTGGCTAAGGGTAGGTCTACCTCCTCTCCTTTACTCTCTTTCACCTCCCTATTCTCCGTTTTACCACCCTCTAACCCCTCTTGGTACAGGGTCGGTAAAAACGTCTCAGCCAAATCCACACAGGACTCATTTAAACTGGTCTCTTTCTCAACTGCCTTTCTCGACATGCTGTGAGTGATCGTGCATGCGGGATAGATCTTGGAATCTAGGGGCGGGTCCTCAACACTTACAGGCTGGCTCGTCAGCTTCATTGCTGACCAAACCTCACCACCTGCTAAATCGTTACCATGAAGGACATCCACGTCAGCTCTCGGAAATTCTGATCGCACGCCTATTTCAAATGGTCCAGATACCAGATCATAATTTATAATGATCCAATGCAAAGGCACAGCTTCTGTCCCTTTTCCTATGCCTCTCAAAGCTACCTCTCCAGTCTCAGGAGCAAAATCTAGTACCTTACTGAGAATCAATGACTGCTCAGCTCCAGTATCTCTCCAGATCCGCACTGGAACTGGTGTTTCTCCCTCTTTCACAGACATGGTCCCTTCTGAAATAAGTTTCTCACGCCCCTTTCGTATTCTATCTACCTGGGGCTTTCTCGTCGATTTGTTGATCGACACAATACATCCTGTAGGGACTGCTGCTTTCTCTTTTCCTGTCTCCTTCCTTGGAGCAAAGCACTTAGATGCAATATGACTCACCTTTCCACAATTAAAACAGGTCAAGCCAGAAACCCTCCTGCCATCTTGCCTTTCTTCCTCCTTACTTTTACCACTAGCTCCCAGCTGAATTTCTGCCTCAGCTGGCGGGCTTTCTCTACCATTCCTACGGTCTTTCAGGTAACTCTTAGTCGAGGAAAACTTTGTCTTGTGGGTTAGGGCATATTCATCTGCGAACCTGGCAAATTCGGATATGGACTTATTCGGCTTCTCGTTCAAATACATCCGGATATCATCCGAAACACAACCTTTAAATTCCTCAATCAGAATTAACTCCCTGAGACGCCGAAAATCCTCTTCCACCCTTTCTGCTGCACACCAGCGATCCAAGAGCACACCCTTCTCAAAGGCAAACTCTGCATACGTCTGATTCCACACTTTCTTTAAATCTTTGAACTTTTGTCTATAGGCCTCAGGTACCAATTCGTAGGCCCGAAGATAGAGGTATGTATGGCAGAAAGGACTCCCAGGAGTTAGGAGGCACTGCAGGCAGAGTGCTAATGGGTGGAAGGGAGAAGAAAGAGAGAATGAGAAACAAAGAACACAGGCAAAAGCAGATCTGGATAGACAGGAAGGTTTAAAATCGGCAGTGTGGTGCGTAAAGATCTAGGGCCAATACGGGATCCCGAACCCATATCTGGCATAGCGACCATTTGAGGACAGTGACCGCGATGAGGACTGGGCACCCACCTCATCCCCTACTTCACCAGGGGCTGAGTGCACCCAGTGCTTCCGACCCCAATCCTCCCGGTACTCAGATACAGTGGCCACTGGGGCAAAACAGCAGCAGCAGGGAAGGGGAGGATCCTTATACCCTGAGATCCAGAAGGGGAATACCAAGGATTATTCTGAGACAGGGAGGGAGGAATCCAATAAAACCCCAGAGTTAATGGCTCCACAGAGACAATTGGCTACCCATGCTGCCCAGTCCACGAGCAGCTGAGGAGGAACAGCCCTCAGTAACTCTTGTATGCACCCTGGAAGCCTCAAGAGATGATAACGATCATGAATCAGGCCCCGATAGAAAAGAAAAACCAGCACATTTTGGTGAGTATGTCTGCAGTACTATACAAATGTATAATGCGACAAGCTTTGCCATATTACTGGGACCCAGCTTTCGAATCCCAATCAACCCTGAAGGGAACTAACATTAAAGGTGAATACGTTCAGCAGAAGAATGCGAGAGGTTTATATCTGGGGAGCAGAAATGGGAACAAAAACCTACCAAGGGATAGGTGGGGACAACAACCTGTTTAGAGATTGACAAGCAAGGATGCTTCCTACCGTCAGTACCACCCCTCAGGAAGAGCCTAATATAATATTGCAAGATTCTGCAATTCTAATTCCGTTTATGATTGTATAGGAAAAGAGATACCGGGCTATCAGATTCAGATTATTGTCATTTAGAAACCACAAATGCAATGCAGTTAAAAAATGAGACAACGTTCCTCCAGAATGATATCACAAAAGCATATGACAAAACAGACTACACCAAAAAATCCACATAACATTTGGCAATCCCCAATCCTGAGTCCGGAGAGGCTGCTGCGTATTAATATCGCGCTACCGTCTTAGCGCGTTCCCCGGAAAGGAGCTCCAAATCCACCAGACAAACAAGACCAAAAACTAAAGCTACAAGACCTGCACAAAACCACATAGTTACAACATATAGTTACAACAGTGGAAACAATTGTATAATTGATTAAAAAAAAACAGACTATGGGCACAGTAAAAATAGTCCAAAGACGTTAAAGGACTATAAGTTCAAAAGAAATCACCACACAGTTTCCACAAGTCCCCAGGGTCCCGACAGACTCGACATTCCACGCCAGCGGCAGAAGGGAATACCCCCGCTATGGACCTCCACGGCGCCGCCTGACTCAGCCTCGCAGACGCAGCACACACCGAAAGCGACCTGACCGCAGTGGACTCCGAGTCCGTCGAACCTCCAAGCCGACGACCATCCCCTCCAGCACAGCTTCTCCGAGCACCATCCTCTGCCGAGAGTATTAAGACGGCCCCGCCAACGGCCATCGGCAACGCGACCCCGAGGACTGGGCGCCTGTTCTTCCCAGCAGAGTCCTGGACCTCACAGCAGCAGCAGCAATGAAGAAGGTCTTCCTGGAGATTTCCCGATGTTCCTCCGTGCTCCCACGTCCGTTTTCAATCAATTATGATTGCACATGGCACCCCACTTCACAAATAACAGATAATCAGCTCTGGAGTGGCCGCTGCAAGCTGCGTCACACCGCCATCTATCAGACACTACAATTACTCCGTGTTCGAAGGCACGGAACATACGTATTCACGTACCCAACCACTGCAGGTGGAATTCCAGGGGAACCAGTGTGAGGTTTCATTTACAGTCACCACCAGCCAGGTGTGTAATCTAGCAGAGTGAGACTTGCTCTGACTATTGGAAGTCAAGATTCTATACACTGACAAGGGTATCACCCTGGGACTAGCAAACAACCGACACCCCTGTGGTGGGCACAATCTGGATTTGGACCCACTCTGCCAGAGGCAGACTCTCATGTGACTCTGCTCTGACCCTACAGGGTGCTCAACTGAGGAAAACCAGTATTATGCACCCCTCGAGGGACAGGAGTTCCCAGTCACAGAGATTGGAGAGGTTAAAGGAAGAGAGGGCAGTACATTACTGGCCGAGTTCCGGATTTCCTTTGGTGATAGACAGGACTGATGGTTCCCCATACCACCGTTAGGCTTTGCCCTGGGTTGAAGCTAAAGAGCCTAGGGGTTCCTTGCCTACACCCTGATGAAATAAGCCTCCAGCACTGAGGGAGACTGGCAAGACTTGGCTGCGGGCCAACTCCGATACTGGAAGGAATCTGAGGTGAAGACAGGACATCTGGTAAGACACTCTTTTAATATTGACCGAACCCAAGTTGTTGTACCCCATCTCTGGGCAAATTCAGGCCATGAAGTCGGATACACCAACTGCACCTCCCCCACCACCGTCCGGATCACCGTGAAAGAAGGACAGACTCTCCCATCCCTTCTGCAATACCCCCTCAAGCCCGAGGCAATGTTTTATAAGGATGGAGGCTCTTTTGTGGATCCAGCAAGGAATCGATGTTCTGGCTGTGAGATACTGAAGTAATAGACAAGCCTTTTTTTCTGAAGCAGCTGCCTCCGCCTAGAAAGCTGAGCTGCTTGCTCTGACTCGTGCCTGTATTCTAGCAACAGACTAAAGTGCGAACTTTTACACAGACTCCAGCTATGCACAGACTATGGAACTTTGGAGATTGTTGACTTCCTCTGGCCACCCCATTAATAATGCTACCTTCGTAAACAACTTACTCACCGCTCTACAGCTACCTTGAGTTTTTGCTATTAAATGTGCAGCCCATAAGGGAGAATCTGAGATATTTAAGGATAATGCTCGTGATGGTGCAGCAGCAAAACAGACAGCCTTGTACTCCACAATTTAGTCCCCTCGGGAGCCCAACAAGTTCTTATTAGACAAAACCTAAGGACAGGTATGCCAGATATGGGGGAAAATACGTAAATTCCAGGGGGACACCCCTGATGAAGAGTGTAACCTATGGTTCCAAATGGGGTGCCACCTTGAGCCTCAGAATAATCTATGGATGACCCCTGCGGGACAGGTTTGCATCCCTTCTGTGTTTTTACCTATCTTAATTGATTAGTGCATAACTGTACACACTTGGGCAAGGAGGGAATGGTTAATACGTTATTACAAACGTGCTGTCACCCTGAATTCCAGAGAGCAGCTGAAAAATGAGATAAAGCATGCTGAATTTGTAAAAAGACAAATGCTGGAAAAGGGGTGCCCTGTGGTTCTGGAACCACCCCCTTGCGGGCCCGGTGGGCCTTTAGCTTGTCTGCAAATAGAATTACCTAAAGTATATTGTTATAAGCATTGTTTAGTAATAGTAGATATATTTAGTAGACGGATTGAAGCTGTCCCCACGACTGACAATACTGCTACAATGGTGGTAAAAATATTGCTGAGAGAAATAATTCCCCATTATGGACTCCCAGAAATGATAAGCTCAGACAATGGACCGCACTTTGTAGCCAAAATAAATCAGGAAATCTGCAAGCAGTTGGCTATAAAGCAACAGTTCCACTGCACCCACCACTCAAAGGCAGCTGGCATAGTGGAATGAGCCAATGGTATCTTGAAAGATAAGTTGGCCAAACTTACCCAGGAGACTGGACTGACCTGGTTAAAGGATCTACCCTTGGCCTTGTTCCACATGAGAATCACACCCTCAGTTAAAACGGTTATCCCCTGCCGAGATTATCTACGGGAAGCCCATGCGAACCCCATGGGGGTCGGATCCAGCCCGACCTCCCCTTCCTGAAAGGATGGACATACATACCTTAGGGGAGGAGATGGGAAAATATTTATGCAAGTTAACTAAAACTCTCTGAAGCTTGCATTCACAGGTACGACAGGCCTATCGAGAGAATGACACCCAGCCTAAGGGTGACTACTCCACCATCGAGCCTGAAAATTTTGTCCTGATTAAGAACTGGGATCGTAAGAAGTTGGAATCAAGGTGGAAAGGACTGTACCAAGTGCTACTGACAACACCTACTGCAGTGAAGGTGGAAGGGCAGCTCCAGTGGATACATTGAACGGACTGTAAACACATTACTGGCAGAACTGATAAGGACTGAAAAATGTATTGGTTAATGATGATTTTAATGACCCTAAGGGGACCTGCCCCTGTTTCGGGAGGACCCCAGGTTAACACTTTTCTGTCTCTCTCCCACACCTATGCTAAGCAAGTAGAGTGGGGAGCATGTTGGGTATGTTTTGTATTATGTTGTAGATGTGACAATCTGTTCTGAAAAAGTTATCATGTAATGATAAAAAGGAGGGAATGATAAAGTTTAAGGGAATTGGGGGATTCTCAGACTCTTGTAAATAATGGGTTAAGTACCGACTATGTCTGTGCATTTTGTGAGTGACTGCAATGTGTTTGAATGATGTCTCATAGCTGCTTCTTTGAAGCAAGATAAGGGTTGAAGTTCACACAGATGCCCCTTATCTCCTGATTTTTCACACCTTTTGGTTTAGACAAAAGGCAGTACCTGATGGAAATGAGAGAGGACATTCCTTTCTTAATTAAAGCATAAATTGGTGGATGTTCTTATCTTTGTAATTAAGTTTTGGCTTCAACAAACCAGGTAGGACATTCCTTTCTTTAATTAAAATGGCTGGAGTGTTTATCAAACTGATTGTTCTTTTGTATTGGTGGCCTTATAAATTGTAACAGTTCCGGAAGGCGAACAGTAAACTTGTTGAACCACCAGAGGGATAAGAATGCTTCTCCCCTGATGTCAGGACCAAGTTCACTCGCTGGCTGAGCTTAAAGAAATAAATGGGTGAGAAAGATAAGTAACAATCTTTTTGTGCTGTCATTATTTGATCCGGCAAATTTACGTTTACATCCCTTCTCGATCACCTGCCTATCCTCCCTCTCGTACTGTCTCCAAGCTTTCTCTATTTGTGAGCCAATCGCCTCTTCCGTTTGGTTCCCACCCCCAGCAATCCTAGTTTAAACTCTCCCCAATAGCCTTAGCAAACATCCCTGCCAGGATATGGGGTCCCCCTGGGATTCAAATGCAACCTGTCCTTTTTGTACAGGTCACTGTTGCCCCAAAAGAGGTCCCAATGATGCAGAAATCTGAATCTCTGCCCCCTGCTCCAATCCCTCAGCCACACATTTATCCTCCACCTCACTCTAATCCTATACTCACTGTCGTGTGGCACAGGCAGTAATCCAGGCACTACCTTTGTGGTCCTGCTTCTCAAATTCCTTCCTAACTCCCTGCAGTCTACTTTCAGGACCTCCTCCCTTTTCCTGCCTATGTCGTTGGTACAAATATGTACCATGACTTCTGGCTGTTCTCCTTCCCACTTCAGGATTTCTTGGACACGATCGGAAACATCCCGGACCCTGGCACCTGGGAGGCAAACTAACATCTGTGCTTCTTTCCTGCCTCCACAGAATTGCCTGTCTGACCCCTAACTATAGAGTCCCCTATCACTGCTGCCATCCTCTTCCTTTCCTTACCCTTCTGAGCCACAGGTCCACTGTTGCTTACCCAGGTAGGCCTTCCTTCCCAACAATACTCAAGCAGGAGTACTTATTATCATGGGGTACAGCCTCTCTTGACTGTTACCCACTTATCTGTCTCCTCAGGCCCCGGTGTGACTACCTGCCTATAGCTCCTTTCCCTCACTCTCCCTGACCAGATGAAGGCCATCAAGCTGCATCTCCAGTTCCCTAACACAGTCCCTAAGGAGCTGCAGCTCCATGTACCTGGTGCAGAAGTGGCTGTCTGGGGGTGCTGAGAATCTCACGGACCTCCCACATCTGAGGATTTCCACTTTTCTGATCATGTGAAAGAATCAATTGGAGTGGGGGTGGGGGAGAGTGGACAAATTTTTAAAAGTGCACCCAGGATACCTTTCAAGCCACTGTGTAGTAGTGACCAGAATCAGCTTTTTTTGAAGTAGATCAAACCTTGGGACATAACCTGGCAAGCAGATTGTCAGAGGAAGAACATTCCATTGGTAGTGAGATGTTTTAAGGTTGATGCGGAGACCAGCAAGGAAAGGAAATTGAGGTCCTGAAACTGGGAAAGGCTGATTTCAATATAATGAAACAAATGTGGCGACCCACTTCCCAGCGCACTCGAACCGACTCACAAAGTAGCGCGCGCCGGCATTGAGGCCGGTCCCAAAGAGGGCGCCAAGTCTGCTTCACCAGCAAGGGGGAAAACCCTCGTGCGGGACAGGGCTGTGAATACGCCCGAGGAGGGCGGGAACAGGAAAGCTTTAAAGCGAGGCCGCGAAGTTTGAATAAACCTCTTTTGCAACTGCAGCTCACCGACTACGTGTCGTTATTTCAGCGCTGCGTGTAGCACACCGCTACAATTGGTGACCCCGACGGCCCAAACGATATTTGGACCGGAGATGAACAACACCGCATCTGTTCATGCAGTTTCGTGAAAACTACCAAGCTTCTGGAAGCTGCAACCTCACCTATGGTTCCAGCAAGCAGAAGCCCAATTCCACATTCGGCAGATAACCTCAGATGCCACACGTTACTACTACGTGGTGAGCTCCCTCGACCAGGAGACAGCCGCCCAGGTTGAGGAGTTCATACAGTCGCCCCCGGAGGACGGCAAATACACAGAATTCAAAGCCCTGCTCATAAGGACTTTCGGACTCTCACGGCGCGAGCGAGCTGCCAGCTTACTGCACCTGGATGGTTTGGGGGACAGGCCACCGTCGGCTTTGATGAACGAGATGCTGTCCCTGGCCGAAGGACACAAGACCTGCCCCATGTTTGAGCAGGCGTTCCTGGAGCAGCTGCCCGAGGACATAACGCCTGCTGCTGTCCGACGCGGATTTCAGCAACCCCTGGAAGGTGGCGGCCCGGGCAGACGTGCTGTGGAAAGCCAAGAAGGAGAGTGGGGCATCCGTCGCACAGATCACCAGACCAGGCCCGGCCACAGAGCCCACTAACCCCAGAGGCAGGGGTGAGGAGACCAACGAACAATGGTGCTTCTACCATCAGTGGTGGGGCACAGAAGCCCGCCGCTGTAGCCCGCCCTGCAAGTTCCCGGGAAACGTCAGGGCCAGCCGCCGCTGATGGCTACGGTGGCTGGCCATCGGGATAGCTTCCTGTATGTCTGGGACAAGCAGTCGGGACGCCGCTTTTTGGTCGACACCGGAGCTGAGATCAGCGTCTTACCTCCGACAAGTTACGACACCCACAACAGAGAACCAGGTCCCACCCTGAGGGCCACGAACGGCAGCACAGTAAGGACCTACGGCACCTATACAGTGCAGCTACAGTTCGGCTCCAGCCGGTTCACGTGGGACTTCACACTGGCTGCCGTAGCCCAACCGCTCCTGGGTGCGGATTTTTTGCCAGCTCACAGCCTACTGGTCGACCTGCCCAGGAAGAGACTGGTCCACGCCAAGACCTTTCAAACGTTCTCCCTGGGTGAAGCCCAGTTGCCGCCCCACACCTAGACTCCATCACGCTGTCCGACAATGACTACACCAGAGTCCTGGCGGATTTCCCATCGGTTCGGGCACCGCAGTTCACGGCAGCCATGCCCAGACACGCTGTACAGCACCACATCCTGACACAAGGACCACCCCTCCACGCCCGTGGTCGGCGGCTTCCCCCGGACAAGCTCCGACTGGCGAAGGAGTTCAAGAGGATGGAGTAATTGGGGATCATACGGCGGTCCGACAGCCCATGGGCCTCCCCCCTGCACATGGTGCCCAAAGTAACAGGGGGCTAGAGACCATGCGACGACTACCGCAGACTGAACGAGGCTACAACACCGGACCGCTACCCTGTGCCGCACATTCAGGACTTTGCAGCAAACCTGCATGGCGCACGGATCTTCTCCAAGGTAGACCTTGTCAGGGGATACCATCAAATCCTAATGCATCCGGACGACGTCCCCAAAACGGCACTCATCACCCCATTCTGCCTTTTCGAGTTCCTCTGCATGTCGTTCAGCCTAAAGAATGTCGCACAGACGTTTCAGCGGTTAATGGACGCAGTGGGGCGCGACCTGGACTTCGCTTTCATCTATTTGGACGACATCCTCATAGCTAGCAGTAGTCGTCAGGAGCATCTGTCCCACCTCCATTAACTCTACACCTGACTGAGTGAATACGGCCTAACAATCAACCCAGCCAAATGCCAGTTCGGGCTCGACACCATTGACTTCCTGGGCCACAGGATTACTAAAGACAGGGCAACCCCTCTGCCCACCAAGGTAGATGCGGTCCGCCATTTCCCCCGACCCAACACAATCAAAGGCCTTCAGGAATTCGTGGGTATGGTAAATTTCTACCACCGTTTCCTCCCTTCAGCAGCCCGAATCATGCGCCCCCTGTTCGCCCTGATGTCGGGTAAGGGCAAGGACATTATCTGGGACAAGGAGTCCGCCGCCGCTTTAATTAAAACCAAAGAAGCCTTGGCAAACGCCGCAATGCTAGTGCACCCCAGAACGGATGTCCCTACCGCCCTCACAGTGGACGCATCTAACATGGCAGTCGGTGGAGTGCTGGAACAACTCATCGAGGGTCACTGGCAACCCCAGGCGTTTTTCAGCAAACACCTACCACCACCCCAGCTCAAATTCAGTGCTTTCAACCGGGAACTGTTGGCGCTATACCTAGCAATCCGGCATTTCAGGTACTTCTTAGAAGGTAGGCCCTTCACCGTGTTCACGGACCACAAACCGCTTACCTTTGCATTCACGAAAGCATCCAACTCCTGGTCGTCCCGCCAGCAGCGACATCTGTCCTACATCTCCAAATACACGATGCATGTCCGGCATGTCTCGAGAAAGGACAATGTCCTGGCGGACGCCCTCTCCCGCCCTAACATCCAAGCCCTGTCCCAGGGGGTAGACTATGAAGCGCTGGCAGAGGCGCTGCAGGCAGAGGAGGAGATCCTTAGTTACAGAACCGCAGTCTCTGGTTTGTAGGTCCAGGACCTCCCCGCAGGCCCAGGTGAGAGGACCCTACTCTGTGACATCACCACCAGCCAGCCCCGCCCTGTCGTCCCGGCGGCGGCGCGTTTTCGACTCCATTCATAACTTAGCGCACCCCTCCATCAGGACAACCGTCCGGATGGTAGCCAACAGGTTCGTTTGGCATGGACTCCGCAAGCAGGTCAGTGAATGGCCAAAACGTGCATGCACTGCCAAACAGCCAAGGTGCAGCAGCACACCAAAGCCCTGCTGCAGCAGTTCCACCCCACCCACTGGCGTTTCAACCACATTCATGTGGATATCGTGGGCCCCCTGCCAGTGTTGCGAGGAGCGCAGCACCTCCTATCGTAGACCGGTTCACAAGATGGCCAGAGGCGGTCCCGCTCACCGACACCACCTCCGAAACTTGCGCCCGAGCACTGATTGCAACCTGGGTATCTTGCTTTGGTGTACCGGCCCACATTACCTCCGACAGAGGTGCTCAGTTCACCTCTAGCCTGTGGTCAGCTGTGGCCAACCTTTTGGGCACACAGCTGTACCACACAACTGCCTACCACTCACAGTCGAACGGACTAGTGGAGCGTTTCCACCGTCACCTGAAGTTGGCTCTCATGGCCCGCCTCACAGGGCCTAACTGGGTGGACGAGCTTCCCTGCGTCCTGCTCGGAATCTGCATGGCACCCAAAGAGGATCTGCACACCTCGTCGGCCGAGTTGGTGTACGGCGCACCCCTGGTCATCCCAGGAGAGTTCATACCAGCCCCAAGGGGGCAAGAGGAAAAACCCACAGCAGTCCTGGACAGACTACGCGAGAGGCTCGGTAACCTGGCCCCCATACTGACTTCACAGCACAGACAGATCCCAACCTGCATACCCAAAGACCTGCAAAACTGTAAGTTTGTTTTTGTATGACGGGGCGGACATCAGGCACCGACCACTACAGCGGCCCTACGAGGGGCCATTTACGGTGATCAGAAACAATGGGTCCACGTACGTTCTGGACATTGGGGGGAAAGAGGAGGTTTTCACAGTGGATCGACTCAAACCAGCCCATGTGGACTTGGTGCAGCCGGTCAAGGTTCAGGCACCGCGGCGCAGAGGCAGACCTCCCAAACAGAGTCAGACATCCTAAACAGAGTCTGACCCAGACTGAGGACATTGGGGGGGGGGGGTTATGTGGTGACCCACTTCCCAGCGCACTCGAACCGGCTCACAAAGTGGCGCGCGCCGGCATTGAGGCCGGTACCAAGGAGGGCACCAAGCCTGCTTCACCAGCAAGGGAAAAAGCCCACGCGCAGGACGGGACTGTGAATACGTGCCCCCTACAGTATTCCCACCTGGGGAGGGCGGGAACAGGAAGGCTTTAAAGCGAGGCCGCGAAGTTTGAATAATCCTCTTTCGCGACTACGTGTCCTTATCTCAGCGCTGCGTGTAGCACACCGCTACACAAAAGCAGTTTATATCTGGTACATTGCAAGAGAAGATGATATTCATTTAAGAGGCATTTAGACAGTTAAATATGCAAGACTCAGAAAGATACAGGTGTACTGCGTGCAGTACAGGTGTACTCGGAGGGCAGAGCAAAGTCAAGATGGCGCTAAACGGTGACTCCTTTCCTTGCATCTTCGAAACAGTTCTATTTCTATCTTTGATGTCTCTTTTTCTTCCCCTTTTCAAGGTTCTTCTGAAGACCCTGACCCGGAGTTACACTCTGACTTCAGTTCTTTGCTGGAATGGGACCTATGCTCAGGGCCTCACAACTGGCCATTTTTCAATATCCCAAGGACACAGCCTGGAAGACTAGCACACCTTCAGAGAGCCGGATTTTCGTGGCTCTGGAGATGGGCTGATTGAAGGCTGGTGTCCCTGACTGAGGCATTGTGGGAGAACACAAAGCATTGGGAGCAAGGGGTTAGCTGCCATGGACTGTGTCCAGCCACCTGTGCCCAAGGGCCGACTCTCTGGGCTGAGAGCTCAGAAAAAGTGACGCAATAGACTTTTAACATCATAAATCAACAAGTTGTTTGTCATGTCTCCCCTCTCACTGTGAAATGGGGACACCTCTTTTTCTCTTATTAGGGAGAGAGCCTGTGGTATGTCAAATTATCAGGTGAACGAGTAGTCTTTGGGGTATTGCAAGTCTGTGTCTTTATTGATGTTTTGCTGCACACTTCAGTGCTCAGTGGAGGGCATTGATGCTTTTTTGCTGGTGGGGGGGGCTTCATTTTCTTGCCACTGCTTGTTTGTGGGGGGGATGCTGGAGTTCTGGGGTTCTAATGTTAACTGTCATTCATTCTTTGGGGTACTCCTCTGTTTTTGTGGATGCTTGCGAAGAAAAAGAATTTCAGGATGTATAGTGCAAACTTTTCTGACATGAAATGTACCTATTGAAATGGGATTGGTGTAGTTGTAGAAAAAGTATGGCATAAATGTGATGCCTCTTTCTATGCAATGTACTAAATTTTGCAAAAGTGAAGTGGAAGAAACTACATACAGCTAATTCTATAATGACCTATGGTAGGTGTTCAAAAATTAGTCACTGGAAGTTCAGGGAAATATTTGCATTAAAAGATCTCCAGGTGTCAAAGGACACTTGACGGTTGAATTAAAAAAAAAACAACTTATGGCAAATTAATGGAATACTAAATAGGTGAGACTTTATATGAGTATAATGTGTGAAGACACAAGAAGTGCAGATGATGCTAGAACTCTTCAGAAAACACACACACACAAAGGCTGGAGGAACTCAGCAGTCAGGCAGCATCTATGGAGGGAGATGATCAATCAATTTTTAGGACTGAGATCCTTCATGAGGGCTGGAAAGGACGAGTGCAGAAGCCAGTAGGGGAAGGTGGCAAGTTGGCAGGTGATAGCTGAGGGGAGAAAGTTTGGTGGGTAGGGAGGGCAGATGACAGGAAATGATACAAGAAGCCAGGTGAAACAAAGTGAAGAAGAAATCTGATAGGAAAGGACAGTGGACCATGGGAACCAGAGGGAGGTGATAGGTATGTCTCTTCCCCTGCCTTATGACCTGGCCATCACTTCTTTTCCTGCCCTAAGGAACAGGGATACTGGTTAAAAAGGCATATTGGAAACTTAAATTTATTTCCTAGGGCATAGAATACGAGAGTGTGAGATTATGGCACAGCCACATACACTAATTAAAACACAATGCAATATTAATGCTATACTATAGGAAGGATGCCATGGCATTGGAGTGAGTGCAAAGGAGATTCACATCAGCACAGACTGGATAGGTTGGAATTGACTTCTTTAGAGCAGCCAAGGCTGAAGAATAACCTTACTGACAACGTAAATTTTAAGGAATTCAGATAGCAGATGGTGAGTGGTAGATGGGAGAATTTTCTCCCCTAGACAGAGGACCAGAGTGCACAGATTTAAGGTAAAAGGCAGAAAATTTAGAGGAGATTTGTGGATTTTTCCTCACTCAGAGGGTGGTTGAAGCCTTGACTACACTGCCCAAGTGGTAATGAAGAGAAGTACTCTATATAAAGTTTTAGTAGTAGTGCAATAAGTGCTGTAAAGACAATGAAATAGAACACTACCAGCCAAGAGTTGAGAAATGCATCAGCACAAACAGATGCTTGAAGGCCAGGCACAGTGTCTGAAAGCTCCAATAATAAGTGCATGAGTGCCCTGACAGGGAAAGGATATGGGCTAAATGAAAGGGTTTGTTGCGAGAGTAGGAGGCAATCAGGGAGCAGGGCACGAGGGTGGGCATGGGAGAAAACTGAGTGAAAAGGGTTCAGAAAAAGGTTGGATTGTTGGGTCTCAGGTTCAAAGTGAGGAAGGACTGAAGTATGGACAATGGACCCATGAGTGAAAGCAAGCGTGCATATGTGTGCGTGTGCGTAAATAAATGTTACTCTTTAGAATCATGTTAAGATGTAGTAAACAACACAATAATTTGATACTTTGCATGACTTTCACAGTGAAGACACTTCTAACAAATTAGCCCCAGCTTTAATTTTTTATATCAATTTCACTCTTTCAACAACTCTACAACACTTCAGTTTCTTTGTACACATGTACATTTCTTTGGCACGACTGTGCAAGTGTGTGAAAGTTGGCCCGTGAGACAGCGGGAGAGTTTAAAAAGCGAGCAGATTGAGAAGGGGCAGTCATTTCTTCGGCAGTTTGAATGGAGCACGACTGCGCAAGTGCGTGAAAGTCGGCCCGTGAGACAGCGGGAGAGTTTAAAAAGCAAGGAGATTAACAGAGCGGGCAACGTAGTAGTGGGAGACAAAGTAGGAAGGCTTTGGCTCAAGAGGCTTCAGCGAACAGAGGCTGAGGATGAGCTTGCTCCCAGTGAGGTAAGGCCAGGTAAGTTCCTTTAATAACTTTAATTAGCTGAGGAGTAGGTAATGGAGGCAGCAGTTAGGGCAGTCGAGTGCTCCGTTTATAGCATATATGTCAAACTCAAGGCCCGCGGGCCAAATCCGACCCACGGTGGAATTATCTTTGGCCCGCGAGATAATATCTAATTACTATTAAAGCTGGCCCCAGTAATTGAAGCGCCTATGGCGTATGATATGGCTAATGCTGAGTTTATTCAGGTACCAGGTTTTCAGGGTTTTTAGTGTTTATTCGGCAGTCTTCTTCATAAGAAACGGAATTTGTAAAGTGAAACACTTTGTAGTTATAGCAGAGACTGAGACACATGAGAGCAGGCTGAAAAAACGGAGGCAATGAAAGCTGCGTTCGCACGCGTCCGACTGATCCGGCCCGCATGAAGCTGCATTTTGCTCAATCCGGCCCGTGACCTAAAATGAGGTTGACACCCCTGGTTTATAGTATGTGGGAAGTCAGGGCGAGCACAATTGTCCCTGCTGACTACACCTGTAAAAGGTGCATCCAGCTGCAGCTCCTGACAAACCGAGTTAGGGAACTCTAGCTGGAGCTGGATGAACTTCAGATCATTCGGGAAGCAGAGGCAGAAATAAACAGGAGTTACAGGGAGATAATCATCCCAAAAAGTCAGGAGGCAGGTAGCTGGGTGACTGTCAGGAGAGGGAAGGGGAATAGACAGGAAGAGCAGAGCACCCCTGTGGTCATTCTCATCAATAATAAGTATACCATTTTGGATACTGTTGGTGGGGACGACCTACCAGGGACAAGTTGCAGTAGCCGCATCTCTGGCACCGAGACTGGACTCTCAGCTCAGAAGGGAAGGAGGGAAAAGAGGAGAGCAGTAGTGATAAGGGATTTAACAGTTAGGCAGACAGATAAGAGGTTCTACGGAAGAGATCAAGAATCATGGATGGTCTGTTGCCTCCCTGGTGCCAGGGTTTGCGATACCTCTGATCGAGTTCTCAGTATTCTCAAGAGGGAGGGTGTTGTGATGGAAATGAGAAAGATTCTTTGGGTCTCAAAGGCTCTCTGGTTACAGAGGGTGAGCAGCCAGATGTCATGGTCCATGTAGGGACCAATGACGTGGATAGGAAGGAGGAGGAGGTCCTGCAAAGAGAATTTAGGGAGTTAGGTGCAAAGTTGAAGGACAGGACCTCCAGGGTTGCAATCTCAGGATTGCTACCCATGCCACGTGCTGGTGAGGCTAGAAATAGGAAGATAATGTAGCTAAATGCGTGGCTAAGGAGTTGGTGTAGGAGGGAGGGCTTCATGTTTCTGGACAGTTGGGCCTTGTTCCAGGGAAGGTGGGACCTGTTCCGATGGGACGGGTTGCACCTGAACTGGAGGTGGACTAACATCCTTGTGGGATGGTTTGCTAGTGCTGCTCCGGGGGTTTAGACTAGATTTGCAGGGGGAGGGGAACCAGAGTGTTAGAGCAGATAGTGAGATGGAGGAGGATAAAGGTCATGCGAAAGCTGCAAGTATAGTACATGGAGTAAAGCCAGATCTAATGTATAAAGAGACTTTGAGGAAAGAGAAACAGAAGGGTGTAAAAGTAGTAAGGTAGAAGGGCTAAAGTGCGTGTACTTCAATGCAAGAAGCATCAGGAACAAAGGTGATGAACTGAGAGTTTGGATACATACATGGAATTATGATGTAGTGGCCATTACAGAGACTTGGCTGGCACCAGGGCAGGAATGGATTCTCAAATTTCCTGGATCTCAGTGCTTTAAAAGGAATAGAGAGGGGGAAAAAGGGAGAAGGGGTGGCATTACTGGTCAGGGATACTATTACAGCTACATAAAGGGTGGGTAATATAGCAGGATCCTCTTTTGAGTCAGTATGGGTAGAAGTCAGGAACAGGAAGGGAGCAGTTACTCTACTGGGAGTATTCTATAGGCCCCCTGGTAGCAGCAGAGGTACTGAGGAGCAGACTGGGAGGCAGATTTTGGAAAGGTGCAAAAATAACAGGGTTGTTATCATGGGTGACTTTATATATTAATATTGATTGGGACCTGATTAGTTTCAATGGTTTAGACAGGGCAGAGTCTGTTCAGTGTGTCCAGGATGAATTCCTGTCACAATATCTTGACAGGCTGACTAGGGGGAATGCCATACTAGATCTAGTATTAGGTAACGAACCGGGTCAGGTCACAGATCTCTCAGTGGGTGAGCATCTGGGGGACAGTGACCACTGCTCCTTGGCCTTTAACATTATCATGGAAAAGGACAGAATCAGAGAGGGCAGGAAAATTTTTAATTGGAGAAGGGCAAATTATGAGGCTATAAGGCTAGAACTTGCGGGTGTGAATTGGGATGATGTTTTTGCAGGGAAATGTACTATGAACATGTGATCGATGTTTAGGGATCCCTTGCAGGATGTTAGGGATAAATTTGTCCCAGTGAGGAAGATGAAGAATGGTAGAGTGAAGGAACCATGGGTGACAAGTGAGGTGGGGAATCTAGTCAGATGG
Source organism: Hemitrygon akajei (assembly GCF_048418815.1). Taxonomy (NCBI): domain Eukaryota; kingdom Metazoa; phylum Chordata; class Chondrichthyes; order Myliobatiformes; family Dasyatidae; genus Hemitrygon; species Hemitrygon akajei. Next base: position 141,980,110 of record NC_133126.1, read on the forward strand.
AAGAAGGCAGCATACATGAGGTTTAGGAAGCAAGGATCAGATGGGTCTATTCAGGAATATAGGGTAGCAAGAAAGGAGCTTAAGAAGGGCTGAGAAGAGCAAGAAGGGGGCATGAGAGGGCCCTGACAAGTAGGGTAAAGGAAAACCCCAAGGCATTCTTCAATTATGTGAAGAACGAAAGGTTGACAGGAGTGAAGGTAGGACCGATTAGAGATAAAAGTGGGAAGATGTGCCTGGAGACTGTGGAAGTGAGCAAGGTCCTCAATGAATACTTCTCTTCAGTATTCATCAATGAGAGGGAACTTGATGACAGTAAGGACAATATGAGTGAGGTTGATGTTCTGGAGCATGTTGATATTAAGGGAGAAGAGGTGTTGGAGTTGTTAAAATACATTAGGACGGATAAGTCCCCAGGGCCTGACAGAATATTCCCCAGGCTGCTCCACGAGGCAAGGGAAGAGACTGCTGAGCCTCTAGCTAGGATCTTTGATGTCCTCGTTGTCCACAGGAATGGTACCGAATGTTGTCCCCTTGAGTACATTCGGATTGCAGGGTTGTGACTAGTGGTGTTCCACAAAGATCGGTTCGGGACCTCTCCTTCTCGTGATTTTTATTAACGACCTGGATGTGGGGGTAGAAGGGTGGGTTAGCAAGTTTGCAGACGACACAAAGGTTGGTGGTGTTGTGGATAGTGTTGAGGATTGTCGAAGATTGCAGAGAGATATTGATAAGATGCAGAAGTGGGCTGAGAAGTGGCAGATGGAGTTCAATCCAGAGAAGTGTGAGGTGGTACACTTTGGAAGGACAAACTCCAAGGCAGAATACAAAGTAAATGGCAGGATACTTGGTGGTGTGGAGGAACAGAGGGATCTGGGGGTACATGTCCACAGATCTCTGAAAGTTGCCTCACAGGTAGTTAGGGTAGTTAAGAAAGCTTATGGAATGTTAGCTTTCATAAGTCGAGGGATAGAGTTTAAGAGTCGCGGGGTAATGATGCAGCTCTATAAAACTCTGGTTAGGCCACACTTGGAGTACTGTGTCCAGTTCTGGTTGCCTCACTATAGGAAGGATGTGGAAGCATTGGAAAGAGTACAGAGGAGTTTTACCAGGATCCTGCCTGTTTTAGAGAGTATGCATTATGATCAGAGATTAAGGGAGCTAGGGCTTTACTCTTTGGTGAGGAGACATGATAGAGGTATACAAGATATTAAGAGGAATAGATAGAGTGGACAGCCAGCGCCTCTTCCCCAGGGCACCACTGCTCAACACAGGAGGACATGGCTTTAAAGTAAGGGGTGGGAAGTTCAAGGGGGATATTAGAGGAAGGTTTTTTTTTTACTCAGAGAGTGGTTGGTGGGTGGAATGAACTGCCTGAGTCAGTGGTGGAGGCAGATACACTAGTGAAATTTAAGAGACTACTAGACAGGTATATGGAGGAATCTAAGGTGGGGGATTATATGAGAGGCAAGGTTTAAGGGTGAGCACAACACTGTGGGCTGAAGGGCCTGTACTGTGCTGTATTGTTCTAAGTTCTATGTCCAAAATGGTTTACAGAGAATTCTGAAAAAAAAATCAATCCTTGATTTTTTGACCCATTATTTTCCCAGTAATGCTCAGGGCTACACATTCACTTTTGTCATGCAACTTTTTTCATTAAAATCTCTTCAATGAACATTTTGAAAATAAACTTAAAGGAAAGAAGAAACAGGGTTATTAGACTTTATTGACTTTCAGCATGAGACTATTATTTGACTGTGCCCAGTAATACATTTCCCCTTTTAACATTCCTGCCTTATGAATAGGTAACCAAGGAAATTATTCAGTTCAGGGTTAATCTGGAGCCAATTACACCTCATAAGTAAAAGTTTAAATTTGCTAATGGAGACAGCCAGCTTTAATTTAGTCTGCTAAAAGTAATTAAATAGTTGAGTAAATCTTCTGGCCATAGCATTATACTACACACAACAGATTCCAGAAGATTGACTTTATCAGGGCATAAGACAAATGAACAACTAAACAATCAAAATCTATCTTAATTAAGTCAGGCCCAGAACAAAATGTTTGTACAAAACTATAATCACACATGGCCTGGAGGAAGGTGGCAGAGAATTGAACCTTTTCCAGCATTATTGTAATGACTCAACTTCATTAAGAATATGTTAAATTATGTAGCTTATAAGATAACAATAGTTAGAGCTCTAAATGGGTTGCTTTTATTGTAAGTTAGTCCATGATTTATTATTTATCTTGTAGGGTAGATAGTACGTGTGTCTAATATAGTACCATCATCAAATATAAATTTTAACTCTTGACGGTGTAGGAATGCCTAAAATGTTTGCTCTCAAATCAGCACAAAACTATAGCTTCTCTTTATAATTGGAAAATATGCAATTGTAATTAGTAATCAGAATTAGTTAGTTATCTGCCATATCTAATTTTGAGCTATAAAGCTTTCTAATTGAGACATTTGTTTTATGGCAGTTTAAAAAAAACTCTTCTTACCTCAATTTTAAGCACTGTTAATGGAACCTATATTTCAAACGAGCACTGGAGGCTTAAAAAACAAATGTTTTGTTCCATCAGTGAAATCCTTTTAATAAAAAATGGTCACGTGTAAAATTACTTCCATCTCACTGCCTCAGTGAAAACAATGATTGATCTTGAACATTTTTAGATAGCATGTTTCCTGAAGAAACAAATACTTTCACAAAGTTTTTGCACTGCAAGCCTTTGATATGTAACCGAGTATGAAGCTGGGGTAATGCCTTCTCTGCTGCTGCCTGATAAGGTCTTTGAAAATACTTACTACATTACAGCAGTAGCAATCAAGAAATCCTGACTGATTGCTAGCTCAAAGTAAATTTCCAAAATAATTCAAATTTAAACCTTATTTTAAAGGGAGAAGGAAAACAACCCATTGCAAATGTTTGGAAGTTGCCACAACAAAATACCCCCTTTATAAGGTCAATCCAACTTTCTTCTTAGAATTCACCTTCAAATGATTGATCAACTGCATATTACATCTCCGTCTTGATAGCATGAACATTAATTTCTCTAACTTCCGCAATTTCTTCCTATCCCCCCTATGTTTCCATTCCCTTCTCTGGCTCTCCCTTTGCCACTTTTCTCCTCACCTGTCCATCACCTCCCTCCCTTTCTTCCAAGGTCCACTGTCCCCTCCTATCAGATTACTTCTTCAGCCCTTTACCATGTCTATAAAACACCTACCAGCTTCATCCCTCCTCCCCCACCCACCCCAACATGGTTTCATCTATCACCTAGATGGTACCCCCCCCCCCCCCAATTTATCTTGGTGTCTTCCCCCTTCCTTTCCAGCCTTGATGATAGGTCTCGGCTTGAAATGTCCGCTGTTTACTCCTCTCCACTGATGCTGCTTAACCTGTTGAGTTGCTCTAGCATTTTGTATGTACTGTTTGATCAACTATTTCCTTTGAATAATTAAGTCAAACTCCTTTTTCTCCCCTTTAATTGAGTTTCTCCTTTAAATATAACTATAGTCAATTTTCAGATATTCCGTCTACTTAGTCAAATGATATTCTAAATATGACTAACCTTGAAAAGTTGATAACAAATAACATTAGGTGCTTGACTCAAAAGAATGAGAGGACTCTTAAAAAAAAAACTCAGTAAAGGTTCTGGAAGTAAGTATAAAATGTAAACCTTATCCAATCTGACACCCCAACGTAAGCTCTTTAATTTTTCCCTGGTACCCCATCCAAACTTAACACATATGGTCGGGTCTGTCAGGCTTGGTTAAGTAGTCCGGTTCTGCTCATAATTACAGGCCACCTCAAGTCAACAGACACAAAGTATATCCATTACATTGCAAACCAGCTTTTCTAGGAATGTAAAGGTACAGTTTGCGTGCAACTCATTATAATGACTCTGGCTTTGCACCAATCTTACTGTGACAAATTCACACACTGCATCAGACTAGTCCTGGCACCAAGTAATCAACTGAGAGGTGGGGGTGGGGGAGAATAACAGGCATTGGCTCAGAACACAGGATATAAATTATATAAGATAGTAAAACACAACTGCACAAAACAAGGCAGTGCGAAAGAAAAATATAATCAGAGGTGAATAAGACTTTCACAGTGAATGACAGAGCCCTGGGGAGTGGTGCAGAACAGAAGGGGCTTTGAATACATGTGAATACATTCCCTGAATGTGAAGGTATGGGCAAGCAAACAGGGTGATTAGCCTTCCAAAGTCAGGACACTGAGTGTAAAAGTTGGAAGGTCATGGTGCACTTGCACAGGACAGTGGTGAGACCACACTTGGAGAAATGTGTTCCGATTTGGTTATCCTGCCTCAGCAATGATGTTATTTAACTGTAAAGAATGCAAAAAAATTACACGGACTTTGGCAGAATTTGAGGGACTAAGTTATAAGGAGAGTTGGACAGGCTATATATTTATTTCTTGCAACATTGGAGACAGAGGTGACCTGATGGAAATGTATAAAACCACTGGGGGCATAGATAGCAGGAATGCACTTGGTCTTTTTTCCCAGGGTTGGGGAATCTAGAACCAGAGCACGTAGATATATGGGGAGGAGGGAAAAAAATTAATAGGTACTGAGGGGCAACATGGGTAATTACATATGTATACGGAATGAACTCCCAGCCGATGTGGTTGAGGCAGGTACGAAAAAATACCTGCCACATTGTCTTTTAAAAATGTACTTTTTCTCAACCACTTCCTCTGGACCCATTTTATGGACAGGAAATGTTTAGAAGTTATGGGCCAAATACTGGCAAATGGGACAAGCTTGCTTGGGCATCTTGTTTGGCATGGACTAGTCGAGCTGAAGGGCCTGTTTCTATACCATAGAACTACAAAATCCTTCATACCTGCAGTGGGAACAAGGGGTTTGCTTTTAGAGCAAGGTATGAAAAAAGGTGCTGCTTCCATAAAAAGGACGGAGAAGGCAGAGCTTGGAGTGTTAATGGCGCCTAACAGCAACTCCTTTTCTTGCATCTTCAGAAACAGCTCCATTTCCACCTTTAATATCTTTATTTTTCCCTTTCAGGGTTCTTTTGAAGACCCTGATGTGGAGTTAAACGCAGGCTTCGGTTCTTTCCGGGAATGGGACCCATTCTCGGGGTTCCACGATTGGCTGTTATTCGACATGCCAAGGGTTTTGCTTGAGAGTCTCGCTCGTGTTTGTAAGTCTAAGTTCTTGGGGCTCTGGAGATGGGCGGATCGAGGGTTGGTGTCATAGCAGGAGATTCGTCTGTCGTTGCAGCGGCTGGAAAATCTTACGCTGTGGGCCCGAAGACTCGAGGCCTTTGCGATCTTCGGACACAGAGCTCGAAAAGAGCAACGAAACGGACTTTTAACATCGTAAACCAGCGGGTGGTTGTTATGTCTCCTGCTCACTGTGAAAATGGGGGACACCTCCCTCTCCTTTAGTAGGGAGAAAGAGAACCTGTGGTTTGTTGAATGTTGGATGAAATGCGAAGCCTTTGGAGTAACTGTGGTCTGTGTCTTTGCTATCACTTAGCACATGCTTGGGCTCATGACGGTACTATTTTTTTGCTGGTGGGGGGAGGGGGGTTGTTGCTTGCTGCCACTTACGCACGGGAAGAGGGAACTGGGGAGGGACTTTGGCGTTCTCATGTTTAACTGTCGTTCATTCTTTGGGGCACTTCTCTGTTTTTGTGGATGTTTGTGAAGAAAAAGCATTTCAGGATGTGTATTGTATACATTTCTCTGACATTAAATTGGACCTTTGAACCTTTTATTATGTAGTCTGAGTCATAGAGGCAGCCAAAAAACAAAACATTGCAAATGGTAGATGAAGCCTCTCTAATCCTCCAACTCGAGCTTACTTATCTGTCCAATCAAATTTCACCTCAATTGCAGTTGAGTCAGTGACACTGCACCTTCACAAGATCCGGTTACCCAGTTTCATTCTTCAACTACAGTGCTTTCAGTGTGGAGTCTGCATTGTAATTTTGAGACTATGTGGTGCGCTAATTTCCTCCCACATCCAAAAGATGAATGGATTGGGAGATTAACTGACTAACTCAAGTGGCAGTGCGTAGCGAGCAGTACAATCTGGGGAAATTTAAAGGAGCACAGGAAGAATGAAATGGGATTAGTGCAATACATGCTCAATCATTACCGACTCAGGAGCCTGTTCCTGTGCTGTATGTGCCCAAAATTCTATGATTCTCATCTTTATATACTTGAAAGGAATTAAACATCATGCTATTGTCAGCAAACACCCTACTCTGACCTTAAAAGGGAAAGGTCTTTGATGAAGCAGCTAAGGGTGAGTAATGTTTTGGCGTGAGATGACTGTCCTCTGACAACCAGCACTATTTTCCTTTGTGTCAGGAATGAACCTTCAAATGCCCATCTGAAATCCCACATGAGAATATCAAAAGTGGGCACCTTCTTGAATCACTAACTGTCTAGCACTATTCATCAAGCAACATCTGTGGAAGGGGAAATCAGATAACATCTCAGGTCAAAAACTCATCATTAGTAATGAGATATAGTGATACACATATAAAATGCTGGAGGAACTCAGCAGGTCAGGCAGCATCTATGGAGGGAAATAAAACAGCTGACATTTCAGACTGAGACCCTACATCAAGACTGGGAAGAAAGCAGGCAGGAGTCAGTATAAAAGGGTGGGAAGGAGCTGGAATTGCTGGGTGAATCTAAGTGAGAGGGGGACAGTGGGGGAAAGGAATACTTCGAGAAGCTGAGAGTTGAAGGAGGTTTCCAGAGATGCTGTTTAATTGGCTGAGTACTTACAACATTTTTGTTTTTGATTCTAGTATCTTCACTTTTATATGTTTGCCGTATATGACTAGATGAGGTGTGACAGGAAATTTTTGATTTGGTGTTTAGCCAGATGTCATCCTGCTTCACCAGTTTGGCATCTTCTATGCAGATATCCCCGGTATTACTCCTACAATGGTTTCCAATACACCTGACTGAACTGGAATAAATTTCTGGGCATGATAGTATGCAAAAGACGGACAGGAAGCAACACATTTGATGCCAATTTTGTCCCTGATGATCAATTCTATAGGTTTCCCTACCAGGGAGTCGAGACTGATTAACCTCCATTTGGTGAGTTTATCCTTTTGAATATAGCTATCTACATTTTCTCCAGTGCTCTGGCATTACCCTTGTGATTATATTGGATTCAAAGATCAAGTCTAATTGCACAACAATTTTCATCTTTAAATCTCATGTGGGGTAGGTGACTTAATGTACAGACAGGTCTGTTTCCTCCCCCCATAAATGCTGCAAGAGTTGACTTTAAATTATCTACAGACTACTCTTTGCAAAAAAAATCTTTCTCGGAGGGTTTGGAGTTTACACCAGGATACCATTATATGCAAAATTCAACTTGCATTTCCAAAAGCAATGTTATGTTATATAACTACTGTCATAGAGCACCTTTGGCAAAAAGCAGGTATCGGTGCATGAATACTGAACCTTTACAAAGCTGACATTTCCACTTAAGGGCAGCAGCAATTTATAACTTTTGCCTATTAACTGGGAAAACAATTTTGTGGTTATAATGCAAAAGGCTGGGTTTTCAGCACTAAAGGGGAAAATCATGCTGTGCACATTTGCAAGAAAATATATAGATTTCACTTCAATTGTACCTTTTAAGGTTGCAGTTTTTTCCCTTTAATCACAGCACTGTTCAGATTAACTATCTTCCTATTTGCAGTGTCAGTGTGGGCAGGACTGCAAGAAAGACTGGAAAGTGTTTATACCCCCATGGTCTGTGAAGGGCAGTGTATCAGCATAAATTCTACATCAGTTCACAATGAATTTTCATTACTGGAATTTCTGCCAGTCTCTATTTATTAAATGCCTAATGCAACTACTATTATCACTATTTTACTTTTAATCAGTGAGCACTCTCTAAGAAATTTCCAACTCTCCTTCATGATGGTAAAAACCTAACTGATTCCATTATCATTCCAAGTTATCGTTCCAGGCTGAAAGCCACAGACTAATGTGGTTATTTAATTTTCCGAAATAGTTTTAGTGGTTTAGTTTACACTGGAGGAGGATGGGAGCTAAAGGCAGCTTTGACAAATGAAATGACTCACAGACATCATAGCATTAAGAATTTCTCCAAGTCTAAGGTTCAAACAACTCAGCATTTTCTAAGACAGAAAAGCATGCAAAATGTAGTTGAATATTTTCAAGCTGGAAATAGCTATTTTGCCTATGGAAAGGTGAGTATCCATTAAATATTTCAGCTTAAGAGCACACCCATGTGTTATAAGAAATATGTAGTTTCCAGAGTATTTTAAGTGCCAGAAAATCTTAAAGCACTGGAAGAAAAGAATGAACTTTATCTGCAAGTGGGCAAGGTTCAATGACATTTAGCCCAAGGAAACCCCAGTGCAGTATAAACTTAGTTTATTGTTAATATCATGTGTTATTTCTCTTAATTTCCTTGCAAATGCTCCAAGTCCAAATACTGAACCACTTTCACCTTTTGTTACATCTTTCCAAGAGATATCAAGTATTTATCTGAATGATTCTTGCATATATTTCATCTTCTCTCCCAGTGATCCTTTTAGCTCTCAGTAAACTGAAAATTAGCTAGAGGGGCATGATGCACTACCTTCAATATATTATAAGTAATACAGCAGCTTCTGATGTATATTGCCTATTTTCTTTGACAAGCTAAATAGATGTTGGGACTCTCATGCCATTGATGTGAGAATTAAATCTAATGTGGTTTTATTCACTGTTCCATATGCATATATGAAATACTTTGCTTACTTTAAAAATAATTATGTTAGTTAAGAATTAGTAAAATAACAACCAGTACAATAGTCTAATAATTATACTTTAAAGCTGATAGATACTCATACCTGGAATCCAGTACATTCTCAATGACTACTCAATACTACATAAATTAATCTGCACAGAACTTTCTTGTGAACCTTAGTTTCCCCACTGTAATGGTGTTTAAAAAGCACTTTTAAAGTCTTCAGTTTTCTCACATATGCCATAGTTGAAGTCCTTGCCTATGTGCATTCTATTGTCATTTCACTTTTGACTTTGTAAAACACTTAATATATCTCAGATATATGAAGAATAAAGCCTCTACCATGATTCTATAATGTTTCGTGAAAATACCTCAGGATTCACTAATTCCAGTGAGGGAAAAAAATTCAACCATTCCGCTATATTTCATACTGAAGTTGTGCTTGTTACAGTGGTCTCCAGGAGATTTGGAATAAGATTAAGAGAATTCTGATTGATCTTGCAACCAAAATTAGAATGGGACCCTGGTGCTTATTTGGGCAGCTGAAGTAAACAGCCTAAAACTCAATAGAGTAGAAATAGTAAAGTGCGGGAGGAAAAGCCAGACACAAAAGACACTCCAAATGTTTTTTGGCTTTATGCTGAAACTCAATCTAAACCTAGAAGAGTATAAATCTGATTGAGAGTTTCTACTATATGTTCAGCATCTGCAAGAGAATGGTGTATTTGGAATTACAGACAAAAATTGTTGGATATCGTTCATGAAAATGCTTTACACCACCAGGCTTGCTAAGTGTATCTGCTATATTACTGAAAGCAACCTGACTTTAAAACATAAAAAACACTCTCCTTGCTTGAACATTGGAGTAGAACATAATGGATAATCCTGATGCTGGTATTTAATTAATTGAATTCATCAATAATATTGTTGTACATATTACATGATCTCACCACATCTCTCACTGATCAGCCAAATTATGGGGTGATTAAAAATGATAAGCAAGATTCCATTACCAAAGGCAGCAGCTATTGACTTAACTGATGATTGTGTATTGCTGATGGAAGTGAATAGCAACATCCACAGATGAGAATGCTGTTTCTTCTGTCAGGCTATTTAAGCACGATGATTTTAAGGAGATAAGTTCAATATTCCAAGCAATAGAAAATTGCTGCACTAAAATAGCATGTAATTAAATAAAATCTTCTTTCTACAACTAGAACAACTATCAAGGCATCTATCTTCAATTTAGAAATGGCATCATTGATAATACAACATAGGTAGAAGAAAGTTACTATGAAGATTGAGGTCACTGTAAATGCATCTCACCACCATCACCCCCACCCGAATCCACATGCCTTAGTGCATCCATATAGGTTTACATCTTACAATACAAAGCACTTCCTTCCCTTTCTTTGATCAACAACAGCTTTGTCTTTTAAACATTTCCCAAGGATCTACATGGTCACTAATGTAATTAGTACTTACTACTTGAAGACATTCTGCTGGAATCAGATCTGCAAAGAAATGATATGAATGCAAAGTTAAGAACAACATAATGCACAATACAAAAAAACAACAAAATATACACCAATAAGAAGGAAACGTAAACAAATTCAGTATGAATGTTTCAAACATCTTGGCACATCTAAAGGGATCAACTCTGTTTATTTAGTGATTTTAGAAACATTTCAGATACATAGCACAAGGCTTTATTTGCCATAATTCTGTCAATCTCTTAACCAATTGCAACAAGTTTTCAAAATAAACTTCATTTACAAATAACATGAAAATTACACTTTTTTTTGGGCAGTGATCTGCATGTTTCAATAGTAATCAGTAACCATGCTTTAGTTTAAAATCCTAATTAGCAATGACCACTATCAAAAGAAGAGATAAAATTAAAATGGTTGACATAGAAGGAAAATGCCAGAGCTGGATACTTTCCTGCATCAAAGGAACTTGTATTGCTAATCTAGACCGCTGACTGTCTTTACCAACATTCTTCATTTTCTGAAAGAGTGGCCAGAGAATTAGCAAACTAAAATTTCACTATTAAATCAAGCATGTAATGGATTTATATACCAGATTACAATTAAGTAACAATTTTAAAAGCACTTTCCCTCAAAGTTTGCAATTACCATGCTGATTATCAGTATTTGTTATCACTATTCAGTGAATCTCTATGCTGCAATTTGTACGTGCTAAAGTTTAAATGAAGCCATTAGTCCTACTTAGAAAACTACATCTAGTCAACCACACCCATACTAATCTGAATAATAAACTAATATTTCAAATGTAAGGGTAGCTTTCTTTTGCCTTTCAGCTTCAATATTAATATGTTTATATGATTTTTTTTAAAAAAACCACACTACCTGATCTATAAAAAAGTTAATTAAAGTTATGCTTTGTGAGAACTGCTCAGCCAGCTTAATGACATGGCAGGGTTCCTCTGAAACCAAAACTCAACAGTAGCAACCACTACACAAAAAAATCAGAAATCCTCATCATAAAGATTGCTCAACCTATGTATCCGTTTTATTCAACAACACCTTTATTTACTTTGCCATTGAGAGAAAATTATCTTCTAATAATACCTTCAGTTTTTGGCACAAATAATAGACTTTACCAACTAATAGAGAAACCAATAAATGGATTAGTGGCTCCTTTTCTACACTTTGAGCTTGATTACAATCCAGTTTTGATTTTGTGTGGTTGGTGAGGTAAATAAGTTAGTTAGTTTACAACTCTTTATTTCTCAGAAGTAGACAGATAACTTGATAGATTTCTGGCATTTCCAATGGGTGACTAATTTGCTTTTCCTTTGCTGAGTAATCTATGTGTGAATTCTTCACTCTTAAAATAAGGATTCCAAAGTTCATACTTATAAACTAATATGGCACCATGATTAAAGATGCTGACTGCATTGATCTAGTTTTAATTCTAGCTGTCCATGTGGAGCCTGCACACCATTTAAAACCACATGGTTCTCCTCTGTGTACTTTCATATCTGAAAGGCATCATTTTACTAATCTTATTGGCCACCAAACTGACACTCATGTGGTAGAATCTGGTGGATGGAGTACAGAATTGCATTAATATGGATGGTTGTTTGATGACTAGTCAGAATTCCGTGGGCCAAAGAGCCAGTTTCTGTGGTGAATCACCATGTCTATCTTTTAAAAGTTTGTTTTCACTGAAAACCTGCAGCAAGAAAAAAATGATTAAAAATAAAGTAACACACGCAAAATGCTGGAGGAACTCAGGCCAGGCAGCATGAATGGGAAAAAAGCACCTGCCAAAGGGTCTCTGCCTGAAACATCCACTGTAGTTTTGTTTTCCATAGCTGTACTCTGGCCAGCTGAGTTCCTCCATTATTTTGCGTGTGATTTCCAGCATCTGCAGATTTTCTCTTGTTTATATAAAAAAAATCAACTTAAAGTTTAGATTCTAATAAAAAAAAACTGCTGCCCTTTCAGCAAAATGAACTGAGGAAAGAGACAAACATGTGAAAATGGTGCACCAAGCAAGAACATTCAAGCGTCTCCATCAAGGTCAGAGTTGAAATATTTTACTTCTTCCCCGTTGTGAATCAATTAAGTTTGCACCTTGAATATAGTAAAAAGCCTTCAATTTAATTAAAATTCTGATTAGTAAATATGAAATTACTTTCTCGTAATGTTTTTCAAGTAATCATCTACGTTAAGAGCAAATTTAAATATTCAACTTCCTATGGCAGAAAAACGTTAAAAGTTTCATCGGAGATTAAAAATGTACGTCTTTGTGTCTGGTTAAATTCAATAATTTATGCATATCGGACTCCAAAAAAAGGGGTAACATGCAACTCATTTCATTCGCTAAAGAATGTCTTTATTTGATGTTTAATTTGAACATTCTGTTTTCCTAGTGTAGAGATAACATGCATAAATAACCAAAAGGCCAGCTCCGCAGGGGAAAAGCGATGCAAATTCTCAGGAGTTACCAGGACAACTACTGTTAACTTTGTGTTCTGAATTTTGATTTAGAATTTTATTTACACCGCGTGATAAAGTATTATTTCCAAACAGCGTGCGTGTTCTGCTTTCACCGCATCTGACCGCAACTTTCCAACATCTCTGCGTACAATGCCAAAGCAGTTTTTTTCCCCATAACCGCTCAGCAAATAAAACCACTAGTGTATATTCCTCGATTATGTAAGACTTCTTGTTGATAATGCTGTTAAGTTTGAAATTTGATCTCTTGTAATACTCCTCGGGAGAGACGCGCCATGCAAGTTGCAATTTGGCTCCGACTGTGGCATCTCATGTTGGGAACAATGAGTGAAGTCAAACTGCGGTATCCAGCGTATACCGAAATGCTTTATCCTTTGCCGGGGGGCGAAATTACGTCAGAGACAAAAGCTCCAAGATTTCTCTGTTACATATTTTGTGGAAAATTATAATTCTGTAAGTCAATCGTCTTACAAAACATTGTCATTGTGTGCAGCTCATTGTGCGAAGTTTCCTGAAGAAAGCAACTTCCTGCAAATCAGCCTCTCCCAGAAAATGGTCCCTCTGTGCGCGCACACACCATGTATTTACTTAGCATTTTCAAAGGGGCCGTTCTTTCTAATCTTACCAATCTCTGGTTCACTTCACTGTGGCCCCAACCTCCCAGAAGGCAATTTAAAGTTTGTTGACAGTGTAAGGGACGGGATGAATTGTGAAGGGAACTTACCATCTTCGTTTTACATATTTGCGTTTTAAGCAGGCGAGTTCAAAGACTATTACAGTGAGCAACCTCCACAGCTATACTATACCCACATTGACAGCAACCTTATTATTGTCGCGCCCCTCCCCCTCTGTCGTGCCCCGCCTGGAAACAGTGCAACAAGCCGCCTCTTTGCCCCTGTTACCTTCCAACCATAAAGGGCCCAACTAGAGGAGCCGAAAATTTTACCCACTCACCCTCCGGTCTCAGCTCCCGAATCGGCGCAATCCTCCGCAGCGCCGATTCTCCTCCTCATCATCATGCCTTTGCGCAACATTAGCGACTGTACCCGCCACCATTCATTGCACTGCACCAACTCCAAGCTTCGCTTTCATTGTTTCCCCGCAGGTTGATAATAGTAACACCCCCCGCCCCCTGACGTCACCTTCCCTGACAGACAGGCTTCCCCACTTCTAATTAAACACATATGCTATGCCGTTGTTCATCAAGGATCAGGGAAAATAAGCCTTTTATATTACTCTCAAGTAATGCTGGACGGGAAAGGAAGAATCCGAGAATAATGTCGGGCTCACGGTAAACGTGTGGAAGCAAGAAATCTTCCAAAATAATGACGGGCAACCTGAAATAATAAAAGGACCCAGTGGTCACTTGTAGCCGTTGAGAATAGAATATTTAATGTTGTCCACAAGGATTTTAGTCAAGATTTTGACAGTTGGACCTGGTAGTTTAAAATGGACAATGCCCTTTATTAGCCAAGGCAAAGGATGGAATAGTTAGAATGGTTCTGTATCCAGGACAATATTCGAGGGCTCATCTTCGAATCTGAATATGCCACAGTTGTCACCAACTTCATCAAGACCCGTGTGGATGTGTGCGCGCATACGAGAACGTACTAGACATACCCAAATCAAAAGCCGTGGATGAACCAGGAATTTCGTAGTCTACTGAGGGCATGGCATATTAGCATTCAAGACCGGTGAGCCTTAACTATACAAATCCAGGTACGACATGCCTAAGGTTATTTTAAGTGGGGAAAAAATAATTCCGATTGAGGTTTGATGGAATCGGATGAGGGTTTACAGGCCATTACGTCCTACAAAGCGAAACCTAACATTATGAATGGCTGATGCTTCACTCCCAGATGAATTCAACGTCTTTGATGCGTTTTGAAAGTAAGAATAGAACTACATCTACGCGAATTCCTGCAGCACCCGGTGACCGCCATCTGTCTCGAAGGCCGATATCAGAATATTTTTCCAAGAGGGTGAACTGTCGCAAGGCGTCAGGCCTTGGTGTACTTAGTAGGATTAGGAAAAGCTGTGCCAATCAACTGGCGGGAATTTTCAAGGTTATCTTCAATCTCTGACTGCTGCAGTCGGAAGTTCCCACCTGCTTCAAAGAGGCAGCAATTCTACCAGTGCCCAAGAAGAGCAGAGTCAGCTGTCTTGAGACCATTACCCATATATCTTCTGTGAAGAAATGCTTTGAGAGGTTGGTCATGGCTAGAATCAACTACTGCCTAAGCAAGGACCTGAACCCACTGCAATTTGCTTATGCCGCAGTAGGTCTACAGCAGATGCAATCACAGTCTCTATTGTACAGCTGTACAATAGTAATACCCATGTCAGGCTGTTGTTATTGATTACTGCTCAGAATCCAACACAGTCATGTCCTTATATATGATCAACAAGCTTCAAATCCTGAACATCTGCACCTCCCTCTGCAAATGGATTGTTGACTTCCTTCACACATGTGGTGGTGGCATCCGTCAGTCTCGAGAGACCATGGATCTACACCTGGAGTTTCCAGGGCGCAGGCCTGGGCAGGGTTGTATGGGAGACTGGCAGTTGCCCAAGCTGCAGGTCTTCCCCTCTCCACGCCACCGATGTTATCCAAGAGAAGGGCACTAGGACCCATGCAGCTTGGCACCGGTGACGTTGCAGAGCAATGTGTTGTTAAGTGCCTTGCTCAAGGACACAAACACGCTGCCTCAGCTGACGCTCGAACCAGTGACCTTCAGGTTACTAGTCTGATGCCTTGCCCACGAGGGCACGCGCCAACTATTGACTTCCTTACAGGGAACATTTCCTCTTTGCTATCAACACTAGCACATCGAGGATGCATGATTAGCGCACTAACTCTGCTCCACTCTACACCCACAACTGTGTGGCCAGGCACAGCTCAAATGTCATCTATAAATCTGCTAACAACTATTTCATTGGTGTTGAGGATGCATACAGGAGTGAGATAGATCAGTGGTTGAGTGGTGTCACAACTAGAACCTCGCACTCAACCTCACTAAGACCAAGGAACAGATTGTGGACTTCGGGAGGGGAAGTCACAAACCTGAATGGACTAAGAATCCATGACAACACCTCACTTTTTCCCTCTTTCTGCACAATTCATTTAATACTTATTATAAATTATCATTTATTTATTATTATTATTGTATTGCAATATACTGCTGCTGCAAAACAAATTTCATATGCCAGTGATACTACACCTGATTCTGAAACTCTACTCAGGCTACAAGTAGATTAGGGTGTTAAACTCTAGTTAAATTGTGTTCAGAACCCAGAGAAAGTTCAGTCAAGATTTACAAGATGTTAGGGAATTTTAATTTACAAAAATATATTGTTGCAAAGAGAACACCAGCCCCAAAGTAAACAGATACACAGGAGATTTAATTAATGTTTTCTCCACCCCCCCCCCCCCCCCACAAAGTTGAGGTGCCTTGATGAGAGAAATAGAAAAAGTTTCACACAAAGGTATTTGAAATTTGAAATTCACTGCCTATAAATATAATGAAGATGGAATATGATGGGCTAATATGCTAATATGGGCTTAATGACTTTCTTATGTGCTATCAATTTCTAGTTCATTAACAATATCTAGTAGCTGGGTTGCAGGGGCAAGCAAATATGGACTTTGAAATAGCGAGTTTAATTTCACGAGTGCTCATGCATTTCCATTCATAGTCAAGATCAGTTTCTTCTACTTTTCAAATATATATTGCCCTTACTATCTGAAAACAGGGCACCCATTCCTACATGTATGTTAACACACTTCTTTCCCCTCACTAGTCCAAGTTCAAAATACATTATCAAAATATGTATACTATATACAACCTTGAGATTTGTCTCCTTACAGGCAGCCAAATAGAAACCCAATACAACACACTAAAAAAGACCGAACATCCAGTGTGCAAAAGCAGATCATGCAAATAAAAAGTGAGCAAATAACAAAGTGAGTTCACAGTCACAAAGCCAGTCATCACCTCAACTGGTACAGCACAAAGACAAGTAAATCTCGCAGAGAAGTGAGCTGAACACTCCAGCCCAAACAAGCTGACCTTTCCAATCTGGCCCGGTGGTTAAATTGGTCAAATATAGGCTCATTCGTTCTTCTTGGTCTTGGGTTACACCATCTCAACTCTGCCTTAGATCTGCCATTTCTTATCGGCTCCGAGTCCTCTCCAGCAATTACCAAACACTGGCTCATTCCTTGCTCTCGGGCCCAAGCTTCGCCACCCTGATTTGGCCCATACACTTCACTCCGCATCCATCCTGCACCTTTGAGACTTGCCACAGAAACGCCAGGTCGCACAGGCAGTTCAAAAGCTCAACTCCAAAAGGGAAGTTACAGATTATTGATTGCAGTAATCATCCAAAATAAGTGTGATTAATCCAGTAGTTAATAGATTTCTTTGCTGCCAGTAAGGTGTCACTGTTTCACCAGTGCCATCTTAAACCAACTTGGAATGTTAACTGACTTTTTCTTAGATAATAACTGACCTGCTGAGTACTTCTACCATTTTCTTTGATTTACCTCACTAGCACCTCTCTTGCCTGCCTGTTTGACCACTATAATACTATTGATTGGATCTTCTTTGAATATTAGTGCAACCAACCACTGAGTTAGATCTGTTGACCTGGTCCTCTACCCAACCCCTTTCCTGTTTCTATACTTCCTTTTTTCAGAAATGGAGAGTTAATCTTGCTAGCCCAAAGAATTCTCAACTCCAACAGCAAGATGGAGAGGCAAGAGGACAGGGAGAAGCCCCTCCTGTGAAAGATGCACCTTTGAATTTTGCCAGCAGGAACTGATTTTGTATTTATTAATCTGGAAGCATTTGTAAACTGTTGACCCCAAAACAAAAAAAAAGATAAAATTAATTATCGTTAAATGCTTAAAAACACAAGTAATATCCTTTACGTTTGCATTATCATCCAGTCTGATTTTTCCAAAGTTAGAAGGATATGAGATCGAGACTCAAAGAAGCTGATGATTTGATAGTTAATACAGTGAGATGAAGAGCTAATGGAGATTGATAGATTGAAATATTGCAAACTGACTATTCCACATAGCAGGTAAAGATGGTTAGTGGAACAGTTGACTCCATTGTAGGTGAATGGTAAAATCCACAAAGTTGATGGGAATGTGGGAAAATAGGTTACAAGAAAGTTTAGTGGGGAACGCGATTGCTCCATGAACTGCACAAAATCAATGGGCCAAATAGCTTCCATGCCATTAAGAAATATAGGGTTTAAACAGAATGTTATTTAGATGCCTAGCAAGTAAGGCATTGTGAACAAACATCTGGCTTTCCATTTCAGAACGACACCCTCAAAAGAAATGTGAAATGTGAAATCTAAGTAGCACTTACAATAATCTCTTGGAGATGAAAGTAACCTTATTGGGATGCAACTTTAGGAACAGGCATAGATTCATAGAACACTACAGTACAGAAACAGGGCCTTTGGTCCGTCTCATCCAAATTATTAATCTGTCTTGTCCTATGAACCTGCACCCTCCCAGACCACAGCCATCTGACTACCTATCTAAATTTCTCTTAAATGTTAAACCTCTATCTACCAGTTCTGGTGGCAGTTCATTTCACACTCTATCCACCCTCTAAGTGAAGTTTCCCTTTGAACATTTCACTTAACCCATGACCTCTAGTCTTAGTCTCACCCAACCTCAGTGGAAAAAGTCCACTTGCATTTACCCTACCTATACCTCTTGTAATTATGCGTGCCTCTATCAAATTTCCCTTCATTCTCCTATGCTCTAGGGAATTAAGTCTTAACCTAGACAGTCTTTCCCTCTAACTTGGGTCTTCATCCAGCAACATCTTTGTAAATTTTCTCTACACCCTTTCCTCTTATTGGTATCTTTCCAGTAGATAGGTGACCAAAATAGCACACACTATTCCAGATTAGGACTTACCAACATCTAATCCAACTTCAACATAACATCCCAACTCCTATACTCAATACTTGATTAATAAAGGACCATGTGTCTAAAGAGCTCTTTACACCAAGACTGGGGATGTAGTGGTCAGTGAGGAAGGCTATCATGGTTTGTAGAGATCTGCATCAGCTGGAAAAATGGCAGATGGAATTCAATGCAGACAAGTGTGAAGTTTTGCACTCCACTAAGACCAACCAGGGTAGGTCTTACATAGTGAACAGTACGGCACTGAGGACTGTGGTGGAACAAAGGGATCTGGGAATACAGGTCCATAATTAATTGAACTATATTTGTACAGATTAGATGTGTGGGGCTGAAAAGGTCCAAGACCACAAGCTGACTCATGGAGAAGCCCAGAGACGAGGCGTGGGGTCATGAATGACTCCATCTCAAAGTAGCAAGGAAGATTGCAGCATCAAGGTGAATGTGGCAGGGGTCAAAGATGAATCTCAACAGAGACTGTCAGCAGCGGGATCAGCGATGTTCAGACACAGGTCGGCGGTCATTCTTTACAGAAGGACTGAGTTTATGCAGCTGTTCTCCTCCCATGCAAATGTAAAAATGTTTCCCATATTCTACGATTTATATGATTATTGGTCTGGACTGCATATTGGTTTCCTTCAGTTTTTCAGTGTTTTCTTTCTTGCGGCCAATTGGTGGGTGGACAATGTTAATTTTTGTTGGGGGTTTGGCGCTACTGTCTCTGTTCTTTTCTGTGAGTGAGGGCATCGGGGATCGGTGATCGTTATGTGTAGGGAATCTGTGTCTGTTGTTGTGGCTATTTTCAGCTACAGGGGGAGGGAAGTTTTGAGGTTTGTGAGTTTTGTTTGTTCTTTTCATGCGGCGGGGAGGGAGTTGATACTTTTTCCCTTTCATCAACACCCATGATCTTTCTGTATTTAATAGCAATCTAGAGTAGACATTGTACCGTACATGCATACTTTGACAATAAAAAGAACCTTTGAAAGTGGCATCACTGGTAGATAGGGTTGTAAAGAAAACTTTTGGCACATTGGTCTTCATAAATCAATGTATTGAGTACGGGACATAGGATGTTATGTTGAAATTGTGTAAGACATTGGTGAAGCCCAGCTTGTGGAGCATTGTGTGGAGTTTTGCTCTCCCACCTAGAGGAAAGATATAAACGAGTTTGAAAGAGTAGGGAACACTTACAAGGATGTTGCCAGGTTTAGAGGACTAGAATTATAAGGAAAGATTGAATAGGTTAGGACTGTATTCTTTAGACTGTAGAAGACTGAGACATTTGACAGAGATATACAAAATTAAGAGGGGAATGAATAGGGTTTTTCACTGTGCTTCGGTGGGACTACAATCAAAGTCCATGAGTTAAAGGTGAAAGGTGAAAAGTTTAAGGAGAACATGAGGGGTATCTTCACTCAGAGGGTTATGAGAGTGTGGAATGAGCTGTCAGCACAAGTGGTGATGTGAGCTCAATTTCAATGTTTAAGAGAAATTTGGATAAGTTCAATGATAATAGGGGCACGGAGGGCTATTTTCCCAATGCAGGTCAATAGGAGTATGCAGTCTAAATGGTTTTGGCATGGACTAATGGGCCGAAGGATCTTTTCTGGTGCTGTACTTCTCTATGACTCTGTGACCATTTACCTGTGATGCCACTTGCAGGGATTTATGGATCTGTATCCCCAGATCCCTCTGTTCTACCTTAGTCATCAATGCCCTACTGCTCATCATATAAATTCTACCCTGGTGTGTCCTCCCAAAGTGCCACACCTCACACTCATTTTATTTTTGAATTTTAAATTTGTATTTCGACTGTGCAACTTGAATTTTGTTACCAGTTAAAAAAAGTCTATCCAACTCAAGACAGATAGGTCCTTCATTGTACATCAAATTAGTATATTTCAATATTTGGGATGCCTTAAAATCTGTTCGGTGATTCGACTACTTGCATTTTGGTAAATTCATAACATGATCAAATAGCGTGAGCATGCTACAGATAAGATTCCCTGATTTATCCAAGGACTCTGACTAGCTGGATCCATATTAATCAGATCTCTAATGTTGAGAACACAAGGGCAGAATATGTAATCCCTTTTCATTATATAACACATGGAGCCCTATTATGAGGCTAAGATATATCTATGCTGCTCTCATCCATTCCCAACATGTTCCAAGATATAGGGACTGCAGTACTGGAATCTGCAGCAAGTGGGACTCAGAAGGTTGAACAGCATCCCCAAGGAGGAAAAGAGTTTTAAGATATGATGACCCATACAGAACACACAATCACTGGTACCATATCCAACAAGGATTATGCAGCAAAACTTCCTCAGCCTTACATACTAATCCTTCATTGAAAAACAAAAATACACCTGAATACTTTCATGCTTCTGGGGTTTTAATTAAAGGGTTCTTCTATTCAACTATATTGTTGCCACAAAATAAACTTAATTGCAGTGAAATCTATCTATCAGTCATGTTCATCTTTGTATCCTCAGAAATATTCTCTTTTCTGGAAAATCAAGAATACCTAGTGCTGCTCTTAATAGTTAATAAAGCAAGGAAAAAAAATCAGGGTATTGCTAATTTTGACTGATTCTTAATGCACAGGAGATAGATAAATACGTGGTAACATGGATGTCACAGTATGTATTATGAGAGATCTTTTAGAAACAAAAAATTATGAAAGGGATACACAAGATAGAAGCAGGAAAGTTGTTTCCACTGGTAGATGAGACTAGAACTAGTGGACACAGCCTCAAGATTCAGAGGAGTAGATTTAGGGCAGAGATGGAGGAACTGCTTTTCTCCAGAGGGTGATGTATCTGTGGAATTCTCTGCCTAATGAAGCAGTGGAGGCTACCTCAGTAAATATATTTAAGTCAAAGTTGGATAAACTTTTGCATAATAGGGGGATTAAGGGTTATGGGGAAAAGGCAGGTAGGTGGAGATGAGTCCATGGCAAGATCAGCCATGATCTTATTGAATGGCGGAGCAGGTTCAACAGGCCAGGTGCCTACTCCTGCTCCTATTTCTTATGGTATGTTCTTATACTCTTTCATCATGTTGTTTATGAAGAATCCATTTGTCTCTGCCTTAATATTCAAAGACTCTAATTCCACCAACCTTTAATCAAGGATTGTCAAAAACTCGTGGTAATCAGAAACAAAACAATTGTATTTATGGCTATTTGTAAAGGGTATCCTTATTTTAAAACAATGGACCCTAGTTCCAGCTGCTTGCACTAGTGGAAATATCATCTCATTATCCACAGTATTACGAGCCCTTTGGGCTTCATAGATTACAATCAATTCAGCGCTCACTTTTGTAAATTCCAGCTGATACTAGTCTAGCCTGCCCAATCTGTAATGCCAAGACAATCCAACTTCTAATGATATCCAGCCAGTAAATCTTCTCTGAACTGCTTACAATGCATTTAGATTAGCTACAAGACATGGGAGCAGGATTAGACCATTCAGCGCATTGAGTCTGCTCCACCGTGTATCCAGAGATACCGGGCACGTGACAGATGCACTGCCACCTGGCTGATCGGAGGACACACCACACGCCAATCAACATTTGGTCCCTCCCAACTAATCAATGCACACCTAAATTATTGGTCACCTTAATTGGATTATCTCACCCAGCCCCATGCTATAAAAGGTGAGACATGTGCCTGGCTCGCTCTCTCTTACAGACCATCTCATTGAAGGTAAGTGCATTGATTTATGTTTGGGAAGGTTTATCGTCTGTCCTGGTAAGGGAGCCGCAGCTATCCAAGGTCAAGGGAGATAGCTGTCGTAGTGCTTTTCCCTTGTTCTTTGTATGTGTAACTGTACCCTGCCCCCACACCTCTTTCTGTGTATTGTACAACCGACCCGACCTTCCCCACACGTGTTAACCCTAAACTTTTTTTGTTAGAATAATGTAGTTGCTTGTGTTGACCCGACTTCTCCTTGTAAATAAATTCCTTATTATTAAAACTGTGTGTGTCCAGGCCTCTACTGTTGAGACTCAAAGAACCAGTTATTTTCCATCACAACACACCGTTACATCATGGCTGATACTGGATCCACTCTGGCTAAGGTAGTAATATGCACATTTAATAAAGAGAAAGCAGTGGATGTGCTTATATTAAGGTTTCCAGAAAGCATCAAAGTTTGTTACTTGAAATGAAAGTTCATTTTGTATGAGGCAGCATTAGCAGAAATAGAAATTGGGTGGCCAATATGGAATAGAGAATAGGCATAAATTGGTCATTCTTCTAGATAGCAGGTGGTTCTGACTTTTGTGCCACAGCTCATCTTTTTTATGATCTATGTGACTTGGATGAAGTTGCTGAAGTTAAGACTGATAAGGTAATAACACTAAAATAAGTAGGAATGTAAGTTACAAACAACCTGACAGGTTACAAAAGGATATAAATAGGGTAAACAAGCAGACAAAATGTGGAGAAATGTGGAATTATCTATACTCTCAGGTAAATAAAAGATTATCTAAATATGAAAGATTACAGAACTCCTAGATGCGGTTTATTTGTCTTTTTTTAATGATTTCACTTGCAGTTAGTACATAAACCAGTAGTGCAAGTGATTAGAAATGCTATCAAAGTTTAAAATTTTGCAAAGTTAACTAAAGCAGAAATTGGCAGATTATGGCTGGTACATAAGATTTCTAAGTAGGACTAGGTCACCTAGCCACCTCATCTTGCAATCATCAATATCTTCAGTTCCTTTTCCCCCACACTATCCGTATGTTTCTTTATTCCCTAAATGTACAGAAGTGTAGCAATTTCGACACCAAGTGCTCTGATTTTGTTCATTTACAGTCAAAAGAACACAACAGCATAATTGCTGTCAATAACTATAGGTAACTATTACAGTTTTATAGTACTGTAGTATTATTGCTAGTGTTCTAATTGGTTCTGTATTTCAAATAAATACAGAATTTGTTACCCAGTTAAACAGTTTGTCTTTTTGATACCTGTTTAGTTATTTCTATGAAATTTCGGGTAATTAGGGCAGCCGCTTAATTGGGCCATAAAGTACTGGTCCCGCTGTGACCTAATTAACTGGAATTAACTGTATATGCCAATAGCTATCCATATTTCCGTATTTATAAAAAAAAGGAACAAACTCCATGATTAAACAACTTTTGCCTTCCATGGCTTGTCACAGCCACACTTGCATTTCATTTTCCTCTATGCATAACTGATTAAAAAAGACAAGCCTTACCAGTTATTAATTACCAAACTAATCATTTAAGCAGCTGAAATGCAACACCTCAGGCAAAGTGAACTCATCCTATAAGGCTCAAGCAGTGCCAGTCAATAAATTAAACAACATTTTTACTTTGTTTATATATTAGAATTATACACAATTTCAAACACAACTTACAAAATATTTACCCAACTTGAAATTCAAAATTTCTTGAATATGCTTGATTATTTTTCACTTATTCTCCATATAATGTACTCGACTTCGGCTTTCACATGAAATCAATTAAATTCATAATATGGAATAATAAAATTTGGAATATTTTTGATTAGAAAACACGAGTTTACAATAAGTGCATACCTTAAATATATGAATAAATCTCAATCAGGAAAATGAATAATGTCATTTATTCCTGAACGGGATGAAAGTAGTGGACAAGAATTTTGAGCAGAGATAGGCTAGGTGTTCTAAAAACAGGGTTAGAAAGCATTATATTGCACAACAAATACAACATACTACTTTGCAGAACAAGAATAATAAAAAGAATTTGCTCCTGGCAAAATAAGATTTGCATTTGATGCAAACTTAATAAATTACTTCAGCATACAAGTGCTGAGTGCATTTGGAAGTACACAGTTATACATCATGATACAACATGGTGGCTAACCAGCTTGGTGAGAATTATTTTATTTATAAGTTCTTAATAAATCAAATAAATTAAAATAGTGTATTTAATTTCTAGCAACTCTACAATTTACAAACAAATCAAGTTATTAAAAGGCAACTGCACATTTTAAGTAGTTCTGCCTCAAAGCACTAAGATAAAAATACTGTAAGAATTTTAATGACAACCTACAGTTTTGAAATACTTAAATGGGCTTCTATGAACAGAATTTTTATTTTATGCACCATATGGGTAATTGACATTTTTATATAAATGTAATAATGAATTGTTTTAAAGTACTTACATTCTGGGTCATCCATTCTGTAAATATTTTGGATTAAATTTCTTCATCTGCTGAAGTAATATTCAGTGTCACTGACAATCATGTTTGCATCATTAGATTTTCAGAGCCCATGTGTAATGCAGAAGTTTGAAGATGCTTGGTAATTCCATACCATCAGTTTGTACTGTTTGTACTGATTGCATGAGTTAGTTATTTACAAAAATATTTCAGTAGAACAAGCAACAGCACAGTATAGCCTAAAACAAAGATGGCTGAAGATAAAACACATGAAAAAATAATTACTAGATTTGCATTGGATTGATCATTACCAGGCTGTCTTAATGGATCAGAGGTGAGAGCTAATAACCCAGAGAGTGCAAATACAAATATGATTCTGACAAAATAAAAATTTTCATTTAACAATAAATAGCACCAGTAAAAGTCTCCATGAATCCACTCGATTCTTATAAGCCCAACCGTTCATTAACATCCCGAACTCTAATCCTCCACCATGATTATTTTCAACACTGGCAGCCCACAAGGCTGCGTCCTCTGCCCCCTACAGTTCCTTGTACGCTCAAGACTGCATGGCCATATTCTGTTCTAGCTCTATCTACAAGTCTGCCCCTGATACTACCATAGTAGGTTCCATCTAAAATAATAATGCATCTGTGCACAGGAAGGTTATAGAGCCTAGTGACATGGTGGCATGACAATAATCTTTCCCTCGATGCCAGAAAAAACAAGAGCCGGTTATTGATTTCAGAAAGGGGGCAGAGGTGGTACCCATGCTCCTGTTTACATAAAGAGTACTGAGGTTGAGAGGTTTGAGAGTCTCAAGTTACAGGAGTAAATAGAGTCTGTCCTGTCCAACCATGTTGGTGCCATGGGCAAGAAAGTTCAAGTGCCTTCACTTCTCAGGAGGCTAAAGAAATCTGGCATGTCACCATCAACCTTGCTATTATTTATAGATGCAACAGAGGAAGAATACAATCTGGATGCACCAGGGCTTGGTAGGCGACTGCAGTCTGTTTGAAAATTCTAAACCAGCACCATGGCAATTTATAAGTCAAATAATCTTAACAGTATAACATGTATTCCACATTATTGGTAATAGTGTACTTATTCAATGCAGTTTCTTGGAATTTAGTGAGATTCAACAGGTTGCTAAAGATGACTCGTCTCTAAAGATGTAATGAAGATGAACATAAAAGTGTCATATTTTAAGTGAAGTGACTTCTATTACATCAAATTTCTATTTTACATATACTGAACTTTGCTAATTCCAGATTTAGTGACAATGACAATAAGAAAATTCCACTAGAAATTACCTCGTATGAAAAGAATTCTGTATATTTATACCAGGATAACTTAATTTAAAAAAATGTATAGTGGAAAATAGCAGGCTGAAGCACCTAAAAGGTTGAAGTCTGTATAAACAATTTATCCAGTCTAGGCATTTATTTAAGTGGACTTCATTTATGTTATATTTTCCTATTAGTCACATCAAAACATTCAACGCTGTACTTAGTGTAGAATCTTTAATGTGTATTCCATTGGTTGGCATCATAACAAAGACGCTGGCTGAACTGGATTGATCGTAGTATGACCTTAAAAAGCAGTACAGCAAACAATCTGACATTTACCTCTAATAACAAACCTCAGAACTTAGAAAAAAATCAGTAACCCATTAAGATTAACCTTTTAAACATAAATTATGATAGTTATGTATATATTAAGTGTCCCCAAAAGTTCAGTAAACTTTAATTAAAAATTTCATCCCAGAAGGGATCACTTGCATCCATTTTCACTCCATTTATAGCACTGGTTGGGGCTTTAAAAGACCAACTCTAATTTAATTGTGGATATACTGAAAAGTCTCAAGAGAAACTGTGGGTTATTGAGGTAGCTCCTCAGCCCCACTACCCTATCATTTATTTTCAGTAGATTACCCAGGAAACATTTATTTGGTAGTTACATTGTTTCCACTCAATATATTATACATATAAAAAATTACTGCTGCTAATTAATATCACGAATTGATTTTCTGTTGCAGTTTAGAGATAGCCTATGAATCGGATCATGGTATCCCATGAAAATTGTCATTTTCAATGCTGTGGAAATAAATCTGCTGTAATTAACCAGTACCATTCCTGAAAGAAAATGATATTTCTTGACTAAAAGGTGGGGTGCTTTTAACTGAGACAGTCATGCTTTGTTTGATACAGACAAATTAAAACAAACTAGAAACAAACTTTCAGCTTATCCACAAATGTAACTAAATAAGAGTTATTCTTTAAAGCTCCCATTATATAAAAAATGCTGTTTCCATGCATTGTCACATCTATCTCAATGTTTCATTTCACATGAATACTAAGATATCATCCAATAGATATTATGACTGTATACATCTTGTGTACAATGCAGATTTTATCTATTTTACTAATATTTTTATTTTGAATTCCCGTCTACAAGTAATGTGATGAAAACAATGCCCTGTACAAGCTACTATTAGCAGTGAGTACAACAGCAAAAAAAAAATATTATACATTTTATACACACTAATATAAAACTTCAACTTTAGAAGTAACTGGGCATGGACTGCACTTGCCATCGACACAATGAAGAAACTATTAGTATATCATGTTAGTGATGATACAGGCAATTTAATGGGACCCCATACAAAGATTTCCACTGAAAATATTTCCTGCAATAAATTGCATTCAATGGTAAAATACAGCATGTTAAAAAGCACATTTTTTGCCATTTTAAAAAATGTGCACACAATTTAGGGGTTTAAAGCCTTCTTCCTAGCAGAATATTGCAAAAGCAAGGCAATATGTGAGGCAGCTGCAGTTCATTTAACCAGCTTTATACACCCAATCCTTACAAGCACAGAGGTGCCAAACACTCAGAAAAATTCTTTGACATAAACATTGAGAATCAGGGAAAATGAAATTTGAACAATTGCTTTATTTTTATTGATGGTATTTCACGTTTTCTAGATTTTATTTCTTTTTTTTTTACAGTACTGAAAACAAAATGAAAACACATTCACATTTTCCCGAGGAACTCTTAAGGGTGATCTCTACAAGGGCAAAATGGCGAGCAACCAGAAGTTAGGTCCATTTTGTTCAAAAATTATCACAGGAAATAAGGGCTTGATCTGAATAACCTAGTACACTTACTGCAATTTATTTGGAGAAGGTCTTCTTAATATTTTTAAAATGAACTTCTCAGTTCATGCGATTATAAAGTCCAGAAGATAAACTGGTTGAATGCATCTTATGCTACATAAGTGTATACTTTACGATCCTCAGGTGTTCGTGCCAAATATTCTCTCTCAATAAGTCCCTCAATTCTTTTTTTGATTACCACTGGACTTGGTAAGAAGCGAGCTTTCAACTGCTGGGTCACCTATGAATGGAAAGGAGAAAAGGTTAAAATATTAATACTTCTAATATTTAAAAATATTTAATGTAATCCACTACAATAAACATTGAAATTGTTGAAAATGTTTCAATATCTGGCTTTCAAGTGTTTCAGTTTCCATTGCTCTAGTGTGTGAAAATCCTGTATCCCAGTAATACAGTCCCGTAGTTTTCATCACATGCCCACTAATTTAATTACTGGTTTACTAATTCTATCAATCTTGAAATCTGACATTAATGAATACATTAAATGTACGCAGAAATCACTTTACAAAAATTGCATTTTTAAAAGATAAAATTTAAATTTCTTGCACCTCAGCCACCAGAACATTATGTTGCATCTTCTTCCTGGATTTCATGATGCGTACAATGGCAGCCTCAATTTCATGCTTCCTGTCATCATCAACTTTCTGCCGGGTTTCTTTTCTTTCTGGATCAGACTCTCCTTGTTTGGCAGCAACTGAAAGTTAAATCCATTAGCCAAATTTAAGCATTAAGTATCAAATTATACCTCTAATTCACAACACACGGATATCAGCTACATCAATCTGTAGTAAATTTGACATTCCTTTAAGGAAATAATAAATTTCAATTCTCTATTCCAGAGGGCTGTACTTGAAGAGGAAATAGTTAAATTTTTGAAAGATCAGAGAAATGAGGGCACTGGGGAATTGGCACAGAAGAGGAGATACTGTATGGCTTGGGGGAGATCAGCCCTGATCTACCACACTGAATGGTAGAGCAGGCTTGAGGGACTAAGTGGCTAACTCCTCCAACTATTTTCTTATATACCTTACTTTAAAATGGACCAATAGCTGATAGAATGCAAAAAGTCTAACAAAGTAGATTTAATTTCTATTGATTAGAAACAGATGATAAATTTGGCCACTGACCAAGTAAGAACACAAGAAATGGCAACAAGAATAGAAGAAATGGCCTCTTGATCCTGCTCCACCATTTCATAAGGTCATGGATAATACAAGCTTTACTTCAGTACTATTTACCATTCTTTCCCCATACCCCTTGACTGCCTTGCGGTTCAAATATCAATCAACACCTATATATATAAATATTGCTTTTATAGCACTTTGTACACTGTAAATTCTGGAGATTTACACCCCTGAAAAAAGAAATTCCTCATCTGCTAAGCAGAAAATGCCTTAACCATAATTAACTTTCCCTCCAATTTTAGATGCTCCTTTAATAGGATATTTTTCTCATTATCTATTGTCAATCCACTCAGAGTTTTGAATGTTTCAATAAAAATCATCTTATCCTTCTAAACTCCAATGAACACATAGGAGCAGAATGAGAGCAACACAAACAACTCAGCAGGAAAAGAGTACAGTCGATGTTTTGGAACTGCACACCACAGATGCTGCCTGGCCTGCTGTGTTCCTCCAGCATTTTCTGTGCGTTGCTTGGATTTCTAGCATCTGCAGATGTTCTCGTTTGTGATAGCAGCAGAATTAGGTCATTCAGTCAGCTATTAATCATTTGATTGTGGCTTATTTATTTTCCTTTTCAATGTCATTCTATTGCCTTGCTCACATATCGTTTGACACCCTTACTAACACACACTAAGCTCTCAAATTTTCTCCTCAGGTGAATTCCTTCATTTCATAAATCAACTTTGTGGACTGCCTACAATGCAACTAAATTTTTAAAATGTGAAGGTCAAAACTGCAAACAGTAACAAAGTAGTGGTCTCAAAGTGGCATTAAAATTTCCCCAGTTTTGCACACCATGTCTCTTTCCTTTTCCTTCCTAATTACTTGATATAAACACATACCAAATGTTTATATTTCATGTCATAGGACCTCCAGATCTTGTTGAACAGTTACATCTACAACCTCATTCTGTTCAATTAATTAAAATTTGCTTTTTCACTCTTCCTCCCCCACCTCAAGAGAATAATTTAATATTTTGTCTTGCAAAAGTTTATAGTGTGCTCAGGAGATTTCATCTGGGTTACTAATGTACATTACAATTAATTGAAGATCAGAACTGATTAACTCCAACCCCATGAAGTTAACTCTCCCACTATCTTGTGCAGAAACAATTATATGGCACTTTCAAATGTCTTCTGGAAATCCATATCCATTATATCTTCTAGCTTTCCCTTCTCCTTCATATTTCTTAACTCTTTCAAGAACGTTTTTCGTTTCATAAAACCATTGACTCTGCTTGATTGTCATACTACTTTTTTCTGTTGTGACTTGAGTCTAGAACTTTTTCCAATGATAGATGCTTAACCAAATAGCCTATGGTTTCCTGACTTCTGTCTTCTAGTCACCTGTCACCTCTCCAGAATCTTGGGAAGTTGTTGAGGTAGGCGTCTGTCTGTCTGTCTAGGTACTATATCCGATGCGGATGTTGGTGACCATGGCTTTCCATACAGATATATCCCTTATGCTTTGGATGACTTCCATTTCCTTGATGTGTAGCCACCTGTCTAGGCTTTTGATGTACATAAGCCAAGGTCTTCCTTTAGGTTTGCTCCCCTCGATCTTTCCAGCGAGTATGAGTTTTTCTAGTTCATCTTTACGTATGATGTGTCCTGGGAATCTGAGTTGTCTTTCTCTTATTGTTGGTATGAGTGATCTAACCGCTTGGGCTCTTCTGAGAACTTCTTAATTTGATGTGTGTGTAGTCCATGATACAATAACTTTAAAAGATATTTTAGCAGGTACATAAATAGGAAAAGATTAGGAGGGAAATAGGCGAAACATGGGCAAAAGAAAGTAGCTTAACTGGTATGAGCTAATTGGACTGAAGGGCCTGTTTCCCGGTTCAATGACTGAGTTTCTCCAGAGCTTTCTTTTTAAAACAAGTTTGATTTTGGACTTTCAAAATTGCATAATCATACCTTAACTATAATCACTGTTTTACAAAAGCATAGACTATTTTCTAAACTCGTATAAAATTCAAAAATCTGAGCTGCAAACAGAATTGGGAGTCCTCATGCAAGATTCCTTAACTTGCAGGTTGAGTTGATGGTGAGTAAGGCAAATGCAATGTTAGCACTTATTTTGAGAAGACCAGAATAGATACTCTATTGATCCCAAATGAAATTACAGTGCCACAGTAGCACTACAAGTGGACAAATACAAATATTAGAAGTAGAAAGAACAAAAAATGTTACCACAAACAGTCTAACAGAATGGAGATGTGGAGGAATTTCTTTAGCCAGAGTGTGGTGAATCTGTGAATTCACTGCCACAGTCGGCCCTGGGAGACCAGGTCATTGGATACATTTAAGCAGGAGATTAATAGGTTCTTGATTAATAAGAGCATGAAAGGTTATGGGAAGAAGGAAGGAGAATGAATCAGATTTAATATCACCGGCATATCATCTGGATTGGGGATTGCCAAACGTTACGTGGATTTTCTGGTGTAGTCTGTTTCGTCATATGCTTTTGTGATATCATTCTGGGGGAACGTTGTCTCATTTTTTAACTGCATTGCATTTGTGGTTTCTAAATGACAATGAACTGAATTTGAAATGTAGT